>NC_040105.1:123813794-125304389 GCF_003369695.1 Bos indicus x Bos taurus
AGACACGACTGAGCAACTGAGCATGCATGTACACTAAAGGAAAGTCCTTGATTCATCCTTCCACTGAAATGCCACACTGCTGGTCTGGGGTGGCAGTGAGACAGAAAGGAAAGGCAAAATATGCTTCTCTAGGGTGACCTGCAAGTCTTTCTTTCATTATTGCCTTCTCAAGATGAATGAGTTTTTAGCACAGGTCTCCTCTGAGGGTTTCATTGTTGTGTTAACACACTTCTCTGAGAGCACCTGAGAAAGACACAGGAGAGTCAGGAAAGAATGAAAAGCTCTGTTCCATTAATGGTTAAAGTGATTGTACAACACAATTTGGACCCAAAGTGCAAACAGGTTTCCTTCAGTCCCTCCCCCCCGACCACTTCCCCCAACACCCTCCTCCCTTGCCATGATCCCTCTCCAGTGACAGCCCTCAGATTCTCTTATGGAAGAGAGAGCATGCATGTGGTCTGTAGACAGATCACAAAGAGTTAGAGACCCCTATGTCTGGTCTTACCCATCACATGTCATTTGTTTTCCTGTCCATGGAGTTGAAAGGATAAAGGGAGGATAAAAATCAGCAGAAGTACATTTTATGGGCTGACAGGGACATGGGACAGGGAGAGACTCTGGTTCCCCTTATACCTCTCATTTTTCAAGAGAGGTCAGAGCAAGAAAGATATATATAAATACCCAGAGAATCACCCGGTTGTCAGCTTTGACCCAGTGGTTTCATGTGTTCATAGCATAGAGTTTAATTCTCTAATTAATATGTTTTAAAAAAGCCTGGGGTGGTGGGTACGAGTCAGGAAAAGAGTTGATATATTTACCTGTTTGTGTTTGAGTCTTTGTAATGGTGCGCCGCTTCTCTTCATTATATATCCCTGAAGTCTTCTCTACATCTGTTTACCTCAAATCCCGCCTGCAAATACCTTGTGAGTGACATTCAGACAAGCAAACAGTGAGTGCTGACCTGGTGGAGAAGCAGTGGGAAGAGCCTGGGAAAGCCTTCATTATTTTCTCAGTACCATTCCCTTATTCTTCCCAAGTTCTGTCCCTTGTCTGAATCAGGACTCTGTTTTTCTTTAGCTTTGTCATGCCTGCTTTGGTGCAAGGTCCCAAGAAAGAAACAAGAGGGAAAAAAGGTGGGTTTGTGGTGGTAGTGGGGGGGGGGGTGGATTCTTGAAGGCAGTACACAGCAGAAGGTAAAAGCATGCACAATGAGTAGGAACCTCTTAACTGTCCATCCCACACCCCAAATATTTGGTCCTGGTCAGAGCTGCTTTCAACCCCTCTTCTGGGGAGATTATTTCCCTTCATTGTAGTTGGGATTTAAATCAAATACCTTCTGAGCCAGGAAACATCTTTGTACCCTTCAGAATCAGTATCAGTCAGTCACTTGTCAATTATTTTTAATAACCTTTTCTTGAGCTTAAACTATGTGACAGGAAACGTGCCAGGGGATGGGAATATAGTGGTGACCAAAACCCAGTCCCAATTTTTAAGGCGTTCAGAGTCCCAGGATTTTTTCCCCATAAATTAAAGTCTAAAGATACTTCAGTGGACTTGAGATGCTAAAATTCTTCTACCTTGTCCTCCCTTTTCTCTTGGGAAAATGCAAAGCACAAAAGAGCAGTAGACTAACCTGCAAGAAATTTCAGACTGTTGGGCATCATTGTCCCGTGTCTATCCATTTCAGTCACTGCAACCTTCAGGCCAGTGCACTTCAGCAGACACAGTTGTGCTTCCCGTAGAGCAAGAGACACTTCAAGATTGGGGAAAGGTGGAAGGGAGGTGGCAGCAGCTTACCCGGTGGAGCAGTGAAATGTACAGAAGGTTCAAGAGCTTTAACTCTGACGGGCTAAAAGTAAGAAGCCTGAAAATTTCAGTTTCTTAGTTGAGGCTCAGGCCCAAGAGCTCAGGAAAGGACCAGAGCCTGGGCGTTTGGTTTTGCATCTACAGCAGTTCTGAAAAGAGCTGGAGGTCTAGTCGACAGAGCAGTAGTGATAGCTCCATGTCAGAGCCGACCTACTGTTGAGGGGCTTCCTTTCTGGCATAGAAATCAAGTAAGAGATGGGGCAGAACTTGTGAATTGAGTGAGGCGAGCAAAAAGCCACACTTGATTCCTGAATTGGAGGGAGGCAGGCTGCCTGAGCTTGAGGAGCAGGGGAAATTAAAAAAAATAAAAAAGAAGTTAGGATACTGGAGACGCGCCAGAGCTTAAAGAAAGGCTCAGCTCTGCATTTCTCAGATACTGCTTCTGTACACGACTTCTTTGCGTGGATCCCAAAGCCGAACTGAACAGTGAGGGGGCGCAGAGGGAAAACGGGGTTCGGAAGGCACAAACTGGCCTGAAATGAAAAGTCAGCAAAAACCACTGGGTGGCAGCGTGGTGTGCGGGCGCAGCTCTGCAGTGCCTGCTGCTTCTGCTGCTGCCGCGGGGGGAGGCTGAACCAGTCTGCGAGCCCCGGCCTCGCTCCTGAATGGCTACAAGTGTCGCCATGCGAAAAACCTCAGCGAGTGTGTTAGGAGGGGAGTGCGTGTTGTGAGTCCCAGCCTGGGGCAAGGGGCTGGCGAACTTCCACTGGGCTCCAGCCCGGGCGTCATGGGGCCAACTCAGAATTACCCAGTAACAGAACATCCCACTCCGCCATCCCCCATCTCCAAGCAACCCCCACCTCCCTCCCCGCTCCTCCAACCCAACTGCCTCATCCCGGTGTCTCCTCCATCACTGTTTCCGCCCGAGGCTCCTCTAGGGAAGAGGAGGGGAGGAGGGTTTGGGAGATGGGGCAGTGCCGGAGCCCCGACAGGTGTTAGCCCGAGCGGCCCGCCGGGGACTTGGGGGGATGGGGCAGGTGGGGGCGGCCGGCGGCGGGGCGCCAGCGGGCTGGGCTCCGGGAGGGAGGGGCCACCGGGGGAGGGGGCCGCGGGAGGCCGTCGCGCTCTTCCGGAGGGTGCCTGCGGCGACAGAATTCCTATACTGAGTCGGTGCCGCGCCCAGAGCAGCAGCGGCGGCAGCGGCGGCAGCGAAGATGCGAGGCCATTACCTGTTTGAGCCGCGTCGGAAAGCTGGCACGGGCCAACTTTTCCCGATCGGCGGGCCAAGAAGTTGCAAGGACTAGTGGGAGGCTCGGAGGGGCCAGGGCGAGGGCGCGCCCCCCCAACCCCACCCCCCCCCTACCCCGCACGGTTCCTCCATCCCCCCCTCCCTGCCGCCGCCCGCGCTCCCGGCCTCTCTCTCCCGCCCGCGCTCCCTCCCTCCGCCCGCCTCCCTCCTCCGGCCCCCTCCGCGCGGCACCGGGCGGGGGGTGCCGCCAAACTCCGACCCGAGCCACTTGGACTCGCACAGTGTCCTCCGGGCGCAGGGGCCGAGCGCACGCACTAGCGCCGCTCTGCCGCCACCGCCTGCCAGCCAGTCTCGCCCGCGATCCCGGCCCTGGGCTGTGGCGTCGGCTCGGACCCAGGCAAGGCGGCCGCCCGCGCGGGAGCCGGACCACCGCCGGAGGAGCTCGGCCGGGATGCTGAGCCCCCTCCTCGGCTGAAGCCCGAGCGCCGAGAAGCCCGGGCAAGCGCCGGCTCCGGAGACTAAGGCGGCGGAGGCGCGAGACCGACCGGGCGAGCGGCGGAGGCGCGGGAGGAGGAGGCGAACCCGGAGAGGAGCCGCGAAAGAAGTGGTGGTGGTGGGCGTCGTGGCCATGGCGGCGGCTATCGCCAGCTCGCTCATCCGGCAGAAGCGACAAGCCCGCGAGCGCGAGAAATCGAACGCCTGCAAGTGTGTCAGCAGCCCCAGCAAAGGCAAGACCAGCTGCGACAAAAACAAGTTAAACGTCTTTTCCCGGGTCAAACTCTTCGGCTCCAAGAAGAGGCGCAGAAGGAGACCAGGTTGGAAGGGGGCTCTTGGCTGGCTCTTTTTTTTTTTTTTTTCCCTCTCTCCGTACTTTACGAGTGTGGAGGGGGCTGGGGGGCGTGGATGGAAGCGGAGGTGAGTTTGTCGGTGGCCCATCTAGTGCGGATGTGGCCACCTAGCTGGTCTGCGTGCGTGGGAAGCGATCCCTCTCTCGCCTCCTTCGTAACAGTAACAGACTTGCTGCATTGCAACTGCCGTGGGACAGGCGCAGAGCTGGGGGGCATACCCTGCCCAGCGGGCGCGCCATCAGCTTCCAGACAGGCCACATGTGTGCAAGCTCGGGCGCTCTGGGCAGCCGTGTGTATGGCGTGTTTTGCAGGCGCGGAGCTGGGCAGACCCCTGCCCACCCCTCCCTCCAGGGAGGGGAATCCCTCCCTGGCCTTCATCCCCGAAGCGCTGACCCTTCCCCTCCCAGCTTCTACCCCCAAGGACCCTGGGCTTCCGCTGTCTAGGCATTCTGTTTCTTTGGTCACTTTTAAGCTTACTGGGACAGACTTGTGGTGTAGCTTTGAAATATTTGCTGGAGAGGAGGGGGTGGATTCCTAGAACCTGTGGCCGAGAGCTTAGTGATCTGGTTCGACTAGTCAAATTGGTTGGTTACTTGCTCCTAAAATGCAGGATTGAAGAGAGAATTTAACCAGATCGTGGGTCCTTTTGAACCAATTCAGTGAGAAGAGCAGCGCGGTGTTCCGGCGCCAGGGGAAATTCACACAGCTCGAGGTGTCGGGTTGCGTCAAGGTTTACCTTCAGGCGAAGAAGCAGCTTCTTGGGCTCTTCTTAACCAAATGGATCCTTTACTCAATTTTCTTACTTGTACTAGATACATATTACAGAATTTCTGACGTATCAGTCTGTTATTTCGCTATTTGTGCGTTCTACACATCCTGGAATGAACATGCAGACATAAATTTTCTGCTTGCTCGAAGTTTTTAAGGAATGGGCTGTAAATTAGGCTTGCTTTGAAACAGGTTTAAGCGGTGGCACAGCATGATTATGTGGTCTGAATAATGACATAAATATCATTTCAGTGCAGGTGTCTGTATTCAATAAAAGCAAATTTTGGATAGCATGGCGGTTATTGATAAATGAGGTGCTTCATTAATCTATGGTGATTCATAATTGAAAATTATCTTGAGAGCACATATTTTGGATAATTACATTTCTGATACTAAATTTGAAAATAAGTATGAACTAATTTTCTTTCCTCCCCACCAACAAAACCCCGGCTCTTTGCACGCATTTTCCCCTAAGGAGAATTAATATGTTTGTTTTATTCTCCCTCTCTCCCCTCCTTTTTTGTATGGCGGCTCAATTTTCTAAATAGAAATCCTTTGATGGGGTTCCAGGTTGTTTATGCATTTTTAACCTTCTTAGAATGGAGGGGATGCTTTATTCCAATTGTGGTAATTCTGAGGGAAACTTTTGCTGGTGTGTTTTTGGTCCCTGCTTGGAAAACCACTCTAAATCTCATCTTAGTGTTTCTCTTTTTCCTTCCGCATGAGAAGTGGCACATTGTTAAAAGGCAGAATATGCCACTTGCCAAGCCATTTTGAATGCTCAATGAGATGAAGTGCCACTCTGTAAGCCAAAGGACACGCCATCAGAAACTGTCTCTGCTGTCAGTAGCTTTAGGGCTTTACCAATGTTACCAGGTGGCAGTCAAATGTTTCTTCAGTCTGAAGGTTGGTTCTGAAACTTGCAGTTTGTTTGCTTGTTTTCCTTTTTTCAGAGGACTCTTTATAAAAAGTGTCGTTTGACCTTTTTCCACTAAAATTTGTAAATGGAATTCGAATTCTAAGTCTTTTCAACCATATGTGCACAACTTATCAATTGACCCCAACCATCTTTCTCTTTGCAGAGCCTCAGCTTAAGGGTATAGTTACCAAACTATACAGTCGACAAGGTTACCACTTGCAGCTGCAGGCAGATGGAACTATTGATGGCACCAAAGATGAGGACAGCACTTACAGTAAGTGACTGCAAAATAAATAATAGTATATCCCAGCATATTGTTGACACTTTCTTTCTTTCTTTATGTAAACAACCCTGCTTAATCCCGAAGTGAATCCAAAATAGAGTCAGCACTATATAATCCCATTTCAGCAGGTTAGCCTAAAGGAAGGGGAACATAAAAATATCTAAAATAGTGAACGGTAGCAAATAATGTTGACACCATCTGAAGAACAATCCAAATGTCATCTCCATGGTAATCTGGATAGATTTATGGCTGTCCTTTGGATTTTATTACTTTTTTCCCACAGAAAATTTACTCACCCCCACACTGATCCTGAAATAGCACAGTTATCTCTACTCTTAAGCACCGGTCTCATCCCAAGAGAGAAGAGTGGTTTCATGTCAGGAGAATTCATCATTACAAGCTTTCACTTCTGTTCCCCCTGCCCTACACACACTGATAATTCTCAGACTAATTGGGATTTTAACTTTGAGATACTTCCACAGGTGGGTAAAGAGATTTCTTTGAGCATTCTATTTTTAGTCATGGTTTAAGTCAAGACCAAATTGGAGACCATCATGGTGAACCTAAAAGAGAAACACATCAAAAAGAAAGTTAGTTTTATTTCCAGTTACTGAAGGATAATGATTCCAAGATGTTATATAACCTTTTGTGATAGGCTTTATTTATTTGGAGTCATAAATGCATGAACTCCTTAATAGTGACACCCTCTTCAATGATGATAATTGGTGGGTTTTTTTTTTTTTTTTTTTTGCAATTAGAAGATTGCTGTAGACATATTCAATATTTCATGAGGCTAAATCACCTAGTTCTCACAATTCCTTCCCAATTTTCCATAATTTATATTTCATTTCCCTCAGACTTCATTAATCTCCCAGAAATTGTGCCATTGCCAAGAAAAGCCCATCTGAAAGCTAACAAGTTCTCTGCAGCATTTTCAGAGGTACAGGGCTAGAGAGAGCAAAGCCATAGACAAGGGTTCCAATGTTGAATGTTAAAAGAGTTTCACATCTTTTAAGAAAGCTTCCTGGGCTGATTGATGACCAAGGCAAGACCTCAAGAGGAAGTCACCTTTAATTACCTTTAAAGAAAGCTCTGTGGGTACCTAGGATGAAAAAGTTCCATACATAAACGATTTTATCGTTCTTCACTGTTTTGCAAAATGCTGTTACTGTTGCAGTTCTACAATGAGTATGCTAGATGTTCTTTCAGGTATAGTCTTCTATTTGAAAAAATGAGTCAAGGCTAATTAGAGGGTTTTACTGTTCCCCTGTAACAGACGTGAGTCCATCATAAAACATTCCCATGAATTGCTACAGTCCATGGGGTCGCAAAGAGTTGGACACGACTGAACAACAACAAAGCTGCTCCTCTTTCCAAAGTGCCTCAGCAAAACGGATTCGTTGGGCATTACTGAGAGGAAGTTGATGATCAGCTGCTAATGACCCCCACCCAGTCAGGTTTTCCCTCAGTTACTTTTAACATTTTCTGCAGATTAGTGCAGAAATCAGTGGAAAAGTTTATTTTGGGTCCAATGTTCACATGCCTTTCCCGAAAAGGAAAAAAAACCCGGACGATTCATTGATTGTATAAGCAGTGATACGGCACACACCTCAAGATCACAGTGTATGTAGTCATTGTAGAGTACTATACACACACACATATATCTACACATAGACACATACGTATACACACACACACGTGTGTATGTAAATAAAGCTCCATTTCTTAACTGTGGACTCAGGTAGTCAGTTTTACTTTTCAGTTCCTGCATATGCATAGCTCCTGGTTGTCTTATAACTGACGGATATGCATGGCATTTCTGCATACTAATGATATTGTTGGGCCTTAAAAGAGCCAGAATCTGTGTTTAGGCAGAATGAAATAATGAGAGGTGAGTCAGCCAAGGGTGAGTGTTACCATAAGATGAAGCACACAAATGAAAAGTGTCTCAAAAGAAATAGCAAGCCTTTGGGGCTTGACTCTGCCCCAGCTGCCAAGTATGATCAGAGGCCGGCGGGCTAGCTTGTCTTCCCACTTGAGTATATTGTAGGGTGTAAGTCATCAGGAAACAAGAATACTTAATGGTTAAAGTGATCATTAAAATGATCATCATTAAAATGGAAGTCTAACTATGTAGATGTATTCTTTTTTCCCCCCTAAAGCCAAGCAATTTTCTTGGCATTCATTATTTATTTTGTTAATATACTATTTCCTTAATATGCATCCTTGTTATTTATGTTTATATTTTTCTTAATTTTTAGGGTTTTTCATCATATTTTTTTCTCACTTGGTTCACCTTGGTTGATTTTATGATATTTTAATTCTGACATGATAAGCCAGATCATGATAAAACAAATCAATTCACACTTACCAAGATACATCTATTTCTGAAAACATATATTTGGTATTATGCATTTAAGCTAACCTTAGGTAGCTTTATTACAATGGTAAATATCAGTCCAGTAAAATCTCACCATGAACAAATCAGCCATTGTAAATTATGTATTGCCCCCTGAAAAGGAAAAGATGATAGACATTTCATGAGAGCAGTTTTATTATATCTGCCTTGGACTCAGTGAGGGCCATGTTAGAATAGGCAACTTTCCTTTCAAACCTCCAGTAGTGTTACCAATTTAATGGGTCAAGTCTTTCTGATCAACATTAATATATACTTTTTAAATTGCTCCCTTTGAGAAGTTGATCTTAACCCAACTGATAAACAAAAAGATGGCCTCCTTTTTGTATTAAGCAAACACTGAGTGCCAACTCTGTGCACATCTCTAAGAAAAATGGGTCTTTCAATGTACAAGGAGTTTGTTTTTATGTAGATACAACAGGAGACAAGAAATGGGGCCCTTTTATTTCTTCCTCAAAATTTTGACAGAAATGGAAGAAGAGAGATCAGATGTTTAATGAATGTGTTTTAGATACACACATAAAATCCATTGTTTTCTTCTCATGCTTAGCATATTTTCATCCTAATCAAAATAATATCCTAAGTCCATGAAGAAGTACTCCAGATTTAGAGAAACAGAGGCATATTGGAGAATACTTAATCTGTGCAAGATCACCCTTGATGTAATAATTTCTTTGCATTTTTATCTAGAAAGACTGTCCCTTTAGACAGACAAGCCTGTTTATGATCTTAATTGATCATAAATTCATCTTAATGATCTTAAATGTTTATGATATTAAATGTCTAAAGAAAAACAGTTGGACTGGTATCACCAGTCACTCTCCACTTTTGCTGTTTTCTTCATTTTTTTATTTTAGCGTGGTATTTTTTATTTTTGAATCGGGCATCACAGATATCTATGGTACATAGTGAAAAATCCGTGTGCCACTGTATAGTTCATACCATTATTCAGGGATAGATAATCCTGGGCATGGGTTACTCATATTCTTTGCTTCTCTTCCTTCTACTGCTATCTGATGTTTGAGAATTAAACATTTTATTGCCCATTAAAACACACGTCAGAGTAGTTGGGGCACATGGTGAAAATCAAATATTTCTCTCTTTCTTTCTCTTTTTTTTTTTTTGCTTGTTACCACCTGTATTCAGGGAACTAAGAAGGTTCAGAATATTGTAAACAATGGAGTTCTAGAAACAATTCTAAATATCCTTTATTACCTGTCATCGATCATCATCTATTAGTTTGATTAAACTAGGACTCCAGCATACGCTGGTGTTATAGTTGTCTAGTGCTATGCCTTTTAAGCCAAACCCATAAGGAGGTTTTTGTTTGATTTCATTTGATTTCTTAGATATCAGAATTTTAAACCTCTGAACTGTTATGTAATGGGACCGTGATCTATTACATTTCAAAAATATAATATCATGATTTCACCATACAGATTGCTAGCAGTCCACAAATGTGTGTTGAGCACCTGCCGTGAGCAAGGTGCCATCACAGAAAGAGATGGAACAAATACATGACATGCTGAACAAGATCAGACTTCATTCCTGGGCACTGCATGGTCAAATATAGCATGAGATCCTAGTTTGCAATCTGTGCAATTCCTTTCCTTCACCTCACATAACAGAAGGGCACAGCTTTTAATATGATGAGTATTGAATGAAGTGCCATCAGCAGCATGTGGCAGGAACACTTGCATTTTGCACCATACAATCTGTCCTAGCTCCTCTGTGGTAACACCCTGATTTTAAGGGAAAGGTACATTGTAGGCTCACCAAGGAATATTGAGTTCTTCATTAATATTTCTCATCTCTATAACTCCACCTACTGCAGTAGAATATATATACATCAAGATAAGAGATCTGAGAAAAAATATTCCTGCCCACGGGGTGACTACGTTCTTGCTCACAGAAATGATAGCAGACCGATTTATCATCCTCCATAAACTTACACACCAAAGCAAAAATCGTCAACATTGGTCTAGGACTCTTGAGAGAAAGGTGCACAGGCTATTTTCAAAAGATGTGTGTGGCAAGCACTATGTTTTAAAAATGTACTGTTTTATTTTTATTCCTGGTGTAGGAGGGAGTAGACAGCTGGTAGGGGGAAGACACCCACTGGTTTTCTCCAGTGAGTGGTGTGTGATTGTGAGGACAGCCGGGATGTAAGTTTCACGCAATCAGACCTTCAAATGGAGAAATGAAGTCCTCTTTGGCACCAGCCAGCTGCCCACTTACAACTATTTAGGAAAAAAAATTAAATAAAACTCTCAAGTTTGTTGTTTTTATTCCTATAACCTTTGCTCCCAGAGACTAAAAGCTAAGACCCCTCTGAACCCCATCTTAAAAAAATGTTCTTTAAGAAATACTACTCTGGGAACATGAGATTCCAAAATGTGACTTTTTTTTTTTTTTCAAGTCCTGGATTTCTTTTTTTTTTTTTACTGTGTCAGAAATAATACAGATAATTTAGGTGAAAGAGTTGGACTACTGTCTTTTCTAAGATTCTAGGAATCTCTCCCCAACTGGTAGATCATATCTGTGTCTGTGAATCTCAGCAGTTGTCTAAGAGAGCAGTTTAAAACCTTGGTTTGTTGAAGATAAAGTTATTTAATATGTAAACTAATTCCTGGAACTGGATCACTTCAGAAGCATCAAGATTCCCCACCTCCAACACTGTACAAACCATGGAATTACCTTCCATTTTCTCCAGAGTGTTTGAAAATTACATCCCCATTATGTGATTACAACCATGAATTGAGGGTACTGAAAGGTAGAAGAGGCTTTATCATCCATATCTATCTATCCATATGTACATATATGAATGTTCTTACCAAGCAGACTTTACTTTTGAAAGACCAGAGAGCCCTGCTGGAAACATTGAAAAGCTATGGAATTCGATATTGTAACCTTGTTTTCACATTGTTTTTGGCTGCAGCTCTGTTTAACCTCATCCCTGTGGGTCTTCGAGTGGTGGCTATTCAAGGAGTTCAAACCAAGCTGTATTTGGCAATGAACAGCGAGGGATACCTGTACACCTCGGTAAGTCTTTCACTGTGCTCATGTTTTGATTATTCTAGTTTTCATCTGATATGAAGGGAAATTGCTACATATGTGTTATCACTGCAGGTTTGTGTAATTCAAGGAGGAGTGTTCTGGATGGAAATATTAAAAAAGACAAATTAATTTCCAATGAAAGTATATGTATTACTAATTAATCATTTGAAGCTAACATTTTTGATAGAAAATTCAAAGACTCACTAAGCATTTTTGCATACATTGGCATTTGGGTTGTTATTTTCAACCCAAATGTCTATCTTGCAGACTTGCTTTGCAACTGTGGAAAGCAAAGCCATTTGTACAACTCAGTTCAACATATATCTATCCATGTTTACTCCTAAGGAAATTAATAAGACCACTTCCTCAAATCAACTCTAGGACACAAAGAACAGTTTCAGAAGTGTTTCTTTATCTTACCTTTCAGTTCTATTAGGTCATGTTTGCTATCTCTAAGTACTATTTTTCCATCAAGTACACTCTTCTTACATACAAATTCCAGCTTGGCTTTTTCTTAGAAGTTTGTGATGAATGGAGTAAAAAGTGAAACTTTTCTCAAGAAATTTATAAGCAATGTAGACAACAGTTCAGCTAGGAACCTGGGGCCACATTAAGCTTTTTAAAATTTTATATTTAAATATAGGCAAAAATGGTACAGTGCCAGGGTTAGGATTTTACTGTTAGCAGTAGATCTAGTTACTGATTAGAGGAAACCACTTAATATATGGATTTTTCAAATCTTTGTTTTGAATTTCATACAGTCTAAGAAAAGGATAAGATGTTAAAAATGGAGAAAATTGCTTGTCAGACTTCTTCTAGATAGCCTTGAAGCAGTCTATTACCATAATTAAAGATATCTATTCCTCAAAGTGCAAAAGTGGTTACCTTTAAACACTCTTGCTCTGGCCTGTCCCTTAAATTTATTTCAAAGCCAGGTATGTAGAAAGATTCTTAGAAATGATGAAAGCAAAGCATAACTCTGTTTTTCAGAGGCTAGGATGAGAAAGAGGGGAGGGAGAAGAGTAGAACCAAAGGGCTCATTCATTTGGTAAACTGGGGTAGAACATTTCAGATTTTACAATAAAAGATTAGCAGCATAATCTTCAAATATCAGTCCCTATCAGCATTCCCATCAGGCCATTTCTACTGTCTTATTGTTAAATAAATGCAGGGGTTTTATCCTTTTTACAAATGCAAGATTTGAATGTATCTCAAACTAAATGAGATCTTTCAGTTTATTAAATACATGGCTAAGCAGGGCTTCCCTGGTGGCACAGATGGTAAAGAATCTGCCTGCAGTACAAAAGACCCAGGTTCTATCCCTGGGTCGGGAAGATGCCCTGGAGAAGGGAATGGCAACCCACTCCAGTATTCTTGCCTGGAGAATTCCATGGACAGAGGAGCCTGGCGGGCTATAGTCAATGGAGTAGCAAAGAGTCAGATGTGACTGAGTGACTAACACTCACATACACACACGTTATTAAAAACAATAGGAAAAGGGATTTGTTTTCAGATTTGTGCATTGAGGTAAGGTAATTTAACAATGGAGTATTTTAATTAACTTTATTAAGATCAACAGACTACCTCACCAGGACCAGATGCAAAGGTAGGTTTTTCATAAAAGAAATGATTGCTTTCTGCAACTCCTGTGCAGGCATGGGAACTAAATGGAATACATGGGGCATACTTTTGAGAAGGTAAATAGCAGATGACATAGGAAGTCATTACTGGTAACGCATCCAGAATTTCCCTGAGTTGTGGTCACCATTGAGGTGCCCTGATGAGAGGATTGGATTTTTTTTTTTTTTTTAATCTGGCAATAGTAAATGTTTTTAAACAGTTTGGAAATAATACTTAAGTTAGAATGAGAAAATGTCATGTAAGTTAGTTAGTATGACACATGCTCCTACTTAAGAAAATTAGGGCAAGAGTATTACATGGAAGGAATTGATGTCAAAACTCATACCCTACCATTCAAGTTGACCATTATTCTAGCAAATGGTAAATGTCAATGTGAGCTCATTTCTAAGGAAGGCCTTCCAGGGGACTCAGCATTGTAGATGGATGGGCTTCCTTTCTTTGGTAGGCAGGCCAATCTATAGCAAATATGGGTCTCTTTGTACACATATCCCATTAAGGAAAAGAAATCTTAAATATTTCCTATTAAAGAAAAGAAGCTATATTTTGGTTAAGGAGGAGAGATGTCTGATTGATAATCCTGGAGTTCAGAGGAAAAAGATATCCAAATTCATCTCCTCCAGGAAAGAATTGGAATCTTCTCCAGGATAAATCTTCTGATTCTTCCCATTACTTCTTACTGATTGTGACTTGGAGTCCCATCACCACATTGATCACCATCCTTAGTGGGTGATTCATTTATTATCATCTTATTTAAAGTGTAGCACTCCGACTCTGAGGATATTGCCTGTCTTTGTGATTTTAGCACCACAAGACCAAAAAGCCAAATGACATCTTATCTCGTCAAGAAGAATGGGTAACTAAAGAGAAAGGATCACTAGTCCCTTACGTAAAATCATGGCACTTTTACTCCTGAAATATGGCAGGCAGTTTTGTTAGAGAAAATAGGATTGGACAGTGACCCGAGGAGGAAGCGAAAAGAGGAACAGGAAACAGAGGCTACTGCTATAGCAAGGAAAAAAATCTGTTAGGAAGTTATCAAAAATATCTTGGTGAGGGCTGAGTAAAGTCTGCCTTAAAACATTTGCAGTGGCAGGGGCTAAAAGGAGATGGATTCAGGAGGTATTTCAGAGGTAGAATCATGAGCATTTGGTGGCTGTTTGGATTTGGAGGGAAAACAGGAGCACCATGTATGGTTGAACATATATAGTTGCCATCCACTGCACAGATAGAAGTGAAATATCTTCAGGTAGACGTTGTTTAAAATGTGCACAGTATTATTAGGGTCCCTGAAAGAGAGTGAGAATTATATCTTTGGCAGTTGAGTTGATGGTGAGCGATTAACCAAGATGGAGAATAAAAGAAAAACAATAGTAGGAAAAAAAGGATACCCAAGTACAGGTTGGCATAGGTATTTGAATATATGACCCTAGAGCTTGAGAAAGAGGTGTGAGCTAGGGATAAAATGTGAGAGTTATCACATGTAGGTGGTGGCTGTTGCCATGAGAATAGCTGAGGAATACATAGCATGAGAAGCAAAAAAAGAGTTTGTCAAATAATATTAGGTAATAATAGCATGGAAGCCCTGCAACAGAAGAACAAATTGTGACAGATGCCATAGCATTGTAAAAAACAAGTGGGGACAGGGTTTTTGGAAGAGTCAACAATGTCAGATGCTTCAAAGAAAACAAATAAAAGAAGAACTAGAAATTTACCATATGAAGGTCTTGAGCATTCTTGATAAGAGCACCTTGAGTGGAGTAGTAGAGACAGAAGCTAGACTGCAGTGACTTGAAGAGTGAATGGGAAGAGACAGGACAGGCAGTAGCTGTAGAATGTCTAAGGGAAGGGGAGACATGAGTGAGTATTTAGAGGAGGACACGGAATTGAAGAAGGCTTTGAGGGTTCTTTGCCTAAGACTCTTAAATATATTTGTTAGCTGAAGGTCAAGAGCCAGTAGAGATGGAGATGTTGAAGACATAGGAGATGGGATCCTTAGGGTCTCAAAGGAGTCAGAGAGAGAGTGATGGAATTGAATATGTGAGAAGATCAGATTCACCTTGAGATGCTGCTTCTACAGTAAATCGATGAGGACAGATGTCAACATAGGTGCACTGAATCTGCAGGTGATGGACAAGGAAGTTGAAGAATTTCCAGCTGGATGATTGAAGCAAGATAAAGAGTAATCAGCTAAAAATCAGGCATAAGGATGACACAGTGTGAAGGTTTGCAACAGTGGTTTTAGAAAAAGGGAGAGGAAAGAGACAGTCTAATGACCAGGGGTGGATAAACTGACCCACAGGCCAAATCAGGCCTACCACCTATTTTTGTAAATAAAGTTTTACTGGGACACAGTCACACCCATTCAAAAGTTTTGCAATACAAAGGCAGAGTTGAATAGTTGCCCCACAAAGCCTTAATTATTTATTATCTTGTCCTTTATAACGGAGAAGGCAATGGCACCCCACTCCAGTACTTTTGCCTGGAAAATCCTGTGGACGGAGGAGCCTGGTGGGCTGCAGTCCATGGGGTCACTAGAGTCGAACACGACTGAGCGACTTCACTTTCACTTTTCACTTTCATGCATTGGAGAAGGAAATGGCAACCCACTCCAGTGTTCTTGCCTGGAGAATCCCAGGGACAGGGGAGCCTGGTGGGCTGCCATCTACGGGGTCGCACAGAGTCGGACACGACTGAAGCGACTTAGCAGCAGCAGCAGCAGCAGCAGTCCTTTATTAAAAAAAATGGTTTTTGACCCCTGGTTGGATGATAG
This sequence comes from Bos indicus x Bos taurus, assembly GCF_003369695.1. Classification (NCBI taxonomy): domain Eukaryota; kingdom Metazoa; phylum Chordata; class Mammalia; order Artiodactyla; family Bovidae; genus Bos; species Bos indicus x Bos taurus. Next base: position 123,829,552 of record NC_040105.1, read on the forward strand.
TTCACAATCTTAGTTACCTATTAGGATCACCTGAGGACATTTAAGAAAATTCCATTCTGTGTGCTAAATAGGAACCAATAATATCAAAATATCTGAGGGGGGAGTCTGTGTAGGAATAGTTTCTAAGGCTCCCCAGCTGATTCTAATGTGTAGCCTGGGTTGAAAACCACTAATAACACAAGTAAGGAAAATGATTGCTGAGTAGCACTGAGAACCACCTCCACCCCCAGTGAAGTTGGAAACCATGCATTTATAGACACTCTGTCCCATATCTGAAATTTCTGAAACTGATCTTTTTCTGTTCTTGCAAACAAATTGCTTTTACATTTCTGAAGGACTATTTCTTGAGATGAAAGAAAATGCTGATCCTTGGAAGAGCTTTCTTATTTTATTTTCTTTTCTGTTTCCTGTCTTCTTTTGCATTTCTGCTTCTACATCCCTTGATTTCTTTCAAATTCAATTTTACACTTTTGCCCTTTCTTACTCCCCTTTGGCCATTAAACAAAGAAACAATACCTCCATGTTGTTATTGCTACAGAGAGCAATTTGCTTTCCATGATTAATCTCAGGATTTTTGCACCTTTTCCCCCCTCCCTCCCTTTTTTCCTTGTTGCCATGGGGGCAGACTTGATGTAGGCTCAAGTGGCAGTGAGAAACCATCTGTGGCACAGAGAATCATAATTAGCCATTATTTCATAACATATTTACTTTTGTCCTTGATATAACTAAGTCTTTCTAGAACTGTAAGGAAATTATTATTCATTGTGTATAGAGAACTTTGTTCATACCTTTGATTTTTCTTTACCAAGAATAATGAAAAAAAAAGAATAATGAGTTGTACAGAAGCTTTTGAGAGTTCTTCAAAACTTACTCATATAAAGCTATTTGTTATACATATTTCAAAGTTGCTTGAAATAAACATTAACTAAAGGAAATCAAGTCTTAAATGTAAAAGTGTTATTAATGTCCTAGTATCTATTTTAATAGAGGAATAATAACAGGTATTAGAGACAAGATAGTAAAGATTCAAAGCCGAGCCCAAAGCATTATCTTTTGATTTTGAAATGTTCCAGAACTTAGTAACAGCATTTTTCCCTGCCTAATTATTTATCATTCATCAACACTTGTTTTCCATTTCCAAAGTACACAGTGTTGCTTGGGTTACTGTAGGGGTAGCTAAAATGTGTAGATAAGTAGAAATCCTTTGACAGGCAAAACTTTTCTATTCATATATTTCTAGAGAGGACTTTTAAGAGTGATTTTAACTGCTGTTTTATGGTCCTGGGCAAACTAGATGCAAGACCAGAAAGCAGGTCTCCCTGAGTGTTAGCTTGATGCAATGGGAATGAAGCAGTGTGTGTTACTGATCCCGTGGGCCCAGGCAGACTTGGGATCTGAATTAAGGGGACATTTTCCTTCTCTATCGAATTATTTTTACCTAGTTTAAACTTAGCAAGTTTCTTCTCCCATCACAGATGTTAATTTTGATGATCCATTCAAGATGTTGACTGACTTTCCACTGTATAGTTCTTGCTTTTTAAATTTATTTTGTGGCAACTAGCAAACAATCCATTGGGAGACACTTTGAGTAAATACTTGCTCTCAAGAATGCAGTTTTTAACATGATATTTTCAGGTATCCCAAATCTCTTTAGAAAAATAGGATAATTAGTCATAAACTGAGAAATGACCATTTGTTTTTTTTTTTTTTTTTTTTTTTAGATAGACCATACAATTTACTATAAGCTAATTTGAGGTTGAGAAAATTTAATAAATTTTCCCCAAAATGAACAAGTGTCATAAAAAATGCAATTCAACAACAAAAATTTCCTGGGTTCAGCATTCTAGTCACTAAGCTTAAATTCCATTATTTAATGGAAACTTAAATTGTCCAGGTAAATTAAAATGCATTCTGATACATGTTTTGATTTCATACTGTATGTAGGGGGATTGTTTATATTAAGAGGCCTCAGATGTTCAGGACATTTAGCTGTCATCTGAGAACTTACTCTTTTACAGATTTGTTTAGTTTCTCTGATTTTAGTATGTGACAATTTAAGATCTAATTTTCAGTGATATGGCTTCACAGCTCAAGCCCATATTCTAATACAGAAAGGATGTTAAAGTTTAGATGAATTCATCGATCAATTCACAGTGATGAAGGTACTCCCAGCAAACATTTGTAGCATGTAAAATGTTTGAGTTATGTCAAATCTGTATATCAGCAAGTTTGTATAATTTAATTTCTGGGGTTATTATGACAGACTTTTCAATTTAATAGAATTAAGTGAAAGGGCACTGGTTTAAACATTACTGCTCTTTAGGGAAGTGGGATTAACTCGGTTATAAAAGAAAATACATTTCAAATGAACATGAGCACTATCATATCCAATGCAGAAGAAAATGATCATTATGGATTTTGCATATAGCCAGTAGCCATCATGTATAGCGCTCCCTACAAAACAAGTAGACACAAATTTTACCTTCTAATTAAAACATTAGTTTATGTTTAGTGTTTATGACTCAAAAACTTAGATTCCAAATTTTGGTACCTACCTCTAGAAAAGGCTTCTCTGGTGGCTCAGGTGGTAAAGAATCCTCCTGCAACGTGGGAGACCTGGGTTCGATCCCTGGTTTGGGAAGATCCCCTGGAGAAGGGAAGGGCTACCCACTCCAGTATTTTGGCCTGGAGAATTCCATGGACTGTATAGTTTATGGAGTCACAAAGAGTTGGACACAACTGAGCGACTTTCACTCACTCACATCTAGAAAACTGTTTTGTTTCCACGGGCTGTGGGATTAAACATTTTTGATTGACATTTTCAGTTCAGACTAATGGTTGTAAGGGTAATTATACGCATACATCCCTATTTCTGAGTGGTATCAATAAAATGGGAAATGTAAACAATGGGATGATTTTACAGGAAGAAAGGCAAAGAAAACAAGCACATTTTATTTGTTAATGAATGACTCTGCTAGCTCAAGGAGACAAATTTTATGTTTTGAAGAGGCTTGCAGTTATTATATTGGTACTATTGAACTAGAGGTCATTATAATTATTGTAGTGAAAAATATACCAAAGTATCTGTATTCATCTTAGGTATTCCTTCAGAATACCGGTGAATCAGCATAATTTTCAAACCCAAAACACATTTCCTAAGTCACAGATTATTTCACATGTTTAGTTCTCTTTGCAGTTAATGGAAATTTCATTCAAATGTGAAAGAAAATCTAGCTTGGCATTATTTGAATGTGAAATTAGATGATTCTGGTTGGTTGTGCCTTCAAAGTCAAGGGCCTTCTCTCTTTTCTCCCTAAAAAAGAAATAACCAAACTGGTAAATTATTCAGGGTGAAGCTCTTCATTTCTTAGGTGGAGAAAATGACTGAGGATAGTACTTTCTCAGAAATCAAGGAAACAATAGTAGTTGTAGCTAAATAGAATAAGATTGGCTCTCAATTCTGTTTTTGAGGCCAAGTTGAAAAAATAATCCAAATGAAAGGTCATTGGGATACATATTTAAAAGAGTGTCTCATGGCTTTAACTCAGAAGCTAAATTCATATTTTTAGGAAAAAAAGCCAGTCTGTTGGAGCTAATAAATAAAATAACTGGCAAGAATAACAAAGAAGAATTTTAGCAAGTAAAACTAGATGTAAGGAGGTAATACACACACATGTACACATATGCATACACCCACAACACATGAAAGATAATGAAAGAAACCAATTTTATGTTCATAGCTCTGTTGCTATTACAGGATGAATTATTATGGAATTCCTAAAATAATTCAGTTTTAAATACATACCCTGCACCAAATGTGTAATACCTTTAGAGATTGCTCTAGCAACATATTTGATAACGCTTAATAGCTTTATAAAATAGAGCAAATAAGACTTTTTAGCTATATTTTATGTAATCATTCAGTGAATCTCATGGCTTGGTATAGGCATTGTTTTTAGTCCCTGTTTTCTTGTTTGTATAGTTTTTTTAGTATAATGTTAATCTACAGTGTGATAGGAAAACACAGAGCTTATCAAGACCCTTTTTCTTATTATCCTTTTTTCCATGAAAGCTATATTTAAGAATAGTTTGCCTAATAAATCCTATGCTCATTAAGGAATAACTGGTTTTATTTTTCTCCACCTCCCTCTTAGTCAGAGAGCAATGCCCAGCAAAAATTACCTTTTAAATAAATATTTATTAAATTAGTAAAGATGTATATAATAAAGAATAAGGACAAAGCACATTATTTCTGTCAAGCCTTTGGAATATTTAAAATAAGTTAAAAGGGCCAATTTTAACCTTCCATCCTTCCTTGCAAGTGTTAACATTTCAAGATTATATAAGAAAGTGAATTACTGAGACATGAGAAAAAAAAATTGAAGGCAACAGCACTGGTTTCAATGGTTACACTGCTTAAAGGGAATTGTGACTTCTGAACAGGGAAACTTTAAATGAAAGCGTTTCTCTGATCATTATAATAGCTGTAACCAAGGTTAATAACTGGCAAGCCCCTGACTAATACATTTAATATGTTTTGCCCAGGCTGAATGTGTGAATAGATAACACGTCTGTACTAAAATTCTGATTAAGTTATTCATCAGATTCTCTGATGCTAACTGCTTTTGACAGTCTTGGAAGTGAAAGTACTGGAAAAGCCTCAATTGATTTCTTAAAAAGATTTAACATATAGCCAGTAGCCATGTTACATCTCCTTCCATAAGGGCCTCAGATGTTATAGGAATTCTGGCTCAGCATAAAACAAGTAGCTAGAATGAGAGATGATGTCCATTTTTTACGTGAGAAAAAAAATTGTTGTAGAGATTTGGAAAAGTCAAATGTAAGTAACCACCCCAAGGTGTTAGGACATAGATTGTAAAAATACAAAGGATGAAAAGATGCCTAACAGAGGGAGGGTATGAATCATCCCATGACACTGTCATAATTGACAAAGAGACACTAGAAAATGACAGTGATAGCTTTCAGAAATGAGATGTCAACAGGTATACTCCTTTGTGTATAGCAAATAGCATAACAGAAAATCCTGTGCATAACAAACCCATTGCTATAATCTGGCCCCCAAATCAGCAAGGCTACAACAACAAAAGTGTTTGCTTGTTGGTTTGATTAAAAAATTCTCAAAAGTATTATATACAGTATTCCCTGGTCCCTGCCCACATCATCATAAGGATGATTTACCGTAATACAAGTGTTAATACTTTGCAGACTCTTTCCACTGAAGAGGTTATAGGCAAAGCCTAGGAGAGATCAGAAGCTGAGTATTTTTATACTGTGTCATATATCTTATTTAATTTTTTAAATTTTATTTTATATTAGAGTATAGTTAATTTATATACTTTCTAGATTAGCTATTATTAATAGTTAATTCATAACCTTTAACATACAAATGTGCTGAAACCTCCCTCCATTCCTCCAGTCTCAGAAAGCCCAGTCACACATCTGGGCCTGAAATAGCCCAAGAGCTTTATCAACCAATCAACGACCAGATATCTGTGCAACATCCTCAGATACTAGGCAGCCCTGTGATCACGTTGATTTCTACTGATGATGGCTGGAGTTTATAGTGCACATAAGGAGATTTGTCCTAAGTTCCGAGCCCTAATCGTTAACAGTTGATCTACTGCTGGAGGGATCAACATAACCTGTTTCTCCCCTAGTTGGGCAGCCTCGTGTGTGTGTGTGTGTGTGTGTGTGTGTGTGTGTGTGTGTGTGTGTGTTAGTCGCTCAGTCGTGTCCGACTCTTTGCAACCCCATGGACTGTAGCCCACCAGGCTCCTTTGTCCATGGGATTCTCCAGGCAAGAATACTGGAGTGGGTTGCCATTTCCTGGCAATGATATTTTTAATCTAGAATTCACTGTAAGAAATTCCATATAGGGAAACAATTTGAATGTCCTTGGGGATGGGGGTGGGGGAGGGTGCATCATTGTGGAAATTTACCAGTTGCGTTAAATATATATTGATGTGGTCACTGAGTAAGAGGGGTCTCAGAGCAAGAGGAAATTGTAGGGTCAAAATCTGGCTCCATTTCCTCATTTGCCATGAAGATCACTGGTAGGAAATGACCACTTGTTTCTGACTAGGTGGGTGGTTAGATAGGTATTTAACACTAGAGACAGCAAATGGATAAAAAGCACATTTATTGAAGCTGTTTGTTATATTTACATTCGTAATATCCTCACCAGCAAGGGAAGTCACCTAACCCACTGACTTTGTTTCTTTCTTCTCTTCTATTCCAGAGAGTCATTTGCTCAGACCAAAAAAGTTCTGATTCCAGTAGGGCAGTCCATGAAACAAAGCATTTGCATGTCACAAGGGTATTTGAATCTAACAATTCTTAAATTTCGCATAAGATAATAGGCTCAGGAAACACTTTAAGTGCCAGTGTCTTTGATCTAGGCATGAGACTTTATTCAAACCAATAATTAACCTAGAGAAAAGAGGTCAAGGGGACCGTGATGGCTGGTTTTGCTCAGTGCTTTTCTTTGCTCTGGACCATGGCCTGATTTTTGTTCACACTTGGGGCACACAGAGCAGCGTTTTATTTTCCATGGTTTGGAAGCTTTTTTGGTATGCCCTCTCTCCAGAGTCGGGGTGCGGGGGTGGGTGGGTGCTTTTTTATCTCCGTAATTCATCTTTCACCATCCCTCAAACAGCAGCTTTCTTGAACCTCTCAAGCCTTGGTGAGACTAGTGGATTTTGACCTCAAGGTTGAGGGGTAGGGTGTGTTTTGTTTGTCTTTTACTGTCTGTGGAGATATTCATCTATTTGCATGGTTCTTGCTGTCAAAGAGGTAAGGGCTCTGGTCTCCTAGCTGTCACCTTCGTGTGGATGCAGAGAGGAAGTTTGACAACCAGCCGGCAGGATGGTAGTACTGTTTTTGTAATTGTGTACCATCATAATATCAAAAGATGGAAGCAAACTGGTGAGGAGTGATAGTATTAAAGAAGTAGAAGAATTCCAGATGGTTTTGAAACAATTCTGGACTAGATTTGTTTCAGAACTTTCTGTCAGTCGAGACACCTCAGTCTTGTCAGTTTCAGGGACCCAAAATGAAAAAGGAAACTTCACTCTTTCTTCCACAAGATTATAAGTGGTCTGAAATTCCAACTAGGCTATAAGGGTGACGCTCCACCTTCTGGGTTCAACAGTCCGGGTGACCTGGCCCAGGCCCCATAATCCCTGTTGCCACCATAGTGGTAAAGATATGCCATGAAATGACAGGAATTCAGTGAGTCAGTAGAGGAGATTATATGATGGCAGATCTTTTCAAATACGTTTGCCATCATTGCCTTTTTTCCCCATTTGTGCTAATAATTCATTCAGGTAGCTCTGCAAACAGGTTTTAAATGGTTCTATCACTCACCTAAAGCTCAGACTCTCTTGTTATTTTGCTTAGAATTTTCTGTCAGAATATTTGACACTGTGTTTTTTATGGCAAATATAGAAGCATTTATACAATAGTCTTTTTATATGGTCGATCTTCTTTTTGGAAGAGGGAAATACTTGGCATTTTTGTCAGGATAATTGTGAGCTGCCTGAGTTTAAAAATTGGAACCATAATGAGAGTTGATTGGTGCTGTGATAGGGTGGTTATTGTAACTGACTAAATGCTGATATAAAAAAGCCTGCTGAAAGAAGATGGACAATTAGTTGGTTTGGAGTTTTGCTTTGCTTTAACCACCGGTGCCTAATTGAGTGTTTATTATTATTGTTATTTCCTGGAGTATTGTTATGCGTCATTGAATGGTGACTCGAGTCATCCTTTGAGAGGCTTTGCTGCTGCTGCTAAGTCACTTCAGTCGTGTCTGACTCTGTGCGACCCTAGAGACAGCAGCTCACCAGCCTCCCCCATCCCTGGGATTCTCCAGGCAAGAACACTGGAGTGGGTTGCCATTTCCTTCTCCAATGCATGAAAGTGAAAACTGAAAGTGAAGTCTCTCAGTCGTGTCTGACTCCTAGCGACCCCATGGACTGCAGCCTACCAGGCTCCTCCGTCCATGGTATTTTCCAGGCAAGAGTACTGGAGTGGGGTGCCATTGCCTTCTCTGTTGAGAGGTTTTACAAACATACAATTCTAGCCTGTTTCTATGCATACCTGCCTAATACTCAAGTCTAGGTGTCATTTGCATAATTTCCTTAAATCATTTCTTTAATATGATATAATTTTCTTAGCTAGCAGTATATAGAGTTCATCAAATCTAGAATTCAGTAATCTGAAAAGTTCTCCCAAGACCTCACTGTCATTTGTATAGAGATCCCTCTGTATGAAATGTGTCATAAGAGTATGAGATTGAGACCCACTGATTTATTGAGTACATAGCATCTATTGGGCTTCCCTCGTAGCTCAAACGGTAAAGAATTTGCCTGCAATGCAGGAGACTCAGGTTCAATCCCTGCGTTGGGATGATCCCCTGGAGAAGGAAATGGCAACCCATTCCAGTATTTTTGCCTGGAGAATCCCATGGACAGAAGAGCCTGACAGGCTGCAGTCCATGGGGTCACAAAGAGTCGGACACGATTGAGCAACTTTCACTTCTAGCGTCTATTAGTAGTTAAATCCTGATTTTTAAATGGCTCGGTACTCCCTTAACCTGAGGGATGTCAAACTTCATCTGGTTCCCAGTTCAGGGAAATGAAAGTAGGACCCACTGAAAAAACCTGGAAAGTCTCATCAGCAAGTTGCTCATTTATGGCACATTAGTTAATTACTTCACAAATTGTTCATCGTGTTCCCATTTCACATTTGTAAGCACACTTTCTGAGTGTTACCAACTTTTAATTTCTTGGAATCAATGACTATTTCATAAGTTATGTATTAGCATATGGTATCACCCAGTCGAGTGGCTACACTGCATTTTCAAACATTTGTTGGAGCATTAAGGGGAAATCTAAGCCAACCAGGGTCACTTTTGCATAATTAATGTATTTTTCTCTTAGAATTTAAGGGAAAACTTTGTTCTTAAAAGTTAGCAGCAAGACATTAAAAACAATAACATTTTTCATGGGGAGTTTATCTAAATACAGCAGTAATAGAGGAAATTTGTCTTTTGTATGAGATTTTATTAAACCTTTATTTGTTGTTATTCTTGCCACCAAATCCATTTCCATTTTGTCATGGACCAGTGTTTCATTTGATATATTGAGGAAATTAATCATTCAGGAAGCCATATACAGAGCCACTTTGCCAGAATCCATGATGAGTCAAAGTTCATGGGAGACCCTTGATATAAATGTACTCTTTCTGTAAAGGATGATCCTGTTGAGAGAGTTTAGCTTGTGTCATGCGAAAGAAAGTTTGCTGTAAAAGAAGTTTTTATTCTAAGTTTTTCCTATCTCTAGGATTCTAAGGTTAGATTTATAGAGAGAACCCAATGTAGTAATAATATCAAAAACACATAATATCAAATATGGTGATTTCCTCTTTCTTAGCCCTATTGCTTACATCATAGTATGTGTGTGTAACAAATGATCCAAAAAAAAAGTACTGCTTTTGGATCACCATGTTGTACTGCTGAATTAAACGCAAAGTCAAAATAAGTATATTTTGTGACAATAAACCCAAAATTAGTAATGTGAAATTCATCCTTTTGTCCAATAAAATCTGTTTGATCATTATGGCCTAGAGTCACACTGAAAGAATTCTTCATTATTCCAGAAGTTGCAGGTATGTACCTAATGTTTATATGTGAGGCAGTGTTGGCCAAGAAAAATTCAGTGCCTTTCTTGCAACATACATGAACTTTTCTCTAGTTGTTTCATGCATCTTGATCTTCTGTGGAATTTCAGCATCACCACCTCTGATGTGATCTCATGGCAGATTCACATATCTTCCAGAGGTCTTAGAACGTTTTTTTTTGCTACTATGATACTAACTGTAGTCCCCAAAGCAATCATGTAACTTCTGTGGTCATCCCACTTAATTCAACGGCAAATTGTTCCTCCAGACAGTTTTATTGTCTCTGTGGTTGCTCAAAGAAGCTTCCTTACCAACTCAATTTTAATTCCTGCTTTCAATTGAAAATTTCTTTTATAAGGATACCCAGTAGTTCATTTTGCCTTCAGGTATGACATTCTGAATTCAAATGAGATAGACACTCTTGTTTGTTTTTGCTTTATCATTTGCTTTGTCTACAGTCATTCCCTCCTCTCCTGAATTACTCATGGAAGAACTTCCAGTCTTCAAATTTTTATTTAGCAAAAGTCCCTTGATAGAAGCTGGATTACATGTCCTTAAGGCCCTACTCTGTTTGGCTTCATTAAGCCAATTGTAAATACAGAGATTAAAGAAGTATGTGACAGTATCAGACAATTACCCTGCAGCATTACAACCTTAGAAACGCCTGCATAAACATCACAGGGCCTCACTTTATGTTTCAGAGCAGACTGTATGTCATATTTTCATGTACCTCTTTTATTCCCCAGGTGTTTCTTGTGTGTAAATCGAGCATCCTCAAACCTTATTTTAAGCTATTTGTGGGTAAGAATGGCGTGCCCTCCTTTTATATCCCCCCTCCATACCAAATTCGTTATTAAATATCTCATACATACTCTACTAATATTTAATAAATGATAGAAGATGATAGAACATTTTGCTGTGTTAGAGGCCAACGAATGAGAGAAATGAAATTATTTCTTTCATTTCCATAATAAGAGATGGCTGAATCAAGAACACCACAGTTTAGAAAGGAACCATTTGGAGAGCCAGACTACACGTGGGCTTCCCCCCTTCCTCATGGAGGCTTGAGTGTTTACCAAGTCTCTGTCACCATAGCAAGATAGTGATGAATAAAATGCCACTTGATAAATCATGTCCTCTCTTATACATGAGAAACACTGTTGAATAGGTAGTAATGTCACAATTGTCCAGGGAATCCCAAGGTGGGCACCCTGAGCTAGAAAGCTGAGAATGCAGCTTCTAAGTCCAGTTTAGATAAAAGTATAAACTCAGGTAGCTCCCTTCCTTGGGCTTCCCAGATGGCTCTAGTGGTAAAGAACCCACTTGCCAATGCAGATGATGCAAGGGACTCGGATTCGATCCTTGGATCGGGAAGATCTCCTAGAGAAGGAAATGGCAACCCACTCCAGTATTCTTGCCTGGAGAATCCCATGGACAGAGGAGCCTGGCGGGCTGCAGTCCATGGGGTTGCAAAGAGTTGGATACAACTGAAGTGACTTAGCACACACGCACGCAGCTCCCTTCCTTATACTAAATGAGATAATTACCTCTGATCCCTCTGACCCCTAGAATCTATTTTGCAAGTCCTAAATACCTGAACTTTGTATCCGTCATGAAGTTTTTTCATAAAATCTCCAGCAATAAAGTTGAAGAGCATGCAGATCTAATGAGAGCTCCTTGGTACTGGTTGACCAAGGACCATCTTTGAAATAGCTGGGTTGTATCTGGGGAAAAGAACAATTAACTTTCTACTCATGATCAAAAAATTGTTACTGGTTTCTAATGAATCTTTCATGATAACTTATCTTCTTTGTCTCTGCTTTTGATGATCTGGTTTATTTATATAAAAGTACCATTAGGATTCCACTGGGGATATGATTGGACTTGACCAATAAAGGATGACTGTTTGTGTCTTCTAATTGCCTCTGCTTAATGGTCCTGCTCTTCACCCAGCTCAACTGTGGAAAATGTCACATTTCCATGGTCTGTGACTCATAAATGAACGTGTGAATGGTGTCAAAATATGGCAGTTTGCTGTATGTAAAGGGAGGTAGACAGCTTTTGAAAATGGTAAGGTACATAACTAGATATTTCTTGACTGAGAACATTTCTCATTTGGGCTTAGAAATAGGCTTTTTTGCTGCACTCAGTTATCACATCACCTAATGAAGGGCTCACTTGCCTTGTCTGTATTCCTGCCCACTGGTAAACTTGTTTGTTTCCTGACCCAGGAAACAAATCAAGTGGACTCCAAGCTTGACTCTCATTACCGCATACAATGGGAGAAAATACATGATTTCCTTCTTCTGTTAATATCAGGTTTTTCTTTGTGCTAGTTTGCTTAGTTTCCCCCATAGTGCAGTCTTCCAAACATTTGTTATTTTCTCTTTTCATGCAATTTGAATTAATGTGGGTAATTGTGGTAGTTAGAGGCTTTCCTCTCTCAGATGGTAATTATCCATTCTATAGTTTCATTCCAAACCCAGTAGAACAGTATTTGAAAACTTGATATTTATCAAAAGGGATCTCTGGGCATAACTGAATATGCACAGTTTAACAAATATATAATCAGAGGTTAAATTAAACCAAATTTACCCACAGAGTTACCCTAGTTGCTTATGTATTATGTTAACAGATTTTGTTAGTGTTACTCCAGAATATCAGCAAACGTCTGATATATTAATGGGAATTTTCTCTCTTCTATGAATTTATCAAAGCATGATTCCCTAGAATATATATTGCTTTTTCTGGCAAGAAAACATGTTTGAGATTTCTTTGGAGGAATTGATAGCAGATAACCCATTCAAGCTTTGTTGATCTGAAGGGAGAGAAAGGTCTAGTGTACCAGATTTGACTTAAGTTTTGCTTATCTATTCCTTTATATCGAATTTCATAGAGAATCAAAAATGCTGGCCTTTGGTATTTCTGAAAATTAAACCCAAGGAGTTCTGTTGTATTTCCTCATCAATGAGCCAGGAAAAGCTGTTGCATAGTTTATCTCCTTTCTTTCATCAATCTCTACATGACAGTGAAATTAAAGATAACTTTTAGAGGACACAGAATCTGTCATAAAATTCCTGTTTCTGCACAAATCATTTCATTATAGAGAAACAGTAAGATTAATTTTCCCACATTGTTTCTTTGTAAATAGATTTGAGGATTGAGATGTATAGGATTCTGTCAGGAACTAGGAGGATTCTGAGCACATTTAACCTGTAGAACTATGCTGAGGAGTTCGTGATGTAGGGTTGGCCAAAAAGTTTGAGCTTTCCCAAAACAACTTGTGGAAAACCCCAAATGAACTTTTTGGCCAACCCAATAGCTTTCTACTCTTGTGAGCTTTTTCGTATCTTAGAGAGACAGCCACCAGAGTGGTACAGTCTTTAGGGGTAGTGTAAATATTCCTTCGGAGAAGGCAATGGCACCCCACTCCAGTACACTTGCCTGGAAAATCCCATGGATGGAGGAGCCTGGTGGGCTGCAGTCCATGGGGTCGCTAGGAGTCAGCCACGACTGAGCGACTTCACTTTCTCTTTTCACTTTCATGCATTGGAGAAGGAAATGGCAACCCACTCCGGTGTTCTTGCCTAGAGAATCCCAGGGACGGGGGAGCCTGGTGTGCTGCCATCTCTGGGGTCACACAGAGTCGGACACGACTGAAGTGACTTAGCATAGCAAATATTCCTTAGGCACGGCAATTCTTCAGGTTCTCCATCTCATAAGACATTCGTAGGAATATAGGGGAAAGAATTATCCTTATTCCCCATGTTTGTAGGATTGCAGAAAGTAGTGGACTAGGAGAACCCTCAACTGAGACACAATACCTACATCATAAGCATGTCCACCCTTCACTGTCACTTGCCCACTTTGTGATCTATTGCAGATTCCTCATCTAAAACATGGAGTATTACATATTTCTGGGCTTCATGAAGATTACTTCTGTGAATTGTTTGACATATATAGATGCTCAATGAATCTTTGCATCCCCATCACTGTGGTTGATTGAACATTGAACTTAAGGCATCCTTCTATGTAACAAAAGTTTCAGAGACTTTTCATGAGGCTCATGCAACTGTAGAATCTAAAATTAAATTTTAGCTTACAAGTGCAGCTTATGAAGGAGCAATCCATTTTTTGAGTATTTTCTGAAACACTTTTATGAAGAAAACCATCTCTTATGGGTGCATTGTTATCCTGTTTTACTTGGTTGAGTGTATTTCTTTGCTCATTATGAGCTGAAAGCTCTTCTAAGTTAAATGAACTGAAGAATATCAGTGGGCCGGGGGTGGGGGTGAAACACTACACTCATGCAAGTTCATGTTTGTTTAAGTCTGGGATCACTTCTGAGCTCAGAATTTCCGTGGCTCACCTATCTATCAAGAAAAACATAGGGTCCAGTCATAAATGTGCATGAATAGGGCATGGTGATAGGCTTGCAGTCAGAGCTTTCCTCTTTCTAGGTTTGATGATGTGAAAGGTATATGCCATTTATCAAAAGGAGCAAAGAGCACATGAAAGATACTAAGAGAAAAGTTGACATGTTGGAATCTCACAGCTTCGTTACCCACTTCACAGGATAATGTATTTGGAACGCTGCTTTACTTCCTAAGATACCATCCCATAGTTCATCAGCAGCTCTGCTCTTGTTTTGCAGAGATGTTCTATCAGTGCATGAATCTAACAGACCGTGCATGGTGTAGTGACATATGAGAAGCTCTCTGGGAAAGAATCAACTAAATCTGAAGGAAGAGCTATTTGAAATGTTAATCATATTCCCCAACCTTTTAAATTTCTGATTGGCTGATGTATGAGTAGGAGTTCATAATTTTCTGAATTCCGTGTAAGGAAATCACGACCGTCTCTACAAAGGTGGTCTACTCAAATTCAGTTAATATACCATTTTCCCTTTGCAGCCTACGTTTTTTTTATAGACAGGGAGACTGAGGGTCCAGTTAGCCTTTCTGAATTCATTGATACGTACTGGGGAAGAAAACATGTATTCATAAAAATAAATCATTACTAGACATTTAACTGGGTTTTCTAAGTGCATTAATCCCATCCATGTTTTAACATGCTTTTGGGACTGGAATAGCCCCATCAACCTCACCTTTGCCGGTTTCAGCTCACCCTGGCTTATTAGGCTCCCGGGCTAACAAATCTTATAAGGACCAAACAGCTGCAGGTTCACTGAAGTATGAGTTTTTCAGCTTTCTCTTTCTTATGTTTTTTTCTGCTGTCTGTAATCTTTGATCACCCCCCAGTACCTCTATACTAAGCCATTCTGCTACAGATTGAAGATATTTCTATTCATTCAAAACAAGTATTTCTCATTTAGAGCAAAACCTTTCATTAATAGTAATGATGCTTTAGTAACTGGCATGTATTTTCTCCATAATTTAACAGGAACCTGAATTATTGCAAACTGCTAAGATTAAAAAGGTTCAAGAACAAAAACAAAATCTCTTTGAGGACTCAGGCCTCAACTCTTGGGCTCTCGTTCCCTATAAAAGAGGCACATACCTCCAAAGATTCAAAAGTAGTTATTACTGCATGGTACAATCATACATGATTCTTATTTTTATACTTTTATCAAAGCTTCTAAAATTAATTATATTACCTGTATAAAAGATAAGAAAGTGAAACAGTGTTCTTTGGACAGTGTCTAACTTACCTCAACTTTTCAGTCCCTTTTGTCTGTGTGTTGATTTAATATGTGACATTGTCACTAAGGTGCATATTAGATGATCAGAAGTCAGCAAGTCACAAATTGATATGAAACTGATTATTTGTGAAAATGACAAGGGTTTGGGGCAGTCTTCGGAACTATAACCATGGGAACTCCCAAATGTTTGTTCTCTATTATTAGTTTATCTTGGACTGTGCACCACTTTTTAGTTTTCCCTTAATTGAAGAGGAGCTAAGAGGCATCTTTCTTGTGTTTCATTATCATTCTTTTCAACACTACTGTCCATTGCCCCTTGACAGACACTCTCCAACATTACTCTTGTAAATCTTGATGATTTCAGTATCCATGTAGATGGCTTTCAGGTGCTCTGACCTCTCAGTTCTTTGAATTTTTCTTTTCCAGTGATCTTATCCATCCTACCTCAGCCATCCACTCTGAAGGAAAACAGTAGATGGTCATTCAAAGTAACCTTTATCCCCATTGTAATTTCCAGCATCGTGTTCTTTGACTATCACTTTCTGCCTGTACAGTTCATTCCTTCTAGTCCCCGGATTCAGAGTGTCCATTTCCTCACTTAGCTTCTTCCCCTACTTAGGTGACAACAATCCATCATGCTAATCACTCTTGGTTACACTCTATTGAATTCAATTCCTCCCACTCGTTGTTCATCAACTGGCAACATCCCCACCCTAGTTAAATTCACATCTTTGCCAATTTGACACCTGCACAAGTGTGGCTGGAGGAAAACACAGTGCTGCTATCTGATTTCACTTTAATGATTTCACTGATCATTGGTGGACCATCAATGCTTCCCGGTAAGCCTGCTACACAGATGAATTGCTGACTTGACTTTGTTTTCTCATCTGTAATATGGGGATAGTAGTAGGAAACTAAGCCATAGGGTTGAGAGATTTAAATATGTTGGCATATATAAAGCCATCTTCCTCTACCTCATTCTCCTTATTAGTATTAATATTATTAGAATTTTCCTAGTTGAATTACTTTTATACCAACGTACTTGATTGTTTCATACTTCTTTCTCCTGAAATCCTGAATGTTTCCTCCCGCTCTTCAGGCTAAGATTCTTGTTTTACAAAGAAAATAGAAAATAAAATTTCCCTTGTACTTCCACCAGTTTATCTCTTACCCGCTTATATCTATGCCTACCTACTCTGCCTTTCCCCCCTGTTATTATGTCACTTTTCCTTGCTCCTATAGAAAGCCAGCCCTTACAGTTTTCCACTGGATTCAACCCCACATCTTTCAAGATGATCAGTTCAGAAATGATCACCCGTCCCTCCTATGTCATCATATTTTCCTCTGTAACATATAATCCCCATCAGCATACAAACATGCTCCTATTTTTCCCATTTAAATAAGAAAAATCTCCCTTGATTATACATCCCTCACTAGGTACCAGTCCATTTATTAGTTTCTTGTTACAGCACAACCCCTCAAAGAATTGTATGCTCATCTCCCCTCATCTTCTCTCATTCTTCCTTAAACCTAACCAGTCTGGCTTTTGCCCTCTACACACCCCCGCACCCCACCCATCATAGTATTCCACCCAATTACTCTTTTCAAAATCACCAGTTACCTCCACATCTCACTGGGCCTCCAGAACACCACGCTCTCTTGGTTTTTTCTCCTCTCTCACTGGCCAATCCTTCTGTTTCCTGTGCTGGTTCCTTCTTAACTTCTTCAAGTTTAGATTTTGGTGGGCCCAGGGACTTGGCTCTTGGATGTGTTCTTTATCTATATTTATTCTCTTGAGAACCACTCTCATGACTTGAAAATACTATCTGTATATGAATGTGTTAATCGTTCAGTCACGTCCGACTCTTTGCAACCCCATGGACTGTAGCCCACCAGTCTCCTCTGTCCATGGGGATTCTCCAGACAAGAATACTGGAGTGGGTTGCCATGCCCTCCTCCAGGGAATCTTCCCAACCCAGGGATCGAACCCAGATCTCCCACATTGCAGGCAGATTCTTTACCATCTGAGCCACCAGGGAAGCCCATCTGTATATGGGTGACTCCCCAAATCCTCCAGCCTGGACCTCTTATCT
This sequence comes from Bos indicus x Bos taurus, assembly GCF_003369695.1. Classification (NCBI taxonomy): domain Eukaryota; kingdom Metazoa; phylum Chordata; class Mammalia; order Artiodactyla; family Bovidae; genus Bos; species Bos indicus x Bos taurus. The sequence continues at coordinate 123,847,006 of NC_040105.1, forward strand.
AAAATCCAGAACTGTATTTCCAATTGCTTCTTTGACATCTCCATTTTGGGGCCTAATCAGCACCCTTGTCCAAATAGAAATATTTATAACCCTTCCCCAGATTTGCTTTACCCTACAAGCTTCTCCATTTCCATAAATGGCAACCTCATCCTTCCAGTTGCTTGGGTCAATGTCCTTGGGGTTGTCTTGCATCTTTTCTTCTCTAACATTACACACCCAGTGCAGCAGCAAAGCTTGACTTTTCCTTCAAAATATATGCAACTTGAGAACCAAACCAGTTCTCATCACTTCCATTTCTACCTTCTTGGTTCCCCCTCTCATACCTGGATTTTGGCAACAACCTCCTAGGTAATCTTCCTTCTTACATTCCATGCCTCCCTGCTCCATTTTACCATCATCCTTTTTACATATAAGTCAGATCGTGTAATAGCTCCTTTGCCCAGATTCTTCCAATGGCTTCCTCAGAGCATGCTTCAAAGTCCTTACTATGGATGGTCAGACCCTCTGTGACATGGTCCCCCAGCTCTCTGACTGCACCCTCCGCATTTTCACTGGCTTCTCACTCACCACTCGCTAGCTCAAGTCACATTGGGTTTCATGCTGTTCCTTTCGCACATCATGAGAAGCCTGCTCTGCTTCAGCGCCTTCTCAGTGGCCGTTCCTTCTGACTGGACTCCTCTTCCCCAGATAGCCCCACTGCTCGTCTCTGCTTTCAGGTCCCTGTTCAGATATCACCTTACCAAAGAAGCTTCCATAATTTAAACTAGTACTTTGTCCTCCTGATTCTCCATCTCCCACTGTCCATAATATATACAGATATAAATTGATCCAATCAGAACAAATACGTTGAATGTATGTTTGTTGAATAAAATGTTTATTGGTATGATGTTTGTATCTGTATCCTAGAACATAAATTATCTGCAGGCAAGAATTTTGTTTTGTTCACTGTTTCTGTTGAATGAATAGATATGTACATGTTTATTTATTTTGTCTCTCTACTAGAATGTCAGCTCCTTGAGGGCAGGGTCTTTATTTTGTTCAGTAACCTCTTCTTGGTGCCTGGAACAGTGCAGTGGGTGCTCAATAAATAGCTGTTGAAATATTTAGTTGATTCATTAGGACAGGCTTAAAATAAGTTCTGGGAATAATGCTTAAACTCATATTGGTGTAGTTGATACATATCCAAGTTCTGTATGAGGAAAACATATTAATAAAAATTGACTGTGTTTGTAAGATTCATAATTTTATCCTACTCCATTATATAGAAATGATGATTTATTTTTAAAAACTATTAAGTATAAATTTGAAAACCATACGTTTTTCTGGCTAAGAGTATACCACCATATGAAGTAGAGATGTCATTCAGCCTAATTTAAATTGAACTTCTATAGTCCAACCATTGACTCCTTTCTCATTTGTTACAGATTTGTTGCTAGGAAGCACTATGGGTATTTTAAGTATATATTTATTTCCACTAAGAATTATGTAATCAGTTTTAATATCTTTTAGTATCCTTTATAACGATGTAGATTAATAATGGAAATGATGGTGGTGGTGGTATGTGTGTGTGTGCACGCCACAGCTAAGGAACAACTTTGAGACTTGCTGTTCAGTTCACACACACACACACATAAAACCCACTCACTACTAAAAAAGAATTACGAAGTGGGTCAGTCTTATAAAGTATTTTTTAAAGAGATGCAATAACACCTGTTCCCTAGATTAATTCAAACTATGCTTATTCCTTTTTTGGTAAAGGTCCTGAGATGACCTGATTTAAGGAAATTATGTATAATTAATGTCTCAGTTGTTCACATGTGAATTAAAGTAATTTGAGGACTCTAGAAAAGTTTGTTCATACATACTTTGTTTCTTCTATTTTTCATTTTATATGAAAGTAAAGAGAAGTTAAACATTACCCCGAATTCACCAACCAGAGATTTCAGTGTCCGTCACCCATATGCTTCTCTATGTATATACACATATATGTACTTTGTTGTACATAAATGTGATAATTCTGTATGTGCTACTCTGTAACTTGCATTTTTTTCACTTACATCTTGTGCACATACTTTGTCAATAAATGTGCATCCACATCATCATTTTAAAAGGCTGGTAATATTCTATTGTATATATGTACCATAACTTGCTTATCCAATTCTCTGTTGATGAATGTTTAGAGTGTTTTCTTTTTTATTGTTGTTATAAAACAATGCTGTGGTAGACATTTTTATGCCTACATTTTTAATAAATATTTTTAAGTTTCTTCCTCAGTCCCATTATTTTGTACCCATGTCTAAATGGATCGCTAAACAAAAATAAGTTTCTCTCCATTCTGTTTTTAATTATTGTAAATTTCAAAGTAGTGAAATTTGAATAAATGAGATTTGACTCTGTACTTTGCCCCACAACCTTCTCTCAGAGTATATTCAAAGGGAGTGAAAGGGCTCATTAACAGATAGAGCTATTTGAGTTAAAGATCAAATTTGTTGAACATTTTCACTTAAATATACCAATCTTATCTTCTTGACATTTTTTGTTATATTTGATGCTGACAATAAAAACTTTGGGATAAGCTATAATTTCTGCATCCATGCATATTCAGGTCTGAAAGTGAAAGAAGAATATGACAGGTTTGCATGTAGCAACTTGCCACCCACACAGTTCTTTTCCTTTCTGATTCTGACACTTCAGCCTTTGAAACAGTTCCCATGAGCAATACTGAGATTCAGACTATTTAGATCTAAAGGAAAAAACACAAGATCTTCCACCACTTGTATCTAGCACCTGGAAACCTCTTTGAATAAGTGCTGAAATGTACATCATGCTGTTATTTGTTATGCACACAGGAGAAATCCTAAAGGTATTTTAGGCAGAAGTAGGAGGCTGAGTCTAGAGATAGTAAGGACAGCATGGGGCCCAAGGTTGGGGAGGGAGCCCCAAGCCACATTATTAAAGTGACATGGTTTCCATATATTCTTGTCAGTGTGCAAGTAGATTGCATGTTGCATGTCACTTTCATGCAAAAGTATCATTCTCAGCTTTTAGAAGCCTGATACGACAAGAAAAGGGAGAGACCTCTTTGTTGAAAAAATGTCTAGGTTTAGCATCAGGTGAAGGGGTTATTGGTGGTTTTCTGAAGTAGACTAGATCCTTTTAACATTACTTTTTTCCTGTGCCATATAGAACAAACCTGAGTCCATAGGTGTACCTTTCCTTCCTCACCATCCAAACACACTGCAATAGTGACAGGATTTTTTTTGCCCTTCATCAAAAAGTCTTAATACTGTGAAGGATCTTACAGGTCCTTCCGTTCAACCTCCCTCTCCCAAAAGACGGCCTTTTCTTCCATTTTAGGGCTAAGACCTCTGTCTTTCCCCTTTTTTAAAAAATATTTGTGTGTGCGTGTGTATATATGTATGTGTGTGTATATATATATATATATATATATATATATATTTAACTTTACAATATTGTATTGGGGTTAGGGTTAGGGTTAGGATGATTGTATCATTTCCCAAAGCCATGGAGACCTAGATCAGTATTTTGTTTCCCATACTGTATTTTAACTGTCTCCTTGACTATCAGCTTTTTACCATTAGCATACAGATAATTGTCAGGACTCCCATTCTCAAAAGTCCCTCCTGGGACTCTTTTCCCCTCTCAAACTGCTTCTTTTCCTTGATAGCCAAGAGCCAACCTAATCTATCTTTGATTGGTCTATTTTCTCAACTACTCATTAATTCCTCGATCGTTTTTACTTTCTCTTCTGCGCTTATTACTGTCCTTAAACTCCTACTGCTGACGTCACCAGTGACCACCAAACTAAATCCACTGTTCTCTTCAGACCTCACCTGACTTCTTCCTGTAGCAGTGGACTAGGTTCATCACCTCCTCCTCACTGGCACAAACTCTTCTCTTTGGCTTTCCCAACACTGCTTTCTCTCTATTTTTCTTTTGATTCTTCCCTTTCTTTTGTCTCTTAAATGTTGATACCTTTCCTAACCCCCAGGTTTCCACCTCAGTGGCTGTCTTCTTTTCTACACATATTCTCAGATTATTAAATCTCCTCACAGGCTACAGTTACCATTCCTATGCAGAAACCGCTTCCCTCTTGACAAGGGACTGGCTACTACATCTCAACATCTGTCTACTACTAATGAATCTTCAGACTCAAGATAGCAAATAGTGGAATCATGGTTCTCTGTCTCCAAAATAGAATAATCCTACTTCTCACTCTCTGGCAACAGCTTTTTGATGTCCTAGGTTTAAGGAGGCTGCAGCATCATTAATAAATGACACTTAATATTTGCCTTCAGGATGCTTACAGAGGTTAAGAGGGAGGGCTCTGTCAGACGTGGATTGGAAACCCAGCTCAGCTGCTTATAAGGTTTGTGATTTGGGATAAAGGAGTTAATCTTTCTGTCCCTCTACCCCCCATTTCTCAAATGGGGGTAATAGTAGTATAGATTTCATGGAGTCCTTAAGAGGATTAAATGCGGTGACACACACACAGTGTTTTACAGTGTTAAAAGCACAAGAGTTCATAAATATTTGATCTTATTATTTGCTGTTATGGTCTATACAGTGACATGCTGACTTCAGCCTATAATTCTCGGAAGACTGAGGATCTTATCTATTATATTGTCAGATTGTGCCTTTTTTCTAAGACTGAATTAATAAGATTCATGGAAAATCCAAAAGTATGGTTATTCCCAGGGGACAAACTGTTCCGCAAGGTCACGCTACCCTCCTCAGCCAGTGCTCATCACTGCAGCGGGACGGTTCCACAGGAAAGGGTAACTCAACGAGCCATCCATTCCCACCTAAAATCACAGCTGAAGAGAGAAAATCTGAAGTGGAACGTTGACGAGGCTGCTGTTGGGAGACCCTGGTCTGCACTCTGTCTGTATGCTTACTGAAGGGAGCGCAGGGCAGGGTTTCCCATACAGAGGGCACAGGCAACCACTGCATGGCAAAAGTGGATCAGAACTCAATTTTAAAGCCAATTCACCGGAATCTACCTCCACTGCTCCAATGCTTCATGAAAATCCAGCTGGTCTGCTCGTAAGAAGTGCCACCTGATAAGTCTCTTTAGTAATTGTTGAAATGTCCTTGTAAGTCTCTTATAGTCTTACGTGGAACAAGACTTTTAACTTTCTAATTGAGTCTTCCCTTTCCCTCTCTCTTTGTTCATCTCTCTCTCCCTTTCTCCTTCTCCCTCTCTCTAAAGGAATACTGATTTTGAGGATATTAATTTCCTGTTTAACGGGGTAATTTGTGCTTGTAGAAAAATTGGAAAATACAAAGAACTATCCATTTTAAGGCCCCCCTAAGCAGTGACAACCAATATTAATATTCTGTTATAGATCCTTACAGTGGCCAGTGACTGTCTGTTTCTCTCTCTAATGTTTTTTATATATATATATATATATATATATAAACACATATATTGGAGAAGGTGATGGCACCCCAGTCCAGTACTCTTGCCTGGAAAATCCCATGGACGGAGGAGCCTGGTAGGCTGCAGTCCATGGGGTCACGAAGAGTCGGACACAACTGAGCGACTTCACTTTCACTTCTCACTTTCATGCATTGGAGCAGGAAATGGCAACCCACTCCAGTGTTCTTGCCTGGAGAATCCCAGGGACGGGGGAGCCTGGTGGGCTGCCGTCTATGGGGTTGCACAGAGTTGGATACGACTGAAGTGACTTAGCAGCAGCAGCAACACACACACACACACACACACACATATATATATATATAAAATCATGTTTGATACACATTTGATACACACACACACACACACACACACACACACACAGAACATGGGCTTCCCAGGTAGCTCAGTAGTGAAAAACCTGCCTGCCAATGCAGGAGATGAGGGTTCAATCCCTGGGTCGTGAAGATCCCCTGGAGAAGGAAATGGCATCCCACTCTAGTATTCTTGCCTGGGAAATCCCATGGACAGAGGAGCCTAGTGGGCTAGAGTCCATGGGGTCGCAAAAGAGTCAAACACAACTTAGTGACTAAACTACAACAACATACATAATATGTTTGAAACCTTTTATTATTATCATAAATATTCCCTCCTATATTAAGATATTCCACATCATTATTTGAATGGCTGAACACTAATAGTGTACTTAGATTATTTTCTGTTTCTTCAGTTTTGTTTTTTGAAATGCCTAAATGTGTGCAACCTCTGTGTCTAGATCAGGGCATTTGAATCCTTGAAAAAGTGGGAGGAAACAGAATAGTTAATAATGGTCTTTGACTTACAAATTGTGTATTGTTGTGTATCCTGGTCATGTATAATACGGGTAATTGACCTATGTCTAACATTTTCAAGTGTATAGTGTTTTTGTGTTCATTTCTTTGTTTGATCCCTGCAACCACCTTGTGCGATCCCAAGGGTTATTATTATGTCTTCACAGATAAGGACACTCATGTTCAGAGAGATGAACTGATTTGACAAAGGACACGCAGTTCAGAAATAAGTGGCAGAATTGAAGTTGAACTCAAGTCTTTTCATTACAAGCCAGTCTCTTTCCAGTCCATTTTGCCCTGTTCCAACTTCTCCACTTAAGTTCAGGGCTTCTTACTCACATTTCTTATTCAAATGTTCTCTTCTTACACATTTTTCTGTGTGTTTTTTTTTTAATATAAATTTATTTATTTTAATTGGAGGTTAATTACTTTACAATATTGTACTGGTTTTGCCATACATCAACATGAATCCGCCACAAGTATACACATGTTCCCCCTCCATCCTCCCTCCCCGTACCATCCCTCTGGGTCATCCCAGTGCACCAGCCCCAAGCATCCAGTATCATGCATCGAACCTGGACTGGCGATTTGTTTCATATATGATATTATACATGTTTCAATGCCATTCTCCCAAATCATCCCACCCTCTCCCTCTCCCACAGAGTCCAAAAGACTGTTCTATACATCAGTGTCTCTTTTGCTGTTTTGCTTACAGGGTTATCATTACCATCTTTCTAAATTCCACATATATGCGTTAGTATACTGTATTGGTGTTTTTCTTTCTGGCTTACTTCACTCTGTATAATAGGCTTCAGTTTCATCCACCTCATTAGAACTGATTCAAATGTATTCTTTTTAATGGCTGAGTAATACTCCATTGTGTACATGTACCACAGCTTTCTTATCCATTTTTTTGGTCATGACTTAGGTACATGTAGTTTTCCCACCAATTTCCTCATTAGCAAAAAATGAATATGGCTAGATCCTAACAATAAAAACACATTTTTTTCCTTTCAGAAATGCCAATGTGCTGTGTATTAATTATACTTGGTGAAAAAACTCTTAGATGTTGGACTTTTACTGATGATGTTTATGAAGTACCTTATATAGCAACTTGGGCTCTTCTCAGAAAGAGGGAAATCCTTTCTTTTCCCTTAACAGTTTAGGCAGGCTGGCCTGCAGTCATTCAGAGTTGGAACATCTTGATTTGAAAATGCAGATGGTCAGGTTAAGAAATACAGTGTAAATGCTGGGGAATTAAAGCATAGGATAAAAACTCCCTATCATGATATGAGATAGGAAACATGTTAAAATAAAGACACTGGCTAAGGGGTGTGGGTCAGAATAGCCCACCCTGTAGCCAGCCTTGAAGTTGATATGTTTCATCTAGTCTTCTCATTTAGTTAGGCTCCCAGGACACAGTGGAGCAGGAGTAAGAAGTATGTGTGTGTGTGTTTCTCAGAGACCGAGAATGAGAGTGAGGTTCCATGTGCTTATACCCGGGATGGGGCCCCTCCTCACCTGATTACCTGGGAAACTGATGACAAAGTACCTCCAGTCCCTTGTCTGCCCTAATTTAGTTGATGAGATTACTGTTCCTTGCTTTTTTTTCTTTTCTTTTCAGCAGATTGCTTTTTTTTTTTTTTTTTAATTTAAAAGTAGCACCTTTTGATGCTCTGCTTTATCCTGGTGCCTATTAAGAAAGTGGTCAGGCACACACTTTGGCCATCTGTTTTATATGAAGGTAAAGACTTGCTTTTCTTTCAAGAATTAAGTGTCATTTACATCTCAGCCAACTCCCTGCACGTAATGAGCACTTACAGAATACTGAAAACAATCTACCGCAAAATAATCTGCATATTCTTCATAAACAGGAACGAGATGCTTTTCACAATGTCCCTTTGCTCAGAATTAATGTCTGATTAGCTGTAGTATGCTAGGTGCTTAAAATACTTTTCCCAAAGGCCCAGCCAGAAGGGCGCATTGTAGATACATAGATTCTAAGAGTTTATGAAATCTGCCAAAATTATGTTCCCTGTGTCTCCTTAAAATGCACGGGTATCACTCACTCACTATTCCCTCAAACCAAGCAGGAACAATTGCAGTAAGTATAATGGCTGTTCGGCGCACAGGGATGAAATGATCTTAATTGCACAGTTGGATCAAAAATAACTTGAAACCACAGGAGCCCTGGCTTGAACTGAACCCCACAATCAATGTGATGCTTGAAGGAGAATTAACACACGTTCCCAGACCTCATCAGACCAAGGAGAAGCAGACAGCTTGGCTTTGAAAGAATGAATTAGCTATCAACGAAGGAATTTTAGACTTATTAAAGCCTGGATCTTGACTCAGAGTGACCTCTGACAACTCTGACCTAAAGAATATTCTCCAGGAGGGAAGGGACTAGAAGAGCACACTCCAGGGCACTGAAAACCCCCTTTCGTACAAACAGAGATCTTGGTTGTACCCCCTCATTTTCAGGGAGCTCAGTGGACCCAGCATGTCCTTGAGTGTGGTGGTCAATGAACAGCTAAATTTAAGAACAACAAGGAAGTAAACCGATAGGGCAGTAGTGAGGAAGGTAGAAAAGGGTGAGAAGAGAACCTCTTTCATATACTTAAATTTCTTTGAACTTCTCACTAGCAAACTAGTTGCTGTATATTGCCGGGCTTCCTGGAGAGGCTCAGGGTTTTCATCTCTTTCTCTCTTTCCCTGTTTCTTGGTCCTCCTGCCCCTGCTTTTAAAAAGAGAATTTTTCTTGGCCCTATGTGGGAAACCCTCTGGCATTCTCTAAACTGCCTAGTGTTCTAGAACCAGCCATCTGTGGAAATTTTTTTTCTTAAGTTAATTTTTTAATTAGTTCCTTTTCTCTCTCACTCTTACACACATACTCAGACTAGTGTTGAGGATTAATGAGCAACTAACCTCTTGGAACAATTTCCTTTTTACAGCTGAACTTTTTTGCTTGACTTTTCTGAATAATTTCTCCTAAAACATCTTAAATGAGGTCATCTCACAGAAACAAAGGAGTGATGTGTCTTTTCATAGCCTGTACAGGTATCGAGTATAACATTTCAAAACTGACTTGTAATTTGGAATAACTGAGCTTCATAACAGCCCTGGCCAAAAAAATAAAGTATGTAAGGTGGGCTTTCACATTATTGTCCTCAAAAGAATGTGCTAACCAAAGTTTCCTTGCAATCTGTGTAGGGAGCTTCATGTCATAATAATTTTCAGACTTCACTGCATCAATCAAACAGATTGTTCTTATAGTGGTACTTCCCAGGGAATTCGCCAGCTGGGAGTTTGTACCATTGAGCCAAAACAGGCCACTGGAATGGGCCATAGTCTTTACTTATTCATTTATGGAGCCATTTAAGACAACACTCTTGCAACAGCTGCTCGTTTGTAAGAGCAGCCTTGGGGGGAGCGGGGAGTGGTGCTAAATTTAAGAGACCTAAATGGGACTAGTAGACATCAAATGACAAAGAATACCAAAGAGACAGGTGACTCACAGAAGATAACTGTGGTACTCTCTGTAGGGCTTCCCCACAGTGACTCTGAAATAACTGAAGTTTCAGCAGCAACGATTTGGTGAAGTACAAAGCACTGAAAATATAGAAACGGAATGTGCGTGCGCCTCCCCCCACCCCACTACACACACACCAGCTCTATCTTATTTCTGATATAAATTTGGATTTTAAGTAGTTTGCCAGTTTGCTTTCTAATAAGTGAAACATGTGCTGGTTTATTTGCATGTCTGTGGCTAAGGTTATCCACGACCATATGTCCATTCGTTTACTATATGCTTACATATTGGAGAGTAAGGGAGAGTAGTTGAGAATGACTCATTTGGGACTAGATACAGAATTCGGATGTAACTCAAATATTGCCATTCTCAAGATTTTAATGGATGTCTCTACCTAAGGCTTGAGCTTGAAAATGGCTCTGCTGGTTTCTGGTGTGGATTTACTGTGTACTCGTTCATAAAGGAGCTTCTCTGGTGGCTCAGTGGTAAAGAATCTGCCTGCAATGCAGGAGACTAGGGTTCGACCCCTGGGTCAGGAAGATCCCTTAAAGGAGGGCATGGCAACCCACGCCCAGTATTCTTGCCTGGAAAATCCCATGGACAGAGGAACCTGGCGGGATACAGTCCTTGGGGTTGTGAAAGAATCGTTCATAAAGGACATCAATGCTCTGTAGATTTTGTTCCGGGAGGGGAGTTCAGGATTGGGAACACGTGTACACCCGTGGAGGATTCATGTTGATGTATGGCAAAACCAATACAATATTGTAAAATAATTAGCCTCTAATTAAAATAAATAAATTTAAATTAAAAAGAACATAAAAATAACAACAACAAAAAAAGATTCTTTACTGAACTTTCAACTATCTGGGTAGAAATAATCAAGGCAATGTTAACTGCTCTATGGATTTTGTAGAGCAGTTCGGTTCAGAATTGATTAGAACCAGTTAGGATGTGGAAAACTGTGGTTTGTACATGTAGAAGATTTTAAATTCCAGGCCATCTCAGCCTTCAACTTCCCAGTTCTTCCTCCATATCTCAGGAGGTTCAGAGAATATACAACCATTTTAATATTCACATAAGCTTCCCTGGTAGCTCAGCTGGTAAAGAATCTGTGTGTAATGCAGGAGACCCCTGTTCAATTTCCGGGTCAGGAAGATCCCTTGGAGAAGGGGGTAAGCTACCCACTCCAGTATTCTTGGGCTTCCTTGGTGGCTGAGACTGTAAAGAATCCACCTGCAATGTGGGAGACCTGGGTTTGATCCGTGGATTGGGAAGATCCCCTGGAGGAGGGCATGGCAACCCACTCCAGTATTCTTGCCTGGAGAATCCCCATGGACAGATAAACCTGGCAGGCTATAGTTCATGGGGTCGCAAAGAGTCAGACATGACTAAGTGACTAAGCACAGCACAAGCAAAATATAATCAGGAAGACAAACTTCTGCCCCGAACATCACGTTGCCCAATACAGAATTCCAGGAGGAACACGTTTGAGGTCAATCTGTTTTCTTGGATAACTTATGCTGATTTTTTTTCCTTTCCATTAGTCGAGTATCTAGCTTTGGGAAGTGGTAGAGGCGTTGGTGCTCTCCAAACTGGAGCTCCTTTCTACAGGTAGTGTAGAAACCCTAAATAAGACTTTTGCAGCAGACAATGAAAAAAGAATGTTCATCGCAGCACTGTTTATAATAGCCAGGACATGGAAGCAACCTAGATGTCCATCAGCAGATGAATGGATAAGAAAGCTATGGTACATATACACAATGGAGTATTACTCAGCCATTAAAAAGAAAACATTTGCATCAGTTCTAATGAGGTGGATGAAACTGGAGCCTATTATACAGAGTGAAGTAAGCCAGAAAGAAGAACACCAATACAGTATAATAACGCATATATATGGAATTTAGAAAGTTGGTAACAATAACCCTGTGTACAAAACAGCAAAAGAGACACTGATGTATAGAACAGTCTTTTGGACTCTGTGGGAGAGGGAGAGGGTGGGATGATTTGGGAGAATGGCATTGAAATATGTATCATATCATATATGAAACGAGTCGCCAGTCCAGGTTTGATGCACGATACTGGATGCTTGGGGCTGGTGCACTGGGACGACCCAGAGGGATGGTATGGGGAGGGAGGAGGGAGGAGGGTTCAGGATGGGGAACACATGTATACCTGTGGTGGATTCATTTTGATATTTGGCAAAACTAATACAATTATGTAAAGTTTAAAAATAAAATAAAATTAAAAAAAAAAAAAGAAAATGTGAACACCCAGAGCCTTCTGGAGCAAAGGGACCACGTCTGTCAGGTGACAACCACCCAGTAACTACTCAGTGGCCATCAGTATCTCTGCCCCACAGCCCACACATTCTCTGGACTTCGAGAGGATGGAAGCAAGCTGAAAGCCATTCCCTCCTTCTTAATGATTATCCATTAATACACCATGTTTTTTAATTGCAGAATAGATTAGAAACAATTACCAAATGAAAAACTGAAGAGGCCTTTGCTGCTTTTAGCCTTCAGAAGCAACTTTTGAATGGAATCAAAATGTTCTTTTCAGAGTCAGATGTATCATTTTACCTGGATTACATTTTATTCCTCTGTCATGGATACATGCTTTTTTCTATCTAAAAATGGAATTTTCCTGGACGTGGATTCAATCTGTGTATTGCTGATTGCTGCAATTTATTTTTGGATAATGCTTTTCAGAAAGCATTATTTAGTAAGCTAATTTTTTCATGCTGAACAATGTATATATTAAAATCATAGTTACAGCATATTCCAAAGGTCTCTTTTCATTCAGCAAGGATATGGAACCGTATTGATAACTGCTAAGACAGTTTAATCATTCATTGTTAACTGGGAACATTTTCAATTTTATTGTAGTTGTCATTGCCTATCATGGTACTCTTGTATAAAAAGAAACTGTTTTATAGGGGAAAATAATAAAATTAAAGGAACAATGGATCTAATTTTTATCAGTGCTCAGGAAGTGAATCATTCAGTGCCAGGCCTGTAGAAATCAGGCAACATCATTAGAGCTTCATGAATTTCAACTTTGCTAATGTGGAATTTTTTTTGTATTTCTTACTTGGACATGGATGAGGCTTTATATAAATGCAAATTCCCTAATTTCTTATATTGAAGACTTTGTTTATTTGCATTTTTATCCTACCTCCTCCAAAGAGAAGGAAAACTTGGTTAATATGCAAGTTAGAATTTTTATTGAGGCTTGTGTTTTCTTCTTTCCAAAGACTAGGGTGATAAAGAAAGTTCAAACTGCCTGATGAAATTTGCATCACATTTAAAGAAAGAGCGTTTAGCAAGAGAGATTTTGTCATGAACATTTTCACAGCTTGATTCTATTTCTCATTATATCTCAATTATCAAATCAAATCAAATGAAGCCATTCCTATAGAATGAAACACATGAAGATGGCAAACTACCCATGAATATGAATAAAGAAATATCCATCTTCAACTGTTCCTATATTTTTATCTCACCTAATCTAGCAATTCTTTCCATCTCATTTTTTTTAACTGAAGTAATCTCAGGCTAATAAATTAAATTACTATCTAATATTATTGCTGAAAACAGAAGGCTACATGAGGAAGAAGGAAAACCTTCTGACTTGATCGTGCTGCCTCCTGGAGTCCTGGTTATGGAAAGCGTCAAATATAGCTCAGTAATGCGGCAGCAGCAACATCACCAGAGTTCACAGTGAAATATTTTCATTCATCCCCATTGGAACGCCAGAGTGCCAAGTGGACTCAGCATTAGAGCTTAGAAGTCTAGAACCTCTGTTGTAGATTTCTCAGTCAAGAAAGAGACTCAAAGTTTAGATTTAGGCAAGAGGTACAAAGCAAAATTATTTCATATCCACAAATGCCAGTTGTAGAGGAGCACCAAGTGTCTGAAAAGGTGAGATTTGAGGGTTATACTGCTTCTAACAAACTTTCCCAAGCTCTTATTTATTCAGTGTGCAATAGAAAGAGAAGGCTGAGTAAGACAGCTATGATAGGGACTGGGACAAGGAAGAACAATGACTTATACTAGCCAAGCAGCCTTGTAGTTTGAGTGATTGGTCATCCATTGATCAGCTCTAACTCCTGCAAAGAATGGGTAGTAGTAGTAATAGGCTTCTGGAAAGACAGCACAGTGCAGATTTTCAAAAGGAACAGAACTCCTCAAATGTGTTTCTGTTGGATCCTGGGACTGTACGTGATGGCATTTGTTGCAGAAATTGTTCTTCTCAGTTACATTTTATTGGGCAGATAGATACTAAAGTGAGCATGTATTCCCTATGTAACTCCCCCAAATGTAATAAATTTCAAATCACATATTCTAAAAATGAAGACTATCTTACATAGATAGAGCAGTATTCAAATCAAATGTATTCCATAGAGTACTTCTAGGAAGGGTGCTTCAAATCATTGGCTTGCCTTGCTAGAAAAGGTATAAATTATTTAAACAAAATATCCAAGTGGATTAAAAAAAGACTATGAGGCTGCCATCATTTATTTGCAACCCACAGGATTTTCAGGGAAGGCTACTGATTTCACTTTTAAAGGAGTGGGTTTAAACAGTGATCTCCTTTAACAAATTAAATTGGAAATCCAGTTAAATTTTGTTTCCCCTGACCAACGTTTAGTTAATAACCTATGTGATGCCTTTGTTTAGACATGACTACTCCAGTTCAGTTCAGTCACTCAGTCACGTACAACTCTTTGCGACCCCATGAATCGCAGCACGCCAGGCCTCCCTGTCCATCACCAACTCCCAGAGTTCACCCAGACTCACGTCCATCGAGTCAGTGATGCCATCCAGCCATCTCATCCTCTGTCGTCCCCTTCTCCTCCTGCCCCCAATCCCTCCCAGCATCAGGGTTCTTTCCAATGAGTCAACTCTTTGCATGAGGTGGCCAAAGTACTGGAGTTTCAGCTTCAGCATCATTCCCTCCAAAGAAATCCCAGGGCTGATCTCCTTCAGAATGGACTGGTTGGATCTCCTTGCAGTCCAAGGGACTCTCAAGAATCTTCTCCAACACCACAGTTCAAAAGCATCAATTCTTCGGCGCTCAGCCTTCTTCACAGTCCAACTCTCACATCCATACATGACCACAGGAAAAACCATAGCCTTGACTAGACAGACCTTTGCTGGCAAAGTGATTTCTCTGCTTTTGAACATGCTATCTAGGTTGGTCATAACTTTCCTTCCAAGGAGTAAGCGTCTTTTAATTTCATGGCTGCAGTCACCATCTGCAGTGATTTTGGAGCCCCCCAAAATAAAGTCTGACACTGTTTCCACTGTTTCCCCATCTATTTGCCATGAAGTGATGGGACCGGATGCCATGATCTTCATTTTCTGAATGTTGAGCTTTAAGCCAACTTTTTCACTCTCCTCTTTCACCTTCATCAAGAGGCTTTTTAGTTCCTTTTCACTTTCTGCCATAAGGATGGTGTCATCTGCATATCTGAGGTTATTGATATTTCTCCCGGCAATCTTGATTCCAGCTTGTGTTTCTTCCAGTCCAGCATTTCTCATGATGTACTCTGCATATAAGTTAAATAAGCAGGGTGACAATATACAGCCTTGACATACTCCTTTTCCTATTTGGAACCAGTCTGTTGTTCCACGTCCAGTTCTAACTGTTGCTTCCTGACCTGCATACAGATTTCTCAAGAGGCAGGTCAGGTGGTCTGGTATTCCCATCTCTTTCAGAATTTTCCACAGTTTATTGTGATCCACACAGTCAAAGGCTTTGGCATAGTCAATAAAGCAGAAATAGATGCTTTTCTGGAACTCTCTTGCTTTTTCCATGATCCAGCAGATGTTGGCAATTTGATCTCTGGTTCCTCTGCCTTTTCTAAAACCAGCTTGAACATCTGCATGTTCACAGTTCACATATTGCTGAAGCCTGGCTTGGAGAATTTTGAGCATTACTTTACTAGCATGTGAGATGAGTGCAATTGTGCGGTAGTTTGAGCATTCTTTGGCATTGCCTTTCTTTGAGATTGGAATGAAAACTGACCTTTTCCAGTCCTATGGCCACTGCTGAGTTTTCCAAATGTGCTGGCATATTGAGTGCAGCACTTTCACAGCATCATCTTTCAGGATTTGAAAGAGCTCAACTGGAATTCCATCACCTCCACTAGCTTTGTTCGTAGTGATGCTTTCTAAGGCCCACTTGACTTCACATTCCAGGATGTCTGGCTCTAGGTGAGTGATCACACCATCATGATTATTTGAGTCTTGAAGATCTTTTTTGTATAGTTCTTCTATGTATTCTTGCCACCTCTTCTTGATATCTTCTGCTTCTGTTAGGTCCATACCATTTCTGTCCTTTATCGAGCCCATCTTTGCATGAAATGTTCCCTTGGTATCCCTAATTTTCTTGAAGACTTTCCCATTCTGTTGTTTTCCTCTATTTCTTTGCATTGATCGCTGAGGAAGGCTTTCTTATCTCTTCTTGCTATTCTTTGCAACTCTGCATTCAGATGCTTATATCTTTCCTTTTCTCCTTTGCTTTTCGCTTCTCTTCTTTGCACAGCTATTTGTAAGGCCTCCCCAGACAGCCATCTTGCTTTTTTGCATTTCTTTTCCATGGGGATGGTCTTGATCCCTGTCTCCTGTACAATGTCATGAACTTCCATCCATAGTTCATCAGGCACTCTTATCTATCAGATCTAGTCCCTTAAATCTATTTCTCACTCCCACTGTATAATCATCAGGGATTTGATTCAGGTCATACCTGAATGGTCTAGTGGTTTTCCCTACTTTCTTCTATTTAAGTCTGAATTTGGTAATAAGGAGTTCATGATCTGAGCCACAGTCAGCTCCTGGTCTTGTTTTTGCTGACTGTATAGAGCTTCTCCATCTTTGGCTGCAAAAAATATAATCAATATGATTTCGGTATTGACCATCTGGTGATGTCCATGTGTAGAGTCTTCTCTTGTGTTGTTGGAAGAGGGTGTTTGCTATGACCAGTGCATTTTTTTGGAAAAACTCTATTAGTCTTTGCCCTGCTTCATTCCATATTCCAAGGCCAAATTTGCCTGTTCCCCCAGGTGTTTCTTGACTTCCTACTTTTGCATTCCAGTCCCCTATAATGAAAAGGACATCTTTTGGGGGTGTTAGTTCTAAAAGGTCTTGTAGGTCTTCATAGAACCGTTCAACTTCAGCTTCTTCAGCGTTACTGGTTGGGGCATAGACTTGGATTACCGTGATATTGAATGGTTTGCCTTGGAAACGAACAGAGATCATTCTGTTGTTTTTGAGATTGCATCCAAGTACTGCATTTTGGACTCTTTTGTTGACCATGATGGCTACTCCATTTCTTCTAAGGGATTCCTGCCCGCAGTAGTAGATATAATGGTCATCTACTAATGACTACTCCAAGCATGGGTCAAATTAACAAAAGTATATGGCCAATGGAAACAAGAAGAATTGTTAAGTCTATAATGTTAGTTTTACATTTATTTTTTTTAAAATCACCCTATGAAACATTTTTAGGTCACTGATTTAGAAGGTATTAATGCAATGGTGAAGATCAGTCTCTCATCTTTTCTTTTCAAGTCAGTACACATGTCCTTCACGTGTCAGAAGGATTAGAAAGATAAGACCAATTTTCTGGATTATTTAAGATGGATAGAAAAAGCAAGCTGGCATTTCATCATCAGTCTGAATTAAGATCCTATATTTTTACTTAGCATTGAAGTGTGATGTCGTTGAAACTACTTTCAATGTGAGGTATTTGTCAGAATATGCAGGAGATGGGGGCTTCCACTTTTAAACCTGACTTCCTCTTTAAGGATAGTTATGTGAAAAACACCAAGCTGTTTATGTGGCCTTGTAGAAATACTATACATCATCCCTTTAACGTGTAAATTACAAAGATCAGTATCATTCTTTCCATTATATAAACTAGGAAACCCAAGGTTCGAAATACTTGTCAGACTTAAGTAAGTGAAATCAAGTGACAGAGCCCAGGGTCTTTTCCCAACAGAACTCCTTGATCTAAAAGAATGTAACTGGAGTTGCATAAGCTACTCCATACACTTGAATGCACAGACATTTTTCAGACAAACTGGAAAGTTCTTTTCTGTAATACTTTCTAAGAATGATGATTCTTCTATAGTATGTCAATTGAATTTCAAATCTGTCGTAATGGTTAACTTTTGAATCATCTACCTAGCCAAAATAAATCAAAAAATTAATTTTAAAAAACACAGTTAGAATAATTGGATTAGCTCGGTGCTTTCCTCTAAGTAGCCATACAAAAGGAAATGAGCTTTTTAAGGATTAGTTTCCCGCATGTGCTGTGTATCCTAGCTGATAGCTGTTGTAGTGAAGGCAATTTCTGTTCATAATTGCTGGTTGTATTTGCTCACACCTTTCTTTAAAGGAAACTTGTCTGTTTTGGCAGGCTCCCATTTTTTGCTCATTCTGAAAATGACTTGGGAAAATTGCTTGAGTGCAGAAAATTTATTTTTCCTTCTTAGAAAAAAACATCCCTCCCTTCTGAACACAAATACTGTAGCCTGGTGAAATCTAACTCTTCAGCTTCCCTAGGTGGCTTTGTCTCAGTGAGGTTTTGTAGTCACAAGTGGAACTTATTACACAGTCTGCATCATGCTGATCCTCGAGAAAATAAACCAACCAGTTAGGCATAATAAATATTTTACTCTCAGCTCATTTTAAAAACCTGAAGCAAATCAATAAGGTGAGGTCTTCATTAAATTCTTCTGCTCTCTTCTCTAGAAATTGAAGAAGAAACAAGATCATCAAAAAGCTAGAGACATCAAATAGTTCAGGCTGTGATTAGTGGCATCAGAGTGGTAATCATAGTGGGGGTTGGTGATTTCTTTCAGCAGGTGAAATACTAGGAAATAAACTGAATTTCTGTTGTGAATTCCCAGAGTAAACCTTCATAAAGCCCAGTCATTAAAGATTTGACTTCTTTAAGCATATAGCCACAGCCATAAAGTGAAAACTTAAGATAAAAAGTAGCTCATGTCACTCTAGCATCACATGTAATACAATTGTATCAATATAACACTGGGTCCAAGTTTTGAAATGTTTTCAAATAGCCACTACACATGTGGCTTGAGTGAAAGCCTACTACCGGCTTTTTAGGGGTTAAGGCAAATGTCCGTCTTTAAATCAGCTCTTTCTGGTGCCTGCTAGAGATAAATCTCGGAGAAGCCAATGGCACCCCACTCCAGTACTCTTGCCTGGAAAATCCCATGGACAGAGGAGCCTGGTAGGCTGCAGTCCATGGGGTCGCTAAGAATCGGAAATGACTTGAGTGACTTCACTTTCACTTTTCACTTTCATGCATTGGAGAAGGAAATGGCAACCCACTCCAGTGTTCTTGCCTGGAGAATCCCAGGGACGGGGGAGCCTGGTGGGCTGCCTTCTATGGGGTTGCACAGAGTCGGACACGACTGAAGTGACTTAGCAGCAGCAGCAGCAGAGATAAATCTGTGTTAGGTTCTAGTAAGATCATTGAAGAATATGGCGTGGTAATAATATTGTAATAGTAGATGGAGTCATATAGATGCCTAATCTGTCAGTTAGTGATTTTTAATGGGTTGTGTTTATTCATAATAAATGTGACCCTCGGGGGTCAAAGTTAAAAGCAAAGATTCAACTAAGTCTTTTCATTCATTCCTAAGAATCTAGTACAGTACCCTGCCCATTGGCCATCCATTAACCTAAGCCAGTTAATTAGCTTTGTTTTTGTTAAGACTGGTTTCCTATAATCCCTTAAGAACAAGGCTTCTTTCAGGGGGAACAATAGAAATAAGTCATTTTACCAATAATTGGGAATGGAGCTCACAGTGCACACGGGTGATCTATAAATGCCATCATTTCTGAAAAGCTTCAACAGGGGTCATTAAATACTCCATTGTCAGTCAGGTTAGGCCTTAGCAATGCCCATAGCTGGCACTTTCTTCCTTTCTATGTATGGCATGTCCATGGTTAAGATGCCCTGCCATGTTCCCAAATTAGGCTTGCCCAGCCGTCTCTGTTTTCCTGGACATTGTATCTGTTTTTTCTCCACCTGTCATTTTTCTTACACTTTAGTAGTGCCTCCATGGAGGATGGCAGAGAAGGCTGTGTTTCCTATACCCCTGTCATTTTTAAAAACCATTTTTACCCTCCAGCATTCAGCTAGTGACCTGCTGGCATCTGCCAGAAGAGGTACTAGTGTTAGACCCACTGGCAATGTGGAATCACTATTCCAAGTGTGGTCATTCACCGGCTGTCATGAGAATCCCAAGGTATGATGCTCAATCCCTCCAACAAGCTCAGGTGAACTCCTTGGTAACCAAGAAATCGTGCTGCAGGATGGTTCTTATTCTCTATTGCTGTTAGCTGTGAGAAGCCACTGCAGGCTAGAGAAAGCCTTCTTAGAAAACTTCCCAAGGCAACTCAGCTCTTTTCCCTCCCAACATCTATGGGGTTTCCAAATGAGATTCCCTCCTGTTGAGTTGGAGGAGCCCTATACATGTTATCAAATATTCAGGGTTGTGACTGAGCCTCTCTAGTGGCCCTTAGGATAAAATGGCTGTTGAACCTGGGTCTGAGAGGCTTTTGCCGAACCGCAGCTCCTTCCCTGACTGGATAGCTGACAGTGTGTCCTCCAAGATCCCATAGGGCGCTATGGTTATTCCTACTTCAGTACTCACCTTGCCAGCAGTACTTGAGCATTTCTCTCTCTTGTTTCTTTAACTGGATTGTAAACTCCATAAACAACCATGTCTCATCCACTGCTGCAGCCCTAGTGCTTAGCTTAGTGTCTCAACTTTTCATGCACATTGTACATGTTCAGTAAATGTTTGCTGAATGAATGCATATTAATTATAGTTATTCTCATTGGATACTAAGTAATGGTGATGGACAGGGAGGCCTGGCGTGCTGCAGTTCATGGGGTCGCAAAGAGTCAGACATGACTGAAGGACTGAACTGAACTAAGTAATTATCCTTTCACCGTCATTAAGTAATATTGATACTGATTGGCTACAATCTGGTTAAAGGAGCAGCCTCTAAAAGGCATTTCCCCTCTCGGGTAACCCTCACACTTGCAGATCAACCCTGGTAGCCCCTTCTTAGGCTATCTTAACCCTCTTTTTTTCACTTTTTCCACCTGCTATTGATTGTCTCACCAAATTATACACCTAATCTGAGCTCCTTTTTGTTTTCCTTTAGCTAGTTAGTAAGGATATATTTCTTGCTCTTTTTAGATCTTTAGTCCTTCTGCTTCTCTCATAATAGCTTCCTGTAGTATACATATTTCCATCCATCCATTATCCATCCATCCAAGCAGTAATCCAGTGATTTCCTGATACTTGGCAAACACAGTCCCTGCTTTCTCTGAGCTTAGAGTTAATTGGAAGAAACAGACTTTAAACTGTTAACAGGTCCCTTTTTCACAAATACCTGAGCACTAGCAGATGAAGACTATCAT
The DNA here is from genome assembly GCF_003369695.1 of Bos indicus x Bos taurus. Lineage (NCBI taxonomy): Eukaryota > Metazoa > Chordata > Mammalia > Artiodactyla > Bovidae > Bos > Bos indicus x Bos taurus. The sequence goes on from NC_040105.1 coordinate 123,868,280, forward strand.
GATAGATCACCATTGCAGTGCAGCATTGAACGGTATTTTTAAATGTGGATGTTAACAAAACAAGAAAGGCCTAGGAACTAGGATGTAGGCAAGAAGGTGCACTTAGATGCATTTTTAGTAGTCACCATCCAAATTAAGCTCTTGGAATTCATTGCCTGGCAACAGGAGAAGTGGCTTCACTCCTGAAAAGCTGAGAAAGAGCAGAGGAGTGGCAGAGCATGCCAGAGAAACCCCCCAGGGATTTCTTAGCCAGATGTTTAACAACTCATTGTTTCAGTTCTGGGAGGAAGACAATCCTAACCTCTGCTCGAAGGATGACTGATTAAGGATAGAAAGAAAAACAGACTTTACCCCAGAAATGACTTTACTGAATTTTAGTACCTGCCACCACCCTATTTTCTGAGCCAAACACCTAAACCAACCCCTCCGCCCCCAACCCCGGAAGCAGAATTGATGCAGACTACAGACGCCAGTTGATTGTCAGTCCCACTGTGACTTGTGCAGAGAAGTGACATGACTTGGTTAGCAGCTTTCACTGCCCCGATGTTTTATTCAAGCACAAAGTAATTGTGCTTTATATGAATGCCAGTGTCCCACAATAGTGCCTTTCATTCCTGAATTTAAAACATTCGCTTTAGAAAATTCTCTTCCTTATTAAGGGAGTCCTGTGAAAATCTTAACCTATTTAATCCTCCCAACAACCCTATGAAGAAACTTATTTTCCCCCATTTAAAGATGAAGAAACTAAGGCCAGAGGTCATAGTAGTTACCCAAATTTACCTAATTAGACAGAGCTGGGTTCTAATTTGTGCTCTGCCACTGTTTGACTTGAAAACCTAGTTTCTCAACCAGGGCACAAAGTTGCCTTAATATAGAACATTCAATGAAGAAGAAAAGACTGGAAAGGACAACAGTTCTGGGCTGGTCTTTGCCATCAGCCTTTAGTTAAGATTGTTTATCCACTTTTCCTTTTCCCAGTGTGTCAAAATCAACAAGCCAAGACGTTTGACTGAAGTCAGCATATCTTAAAAACCAATTTCCATAAAAAGAACTGCTAGAGGCTTAATATGTATGTTGCTTTATTTTATAAGGTTCCAGTATCTAGTCCATTAGTTTATATCCAAAAGAGACTATCTCCCAGGGAATACAGCCAAACCTCTTCATTACACCTGGATCACGGCCCTGAACTTCTGCTACTGGCAGAACCATCCCAGGCATTTGGTTAGATAAAGTTCCTTCTGAGTCCATGTTAAACCAGGCACATTGCAGCGGCGTCCTGATGTTCACACTTGCTTCACATAGTCACGCTCGTCCAGTGAGTGAAACAGTGGCATGATTTGCATTTATTGCTGTTGACAGATTTTGAGGTTTATTTGTGCAAAGTGGGTCCAAATAGAAACCATTCTTTTTTCCTTCTCCTTCACCTAATGCTTCCTTTCAAATTCTTCCTGTCTCTAAACAACATCTAAAGTATGGCACGCCAAAGTGGTTTTCCTGTTCCCTTGTACTTAATTAGCAAGTTGTGCATTTCTTTCTCCTTCAACATTCCTCTTTCTTCAGAAATTCTTATCTTTGTTTTGGTCAGTGGCAGACAAAATGTGGTCCACGGCAAGGACATGAGATGTGGTCCCTTCTACACTGCACCTGTCCAGCCCGAGACGCCTGGGCTCTGTGCAGAGCAATGGAAGCACAAGTCACACCAGGTGTTAAACCCCCATGAAAAACACATCAGAGTGAAGCACTGGGTCCCTGACTAAACTCCTCTTGATATTTTACTGTTTTAATCTTTATTTGATGTATTTTAAATACATTAAATTTTTTTGAAATTTTTGATGAAATCATCAAAAATAATAGCATCTTCTTGAAAGACATATTCTTCATTTATTCTTTTGTTCAGTACAATGAACTGACATTTCTAATATGTTGAGAAGATTGCACTTTCATATATTACTGAGATAAGCCCTTGAAATTTACTAGCCATCAGGATTTGCTGCTTTTAATGATTAATTACCTATTGGCATACTTTTCAAAGGTATTATTCTTTTTAGCTATTTCCTTTCATCTTGACCTACCCTTTTTTTATGAATAGCCTTTCATGTATAGCTCAAAAGAGTGTTAGCAAAGGTTTATTCTGTTTATCTACGTAGAGATGCTGGTTTATAATTATAATGCAGCTCATAACCACAGTGAAAATGAAAGCCCTGATAACTGTACCTCAAAGGAGCTGAAACATCATTTTATGACAAATCTAATTCCTTAATACTTATGCAGAGACCTTCCTTTCAACTTTTCAGGCCACCAGAATTCATCCATCTATTCACTCAGCACATTTCTATGGCATGAATACAGAGCTTGATGTACTGTTCCAGGTTCTAGAATACAACAATGAACAAAACATAGTCCCTGTCCTCATGGAGCTTATGTTCTAGAGGGGTTAGACAGACAGCAAATATAAACAAATTCATATATAATTTGCTTTGGAGAATGAACAAGCAGGGTTTGAGGGACAAGGGTGTGCTGAGAGATAGGGACAACTTTCATGCAGAGTCATCAGGGAAAGCCTTTCTGTTAAGGTGATTTGATGGACGGGAAGGAAGGGTTCAGATGAGTGTCTAAAGGAAAAAAATTATTGATAGAGGTATCAGCAAATTCAAAGGCCCTTAGGTGAAAATAGGGCTTCCCTGGTGGTTCAGATGGTAAGGAATCAGCCTGCAATGCAGGAGACCTGGGTTCCATCGCTGGGTCAGGAAGATCCCCTGGAGAAGGGCATGACGACCCATTCCAGTATTCTTGCCTGGAGAATCCCCATGGGCAGAGAAGCCTGGAGGGCTATAGTCTATGGGGTCGCAAAGTAGGTGAGAATATGGTTGGCATATTCATGGGACAAGCTAGGAAGCCAGTGTGACTGACATAAAGTGGAAACAAAGAAACAAACAAACAAAAAATGGGCAAGTGAGAGATGAGAATGGATAAGTAGCCAGGATCAGATAACGGATGATTTTATTGTCCAAGGTAAGGACTTTGCTTTTGACTCTAAGTGAGAAGGGAAGTCATTGGAGCGTGTTGAGTAGTGGAGTGACACGATTTGCCTTATGCTGTAAATTAATGTTTTACCACAAGGATGGCTTTTCTGGCATTAGTGACCAGCTAAGACAATTAGAGGATGCTCTGGAGGAATCTATGATCTCCCCCCGGTGCTCACAGACTCTGTTCTGCAGCTACAGATTGAACCTCAAACTTTAACCAAAAATCATGGGCATTTGCTCCGAGGGTCAAAATACAGGTGGCAAGAATGTGTTCTTAGCCCATGCAATCTCATCCATACTGTGAGGAGGGAAAAAAAAAAAAGAGTACATTCCTTTAACTCAGCCGTCAGCAGTGCAGGAAAAACAACTCCTACTGAAGTGAGTCAGTGCATCTTCACAAACAAAAGCAAGTGTATTATGCCTTAAATGATGGCTCAGTGGCCTCAAGGAAGTAACACACCTTCCTGAGCACCTAATTTACTACCAGGCTGTGACTCAGGCTCAGGGAAAAATCAATCCTATTATTGCTCATTCAAAATACAATAAGCAACTGTGGATACTCATTGAGACTATTTAGAAGAACAGAGAGTTAATGTTGCTAAAAAGACAAAATGTAATCTGCTGTTCTCACACGGACTTGGTGTGTACATCTGTCCTTCCTTGACGGGTTGCTCTGTGCACCCCATCTCTGCTTTCTCATTGGAGCCACATGCGTGATTTGAGGTGTTGGTGCAAAGGTAAACACCAAAGTGCTGATGGTTTCACATCTGTTTGATCTGTCACCCCTGTTTCTTTCTAATGCTAGAACAATTGCAAAGATTGTGACAACTGGGCAAGGCCTATGGAGTCACCCCAAAGCTCTGAGACTTGAAACTCTGCTAGTGTTTACTCAAAGGAGTATTTGTACTGTCTTTTTTTTTTTTTTTTTTGCTATGCTGGGTCATAGTTGTGGCATGTGGGATCTAGTTGCCTGACCAGGGATGGAACCTAGGTCTCCTACATTGGGAGCTCAGAGTCCTAGCTACTCTACCTCCAGGGAAGTCCCTGTACTGTCCTTTATTCTGGTCACTTAGCTTACAGCCTACTTGTTCGTGCCTTTTCCTTATGATTTTTCCACAAATACCTTGCTTCTGAAACCATTCTTTCAATAGATCAGAATTGCAGAAAGTATAACTTCAGCGACACCAAAATGTGTTTACAGCATATTGTTGCTGGCGGTTAGAGTACTAGTAACCTCGCCCTGCAGGAAGGTGTTTTAACGACGGAACCTTGTTATATTATATTGGCATATGATGCCAATATAAGATAACTTATATATGCCAATATAATATCACTTGCAGTTGGTTACTAGGTTAAATTGACTCGAGTTTGGCTAATCATAGAATGTAGGGGTTCTATGTTCCTTGAGGTAATATCACAGTGGCAACTTTGATCATTCTGGTGTGATTCTGAAGGATTTGTTTCTACATATGGCATCCGGTCCCACCACTTCATGGGAAATAGATGGGGAAACAGTGGAAACAGTGTCAGACTTTATTTTTCTGGGCTCCAAAATCACTGCAGATGGTGACTGCAGCCATGAAATTAAAAGACGCTTACTCCTTGGAAGGAAAGTTATGACCAACCTAGAGAGCATGTTCAAAAGCAGAGAAATCACTTTGCCAGCAAAGGTCTGTCTAGTCAAGGCTATGGTTTTTCCTGTGGTCATGTATGAATGTGAGAGTTGGACTGTGAAGAAGGCTGAGCGCCGAAGAATTGATGCTTTTGAACTGTGGTGTTGGAGAAGACTCTTGAGAGTCCCTTGGACTGCAAGGAGATCCAACCAGTCCATTCTGAAGGAGATCAACCCTGGAATTTCTTTGGAAGGAATGATGCTAAAGCTGAAACTCCAGTACTTTGGCCACCTCATGCGAAGAGTTGACTCATTGGAAAAGACTCTGATGCTGGGAGGGATTGGGAGCAGGAGGAGAAGAGGATGACAGAGGATGAGATGGCTGGATGGCATCACTGACTCGATGGACGTGAGTGTGGGTGAACTCCAGGAGTTGGTGATGGACAGGAAGGCCTGGTGTGCTGCGATTCATGGGGTCGCAAAGAGTCGGACACGACTGAGCGACTGATCTGATCTGATCAGCTATTGCCATTCTAATCTGTACCTTGACCCCGGATCGCCACAATTTTTGAGCAATTGGTAACTCCTTAGCTGCTGCTGCTGCTGACAGTAGAACATTTAACTATAACAGATTAAATGACTAAATGAATCTTTTGCAAATGAAATAAATGCTGAATCAGGTTGTCATAGTGGGAAGAATGCACAGTAGGTCTGTATCTTGCTTGACCACTGTAGACTACAGAACTCAATTTTGACCTGTTGTCTCTCACCATAAGAACACACCTTGGGGCACTGTATGAGTTCTGATTGCAGCTCCAAAAGTCCTCTTTGGACAACTGTTGGGGGACAGCAGCTGCTCTGCCAAAAGTGCTAAAGCACCATGAGTATCGGCATCTAGTTTAGGAAAAACAGTGCACATGGTAGGCACTCAAACAGTCTTCATTGACTTGAAGGCATGTAACTCCCATGAAATGATATGTAAGACAATTCGTCTTCATACATTGTATAAAGATGTTGCTCAGAGCTCTGACTCACTAGGTGAATCATACATTGGGATTTGGTATACACATCAATTCCTTGCCAGGGCCAGCACTTTTACCTGCTTTACCTGGAGAATAGTAACAAATGGCTTGGCACATGTGAACGTGCTGTGTTTGATATGAACCAGCACATGTTATCGAATGTATTCTAGCCTTTCCTGAACAATTGGCATTTGAGAGTCAACCAAAGAACAAGGGTGGGCTTTTTCCAGTAGTGGGCTTCAGAACAGAGAGGAAATGGATCCATGACAGGCCCAAATTGAATGTTGAACCCACACAACCCGCTCCCTAGAGACATCACTTGAGCAGAAAAGGATGTACATCTGGTACACCCTATCTCCCTTCCAGTCCTCAACGGTTTATTGTCACCAGAAGTCAGCATTTAACTGGTTCTACTGGAAGCTTGGTGAGGGAATTTCCTTCTGAGGACTGTGATCTCCTCTTTCTCTTGGGGAAGGAGTGTCATTTGCAACCTCCTGATGCAGAGGGATATGGTAGGTAACATTGTGTGGCTACATCCCAAATGTATTCTCTCTACAGGTTTAAGAAAAAAAAGAGACATAATCCAAGTGCTGATGTGATTCATGAATAGAAGATGCAGCTCCTAATGATTTGATGATATGATTTATTGTGTCCCATTCGCATGCACTTAGAAGAACCTATGTATGGAATCAATAGGAGCCATAAAACTAAATCCAAATATATTGTGACCATTTAAAGTTTTAGCCCCCTTGATTATCTTTAATATATACAGCAGATTTGCCAGTATAGATTTTTCATCACCAGCCATCTGGTAAAAATTAGTATGAGATAAATAATTTAGCTTCCTTCTGTTCAGATACAATTTCATTACCCTTTTCCTCGATACTGTGAAAAGTCTTCAGAAATAGTCAGTTGTAAAGTGCTTTTGCATTCTGGCTGAAGCTGAGCCTGGAGGTTCCTGACATGCTGACATTTGACTCTCTTTTCTCTTTGTGCCGTGAAAGGAAGAGCTACTGGTTATTACCAAGTGGCCTCCAGAAAATTTCATACCTGGGGGCAGCCCCTGCTAAGTCACAGGGTGCAGAACTGAGACACAAGGTAGCTGGGATGTTCCAGAAGTGCAAGACATTTTCTTTGAATTTAAAAAATAAGAATAATGCAGAGCCTAAGAAACCCAGGAGAGATTAGTTATATATTCCCTGTGACGCAGTAATTCTCTCTAATCACAGTGAATATCCCAGCCTCTAAAGCATACTAATTGGTTTGGAGGAGATATTTTTCCATTCATAAGAAAAAGCTCTGCTCCTTTTGGTCCTGGCCTTATTTCTCCAATCTGGCTGGAGTTGAGGAATCTTATGCTAGAATTGTAGGAACACATGTGTGAGATTATGGAGGGCCTTGAACGCCAGGCCAGGGAGTTTTGGATTTTATCCTGTAGGCAGCAGGGAGCCATTAAAAGATTTTAAACAGGAGGAATGTAAAAAATAGGACTTGATTTGGATTCGTGTTTAGTATAAAAGTGCAATGATAAGATATATTAAGGGAGTGTTATGGTTCTGTTCACAGCATGAATATAACTGGGGAATTCATCTCTACTAGCTGTCTAGTTCAGCTTTTACAGCATGCAAATTTTCAGGGCCAGCTGTAAGAGCTTGATGGTAAAAGAACAAAGTAAGAATTGATAATGTGAATACAATTGTAAAGAAAGGGACTTTAGTGGTCAAGATCACTGATAACAGAATAATAAGCATTGTAAAGGGTGACTAGAATTATTTGTTATTTTGTTGGAGTTCTTTGAAATCACTTCTATGCTATATAATTACCTTAAGTTTTAAGTGTTCCCTGCAGGGATAATTTATGTATTTTGCATTATCATGCAAATGCTTTAACAATCTACACTGTTGAAAATGAAAGCTGAAAATTATTCCAAATAGATGATGGTTGTGCAAAGCTTATGCAATATTAATCATCTTGATATATTCTCATAGTTTATATTGTATCCTTGCCTTGTGTTTTCAACTCTGGTAATACTTAGGTAACAAATATTTGAAAATTGAAATTTCATATTTTGATAAAGAACTGTATTTATTTCAAAATTGAATGACATCAAAACCCTTTTAAAAAATGAATCTAAAAATGCTGCAGTATTTCAGGAAATCCAGAACAGACCAAATTTAATTTAATCTAAGCTACTGAAAGCTCATTTATAAATTGTAGCTGGATACTCGGTCTAAACACTGTTGTAAAGCGTTGCGTTTTCCACCGTGGTTTCTCTCAAACAATAGTATCAGGTGATGAGGAGCATAAACAGCATCACAGGTGAAAAGAGTTTGGTCATAAATAGGGAACCGTTGTCTTGTTTACTGCGCCATAGTTACACATCTGAACATTACGTCCCTCTTATGAAAATATAATTCACTTTATGATAACAACATTCATATATCAAAGTGTCTTATTTTAATGAACTTTATACTAATCCTGAGTTTCTCCAAAGACCTGGACTTCCTTTGTCTTTTCCTTCAGAGATGGATGTGCTTTCCACAGAGGAAAATCTCTAGGAAGAAATAGGTTTATTTGTTTATCAGGCTCCTCTATAGATGCTGACTTTACAGAAGAACAACCTGCCCTGGGTGGCTTCTCAGATTTTACCCTGAGGTCTGAGCACAACCTGGAATTTGGACAGGAGACAGATTTTCTCCAACAAGAGAGATGGCTCACTTTCTCACCCTCTCCATGTACGGTGGGGGTGGGTGGAGTCCGGATGGGGAACGGCAAGCATTTCTCAAAGGCCTCAGGATTATAGAACTGGGAAAAAGAAGAACTTGCCACCTTGACTTTTTCTCTTCTCACTTCTTCTTGTCTTTCTCTGTCTCTTTGTCTGCCCCACTCCCGCTTCTCTTTTTATGTCTGTCTGTCTCTTGAGAGGGTTTCCCTGGTGGCTCAGATGGTAAAGCGTCTGCTTGCAATGCAGGAGACCAGGGTTCGATTCCTGGGTCAGGAAGATCCCCTGGAGAAGGAAATGGCAATCCACTCCAGCACTCTTGCCTGGAAAATCCCGTGGACAGAGCAGTCTGATAGGCTACAGTCCATGGGGTCGCAAAGACATACAGACACAGGACTCTGATCAGGCTGATTTCTATTTTGCTATATCAGTTACTCACCTCTTAGCAGCAGCAGTAGCAGTAGCATCTAAAGAGGCAGAAGGCTAATGTCAGTAAAAGTTCTCTGGGGTCATCCCCTAAGAACTCTTGAGTGTAGAGAGGTCCCTGAAAAGAAAAGAAAAGCAGCACTCAAATGTACTGAAATTCAGACATGAATATTTTGCCATAGAAGAATCAAGTTTTCATGGCATAAACTAAGAGAATGTTCCATGGACACATTACTTAAGATTCATGGAATGTTGCCTGGCAGGATTGACTTGTGCTCTGTGGTAAAGCTATTCCTTTCCTCTGCGGCCCAGGGCCAGTTAGCACTGCTGGGTCCTCGGTGTTTTTCAGCTCTGGAAACATCTTAGAGATCAAGTTGCCTGAAAATAAGGGTCTCTCGCACGTCAACATGGCTTCCCAGGTGGCTCAGTGGTAAGGATCCATCTGTCAATGCAAGAAATGTGGGTTCAATCCCTGGTTCGGGAAGATCCCCTGGAGAAGGAAATGGCTCCAGTATTTTTGCCTGAAGAATTCCATGGACGGAGGAGCCTGGTGGGCTACAGTTGCAGAGAGACAGGACTGAGTGACTGAGCACACACATACACACACGCATGTCAACACCGGCTACCTTAAACAGATTCCTGCTTCCTCTAGAAGGAGTTGCCTCCCTGCTCTGGATTCATTCTCTAAATGAAAGTGTGAAAGCCAGATTCCAATGCATTAATATCTCTGGTTTCATTTCTTCAACTGTAAAAAAAAAAAAAAAGTCTACCAAATCCATTGTAATCATTACCTTTCTTATTGTCATCATTATAAAAATGTCCCTTTTCTGTCACTCGAATGTCATTAACTATTGAAGCATTTGTAGGAAACAGTTAAAGTAGTTGCTGCTTAAACATAAGGAGCTATTAGAGTTTTCAGGATTGTTGTTATTAGTAACCTACATGATGAAAGTAGAACTAGCAAAACAGTGGTTTAGAACAAAAGAAATGGAATAGTCATGTTGCACTTTTGTGGCATGGTAATTAAAATGAGATGTGTAAATATCACTTGGCCCATTAATACTGGATTATTTCACAAATCTCTTTAATATCATGCAGGTTCACTGATACACATTACAGTAATTCAAATTTTGGAATCTTAGGATATTTTAAGCCCCAAATGAAAGATGAGTGCATTGCCACCCTTGCAAAGGAATCACTAACGAAAGGAGTTCTCACCCATATAGTTCATGTGTAACTTGAAGCTCTGTGAACTGGCAAGGCACTTCTCTACTCCCTGATCAGTTTGAAGTTGGGATGGTCGTGGGGAGGAGACTGCATTGACCTGTCTATCACACGAACAGGAAAGTAAGGCAAGGCCAAGGACCCTATAGTCTGTGAGCACCCCCATGTGTGCTGGCTGCTTTCCGTGCTCTCTGCAGTCCTCCCTGGGAGGCACGTGTTGCTATTCTCCTCTTAGCGATTCAGGATCGGAGCCCAGGTCAGCTGCCCGAAGTCAGAAATCTGGAAAGTTGATGTGGCAGGTTCGAAGCTCTGTGGTGTTCAGAGAGCCAGGACACACGAATCGGAGGAAAGACTGACCCTTCAGCCAACATTGGAACTATTCATTTAGAGGAGAACTGACATCACAGCACTTGTCTACACAGTGACTGTTGGGGTGAAAGGGTGCACTTGCAGTGGAGTTCATAAGGGAGTGGCTTAGTAAGGGCTTCTTTCCTGTGGTTTTTCTCCCTTGTGAGGTGGGAGAACTCCTCTCTCAGGCCACAGGGAGGTCATTCCATTCTGAAGCTCATACAGAGACCTGCTTTTGAGATTAAATTAGATCATTATATAGGCAAAGGGACTTCCCACAGTGCTCCGTGCACCGTAGGCTCTCAGTAAGGAATAGGTGAGAATGGATTCTTCATCTGAGTCTTCGGTTAGTGAATAATCATACCACTCAGACTCGTGGTAAGTGACTGTCACAGGCATCCTTTCATTATCTCCTTTCAAGGGGTAAATGTTAGTGGAAATGCGTTCTCTACGTGGAAACAGGACTCTGTACAATTTCCTATCCCCAGAAGTCGTTTGCAGGTGTTATGCGATGTGGTTGTCCCATAGCCTTCTATGACATCTTTCTCATCCTTGGTTTATAGATGAGGCCTTTGCACCTTGCCCTGTGACTCCAGGTTTTCTGGTTTGCAGTGGAAAGCACATATTAGTGACTTCCTTCTGAGCAGAGGCATTGCTTTGCTACCTGTGCAAGAGAAAAGAAGTCTTCTCTGAAAGTCTTTGAAGAAGTAGACTTCTGGCTATTGTAAATGACTCTGTTCTGCAGAGATAGACCCTATCAAATCTAACTCAACCACTATCCAACACAAATCAGAATTACCACCCTCACAGTGGCCAGATGCACCCACCTGGGTACAATTTTAGTTTTAATAGGCCACCTACCTTGCCAGAGTTTTTTCAGTTGATCTATGCAGAAAGAACCTTTCTTCTTTGCATGACAGTTTGTTGGATGTCTAGGGAAAGTTTTCACAGTTCCCAGGCTTTGAACATTTGGCAGAAGCTTGGAAGAGCTATCTAAAATACAACCTAAAAGTTTATTCGCTTGGTGACTACAAATTCTTCCAAAGTCATTCTCTTGCTGATGGGTTTAGATCCTGCTCTGAAGACTCCCCAGTGGCTCAAATGGTAAAGAATCTGCCTGCAATGCTGGAGACCTGGGTTTGATCCCTGGGTCAGGAAGATCCCCAGGAGAAGGGAACGGCAAGCCACTCCAGTATTCCTGCCTGGAGAATCCCATGGACAGAGGAGCCTGGTGGGCTACAGTCCATAGGGGTCACAAAGAGTCAGACATGACTGAGTGACTAGCACTTTCACTTTTCTTTCTGAAGTTCTTCTACAGAAGAATCCTGCCACAAATTAGAAAGCATCACAGTAATGGAGAATAGCTAGCTAATAGTCACAGATTAATTCCAGTAACCAGCCAAAAGACAGGAAAGTTTCTTTTTAGAGATCATATCTGATATTTGATTCCCCTTTCAAAGCACATAGTTCAGCCCTGCTTATAAGAAAAACCAACACTGCGCGTTAATACACATCATAGACAAAAAAAAGTTGGAGAAAGTTACTTTAGAGAAGTGTTCTTCATTTGAAAAAAAATGCTTTTCCATGCACAGATTTTTGTTCAGCAGTAAGATTTAATCTAGTAAGATTTTTAAAGAAAGTATGATGGCCACATAGTCTCTGTAATATCTTATGTAAAATGAAATCTCTCTTCTGCTCCCTAATTGGATTCCTAGCCAATCTGTATTCTTCTGCAAGGCTTGGACCAGACTGACACTGTCTTGGACCAATCACACAGCCCTGGAGATGTGTGGCCTATCCCACTTCTTCATCACAAACCTCAGCAAGTTACTTCCATTTCAGAATGTATCTGCTGACCAGGTTTGGAGCTGAGTGAGGCCTTAGGGTCTTTTTTTTCTTTTCTTTTTTTTAAAAGAATCATTTATTTTTAACCACAACAAAAATCACCCTTCTTAGGCTCTGTAAGGGATGCAGTGTTTTTGTTTTGATTCCTGCTTCATTCTAGCTTATTTCTGTGTATTTTATAAAACGAATTGTAAAATTCAATATTTCATGAGACTGCTCTACAGAAATAGATGAAAATCTAGAACAAGCCAATACAAAGGACTCAGTGAACCCCAGGGCCAAAATGTGGTCATATCTGCATCCTAATTCTGTTTATACAAGCCATTGCTTGACAATCTCGTTAAAATTTCCTTTTTTTTTTTTTTTTTTTTTCATTTTTGTTTGTTAAGAGTTGAAGAAAGGCAATACTGGGGTGCCCTATTTTGTGGACTCAACATAAGGTCAATGAAAATGTCTATTAGATACCTTGGAATACAAAAATGCTACTGAGAAGTTTCACTATAACCATATGAGGAGAAATAGTCCCATGTACATATTCTTAATTATGATTTGTTGCATTGCAAACAGTTGCCAGTTAGCACGTGTACTTTGAAGTCATTTTGTGACGTGGTATTTCATGAAGCCTATTTTTCAGTACTTCATCTCTTTAGTGCTGTGGCTTGAAGCACTGCAGCCTTTTCAGCCGACTGCAGACCAAAATGACAAATGGAAGGAAGCAAAACAGTTTTGGGGGAGCCAAGCTTGGAGGAGAACGCTAAACACTGAGTGTCATTTCACGTGCAGTCCTCATTTGGGGCAGAATTTATCTCCTTCCATGGCAATAAAACAAATATAGGCAGATCCTTTCTTTAGAAATTGATTCCAGAGTGCAGAAGAACCTTGAAAAGAAGAGAGAATGTATTTATTTTACCTTGGTTTTCTGGGCATGTATTATCAGAAGTAATCACACATTTCATGTTTATGGGGCTTTACAATTCTCAGAGCTTCTTTCACATACATCATCTCATTGCCTCCTCGTCCAACCATCCAGTACGATCAGCAGGACTGGTCCCCACCCCACCTCCTCACCTTTTTACAGAAATCAAGTGAACAGAATTTAGTTGCAGTCTTTAGCTGTTTGCAGAGCCAAAGACCAAGAGTATGAGTTTAATGCCTATATCTTGGTTACCAGAAAATCTCTTTATTCTTGGAGCTTCAGCTTCGGTTTTGTCTTTATTAGTCCCTCTTCTCTTCCTTCCTCTCTGTCTCCCTCCCTCCGTCCTTCCCTTTCTCTCCTCCCTCTGCAGTTTTTTAAATTGAATTTATCTGTAGGCTGCTTTCCTCCTTTTATCACCTACTCTTTCTGCCCTGGCAGGCAAGTTCTGACTTGTCAGTCTCTCCTCTCAAACAGCCCTCTATTCATATCCCACCACGTTTAACCCTTTTTTGGACCTGTATAAGCTATCTCCCAAGTCCTCTTCCTATGAAATCCCATTCTTTTCTTTGTTTATTTCATTAGATATATATTGATCATTGACTCTAAGCCAGGCCCCATGCTCGGAGCTGCCCTCAAGTATTCCACAGTCCAGGGAATATTTGAGTGAACAAACCAAACTGTTTATCATGAATTAATAATTTTGTTTAGCTACAGTGAACTGGCTAAGTATTGATTCCTTCTTCTCCAACCTCTCCCTTCCCGTGCTTTGATCTTAGTAATAATGAAGTTCATTCACATCAAATATACCCTGAGAGAGAACATCAAAGTCCTGAATATAATAATTAATCCTGGATTTTGAAATCACCGATAGAAGGGAAGCTTATATAGAGCATATAGGTAGTTATGGGGTCACCCGCTATGGGTATGATTTATATTTTAGATTCTATTTTGTTTTATTTTTTTAAACAGTTGAAAATCTAATGTTAATCTGCATATTATTTTCATTAGGCTGGGGAATAATTGACACACACAAGTCAGACCTGTTTGTATAAGCTGCTAACTTTAAATCTAGAAAATAATTGTCATCAGAACATGGCTGAGAATCAGAAGAGTGACCCTTGCTCTTGGCAGTAATTGTTAAATTAATTGGATCGTCAGGCTACTGAAAATGTGGCCAGAAGAGAGAAGGAAGTGAGAGAAGTAAAGGGCGAGATAGATTAGTTATGTTTCTAGAACTTGCTGAAAAGAAGAAATTATGTTTTATTGAGTTCATTTTTAAAAGTTTCTTTAAATGCTCACTCATCGACTTATACACTGTTTTTCTGTGTTCTATGATGCCAATAAAAATGTGACATGTGAATAGAGCAAAATGCATGGAGACACATTCATCTCTACCAGGATTTGTGCAGTTCACATAGTGTCTACATGTGCGAAAACTTATATTCAGTGTTCATGCTTTGTTCAACAGCCTAGGACCTCCGTGTTGCCATTTTATATATGGACAACCTAAGGAGACTCTGCTGGTCTCTTGAGATCCAAGGAAATCAGCACTGCCCTTTTAAAAAAGATTTCTTTTGAGAGAAATGTGTTCAAAGCATTCACGATATTCCTAAATCCTCAAAGCCTGCTAAGGACATCACTTCAGTCATGTCCGACTCTGTGCGACCCGATAGACGGCAGCCCACCAGGCTCCCCCATCCCTGGGATTCTCCAGGCAAGAACACTGGAGTGCGTTGCCATTTCCTTCTCCAATGCATGAAAGTGAAAAGTGAAAGTGAAGTCACTCAGTCGTGTCCATCTCTTCGCGACCTCATGGACTGCAGCCCACCAGGCTCCTCCACCCATGGGATTTTCCAGGCAAGAGTACTGGAGTGGGTGCCATTGCCTTCTCCCCCTCAAAGCCTAGTGAGGTACAAACTCAAGTAGAACACTGCCACCCTGTCGGTTGGTAGCATAGCTGCAAGTACAAAAGCTGGGGGCAAAAGTATGAAAACGCTGCTATTACGGTGTGTGTTTGCCAAATGACTTTTTTTTTAATGTGGACCATTTATAAAGTCTTTATTCAATTTGTTAGAATATTGCTTCTGTTTTATGTTTTGGTTATTTGGCTTGTGGGATCTTAGCTCCCCAACCAGGGATCGAATGCATACCTGTCAGATTGGAAAGTGAAGCCTTAACCACTGGACCACCACAGAAGCCCACCCCCCACCCCCACAATGACTTCTTTTAATCAAGAAGGCACTTAGCCATGGGTGTGTGCACTGTGGTATTGTGGACGTGTTTAGCATGTGGAGATGATGTACATGATATACAGATGGTTTTGAGCTCTTGCCATTTGGGTTATGGCTCTACTGGAGGAGGGCATGGCAACCCACTCCAGTATTCTTGCCTGGAGAATTCCACGGATAGTGGAGCCTGGCAGGCTACAGTCCATGGGATTGCTAAGAGTCGGACATGACCGAATGACTAACACTTTGACTTTCTTGAGGATATAGCTTCACATCCCCTGCGGAGTGATGAGGCCCTTAGTAGGCTCCCTTCCGGGAAGCTACCATCACAGCCCATGCTTCTTCTGACCTGGCCCCAGCTCCAAGAGGCCAGAGAGCTATTTTATCCCCTCCATCCTGTGCCCTTGGTGCCAGAGGCAACTCAAGGCACCAGGGTAAATTGCTATCCCAGGTCCAGAGCCTTTCTTCTGGGACAAAGTTGCTTTCTAGCACACCATTGGATCTGGGGGGCTCTTTGCGTATATCCTGCATTATTGATTGCATGAATGCCTTATTCACTTGATTGTTAAAGTCTGTGTGGAAGTCTAATATGCCCCACTGAGGGCAGCTGACCATCACCATCTGTAGCTCTAAGTATTCTCTAATATGCTCTATTGACCTGATGTTGAGGGTTTCAGATGTTTTCATCTTGTTAGTGGTAAACCTTCAAAGACCTATATTGCCCTTAATAGTGAATTAATTGGTTAAAAATAATTGTACTGTTAGGTTTTGCTCCTGGATCTGTTCATTCTGCAAATGTAGATTTTTCATTCTTTACTCAAAATATAATCATTGTCATTAACTGGTATGGATTCTGTGGATAAAAAAGTTAGGTAATCACTGCGGAAAAAACTAACCTTGGACTTTAAGGGGAATAGAGAGGATGATTACAGAAAAGAGTTGAGAAAGATTGAATTTTTTTTTCAGAGTTATTCCTCTGAACCTTACTAACATTATTCCTCTGAAATAAGTATAGATATGCAAGAGAGGTAAACAACTTTTAAGAGAAATCAATGCATGAAAGGTTAGAAGACATAAAGCACCTTTTCTTTTGTACTCATGTCAAGTAATTTCTTCGTGGCTGTGCAGGGAATGCTTGACATCTTTTTAATTCATTTATTATGATAGCCAGTATTTATCTAATGCCTATTCAATACAGAGTACAGTGAGTGCTGCCTCTATTTCATGCCTACTAAGTGTCAAGGCCACTGTGGTACCTTTTTTCCCAGACCAAGAATAATCATCTCCAGATCAATCAAAGACTGATTGCTTGCCAGAGGTCTACTTGGTATTCTGTGAATAAGGCTTCTCTGGTTAGGGTTCAATCCGATTTCTATTATTTCTGTGAACCGCTGCTGAGACACAGAGATGTAGCTCTACCCCTCTTCCCTTTGGTGGCCCTTCCTGTGTTGGGTGGGATGTTCACATCTTTCCACATTTGATAAAAATCAAGCCTCTTCTGCCTACTCATTTCAGCACTGGATAAAATGACAGTGTCACACACCGAGAACAGAACACTGCTTTGGTTGCTTCAACATTCTTTTTTTGGCCTCATTTTCCTCCCTCTCTACTGAGTTCTTGAGTCCAGATTTAGTGGTGATGACTAAGAAATTGCCAGGATGTGACAGAGCATTCAGTTCATTGAGTCCTTCCTTGCCATTTTCCAATAGTTGTAACAATTGCCAAGTTTTTTTTTTTTTTCCTCCGCATGTTGGAGGTGCCAGTATCTGTGTAGTATCTGTTATTCTGAACAGATTTGAAGTCACACAAACAGGATTTGTCCCTGAAATGACAGCCTCCATCTACATACAGCTGATTTCATTCTGTGGTATTCAGGAAATTCCCTGCAGACTTCTTACTGGGTTGATACTTTTGAATCCCGGTGTTTCCAATACGTCAATCTGAACCTCTGCAATGCAAATCCTGTAAACCATCGGTCCCCAATCTTTTTGGCACCAGGGACTGGTTTCGTGGAAGAGAGTTTTTTCCAAAGACAGGGCTGGGGAGGGAGCGGGGCATGGTTTCAGGATGATTCTCTTAAGAAGTGCACAACCTCGGTCCTTTGCATGCGCAGTTCACAGTAGTCTTCGCCCCCCTATGACAATCTAATGTCACTGCTGATCTGACAGGAGGCAGAGCTCAGGCAGTAATGTGAGTAATGGGGAGTGGCTGTAAATACAGATGAAGCTTCGCTTGCTCACCTCCTTCTCTGCAGCCCAATTCCTAACAGACCACGGAGTAGTGCTGGTCTGTGGCCCAGGTGTTGGGGACCCCTGCTGTAAACAATAACTGGATGGTTTACTGTGTTCAGTAAACTAGGCAATATGATCAGTCACTGATGGCTGAAAGGCAGATTCAGAAATAAAAGACAAGTTCCTTGTCTTCCAGAGCCAAGCATGCACATGTCCGAGTCACGGGGCCATGCCAGAGATGGAGATAAGAGTTCCTGGGAACACAAATATATGTGTCATCGGTTCTGATTTCAGTCAGTTCAGTTCACTCGCTCAGTTGTGTCTGACTCTTTGCAATCCCATGAATTGCAGCACACCAGGCCTCCCTGTCCATCACCAACTCCCGGAGTTCACTCAGACTCATGTCCATCGAGTCAGTGATGCCATCCAGTCATCTCATCCTCTGTCGTCCCCTTTTCCTCCTGCCCCCAATCCCTCTCAGCATCAGAGTCTTTTCCAATGAGTTAACTCTTCACATGAGGTGGCCAAAGTACTGAAGTTTCAGCTTTAGCATCATTCCTTCCAATGAACACCCAGGACTGATTTCTTTTAGAATGGACTGGTTGGATCTCCTTGCAGTCCAAGGGACTCTCAATCAAGAGTCTTCTCCAACACCACAGTTCAAAAGCATCAATTCTTCAGCACTCAGCTTTCTTCACAGTCCAACTCTCACATCCATACATGACCACTGGGAAAACCACAGCCTTGACTAGATGGACCTTTGTTGGCAAAGTAATGTCTCTGCTTTTGAATATGCTATCTAGGTTGGTCATAACTTTCCTTCCAAGGAGTAATCGTCTTTTAATTTCATGGCTGCAGTCACCATCTGCAGTGATTTTGGAGCCCAGAAAAATAAAGTCTGACACTGTTTCCACTGTTTCCCCATCTATTTCCCATGAAGCAATGGGACCAGATGCCATGATCTTCATTTTCTGAATGTTGAGCTTTAAGCCAACTTTTTCACTCTCCTCTTTCACCTTCATCAAGAGGCTTTTTAGTTCCTCTTCACTTTCTGCCATAAGGGTGGTGTCATCTGCATATCTGAGGTTATTGATATTTCTCCCAGCAATCTTGATTCCAGCTTGTGCTTCTTCCAGCCCAGCGTTTCTCATGATGTACTCTGCATAGAAGTTAAATAAGCAGGGTGACAATATACAGCCTTGACATACTCCTTTTCCTATTTGGAACCAGTCTGTTGTTCCATGTCCAGTTCTAACTGTTGCTTCCTGACCTGCATACAGATTTCTCAAGAGGCAGGTCAAGTGGTCTGGTATTCCCATCTCTTTCAGAATTTTCCACAGTTTATTGTGATCCACACAGTCAAAGGCTTTGGCATAGTCAATAAAGCAGAAATAGATGTTTTTCTGGAACTCTCTTGCTTTTTCCATGATCCAGCGGATGTTGGCAATTTGATCTCCGGTTCCTCTGCCTTTTCTAAAACCAGCTTGAACATCTGGAAGTTCACAGTTCATGTATTGCTGAAGCCTGGCTTGGAGAATTTTGAGCATTACTTTACTAGCATGTGAGATGAGTGCAATTGTGCGGTAGTTTGAGCATTCTTTGGCATTGCCTTTCTTTGGGATTGGAATGAAAACTGACCTTTTCCAGTCCTGTGGCCACTGCTGAGTTTTCCAAATGTGCTGGCATATTGAGTGCAGCACTTTCACAGCATCATCTTTCAGGATTTGAAATAGCTCAACTGGAATTGCATCACCTCCTCTAGCTTTGTTTAGGAGAGGTCATATATGATTTCAGGGGCAGTCATATTTGAGCTCAACCTTGAGGAATGACAGGAAAGCCAGTTGGTAGAGAGATCCAGGAAATGACATGAATGGGGTCTATAAAGGCACAAAGGCACAGACTGAAGGCATGGTAATGACTACATTGTGGAGAATTTTAAATGCCACATGGAGTTGTCATTTTACTCTAGGCAAGGCTAAACCAACATTCTATGCAATCGTGCTCATCCCTGGAGAACACGTGGAGACTATTTTAGTCATATTTCTTTGTAGGCATACCTTGGCTTTCCCTATGTTGAGAATTCTACAAAGAGGAGTGTTCACAGCCCATAAATAGAACGCTTTGGTTCCTACCCTGTGATAGTTGCCTTCAAAGTACATTGCTTCTTGAGTAGGTTGAATTCGTGTGAGTCTTCTGAGTCTCTACTAAGTATGCCCCTAGGCTGAAATTATCCCAAAAGATGACTCTGTTCCAGGCGCTCTGGAAGCCAGATGGAAGAACCAGTGAAATTACTGAGTGAAACAGATTTTGTGGATTTCCAGAAAAAAGAAAAGTGTTCAATTATTTAACATTAAGAAAAAAAGCTGCCTCATTTGAGGAATCTGTCTCTCTTCGCTGAAGTGATTCTCTGATACTGTTGCTCAGATAGTATACTTTGCTTGGAATGCTACCTAACATGAAAATGAAGGTAAGTATCGTTCACAAAGGACAGGTGTCTGGAGAGATTGCAATATTTTGTTGCAAGGTGGGTTTTTTTTTTTTTTTCAGGTTTTATCAAAACTTATTCCTGATAAGATCCCAGCAAAATAGCAAGAATCAAAGGGCATCCTTGGTGTCACTGTCATAGGAAACTCACTTAGCATTTTCCTCATTATCTTGGACTCCAAGTGGACCCACTGCCACCCTGCAGATTATTTAGAGGTTAAAATATGCTGTTCATTTCATTGTCTACAAATGGATATTTTACATAGCTATTTATTGTATAATGCACATATTGCAAAGCTTAAAAGAAGGTTTTCTGGTTTTGTTTGTTTTCAGAAACAGTCTGTTGGGTCAGGAACCTTTCATTTGTATGGGGAAGTCCAAAGAAAACATGGTCACGTACATGGCAGAAAATCACATTGTCAGGTTCAAAATCCCCTGGGGTGCTCTCTCATGTCTGCTCTCTCATGTCTGCAAGTAAATTCCTTGCTTCTATATTGATTTGTGTGAAATGTTACTGTAAGGCAAGGATGGGGTGATGAGGGACTTTTTTTTTTCTGTTTTTAAGTCAAGGTCCAATGATCTGAAAATTTCAGTTTAGTTTATCTAAAAGTGAAAGTTAGTCTTTCTTAGTAGCATCTCTTTAAAAATCTAGGCATTCAGCATTGTAACACTGTAACACAGATTTCAGCCTGGGGTGATTGAAAATTATAGCATATAGTAACTGGACAATCTATGAAAATTAAGTATAAGGATGAGATGTTTATTTCTCAAATTTAATCTTGAAAGGAACAAAACTCCATGTGACAGTGTTATGCTTGTCTCTTCAATCTTTGGCTCCTCTATTTGTCCAATACATTACACTTATGTGACTGGTTCTCAGTTTTCCATTACCTTATTACAAAGAGAGCTAATTATTGATCAGTAGCCCTTGCAGTTAGGGCTTTTTATAAAGCATCACATGAAATGTTATATATAGTCTCAGTTTCCAATGATAATAGTTTCTGCTGTTAAAATAGAATGCCAGTCTTAACAAGCTTTAACAAAGTATGTCCTAAACTCCTGAAGGGCAATACCATATGGTTCTCCATGGAATTCATAGCTGTAAATATTGAGCTTTTGTTTATTTACTTTTCTTGTAGGAACATTTCACACCTGAGTGCAAATTCAAAGAATCAGTGTTTGAAAATTATTACGTGACATATTCATCGATGATATACCGTCAGCAGCAGTCAGGCCGAGGGTGGTATCTGGGTCTGAACAAAGAAGGAGAGATCATGAAAGGAAACCATGTAAAGAAGAACAAGCCTGCAGCTCACTTTCTGCCCAAACCACTGAAAGGTAAACTCGAGAGTATACCAGCTGTGGATGAAATGAGTATCGGTATGGAAATTAATCCTTTATTTTGAAAGTGGAACCTAATCCTTCCATCCTGAGGCATTTATACAAAAATTTGGTAAAATTTTACACTTAAAAAGAACATTAAAGCGTAGATGGGAACATCTAATCTCCTGATTGGAGTTGGCCAAAAAGTTTATTTTGGCCAAATCCAAATGAACTTTTGGCCAACCCAATATATCTACATGTGGTAACACCTTACTTACGTGGAAATAGCTTAATTGCTAACTCCCGGACAGCCAAGAACCTCAAGATAGGCCAAAATAGTTAGAAATACAGATGCTCAAATGCGTGCACACTTAACACTTATTGGAAACCTCCTTGGGCCCAACAATGTTGTCCCAACAGTTTTCCTTCACAGTTTTGTTTTTCGGTCATTATTAGAAGCCTGGTGGCAAGTGAGAGGGCTTCCATCGTGGCTCAATTGGTAAAGAATTTGCCTCCAATGCAGGAGATGTGGGTTTGATCCCTGGATTGGGAAGATTCCCCTGGAGGAGTGCATGGTCACCTACTCCAGTATTCTTGCCTGGAGAATTCTATGGACAGAGGAGCCTGGTGGGCTGCAGTCCATGGGGTCACAAAGAGTTGGACACGAATGAGAAACTAACACACACACACACACACACACACACACACACACACACAGAGCAAGTGAGAAAGTTTGAGGGATAGGAATGGGCTACAGGAAGTAGGGATGACAGAAGGAGTGAGACACAGTGGAAAGGGGATAGAAAATCCAGACAAAGGAGAGCAAGCCCTTCAAGAGGTTACTGGCTCGAGGTTAGAAGAGCAGTTTACCAGAGGGGCAGTCTGCCCAGTCAAGTCACCACAGCGCCCTTTGACAGCACATTTTCTAGAGCCAGATTACTTGAATCCTCCTGCAATGCAGGAGACCTGGGTTCAATCTCTAGGTTGGGAAGGTCCTCTGGAGAAGGGAAAGGCTACCTGCTCCAGTATTCTGGCCTAGATGATTCCATGGACTGTGTAGTCCATGGGGTTGCAAAGGGCCAGACACGACTGAGTGACTTTCACTTTCACTTTTCATATAAAACCATCAGTGATGGAAATAAGGCATTAGAATTCTCTACACACCTCTGTACCAAGACTGGCTTTTGCTTCATCTGGTCCAAAGACTCTACTGAGTCTTTGAAAGCAACATTTCTCAGGTTTGGCCTCCAGCAGAGAGGCCCAGGGGGTAGAAGGAAAGCTGAGGGCCAGTGCAATGGCCTCTGACGCCGTGTCTCTATGCTTTGTAGTGGCCATGTACAAGGAGCCGTCTCTGCATGACCTCACGGAGTTCTCCCGATCTGGAAGTGGGACCCCGACCAAGAGCAGAAGTGTCTCCGGCGTGCTGAACGGAGGCAAGTCTATGAGCCACAACGAATCAACGTAGCCAGTGAGGGCAAAACAAGGGCTCTGTAACAGAACCTTACCTCCAGGTGCTGTTGAATTCTAGCAGTCCTTCACCCGAAAGTTGAGATTTGTCAATGACGTTTACCAAACAAACAAGGCAGAGTTCACTATTCTAATCTGCCATCAAACCTTCTCATCCATCCAAAAGCCCCATAATTTAGATCAAGCTTGTGCAAAAAAACAGTGCCGAGCCTGATCAGTGAACTAAATCTGGGAGAAGGACTGCCCAATTTTCTCATGATCTCACCTCTGCTTAGGGGAAGACAAACCAAAAACATTTCACAGCACTAATGCTGATTAAGAAAAATTTGCTCTCCAACCAAGACAATTGAAAAGACCATCATTGTTCTTCAAAAACAAACAAAAAAGAAAACAGAACAAAATTAACTGCTTCCGTGTTTTGTAGGGGCAAACAAAATTCTGTGAACTGTGTTGTTTTCTTGGCTTAATGTTTTCTATCTATGCTTGATTCATATGTATTCTTTACGTTGCAGTTTTATGATTTCTGAAATTCAATGGTTCTATTGACTCTCTGTCACTTAATCCAACTCAACCAAATTCAGGGTTGAAGCTGAATTGGCATCTCAGGCTCAAGGTTCTTATGATTTTACCATTTTTTCCCCTTTAGATTCATAGTATTCTGGTCAAGTTCTTGTGCTGTACTTTGTGCGTAGAAATTGTGTTGTGTTGTGTTGTGTTGTCAACCCCAGTCAGTAAAGATTACTTAAAAATAAAGATTATCCTCAAGTGTAGTTTTCTCTTAATTCCATTTGTGTTATCATGTTAAACTATTATTGTGGCTTCTTATGTAAAGACAGTAACTGTGGAACTGTGATGTTGTCTTTTGTGTTGTTAAAATAAGAAATGTCTTATCTGTATACGTATGAGTCCCTCTGTCATTGTATTTGGCACGTGAATATTGTGTACAAGGAAATGTTAAGACTGGTTACCCCTAAACAACATATACTTATACCTGCTTCTGGAAAAGTGTTTAAGACTTAGCTAGGTTTCCATTTAGATCTTCATATCTGTTGCATGGAAGAAAGTTGGAATCTTGGCATAGAGTTGCATGATATGTAAGATTTTGTGCATTAATAATTGTTAAAATCTGTGTTCCAAAAGTGGACATAGCATGTACAGGCAGTTTTCTGTCCTGTGCACAAAACAGTTTAAAAAAAAGTTGTTTAATATTTGTTGTTGTATACCCAGATACGCACCGAATAAACTCTTTATATTCATTCAAAGAAAAATCCTTTAACGTGTATTTACTGTGTCCATTATGTGCCGTGAATTGTGGTAGAAACTGGAGTTACACACTGAATTATGTACATCTGATCACCACCTTCAGATAATCTACAGTCTAGAGATTTATATTCGCATGAATACTCTTAAAAGTGTAATTGTTATACTTGAACTGCAGGCTGGAACAGAAGAATTTTCATTCCCATTCAGTGATGAACTGTAAAAAAGGATCTATATTCTAGTACCCTGCTGTTCACACTGTCATCTCCCCCTCTCTGATGCTCATTTCTTTCCATAGAGGAAAGGCACGGGACTAAATATCTCAAGTCTTTTCCATCTCTGAGAACTGAACATAGCTATTTTCTTTTTTTATTAAAATTTCAAACCATAAATTAAAAATAGAATGTTACAGTGAATGCTGGTAAACCTACACCTGTGTTCAAATATTCACATACTACTATACTGTACATCTATCCATCCATCACTCCATCTTATTTGTGATACGTTTCAAAATCAACTACAGATATCTGTACACTTCCTCATAATTTGGTATGCATTTCAGTAACTAGAGTTTGGTGTCCATTTGCAGTATTTTGCATCATATACAACTTACAATAAAGTGCACATAGAGTGTCTTTGTTGAGTTGACAGATGCATACATTTGGGTCACCATAAACATTGTCAGTGTTGATGACTTTTCACTATCTCCCCAAAGCTGCCATCGCCTGGTCATGATGCTTCAGGAGTCGACCATGTAGGAAGGTGAGAGTGGAGGAACAGGTGAAACATAATTGGCATCCATCAAATAAAGTTCCTGGGGCCCCAAGCAGCATGCTTTTGCACAAAGGAAGGCTGCTGATTCCTAAGACATCAGGGCCGGATTCAGCAGGAGCTCCTAGCCTAGGCCAACCCAGCCCAGTTCAGTCACCTTGTGATCCTGTCTTAAGCCCTCATCGTGCCAGAGCTCTTGGGTCCAGCTACATGAAAGATGCTGCCTGCCCAGTTTGGACAGGAGCCTGGGTACCCTATGCCATAACCAGACTCACTCAGCCTTGCCCCCCTCTATTCAGTCTTCCTAATTTTCAATCCATAGAGAAAAGTACTGCATTGTCTCAGTCTTGCTCCAAGGACTTTAAAATTTGATTATTGACGAGTTTCCTTGCAGCTTTTCCTTTTTCATTGCTCAAGAATAGCATAGGTCTGTTGGTAACAAACAAGTCAGTACCTTGGAGTCTTAGGGAAGCCTGGCATAAATTAGAAGTGGCCAAAATGCCCAGGAATAATCCTTTTTTCCCAGCATTCTCTATGAGCTGACTCACGTTGTTTTTAACCGAAGGTGATCTTTAAATAAGTCAATAATTAAACTGACCTCCAAAAATACCTCACCACAAACAGCCATACTTTCACATACCTTCATTACATACACATTCACACACACACACATAAACACCAGAAACGTTTCTCGTGGTTGGAAACATTAGCTGTGCCAAATGTTTGATGAAATAAGTTTTGGAAAAACACCACAAGGACTATTGGCTCGCAGATATGTGTCCACATTGTAGACACCTAGAGGGCTTGTAAGATACAGATGGCTGGACCCCACCTCCAGTGTTTCTGATTGAGTAGGTCTGGAGTGGACTCAAGCCTTCGGATCTTTAAGTTCCCAGGTAAGGCTGCTGCTCCTGGGGAACCATACTTTGAGAACCACTGGCACACACAGTATCCTTCAGGATTGAAACTGTGTATTAGAACATTGAATTCTAGAAAGTTCTGTGTTAAGGAAGCCTGCTTAACTGAGAACTGCTAGGGTGAACTGCTGCTTCTTTGACCATGGAGGCAGTTTCACAGAGCCCATATTAACCCTGCAGTAGAGCAATGGTACTCAGGCCTTTGGGGATACCAGAACCACCCAGGTATTTGGCCTACTTCCACAGTTTTAGGCCAGGCCTAGGAATGTCCTAAATTGGGCGCCCACCACAGTCTGAGACCACTGCTCTGTGGCTTGCACTCAGTCTCAGGTAGTCACACTCTCTGTTAGTGTATATCCACAGAGTATATACAGAGAAGTGTATATCTTCTTGTCGAATTGAGTCTAGGAAACAATATGGAAAACAACAACCAATACCCTTCTTCAAGCTTCTTGAAAAACAAATGCTAAAGTTTTCCTCGAAGAGTTGCCCTTGTACCTGGAGGGAACACGAATCCTTAAAGGACTGAGCAGGGAAGTGATCTGTAGCCCTTATCCTCACCTTCCTCACTGGCCTGGTCCTAAGCCAATCAAGTTCACTGAGTGAGGGAGTGATAGTCACTCAGTCTTGTCAGACTCTTTGTGACCCCATGGACTGTAGCCCGCCAGGCTCCTCTGTCCATGGAATTCTCCAGGCAAGAATACAGGAGTGGGTTGTCATTTCCTTCTTCCAAGTTCACTGAAGAACTTGTCAAAGGAGCCAGCAACATGTATCCAAATTTTCCAAACAGCCATAATCCAAGTGAACACAGTGGAGGAAATGAATATCCAATAGGATCATCTCTTCATCTACACTGACTGATTATTATTAATAACCAGTCTGTGGAGAAGGCATGGCGGAATCCAGGGCTGATGACCATTTTGAATAAATGTCATCCAGGTGCCTTAGAAATCTCATTTAGTTGAGGTGTGTTATTCATGAGATAAATTGAAATGTGCCCTCACTGGCACATCATATTCCTACCAACAGTCTTTCCAAGGCAATCTAGACTTCTACTATCATGCTTCTCAAACTCTTCCAACCTCTAGTTAAAGCCATTTCCACATTTTAGATCTTGATTATAGGAGCACCCTATTATAGTACCAGAATCTGTACAGGAATGTGGTAGTGGCAAAATGGATGACCATTTCCAATCAAAACCAAGTGGAGAGCTGTAACTAGGGTAGGCATTTGTGCCCCAAATTATTAACTTTATTGACAATGACAACTTATCATACCTTTCATCACGCTATATGCCAAAACATGTGGTCCCAGGGTTTGGCTTGATGCATTTAGCTATCCTGGAATGAAGCCACCTGGCAACCATGCTAACTTTTTCTGACACCTTGGGTGTGCCCTTTACCCCTAATGAATGGGAATGCTACAAGCAGGTACATGCAACAGAGTGTGCCTTAAATCCTGGATTCCTATTTAGCTCTAAATGAGAAAAAAAAGGGGGGGGGGGAATCCACACTTTGAGAAAGGGGACGACAGAGAATGAGATGGCTGGATGGCATCACTGACTCGATGGACATGAGTCTCAGTGAACTCCGGGAGTTGGTGATGGACAGGGAGGCCTGGCATGCTGCGATTCATGGGGTCGCAAAGAGTCGGACACGACTGAGCGACTGATCTGATCTGATCTTTTATGAATCATCACATCCTGGACCTTTTTAATCTCTAAACATTGTGCTACTTTTTAGAGGTTAGTTTGAATTTGCTACATAGAGAGCAATATTCTATGCCAAATAAGTCAGCCCTTTTGCTAATACACATGAATACAAATGTCTGGTATTTTCTTCATCACACTTACTCTAATAAAAAAAAATAAAGGAGAGTACAGGGCATCTTCCGGGGATGTTTCCACTTCTACGTGGGCATTCTTGAAGAGGTTTGTAACAGCTGCAATTCTGTCATTATGCAGGCAGTCTTTCTAGAACACCCAATATGGCTGGTTTTCAATATGAGGATTCCAAACGAATTTACCAAATACCAATGCAATCTCTTCTTTTCTATTAATTTTGTTTCACACACTCTGCCTCTCTGTCTCTCATCAGTCACTTCACACACACACTCACACACACACACACATACAGAGATGTGACCCCAAAGATTCTCAGAAATGCTCTGTTTCTCTGGGAGGATAACATATGTCTATTCCATAGGGACACTGGGACAGCCAAGTTTAAAAAACCAGGACTCAAGACAGAGATGGCCAACAGGTACCTGAAAAGATGCTCCACATCACTAGTCATGAGGGAAATACAAATCAAAATCACAGTGAGATACCTAACCGCACACCTGTCAGAACAGTTGTTACAAAAAGGACATGAAATAATAAGCATTGGTGAGACTGGAGAAGCAGGAGCCCTCCTACACTGTTGGTGGGAATGTAAATTGGTGCAGCCTCTATGGAAAACAATATGGAGACTCCTCAAGATATAGAACTACCGTATGATCCAACAATTCCATTTCTCCATATTTGCTTAAAGGAAACAAAAACACTCATTTTAAAGAATCTGAAAAAGAATATATATATATATATATATATATATACACACACATATATATATACAGATGTATATATATATAACTGAATCACTTTGCTACAATAGGAAACCAACACAACATTGTAAATCAACTACAGTTCAATTCAAAAAAGAATGTAAATAAGATAACCTAAAAAAAGATATGTGCACCCTTAAGTTTATTGCAGCATTATTTACAGTAGCCAAAATATGGAAGCAACCTAAGTGCCTATTGGTAGATGAATGGGTAGAGAGGATGTGGCATATAAATATACAGTGCAATAGTACTCGGCCATGAAAAAAATGAAATCTTGCCATTTGTGACAACATGGAAAAAGCAAACAAAACAAAAATAGACTCATAGGTACAGACAGCACACTGGTGGTTACCAGAGGGGAAGGAGGTGGGGGTTGTGCAAAATAGATGCCAGGGATTAAGAGGTACAAACTTTCAGTTGTAAAATAAACAAGTCATGGGGATGTAATGCCCAGCACAATGAATAGAGCTAATAATACTTTAATAATTGCGTGTGGGGACAGATAGTAACTAAATTCATTATGATCATAGTGATCATAATGTGTAAAAATTTCAAGTCACTATATTGTACATCTGAAGCTAACATAATATTATAAGTCAACTATACTTCAAAAAAATACTAGGAAGAATAAAATCAGATTTTAAAAAATAGTGCCCCCTGGCTTCTGAAGCTGTCCTGCCAGCTATGACACTTCTTTTCACTAAGGAGAATTGTTCAGATTTGTCCCCACAACATGTTAGCATGTCTGTACATTCTGTACTCTAAATAATTGTGTGCTCTCAATTTGTTTTCAATTCTGCAAAGTTAACACTTAGAGTAAGAGAAATGTACAAGGGTAATGACTGAGTAAAAACTCAGCTCCTTGGAGTCAATTTCTCAGCTTGTTGGCTCAGTGGATATTTTTTACCTTATAAGCCTTCAGTGCACCGCAGCACATGACTGAGGTCTGGAGAAAGCATGCAGGCAAGGATAAATGGATTGACACTGAGTGAATCTTGCAGAAAAAAAGATATTTTAGGGTTTGAGCAGTGGGGACATTTTCCTTCCTTATTGGGATTAGTAAAGTGGAACTCCAACTGGAAATAACTATGCAGTTTTACATTCTTCATATATGTAAACCTCCGCATCACTAATACCCTCGTATAATACAAACCGGATGGTTCCAACCCAAGTGTTCTTTTCTTCTTTAAAAGTTGCAAAACTAGGATCAATTAGTTCTCAAAGACTGGCTGTACTACAGTTTTCCCTTTAATATAAAACAGCTGAACAAAACAGCTTACACAACATTTGAGTTTCCTGGGTCTTAGGGACATTTCAAAGTACATCATCATTACATTCACCAATGTGCTGTATGCCAAATCCACACAAAACACTTCCCTATGGTGTGTGTATGTAGTGCGTAGGGCACTAAATAGAGTCCTGCTACCTACTCTTATGGAAGTTTCAGTGAGGAGATATCCAAATATCCTTGAAGTCACCCATATCAAGTAGAATATCATGTGACTAAACCATGCTAGAAACCAAATACACAGGTTCTGCTTTCCAGAAACTCTCAGTCTAAAATAGTCAACAGACGTGCAACTATCAACTTTAGTCAGATTAGGACAAACACTGTAATACATATAATCAAGGTGTCAGGAAAACACAGCGGTGGAAGAAAATTGATTAGAGAAATTGAAAAAGTTTCAAAGAGGAGTTCATCTGAGTGGAGTCTTAAAAGACAAATAGGACTTCAACAGTTAGAAAGGTAATATAGATGACTCTAGGACCAAAAACCAATATAAGCAAAACATAGAGTCATTAAAAAGCATTGAATGTCCAGAAAACATTAATTAGACTAGTGTAGCTGGACAAGAGGAGGCAGAGCCCCTGCTATGCATGCAAGAGATGCTTGGGAAGAGAATAACCTCCCCACCATGCTTCATTCCATTATGTCTCATTGCCGGAAAGAGACTGTGAGCCACCTAGGTCTGGATTATTGGCATGTATAATATAAGTTTTGAAGCCTAGTTGCTCTATATGTTTTGTAAAAACCCAGTGAGTAAGTGGCTCTCTTCAGTAGACAAAGATCAAAGATAATGATCTATGAGCAAAGTATGAATCACAATCTTGCCTATTAGACTGGAGTGGATGGGTCTTACTAATTTTCCCTTCTCATCTATTGAACAATCTGTTCTTTGCCAGCTTTCAAAAAGAATTTGTCAAGCAATATGGGTTGTTTGACCAGTACAATCACATAGAGAAAGAAAAGCCGCAGCAAGATAATGAAAGGAAAACTTTCTTCCAGCAAATTCCTTCCATCTAAATGTACATTTTAAAGATTTTTTTCCTTTGAATAAAGTTTATTTGGAGTTTTCAGGTTTCCAAAGTTAAAATAACATCTCTGCCTCCATCTGTATACTCCATCACATACAGGCCCCCACACATGCCATGGGTGAGCTTGCACACACAAACACACACACAATATTTGTATACTTCTTTGGGAAGGAGAGCTAAAGTTTTCATATAGTGTAACATAAAAAGTTCTTAAGAATAAAATTAATTTGGCTTGACAAACATAATCACCATGGAACCCAAACTCTTGTAATATAGAGTGTTTCCAGCACCACAACCAGTTTTCTTATGCCCCTTCCCAGTCAATTCCCACCCACCACCCAAAGGCAACCAGCAGTCTGATTTTTTTCACCTTAGATCACTTGTTCCCGTTTTAGAACTTATTATAAATATTATCATACATATGTGGTCTTTGTGTAAGATTTGTTTTGCGCAGGATAATGTTTCTGAGATCCATACATGTTGTTGTGTGTTATCTGTATTTCATCCTGTTTATTGCAGAGTGTTGTTGTTTAGTCGCTAAGTCACTTTGTGACCCCATGAACTGTAGCCCGGTAGGCACCTCTGTGTGTGGGATTCTTCAGGCAAGAATACTGGAGGGGGTTGCCATTTCCTTCTCCAGGGGATCTTCCTGACCCAGGGATCGAACCCAGGTCTCCTGTATTGTCAGGCAGATTCTTTACCACTGAACCACCCAGGAACATAATTTGGCTATACCCACAGTTGGCTTACCCATTTCCAGTTGGCAACACCTGGGCTGTTTCCAAATTTGGGCTGTTGGAAGAGAGCTGCTATAAACAGCTTCATATGCAGGTTTTTGTGGAAACAGGCACATAAGTAAATACCAAGGTGTAGATCTTCTGTTCTCCTGGAGTAGGTGTATGGTTCATTTTATGCATCTGTCAGAACTTTCTCCAAAGTAGTACTTTTTTTACACTCCTACCAGCAGAGTATAAAATCTCCAGTTGCTCCAAATCCTTGTCAGCATTTGTGTCTTCATTCTTTTTCATTTTAACCATTCTGGTATGTGTGTAGTGGTTATCTCATTTGTCTTTAATCTGCATTTCCCTGATGATTAGTGATGTCTACCACATTTTCATGTGCTTATTGGCCATTCGTGTATCTTCCTTTGCGACATGTCTGCTCCCATGATTTGCCCATTTATATCACACTGTCTTTTTATTATTGATCTGTAGGAGTTCTTTATATAACCCAGATACTAGTTCTTTGTCAGATACGTGATTTGTGAATATTCTCTTCCACTTTATGGCCTTTTTATTGATTGTTTTAATGATGTCTTTTAGTGAGCAGACATTTTAATTTTGATAAAATCTAATTTATAAATTATTTTCTTGCATTATTATTGATTTTTATGTCTTATCGTTAGCTTTTATGTTTTATATATATGATCCAGCTCGAACTAACTTTTGTGTACAGTATAAGGTCCTAGTTGAGGTTAATTTTAAAATGCGAATATCCAGCCCTGCTGGTTGAAAAGACTTTTATTTCCACATTAGGTTGCTTGGTGTTTTTGACAAGAAATCAAATAAACACGTATATGTGTGAGTCTATTTCCAGACTCTCTATTCTGTCCTACTGGTATATTTATTGATTCTTATGTCATTACTACACAGTCTGCTGCTACAGCTGCTAAGTCACTTCAGTCGTGTCCGACTCTGTGTGACCCCATAGACGGCAGCCCACCAGGCTCCCCTGTCCCTGGGATTCTCCAGGCAAGAACACTGGAGTGGGTTGCCATTTCCTTCTCCAATGCATGAAAGTGAAAAGTGAAAGGGAAGTTGCTCAGTTGTGTCCAACTCTTAGCGACCCCATGGACTGCAGCCTACCAGGCTCCTCCATCCATGGGATTTTCCAGGCAAGAGTACTGGAGTGGAGTGCCACTGCCTTCTCCAACTACACAGTCTAAATTACTTTAACTCTCTCATAGGTCTTGAAGTCTGGTAAGAATTCCTTCCACTTTCTTCTTTTCTGGATAGCTTTTGAACATTCTAGGTCCTTCTCTGGGGAGCTGGATATGTCCCACAAGGCTTCCTCTTTAATCTGCCCTTCTACTTTTCCATCCCCTCCAAGTGCTCACCTGATCTCATGTTTTCATTCATCATTGCTAACTAATGAATCTCCAAATCAAATCGTAATCTCTGGCTAAGTCCAATTCATGCTCCAAGCCCATGTAGACATTCCCCTAAAGCTTAGCTATTTCTCCACATCAGCAACGAA
The DNA here is from genome assembly GCF_003369695.1 of Bos indicus x Bos taurus. Taxonomy (NCBI): domain Eukaryota; kingdom Metazoa; phylum Chordata; class Mammalia; order Artiodactyla; family Bovidae; genus Bos; species Bos indicus x Bos taurus. Next base: position 123,901,278 of record NC_040105.1, read on the forward strand.
TTGAACTCACTAGGCTTTCCCCCAAGCTGGCCCAAATGAGAAGTAAGATCACTCTTACCAGCTTCAAGCTCAGAAATACAAGGTCTTTGAATTGTCTCTTCATCTCCCATGGCTAATCACTGACAGTTACAAATATTTATTTGTTTTTATTTTCTATTTTTTTTAAACCATTCTCAGAACCACCTTCTCTGGAACATTCCACCTGAATTAATGCTATTGTCTCCCACTACCTCCACTTCATATCCCAGTTAGATAAACTTCCTAAAAATCCTTTGGGCCATATTGTTTCCTTATTTGATAATGTCTGATCAATTTCAAACCTCTGCATTTGGTCCTTGGAGGCTCTTCCACATGTGTATGCATGCTCAGTCACCTCAGTCGTGTCTGACTCTTTGTAACCCCATGGACTGTTGCCACCCCCCCTCCACCCTCCTCACCAGGCTCCTGTGTCCATAGGATTCTCCAGGCAAGAATACTGGAGTGGGTTGCCATGCCCTCCTCCAGGGGGTTTCCTCCAACTCTCTCACTTCCTCTCCTAGCAGACTTTATAAATAAATGTGCTATCTGGTAGTTATTTGAGCCTTTCTTTTTTTTAATTAATTAATTTATTTTAATTGGAGGCTAATTACAATATTGTAGTGGTTTTTTGCCATACATTGACATGAATCAGTCTATTTGAGCATTTCAACAATATTTTTCTAACTACATAAAATCCAACCTTTCCAGTGTAGCTGTAAAAATTTTTCTCAGGTCAGAAGCAAAAAAAAATTACTTAGTCACCATGCCATATTAAATGTTTTCACTTTTCAATAGTCATTTTGGCATAAACTTCAATTATTTAACTATCTCACCTTTTAAAATATTCTTGCATCTATTGATGAATAAAGCTCTGAGAGCCACCTTAGATTGCTTCATTGTTCTAGCACTTGCTACTCAGCATTGGCTATGTAGTTCATCAAAACCTCAGGTCCTCTGCAACCTGACCAACGATGCTAAACAGGAATGCTTTTGAATTGTGTTCCTAGACACTTCTGTAGGGAGCACAATTTAGGCATTTTTTCTTTTGCTCTAATGACAAGGCAGGTATTTTCAGAATGTACATTAGGAAATACTGACACTTCTTTTCGTATTTAATACATGACTAATCTCCCACTACATCCCTCAGTCTAGGCTCCAGATCATTCCAACTCATTGTTTCCTAAAGAAATGCCTATCATTGTAGAAAGAAGCCGAGTGTGGTTTTCATTTTGTTAGAATTTGGGAGATAGGCACTCCAATTCTAGCCATCTCACTCACCTGCTTGATGAGTTAGGATGAGTCACTTCTCCTCTCTCTGGTTTTTCATTTGGAAAACGTGGGGTTCAGAATCAATGTTGAAGGTTATTTCAGTTACCCCCGTCTAAGATCATATTTAAGGTCTGAATGTGTCCCTCCAAATTTCATACATTGAAATCTTAATACCCAATGTAATGGTATTAGGAGGTGAGGCCTTTGGAAGGGGCTTAGGTCCTGAAGGTGGATGCCTATTGAGTAAAGTTAGTGTTTTATAGAAGTGACAGGGACCCATCACCCCCTCCCCCACAGGAGGACACAACAAGAAGTCTGCACCCTGGTAGAGGGCCCTCACCGTCAGTGCTGGCACCCTGACTCTTGGACTTTCAGCCCCCAGAAATAAATTTCTGTGTTTATAAACCACCTAGTCTGTGGTATTTTTGTTATAGCAGCCAGAATGGACTAAGATAAAGGCCTTCTGGGTGCCTGGGTGTGAAGTCCTTCCCTCAAAATATAGAACGTAGGAAATTTCCAGTCTATTCAAACATTAAGTTGGCCCTGGATCTAGAACTATTGTATCACTGGACCATATTTGGACCCCAAAACTTGAAAGTAAAACTTACAGAAATGGTCAAGAGAATGAAATATGCTACCCTTACTATCAAGTCTGGGGACCCCAAAACACACATTTTCCAAGTATGATGACCTCATCTATCACACTTATTCATTTATCATAAGTGTATTAGGTTCTTACTAAGGTCCAGGCCTTGTGTATGCACTTAGAATATAAGGATGAAATAAATTCGATCCTTGTCCTGGGAAAGAATATAGTCTAAAGAGGAAGATAGGACATCTACAAATAAACTACCCTATTGACTGGAATGCTAGGTATAATCTTTACAAAGTGTCCAAGGACCACATTCTGCTAAGTTAGCAACATCATAGCAAATAGAGTTTCTGCCACCAATTAGGAAACTAGAGTCAGTTCAGTCCCTTGGACTGTAGGGGTTTTTAAGGAAAACTCATTGCCTTTTCTTCCCTGGCATTGCTAGTGTGAGAACATATCAAGGATTTTACATTTTCTAAGAACCAGAATTGTTCTTGCAGTATAAAATATAAATATAGTGAGAAAATGCCCTAAACCTAAAACTAACCTTAGTGAGGTTGAGAGACTGTCATTTTGAAATCCACTATGAAAAGATTCACAGGGTAAAATTTTAACAACAAACAAACATAAATAAGCAAACCTATATTCTCATAACTCTCCTCCATTATTGCATTATCCTTGTACTTTACTCTCTGATCCCCAGAAGGTGGTGTTTCTGAGCCTTTCTTTTTTGCCATGACATTCACGCAAATGGACCTATTGTGATTCGTTTCAATTTCTAGATTACTGGCTTTGACTCCTCACCTCTTCTCTTCACTTGAGGAAAGCTATCAAAATGTAGGTGAGTGCAACATAACAACTGTAGGACTAAGCACAAGTCTTCCCTGACTAGCTTCTTTATATTTTTGTCTTGAAATTACGATAGATTCATGGAAGATGCAAAGAGTACAGAGAACTTTGTGTTCTCTTTACCTACTTCTCCTAAAGGGAACTATCCTAGGATATCCAAACAAGGAAATTGACACTGGTACAATCTACGGAGCTTATTCAGATTTCATCAGTTTTACAATGTGTGTGAGGGTCCCTGTAATTTTATCACATTTATGGATTTATGTAACTACCACAATGATCATGATATGGAGCTGTTTCATCACTGCTAAGATCCCACATATTGTTCTTTTATAGTCACATCCATTTCCCTCTCATCTTTCCCATCCATAAAAGCTAGTAACCACTAATCTGTTCTCCATGTCTACAATTTTGTTATTTCAAGAACGTTATATAAATGTCATCATACATAATACAACACTTTGAGATTTGTTTTTCCCACTCAAGCAAATTCCCCTGAGATTCATCCATGTTGTTACATGTATCAATAGTGTATCCTTTTTATTGTTGCATAGTATTCCTTGGTATGGATGTGCCACAGTTGATCTAATTATCAACTTGTTGAACTACATTTGTATTGCTTCCAGTTTTCAGCTATTACAAATAAAGTTGTTATGAACATTCATATACAAGACTTTTTACGGAAATTAGTTTTTATTTCTCTGGGATAAATGCACAAGAGTATAATTGCTGGATCATATAATAATTGGTTTTGTAAGAAACTGACAAATTGCTTTCCACATGGCTGTATCATTATAGATTCCACCATGAACATATAGTGATCCAAGCTCTCTACAACTTCACCAGCAATTGTCAACATTCTGTTTTATTTTAGTCAATCTGATAGATGCATGTCATGTATCACCATGATTTTAATTGCATTTTCCAAGTGGCTAATGATATTGAACATTTTTTCATGTTTTAATTTTCCTCTTTTGTGAAATTTCTGTTCATAGCTTTTATCTATTTTCTTTTAAATTTTAAAAAATTTTCCACACAGTTTTATGAGTTTGTTATGTACCCTAAGTATGAATCCCTTGGCAGAAATACAGTTTCCAAATTATCTTCCAGTGATTGAGTATTAAAAGTATATAATTAGGGAAGACCTTTGGGAATGGTAGTCAGGACCTATGAAAATAGTTTCCTTCATAAAAGCCATGAGAACACTGGCAAAAATTTTAAATCAGCCTTTTGAGAACCCTAGAAATTAACCAGACCACATAAATAACTCTCACAACTTGACAATAAAAAGACAATAACCCACTTGAAAATGGTTTCATGATTTGAATAGTCATTTCTCTGAAGACTACATAAAAATAGCCAATAAGTACATAAAATGATGCTCAACATTGTTAGTCATTTAGATAATTCAAATCACAACCACAGTGAAATTGCTGTAAACACACCCAGTAAAATGGGAATTTTTAAAAAAAAACACATTAGTGAGAATATGATGAAACTGGAATCTTCATACACCAGTGGTGGAAATGTAAAGTGGTGCAGCCACTTTGGAAAAAAGTCTGACAATTCCTCAGAAAACTAAACATAGAGTTACCATATGACACAGCAATTCCATTCCTAGGTATAGATATAAGAACTTTTTATTGAAGTATAGTGGATTTATGTTTCAGGAGTACAGTAGAGTGATTCAGTTTTATACATATACATATATATATATATATATATATATATATTCTTTTTCAGATTTTTTCCCATTATAGGTTATTATAAGATATTGAATATAGTTCCTTGTGCTATACAGTAGGTCCTTATTGGTTATCTATTTTATACATAGTAGCTCACAAAAACTTATACATGAGTATTCACAGTAGCATTATTCACATAACTAAAAAATGGAAATAACCCAAATGTTCCACCAACTGATGATTGGATAAACAAAATGTGGTATATCTATACAATGGAATATTATCCAGCCACAAAAGGAGCTGCTGCTGCTGCTGCTAAGTCACTTCAGTCGTGTCCGACTCTGTGCGACCCCAGAGACGGCAGCCCACCAGGCTCCCCCATCCCTGGGATTCTCCAGGCAAGAACACTGGAGTGGGTTGCCATTTCCTTCTCCAATGCATGAAAGTGAAAAGTGAAAGTGAAGTCGCTCAGTCTTGTCCGACTCTAGCGACCCCATGGACTATAGCCCACCAGGCTCCTCCGTCCATGGGATTTTCCAGGCAAAAGTACTGGAGTGGGATGCCACTGCCTTCTCCATAAAAGGAGCTAAGTACAGACATATCTACAACATGAATGAACCTTGAAACATTATGCTAAGTGAAAGAAGGAAGACACAAAAGTACACATATTTGTATGACTTCATTTATATGAAATGTCCAGAGTAGGCAAATTGATAGAGACAGAAAGTCAATTAGTAGTTGCCATTTGCTGGGGAAAAGGAAGATTAAGGAAAGAATTATAATCAGTATGGGGTTTCCTTCTGAAGTGTTGAAATATTCTGGAATCCATGGAGCTGTTCGTATAATTTGTGAATATAATGAAAACCACTAAATTGTACACTTTTTTTAACTTTAAAAAGTACATAATTGGGAATTTCCTGGTGGTCCAGTGGCTAGGACTCTGTGCTTTCACTGCCAAGGGCCCGGGTTCAATCCACGGTTGGGGAACTAAGATCCCACAAGCCACATGGAGTGACAAAAAATAAAAATAAAATAAAAAGAACATAATTAGCAAACTTTGGTCATTGAACTAGTATTAGTAACAAAATATGTTTCATATGTTTCAAAGCATATGTCAGGTCAATGCAATTGAGACCCACACCTCTAAAGAACACAGAAAGACAGCACTTCCTAAAGGCTCTGCCAGAAAAATGGACTTCACCTTTGCAGAGTTCTTTGGTTCCTCTCTGCTATTTCATGTGCTGGGGTGTCATTCTGATGATGTAGAACTCCTTATCCCTGGATTTCTTTATATATTAAATAAGGATCATAATAGTGCCTTTCTTATAGATTTCTTATGAAATTTAAATTAAAGAGCGTAGAACAGGGCCTGGTACATGGTAAATAAGAAATGTTCACTATATTACGTAACATGAAAATAGAGGTATAAAACAAAAAGTAGGGCTCAAATAACAGCTTAATGTTTTTGTCATTATTATTGCTGCTGCTGCTACATCACCCCTTTTGGACACTGAGGGGCATATTATGTTGTCTATTGGTCTCTGTTGAACAACTTCCTACACAAATGAGTATGTCATTATGAGAAAAGAATGATCATTTTCTTTCTTTAATTATAAAATATGTAATATATGGTAGAAAATTTGAGACCTATAGAAAGGCATAAACTTTCTGAAACTATAAAAATCACCAAATTAAAAATAAATAACCACTATATACCTGTGTGTAAAAATACATGTACCTGTGTGTAAAAATACATGTACTTGTGTGTGTATATGTATATGTATACATATATAAAACAGATGTAGCAGAATGTCAGAGACAGCAGGAACCTCAGTTTAGTATCTGCTGTTTCATATTTTAAAAACATGCCATCTTCTGTCCTGTCTCTTATGTGCTTATTCCTGAGGTTCACAGTACAGATATTGGATAGTTTACTATTCTAATGTATAATTTGGTTGAGCACTTCACCCTAATCCAAACATTTATTTTTACAGATGAGGAAATGGAGAAATTGAAAATTTAAATCCCTCGACCTTGGTCACAGACTTCATAAGTGACCCTCCTGGTCCCAGACTAGTGCACTTCAGACTGTACCTCACTGATTGGACTTGGGCACATTAGATTCAGTGGCAAAAGTCATGTTGCAGTACATCTGTATTTGGAACTGAGAAATTTAATTTCCTTTCTGAATGTTTATGTGTGTTCATAAGTTCCAGGTGAACTTCAGGAACTCTGTGTAAGATCTGTGTACGCATGCTCAGTTGTGTCTGACTCTTTGTGACCCTGTGAAGCGTAGCTTGCCAGGCTCCTCTGTCCATGGAATTTCCCAGGCGAGAATACTGGAGTGGGTTGTTGTTTCCTTTTTCAGGGGATCTTCCCCCAACCCAGGGATCAAACCCACGTCTCTTGCATCTGCTGCATTGGCAGGTGGGTTCTTTACCACTGGCACCACCTGGGAAACCCTGTGTAACATGGGACTTGACTAAAATCCAAATATCCACCTATGGAATAAGCAAAAGAATTGAAAGGATGGCAGGGGATCTATTTCCTCTTTGGAAACCAGGTAAGAGTGTTATTTACCTGTCAACTTTTAAGAAATATTTTCTAAATATTAAGAACAAATTTTCTTCTAAATATTGAAGAAAAGTGCCAATGCCAGTCTTACCTCTTTTTGGAAACAGCATCAGAGAATTATGGTCACATGGAGAGGGCATCAAAAAGGCAACAACTGAAGCTAACCTGGCCTCTGTACCCCGGCACCAAGTTAAATCCCTGAGACAAGAGTTTTGGATGAAGTAGGAAAGAATAGCTTTATTGCTTTGCAAGGCAAAAGGGAACACAGCAGGCTAATGCCCTCAAAACTGTGTGTCCCAACCTGGAGGGGGTAGTTTTATAGTAATCATTCAAAGAGCACATGATCAGCTCATGGACATTATTCTGATTTGTTGGTGTTGAGATAAGTGAACATTAGCATCATCAACTTCTAGTTCCAACCAGTCTGGGGTCTACATGCTCCTGGGCATCATATTATTAACTTTTCCCACGTGGTGAGGATTTCAGTATCTGCAAAACAGCTTGAAGGGGAACCAGGACACTGCCCCGAGGCTGCACTATTGTTTCTTGACTATTCCTCCCTTATCTCTGCATCCTCTCCCTTACCTCAGTTCAGTTCGGTTCAGTCGCCCAGTCATGTCAGACTCTTTGCAACCCCATGGACTGCAGCACTCCAGGCTTCCCTGTCCATCAACAACTCCCGGAGTTTACTCAAACTCATGTCCATTGAGTCGATGATGACATCCAGTCATCTCATCCTCTGTCGTCCCCTTCTCCTCCCGCCTTTAATCTTTCCCAGCATCATGGTCTTTTCAAATGAGTCAGCTCTATGCATCAGGTGGCCAAAGTATTGGAGTTTCAACTTCAACATCAGTCCTTCCAATGAATTTTCGGGACCGATTTCCCTTAGGATTGACTGGTTTGGGCTCCTTGTATTACAAGTGACTCTCAAGAGTCTTCTCCAACACCACAGTTCAAAAGCATCAATTCTTCGCCACTCAGCTTTCTTTATAGTCCAACTCTCACATCCATACATGACTACTGGAAAAACCACAGCCTTGACAAGATGGACCTTTGCTGGCAAAGTAATGTCTCTGCTTTTTAATATGCTGTCTAATTTGGTCATAACTTTTCTTCCAAGGAGTAACCATCTTTTAATTTCATGGCTGCACTCACCATCTGCAGTGATTTTGGAGCCCAAAAAAATAAAGTCTGACACTGTACCCACTGTTTTTCCATCTATTTGCCATGAGGTGATGGGACCAGATGCCATGATCTTAGTTTTCTGAATGTTGAGTTTTAAGCCAACTTTTTCACTCTCCTCTTTCACTTTCATCAAGAGGCTCTTTAGTTCTTCTTTGCTTTCTGCCATAGGGTGGTGTCATCTGCATATCTGGGGTTATTGATATTTCTCCCAGCGATCTTGATTCCAGCCTGTGCTGCATCCAGTCCAGCGTTTCTCATGATGTACTCTGCATAGAAGTTAAATAAACAGGATGACAATATACAGCCTTGACATATTCCTTTTCCTATTTGGAACCAGTCTGTTGTTCCCTGTCCAGTTCTAACTGTTGCTTCCTGACCTGCATACAGATTTCTCAAGGGGCAGGTCAGGTCATCTGCTATTCCCATCTCTTTAAGAATTTTCCAGTTTGTGGTAATGCACATAGTCAAAGGCTTTGGAATAGTCAATAAAGCAGAAATAGATGTTTTTCTGGAACTCTTTTACTTTTTTGATGATCCAGTGGATGTTGGCAATTTGATCTCTGGTTCCTCTGCCTTTTCTAAAACCAGCTTGAACATCAGGAAGTTCACAGTTTGCATATTGTTGAAGCCTGGCTTGGAGAATTTTGAGCATTACTTCACTAGTGTGTGAGATGAGTGCAATTGTGCGGTAGTTTGAGCATTCTTTGGCATTGCCTTTCTTTGGGAGTGGAATGAAAACTGACCTTTTCCAGTCCTGTGGCCACTGCTGAGTTTTCCAAGTTTGTTGGCATATTGAGTGCAGCACTTTCACAGCATCATCTTTTAGGATTTGAAATAGCTCAACTGGAATTCCATCACCTCCACTAGCTTTGTTTGTAGTGATGCTTCCTAAGGCCCACTTGACTTCACATTCCAGGATGTCTGGCTCTAGGTCAGTGATCACACCATCGTGATTATCTGGGTCATGAAGATCTTTTTTGTATAGTTCTTCTGTGTATTCTTGCCACCTCTTCTAAATATCTTCTGCTTCTGTTAGGTCCATACCATTTCTGTTTTATTGAGCCCATCTTTGCATGAAACGTTCCCTTGGTATCTCTAATTTTCTTGAAGAGATCTCTAGTCTTTCCCATTCTATTGTTTTCCTCTATTTCTTTGCATTGATCACTGAGGAAGGCTTTCTTATCTCTCCTTGCTATTCTTTGGAACTCTCCATTCAAATGGGTATATCTTTCCTTTTCTCCTTTGCTTTTCACTTCTCTTCTTTTCACAGCTATTTGTAAGGCCTCCCCAGACAGCCATTTTGCTTTTTTGCATTTCTTTTGCATGGGGATGGTCTTGATCCCTGTCTCCTGTACAATGTCACAAACCTCTGTCCATAGTTCATCAGGCACTCTGTCTATCAGATCTAGTCCCTTAAATCTATTTCTCACTTCCACTGTATAATCATAAGGGATTTGATTTAGGTCATACCTGAATGGTCTAGTGGTTTTCCCTACTTTCTTCAATTTAAGTCTGAATTTGGCAATAAGGATTTCATGATCTGAGCCACAGTCAGCTCCTGGTCTTGTATTTACTGACTGTATAGAGCTTCTCCAATTTTGGCTGCAAAGAATATAATCAATCTGATTTCGGTGTTGACCATCTGGTGATGTCCATGTGTAGAGTCTTCTCTTGTGTAGTTGGAAGAGGTTGTTTGCTATGACCAGTGCATTGTCTTGGCAAAACTCCACTAGCCTTTGACCTGCTTTGTTCTGTACTCCAAGGCCAAGTTTGCCTGTCACTCCAGGGTTTTCTTGGCTTCCTACTTTTGCAGTCCAGTCCCCTATAATGAAGAGGAAATCTTTTTTGGGTGTTAATTCTGGAAGGTCTTGTAGGTCTTCATAGCACCATTCAACTTCAGCTTCTTCAGCATCACTGTTTGGGTCATAGAGTTGGATTACTGTGATATTGAGTGTTTTGCCTTGGAAACAAACAGAGATCATTCTGTCATTTTTGAGATTGCATCCAAGTACTGCATTTTGGACTCTTTTGTTTACTATGATGGCTACTCCATTTCTTCTAAGGGATTCTCGCCCAAAGTAATAAATATAATAGTCATCTGAGTTAAATTTACCCATTGCAGTCCATTTTAATTTGCTGATTCCTAAAATGTCAATGTTCACTCTTGCCATCTCTTGTTTGACCACTTCCAGTTTGCCTTGATTCATGGACCTAACATTCCAGGTTCCTATGCAATATTGCTCTTTACAGCATCGGAACTTGCTTCCATCACCAGTCACATCCACAACTGGGTGTTGTTTTTGCTTTGTCTCTGTCTCTTCATTCTTTCTGGAGTTATTTCTCCACTGATCTTCAGTAGCATATTGGGCACCTACCGACCTGGGGAGTTCCTCTTTCAGTGTCCTATCTTTTTGCCTTTTCATACTGTTCATGGGGTTCTCAAGGCTATAAGAATACTGAAGTGGTTTGCCATTCCCTTCTCCAGTGGACCACATTTTTCATGACCCATTTACACTTTGTATCTTTCTGCCTGAAATATGGATATGAGGGTTGGAGGTCAAATAGCCACCTTGCAACCAGGAGAGGGAAAGTCACAATACGAAGATAGAAAAAGCTCAGATTTTGATGATACCCCTGAGTACATCACTGAAATAAACTCGTCTTTTTAGACACTGTTAGTCTGTTTTCTCATACACATAGACAAATGTGAGTGGATTTTCCCTAATTAGCAACTATTTGAACTGCCTATGGGAACTCTCAGGGAGAGCTGTAGAAGCTGAATGAAACCTATTTCCTGTAATCAAGAAATGGGAGGGGAGGAGTGTGCACGGGTTGGACAGAAAGGCTTTTGGGCCCAGGAGCCCCACAGGATCCTCCTCTGTATCACAACAACCACCTCATTTGGAAAGGCAAGGGCTGCAGGCAGGAAAGAAACTTAGGGCAGATGAGAAACAAGCCTCCTTGAGCTCCCTTTGCCAACAAAGAGCTAGAATATCAACAGACAAATACCCAGGAAAGCTCCGGGAGGCACAGAGCTACCAGGAACAGATAGATAGCCAGCTGTACAGATGGCTACATTTCTGACAACAGCCCTGGGAAGAAGGCCAGACAAAGCCATCAAAGAACTGAAATGGAGGCTAGGTTAAAAGATATCTAAGTATATAAAGCTGTCCCACTGCGCAATGGCTTTACCAAAGAGAAGGAAGATATCACAGAGAGATGAAAATCTCTTTTCTGGGACTTGCCAAAGCACCAACTCCTTCTCCACACTCCTCCACCACAGAGTTTTGTTTTGTTTTGTTTTGTTTTTTCCACAGAGTTTTTTTAAACATATATCAGTCTGTCTTCTTGAATAGCAAACTGGTAAAAAGTAAATGTGCTAAAGGAAAATCTACTCACATTTGTCTGTGTGTATGAGAAAACAGACAAGCAGTGTCTAAAAAGATGAGTATATTTCAGTGATGTACTCAGGGATGTCATCAAAATCTGAGCTTTTTCTATCTTCTTAGTGTGGGACTTAGTGTGGGACTTTCCCCCTTCTGGCTGCAAGGTGGCTATTTGATCTCCAAGCCTCACATCCAAATTTCAGGCAGGAAGATACAAAGTGTCAATGGGTCATGCCAACTTAGTAGGCTCCATATAAAAAGTTTTCAGCAGGCCTTATTCCTCTCCCTCCCCACATTTGCTTGTATTTCATTGGCTGGGGATTGTGTCACATGACCTTACTCAGCTGCAAGGAAGTCTGGGAAGGAAGGCAAGGTAAAGGGTATTATAAATTTCTTTGGAATGTCATGTCACTGTGTTGGTCACACTTTGGAAATGGGGAAATAGTGATCATGGACGACTTCTCCTCTTTCAAGAGAAAGGACATACTTTTAAAAATAATTTATGGAAGGGAAGAAAAATAAATTTTAGGTAACATTTTAATGGGTATTATTAGAAATGGAGAGTATAAAATAAGAAATTAAATCTGAAAGTATGAAAAAGGAAAGTTACAGAAAGTCTTTGGCTAAGAGAATGAAAAAATCAAAAGAATTTGGAATAATGGTAACATATAAGGAAAATTATAATTCACCAAAAGAAATTAAAATCTTTAGAAGAAGTGACGAAGATCAGAACACTACAATGATATTAAGGTTCTGCCAGTTAAAAAGATGATTATAAAAAGGAAAGGAAGGATGGGTATGAGGGATCAGGCAAATGCAGACCATTCATGCTCTTGTACAAGGAACCAGAACAAGATGAGAAACCAAAATAAGCAAGATATAAGAAGGAAAATATTTCTGAAGAAGTAAAGATCTGGATCTGCACACCAAGAAAATTTTCTAAGAAAAATTAATACAGATATGGAGAAAAATTGGGCAAAACTTTTCATTTTTATGATCGAGAAAACAAATGTAGGAAAAAAAAAAAGTAAATTTGCAGAGGAGGAAAAATCAGATTGGCCTCAGACATCTGAGGTTAATGGAAGATAACAGAGCATGGTTGGAAGAAAACTTTCCAAAATATTTTTTGCTTCAGCAAGTTCCAAGAAATTCTCCAAGTTCCAAGAAAAGGTTTTGTTTTGGGTTTATGTTTGTTTAATCAAAGAATTTTACAAAATGCTGCAGGTATGTGTCTGCTTGGGTGGTTCAGTAAAGCACATTTGATATATTTTTAAATTTTGAGAATTTGTGTGACAAAATTTTAACTCCATACCTCCTCAAATTTATTTGACCCTTTTTTCATGTAATAATGATGATATTCCACATTTATAGAATGGGTTTGGGGAAATTTCAGACCTTGTTTTGAAGGTAATGTTTTAAGTCAAATATTATCAAGTCAGGTAAGTTATTATTGTCATCTTCCCTGTAGTTCAAATGGTAAAGAATCTGCCTGCAGAGCAGGAGATGTGGGTTTGATCTCTGGGCCGGGAAGATCCTCTGGAGAAGGGAATGGCAATCCACTCCAGTATTCTTGCCTGGAGAAGCTCAGGGACAGAAGAGCGTGGCAGGCTACGGTCCATAGTGTTGCAAAGAGTTGGACGTGACTTAGCATATTACAGATAAAATTTCTGAGCTTTGGCATAAATTTTAAAAAACAAAAATAGCCTTTCTGTTCATCAGCCAAAGTAATACACATCAAAATCAATAGCCCCTGGGCATCCCTGGTAGTCCAGTGGCTAAGACTCCAGACTCCCAAAGTAAGGGGCCAGAGTTCCATCCTTGGTAAGGAAACTAGACCCCATAGAAAGAAAGATAGAAAGTGAAGTCACTCAGTTGTGTCTGATCTTTGCGATCCCATGGACTGTAGCCTATCAGGCTCCTCTGTCCATGGGATTTTCCGTGCAAGAATACTGGAGTGGGTTGCCATTTCTTTCTCCAGGGGAATCTTTCTGACCCAGGAATCAAACCCAGGTCTCCTGTATTGCAGGCAGACACTTTACCATCTGAGCCACCAGGGAAGCCCTAGTGCTGCACCTAAAAGATCCTGTGTGCCACAACTGTGGCACAGCACAGTCAAATAAATAAACTCTTGCTGTTGTTCAGTTGCTCAGTCGTGTCTGACACTTTGTGACCCCATGGACTCCAGGCTTCTCTGTCCTCCTCCATCTCCAGGAGCTTGGTCAAACTTATGTCCATTGAGTCAGTGATGCCATCCAACCATCTCTTCCTCTGTCGCCCCTTTCTCCTCCTGCCCTGAATCTTTCCCAGCATCAGGGCATTTTCCAAACAAATAAATACTTAAAAGTAAATGAATAGCCCCCAGAATGGAATGTATGACTTCTGAAATCCGTTAAATACTTTGGTAAAAGCCAAAGGTTTACAAGGTTCTATACATTCTGCCATCCTTTTTACTTCTCTGACCTCATCTCCTAATTCTCTCCCTCTTGCTCACTCTGCTCCAGGTACACTGGCCTCCTTACTTTTCAGACTCATTTCTGATTTAGAGCTGTACTTTTCACATGCTGTCCTATCTGGAACATTGTTTACCCAGATCAGGATCTGCATGGCTGACTCTCTACCTTCTTTCAAATCTCTTCTCAAAGTCACTTTATCAGAGCATCCTTTCTGAACCACCCTACTTAAAATTGCAACCTCTCTTTTTACCGTCAGTATTCAATATCCTCTTTCCCTGCTGATTTTTCTTCATAACACTTATCACCACCTGATATATTATAGAAGGTTTGGTTCGATCATTATCTTTTTTCTGCTATGAAGGTAGAGTCATCGTCTGTCTTATTTTGTAGCTGGAGACATATCCCCAGTGTGAAGAACAATGTCTAGCCCAGAGTAGGTACTGAATAAATATGTGTTGAAAGGAGGGATGAGTAAATCATTATTTTCAAGTGACATTATAATTAACATGGAAATAAAAGAGAGAAAAAAACTGATAAATTGTTAAGAAAAATAAAAGGTGATCTGTTTTGAGTAACAGAGGAAAATGAAGAAGGACTTGAAAGAAATGAAAGTTAATGAAAGAGAGGAATGAGGCAGAAAAATGAATAGGAATAAAATATTAGAAAGGAGAGGAACTGCAATGGGCAAATCATTAGTGAGAGGCTATAGTGATTGTATTTTTGCAGGATAAGAATGTGAGCTTTATTGTTTTGGCCAGTGGCTGGGGAGCTACAGACTTTACAGGTGTGTATATTCAATCCAGGGCTATTGCAGTCGGTTCTGTTTAATTTTGGAGCAAGAAGAACTTGCAATCTTCAGAAAGCACATGGACAGTGGATAAATACTCTCTGTGTTACATTTTAACCACATGCTTGTTTTCACCCTAAGTATTATAGCTTGAAAATTTTCCTAGGAAATTGAGCCATAAATAATGGGCTAGGGGCTTCCCTGGTGGCCTAGTAGTTCAGAATCCACCTGCCAATGCAGGGGACACAGGTTCAATCCCCGATCTGAGAAGATTCCATTGAGGGAGGAAAGGAACAGGCTGAGCTGACTCCATCTTTAAGAAGAAGGAAACTCCATCTTGCACTTTCAGTGAACTTTGGACCATGTGCCCGGTAACCATGGGGATAACATACCTACGGCCGAACTGGCCTCCCGGACTGATAAACACTAGATTCCATACCAAGATTTCCCATCACCAAAAAGAATGTAATAATCCCCTATGTAGTCAATCACATTTGTAATCTTTATGGCACCCATTGGTGTAGGCTACAATATATAACCAACTGACCCTTCTGATTATGAATCATGGCTGTAACCTGATTGTATCTCCCTTTAACACTTTCCAGGCTAGGTTTAAGGAATTTGAGGATGTGGGTTTGAGCAGTACACTTAAAGTATATAAGGTTTCCACAAAAGTTGGTCGGGGTCCCTGGCTAAAGAGGAAACTCTGCCTCGCACCTGCCAGTGAAATAAACTGCACTCCACTATCCACGTTGTCCTTCTGAGTGAGTTTTTTTCGTAGAGCGTTTGGCTATAATACCATGGAGCAACTAAGCCTGTGTGCTGCAACTACTGAAGCCCACACCCCTAGAGCGGGTGCTTCAACAAGAGAGGCCTGCACACCACAATTAGAAAGTAGCTCCTGCTCGCTGCAACTAGAGAAAGCCTGCAGGCAGCAGCAAAGACCAAGCATAACCAAACATAAATAAATGAATAATGGGCTAGGTTTTGCTGCTTACTTTTCCATATGAGTAAGTACTTTCACATTTTCTTAGCTTTCCTTAAATAGACATCACGAATAACACAATCTAGAATAAGACCTGACTAGACTGAGGTAGCCAACAATGCAAAGTTTCGGAGAAGGAACGTTCTAACGTTCTAGTCAAAATAATAGCAATTAAGTGACATCAGTGGGAATGATGGAATAAGAAACTTCGTAAACCCTATCCTCCATAAAATCAATGAAAAGATTGTTGTTGACAGAATCAACTGTTTTGGAACTCTGAAAATTAACCAAAGGCTCAGAACAATCTGGGAGCATCTATTCAAGAAAAATAGTTGAGTCTTGGTAAGGACAGGGAGCTTTACAGCATTTTAATTTCCCCTTTTCCCAAGCTCCTTTTCCCTGCTCTACAGAAGCTGAACAAGCCTGGCAGCCATTGGAGGGGACAGAATGGCATTGGACCCCTGTGAAAGGTCATTCACAGTACTTTACCTGGTGGCTCCTTGGTAGATAACATTCCCAAAGCTTATCTTTATCCAACCTGACTCAAAATGAACCCAGTGCTAACTACCTTTTTCTTGAAGGTCTTTGACAAAAACAATTGCAGCAGTTGTTTAAAATTACAGCTGTTTGAGGGGGTAGATAAATAGCTGGGGCAAACCAGAGGCTAACCAAAATGCTGAAAAGGAAGTCTTGGACATGTGTTGTACATAGAATGCTTCAGAAAGCTCTGATTTCTGGAAATCTGGAAGACTAAGCACAGGTATAGGGGTGTGTGCATCCCCAGGGGTTTGTGAATGTTCAAGGAAGATCTGAGAAGGTCCTGAGCTCTCACCTTGAGCTGAACTTAAAGTCTTTGCAAGAAGAAAATAAAGACTAGAGTTGGAAACGATCAAGTTGGCCAGAAAGTTGGTTCAGATTTTTCTGTCGCATCTTAAGGAAAAACGCAAATGAACTTTTGAGCCAACCCAGTATGTATTGAAGTGTGGATGGCATGCCCAAGCTTGAGAACAGAGCCCTTCAGCAAACACTGGGAAACTTTTTGTTCCAAGCATTTAGGAAATCTTTGTCTAACCATTAGTCCAACCATCAGACTCTCTAACTGAGCAGAGTGATCACACACAATAAATGATTTCCTTACAGTACACACAGACTTTAGAGAATTAGTTTCAGAAGGTGACTAAACCAGCAAACAACAGTAGCAGAAAGAGCAACCCCTAAGGAAAAGGAGGAGGACTTTGATTTCCAGCTTTGACACGTTATATTATGTAAAATGCCCAATTTTGAACAAAAGAAATGTGAGCCATGCAAAGAAGCAAAAGGTATAGCCCACAAATGGCAAGAGAAGTCGTCAATAGAAAATGTCCCTGAAGAAACATAGTTGTTGCACTTAGGTAGAGTTTAAATCAACTGTCTTCAGTATGCTCAAGATCTAAAGGAAAGTGTGGACAAAGAACAAAGGACACCAGGAGACCTATGTATCACCAGATAGAAAACATCCATAAAGAGATAGGCATTCGAAATGTACAGCTGTAAACGTCCCTTTAAATACTTCTTTAGGTTCATCTCGAGTTTTGGTGAGTTGCACCAAAATGCTAATAGTAAGACCAGGGGTTGAGTTTGGGATGTATTTGAAGGTGGAGTACACTGAACTTGCTGAAACATTGATTCTGGGTCTGAAGAGAAGGAGATAAGCCATGAAAGCACTTAAGATCTTTACTTATGCAATCTGGCTGATGGACATGCTCTTCAATAAGATGGGAAACACTGGGGATATTAATTTTGTGGGTAGAAATCAAGGGTCTTGTTTGGGACATTTTAAGATTTAGATGCTTATGAGATATAAATCTGGATGAAATCTAGATGTGATGCATGTGTGTGTGCTAAGTTGCTTAAGTTGTGTCCAACTCTTTGTGACCCTATGGGCTGTAGCCCACCAGGCTTCTCTGTCCATGAAATTCTCTAGGCAAGAATACTGGAGTGGGTTGACATGTCCTCCAGGGGATCTTCCTGACCCGGGGATCAAACCTGCATCTTTTGTGTCTCCTGCATTGGCACGTGGGTTCTTTATCATTAGCGCCACCTGGGAAGCTCTAAGATACGAGAATTTTTAAAATTAATTTTTATTGGAGTATAGTTGCTTTGCAATGTTGTGTTAGTTTTTACTGTATAGCAAAATGCATCAGCTATACATATACATTTATACCCTCTTTTTTTGGATTTCCTTCCCAAGATGAGATAGGATTTAGAGACTGGATAAAAGATGAGGGAAAACTAACAAAGGAGGTTGACATGGAAAAGCCAGTAGGGTATCAGGAGAACCAAGGGACTAGAGAATCCTAAAAGTTAAGTGAAGAGACTGTTTCAAGAAGAAGACAGTGATGAACAAATATTGTTGATGAATCCTTAATAAAAGGAATGAAAATGGATCACTAAATTTGACAAGGTGAAAGTTGTTTCAATGGGGTGGATGGGGGTAAAAACCGAACTGGTATGGGAGGTGAGAAAATGAAGATAGTAAGTGTAGGCTACTCTTTTGAAGAGTTGAGCTAGAAAGGGAAGCAGAGGACTATGGGAATATCTAGGGGAGTATGGTAATCAGATCTAAACTGCTTTCCCATGATTCCCTGTGTGAGTACCAGAACTCCTCTGGAGTTCTGGCTGAATTTAGTGACTCACTTCTAAGAATAGAATGCGGCAGAACTTATGGGGTGTCACTTCTGGGAGATTAATTTACATCAAGGCTGTAGCTTCTCTCTCTTTCTCTCTGAACACTGGTGCCTGGGGAGGCAAGCTGCCATTCCAACTCGATGGAGAGGACCAGGTGGTATGGTCAGGAACTGAGGACCTCAGTCCAAGCGCCCACGAGAAAATGAAGCCGACCAGCAACTTAGTGACTAAGCATGAAGGAGAACCTTTCAGCTCCAGGAGACTTGGGACTATAGCCTTGGCCGACAGCTTGATGACAGCCTCCTGAGAGAACCTGATCTAAAGCCACCAACTTATTTGCTCCCAATTTCCTGATCCACAGGAACTGTGAGATAATCCCTATTGTTTTCAGCTGCCACGTTTGGGGGACTTTGTTACATGGCAACAGATAACAACTTTGGGGGTGGAGGAGTGGGGAGGATGAATGTATGTTTCCCAGTGTAAGAAGGGTTTCCTTTTTAACGGAGACCTTTTATAGCATGTTTCTTTTTTCTGTTTGTCACAGATCATTCTCATCAGCATACAGTGATGCAGTAGAGAGGGATGCTAATTAAAATCCTTGGGTAGGGATCCTGGACTAAGGCAGAAAGGTTGCTGTTACATAGGAAAAAAAGGATGAGGCACTGTGTTTGTGTATAATGTAGTGGGGTTAGTGGGTTTGGCAGTGGGAGGATGTGTAAATTCTCTTCTGATTGCTTCTCTTTTCTCGGTAAAAGAAGGAAGGTCACCACCTCAGAATGAAGAGAGACAGTGAAACTAAATTAGTGATATGCAGACTGAGGGACTTCACTTTCACGCATTGGAGAAGGAAATAGCAACCCACTCCAGTGTTCTTGCCTGGAGAATCCCAGGGACAGAGGAGCCTGTTGGGCTGCCATCTATGGGGTCTCACAGAGTCAGACATGACTGAAGCGACTTAGCAGCAGCAGCAGCATAACAATTAACCTATGGTGGAAAGGCAGTTCATAGAATTTGTGAACAATAAAACCATTGCCAGTACAGAGTAACTATGATTTCCTTCAGCTGTTGTCAAAATGCTCCTTCCTTCAAGCTTTTAGATTGTGCATCCCTCTCCCTAAACTGCATAAAGATCTAATAAATATAACTTTTACCACAGTCAAATAGAATGGCCACAGAAATTCCCAGGAAGTTTTCTTTGCAACATCTATCAGTGAGGACTATATACATAGACAATAAGGAGAAGACGCATTTGAGGATGTCAGAGAGGAACTTTGTCATTCAGAGATCACACTATTGAGGCAAACTCTGGGACTGGGACTAGGATCCCATGAGCTATGAAATTTAGGTCCACTTATGTCTGGTCAGGGTAATTTGAGCTAAGTAATCTGGCATCAATCAGAACTAGAGAACAGGAATTGGCTGGGTAGTCAGCTAAGAATTATCAGGGGTTACAAAATAATGAAAGAATTAGAAATCCACAGATACCAAAACAAAACCGTCTAAGAAGGTACATATATAGTGAGGCTTGGAATTGGCATTCTGATAGTCCCATCATTGCTAAATGAATAAATAAAACATGCCTCCATTCCAATCCACTGAGAAGTGCTCAGAGCATGATTTAAAATAATTGAGCAGTAATACAGTGAACCTGTACTGCAAATAGAAAGCTTCCAAGTGTAATCAGTTTCAGTGTCCAAGGTCTAACTACCATCCCTGAAAAGTTGACTATGAGATTCACTTTAACTTTGCAGGTGCTGATGGGAAACATTTCAGATATGTCTGCATATTTGGAAGAAAGTTTGAAGTGGATAATCATAATAACAGCAGTTTCATACTTGAGCTGACTTTCACACATGAACCAAAAATTTATTTTCTCTCCTAAGCTAAATCATAGATCAAGCCCAATGACGGAAGGATCTTCTGACTCCATCTGACATTTATTTTTACCCTTTTCTACATGGTGCATTGGGAAATCTTTGCACTTATATATAGCATGAGGTATCTGAAGTCCACATCTAAATAGTTGACATGATTCCCAAAAACATGATTTTGGTCCCCCAAAGTAGAAGTAAAAGGAGTACCTGATTACCTGTTCATCTGGTCTGTAACTAGATCCCACATGCCACAGCTAAAAGTTTGCCTGCCATTAAGTAAAAGTCCCTGCTTGCCGCAACGAAGATCAAAGATCCTGTGTGTCGCACTAAGACCCGGTGTGGCCAAATAAATAAATATATTTTTTAAATATTGTGAATACTTATGTACATAAAGGTCTGCAAGATAGATCAAAAAGATCCACATAAAATAGAAAACAGTATGTTCCTAGAATTTATTATTATTCTATTAATATTAGAATAATATTCTATTAAAATCCTATTAATGATATTCTTTTAATATTCAGGGGTTTTTTTTCTGTGTGGGATAGTGTATATAATCTGATTGCAAAATTTGTCATGTCATATTTTTTTATTTTGCTGATATTTTCAAAACAGAGAATGAAAGGTAATTCCCTACTCCCCTTCCCTCCCCCTCCTCACCCTTACCCCAGGGTAGTGAGGGCTTTTGGTCCTGCAAGTCTGGTTCCCTTGGCCCAGGTAAGTCTTCATTTAGTTAGTTAGTTTTGTGTATACTAATATAAGGGCTTCCCTGGTGGCTCAGACGGTAAAGAATCTGCCTGTTATGCAGGAGACACGAGTTAGATTCCTGGGTTGGGAAGATCCCCTGGAGAAGAGAATGGCAACCCATTCCAGTATTCTTGCCTGGAGAATTCCACGGACAAAGGAACCTGGTGGGGTATAGTCCATGGAGTTGCAGAGTTAGACACAACTGACTGACTAACATACACATGCAGACACACACATATACTAATATAAATCTTAGGAGCACAGAACTGTAGTGGTAATAATCTTCAGATCATTACTATTGGGCTATTCATGGGCACTTGGGCTTCCATGGTAGCTCAGCTGGTAAAGAATCAGCCTGCAATACAGGAGACCTGGGTTCGATTCCTAGGTTGGGAAGATCCCCTGGAGAAGGGAATGGTTACCCATTCCAGTATACTTGAGCTTCCCTGGTGGCTCAGTTGGTAAAGAATCTGCCTGCAATGTGGGAGACCTGGGCTTGATCCCTGGGTTGGGAAGATCCCCTGGGAGAATGGAAAGGCTACCCACTCCAGTATTCTGGCCTGGAGGATTCTGGACTATACAGTCTATTGGGTCACAAAGAGTCGGACACAACTGAGCAACTTTCACTTTCAAAACATTATTATCATTATTTCCCCCTCAGTCCTATCCCTTTACTCCAATATAAAAAAGAAAATAGAGTGGGAAAATATTTATAAGTACACATTTAATCATATGAATGATCAAGGAAAGGCAATTTGAGAAAGAAGATGTAAAAAATTCAGTGAGTCCTAATGTTGGCTTCAGTGTGGCAGAACCAGTATTATCATATGTAGAAAATTTAACTGAAAATTTTAGAGCTCTCTTGGAAAGCAATTATAAAATATGCAATAAAATATTTATACCTTTTGACTAATTAATTCCACTTCTGGGAGTTATGCTTAGGAAATTTTTCGAAATATAGTAAATGTTATATGGATGAAAGTACTCCATATAGCAATACCTAAAACAGCCATCCTAAATGCCTGGCAACAGGGAAATGGGTAAAGAAAGTATGATGCATCCTTCTATTAGGATATTATGCATTCATTAAAATGATAAGTATAAAGGATAGATACTAGTACTTGAAAATATTTTGGCTTAAAATCAATATGATTCAAGCTATAAAAAAGAGATTCATGGAAAACTGTAAGAAAAAATACAAAAATGTTAGTAGTTATATTAGAGGGGAAAGGAGATTATGTATTTACAAAATCCCACCCTCCCCCCTATCTTTGGCTTCTCTTTTCATGGTTTCAGTTACTCACAGTCAACCATGGTCCAAAAAGATTAAATGGAAAATCCCAGAAATAAGCAATTCCTGACTTTTAAATTGAGTGCCATCTAGCAGTGTGATGAAACTTCCTGTGGTCCACTCACTCCTGGCCGGTGATTCATCCCTTTGTGTGGCTTACCTGCCTGTGTATGCTCCCCACCCTGTTAGTATAGGAAAATCATAGTGTTAACATATAGAGAGTTCAGCACAATGTGCAGTTTCAGGCATCCCCTGGGGATCTTGGAACGTATCCCTCATGGATAAGGGAGAACAACTGTACATGAATAAATGTAAGGAGTTTCTAACCTTGGTCCGAAATATATACAACATTTGGAAACACATCTGAATCTGAGAAGACTTTCTTGTTTCTAAGATACTAGGCTATAATTTTAAAATTAGAGGACCATTTCTTAATGTATCCAGAACTTCTGGGCTTGTGTCATTACAGAGCAATTATTTTCAATCCTGGCTATTCATAAGAATGATCTAGGAAGTTTTCCCAAAAATGCTGATGCCCAGGCCCACCTCCAGAGGTTCTGATTAAATTGGTCTCGAGTGGACCTGAAATATCAAGGGTTTGGTTTGTGATATTTGTTTTGCTTTCCACTTTCTAGATGATACTATATAGCTGGGATCGAGATCCCCAGTCTCAAATTCTGAAAGCCCCTTTTCTTACAGAGTTTCAACAGTTACCACATCTCAGCTGCACTTAAAAAGGCATAAGATTTTTTCTTTTAATTAGTTAATTAATGTTTATGTTTGGCTGTGCTAGGTCTCCCTTGCTGCTCCCGGACCTTCTCTAGTTACAGAGAGTGGGGGCTACTCTTCGTCACAGTGCACGGGCTCCTCATTGCAGTGGCTTCTCTTGTGGAGTACGGAATCTAGGCGTGTGGGCTTCAGTAGTTGCGGCTCACAGGTTTTAGTGTGCAGGCTCGGTAGTCGTGACACACAGGCTTTATTTGCTCAGCAGCCTGTGGAATCTTCCTGGACCAGGCATCGAACTCATGTCCCCTGCATTGGCAGGTGGGTTCTTATCCACTGTGCCACCAGGGAAGTCCCAAAAGGCATAAGATTTTTAAAAAGAAAAATCTCAATCTGATGTGAATTTAAGTGAACCAATTTAACATCCTTTCTTCAAATTACACTCCTCCCTTTAAAATCTCATAAATAATAAAAACAGTGCCTTTACAGGATATGGGCTTCCTTTGTGGCTCAGCTGGTAAAAGAATTCACCTACAATGCAGGAGACCTGGGTTCGATCCCTGGGTTGGGAAGATCCCCTGGGGGAGGGAAAAGCTACCCACTCCAGTATTCTGGCCTGGAGAATTCCATGGACTATAAAATCCATGGGGTCACAAAGAGTCGGACATGACTGAGTGACTTTCACTTTACAGGATATAGGTGATAGACTGAATATTTGCACATTAAAAAAAAAAAAAAAAAGACTTAGGTATACTAAAAACCTGGGCTTCCCCAGTGGCTTAGTGGTACAGAATCCGCCTGCCAATGCAAGAGACATAAGAGACAGGTGTTCAATCCCTGGATTGGGAATATCCCCTGTAGGAGGGCATGGCAACCCACTCCAGTATTCTTGCTTGGAGAATCCCATGGACAGAGGAGCCTGGCTGGCTATAGTCCACAGGGTCGCAAAGAGTCAGATCAGACATTTCTGAAATGACTGAGCATGTACACATACTAAAAGCCTATTTAAGTCCACAGTTTAAATGTAGAAGTAGTGCCTGCTTGGACTCCCTTAATAGATATTTGGTATCTGCACTTGTCATTCTTCTTTGGCTGCCCTCTTTAGATGACCAAAGGCTGGGACTTCCTGGTGGTCCAGTGGTTAAGAATACACTTTCCAACGCAGGCGGATTCAATCCCTGGTTGGGGAATTAAGATCCCATATTCCGTGGGGCAACTAAGCCTGAGCACTGCAACTACTGAGCCTGAGCACCTCAACTAGAGAGTCCTGCCTCCCACAACTAAGACCCAGTGCAGCAAAAAGTAAAATAAATAAATAAATACTAAAAATTAAAAAAAGATGAGCAAAAGCTACAAGCAAGGGGCCAGGATTGTGATGGACTATGAAACTATGCAAGATCTGGGGATGAATGATTTCAAGAAGAAAAGACACAAAAGTACACAATAAAAAAGTACCCAATAGCTTTCTTCAAATACTTGCAGGGTTGTTACATGGAAGACAGACTGAGCAATGTCTGGATGTCTGGAACTTAGAGATTAGATTAGTTCCATATGGTCCTACATTCAAATACTAGGATGAATGGTTGAAGATAGATTTGGGGCTCAGCACAGACTTGAACTATTTAATAGGCTTGTTTAAAAGAGCACTGGACTGCTTCAGGAAACTGTGAGACACCCATCATTGAAAGGGTTCAAGAAGAGGGCTGAAGATGCCCCAGTGGCTCAGACCATAAAGAATCTGCCTGCAATGCTGGAGACCTGGGTTCGATCCCTGGATCATGACAATGCCCTGGAGAAAGGAATGGCAACTCACTCCAGCATTCTTCCCTGGAAAATCCCATGGACAGAGGAGCCTGGTGGGCTGCTGTCCATGAGGTCACAAAGAGTCGGAGACAACTGAATGACTAACACTTTCACTTTCAAAAAGAAGGAAACAATTATTCAACATGGATGTTCTATTGAAAACACACACTATACAGAGGATTCTGAAATGTAAATATAAATATTTTCTAATGTTCCTTTCAAACTTGAAAAGTTCTATGAATTGTTAATACTCCAAATTACCCTCCTTTCCAACTTTAGCTTCAGCCTATGTGGTTTTTGTATATTAAATTTCACTTCTATATCAAAAAGAAAAAAACACAAAATAGTGGTCCATAGTTCAACATCACTTTTTAGTAAATCTGTTGGGCTTTCCTTTTCAGTATTAAGTCACAGGGAAGGTTTATCTTTGTGTAAGTTTACATCAGGCAGAAATATGTTGCCAGATACCAGTCTCTGCATCTCCATGGCACTGCTGGTTATTACCTGTCCAACAGCCATGCTCCTCTGCCACCTTGCTAACAGAACTCTGACTTTGTTCAGGATAGTAGCAACATGCCAAAGCTGCTCCAATCTAAACCAAGCATGGTAACCCCATTGCTCTCTTGCCAGTGATTGGTTTCCAGTTGAACATGTGACCCAATTTTGTCTTAAAAAAAAGTAAGAGGAATTCTTCCAAGGGGAGAATTCTGTGCTTCTGTGAAAGGTTTCCTCTCTGAAGAAGAACAGAGGATGCAAAAAGAGAAAGTATCTTCTTCCCACTTTTTGACAGGTCCTTTGACAATGTGATCCTTTGAGCTGTGATAGCTATCTTGCAACCATGAGGGGGAAGCCAAAATAATTGCAGAGAAATCAACGGAGACTCCTGCATTATAGACCCCAGCAGAAGGCTAACTATGGAGCTCTATCAAGTGAGACAATAAATCCCTATTGTTTTAAGTCATTTTTAGTCAGGTTACTTGCAACCTACATATCCTAGTTAGGGTCCCAGAAGAATTCAAGTTGAATGAACTGCAGAAACTATGTGACAAACACACACACACACACACACATATATATATGGGAGAAACTTCTATACTTGGATGGTAGCATAATTAATTAGCCATAGTGGAATGTAGATTTTGTCTGTCAATATCTATGTCTATTTATCTATTTTTCTATCATCTATCTACCTATCTATAATTTGGTAGCTATAGCAACAAAGTTAAGAGAAACAGCCTTTCTCAGTGTAAACAGTCTGGCTTAATGATCAATTTGAGTCATTTTTAGCACTCATCCCTGATTGTCTCAGCCATAAACCTGCTGTGTGATCTTCATCCAATCACCTGCGAGTTAAAATTGCATTGGCCAATAGTAATTACAGAAAAACCTGAACAGTTTGGCCAACCCAATACATGAACACTATGTTACAAGAGGAGGAATCACTGACCTTGAGTAAGGAATCCAAGGCCGTGTGGCTAGAAACTGGTGAGGGCAGTAAGGGATAAAATCAAACCTCATGGGATCTGATCCCTAAATCCTTGTTTCTAATAAGGACACCATACTATCCCCCATACTGAAAGGTAGCATGATAAAGGTAAGGAATGAGAGATATGATCAATAAATATGAGACAAGGAGGATGTTCTAAGCTTGGTAGAACCAGTGGCAGTGATTAAAATGGGTTTCCCTGGAGTTCCAAGTATCAGAAAAGCAAAGCTTCTAAATAGAGCCAACACACTAGGTCCAAGACTTGCAATTAAGTGAGAAAGCAGTAAAGAGGATGTTGCAGGGAGGAAGCCAACTCTGACTCTATGTTGGAAACTGTTTCTATGACTTGCTTTTATTATTATAATCATACTCAATGGTTGGTCTGGAGAACCCTGCTCCCCTCAGTCAGTTCAGTTCAGTCGCTCAGTCGTGTCTGACTCTTTGCAACCCCATGAATCGCAACACACCAGGCCTCCCTGTCCATCACCAACTCCCGGAGTTTACTCAAACGCATGTCCATTGATTGAGTCAGTGATGCCATCCAACCATCTCGTCTTCTGTCGTCCCCTTCTCCTCCTGCCTTCAATCTTTCCCAACATCAGGGTCTTTTCAAATGAGTCAGCTCTGCACATTAGGTGACCAAAGTATTGGAGTTTCAGCATCAGTCCTTCCAATGAATATTCAGGACTGATTTCCTTTAGGATGGACTGGTTGGATCTCCTTGCTGTCCAAGGGACTCTCAAGAGTCTTCTCCAACACCACTGTTCAAAAGCATCAATTCTTCGGTGCTCAGCTTCTTTATAGTCCGACTCTCACACTCATACATGACTACTGGAAAAACCATAGCTTTAACTAGATGGACTTTTGTCCCTGCTATGACTAGACAGACCCGCTCCCTTGCTTGACTGTAAAGTGCCTTTGTTCAGCTCCTGGAGAGATAGTTTGTCCCTGCCCACCTGTGAATAAAAGAGATTAACACACACCTTCTGAAGGCTGGTCATTCCCTTGGAGATGTTTTGCAAAACTGAAGACTCTTTCACTTTACTTCCCCACTGCATCTCCCTCTCTATTCTGCTTTTTGACTTTAGTTCCTCATTGCTTCTCTCTCTCAGATCAGAGATAACAACCTGGCATCCAGACCCCAATAAGATGGTTATTTTGAGGCACTAGCTTGCCATCTTCTCAGTCTGCTGGCTCTTCCTTGCCTCAACACCTTGTCTCTCGGATTCATTGGCCTATTGTGCGGTGAGCAGGGTGAGCTTGGACTTGATAACAAGGACACACAATGTCTTATGAAAGAGTAAAAATGCCTTTTTCTTCAACTTTCATGGATTTCTACTCATCACTAGAAACAATTGTTTCAGTGTGCTAAATGGGAGTAGTAACCTGGTTCCTCTCACTCTGTCATATTTAAAAAGCCAACTTTTGATCAGAAAATGATGGACTGTTTTTTCTCCTTCTCCCTAGAATCCTCTGACTTCTTGCCTTTTCTATTTAGAATTCCAAATATTTCAGGAATAGTTTTGCAATAACAATTTTTTGCGAACTCTTTTTGAACTGAAGGAGGAAACAGAGCTGGACTCCATCTTAGGCCAGGCTGTAAACATTAGGCTACATGCATGGTCATCCTCCCAGTGGACGCTGAACTTTGTACCCAGTGTCTATAGAAATGGCATACCAATGGAAAACCAGACCCCAGGATAAAAGAGCCTCAGGACTTGTACTTGGACTCTCCGTTGCCTAAAAGAATATGCTAATTACTTCTGTAACAGAACAAAGTGGTAAATTCCATTATGTTTATCAGGATATGACCACAGGCCTACTGATAAATATCCACTGTTTATCTAGTCTCGTGACACATGAATCATGGGTTAACTTTGATCGTATCTCTCTTTTACCTTGTCCAGACTAGTTTCAAGGAATCTGGGGAGGTGGGTTTGAGCAAGTACACTTAGGGTTTATAAGGTTTTCACAAAAACTGGTTGGGGTCCTTGGCTAAGAGGAGACTCTGCCTTGGCCCCACCGGTGTAACAAACTGCACTCCACTATCTGCATTGTCCTTCTGAGTGAGTTTGTTTCCCGGAACGCATAGCTACAACAGAACATTTTAGAAATACTCATTTAGTTATGGGTTATGGTAAAGTTCATTTAAAGAATACCATTCAATTCCTTGGTGCGAATTGCCTAACACCAATATCAATGATATTGCCTAGAAAGTGAAACATTTTACTTGCATGTAGAAGAAAAGCCATTTAGGTAGGTTGTAGGTAGGAGTGAAGGTGTGTAGGTGCTAGGGTTAATGCATTTTCATGTGCCCGATGGACAGTGAGGCCAAACTGAAAATTCAGAGTTTGGAGCAGAGAAAGGTTTACTGCAGAGCCATGCAAGGAGACAGGTGACTCATGCCCTAAAAAGCCCCAAGTCACTGAAGGGTTTTGGCAAAGCACTGTTAAAAGCCCCGTGAGAGAGTGGGGTTGCAGGGTCTGCTATCAGCTTGTGCGCCAGTCTCTGAACGGCCGATGGTGAGGTCACAGGGGTTAACATTATCAGTCCTTAGGGTCCAGGAGGCTTGGGGCTATGTGCTCATTGCCATCAAGTAGTTAAACATCTTCCATTTGTTGGAGATGGGGAGGTTTTTACATCTTCAAAGCAACTCAGGAAAGGTGCATCAAATTCTATTATAGGTATTTCAGATAGGAGCTAAAGCAGAGGATATGGGGGAAGGCCATACTAGTCTCTGCTACCAAACTTAACTCAGTGAATAAGTTGGGAGAAATAACACAGCCTCTCTGAGTCTCTGGATCCTCACATGGAAAATGAGGGTGCTAATACATGTGCTATTATGAACTTTTCGGTGCTGTTCTAAGATCATGAGAAGCCATAGATTTGAAATTCTTTTGAAAGCATAAAGGCATTCTATACACAGTATTTTTTTATTGCTATTCATCTAAACATTCAGAAATATCAAATTTTCATTAATCCAAACTGGCCTCTTAAATATTTCAGGTATGTGTGTATTCAAGATGAAATCGAACGGAACTGTGTATTGCTTTGAAGTCACAGCTGCATTTTTTTTTTGGCGGGGGGAGGGGGCTTCACTGATAGCTCAGTTGGTAAAGAATCTGCCTGGTTGCAATGCAGGAGACCCTGGTTCCATTCCTGTATCAGGAAGATACAGGAAGAAGAGATAGGCTACCCACTCCAGTATTCCTGGGCTTCCCTTGTGACTAAGCTGGTAAAGAATCGGCCTGCAGTGCGGAAGACCTGGGTTCGATCCCTGAGTTGGGAAGATCCCCTGGAGAAGGGAAAGGCTACCCACTCCAGTATTCTGGCCTGAGAATTTTACAGTGAACTTTCACTTTTAGCTTTCTTTCAGCTGCATTTTTAGGCTGAGAGATGAGGAAGGAAATGGGGGTGGCAGTGCTTATAGAATTGGAGGCAATAAATACCTTCTGAATAGGAGAGATTATATGGAAAAATGAGTCATCATTAGACAACTAGTGCATTCCCGGGGAAGTCTATTAGTAACTATTCTCTAAAAGCCCACAAGGAAACCCTAGAAGGGTGTGTATCAGAATGACAATAATGTATTCACATAATTTTGCAGAAAATCATGATGGTGTCAGAAAGAGATGATCTTTTTCTTTAGTTTCATCTCCATTAGAGACAGAGCCAGTCGGATTCCATGAAGCTGAGATTTATCTGCTGCTTAGGTGCCTAACAAGACACTAAATGCCAGAAAGATTTTTGTGAAAGAATTACGAAATCGTTTTTAGTTTCTGCTAGCTAACGTCAAAGCTTAGGCAGAATAGGCCTTAGGGAGTGTGGAGGATTGACAGGTCTATAGCGGCAGTGCAGGGGTTCAGGGAGTCTGTTTCATTAAAAACTGGCTTATTAGTAAAAGCACCACCACTCTTATAACTTGACCATGTATTTACATTAGCTGATACCTTTGCTCATGGTCAGCCCATTAGCCTTGATTAGCATAAAGGAATCTCAATAAAAATTTGCTTAACTGTAGAGTGACTCACTCCTAATGGTTGTGATTTTATGCAATTACCAAATAGGCATTTGAGAAAATTTCTGAGCCCAATTTAGAGCTAAGGGATAGTAGAAGCAGTAGATGCTCTGATTCTTCTTTCTTCACAGAGAGAAAATAGTTGCTCCACAAATGAGCACAGGATTTTACCATCATGGGATTTTGCAATGGTGTCCTCTGTAGGCTGGGTATTGTACATTTCATTGTCTTATAAAAATGCTGGAAAGAGTGATTTTAAGACTCTGGTGTATGATCCTAGGTTACATATTTAGTCTTAGAAAATCTTAGTTTTCTCTTCTGTAAAATTTGGAATTAGGTTTAGATAATATCCAGACATTCTCCAAGCTAAAAAAAAGAATGTGATACTGGCTTTCAGGATTGTTCAGGTTTGTGAAGTTGGGTAAGAATAATTCAGAGACACACAGAAAACTGAATCACAACTCCTCTCTAGAGTGACATCATTATTTTTGAATGATAGTTTTTACATTTTTCCATTTGCTCCATTTCAAACATAAAACCGCATAACTTAACGATACATTTGAATGATACATACATAACACACATAAGGTATTGGAATTAAAAGCAAATATGTAAATCAAAAGAAGTTTATTTGGGTTGGCCCCAAAAATGATTCAGGTTTTCCCATAGCATCTTTTGGAAAAACCCGAGCTAACTTTTTGGTGAACCCCAAATTTTGACATGTTCAAGCAAATTATATTAAGAGAAACTTTCAGTGACCTTCTAAGAATGATTCACTTCCCAATCTCTATAAGAGCCACATGTAACCAGACATCCTATCCATCCATTTTACTACCACTTTAGCCAAACATTTTAGAGTGGTGTTTTCTTAAATTTTATTTTTAAATTAATTTTACTGGAGTGTAGTTGCTTTACAATGTTGTGTTGATTTCTTCTGTACAGCAAAGTGAATCAGCTGTATATATACATATATCCCCTGTTTTTCGGATTTCCTTTCCATTTAGGTCAGCACAGAGTACTGAGTAGAGTTCCTTGTGCTATACAATAGGTTCTCATTAGTTATCTATTTTATACACAGTACTGATAGTGTACATATGTCAATCTCAATCTCCCAATTCATCCCACGCCCTCCTTCCCCCCTTGGTGTCCATATGTTTGTTCTTTACAAGGAGTGGTGTTTTAATTTATTATAAGTAATTTTAAATAGCCAAAACGTTTTAACACTCATTCAGGATTTTAAAAATCATATTCTGTGAAAAAAATTTTCAAATTTTATTGTACATTTATTTGAATCTTCAGTCTTTATGCTGCTGCTGCTGCTAAGTCGCTTCAGTCGTGTCCGACTCTGTGCGACCCCACAGATGGCAGCCCACCAGGCTCCCCCATCCCTGGGATTCTCCAGGCAAGAACACTGGAGTGGGTTGCCATTTCCTTCTGCAGTGCATGAAAGTGAAAAGTGAAAGTGAAGTCGCTCAGTCGTGTCCGACTCTTAGCGACCCCATGGATTGCAGCCTACCAGGCTCCTGCATCCATGGGATTTTCCAGGCAAGAGTACTGAAGTGGGGTGCCATTGCCAGTCTTTATACAACCCTGCAAAAAGAAATCTTCATATAATTTTAAAAACAAGAAATAAAACACACTAGCATCAAGAGATGGCAACCCACCCCAGTGTTCTTGCCTGGAGAATCCCAAGGACGGGGGAGCCTGGTGGGCTGCCGTCTATGGGGTCGCACAGAGTTGGACACGACTGAAGTGACTTAGCAGCAGCAGCAGCAGCATAAAGATAAACACAATATAAAATCTACAGTGGGGATACACTTTTCCATACATTATAAAGCTTGAAAGCAAATATTTTCATTGCAAACTGAAAAGACTTTGTAGTTTCATTATGAAGGAACAATGGTCAGAGTGATTTTATTAACACATGCTATGTCAAACGTGGGATCTCTGTACAGTTATTTTTTTCATGCAGTTGCCTTAATTTCCCTATAGGTGTAATCTAACTTTCAGGGTGATTTTACCCAAAATATAGTAACAACTACAAGGTGATTCCCATAGACCAAGAGGGCAGAACTGATTCTGTGTGTGCTTGCTAAGTCACTTCAGTCACTTCAGTCTGTGTGACCCCATGGACTGTAGCCCGCCAGGCTC
Source organism: Bos indicus x Bos taurus (assembly GCF_003369695.1). Lineage (NCBI taxonomy): Eukaryota > Metazoa > Chordata > Mammalia > Artiodactyla > Bovidae > Bos > Bos indicus x Bos taurus. Next base: position 123,933,821 of record NC_040105.1, read on the forward strand.
CTCTGTCCATGGGATTCTCCAGGCAAGAATCCAGGAGTGGGTTGCCATTCCCTTCTCCAGGGGATCTTCCTGACCCAGGGATTGAACCCATGTCTCCTGTGTATCCTGCATTGGCAGGTGGATTCTTACCAGTGAGCCACCTGGGAAGCCCCAGAACTGATTCTACGGCCTTATATATTCTATAACATTTGGGCTCCTAACAATATTTCAGAAAAGACCTCAGAGTCACGATTCAGAAATCCAGAGCCAAAGCAACCTTAGCCTCCAGAGACGATCTTCGGAAATGACCAGACTCTGTTGCTCCCAGAATGTTGAGGCAGGTTGGAAAAGGTTGAGCACAGGTTGGAAAAGAATTTCCAGACAAGGGCATTTCAGAAAGGTGTGAGTTTATTAAGAACAAATAGCAGAGATAAAATGGGCTCTGAGAAGGCAGTGGGCCAACCTCCTGACAGACCAGGGAAAGCTGAAAGCGTTCATGGGTCAGTAACCAATCTTTATAACCTCAAGACAGGGACAATTCCTGCTGGAAAGTTTGCGTTAGGTGACTGGTTGGGGCGCTATAAGGTGTTTACTGGAGTGCACGTTTTTGCCTAATTGGGAATCAGGAAGCTTGTTAGTAATTATCAGGGGGCTTTTGGCAATGGGTACAAAGCGGGTCAGTCAGCTTTTGAGGTGACCTTGGTTTTGGGCTCCGCTTCTGTGGTCTTGGCGCAAGGCTTGCACCTGTGGCCTTGGAGGCAGGACTCAACACAGAGCCAATTCCCTGCCTGTCACACTCCTTCCTTCTGCTTCTGGGGCAAGCTGCCGATCCTCTGTTTCAGAGATCTGGGATAAACACACAAAAATGAGACCATTTTCCCTTGTATGTCAGGAATCCATGCCCACCTCCCTAGAGTGACAATGAAGTGGGAGGAATTACTGATCTCTATGAAGCAATAACATAAAAGAAAAAAAAGGCCCAGGTGAGATACCATCATACCATACATGATAAGAGAATGGTAGCTCAAAATAGAGAATTTTTCTGATACATTCAGTTTTAAAAGGGTTTCAGGAGAGCATGTCTGTTGCAGCCGCATAGTTTCCCTCTAAAATGCCGATGAAGGCACATAAAAATGAAAGCTCGGCAGCAGTGAAAAGTCAGATTGAGAGACAACTGACTGACAGACTCTGGGAAGAATTTTTATGATTATAAGACTGACTGAGTGACTTCCCTGGTGGTCCAGTGGTTAAGACTCGACACTCTCAAGGCAGGGGGTCTGGGTTCCATCCCTGGTTGGGGGACTAAGTCCTTCAAATGGCATAGCCAAACAAACAAAAAAAGACTGATTGAGCTCAGAAAAAAAAGATCACTTCCCCATTAGTGCCCACTTCTCCCTGTCTCCCCATGTAGCAGAGCAGCCTGGTCTCTCATTTACTACTTGGCGCTCAGCACAGAAATTCCAGGTCTGTACAGACCTGAAAATTGGGACAAGCAAGTGTTTGTCTATTGTAAGACCCCTGTGCTTTGAAGTGACCAATAAACTATTCCACAATACCAGACCTCTTTACTTAATAAATAAAATAATATTTACTTGGATTTATATTTACAAAAGGGATATGTGTTCTCAGTGGAATTTTTTAAAAAAAGAGTAAAGTGATTCCTAATGTTGCTATCCAGCATATTAAAAAGCAGAAACATTACTTTGTCAACAAAGGTTCGTCTAGTCAAGGCTATGGTTTTTCCAGTAGTCATGTACGGATGTGAGAGTTGGACTATAAAGAAAGCTGAGTGCCAAAGAATTGATGTTTTTAAACAATGGTGTTGGAGAAGACTCTTGAGAGTCCCTTGGATTGCAAGGAGATCCAACCAGTCCATCCTAAAGGAGATCAGTCCTGAGTGTTCATTGGAAGGACTGATGTTGAAGCTGAAACTCTAATATTTTGGCCACTTGATGTGGAGAGCTGAGTCATTTGAAAAGACCCTGATGCTGGGAAAGATTGAAGGCAGGAAGAGAAGGGGACAACAGGATAATATGGTTGGATGGCATCACCGACTCAATGGACATGAATTTGGGTAAACTCCAGAAGTTGGTGATGGACAGGGAGGCCTGGAATGCTGCGGTTCATGGGGTCGCAAAGAGTCAGACACGACTGAGCGACTGAACTGAACTGAATGTCACTGTCCAGAGATAACTATTATTTGCTTGAGACTGGATGGTTCAGTGCCTAAGTTGTGTCTGACTCTTTGTTACCCCATGGACTGTAGCCTGCCAGGCTCCTCTGTCCATGGGATTTTCCAGGCAAGAATACTGGAGTGGGTTGACATTTCCTTCTCCACTGAGAATGGAACAGTTCAGTTTAGTCACTCAGTTGTGTCCGACTCTTTGCGACCCCATGGACTACAGCACGCCAGGCTTCCCTGTCCATCACCAGCTCATGGAGCTTGTTCAAACTCATGTCCATTGAGTCAGTGATGCCATCCAACCATGGATAGCCTTTCATTTTTATGTATTACTTTATTTTTACAAAAATAAGAAGATGGTAGATAAATAAGATTTTGTAACTTGTTTTTAAATTTAAAATGACATAATTCATGTAGTTAAATTGTTTAGAACCTGAATGTTAATAAATATGTATATACATACTGAATAAATATACCCCATTATTATATGTAATATTGTATACATTATATTCCATTATTCCCTTCAATGCATGCGCCCCACATATTTTTAACCAGTCTTCCACTGTTGGACATTAAGGATGTTTACTGTTTTTCTCTATTGTTAATAATATTCTGTTGAACACGTGTAGGTTTTAATATATATCCATGTATATTTTTCTTAGGATGCGGTTTTTAGAAGTGGAATTTCTGGGTCAAAAGAAATGTTTAGTTTTTCATTTTAAACAATATTCAGATGTATTAAACAAATTTTTAAAAGTATACTGGGACTTCCCTGGCAATTCAGTGGTTAGGACTCCATGCTTCCACTACAAAGGGCTGGGGTTCCATCCCTGGTTGGGGAACTAAGATCCTGCAAGCCATGGGTATGGCCAAAAAAAAAACGTATAGAACGTTTAATCTTCTTCAGCTTTAAGGTTTATGTTGCTCCTGATTTTGGCATATAATTGAACTTTCCAATCTGCTCACACTTGCTGAATTGATTCCACTATGAACTCTAAGATGTCATTTTCCTCTTGCAAATTTTTCTTTGCTTCTTCTAACATTTATGATGTTTCTTCTTGAAAATGGTGAAAGCATCACCAATGGGATAAGGTGTCATTAGGCCGTCATCCACCAGCCTGATGTCATCACAAGCATCTTCTACATTTTGGAATTGTTTCTTTACCCCTTCTTTTTCTTCCTTTAGTTCTGGGCTTTAGTCAGTCTGCGCAAATGTATTATCTCTTGTTGATCTTCAAAAGTAATAGTGACATCTTTTGTAAGGTCCAGTGAACTAGTAGCACTCACTCCATGAATCTGTGAAGATTAAATGTGATAATCCAGGTGAAGTGCCCATCCTGATGATCAATGCAGTCAAAGGGACCTTTGGCTTTGCAGATCCTAAGGGCAAGAATTGTGGGGTCCTTGGTTGTGGGGTCCTCAGACTCCCCAGGAGTACTCTCAGCCAAAGAAAAGGTGATCTAAGGCCCACTGGGAGTCTTGGCACTGGTGCTCCATTTTGGTTGACTGGGGACCTCATCCCACACTGGGCCTCAGCTGCGTATTGTTAGCATCCCACGCCCCCCAGCACCCCGTGGCCAAACCCCAGGCTCTGCCTAAGAGCCCAGGACACCAAGTTCTTCATTCCCCCAGGAATGCTTATTTTTAATCCCTTTGAGGTATAATGCCAAACAGCCACAAGAAAGATGATACCATTTATTAGCAGTGTCTGAGGGTGCCTGGGTTCATGGGTTACCACTAATCCTGAATATCATTATCTCTTTTTATCTCCTAGGTGAAAACTTTTCTGTTTAAATTTTGTTCGTTTCATTACTGTTTGGTGTTGACTGTTTGGCATACATTTATTAGTCATTAGTGTGAACAGTATTTGCATACCTTTTGCCCATTTTTCTGCTACCAGGTGTTTATTTTAGTTCTCTTAGTATGTATTGTCTCTTCATCTGTGTGTCTATTAATCTTTTGTCTGTTATATGGATTGCAAATTTTTTCCAGTTTATAATTCACCTTTTAATTTTGTTTATGATGTTTTTCTGCTATTTAGAAGTTTTAAAATGTTCCTATAAGCTGTGTATGACTTGCTTTCCTCCCTTGAACCTGATATGACCAAAATGGAATCCTTGATCTAAGTTGGGTTAATTTGACTTTTTCCCCCAAGAACTTGACTTTGAAACACTGAGACACTGGATCACTTACATGATTGAAAAAGGCACTTAGAATAGAATGCTGGCATGGAGTTGCCACCATGATATTTCCACAGCCTCACGAAAGTAATTGATATGGAAGAGGGAAATCTAAAGGATTTCAGAGAAGGCCACTTTGTCACTATAAGAATTAAACATATGTATAGAGAAAAGACAAAAGAGTGAAATGACAGGAGCGATTTTGGACTGGAGGATACCAGACCTCAGACTGAACTGAGGTCTGAAGTAAGGTTCTATACTGAAAATAAGGGAATTGGTTGCAAGTTTTCATATTGAACACTGAGAGCCCACAACCCTATTTTCTCTGTTGGCTCCCAAAACAGGGGCCCTAAAGATTAGAGATGAGAGAAATCTTCTCTGTGAAAACTGGCCCTAAACAAAATGCTGCACACACACACACACACACATGCAAGCACGTACATTTAGGTGTCTCCCACTGAAAGAAGTTCCTGATTTATGATGTATTTCACATACAGAAAATCTTATTTCCCAAATATAGAAATTCCAGTGAGATTTTTAGTAACTCAATAATAAATATGAATGGATAGCAAATAATCACACATATTTAAGCAAAGACTGCAATATTAAGCAATTCCTGGGTTGGGAAGTTCCCCTGGAGAAGGAATAGGCTACCCATTTCAGTATTCTTGGGCCACTTGGTGGCTCAGATGGTAAAGAATCCACCTGCAGTGTGGGAGAACTGGGTTTGATCCCTGGGTCGTCGGGAAGATCCCCTGGAGGAGGGCATGGCAAACCTTTCCAGTATTCTTGCCTGGAGAATCCCCATAGACAGAGGAGCCTTGCGAGCTACAGTCCATGGGGTTGCAAAGAGTCGGACACAACTGAATGACTAAGCACTAATATTAACAATAGAGTTCAAAATGAACAAAAGTAAAGAACTTGGAGGAAATAGAGATGATGCAAGGAATAAAAATAAAACTTTAAATGACACTGTAATTTATATCCTCTGAGAATCAGAGAAAATCCCATCACTGAACATGAACAGGATGCTATTTTAAAGGAATATTCTGAAAACAAGGTAGAGCTCTTGGAAATTAAATATGTAATTGCTGATGTGAAAATTTAATGAAAGATTGGAAGATAAATTTGAGCAAATCTCAGTGAAATAGAAGAAAAAGGGGAAAAGGGAATAAAGGGAATACAAGGGAATAAAGACAAAAAAATTAGACAATCATTACAAGAAGCCAAACATCCTACTAACTAAAGTTTTAGAAATAAAGAATAGTGAAGTCATAGACAAGGAAATTATAAAGTGTATGACACAACTTCCTGGAACTGAAGGATATGAGTTTCTAGATCAAAGAACCCACTAAGTGTTCAGCACAATAAATTGGAAAAATTATCCATACTAGGTACATCATCATGAAATTATACAAAACCAGAGCTAAAGATTGAATGCTAAATGTTCCACGGAGAAAAAAAATTGGTCACATATAAGAGAACAGGAATCAAAATGGCATTGAGCTCCTTAAAAATAACAGTAGAACTAGGAAACAATGGAGATGGCATCCACTTTTAAAATTGGCAGCTAGACAATCAGAATAATCTATAGAGTACATCTAAAAAGTCGGATGCAATATAAAAGTCATATTAATGAAGCACAAAAGAACTAGAGAAAAATCCATATTCTAGGAGAAGAGGAGAATGAAGAGGGAATCCCAACATTCAGAGTGACTTTGGTTCTGAGCGTATTTTCTACTCTGAAAGAAACAGCCATAAAATTGATCTGCATTTTGGGTAATACCCTGGGATGAAGAGAAAGAAAGTGAAAGAGTCATGTCAGACTCTTTGCAACCCCGTGGACAGTAGTCCACCAGGTTCCTCTATACATGTGATTCTCCAGGCAAGAGTGCTGGAGCAGGCTGCCATTTCCTTCTCCAAGGGATCTTCCTGACCCAGGGATTGAACTTGGGTCTCCTGCATTGCAGGCAGATTCTTTACCATCTGAGCCACCCAAGGCCTATGGGATGAGGAGGAGGATGATCAAATCCCAGGATCCTCCTAGGGGGAAAGATTGAATAAATTACCACCCACTCTAATTCTTGGGTTAAAGGTGAATTAGAAGTAAATTGGACCATAAATGGTCCTGGGTGGTCTGCACAAACCTTAAATATCTATTAAGGTATTCCTGGAAAAGCAGTGCCCACAGGCTCCTGCTGTAAGCAAACAAAAAGTCTTCCATAGGAGAAAGCTATCATTCTAGGCTTCATGTAATTCCTGCTAACAACATTTCTTATCAAATATTGAGAAAACAGGCAACTGTAACTAGATACATAAGGAAACAGGACACTAAGAACAGGAATCAACAGAAACCACAGGCAATAGAAACATATCACATGTGATAGGCAAAATTCTATGAACACAGCCCCTTAGAGGTCCCCCAAATTCTGTCCCCAGCTATTCAATCAAACATTAATCTAGGTGCTGCTGTAGAGGGATTTTGCAGATATAATTAAGGTCTTAAATCAGTTGACTTTAAGATAGGGAGATTATCCTCTGTGGGCCTGAATTAATCAGACCCACAGAGGACAATTTATAGGACTCTTTCTGTTGAAGGGATTTGAAGCATGCATGAGCGGGATTTGGCACAGGGAAAATCTCTGTTGCTGGCTTTGAAGGTGAAGAAAGCCACATGGCCAGGAATGCACAGTATCTGGGAACAAGTGTGCCCCCCAGCTGACAGTAAACACTAAAAGAGCCAACTCAATCCTATACAACAGCAAGAAATGTAATTCTGCCACAACAACGTCAACTTGGAAGAGACTCTCAGCTGCAGATGAGAATGCAGCCTGCCCAGATCCTTGATTTTAGCTTTGTGAAACACCAAGCAAAGAATTCTGCCTGAATTTCTGACAGGCAGAACTGTGGGCTAGTAATTGGTTGTGGATTTAAGTGACTAAATTTGCAGTAATTTGTTATGCAACAATAGGAAAATCATAATCAAGAAAGACCTGAGAAATTGGAACAATCTGTAATCAACTATAAAAGAGCTATGCTTGCTGTATTTAAAGAAATAAAAGAAAAGCTTTAAAAGATCAGCACGAAACATGAAGCCATGAAATTTGTCACAGAGTTCTACAGTCATCCATGGTAGAGTGATCAAGATGGGATTTACTCTTCTGGCTTAAGCAACTAGAAAACTGGATAAAATAAACGAATCAGCTTTTCAGGCTGGACAACAGGAAGCATAGGACTATTATCACAAGGAGAAAAGAAATAAATGAGGCGATCCCTCAAATTGCTCCAACGTATGGCTGGGAGGTTTTTCTAAGCTACAATGCAGAGGGAAGTGGGAGCCAAACACAGCCTTGTGGTGTTGCTGAATTGAAAAGCTAAAGAACAAGATTCAGGGAGGCCAGTGCAGCTGGTAATCATGGGATAGAGTAGCAGAGAGGAGAAAGCTGCAGAAAGAAAACTCCAGAGATCTGTAAAGGTGTTCCCTTGAGCTCTCAGCTTATTATTCCTGTGCATGCATGAGAGGAAACTACCAGGCACAGGAAATAGAATCACGTAAAGCACTAGGCTGAACAATTTCCAAAGCTCCCGTAGGGATGGGAATATTCTGTGCTCTCACCAGCCAGAGTGAAAAACTTTATCACACAAAGGACATAGGTTAGAGTTGTCAGGAAGATAGTACCATGGTAGAGGAGATATATTAGCTCTTGAGTCAGGGACACTCCAAGAAGGCTTAAAGGCTCCTTGACATTGGTCTTGGCAATTATTTTTTTTTATATGACAGCAAAAGTGCAAGCAACAAATGCAAAAATGAACAAGTGGGATGACATAAAACTAAAGAGCTTCTGGAAAAAAAAAAAGAAACAATCAGCAAAATGAAAAGGCAACCTATGGAATGGGAGAAAAATATTTGCAAACCATCTATTTGATAAGGGGTTAATATCCAAAATATGGAAGGAACTCATACAACTCAACAACAAAAACAAAAAAACCCCAATGAATCTGATTTTAAATGGGCAAAGGACTCAAATAAATGTTTTTCTAAAGAAGATGTACAAATGGCTGACGAGTATGTGAAAAGTTGTTCAACATCACTAATATTCAAGGAAATGCAAATCAACACAATGAGGTATGACCTTATACCCATTTGAGTGGCTATTGTCAAAAGGCAAAATGTAAGTGCTGATGAAGCTGTGGATGTGAAGAAAAGGGAACCCTTCAACACTGTTGGTGGAAATGTAAATTTGCACAGCCACTATGGGAAACAGTATGGAGATTCCTCAAAAAAACTAAAAATAAATATACCATATGATCCAGCAATCCCAATTCCAGGTGTACATCTTAAGGATATGAAACCACTGTCTGAAAGAGATATCCATACCCCCATGTTCATTGCAGCATTATTCACAATAGCCAAAACTTACAAACAACCTAAATGTCCCCTGATGGATGAATGGATAAGTAGAATGTGAGATATACAAAATGTGAGACACACACATACACACAAGAATATTATTCAACCATGAAAAATAAGGAAATCCTGCTATTTGTGACAACATGATGGACCTTGAGGGCATTTTGCCAAGAGAAATAAGACAAAGAAGGACAAATACTGTGTAGTCTTACTAATATGCAGAATCTAAAACGCTGAACTTATAGAGAATAGAGTGGTGGTTGCAGGAGCTAGAGGGTAGGGGAAATGGGAAGATGTTGGTCGAAGGGTACAAACTCTCAACTAAATAAAATATGAATAGCTCTGGTGATCTGATATACAGAATGGTGACTATAATTAGCAATACTGTATTATATACTTGAGAATTGCTGAGACTAGATTGTAAATATTCTCCCCACAGAAAATAAGTGTGTAATTATATGAGGGGATGGAAGTGTTAACCTTATTGTGATATCTTGCAATATATATGTGTATCAAGTCATCACATTGTAAACCTTGAACTCACATATGTTATGTGTCAATAATATCTCAATAAAGCTGTGGGGGGGAATGTAAAAAATATAGTTTAAACAGACAAACAAAACAACATATGCTGTCTACAAAAGATGAATTTTAAATGAATATTCACAAATAGGCTGAAAGTTAAAAGATGGAAAACAATATATAAATAATACTATAAGAAATCGGGATTGATTATACCAATAAAATTCAAGACAGTTTTATTAGTGAGAAAGATGGGCATTTCTTAATGATAATAGACAATATCTTAGGAGAAAATAAGAATTCTAACTCTGTATATGCCTAAAATACAGCCAAAATGTCATTAAAACAAATTTGACTATATTAGAGAAGAAGATAAACCCCAAAACATAATCAGAGATAAATACCCTGTCTCAATAATTGATAGAGCTAAATGAAAAATAACTAAACATATAGAAGATTTGTAGAATGCTATCAACCACTTCAACCTAATTGGCATTTATAAAATGTAACATCAAACAACTGCACAGAGTATGCATCCTTTTTAAATACACATGAAATGTGTACTAAGATACACATATACAAGGATATCAATCAAGTTTCAATAAATTTCAGAAGTTTTTTTTGTAAGTTTATTTTTCTGATTACAGTGAAATTAGGTATCCATTGCAATAATAAAACTAGAAGAGCCCTAATTATTTGGAAATAAAGCAACATATTTCTAAATAATTCACAGTACAAATAAGAAATCAAAAGGTAGATAAGGTAGTTCACAGTACAAATAAGAAATCAAAAGGTAGATAAGGTAGTTCACAGTACAAATAAGAAAATAGATAAGGTAGTTCACAGTGCAAATAAGAAATCAAAAGGTAGATAAGGTAGTTCACAGTACAAATAAGAAATCAAAAGGTAGATAAAGGTAGTTCAAATGGAAAGAAAATGAAAATACAAAACAACAAAGTTTGTGATTGGCAGCTAAAGCATGCTTGGAAGGAAATTTATAATAAATGTTTATATAACAAAGAAAGAATGAGTAAAAATAATTGTTACATTTCTATCTTATGATCCTAGAAAAATAATACCAAACTGAATCCAGTTAGTAGAATGAAAAAAAATTATAAAGAGCAGACATCAATGAAATAAAAAATGTAAAAACAACACAAAAAGCTTACTAAGTCAAATGTTAGTTTTTGAAGAGGTTAATAAAATTGATGAAACCCTAGGAAGACTGACTTAAAAAAAAAAACAGAATTAAAGCAAATAATTAGTACTAGGAATGAAGGAGCAGATATCCCCATCGGTTCTACAGATGTCAAAAGGGAAATGTTATGCCAGTACATTAGACAAGTGAGAAAAAAATGCACTTGAAAAATAAGACAATCAAAACTGATACAAGATGAAATAGAAAATCTGAATGCCTTATACCTGTCAAAGCAATTGAACTTATTAGAAACATCTACACTAACAAAACCCGTCTCAGATTATCTCACTGGTAAATTCTATTGAACATATCAAAAAGAAATAAGAACAATTTTATACAAAGTCTTTCAGAAAATAGAATAACCCTGATACCAAAACTTGTTAAAGGTATTCCACCAGGAGGACAAATCCAAAAATTTGTATCAAGTATTAGCAATTGTATCTAATACGTAAAATAGAAAATACATTTTGACTGAGTGTGATTATCCTAGCCTAGAAGGTAAAAATAGTCCATGTAATTTACATGTAATAACAGAAAATAAGATTAAATGTTGAAAAATTATATTTCATAAAAATTAAAAATGTCTCCTCTTCACAAGATACCATTAAGGAAATGAAGAGGCAAAAGATAAGCTGGGTACTATGTCTGTCATAGTCCCCAGGTTTCCTGTAAAAACTGCAAGCATAGCTGAGGAATAATTCCTTAAAGGCATTGGAGTATTTCTCTGATTCTCTCTCACCTATGTGACTCCCCAAAGGGCTTTCTAACCTGAGCTCCTACATGCTCAGCCTCCAAACTGTACTGCAGAAATCAAAGCGTGTTCGAAAGACCTCAGAAGCCTGCCTCCTTCCAAGAGTCATAACCAACCCCTACTTCTGGGCCATTGCATGGACTGGAAGGCCTGATGACCCGGCCACAGGGAGTTGCTAACCCTGGCATGGTTTACCCACCTACTATGGCTTCTTGAGACTATTAATATCCTTTGTTGTGCTGCTCAGTGAAGCATCCAGGAGATTATGTTTTGTGCTACAAGCAACAACTATAGGTTCAAAAAGCAGTTTCTAAAACTTTGGACATGACTGAGCGACTAAGCACAGCACAGCACAGCACAGAACAGCTATCTAGCCAACATGCTATGATCTTAGTATAGTAATTAATTCCCTGGCATAACCCACCATAGAGGCACTCTCTGTAGGCTGAAGGACAATGTAATATGAGAAACCAATGCCCTAGACAAACAGATACTTCATTTTGGGGTGGGGTGGTGGTAGTAATCTTAAAGGTGAATCTCCATAGGCAGTTATTGGGGACAGGGCTGTTTGTCAATTGCAACGAAGAGCAGAGGAAGAGTTGGCTTTGGCTGATGCTAGGAGAGCTTCATGGGTCTCTGTAACAGATCACAAGTTTGTAGCATGAACATTTGGACAATGAAATCATGTGGCAAGAAAGATTTCTTGGATCTATAACAAGCACATACTGCAAAGAGCTGTGAAGTCAGCCCCAATACTCTTATTCTCAGGGTACTACTATGTAACAGGCAAAGGCCAAGGTGGGGCCTTCTGCTGTACAAATGGTGGAAAGCAGAGAGAAAGTAGGTCACCAGGCAGTGGGTAACCAAGAGGAAATCTGTGTCTGGACTGTCTAGTTCTCTGTTCTAACTCTGACATCTTCAAGGCACTCTTTCATCTCTCTACAAGGTTTAGCAGGGTATGGTTTTCAGAGCCAGTGGCCGCAGCATCCAGCCAGGTATCATGTAAGGACCAGATCTAGCTGCGTCTTAGGGAAGCAGGCCTAAACACGTGGTATTTATGGAAGAAGTTGAATGTACTCATGAAAGGTACTCTGTGCTGGGCACTGTGCTAAACTGCAGTTTACAGGCAAAAATTGTCTTAATTCTTGTGAAAACCCACAGATGGAAGAACTCATTATTCCCATTTTACAGATGAGAAACTGATGTTCAGAGGAAATAAATGAATGTCTGAGATCACACGGCCTGTCAGTGGTGAACTGCTGTCTTGAACTCAGTCCATCTTTCTGTTGTTCTGGTTATCTGGATGGCCTCTTACCACCCCTCTATGAAAAGAGCAAAGGGTGGTCTTTGAGCATCCAAAGGACAAGCAAAAACCTCAAATGTTGACACTCACAAAGGAGGGTGAATAATTATAATTCATAAAAATTAATCTCAGATTTCCACTATGACACCATGACAACTGTTTTGAACTTAATACAGTGCATGAATGTGTCTATAAGAACTGTATTTTCTTTTCCTTTTTAAATTTCAATATAGCTGATTTATAATGTGTTAATTTCTGCTGCACAACAAAGCGATTCAGTTGTGTGTGTGTGTGTGTGTGTGTGTGTGTATATATATATATGAAAGCAATCACTGGAGACTATCTGCCTCTTGTTGGCTTACAAAATCAAATATCCCAGGAATTGTTTCTTCTTAGAGGAAACCATGAATGTGCCAGCATCAATAGAATTTATGAATTTTATGATGAATGTAAAAAAAGATATAACATTAAACTATGGAAAACTTTCACAGACTGTTTTAACTGTTTACTGATAGCAGCCATCGTGGATGAGAAAATATTCTGCTGTCATGGAGGTTTATCACCAGATTGTCAATCTACGGAGCGGATTCAGCAAATTATGCGAACAACTGATATACCAGATCAAGGTTTTCTTTGTGATCTTTTGTGGTCTGACCCCGATAAAGTTGTCTTAGGCTGGGGTGAAAATGACAGAGGAGTGTTCTTCACATTTGGTGCAGAAGTGGTTGCAAAATTTCTCCATAAGCATGACTTGGATCATATACATATGTATATATTCTTTTTTTTTTTTATATTCTTTATTGTGTGCTCAAATAAATATTTTTTTTGTTATTCTTTTTTTTTTTTTTTTTACTTTACAATATTGTATTGGTTTTGCCATACATCAACATGCATCCACCACGGGTGTACACATGTTCCCCATCCTGAACCCCCCTCCCACCTCCCTCCCTGTACCATCCCTCTGGGTCATCCCAGTGCACCAGCCCTGAGCATCCCATTATGGTTTATCACAGGATATTGAACACAGTTCCCTGTGCTATAGAATAGGACCTTGTTGCTTATCCATTCACTATTTAATAATTTGTATCTGCTTACCCCAAACTCCCAATCCTTCCCCTCTCCATCTCCCTATGCATTTTTTTTTTTAGCTCATTACTTGGAACAGAATTTATGCATGGAATATATTTATACTTTTAAAAACTTTATTCAGCTACTTAAAACTTTATGGTGTCCTATAAAATATATGATCATTAGATTCATTGGTGTTTCATCGAAAATGAGATTGATAATCGTATTTAAAATGAAACACATTAACAAATCAATTCATGGGGAATTCCCTGGTGATCCAGTGGTTAGGACGCAGCACTTTCACTGCCAGGGCTTGAGTTCAATCTATGGTTGGGGAACTAAGATCCCATAAGTCGTGCAGCACACAAAAAGTTTGAAAAAAGAAATAAATCGTTTCATTAATATTTAATAATCATTAGGAGCTGCTTGAATTGCCTGCCTTAAGGCCAGAGAGTGGCTTATATGTAATATTCCTATTTATGTTTTTGTAAGAGAGGATAAAAGGATACATTCTGTAGGAAGCATCATGCCACTATGTAACTAATAATTGCTGCTTCAAGTCTATTTTTGGGAATGAAGTCGGGTATAGATAATAAATGAAATCAATATGACCATAATTTCCTCTGTATACCTGTTTAATCTTTCTTCCATCCCACCTCACTCTTCCTGTAAAAGTCTCTGCTCCATTAAGTTCATGCCAATTGCTGTTCAGCCCTCTCCTTCCCATCCCCACTGAAATCTCCTTCTGACCTGTAGACTTCCCCTTTTTGAATGAAGCTTCCCTGGTGGCTCAGATGGCAAAGAATCTGCCTGCAAGGCGGGAGACCTGGGTTCCATCCCTGGGTCAGGAAGATCCCCTGGAGAAGAATATGGCTACCCACTCCAGTATTCTTGCCTGGAGAATTCCATGGACAGAGGAACCTGGAGGGCTACAGTCTATGGGGTTCCAAAGTCACACATGAATGAGCAACCAACACTTTCTGTACCCCTCCCCAGTCATCATGTTCAGCTCCACCTCAGCTACCACCATCACTCTGGGAAGTCAACATGCCCAGAATGCCCCCAGCCAACTTTCTGGTCTCAAACCCTTACTTCCTCAGAGCCAATGAGGAAGTCCTCTTTCCTCCCTCCCCCAATTCAACCTGGTACTTACCCTACCCCCCACCAGGGCAATCCCCACAAAGTTATCATGAGAAACCACTCCTCTGTAATCCATTTCAAGCCCCCCAACACTGACCACTTCCTCTATCCCTCCAGCTCTCTGTGGACTCATCTCTTGGACGCCTCACAGATACCTTCAACTCAACAGGATTACAACTGAGAGGAGCCAGAAGCACACCCATATATTTAAGTTCGTTAATAACACGTGCAAGTGTTAACAGCACAGGGCTTCTTGGGCCTTGGGAGATTTTGGCGATGAATAGGCCAGTGTGGACTCTCTCCAGATTCTGGGACTCAGGTATCAGCAGTCCTTCCCACATCAGAACATTTCATGAACCTGAGATTTGGCGTCCTTGTCAAAGACGTGTTGGAGCTGTGGGTGGTTGTGCTTTGCCCTGTGAATCTTGCAGTTGCTCTGGGTCTCATCGCTCACCAGCTTCAGAACGTTGGAAGACACGTTTTTGAGAATGGCAGAGAGGTAAATTTGGGTGGTCAAGTTCTGGTTATGGGCATCCTGGTTTCCCTGGAGGTGGTGATCCACATGGCTCTTGGAGAACTGCAGCTTAGTTTTCATGGTGCAGGGGACTGTACGCTTCTTAAGCCCATCGGAGCTGTGATAGCTTCTATTTCCAGACATGATGTTTTGCTCTATTGACCTAGCTTAACTGTTTAGCTGGTCTGAGCCTTTCAAGACACCAGTCACCCGTGCTCATTCCTGCCAGCTCTGTCCCCCTATGCTCCAGCTGCCAACTGGTCAGGGAGTAGCCTTTGTGACACCATAGACATCAGAATGTCATTGGTACCCACTGGGCTCTGATCAGTCCTCAGCCTAGAAATGTACATATTAGGTTATCCTAACTGGATAATTAGTGTTATCCAGTTATGTATGACTGGATCAGAATGTAACACTGACATGCCCTTCAGAATGGCTGATAATATTTAATGTGGATGAGGATGTAGAGCAACTAGAACTCTCCTACGTAGCTGGTGATGTGGAAAACAGTTACAACCACTATGGGAAAAAGTCCAACAGTTTCTTATAAAACTAACTAATATACACCTACTTGATGATCCAGCCATTCTTCTGGGTATTTATTCAAGAAAAATAAAATTATATTTACACACACACACAATGTGCACTAGAGTGTTTACATCCCTTTTATTCATAAAATCCCAAACTGGAAATAACTCAGGTGTTCACTAACAGAAAAATGGATAAATAAACCATGATATCTTCATACATTCTGCAAAACAAAACCCAAAATTAGAACTACTGAAACACACAATCACAAGGATGGATTTCATAGATACTGTGCTGAATGTAGAACCCAAACACAAAAGAATACATACTATATATATATATATATATATATATATATATGTTTATGTACATGAAATGTTGTATATATGTTTCAGTTCAGTTCAGTTCAACTGCTCAGTCATGTCCGACTCTTTGCAACCCCATGAACCACAGCATGCTAGGCCTCCCTGTCCATCACCAACTTCCAGAGTTTACCCAAACTCATGTCCATTGAGTCGGTGATATCATCAAACCATCTCATCCTCTGTCATCCCCTTCTTCTCCTGCCTGCAATCTTTCCCAACATCAGGGTCATTTGAAATGAGTCAGTTCTTCGCATTAGGTGGCCAAAATATTGGAGTTTCAGCTTCAACATTGGTCCTTCCAATGAACACCCAGGACTGATTTCCATTAGGATGGACTGGTTGGATCTCCTTGCAGTCCAAGTGACTCTCAAGAGTCTTCTCCAACACCACAGTTCAAAAGCATCAATTCTTCGGTGCTCAGCTTTCTTTATAGTCCAACTCTCACATCCATACATGACCACTGGAAAAACCATAGCCTTGACTAGACGGACCTTTGCTGACAAAGTAATGTTTCTGCTTTTTAATATGCTATCTAGGTTGGTTATAACTTTCCTTCCAAGGAGTAAGCATCTTTTAATTTCATGGCTGCAATCACCATCTGCAGTGATTTTGGAGCACAAAAAAATAAAGTCAGCCACTGTTTCCACTTTTTCCCCATCTATTTGCCATAAGTGATGGGACCAGGTGCCATGATCTTAGTTTTCTGAATGTTGCGCTTTAAGCCAACTTTTTCTTTTGTTTTCTGTTTTCTTTTTTTGAGATTTTATTTTATTTATTTATTTTTAATATAAATTTATTTATTTTAATTGGAGGCTAATCACTTTACAATATTGTATTGGTTTTGCCATACATTGACATGAATCTGCCACAGTTGTACATGTGTTCCCTATCCTGAACCACCCTCCCACCTCCCTCCCCATCCCATCCCTCTGGGTCATCCCAGTGCACCAGCCTTGAGCATCCTGTATCATGCATCGAACCTGGACTGGCGATTCATTTCACATATGATAATATACATGTTTCAATGCCATTCTCCCAAATCATCCCACCCTCGCCCTCTCCCACAGAGTCCAAAAGACTGTTCTATACATCTGTGTCTCTTTTGCTGTCCAACTTTTCCACGCTCCTCTTTCACTTTCATCAAGAGGCTCTTCAGTTCTTCTTCATTTTCTGCCATAAGGGTGGTGTCATCTGTATATCTGAGGTTACTGATATTTCTCCCAGCAATCTTGATTCCAGCTTGTGTTTCATTCAGCCCAGCAGTTCTCATGATGCGTTCTGCATATAAGTTAAATAAGCACGGTGACAATATACAGCCTTGATGTACTCCTTTTCCTATTTGGAACCAGTCTGTTGTTCCATGTCCAGTTCTAACTGTTGCTTCCTGATCTGTATACAGTTTATGTACATGTATTTGTATATGCATATGAAGTTCTAGGTGAGTCAAAATTCTGGTTGCCTTTAAGGTGGAGGAGGGGCAGAATTGATTGTAAAGGGAATTCTCTGGATATGGGTGTAGATTACATGGATATATCAATTTTTTCAAAATTGTGCAGTTGAAATACGTGTATTTTAATGTATGTCATTCTTAACGATAAAAGAAATATACAAATGTTACAATCAAGTCTCTTGGAAATTGGGCAGGAGATATAGATGAAACAAAAATGGTAGAATGTTGACAGTTGTGGAAGCTAGATGATGGGTACATGAGGTTTCATGATTTTATTTAGCTTATTTTGTTTTTTGTTTGAAATTTTCTGTAATTAAATTAAAGAAACAGAGGTTGAAAGAATGAAAGAAAAAAGGTAGTCATTATTAATCCATCATGGTATCCTCATCTTAGAATCCTTTTTAGTCTGTTACACACACACACACACACACACAGAGGTAACCAGAACAACTTACTCCTATATATTAAAGTATTTAATTTCAGGTGGTAGGATTTGAGAGATTTTTACCTTCTTTCTATTTTTCTGTACCTTCCAAATATATAATTATGAATATGCATTTCTTTTATAATCAGAAAAGTAAACTATATGAAAATTTGAAAATATAATTTTCATTGAGTTTCTCCTGTATTGTTACTATGGTTTCAAAAATTCAACAGACTACCACATTATCACTCTCAGGAAAAGCAATGCTGCTAATCATATTATTTGTTAGCAAAAAAAGCTTTTGCCAAGGTATGAGCCTCCAGGGTACTTTTTTTGTGAAGATAAAAATGCAATACTGCACAGGAGATCTGCTTATTAGACATTGGGCATGCTCTCTGTAGAACCAAAATAACTCTTCAGAAATTTCCTGCCAAATTCACAGCTAAACTGTTATGCAAATGTAACTACATCTAAATTAAAAGTGTTGAAATGATACAGCCAACAGACTTTGAAGTATGATTGCTTTTGGTGGTGTAGGCAGAAAGGTTGAGATGTTTTCAAGTAAACAAGCTGTATCACACTTTATTTTGTTTCCTGTTTGGTTGGGGATTTATAGTGTATGAGAAAGAAAAAGTGATAAGTGAAAATAAAACAGAGTGAAACCTTCATAGAGCAAAACAAAAAACTGGACATGAACTTAATTGCAGGTACAGTCTGCAAAAGCCTTAGAACCTTACACAAAAAAGGGATGATAGACTTTGTACTGTATATGTTGCAGTCTTACTATTTAGCTTTCTGTTTATATCTTGCCTCTCCAACTTGATCTTATTTATTTATTTTCAAGCTTTTTATTTTGTATTGGGGTATAACCAATTAACATGTATACCTGTGGCAGATTCATTTTGATATTTGGCAAAACTAATACAATTATGTAAAGTTTAAAAATAAAATAAAAAATTCAAAAAGTGAAAAAAAAAATACTGATTGCAACCAATTTAAGGAACAACCTTTTGAAAGCCACCTGTGCTTATATTTATCAAGTGCTTTGAAAATATTGAGGAAATAAAATGAATATGTAAATAAAAAAAAAAAAAAAACAATGTTGCGTTAGTTTCAGATAGTTTGAGCAGTGAAGGGACTCAGTCATACATAACCGTGGATCCATTCTTCCCCAAACTCTCCTCTTACCCAGGTAGCCACATAACATTGAGCAGAGTTCCCTGTGCTCTATAGTAGGACCTTCTCCCCAACTTAATTTTAACATAGATAGCTCCCAAGAGTGGAGAATCTATTTTTCACTTTTGGTTACTTGTCATTGGGCTATACGCTCTAAGAGGGCACACTCCATCTTCTCCATAGTTATACTCTTAGAGCCTCGTTCACTACCTGAGACATGCTAGGCATTCAATATTTGTTGAATAAATGAACTACTACTCCCAGTAGCATGTTATCTGGTGCCTTGTCCATAGTGGACATTGAGTAGATATGTGTATTGAAGTAGTTATCCATTAATCCATTTATTCACGCCATGAATATTATTGAGTGCCTGCTATGTGAGAGGCACTCTTCAAAGTGCTGAGGACAGGACGTTGAGCAAAACAACATTCCTGCTCCCACAGCACTTACATTCTAATGAAAAAATGACTATCTAGACAACATAACAGAATGTGATCTTTAGTCTTCATTGACATAAATGACAACTTCTCTCCATTTTCAATGTTACCACATTAAACAACTCTTGGGTGCATTGGGCCAGCATTTCACTTCTAGGGCACTTCACGTTGCTAGGTGAATGTGATTAAGAGTGGTTAAAGGTGATATGTATAAGCACACAAAATTATTGCAATTGGAGGACTTTCCAAGATAACACAGGAAAATCATTACAGAATATACCGTTCTTAAAGACTGCATGCTATAAACAACGAGAGAGATGGTTTCCAAAAGAAACAAAGATGCCTTTTATTGACAAAAGATGAATTGTTCCACTATGACTCTCCTCTTTCTAATTTCCTGGCTAGTCAAGAATCAGTCAATACTCCTTAGACAGTACCCATTTAAGGCTCTGACAAGTGTTATTTTTTTAGAGGCCATTCTTTAAGCCTTTCATTAATGAAAAGCAGTAGTGTAGCATCTATCGCCACTTCTGTTTCCTGGCCCTGCTCAGTCTGGGCCTGATATTACAAACAGCTGAAATCAGTACATTGTGATATTATGCAAATGTGCCCTGGCAGGCTGAGCTAAGAATAGTGTGTGCATTGGGCTAGTTCACTTTATTTGGTGTATGGATGAATTTGGCATTTTTAAATTACAGAATTGTACAGACACTTTAAAAATCTCTGCATTAGCAGTGTCTTTCCTTATGAAGGTTAAATAAACCCAAATCTGTGGAACAACCTTAAACTTGCTGAGTTTAAAACTAGGAATTCAGAGAGAAAGAAAGAAGAGGGCATTGCATTGGGAAAGCAGATATTAGTGTGTTTCATGATGTCCTTTTGGATGAGTTACAGAGGTGTGGGCTGCATGCCCAGTAGAGCTTGGTGGATTCAGCCATGGTCGATTCACTGTAGCCAAAAGGTGCTCATTAGAGCTCATTGCAATCCTGAAGGGAACTTTCTAGTATCATACAGAAGAGCTGGAAATTTGGTCTTGACCTGTTCCACAATTTTTCAGTGACTTGGAGGAGGACATCCATAACATAGGTATAAAATCTGCTTATCACAAGAATTTGGTAGGGACAGTGAATGTATTTTTAAGACATAATCAGGAGCTTTAAAATCTATCCCAGCTAGATACTTCCTCTGAATCTAAAAGCTGAACCTTGATTGATATAAATAAATATAAAATTTTATATTTATGTTGATAAAAGGCTTTTTCATTTTAAGGGAATTTTTAGTCAAATATCAGGGAATACTTCTCATTTCCAGGCTCTAAATTAACTGATTATTTTCATAAGGCAGCCAGCGAAAGATTTTGAACTCAAAAAATAAAAAAAGAATTTTTCAACAAAATATGATGGGGATAATATTAAAGAACAATCAGTTTTTACCTGTAATGATTTTTCAATCCTAGTTGCAATGTTTCTTCCTTTAAAAAAGTCTGAAGAGTATAAACGCCACCCTTCTTCACTTTCTCAGGAGAACCAAGCTCCTTTGGCATCACCTGTTTAGTGCATCTTAGGGGAGTGTACGTCTGACTCGTACAACCAAGATGATTGATAATTGTAATGTCTAATCCTGAGTTTTCCTTTCTCATTTGGGACAGCAAGAAGTGGGTTTCTTCTATACCTAAGGGCTTCTCTTGTGGCTCAGCTGGTAAAGAATCTGCCTGCAGTGTGGGAGGCCTGGGTTCGATTCCTGGGTTGGGAAGAACCCTTGGAGAAGGGAAACACTACCCACTCCAGTATTCTGGCCTGGAGAATTCCATAGTCAATGGGTCACAAAGAGTTGGACATGACTGAGCGACTTTCACTTTCTATACTTAAAATTACAAAAGAGCCAACATACATATTGTCTTAGGACAGAAAGCAAGATGTAGAATTTTTTGAAGAGCACCTCGCGATTTGTTCCCTTCCCTTGTAAAGCATGCAATACATCAATTATTTGGGAAAAGAAGGGCCAAGTACTGATACCACTCTGTAGGAATACAAATGAGAGTTTATTAAACCCACTTTAAAAAAAAAGAGGATTGTCACATGGAGAATTGCAAAAAGCTCCTGGCTTGGAAGGACAGGACTTTTCAAGTGATTCCTGGCACTGTACTGAAAGGAGCATAGTCGGGGAGAAAAAATCTCAGAGGTTTTTCATTTACTGAAAGTAGAAATGAGTGGAGTATAAAACATAACTTCCCCAAAGCTAGTGTAGCCTTGGTTTTATTATACAAAGTAAAATGTCCAAGAAAAAGAGTTAACGGCTCAGCTTTGTTATATGCTAGTCAGACCATCCTTGTATGTGTTCTGTTCTTTTAAAATAGTTATTTGGCTGTGCAGGGTCTGAGTTGCGGCACCTGGGATCTTTAGTTGTGGCACGCAGTATCTTCAGTTACAGCATGCAAACTCTTAGTTGCAGCATGTGGGATCTAGTTCCCTGACCAAGGATCGAACCCAGGCCCCCTGTATTGGGAGTGCAGAGTCTTAACCACTGGACCACCAGGCAAGTCTCTGTATTCTGTTCTGACACTGTAGTTTGAGAGAGATTCACAAACAGAAGTATATCCAAACACTGCTGTCTTTAGAGAGGATGGCAATTCTGGAAGCTACATGATATGGGGAGTGGAAGAAGGACCTGGGAAGTTTAATCAAGAGAAGAAATGACTAAGGGAGGACACAGTAGTGAACTTCAGTTGTGGGAGGCCTTATGGCCAAGGATAAATGGAATCTTTCTCTGACGTCTACAGATTTAGAGCAGGACTGAGGAAGGAGGCAATGTTTGGTTTAATTTAGGAGAGATCCATGTAGCAGAACTCATCAAAAATGGAATGGACCATCCACAGAGACAAAAATGTCCCTACCAGTGGGATGTGTTTGAAGAGGGAATCTCAACATTATGTGGGGCTAGAGCAAAATGGGCCTGTGGTCTCCACCATTCCTAATATTCTGAACTTGTGCAATGACATCAGAGGTCTAGTTCTGAACAACACTGAAAGAATCTTCTGTTCTTGCCTAGCACCTCTTTCTTAATCAGTTAATAAGGTCCTGTACAGTGTGTCTTGCATCATTCTTGTATTATTTTATAGTGACCTGAACATTACAATATTCTCCTAATTGAAAAGATACATAAAAATTAACATGTACACATTCTTTGGGGAAGGTGGTTTACAAATTGGCTTACAACAATGGTTAAACATTTTCCATCTCTGTACGGTGGTGTCTTTGCTGTGTAAATTTGTCATAAGATCCATCAACATGTATACGTATGGCTGAGTCTCTTTGCTGTTCACCTGAAACTACCACAACACTGTTAGTTGGCTATATCCCAATACAAAATGTTTATTGTGTTAAAAAATGAATAAATAAATAAAAATTAAACAAAGAGGTGACTTAACCTTCCTACTCCTTTTATCCGGGGTGCTGTGGGTTTACTCTGACCAATAGAATGTGGCAGAATTATTATCATGTGGCTTCTGAGTCTAGGCCATAAGAAGCTTTTCAGTGTCTGTTCTCACTTGCTTCTATCGCTCCAACCTTGTATTTCATCCGGGGTTAATTTTGAGGATGAGATACCACATGCAGACTGAGATTATGTGGTGAGAAAGAGGGGCCCAGCCATCACAGCCCTTTGTAGTGGAGCCCCCAATAAGGGAGAGGGGCATCTAGGACCAGCCAACCCACCAAGAGACTGAACATGCCTGAGTGGGTCCATCTGGCATCATGGGGAAGAGAGGTGAGCCATGGGCCCTGAGCTCTGTCCAAGGTGCCAACCCAGGAAATCATGAACAAATGAATGGCTGGTGTTTGACAGAGCAGTGTATCATGCAACAATAGAAACCGATATGTGCTTTTACTCTGCTAATTTTGTTTCTAAGAATAACCCTATGCATGACATATGTACACATATGGCCGCTAGAGTGTTTCTAATAAGGAACAAAACAGAAAAAATAAAAGAGAAAGAACTGGTTTACAAAGCATAGCATATCCATGTAATGGAATACTCAATAGCACTGAAAAGGAATCAGGTGGTTCTCTATTTATACGTGTGGAAAGGTGTCTAAGGTATATTGTTAAATGAAAAAGCCATGTTCACGACAGTGTGAACAGTTAACCTCATTTATCCAAATAGACAAGTCTAGGCATAGGCATCATGGGAAAGACCCTCATGCTGGGAAAGACTGAAGGCAAAAGTAGAAGACAGCGGCAGAGGATGAGATGGTTAGATAGCATCACTGACTCAAAGGACACAAATCTGAGCAAACTCCAGGAAGTAGTGGAGGACAGAGGAGCCTGGCTCCTGCAGTGCATGGGATCGCAAAGAATCAAACATGACTTAGCGACTGAACAATAACAGGCATAAGTGTACATGTTGTAGACACATAGTAACCATCCAGAAGGATGCACAAGAAGTTAATGGTTTAGCTAAGGAGCTGGGCTGGAAATAAAGACCTTTATACTCTCTATTCCTTTATATACTGTCTTATAAGTGTATATTACTTAAACAAGTTAGTTAAAATCAAATTGCCAACATCCGCTGGATCATAGAAAAAGCAAGAGAGTTTGAGAAAAACATCTGCTTCATTGACTATGCTAAAGCTTTTGACTGTGTGGATCACAACAAAGTGTGGAAAATTCTTAAAGAGATGGGAATTCCAGACCACCTTACCTGCCTCCTGAGAAATCCATATGAGGGTCAAGAAGCCAGAATTAGAACTGGACATGGAACAACAGACTGGTTTCAAATTGGGAAAGGAGTACATCAAGGCTGTATATTATCACCCTGCTTATTTAACTTCTATGCAGAGTACATCATGGGAAATTCTGGGCTGGATGAAGCACAAGCTGGAATCAAGATTGCTGGGAGAAATATCAATAACCTCAGATAATCAGATGACACCATCCTTATGGCAGAAAGTGAAGAGGAACTAAAGAGCCTCTTGATGAAAGTGAAAGAGGAGAGTAAAAAAGGTGGTTTAAAACAACATTCAGAAAACAAAGATCATGGCATCTGGTCCCATCACTTCATGGCAAGTAGACGGGGAAACAATGGAAACTGTGGCAAACTTTATTTTCTTGGGCTCCAATTTCACTGCTGATGGTGACTGCAGCCATGAAATTAAAAGATGTTTGCTCCGTGGAAGAGAAGCTATGACCACCCTAGACAGCATATTAAAAAGCAATACTAAAAGAGACATTACTTTGCCGAAAAAAGGTCCATCTAGTCAAAGCTGTGGTTTTTCCAGTAGTCATGTATGGAAGTGAGAGTTGGACTATAAAGAAAGCTGAATGCTGAAGAATTGATGCTTTTGAACTGAGATGTTGGAGAAGACTCTTGAAAGTCCCTTGGACTGCAAGGAGATCAAACCAGTCAATCCTAAAGGAAATCAGTCCTGAATATTCATTGGAAGGACTGATGCTAAAGCTGAAACTCCAATATTGTGGCTACCTGATGTGAAGAACTGACTCACTGGAAAAGACTGAAGAATGTAGGAGAAGGGGACAAAAGAGGATGATGTGGTTGGATGGCATCACCAACTCGATGGACATGAGTTTGAACAAACTCCAGGAGTGGGTGATGGACAGGGAAGCCTGGCATGCTGCAGTCCGTGGGGTTGCAAAGAGTCGGACACAACTGAGTGACTCTTTGCAACACATTCTGTGTAATATCACTGCGATAGTATAATTGTAATACCCTTTTTATGATGTCACTCCTCTGTTTACTGAGTCTCAATAACTCCCCACTGCTTAGCAATGGTCTTCAACGTGAGGGATGTTCTATTTATATATTTAAGCTCATACAGTCAGAAAGAAAAAAAGCTCTATTACTTTTGAATATCTGCAAATGCATTGACACACTCCCTTGGTATTTACGTGACCATCTATTGCATGAGGGAGACAAGCGGTCCCAAGGAATGTGGGGAGTTCCGCCCCACAAAGGGCTTAAGGTGATGCCATAGCTCATCCTTTCAGTTTCCCCTGATATCAACTAGTTACAGTTTCTGTGAACCCAGAAAGCCAACTTACAGATTTTCAAAAATCTAGCTGGAAGTAAAGAAACCTTTGAAAAATTGATGTCACTTAAAAATATCCCTTCAAAGAAACTCAGCTTTGGGGCTCTTATGAATAACATAAGCAGAAATTAATGACAAATAATTGGCTGATCAGACCCACTTCCAATTCCCGGTACAAGTGCTTGGCTATATTACAAGGTAAAAACAGTGATCATCACACAGATGTGACAGAGTTAGCAAAAAAAAAAAAGGTGAACTCCAGAGTTTCAAATGTATAACATCATGTGATACTCAGTCCAATACTTTACCCAAGTTCATTTAACAGTGATGAAAGTTTGCAGCCCCTGCTGAGGATTCTCACTTATTCCCACACCACTTGAAACACTTTTGTTCATTTGCCATGACAAAATGACTGAAATAACATGTGAAGGAAACATGATAATAAAACATAAATGTATTCTTTGTCAGAAAATACTGTTGGAGGATGCATAAAAATTATTGTGGCAGCATAGTAACATGAAGGATTCTCAAAATCATTATGCTGAATAAATACCTTTGTTTGCTTAAGTTTACTTTGAGTTGCTTTTCTATTACTTGAAACTGAGTCTTACTATACTATCTACCAATATCCAAATTTGACAGATCCAAATAGTAAACCAGAGGTCAAGGTCACACTGAAATTATTTTTTAATCCAGAAGATAAAATGGAACAGGAACTGACAATGTTTAAGCTACTACAGAAGCATAAAAATTAACTACGTGGTAGAAAAATATAGGAAAAAGCCTTAATGCTTATCAGCAAAGAACTGGTTGTATAACACCTGGTTCAGCCATATATGAAAATCTATATCTGTCAAAATGAATAGAATATATTTATTATGTATGGGCATGGAAAAAAAGAAAGAATCTACATATAGGGGTACATCTTGTATAATTCCATGGATATGAAACTAGAAATTATAGAAAATGAAATTTTGTAGAAATTCTAGAAAATTCAGACAAAACCTTTGGTGGTGGCCTGTGGCCAGGATCAGAAGTAGAGATGGATTGCAAAGGGTTGCAAGAGATCTCTTGGAGCTGATAGAAATGGTCTGTATCTTGGTTATGGCAGTGGTTCCCTGGCTGTATGCATCTATTAATATCTAAATTTGTACATTGGGGATGGGAGGGAGGTTTGAGGGAGAATGGATATATGTATATGTATGGCTGAGTCCCTTCGTTGTTCAGCTGAAGCTATTACAACATTGTTGATCAGCTGTATCCCAATACAAAATAAAAAGTTGGAAAAAAATTTGTCCATTGAATGGATTTAGTTTATTGTATGTAAATCATATACAATTAAAGTTAACTAAAAATAAATATCAAAAAACATACTAAATTACATGAGAGGAAAACTAAGCAATGTGCTAAAAACTGAAGATACAGTGTTGAACAGGAAAATGCCCTGGTCTTTCAAGTTGATTGCAGGTTATACAGGCAGGTGGCTAGAAGCAAAATAATCACAGAGTTACTCCAGAAAAGGACTATGAAGGAAAGTGGAGATTCTAGGAGAGCCTATACTGAAAGAACTTGCCTTAGCTTGTGAAGTCAGGGAAGAAAGGTGGAAAAGGCCCAAACAGATGGAGAACTACGAACTTCCACGAACTTCGTAAGCCTGATCTCTCATTTGGCATATGGCCAAACTTTTAGTTTTGTCATAAAGAGATATCTTTACTCCCTAACTAATCAAACTGAATGTGGAAGTCACATTACAAATTTCTTTGTATCCCCTTTTATAGCACCTGGAGAGCAGGATACCAGTTGACTAATTTGCCTGCATGCCACAGAGAACAGACGTATCCAGTGTCCCTCCTAAGAGAGCCAGTGGCCAAGGGAGAAAACAGACCAAATGCTTGGCAATCTGCCCTCATCTCTCCCATCCCTTTTGGAGGCCATATGCCCCATGGCTCTGGCTGGCTGTCCCCTAGTCTGCTCTTCAGACACGTTGTTTGGGGGAAATTTTAAGGTATCTCAGCCTTGTTCGCCCAGGCATTTTCACTTTAGTTTTTCACTTCATAAATTTAATTTGTGCTTTAAAATCCACCTTTTGCCTTCTAACTCAATCAAATGATTCAGTCATTTTGACAGCCATGGCAAGGCCCAAGAAATATGTATCAATCAGTTGAAATGTCAACCTCAGCTCATAAAAGGGCTCACTCCATTGTCCAAGAGCACGAATTCAGTGTCTATCTGAAACTGAGCTGAAAATAACTCTCCCAAAGTTGTGCTGTGGGTGCCATCTTTAAACAGCCCAGATTTAACTGTTACCACATATAGCCTTTAACAGCCAGTATTTTGGATTGTAACAGCTAGTCTGCATGTCATCTGTCTCAACATGCTGTTTCAGGTCACTGTTTGGTCAGGTTGCTCTATTGTGTGAAAATTGGCCATTAGCATGGCTAAAAATAGAGAATTGACTCTTCCACAGATACGTGACTTTAGAGGTATAGGGATATGAAAATGGTTGATATGCTAGAACAAAGAGAACATCTCAGAAGACTTAAAGAATCTCCCAGAAAGTGCTGCTTTTTTCCCCTCAAAAGCTACAAGCAAACCGCCAAGCCACAAATGGAATTACCCTCAGCATGACCATTGATTATTTTATAGACAACTCATTCAATTAAAAGGCTTTTGGTGGCAGCTCTACTAACTAAGCATTGTTCTTTACAAAAAGAAAATTAAGGAAAAACGATGGAATATTTTGTGAAGCATAATATTTATGTAAACTGTGGGTGATGGTTATTTCTGATGTAAACAAGGGCATGAAAACTAAGAAAGGGATTGAATTAGTGTATGGAACATAGTTCTATACTAAACGTTAGGAATCCTTGTCCCTTAAAATAGAGCATCCCTTCACTTCAAAGCCACTGTGCTTTAGAATACTGACAGAACATGTTCAAAGTTAATATAGAGGGAAACCATAGACCTCCAGAACTTCAAATCAAGGAGCACTGCACCACCAAAACTGCATCGATGAATCATGTTATGAGGTGTAGCGTAGGCTGTGACAGATTGGCTATTATTCATGTCACTGTGCTGTATTAGTCTCGATATTGAAAAGAAGACATGAAATATAAAAGCAGCCCTTTCTGTATGTAAGAAACCGGAGTGATGGTGTAATGGGAGAAATTGTAAGTAAAAAAAATGGCAACAGCCAGTTAGCATGAATAATTAACTTTTCTAGGACACTCCAGGAGCCATAGGAAACTAGAATTTGCTGATATACCTTTATGTTTTAAATAATTATTTTCTTAGCTACGTTGTAAAATGTCAAAAGGTTTATTCCTTTCAAAACATTACTTATTTGTCCTTATTGTTTCAATAAGGATAATTTTCTTTGCTTGCAAAGTGTCTCATCTTCTATGATCTTGTTTAGTCCTTTTAACAGCCCTAAGAAACTGGCAGGCAAGATGCTACTTTATAGATGAAGAAGAGAAATTGCAAACTTGTCCAGTGTCATTAGCTAGTATATGGCTGAGCAGGGACTCAGATTCACATCTGCTGACTCCAAATCACTTTGCTGATTGGCTCCTTTCTCCCTTGCTCCTTAAAAAAAAAAAAAAAAAAAAAAAAAAACTTTAATATAGTTATCAAAATGCATTGGCCTTGATTCCTGGATTTTGAAAACTTTCAAAAGCATTTGGTACATGGGTTTGGTTTTGTAGCTGCAGCATGGTCAATATTAAACCAGGCAGAGTGTCTGTACTCTGTTCTTGGACAACTGAAGCCTAGGGCTGTATTGTACCTGTATTGTAATCCCAAAGGCATAGGGATTTGGCTGTTGGTGTCCAGAGTGTTGAAAGACAGTATCCAGGGGGGAAACCAAAATTGAAGCCAGATAAAAGGAAGACGAGAGTGAAAAAGTTGACTTAAAGCTCAACATTCAGGAAACTAAGATCATGGCATCCAGTCCCATCACTTCATGGCAAATAGATGGGGAAACAGTGGAAATAGTGGCTGACTATTTTTGGGGGCTCCAAAATCAATGCAGATGGTGATTGCAGCCATGAAATTAAAAGACGCTTACTCATTGGAAGGTAAGTCATGACCAACCTATACAGCATATTAAAAAGCAGAAACATTACTTTGTCTACAAAGGTCCATCTAGTCAAGGCTATGCTTTTTCCAGTAGTCATGTATGAATGTGAGAGTTGGACTATAAAGAAAGCTGAGCACTGAAGAATGGATGCTTTTGAACTGTGGTGTTGGAGAAGACTCTTGAGAGTCCCTTGGACTGCAAGGAGATCCAACCAGATCTTGAAGCTGAAACTCCAATATTTTGGCCACCTTATGCGAAGAGCGAACTCATTTGAAAAGACCCTGGTGCTGGAAAAGATTGCAGGCAGGAGGAGAAGGGGATGACAGGATGAGATGGTTGGATGGTATCACCGACTCAATGGACATGAGTTTGGGTGGATTCCAGGAGTTGGTGATGGACAGGGAGGCCTGGCGTGCTGCAGTTCATGGGGTCGCAAAGAGTCGGACACGACTGAGCAACTGAACTGAACTGAAACATACAATTCAAACAAGGATTCTAAATAAGAGTGTAAAGAAGATGGGGAGAATCCAAGAATGAAGAAGTGGGACCTGCAATATAGCTCCAGAGCATAATGGATGGTGGGGAGCAGAAAGCAAGGCTTAGGGGAATTTACTAAGCCTCTTTTCAGTGCACAAGTAGCTCTGGCAATGAGTGAGAAAAGAGTTTGTAAGGGTGTCATGATGGCTCAGATATGCAGATTAAACCTATAAATGATCTCAGAATGAGAGCTGTTCCCTCGCTGTGATTAAGAGAAATCTAAAAAAATAATAATAATAAAATAAAAAAAAAGAATGAGAGCTGTCAAGACTCCTATTTCTTTCTTTCTGGAATCCAAAGGGTCAATGATTAGATGCTTGATTTTATTTAATAATGTGTGACTTTAAAAACTCAGTATATTTCCAAATTATTATTTATTTAACATTTGTATCCAGGTGATAGTGAAGGACAGGACAGCCTGATGTGCTACAGCCCATGGGGTCGCAAAGAATCCAACATGACTGAGCTAGTGAACTGATACTGATAGATTAATTGTACATCAGCCAGTCCTTTAAAGAATCATTCTATCTTTCCCATAATTTGATATTATGTAAAACTACCACAACAATGCAACATCTGAGACACAGTTAAAAATTGATTACAACCATAAAAGAGATTAATTGACCAGGCTAATAAAAAGAACACTTTACATATAGGAGAATAAAGCCATATCCTTTCCAGTGATTGCTGTTGTTGCTGTCATTCAGTCTCTAAGTCATGTCCAGCTCTTTGTGACCCTATGGACTGTAGAATGTCAGGCTTCCCTGTCCTTCAGTATCTCCTGGAGTTTGCTCAGATTCACGTCCATTGAGTTGGTGATGCTATCTGACCATCTCATCCTCCGTTGCCTCTTCTCCTCCTGCCCTCAATCTTTCCCAGGATCAGGGTCTTTTCCAATGAGTTGGCTCTTTGTATCAGGTGTTCAAAGTATTGGAGCTTCAGCTTCAGCATCAGTCCTTCCAATCAATACTCAGAGAAATCAACCCTTTAATTTCCTTTTAGGATTGACTGGTTTGATCTCCTTGCAGCCCAAGTGACTCTCAAGAGTCTTCTCCAGCACTGCAGTTTGAAAGCATCAATTCTTCAGTGCTCAGCCTTCTTTATGGTCCAACACTCACATCTGTGCATGACTACTGGAAAAATCATAGCTTTGACTATACTGACCTTTGTAGCCAAAGCAATGTCATCTGTATATCTGAGGTTATTGATATTTCACCTGGCAATCTTGATTCCAGCTTGTGAATCATCCAGCCTAGCATTTAACACGATGTATTCTGCATAGAATTTAAATAAGCAGGATGACAATATACAGCCTTGACCTACTCCTTTCCAATGTTGAAGCAGTCCATTTCCCATGTCTGGTTCTAACTGTTGCTTCTTGACCTGCATACAGGTTTCTCAGGAGGAAAATAAGGTGATCTGGCATTCCCATCTCTTTAAGAATTTTCCACAGTTTGTTGTGATCCACACAGTCAAAGGCTTTAGCATAGTCAATGAAGCAGAAGTAGATGTTTTTCTGGAATTCCTTTGCTTTCTCCTTGATCCAATGGCAATTTTTTAAATTTTATTTTACTTTTTAACTTTACAATATTGTATTGGTTTTGCCATATATCAACATGAATTCACCACAGGTATACATGTGTTCCCCATCCTGAACCTTCCTTCCTCCTCCCTCCCCATACCATCCCTATGGGTCATCCCAGTGCGCCAGCCCCAAGCATCCAGTATCGTGTGTTGAACCTGGACTGGTGACTCATTTCATATATGATATTACACATGTTTCCAATGGCAATTTGATCTCTGGTTCCTCTTCCTTTTCTAAATTCTGCTTGTATATCTGGAAGTTCTCAGTTCACATACTGCTGAAGGATTTTGTACTTAAAGGATTTTGAGCATAACCTTACTAGTATGTGAAATGAGCACAATTGTACAGTAGTCTGAATATTCTTGGGATTGGAATGAAAACTGACCTTTTCCAGTCCTGTGTCCACTGTTGAGTTTTCCAAATTTGCTGACACATTGAGTGCAGAACTGTAATAGCATCATCTTTTAGGATTTGAAATGGCTCAGCTGGAATTCTATCACCTCAACTAGCTTTGTTCCTAGAAATGCTCCCTAAGGCCTACTTAACTTCACATTTCAGGATGTCTGGCTCTAGGTGAGTGACCACACCATTCTGGCTCTAGGTGAGTGACCACACAATTCTGGCTATCTGGGTCATTGAGACCTTTTTTGTATAGTTCTTCTGTGTATTCTTGCCACCTGTTCTTAATCTCTTCTATTTAGGTCTTTGACATTTCTGTCCTTTATTGTGCCCTTTATTGTGGGCAATGTTGCCTTGGTATCCCTAATTTTGTTGAAGAGATATCTAGTCTTTCCCATTCTATTGTTTTCCTCTTTTTCTTTGCATTGTTCACATAAGAAAGCTGTCTTATCTTTCCTTACCATTCTCTGAAACTGCACTCAGTTGGGTATATCGTTCCCTTTCTCCCTTGCCTTTTGCTTCTCTTCTTTTCTCAGTTATTTGTAAGGCCTCCTCAGATAACCACTTTGCCTTCTTACATTTCTTTCTCTTGGGGATGGTTTTGGTCATCACCTACTGTACAATGTCACGAACTTCCGTCCATAGTTCTTCAGCTACTCTGTCTACTAGATCTAATCCCTTGAATCTATTCATCACTTTCACTGTATAATCATAAGGGATTTGATTTAGGTCTTACCTGAATTGTTTAGTGGTTTTCCCTACTTCCTTCAATTTAAGCCTGGATTTTGCAATAAAGAGCTTATGATCTGAGCCACAGTCATCTCTAAGTCTTGTTTCTGCTGACTGTATAGAGCTTTTCCATCTTAAGTTGCAAAGAATATAATCAATCTGATTTTGGTATTGACCATCCAGTGATGTCCATGTGTAGAGTCCAGTGACTGTGGACTTCTAAAGAACATACTTGACAATTGACATAATACAAAGTTTATATCAAATATACTGACTGGCATTTTGATATCTATTTCTAGGAAGTCTTAATTTGGTGGGCTCTGCAGAGTAGAGGGAATTACAGAGAAGTTACAAGTGTATTCAATTTGATGTGTGAAAACATTTTAGTAATCCCTATGAACAGATCATCATGAATTTAAAGAAGAGAATTTGAATTCAGTTCATTTATAAAGTTCAGTAAGAATGTGGTAGGATCTTCTTAGTGGAACCATATTGACTGAACCAAAATTACACTTTTCCAATGACTCAGGATGTTTGGCCATACTATTTTTGGCCAGAATGACTATTTTCCATTAAGTGCCTGTGCCAAGCTATTTCCAAGATGCACTCTGTTTAGCTGTTAGCCCTGAGCATACATGACCTCAGTGTTGTGATTTAAGTGACAAGATCGAGGGAATAAAATGAGTCTGCTGAAAAGGGAGGAATACAAATAAGAAGGTCTAAATGACATTTTCTGTTCTAACTATGAGAACCAGGGACTCAAATCATGACCCATCTATAATGTAAAAGTTCATTTCCAGAAAAAAAAGAAGTAATAGTAGTAATGAAAGTAATTCAATTACAGAACTAAGTATTAGGTTAAACCATATAGAATAACCAACTGATAATCATTGTTTACCTAGAGAAACTGATTTCTTATGGTATGCCATGATATTACCATAATCATAGCTCAGTGTATTGTATCAAGTATGTATTGATCAAATTCACCTCAAACAAGGGCTGACACTCTGCCAGGATTTGTAGGAACATAGCAACTAGAAGGAAAACCTCATAAGAGCAAGTGGAGATTGAAGGGAACACAACGCAAGGAAGAGTGATTCCAGAGGGAATAAACAAAGTCTTCATGGAGGAGTTGAACTGACCTTGAGTTTTGATCAAAGACAAGAAGAGACTGCAGATACAGGGGGGCAACGTTTGCAAAGAGTAATGCACTGGGATCATCTCTAGAATAGAGAGCTATTAAGTAGGTCAATCCTATTTCCAAGGTCCATAGGAAGCTCAGGCCATGTGGCTGAGGATATGGAATAACATGGTGACTAGTTTAGATTTTATTCTGTGGATCTAGTAAAGGTGTTTAGCAGGTGAATGTCATGATCAGAGCTGTGTATTCAAAATTCATCCTGATGACATGGAGAAAAGGGAACCCTCCTACACTGTTGATAGGAATATAAACTAGTACAGCCTACTATGGAGAATAGTATGGAGATTCCTTAAAAACCTAAAAATTGAAATACCATATAATCCAGCAATCCCACTCTTGGGCATTTATCTGGAAAAGATGAAAACTCTAATTTGGAAAGATACATGCATCTCAATGTTCATAGTAACACTATTTATAGTAGCCAAGACATGGAAGAAACCTAAATGGTCATTGACAGAGGAATAGATAAAGAAGATGTGTGTATAGGATGGAATATTACTCAGCCATAAAAAGAATAAAATAATGCCATTTGCAGCACCATGGATGGACCTAGAGATCATCATACTAAGTGAAGTAAGTCAGACAGAGATGACTCATATGATATCACTTATATGTGGAATCTAAAAAAAAATGGATACAAATGAACTTATTTATGAAACAGAAACAGACTCAAGAAACATAGAAAATAAACATTTGGTTACCAAAGGGGAGAGAGGTTAGGGGAGGGACAAATAAAGAGTTTGGGATTAGCAGATACAAAATACAAACTACTATATATAAAACAGATAAACAACAAGAATTTACTGTATAACACAGGGAACTATATTCAATGTTTTGTAATAACCTATAATGGAAATAATCTGAAAAAATAGAAAACTGAATCACTTTAGTACATACCTGAAGCTAACAAAATATTGTAAATCCACTATACTTCAATTAAAAAAAAACCCAAAGGACACACCCTGGTGATAACATGAAGGATGGAATGGAGGGAAATGAGAATAGAAACAGAAAGATGACTTAGGGGACTTTTGTCATAATGTTAGGAAAGAATGAGGGCTTGAATTAAGTTAGCTTGACCACAGAGTAGAGGTCAGACTCCATCCATATTATGGTTTTACAATTAATAGGACTTGGTGATTACCTACATAAAATGTGGTTTAAGATAACAGAGATTAACTGTGTGAAAGTCGCTCAGTCTTATCCAACTCTTTGTGACCCCACGGACTGTAGCCCACCAGGCTCCTGTGTCCATAGAATTGTCCAGGCAAGAATACAGGAGTGGGTTGCATTTCCTTCTCCAGGGTATCTTCCTGATCCAGGGATCAAACCCAGGTCTCCTGCATTGTAGGCAGATTCTCTACCATCTGAGCCACCAGGGAAACCCTCACTATGTAGTACCATTAAACAAAATGAGGAAATCCGGAGAAGCAGCTTATTGGACAGGAGTTTGTTAGTCACTCTGTATCCGACTTTTTGCTACCCTGTGGACTGTAGCCCACTAGGCTCCTTTGTCCATGGGATTTTCCAGGCAAGAATACTGGAGTGGGTTTGCCATCTCCTTCTCCAAAAAAAAGGCTTCTTTGACCAGGAATCGAACCCAGGCCACAGAGGTGAGAGCGCTGAATCGTAACCACTAGACCACCAGGGAGCGTCAAGTGATGAGTTTAATTAAAAAAAAAAAAAATTTAGTTTAGGGAGTCTAAGGAACATTTACCTGAAAATATCCATCCGGGAGTTGGTAAGGTTAGATCTGACACCTAGATGAAAGATGAGTGCTAGACATGGAATAGAGAAAAGGAGAGATGAGCAGGCTTGGAGGGAAGAACCAAAGAACAGTAATGGAATCAAAGAACCTGTAGGGATGAATTTGACTTAAGGTGGTGGGGAGATGTTTCTTTCTCTAAAATACAGAAAGAAAATGAGGAAGTAAGTGAACCGAGAGATGACTTCAGAAGTGGAAGAGAAAGACCTCGAGTGAACCAGCAAAGACTGCTTTGATTGTCTTGAATCTTCTCCATAAAGTTTGAATGGAGAGTAAGAAGAGTTAAGGAAGGATTAGGGATTTAACATGTGTAGGAAATGTTCAGAAAAGTCTTTGCATGAAAGGCATGCAAAGTATCATCACTCTTAACATGTCATACTAAGAAACTGATAAGAAATATTCAAATAGCTTTATCTGGGAAGCAGTTCAACTTGTTAACAAACACTGCCAATATATATCTTCTAATAAAAAAAGTCACTATAACATGACAGAACTGAGGAAAATAAATAACCTGTTCATATGTAACTAATTTAATTTATATGTCAAGTGATTTTTGAGTGGTATCTCTAAACTTTTTTACCTTTAAAAACATTCTTTTTCATGATGCCTGGTCACTACAAGACCTTTTAGAAATAACACCCAAAAAAGATGTCCTTTTCATTATAGGGGACTGAAGTGCAAAAGAAGGAAGTCAAGAAACACCTGGAGTAACAGGCAAATTTGGCCTTGGAATACGGAATGAAGCAGGGCAAAGACTAATAGAGTTTTGCCAAGAAAATGCACTGGTCATAGCAAACACCCTCTTCCAACAACACAAGAGAAGACTCTATACATGGACATCACCAGATGGTCAGCACCGAAATCAGATTGATTATATTCTTCACAGCCAAAGATGGAGAAGCTCTATACAGTCAGCAAAAACAAGACCAGGAGCTGACTGTGGCTCAGACCATGAACTCCTTATTGCCAAATTCAGACTTAAATTGAAGAAAATAGGGAAAACCACTAGACCATTCAGGTATGACCTGAGTCAAATCCCTTATGATTATACAGTGGAAGTGAGAAATAGATATAAGGGACTAGAGCTGATACATAAGAGTGCCTGATGAATTATGGAATGAGGTTCGTGACATTGTACAGGAGACAGGGATAAAGACCATCCCCATGGAAAAGAAATGCAAAAAAGCAAAATGGCTGTCTGGGGAGGCCTTACAAATAGCTGTGAAAAGAAGAGAAGTGAAAAGCAAAGGAGAAAAGGAAAGATATAAAGATCTGAATGCAGAGTTCCAAAGAATAGCAAGGAGAGATAAGAAAGCCTTCCTTAGTGATCAATACAAAGAAATAGAGGAGAACAACAGAATGGGAAAGACTAGAGATCTCTTCAAGAAAAGTAGAGATACCAAGGGAACATTTCATGCAAAGATGGGCTCGATAAAGGACAGAAATGGTATGGACCTAACAGAAGCAGAAGATATTAAGAAGAGATGGCAAGAATTCACAGAAGAACTGTACAAAAAAGATCTTCACTACTCAGATAATCATGATGGTGTGATCACTGACCTAGAGCCAGACATCCTGGAATGTGAAGTCAAGTGGGCCTTGGAAAGCATCACTACGAACAAAGCTAGTGGAGGTGATGGAATTCCAGTTGAGCTATTTCAAATCCTGAAAGATGATGCTGTGAAAGTGCTGCACTCAATATGCCAGCAAATTTGGAAAACTCAGCAGTGGCCACAGGACTGGGAAAGGTCAGTTTTCATTCCACTCCCAAAGAAAGGCAATGCCAAAGAATGCTCAAACTACTGCACAATTGCACTCATCTCACACGCTAGTAAAGTAATGCTCAAAATTCTCCAAGCCAGGCTTCAGCAATATGTGAACCGTGAACTTCCTGATGTTCAAGCTGGGTTTAGAAAAGGCAGGGATACCAGAGATCAAATTGCCAACATCTGCTGGATCATGGAAAAAGCAAGAGAGTTCCAGAAAAGCATCTATTTCTGCTTTATTGACTATGCCAATGCCTTTGACTGTGTGGATCACAATAAACTGTGGAAAATTCTGAAAGAGACGGGAATACCAGACCACCTGATCTGCCTCTTGAGAAATTTGTATGCAGGTAAGGAAGCAACAGTTAGAACTGGACATGGAACAACAGACTGGTTCCAAATAGGAAAAGGAGTTCATCAAGGCTGTATATTGTCACCCTGTTTATTTAACTTATATGCAGAGTACATTGAGAAACGCTGGAGTGGAAGAAACACAAGCTGGAATCAATATTGCCAGGAGAAATATCAATAACCTCAGATATGCAGATGACACCACCCTTATGGCAGAAAGTGAAGAGGAACTAAAAAGCCTCTTGATGAAAGTGAAAGTGGAGAGTGAAAAAGTTGGCTTAAAGCTCAACATTCAGAAAATGAAGATCATGGCATCCGGTCCCGTCACTTCATGGGAAATAGATGGGGAAACAGTGGAAACAGTGTCAGACTTTATTTTTCTGGGCTCCAAAATCACTGCAGATGGTGATTGCAGCCATGAAATTAAAAGATGCTTACTCCTTGGAAGGAAAGTTAGGTCCAACCTAGATAGCATATTAAAAAGCAGAGACATTACTTTGCCAACAAAGGTCCATCTAATCAAGGCTATGGTTTTTCCAGCCTTGGAATGGATGTGAGAGTTGGACTGTGAAGAAGGCTGAGTGCCGAAGAATTTATGCTTTTGAACTGTGGTGTTGGAGAAGACTCTTGAGAGTCCCTTGGACTGCAAGGAGATCCAACCAGTCCATTCTGAAGGAGATCAGCCCTGGGATTTCTTTGGAAGGAATGATGCTAAAGCTGAAACTCCAGTACTTTGGCCACCTCATGGGAAGAGTTGACTCATTGGAAAAGACTCTAATGCTGGGAGGGATTGGGGGCAGGAGGAGAAGGGGACGACAGAGGATGAGATGGCTGGATGGCATCACTGACTCGATGGACGTGAGTCTGAGTGAACTCTGGGAGTTGGTGATGGACAGGGAGGCCTGGCGTCCTGCGAATCATGGGGTCGCAAAGAGTCAGACACGACTGAGCGACTGATCTGATCTGATCTGAATATATATCTTCTAATAAAAAAGTCACTATAACATGACAGAACTGAGGAAAATAAATAACCTGTTCATATGTAACTAATTTAATTTACATGTCAAGTGATTTTTGAGTGGTATCTCTAAACTTTTCTACCTTTAAAAACATTCTTTTTCATGATGCCTGGTTGATTTTTCATGTTTTCACACATCATGTGATTTTTTCCATCCATCTTTTCTTATACTATTTATGATGCAATTAAAACATAAATTCTTTCCAGATTTTAATCATTTAAAAAATTGACCATACTTCACTTTTATTACAAAAACTTACAATATTACTCTTTTCTTGATTACCACATGCTCGAGAACCCATACTATTGCTTTTAAGTTGTATGGCTGTAATGGAGCATTAAAAACAGTAACCAAATTTTGTTGGTAGTTGGATTGCTCCTTCACCCTTAAATGATCTGTCACAGAATTTTTGAAGAGTCTGTTGAAGTTACCCGGCTTCCTGCATTAATTTGAACTAATTGAGGTTTAGAAAAGAGTGGCATGTTTCTTACTTCCCTATCATTGCTGCAGAGGAGGAATTTGTTAAGACTTTGACACTTCACCATAGGGCAATATTCAACTCATGTTGCCATGGTTACTCTTGGTCAATTTAAAAAAATACAGAAATCACAATTTGTGCCAATGAATAATATTATCAGTCACTGACAGAATCAACAGTTTCCTGCTGCTCTTTTTTTCTTTCTGAGTGAATTCTTGCACCCGGTAAGTATTAACTAAATAGTTATTGAATGGTGCAGACAGCTAAGAAAACCAATTCAGTGGATTAAAATAATACATTTACTCTGGTAATAATAGATCGTAAAGGCTTGAGTCTGAAGAAGAATTCAGAGATCATTTAGTCTGAATCTTCTCATTTCACAGATGGGAATAAATGATTCACAGGTGTAGAAAAGGACTGCTTAACGTCACACAGATAGTAAGTGATCAGAATACATAAACACGATTCTTTCTCATATAGCAAAATGAGGATGGATTTTTATTTTTCAGAAAAGCTATGGAAATACATGAAAAAAAGCTAAGATCTTCCTTATCAGTGATTTAATTGATCATCACTGGGATATATAGCAGTGAGCTCTAGGAGTTCTGTGATGAATTTCAAAGAGAGACAATGTAAGTCATATCTGAGGAACTGCAAATATTGGCCTACAGTCCATCTAATCAGTATGGCTATCTTACTGATGGAGATATATTAAAGCTGTGCTTATGATGTAACATACTAAGATATAAGTCCTTTGGGGGGAGATGCTGTGTCATCTATTCAGTATAAATGCGTACATATGAATCTGAAGAAGACACCATTCTTGTTCTCAAGGAGCATTTTGTATACCCCTCCATACTGAATACAGTGAATTTCCTGGCTTATTAATTGACATGGTGCTCCTCTATCCCTTCTCCCCAAATGACTGCTGTGGTTCGCAGTAGGATGGGTCTGTGTGGCAGGTTTGGATCCTGGTTTGCATAGAGGAAGTGTGCCTCAAATCACATATTCATTTGGTACTTTAGAGCTTACGCATTTGACTTTTGTGTGTTAAGACAAGAGAGGACACAAGCAACTGCCAAGAAGAGGGCACAAGAGGTCCTTGTGGACTCTTCTAACACACTAGATTCAAGGCAGTCAGTTCAGTTCAGTTCAGTCACTCAGTCATATCCGACTCTTTGTGACCCCATGGACTGCAGCATGCCAGGCTTCCCTGTCCATCACCAACTCCCAGAGCTTGCTCAAACTCGTGTCCATTGAGCCAGTGATGCCATCCAGCCATCTCATCCTCTGTTCAAGGCGGTGGTTTCAACAAAATAATTTGAAAAGGAATTTAGAAGCCAAAGAGTTCAGGTGTACTTCCCATGGTAGTCTGAGATGAGAACAGTAATTTTCAAAAGTTTTTAAGGAGGGGAACCTTTTATTTTTTCAAACAAAATTTTGTATTAAAAAGTTCAATAATCATATAAAACATATAAGAGCAGAAGTGCTCTGAATGAGTCTGGAGTAGGGGGCTTGGACCCTCACCAGCTAGGCTTACTCTTTCCTCCTCTTATTTTATCAATGAAGAAAGAGAATTCCAGATAAGTAAAAACGAATTTGCCCTAAAATTCATTGTTAATAAGTGATACAACCAGAACTGGATCCCAGATCTATTTCTACTCTACCATATTGCCTCAAGAGTATTGAATTTTCTTGGGATCTAGGCTATCATAGACTCATTGGAAGGCATGAAAGAAGCTAAAGATGCAAAGTTCTCCTTGAAGGAATTTACAATCATAGTATAAAGATGAAACAAAATTGTATTTATTTGGAAAATGTCTGCTGAACATTTGCTACTTTTGATGCACTAGGAGTTTAAAGGCTAGTAAGAGCACAGCCTCTCAAGAAGCCCATAGAATTAATTAATGGAGAAAGTGATTGGCTGAATAATGGCCCCCAAAGACATCCAGGTCCTAATCCCTGAAACCTGTGAATGTTACCTTATATAGTAACAAGGGCTTTGCAGATGTGATTAAGTTAAGAATCTTGAGATGGGGAGATTATCCTGGTTTATCCAGATGGACCCTGAATATAATTACAAATGTCCTTACAAGAGGGAGGAGGCAGAGGCAGATTCTACTATAGAAGAGAAAAGACGATGTGACAAC
Organism: Bos indicus x Bos taurus; assembly: GCF_003369695.1. Lineage (NCBI taxonomy): Eukaryota > Metazoa > Chordata > Mammalia > Artiodactyla > Bovidae > Bos > Bos indicus x Bos taurus. The sequence continues at coordinate 123,975,550 of NC_040105.1, forward strand.
CTCAGCAGAGAGAGAGATATCTGAAGTTGTTGGGCTTTGAAACATGAAGGAAGGGGTCATGAGCCAATGAATTTGAGAAATTCAGAAGATCTCTAGAAACTGAAAAAGGAGAGGAAACGTTTTGTCCCCTAGAGCCTCCAGAGGTTCAGCCTAGTGAAATTGATTTTAGACTTCTGGCCTCCAGAAAGTCCAGTTCAGAGAATATATCCATGTTGTTTTAAGCCTTCAAGTTTGTGATAATTTGTTAGAGCAGCAATAGAAAATTATTACAAGGAGATAGTCACATAACCAGAGAATAAAGTGAAATGGGAATGCTCACTTTGTCAGCACGTATATTAAGCCTGGAGTGATAAAGTGATAAAGGGAACGGTAGCATGAAACAAAAACATGAAATATCTCACAGTAGGGAAAGAATAACCATTCAATCCTTTGTTCAGAAAAATGGACTACTCACATGAAAATTGAGCAAATGTAGGTTTCTCTTTCATACAAAAATCAGTTGTAGGTGGCTTAAAAGTCTAATGTGAAGAGCCAAAATTTTACTGATCTTCTACAAGAAAATTCAGGAAAAGATCTTAATGACTTTAGAGTAGAGAAATAGTTTTTTAAAGAAGACAAAGAAAACATGCACAAAGAATAACTTGACACATAACCCCTGTAAAAAAAAATGGCACAAAAATTTTTTTTAAGTAAAAAGACATACCATACATTAGGAGAAAATATTTGCAATGTACATAACTGAAAACAGAATTAGCACCCAGAATATGTAAAGAAATCCTACAAATCAGTAAGGAAAATGTCACTTCAAGAGAAATCATGACGACATTAGTCTAGTTCATGATTTGATGACTCCACAGAGAGGGGACTGAAGGAATGAAAATTCTACCATCCATTCAATTTCCTTCTAATGTTCTCCATGTGAAACCAAATAGAAGTCAAAGACAAGGGAACTCTTGGCTGTCATGCATAGAGTTCAACCCTTGAAACTAACACAACATTGCAAATCAACTATACTTAAAAAAGAAAAGAAAAAAAAGAATGCATTTTAGTCAGTAGGACTTTAAGTTTTATTCATTTAGAAACTACAATTTCTCTCAGGAAAATTTATGCTCAGTTCACAAAGAACTGCTCAAGGTAAAGGAATTTGTTATGCTATGGCTGTCTTCCCTTAAATTTGTATTGTGCTCTGCTGCTTACAAAGCCTGTAAATCCTCATAGTCCTGAGAGGTGGAAGGGCAGGCAGCTGTACCCCCATTTTACCAGGACAAGTCCAAGCCTGAGAGAGGTACAATGACTTGCCCATGGTTACCCATTGAGTGATGGGGACAGGCCTAGAACTTATTCTTTCAAAATTTTAAGTTCAAAATGTAGTCAACTACCCTCTGCCTGTTTCACATTCTCACAGCTGAAGTTAGATCAACACTTGGAACACCTTCTGTTACATAAACACAAATCTACAGAAGAACTTTTTAGCAAATTTGAATGGGATGAGAGTGCTCACAGACACATTGCTAATAATTTATTTGTACAAGGCAATGATTTATTGCAGTGGGGCAAACTGCCCAATCCCTTAGGAACAGTAAGTAATTGGGATATTCCAATAGGGCTTCCTATGTATAATGTTTTTCAAAGTACACAATCTGATTAAAAGTGTATTCTTCTAGTAATAAATAGCTCCAAGGTTACATTTCTTCTTTGAGACAAGAAATTCTATAAATGAAGTCAATGAAATAAAGCTGATGTGTTCTGTTAATAAAGTGATCATGAAAATTGTCCTTGGGCCACTAGGCTATAGAGTTTTTTAATAGAGACTGGGAAAACACTGTTAGAAATGTGTCTAATTTACACTTCTACTTTTCTCCCAGCAGCAGGTCAGTAAGCCTATGTAAGAGTCCACAGAAGGGACAAAAGGTGATCTCAGTGCAGTTGCAGATGATCGACTGGTTTAAAAAGATTAATTTATTGGATTTTATACTCAGAGATATTCATATAGCCCAAATGCAGTTAGTGCATTGAATGAGAACTGGCACTGAAACATATCAATGTTTACTTTTGGAAACCCCCTCTGACCTGACTTTTTTTTCTCTTGATATTATGGGGACAAACAAAGGTATGACTTATCTTCTGCCTTCAAGAAATTTACAGTTGCATTTGGAATCAGTAAAACATTTTGACACAGTTAATTATGAGGTATAGACTGCAAGCACTGTTTGGAAGACAGTAATTGCAATACCTAGCAGATAGTTATTACTCAATAAAACTTGATAGAATAACATCTGGAGAAACTTTGTCCTTGTGGTTGCTTTCTTTCTAAAACATCTTAGGCATATTGTGAAACCACTGTTTTCCTGAGATGGTTTGAGCCCCACGCTATGTGAAAGGCAGCAAAGTGCAGAATGACTCCTGGACTGATTAATCAACCAACCAAGGGGGTTGCTTCTGAAGCCACTGATTTGCAAAGAAGATGCAATTTAGTTTAAACTACATATACCTTGAGCTGAGAAAAGTTTAAATTGATAAAAATGGCTTGTTTAAAAATTTCAAAACAGTATTTTGTAACTTGTATTATTTCTCAAGTAACAAAGAGATGAGACTTCATCCACTCATCCACTCGTTTACATGTACCCCCCCCATGAAGCATTTAACCATGATTTTAAATACAGCTGGAAATATTTTATAATTAGGACAAGATCTAAAAAAAAGTCTCATAAGAAAAAATAATAAAGCTAGTGTTTAGGACTAAGAAAACCAAAGCAGTATGCAGTAATTGGATGAACTCAAAGAAAAAGAACAAAAGATAAGCAATAACATATTAAATTATTGTTAATTGGAAAAGCCAAGATGTTCCTCCAGGCAGAAATCAGTAATTAGAATGTGGTGAAGCTCATTATCATCATCTGGGTTGGAAATAAAAAGTAGATTGCATCTCCTCCCTACTCACGTTGCTCTCAGTCAACATTGTGATATTTCTGCTGGTGAGATAAAGCCAGGAAAGAGGTAAAATGGAGCGTCACAACCCTTTTATCCCTGAGAGATGGAGTACATCTGCAGGTTTCTGAGGTCCTTCTGTCTTCCATCAGCACCTATGAGCTCAGGGCCACCCCCACACAGCGGGAAGTATGAAACAAGGCAGAAAGCAGGCCGCCTTAGGAAGAGGCTTCCACTCTTGCAGGTCTCAATGATGTACTGATTTCTGATAGTTGGAACATTAACTAAACCCTTCAGTGTTGATCTCCCCACCTTAGTTCATCTCCTTACTCCCATGGCCTCTCCAGTCTTGAATAACAAACCTACCAGCTTCTACCTGGCCTGCCTATTTCATTGTCTGTGCCTCTAGGGTCCTAAGAGTCTAGGGATTCTTCCTCTTAGCCCAAAGCTCCGGATTCCCCAACCTATCTTGGGCTTCAGTATGAAAATTCATCCACCCACACCAAGAAGCAGGCCTGATATTTGTGTTTCTCCAAATGTGCTTCATGCTGCTACTGCTATGTCACTTCAGTCGTGTCCAACTCTGTGCGACCCCATAGACGGCAGCCCACCAGCCTCCTCCGTCCCTGGGATTCTCCAGGCAAGAACACTGGAGTGGGTTGCCATTTCCTTCTCCAATGCATGAAAGTAAAAAGTGAAAGTGAAGTTGCTCAGTCGTGTCTGACCCTCAGCGACCTCATGGACTGCAGCCTTCCAGGCTCCTCCATCCATGGGATTTTCCAGGCAAGAGTACTGGAGTGGGGTGCCATTGCCTTCTCCGAATGTGCTTCATAGACCACCAGAATCAGCAAGGCCTTAGGGTGGGCATGAAGCTTGTTCAGTCACAGATCTGGGAGCTCAGCTCAGATCTATTGAAATCCATGAGGGGAATTGGAGCTCGGAAACTGTCATTTAAATCAGTCCTCTTGGAGATTTTCACCAACATGAATATTTAAGAACCAGTCCTTGTTGCTTGCTGTTCCTTTCCTTGGATGTGTCTTTCCATGAATCCACATCTAGCTTACTTTTGTTCCAGAGGCTTTTCCAGGTCCCTCAAGAGAAAGATGCCCTGCCACCATCCTCAATCATTCTCTTGTCATTCTCTTTTATTTTCTTCATTGGAGTTAACACAATGGAAATGAGAATGCAAACTCCACACAAGTAAGACTCTGATCTTTCTTTATTTTTTTCTTCTGATCTTTCTTTCATTGCACTTTCTTCCTGTGCTGAGGATAGTGCCTGACATATAATAGGTAGATTCTCAGTAAATATTTGTTGAATTAATCACTGATCTAGTGTAAACACTCAGATATTGGAATGCCATGGTATATTAGATCAGTGAGAACGGGGAAGCTATTTGCTACTCCAGACCTTACTTTGCATAAAGCCAGATGTGGAAATACACAAAATTAAATCTGAAGCAGTTAGGTATGTGCATTTTGAATATGCCACAATGCTTGTGTCATATCCCTACAACTTTACAGTGATTAAGCTTTATAAAATTGAAATCTTTGAAGAAGTAGTTGTTTGAATAAACACTTTTTCTAGATAGGCAAAGATTAACCCTTCGGTGTCAGAAAAGTGTTAATGGTTTACTGACATTGTTTCTATAAGTTTTTAATGTATTGGCAATATTACAATTTATTAAAAATTGGTATTTGGTCATTCATATGACCAAAATATATTTATCATATATATTTGGTTATTGCCCATATTTCCTGGCTTACAGTTCCACAGGCTCTAGAAATTTCCTAAGAAGACTTTAAAGGTGTCTTTCGTTATATTTCCTCATAACTCAGTTGGTAAAGAATACGCCTGCAATGCGGGAGACATGGGTTCAGTCCCTGGGTTGGGAAGATCCCCTGGACAAGGGAAAGGCTACCCACTCCAGTATTCTGGCCTGGAGAATTCCATGAACTATATAGTCCATGGGGCCCCTAAGAGTTGGGCATGACTGAGCCACTTTCACTTTCACTTTTGTTATATTAATGAGATGACTTTTGTAAAGCTTGTAAGGATGGGGGCTGGTTGCCAGAAGAATCAACCTCCTGAATGGAGGGCTGGAAATCTCAGTCCCAGCCCTACAGCTCCAAGGACGGGAGGTGGGGGAGGTTGAGTTCAATCACCCGTGACTACTGGGTTAGTCAATCATGCATATGTAAAAGAAGCCTCCATAAAAAGCCCAAAAGACAGGGTTTGGGTGAATTTGGGTGAATTCACCAGTTTGGTGAATTCGTGGAGATTTGGGTAGAGTGGTGCTCCTGGACAGGGCGTGGAAGTTTTGCAGCCTTTCCTCATATCATGCCCAATGCATCTCCTCCATCTGGCTGTACCTGAGTTATACCTTTTTATAATAAACAGGTGATCTAGATAGTAAAATGTTTCTGGAAATTCTGTGAGCTGCTCTAGCTAATTAATCAAACCCAAGGAGGAGGCTGTGGAACCTCTAATTCATAGCCAGTTGGTCAGAAGTACAGGTAAATACCTGGATTGAGGCTGGTGTCTGAAACCCAAGGTGGAGGCTGTTGGGAAGCCCCACTTTGTAGTTAGTTGGTCAGAAACACAGGTGACAACCTAGACTTGGGACTGGTATCTGAAGTTGGAAAGGGCAGTGAGTGGAGGACAGTCTTGTAGGACTGAGCCCTTAATCTGTGGCATCTAATGCTGTATCTCTGGTAGAAATGGTGTCAGAATCAAGTTAAATTCTCAGGCATCCTGGTGATATCCCTTCATTGCTGTGGGGGAAACCCCTCTGCCTGCCTCCCTGCCACACACATTGGAAATTGAGTCTTAGAACACCAGAAGCGTATTTCTTGGCCTTAAAAAATATGTTAAGGGCAGGGAACCAGGCATATGACTTTGGTTCACCTGAGCAAAGATTCCCAGGCATTCCGATGTCAGGGATTCATTAAGGATGAACTGAAGCCCAGTTCTCTGCATGTGTAGACACTGCAGTCCCTTGAGTTAAAAAATTTATTCTGGCACTTTATCAATGATTTTCTGAGCATTTGGGCTCCTATGGTGGTTCTTTTGAAGAAATGGACCTTGTTTCATTGAAATCAAGCAATTCAAATGATTATCAATCATTTTTTTAGCCACTCTATTTTGGTTTATTAATACTATCATGGGGGTTAAGACCTTCAAAGTAGGCCTTGTTTCACCCATGCATTTGAATATACCACCTGATTAAAAGTTACAGTCTTATATTATTATCTCTATTCTGACAGATGAGCAACAAAAGCTCAGGAAATTTAAATAACTCATCTAAAGTCCAAACAGGTGTGTGAGTATGTGTATACTGATCTTCCTGAAATTGATTACTTGTCTGTCCAGATGAGTAGAACAGGTTTTGTAGCTTTATCTCTTTTATTCAATCTATTTTTATTTTTGTCTTTCCTCTAGAGATTACCATGTGTATGTATGCTAAGTCACTTCAGTCGTGTCCGACTCTTTGAGACTGTATGTACTCAGCTCGCCAGGCTCCTCTGTCCATGGGATTCTCCAGGCAAGTGGGTTGCCATGCCCTCCTCCAGGGGATCTTCCCAACCCAGGGATCAAACCCACATCTCCTAAGGTTCCAGCATTGCAGGCAGATTCTTCACCACTGAGCCACCAGGGGAGCCTGATTACCATAAATATCTTTCAATTTTAACAGTCTACTTAGAGCTAATATTTTGTTGCCTCATGGAATATATAGAAACCTTGAGTCGTATAGGTCCACTTTCTCCTTTTCTCATTTATGCTACTTTTTTGTCACGTTCAATGTATAGTTCTACCCAAGACACCGTATTGTCTGTGAGAAAAGTTGAAATTTCATGGTACATCTTAAAGAAAAATCATTTCAAAATCACTTGAAAAGTGATTTTATAGGTTCCCAATGCTAGTAGAAGGAGATCAGCCCTGGGTGTTCTTTGGAAGGAATGATGCTAAAGCTGAAACTCCAGTACTTTGGCCACCTCATGCAAAGAGTTGACTCATTGGAAAAGACTTTGATGCTGGGAGGGATTGGGGGCAGGAGGAGAAGGGGACAACAGAGGATGAGATGGCTGGATGGCATCACTGACTCAATGGATGTGAGTCTGAGTGGACTCCGGGAGTTGGTGATGGACAGGGAGGCCTGGCATGCTGCGATTCATGGGGTTGCAAAGAGTCGGACACGTCTGAGTGACTGAACTGAACTGAACTGAATGCTAGTAGACTACATATTAACAGAGTGGATCTAAGAGAGGCAGGAATCACAGGATCATAGAATATCAGACCTGGAAGGAATCTTAAAAATCCTATCGTCTTTCCCCAGAGGAGCACTACTGGTATTTTGACGGGGACAATTCTTGCTCATGCAGTTACCTGCTAAATGCCAAAAAATAATGTCCCCATGCATCTCCAAAGTCCCAATTGGGTGTATTATACAACCCTCAGTTAAGAACCATTATGAATTGAGAGAGTAGCATTGATTATATACACTACCATGTGTAAAATAAATAGCTAGTGGGAAGCCACTGTATAACATAAGGAGCTCAGCTCAGTGCTCTTTAATGACCTGGAGGGAGGGAGGTTCAAGAAGGAGAGAATATATGTATACATACAGCTGATTCACGCTGTTGTACAGAAACTAACAGAACATTGTAAAACAGTTACCCTCCAATTAAAAAATTATTTAAGGGAAAAAAAGAACCATTGCTCTGTAATGACCTATAAGGGAAAAGAATCTAAAAATAGGATATGTGTATATGTATAACTGAATCACTTTGTTGTACACTTGAAACTAATATAACATTGTAAATCAAGTATACTCCAATAAAATTTTTTTAAAAAGAACCATTGTTACTAAAGTGTTAGTCTCTCAGTTGTGTCCAACCCTTTGCGATCCCATGGACTGTAGCCTGCCAATCTCCTCTGTCCATGGGATTTTTCAGGCAAGAATACTGGAGTGGGTTGCCATTTCCTTCTCCAGGGGATCTTCCCAACCCAGGGATTGACCCAGGTCTCCAACATTGCAGGCACATTTTTTACTGTCTGAGCCACCAGGGAAGCCCAATTGTTACAAAATGACCTCATTATCCAGATGGAGAAACTGAAATTCAGAGAGGATAGGTAACTGGCTTAGAGTTGAACACCAATTTTTTTCAATAGAACTATGATTAAATCCTGGTTCACATTTCTATTCTCTTTTAACTCTATCATGCTCTATCTGAGATTGGGGATGAAAAATATGTTAACTGTAACAACCATTAACTAAACTGAGGAATAGTTTTATTTTGGGGGGTCCTAAATTAGAATTATCTGTTGGAAAAATCACCTTAAAGAAATTAAGAGTTGGGGATTCTGGGTATGACTCTAGTATAAATTTCATGGGCTTTCTATAGCCTTTTAACCACTGAATAAGAGTTGCATTTCCTCTTATTCTCTCTGCTAGACTGATTTAGCCACATTTATCTGCCTACAATGAGGGAGGCCCAGGTTCAATCCTTGGGCCAGGAAGATCTCCTGGAGAAGGAAATGGCAACCCACTCCAGTATTCTTGCCTGGAAAATCCCATGGATGGAAGAGCCTGGCAGGCTACAGTCCACGGGGTAACAAAGAGTCGGACATGACTGAGCGACTTCACTTTCTTTCACTTTCATAAAATGCTCCATGTAAAACTTTCACAGGCAAAAGGCCCAATATAATTTCAGTAGAATAATTAGTGTTTTATTTTGGTTCTTTATAAATAGGTATACCTTTCTATTTTTAAATTCTGAAAAACTCAGCATTTTTTTCTAGAGTTTAGTGAGTATGAATATAATCTTCTGCTGTGTACTGTCATAAGCATAACGACTCAAACGGCTCCTAAAAGCAGCTTGAAAACTCATTCCCCCGCGCTACCACCCACACACAACTCAGCTTGTCCCAACATTCCCAGTGGGAGGTGGGTACTTGGTCTATACAAGATCTGAACCTGCTTCACATCAGTCATGTGGTGAGCAGGGCAGGAGGCGTGGCTGTGGAATAACCACTGAGAAGACGAGCCTGTGGTTCAGAAGTCCTGGGAAAAGATAGAACACCAAGTCTTGAGCAGGAAAAGGCTAAATATGTACCAGACACCTAGATTATGTTTCTTCCTTTGGGCAAGAAGAAGTTCAGATGGGGCTGAAAACAAAGCCACAGGCAAATATATGAATAGAAATATTTAGCAGATGGATGGGGCAGAGGGGGTTCTGAGTGGGTGTTGGCAAAGATTGTCAGAGTTCCTGGATTCTATCCAACCAAACCGATGCTGCTTAAGTATGCAAGACTTTCTTTGTTAGCATTAGTTAGTAACTGATAGGGAAATTTTTCACTAGGGTATTTCATCACTAGGTTGCATTCGATTATTTATTCTTTTTTATATGGTGGTTTAGTTGCTCAGTCATGTCCAACTCTTTGCAACCCCATGGACTGTAGCCCACCAGGCTCCTCCATCCATGGGGATTCTCCAGACAAGAGTACTGGAGTGGGGTGCCATTTCCTTCTCTAGGGGATCTTCCCAACCCAGGAATCGAACCCCAGTCTCCTGCATTGCAGGCAGATTTTTTTTTTTAATCAACTGAGCTACAAGGGAGATTCTTTTTTTTTTTTTTAATTTTATTTTATTTTTAAACTTTACATAATTGTATTAATTTTGCCAAATATCAAAATGAATCCGCCACAGGTATACATGTGTTCCCCATCCTGAACCCTCCTCCCTCCTCCCTCCCCATACCATCCCTCTGGGTCGTCCCAGTGCACTAGCCCCAAGCATCCAGTATAGTGTATCAAACCTGGACTGGCAACTCGTTTCTTACATGATATTTTACATGTTTCAATGTCATTCTTCCAAATCTTCCCACCCTCTCCCTCTCCCACAGAGTCCATAAGACTGTTCTATACATCAGTGTCTCTTTTGCTGTCTCGTACACCAGGTTATTGTTACCATCTTCCTAAATTCCATATATATGCGTTAGTATACTGTATTTATGTTTTATATAACAAATATTTATTTAATACCTACTGTAAGTCTAGTGTTGTTCTAAATTGATGTAGTGAGAATGACACTATATGATCTCAAATATGGACTCTAAAAATAAACCTAATTCATAGATATAGAGAATAGATTGGTGGGTGCCAGAGGCAGGGTTGTGGGAGGGTGGGCAAAATGGGTAAGGAAGTCAAAAGGTACAAACTTCCAGTTACAAAATAAAGAAGTCATGAGCATGTAATGTACAGCATGATGACTATAGCTAATAATACTGTACTGCATATTTTAAAGTTAAGAGGGTCGATCTGAAATGTTTTCATCGCAAAAAAAAAATTGTAGCTACGTATGGGTGATGGATGTTAACTCAATGTTTATTGTGATTATTCTGCAATGTATACAAGTATTGAATCATTATGTTGTACACCTGAAGCTAATGTAATGTTGTATGTCAATTATATCAATTAGAAAAACTGCTCCAGGCACTCTAGGGATGAAAAGAAAGAGGAAAAGAAAAATAGAGAAGACCTTACCCCTTTGAAGCTAACCCCTTCAGTGGGGGTGGTATACAGACAATATATAGACAATAAGAGGGATAGTAAGCACAGGTGAGGAGGGTTGGGGAATCTTCTCTGATAAAAAATGGTATGAGCAGAGATATGAAAGAAATGAGAGAGATGGTAATGAGAATACCTGGGAGAAGATGGGTCCAAGCAAAGGCAACAGCAAGTTTAAAGCCTGAAGGCTGAGGGAAGCCTAGTATGTTCCAGGAATAGGAAAGAAACAAGGTGGCAGCAAAGGAATAAGAGAGTGGGGTGTGTTAAGAGATGAGGAATACTACCAGTACCGTGAGTGCTAAGTTGCTTCAGTCATGTCCAACTCTTCATGATCCCATGGACTGTAGCCCACCAGACTCCTCTGTCCATGGGATTCTCCAGGCAAGAATACTGGAGTGGGTTCCCATTTCCTTCTCCAGGGGATCTTCCCAACCCAGGGATTGATCCTGCATCTCCTGTGTCTCCTGGATTGGCAGGCAGGTTCTTTACCACTAGCACCACCTGGGAAGCCCCGCCAGTACCATGCCTCCTGTTTAATTTAAAATGTATGGTGAGATTGTGTGACTTTGCAAGAAGACAGAGAGGCTATGGGTGAAACATTTTCTCATTGTTTTAGATCATTTTTTGTGTCCCTTTCTTTCCCAGTACTGACCCTCTGTTCTGTTTAGCCCTGTCTTCATCCACATCTCTCTGTTTATGCTTTCTCCTCTTCTAGAGAATTGAACCTAGCTGATATAGCTAAATCCAGAAGCTAGAGCAGGCATTTGTGGGAAAAAAATGCCAGTTCAGAGTACTGAGATTTTCAGGTGGCTGCACTGCATCCTCAAAGGCAGGCTCAGGATTGTCATAAGAGTTATGGGGAGAAAAGTTAACTTGTCCCCAGAAAATAAGTCCAGCCTTCTCAACTCCTGAGTCCTACCTCTTGTAGACTCTACTAATCTTTTCCTATTAACTGTGATCTTAAACTGTTCCACATAAAGATGGGTGTCTGCCATGACAGTCTGCTTAAAGATGACCATCTCTTCTCCTGCCATTCCAGAAACTAACTTCTGGCCATGATCCTCTGATTTTATTCCTCTCCAGTGGCTTGAGAACCTTCAGAGTTGAGCAATGCTTTAGTGCGCCATTAACATTGTATTCCATATATGCTATGTGTAAAGTAAATTACAGCAGTCCACGTGAAATAGGGTGATGGCTTAGACTAGGGGAAAAGCTATAGGAAGGGAGATATGTGGACAGATTTAAGAAATCTTTAGCTGAGGATCTTGACAGGACTTGGAGATAGATTAAATGCAGATGTTGTAGAAGAAGGAGGTATTATAGCTGACATATAGGTTTCTGACTTACAGAACTGAATAGAAACTCTTCACTGGGGCATGGAGTATTGAAAGAGGACCTAGCTGGTGGGGGAAGATCATAAGGAAAAACTGAGTTTGGAATGTCTTTGAAAAATTGGATATCAAATAGACAGAGGAACAGGTGGATTTCTGGAAGTCAGAAGAGAGATTTACCTTGGAAATATAAATTTTGGAAGTTTTCAACATGTAGTTATTAAATATCTTTAGGTATCGAGGGAAGTCTCAAAAAAAAGAATATAGTATGAGAAGTGATGTCCCCATAACTGAACCACAATGCACGCCATTATTTTGAAGTCAGTTGTGGAGGAAGGACCAAAAAAGGACACTGAGTGGGATGGAAGGAAAACCAGGAGAACATGTGGTCACTCTCAGTCCCTTGTATTCTGATTTGCTTTCTTGAATGAGAAGAAAAGGGATGCAGTTATGATGACTGCCCTGAGACTTTCTCAGAAGAATGGGGTAAGCATATTCATGCCTTCCATTCTATGTACCATGGGAGAAGCAAGTTGAGAATTGATGCATTGAATCATACTATCTTACAGTAGCCAGATAAATATGAAGTCTTTTTATTTTTTTAAAAATTATTTATTTGGCTGTGCAGAGTCTTAGTTGGGGCATGTGGCATCTTTAGTTGCTGCATGTGATCTCTTATTTGCGGCATGTGGGATCTAGTTCCCTGACCAGGGGTCGAACCCAGGCCCCCTGCATTGGGAGTGGACTTTTAGTCACTGGACTACCAGGGAAGTCCCTAAAGTCTTTTTAAAAATGTCTTTAACTAGAGCCAGGAAACTTCAAGAATATTAAGACAAAAATGTTTTTTAAAGTTAAAGAAGAGTAACTTTGGAGGATGAGTTGATGGTGGTGGTATTGTAATGACACTGGTGAGACACATGAAACCCAAGTTGTTTGAAAACAACTTATTCCTTGCAAATTATCTCATTACTATTTTAAACTGCTTTCATGTTGATGGTTAATATTTTGTATTAACTATATTAAATAATATAATTTTAAATAATATAGTTTATTATTAAATCCCTTTAATTCCTGGAAATATTTTAGCCTATAGAGCAAAAACATTCTGCTGATCTCAGCCATAACTGGCCAATACGTGTCACTGCAGAGACTGCAGGTAACAGCTTGTAGGGAGGACAGTACTACTGAACCAAATGCAGTAGTCTGGGTGGGAACAGTGAAAATGCTTTTATGGCTCACACTTAGCAGGAAGTAATGGGCTAATATCATAAAAAAATGCTGAGAATGCATTTTGGGGGGCTTTTGGCTGCTAATCAGCTGGGGCAGCCAATGGTCTTTGATAGAGAGCCACTCTAATTTCTGTGGTAGCTGGGACTACAGACACTTTGTAATGAAGAAAATTACCAGTTCCTGTTCCTAAGGACAGAGTAGTGCCAAAGATGGAAATTTCATTTTGTATCCAAGAAAGGAGGGTGAATTGGAGTTAAGAAGGGAAGGGAGAGAGATTGGTTTCTTGGTGCATGGCCAAGAAATAGTTCATTCCTGACATGAGCATCATGTACAGAAATTGTCTAGGATAATGTCTGGTTCTCACTGAATGTTTAGTAAATGTTTGTTGGAGTTGATCTTCTCTTTAACTCTTTCCCTGACATGGAATAATTATAATTAACTCATTATTCTGATCAGCATCTGGCATCCTGATACTAGATCATTAAATGAAATAAACAGCAACTGAAGAAGTGGTTAAATGTTAACCCTTAATTCTGTATTGCATTGTGTGCTTGTGGTTTATCTTACACCAATAACTTAGTTCTTCACAAGTCTTCTGACCATTCTTCAATACTTCTTAGTAGGCATTGAGTAGGAGTGGCCTGTCAGGAGAGGGTTATTGACCAGGTGACATTGAGCAGCTGTTTATCTTTACTGAGATAAGGGCAAGAGAAAACAGATTTCCACTGTATAAGCACCTCCTGTGATATCAGATAAAACTCAACTATATAATCATTTGAAACTGACACAATATACCCAGATTAAACTTCCAAAAGCATAGCTCTGATTTTATAATTCTGTACTCAAAAATGTTGGATGGCTCCCCATTGGCTGGTGAATAAAATTAATCCCTTAATCTGGCACTCTATGGTGTATATTCTACCTTTCAAGGTTATATCCTGTTCTCCTTCACAGATCCTGAAACTTGATCTAAGCTATTCTTCACATGTTTCCTTGTCTTTCCATCCAAGGATTTCCCTTATGCTATGCTTTCTAATATGCATGTCTTCCCTCACATTCAGATTCATTCAAATTTTATCCATCCTTTATGTTAGATTGGGTTCAGATGTTATGCTCTTCAATAAGTCATCCTTTATTCTTTCAGAATAATCATTCTCCTTTCTCCAGAAACTTTGATGAGGCTTTATGGTGCTGACAGAGATGGGCTGACCATCTCTTTCTTGAAATTCTCAAACCCCCAAAGCTATGAAAATAAAAATAATTTCAAAATTCATTAAAAAATCAGATCTGACCTGAACTCATTTGGTAGTAAAATTCAACCTGAAGTGATGTGAGACTCTCTCTAGTCTTTATTTATCTCATCTAATAAGCATTTATTTCAGTTCAGAAATAGAAATGTATTTGATAATGCACTACTCTCTCAAATCCCTCTGTGTTATTTAATCACTGGCAGGTAAAGAAGCTGTCTGCCAATGCAGGAGACATAGGAGACTCAGGTTCGATCCCCGAGTTGGGAAGATCTCCTGGAGGAGGAGATGGCAACACACTCCACTATTTTTTGCCTAAAAAATCCCATGGACAGAGGAGCCTGGTGGGCTAGAGTCCGTGGGGTCACAAAAGAATTGGCCATGACTCAGCAACTGAGCATGCACACATGCCTGGTATACTACTTGTACTTGAATACTACTTGTATATGAATCTTATATCCTAAGTCTGAAAATGTATGAATCCTGAAATACATCTGTTTCCAAGATTCTTGGAGAGGAATTGTAAACTTGATTAGATTTATATACAGTTGTCTTTTTTTATTCTGCCTTATATCTAGACAACCATTCTATTCTGAGAGAACCTGCCATCATGTGAGTCAGTGGGAATTAGGGCTCCATCTCCATCATGAATTTTGAAGTCACCTGGTACTTCAACCTCATCTCCCCTGGTATTTGGTCACAGATGTATAACCTAAGCTTCACCATTTGAACGTTCCCTCCTGGGACTTGGAATTCTGAGAGCGATGCAAAGGAACAGAGAGATTTAGAGATTATTCCTTGAGGCAGTAGTTAAGTGACCTGTGGCAGTGATGCCATCACCAGCTGTTCCTGTAAAGTGACTTTGGCTGTATTTCTTGTTGCCTAGTTACCTTTGGTTATTGATTATTTTTTTCCCTAGTTTTCTTTTTTTTTAATTTATTTATTTTAATTGAAGACTTATTACTTTACAATATGGTAGTGGTTTTTGCCATACATTGACATGAATCAGCCATGGGTGTACATGTGTTCCCCATCCTGAACTTCCCCTCCCAGCTCCCTGCCCATACCATCCCTCAGGGTTATCCCAGTGCACCAGCCCTGAGCACCCTGTCTCATGCATCGAACCTGGACTGGCGATCTATTTCACATATGACAATATTCATGTTTCAATGCTATTCTCTCAAATCATCCCACCCTTGCCTTTTCCCACAGAGTCCAAAAGTCTGTTGTTTATATCTGTGTCTCTTTTGCTGTCTCACATATAGGATCATTGTTACCATCTTTCTAAATTCCATATATATGCATTAATATACCATATTGGTGTTTTTCTTTCTGACTTACTTCACTCTGTATAATAGGCTCCAGTTTCATCCACCTCATTAGAACTGATTCAAATGCATTTTTTAATAACTGATTAACATTCCATTGTGTATATGTGCCACAAATTTCTTATCTATTCGTCTGCCAATGGACATCTAGGTTGCTTCCATGTCCTGGCTATCGTAAACAGTGCTGTGATGAACATTGGGGTACATGTGTCTCTTTCAGTTCTGGTTTCCTCAATGTGTATGCCCAGCAGTGGGATTGCTGGGTTGTATGCACCCCCACTCCTGTAGTCTTGCCTGGAAAATCCCATGGACAGAGGAGCCTGGTAGGCTGCAGTCCATGGGGTCTCTAAGAGTCGGACACGACTGAGCGACTTCACTTTCACTTTTCACTTTCCTGCATTGGAGAAGGAAATGGTAACCCACTCCAGTGTTCTTGCCTGGAGAATCCCAGGGATGGGGGAGCCTGGTGGACTGCCATCTATGGGGTCGCACAGAGTCGGACACGACTGAAGTGACTCAGCAGCAGCAGCAGCATGGGGGTTCTATTTCCAGTTTTTCAAGGAATCTCCACACTGTTCTCCAAAATGGCTGTACTAGTTTGCATTCCCACCAACAGTGTAAGAGGGTTCCCTTTTATCCCCACCCTCTCCAGAATTTATTGTTTGTAGACTTTTTGATAGCAGACATTCTGACTGGTGTGAAATGGTACCTCATTGTGGTTTTGATTTGCATTTCTCTGATAATGAGTGATGTTGAGCATTTTTTCATGTGTTTGTTAGCCATCTATATGTCTTCTTTAGAGAAATGTCTGTTTAGTTCTTTGGCCCATTTTTTGATTGGGTCATTTATTTTTCTGGAATTGAGCTGCAGGAGTTGCTTGTATATTTTTGAGATTAATTCTTTATCAGTTGCTTTGTTTGCTATTATTTTCTCCCATTCTGAAGGCTGTCTTTTCACCTTGCTTATAGTTTCCTTCATTGTGCAAAAGCTTTTAAGTTTAATTAGGTCCCATTTTTTTTATTTTTCCTTTTACTTCCATTACTCAGGGAGGTGGGTCATAGAGGATCCTGCTGTGATTTATGTCAGAGAGTGTTTTGCCTATGTTTTCCTCTAGGAGTCTTAGAGTTTCTGGTCTTACATTGAGATCGTTAATCCATTTTTGAGTTAATTGTTGTGTATGGTGTTAGAAAGTGTTCTAGTTTCACTCTTTTACAGGTGGTTGACCAGTTTTCCCAGCACCACTTGTTAAAGAGATTGTCTTTTCTCCATTGTATATTCTTGCCTCCTTTGTCAAAGATAAGGTGTCCATAGGTGCATGTATTTATCTCTGGGCTTCCTATTTTGTTCCACTGATCTATATATTGGTCTTTGTGCCAGTACCATACTGTCTTACTGACTATAGCCTTGTAGTATAGTCTGAAGTCAGGCAGGTTGATTCCTCCAGTTCTGTTCTTCTTTCTCAAGATTGATTTGGCTATTTGAAGTTTTTTGTAATTCCATACAAATTGTGAAATTATTTTTTCTAGTTCTCTGAAAAATACCATTGGTAGCTTGATAGGGATTGCGTTGAATCTATAGATTGCTTTGGGTAGTATACTCATTTTCACTATGTTGATTCTTCCAATCCATGAACGTGGTATATTTCTCCATCTATTTGTGTCATCTTTGATTTATTTAATCAGTGTTTTATAGTTTTTTATATATAGGTCTTTTGTGTCTTTAGGTAGATTTATTCCTAAGTATTTTATTCTTTTTGTTACAATGGGGAATGGAATTGTTTCCTTAATTTCTCTTTCTATTTTCTCATTGTTAGTGTATAGGAATGCAAGGGATTTCTGTGTGTTAATTTTATATCCTGCAACTTTATATTGATTAGCTCTAGTAATTTTCTGGTGGTGTATTTATGGTTTTCTATATAGAAGATCATGTCAGCTGCAAACAGTGAAAGTTTTACTTCTTCTTTTCCAATTTGGATTTCTTTTACTTCTGTTTTTTTTTTTCTGATTGCTGTGGCTAAAACTTCCAAAACTGTAGTGGTGAGAGTGGGCACCCTTGTCTTGCTCCTGACTTTAGGGGAAATGCTTTCAGTGTTTCACCATTGAGGATAATGTTTGCTGTGGGTTTATTATATATGGCATTTGTTATGTTGAGGTATGTTCCTTCTATGCCTGCTTTCTGGAGGGTTTTTATCATAAATGAACGTTGAATTTTGTCAAAGACTTTCTCTGTATCTATTAAGATAATTATATGGTTTTTATCTTTCAATTTGTTTATGTGGTGTATAACACTGATTGATTTGCAAATATTGAAGAATTCTTGCATCTCTGGGATAAAGCCCACTTGGTCATAATATATGATCTTTTTATTATGTTGTTGGATTCTGTTTATTATAATTTCGTTAAGGATTTTTGCATCTGTGTTCATCAGTGATATTGGCCTGTAGTTTTCTTTTTTTGTGTGGCATCTTTGTCTGGTTTTGGTATTAGGGTGATGGTGGCCTCATAGAATGAGTTTGGAAGTTTACCTTCCTCTGCAATTTTCTGGAAGAGTTTGAGTAGGATAGGTGTTAGCTCTTCTCTAAATTTTTGGTAGAATTTAGCTGTGAAGCCGTCTGGTCCTGGGCTTTTGTTTGTTGGAAGATTTTTTATTACAGTTTCGATTTCCATGCTTGTGATGGGTCTGTTAAGATTTTCTATTTCTTTGGGTTCAGTTTTGGAAAATTATACTTTTCTAAGAATTCATCCATTTCTTCCAGGTTGTCCATTTTATTGGCATATAGTTGCTGATAGTAGTCTCTTATGATCCTTTGTGTTTCTGTGTTGTCTGTTGTGATTTCTCCATTTTCATTTCTAATTTTGTTGATTTGATTCTTCTCCCTTTTTTTCTTGATGAGTCTGGCTAATGGTTTGTCTATTTTATTTATATTCTCAAAAAACCAGCTTTTAGTTTTGTTGGATTTTGCTATAGTCTCCTTTGTTTCTTTTTCATTTATTTCTGCCTTGCTGCTGCTGCTGCTAAGTTGCTTCAGTCGTGTCCGACTCTGTGCGACCCTGTAGAAGCCAGCCTATGAGGCTCCTCTGTCCTTGGGATTCTCCAGGCAAGAACACTGGAATGGGTTGCCATTTCCTTCTCCAATGCAGGAAAGTGAAAAGTGAAAATGAAGTCACTCAGTCGTGTCCGACTCTTAGTGACCCCATGGACTGCAGCCTACCAGGCTCCTCCATCCATGGGAGTTTCCAGGCAAGAGTACTGGGGTGGGGTGCCATCACCTTCTCCATTTCTGCCTTAATTTTTATGATTTTTTTCCTTCTATTAACACTGCGGTTCTTCACTTCTTCTTTTTCTAGTTGCTTTAGGTGTAGAGTTAGGTAATTTATTTTATTTTTCTCTTGTTTCTGGAGGTAAGCTTGTATTGCTATGAACCTTACCCTTAGCACTGCTTTTACTGAATCCCATAGGTTTTGGGTTGTTGTGTTTTCATTTTCATTTGTTTCTATGCATATTTTGATTTCTTTTTTGATTTCTTCTGTGATTTGTTGGTTATTCAGAATCATGTTGTTTAGCCTCCATATATTTGTATTTTTTAAGCCTAATTTGCCAGATATCCTGTTGATTCTGTGAACTATCCAATATCCTTTCAATAAACTTCTCCCCTTAAGTTAGCCAGTTAGTTTTTGTTATTTGTCTCTAAAAATCCTAACTGATTTTAGACTGTCTTTTCTTTCAACCTTTATCTTAGTTATTTCAGGCTCCTATAAACAAAGTACCATAGACTGGGTAGTTTACAAACACAACAGAAGTTTATTTCTCACATTTCTGGAGACTGGCTTTCCTGGTGGCTCATATAGTGTAGAATCTGCAGGCAATGCAGGAGATCCAGCTTCTATCCCTGAGTTGAGATCCCCTGGAGGAGGAAATGGCAACTCAATCCAGTATTCTAGCTTGGAGAATTCCATGGGCAGAGGAGCCTGGTGGGCTATAGTCCATGAGGTCACAGAGTTGGACATGACTGAGCAACTAACACTGTCACTTCACTTTTCTGGATACTGAAAGTTCCATGTCATGGTGTCAGTATGGTCAGGTTCTGAGGAGGACTCTCTTCCAGGCTATAGATTGCTGACTTCTCCTTTTATCTTCACAGTGTTGGAAAGGAAGTTAGCTATATCTCTGGCCTCTTCCTATATGGGCACTAATCCCCTTCATGAGAGCTCCACCCTCATGATTGCATCTAAACCTAGTGCAACCCCAATTACTTTCCAAAGACTCCATCTAATAAACATCACATTGGGATTGGTGTTTCAGCATATGAACTTGGGGGGCACAAGCATTGAATTCATAACACCACTCTCATCTAGATTTTTATCTTTGTGTACTCAAAACACCTAGTAACAACAGATAATTGATAACTTTTACATATGGCACTGGTCATACTGGTAGTTTAGAAAGATCACTCTTTTTGATGATGTATAGAAAATGGGGTAGAAGAGGAAAGATTGGAGTATTCCAGTTGGGAGGTAATACTGTCGTGATTAATGTAGTAGATATGGAGATGGTGGGAAATTTTATGGATTTGAGCAATGTTTTAGGAAATAGGTCAGGATTTGATGATTGATTGATTGTGGTGGGAAGTGAATAGGGAGGAGGACAATGACTACCAAATATCTGTTTTGCATCATCAGTTGGATAATGGTGCCATTCAAAGAGTCAAGGAACATAGGAACAATAGCAGTTTGGGGGTGATAAGGGAGAGAATTGGGTCAGCTGGCAATGTATTGAGTTTCAGGACCAATGGACAGGTCCTGTATAGAATGACTGGTGGGTCTAAAGGTCAATCAGAGTCAGAGATTAGGCATCACCACAATATTGATGGTACTTAAATCCATGGGAGTAAATGAAACCTCACAAAAGGCTAGTATAGATTGGGAAGCTACCTAGGACAGAGCACTGAGGAATATGAAAGTGATCAACTAAAGCCGAGGGAGCCATCAAAGGGGGAACAAGAGAGGAAGGACCACTCCACTGTAAATTGTGTCTGTAACAACCAATAACACATGATCTTTGTCTTCAAAGGTTGCAGGAAAGGGAAGAACAAACACATCAGTGTTTGCAACACAATGTGACAGGTATTAAATCAGAGGTATATTCGTGCAGAAGAGGTGAGTATAAGGAGAAGCCTAGTAATGAATGGGACACATCCATTATTCTGAAGTGTAGTTGACCAATTATCTGTATGGCATAATGTATTCATGGGTATATTCACGTCGGTCACATGACCGACAGACTACATATTTAATATTAAGCTTCCTTTGATTGAATTTCCTTTCAGCACCTCTTTTGCCTGCTAAGCAAGATTTCTCTAGTATTTCTTTCAATCTGCTTTGTGGTGGTAACTACTTACAGGTCAACAGAGATTCTTTTTTGCCAGTGGAAAAAGTCCGTGGGTCTAGTTAAAAATAGTCAAATATCTGACAATTTCTTTTAAAACTTTCTAGATAATTTTATGTAGTATGATTACAATTGGAAGAGAGATATTTTCATTGAATCTGGATGTGGCTGAAAGTGACTGAGTATGAAGTGAGTCAACCATCTTTATCTTCTTGGCTTGTACTTAGCCATTGATTTTTTTTCTTTCCAGCAGGAAATATTTTAAAGCACAAAGAACTCAGTAGTGAAAAGAGGCCCCCTGGTTTCTAATTCTACCTCTGCCACTAGTTAAATGTGTAACCTAGAAAAGTCACTTTTGCACTCTGGGCCTTGGTTGCTACTTCTTGACAAAGGAGTTGCTATCTGTCCCAGGCACCTCACAGAATTGTTGTGGGAATCAAGTGATAAATCGATGCAAAACTCCTTGGATAACATAATGGTGCTTGTGGAAGACACCAGTCCTTTCCCAGCTTTCCATGTGATCCCATAAACAACCTAGTATCCTTTTAGTTATGTTGGAACAATGTGAAACCTCTGCTAATGAACTGAGTGGGTGTGACATGTAACTGCTAAGTCAAAGCATTAAGAGTTCATAGGCTATCTCCAAGCTCTCTATTCCCCTTCTTTAGTAGCCATGGAGATTATACGTTCTGAGGACAGAAGGAGCCTCAGTCTCCGAGTCACTAAATTGTGGAAAACCCCACTTCCCAAATGCTCCCCAATTGACTTTGCATTAGTGAGATATGTTTGGTTCTTTAGTCTCTGTGATTTGGGGGCTATGTGTGGTTGAAACATATCTAAGCCTCTTCTGGTGAACAGTGTCACAACCTAAGGCATGATGATGTTAGATTTTCTGTGGAAGTCTGTGGGAAACTAGAGATGTGCAACTTTAAACAGCTTTTGATGGTAGTTCCTGCAAGAGAAATGATAGGCTTTATTGTTTCTTTAGCAAAAACCCTTCATTTCCCATTGTCTTTCCAAACCATCTCAAAATTCAGTATTGCAACCAAGATACCAGTGCTGCCATTGGTCCTATTTTGACCCTAAGGCTGAGAGCTCACTCCTGCCACTGTTTCCTCCCTTTTAGATTATTCAGACCAACCAAAAGAATGACAACTAGGTAAAGACAATAGAAGCCTGGTAACTGCTCTACCAGGGTGAGTCCAACAGAGGTAGAGTGGGATAGGATAGGGAGATCTCGCTTTGTAAGGGTATTTTTGTACAGGAAAACCCCCTTTCATTTCCTCTGATTATTTTCTCCTTGTCTGCTTCCTATTATTCTGCCTTCTATTTATTTTTTACTCATGAGCTTCTCTTATTTTAAGAGAGAGGGAGTGGCCACTCTGTGCTCAGGGCTGTAAGACATACAGAGCAGTTTAAGATACGCTTGCCTTTAAGGGATTTATAATACATTGGGGAAATGAGCTTTCCACACAGCAATCAAAACCAGTGCAAAATTATGGAATTCAGTGCTAAACTGAGAGACACAAATTGGAAACGCTGTAGCAGATAGCAGAGAGGGAGAACAATGGAGGTCATTTGGGGCGAGAGAGAACTCGGAAAGTGAGGGCTGGGATAGGAGGCTGTTGCCATAATCCAAGAGTGAGCAGATAAATCTTTGGAAATTGGCATAGAGAAGGGGAAGGGGCTTCCCAGGTGGCACTAGTGGTAAAGAGCATGCCTGGCAATGCAGGAGACTTAAGAGACACAGGTTCGATCCCTGGGTCAAGAAGATCCCCTGGAGGAGAGCATGGCAACAGACTCCAGTATTCTTGCCAGGGGAATCCCATGGACAGAGAAGCCTGGTGGGCTATGGTCCATAAGATCGCAAAGAATCGGACACAACTGAAGCAGCTTAGCATGTACGCATGCATAGAGAAGGACATGTTTGGATGAAATGCATGCATTTGTTTTTTTTTTTTAATTTTATTTTATTTTTAAACTTTACAATATTGTATTAGTTTTGCAAATATCAAAATGAATCCGCCACAGGTATACCTGCGTTCCCCATCCTGAACCCTCCACCCTCCTCCCTCCCCTCCCCTCCCTCTGGGTCGTCCCAGTGCACCAGCCCCAAGCCTCCAGTACCGTGCATCGAACCTGGACTGGCGACTCGTTTCATACATGATATTATACATGTTTCAATGCTATTTTCCCAAATCTCCCCACCCTCTCCTTCTCCCACAGAGTCCATAAGACTGATCTATACATCGGTGTCTCTTTTGCTGTCTCGTACACAGGGTTACAGATGGCTAACAAACACATGAAAAGTTCCTCAACATCACTCATTATCAGAGAAATGCAAATCAAAACCACTATGAGGTACCATTTCATGCCAGTCAGAATGGCTGTGATCCAAAAGTCTACAAGCAATAAATGCTGGAGAGGGTGTGGAGAAAAGGGAACTCTCTTACACTGTTGGTGGGAATGCAAACTAGTACAGCCACTATGGAGAACAGTGTGGAGATTCCTTAAAAAACTGGAAATAGAACTGCCTTATGATCCAGCAATCCCACTGCTGGGCATACACACTGAGGAAACCAGAAGGGAAAGAGACACGTGTACCCCAATGTTCATCGCAGCACTGTTTATAATAGCCAGGACATGGAAGCAACCTAGATGTCCATCAGCAGATGAATGGATAAGAAAGCTGTGGTACATATACACAATGGAGTATTACTCAGCCATTAAAAAGAATACATTTGAATCAGTTCTAATGAGATGGATGAAACTGGAACCTATTATACAGAGTGAAGTAAGCCAGAAAGAAAAACACCAATACAGTACACTAACGCATATATATGGAATTTAGAAAGATGGTAACAATAACCCTGTGTACGAGACAGCAAAAGAGACACTGATATATAGATCATTCTTATGGACTCTGTGGGAGAGGGAGAGGGTCGGGAGATTTGGGAGAATAGCATTAAAACATGTATAATATCATGTATGAAAAGAGTTGCCAGTCCAGGTTCGATGCACGATACTGGATGCTTGGGGCTGGTGCACTGGGACGACCCAGAGGGAGGGTATGGGGAGGGAGGAGGGAGGAGGGTTCAGGATGGGGAACACAGGTATACCTGTGGTGGATTCATTTTGATATTTGGCAAAACTAATACAATATTGTAAAGTTTAAAAATAAAATACAGTAAAAAAAATTTAATGTAATTGAAGGACAAAGGCTCTTCTGTCAACAAAAGCCTTGTTATCCATAAAATGAGGAAGTTGGACTACTTGATCACAAAAGCAATTCTTGTTCTGACTTTCTATAAATATGGATCCAAATCTACAATCATAGAATATTTTGAAGTTACAAAGCATTGCTGCTAGTTTGTATGGATTCCCACATAGCTTTTGGTAATAGCCACTTTTAAAAGACCATTAATATTTGAATTACCACAATCACTAATTGGAGGTAGTTTTTCGCTAAAATTCTGAGGTCATTTTAGAAATCAAAATGATTCTATCGGAGAGATAAGGCTTACTTCCAGCAGAATGGTAACAAGAGTGTGGAGGCCATCAACAGAAATAAAGAGAAAAGCTGGTCATTAATAAGCCACAATAGCCCTAAAGATTATGGGAGGAGAACCCTGGCCTAGCAAATTACCATGTTTAGCTCTAGGTTGAGATATAGTATTTTGTAAAATTTTTCATATGGCCGAATTTGTTTATAGTTATCCTCATAGTCCAACTGCAACATTTCTTAGATCGCAAGTCCTTTTGTAATTCGTTTTCAAAACTCCAGGCAGTATATGTGGAATGAATTTCCTAGGAAATGCCCTTGGAGTTGTTTCTCTAACGGTGGACGTGGAAATACCCTGATTGCTTCACTTCTGCCTGATGCCTGCCTCACAATGCAATGACCTAGGATTAAGTGGCTATTGAATCAGACCAGAAGACTTGGTTTGCTTACTCAGTTTCTAATCAACAAGTTAGCTGGGCATAGGTCAAATAAGGATTGGCTGTCTGAAATATGAAATCTCTTCTAGGAAACCTGCTAGGTGCCAGATGTTTTCTATATATTTATTTAATGACCACTTTATAGACAGGAATGCAGGCAAGACATCTGCCAGATTGAATTCACTGTAGTAGTGAATATGTGATGAGACCAGTAAGATACTTTTGCTATTTACCATTGACTAAAGCTTAGTTCCTTTAGTTAATACTGCTTTATTGATTTTGCGATTATTTTTTGAAACAGTATGTGTTTAATATCAGTATTTAATTTATTTCCACAAAATGCAAAGTTCACCCTGAGAAGAAACTGAATGTTAAAACTAACACAGTTAAAACTAACACAGATCAAGTATCTCCGTACTAAGAAAATACCTCCTGGACGAAGGGGAAGCTTTGCGATTCAGCCAGTAAATCCTGCTTCCTAAGCTATAGTGTGCATAAGGCTTTCCCACACATCTCCTGTTGCTACGGAAACCTCTTTCAGTGTCTGAGCTCTAAACAGCTGACTCATTTCAAAGTCTGGCTCTCAAACCTCTCAGCTCACAGCTTAGAGAGACAAATGGAAACAAAGAAAAACAAAGAAACAATGAAATATCAATATATACTATTTCATTTTAAAAGTAAGTAAATTATGTGTCTTAACATATAGGCAAAAGGCAAAGTAATGCAAATCCCCAGTTGCTACAGACTGCAGAAAAGATATTTCAGAAGCATCCACAATCCATGGCCTGTAAAAGGGGCTTTCTATCCTTTGGACTTAGTGACAAAGAGTAAAACTGAAGCTGAAAGAGAGATCCTCAGTGACTCCCTTATACCAAAACAGTCCAACCAGATACACATGAAAACACAAGCAAACAGAATGATCAGCAAAGCAGTTAGCATGGAGGGGGAGGGCAGAGAGAGAAGGGGGAGGGCAGAGGTAACTTCAGTGCAGTTCAGTTCAGTCGCTCAGTTGTGTCCGACTCTTTGAGACTGAACTGAACTGAACTGAACTGAAGTTACCTCTGCCCTCCCCCTTCTCTTAGAAAACCTCAAAGTAGTCTTAGGAAGTGTCAAAACAAAGCTTAAGAATGTCCTAAAGGAAACTTCCTACTTTGGTCTCCATCTTTGGTTCTATTAAGTCAACTTATTCAAGGAATACACAGATGTACATTTATTAAATGGGCAGATGCCACAAATCTAGGAGTTGGATTTCAGTCCAGAGAATTTCATAACATTCCTTTGGAATTTCAGACTGAGGAAATAAATGTCTGAACACGCTCATTGGTGCCAACTGGCCCAGAGTGTATGCTGGAATTTTGTATACTTTTTACATTTACAGCTAGTAATTGTCACAGATAATAATGGAACTTTCTAAGCAGTCTGAATGCCTTTAAAAGTGATTTAGTTTTTGTGTTTTGTTTTCTAGTTTTTGGCCCCACCTTACAGCATGTGGGATCTTAGCTCCCTGACCAGGGATCGAACCCACATCCCCTGCAGTGGAAGAGCGGAGTCTTAACCACTGGACCTCCAGAGAAGTCCCAAAAGTGGTTTAGTCCCCAAGTGATTTTGTAAAGTGAAAATCAACTTTAGTTTGGTAGTGAGAAACCAACCTTTGAAGACCCAGTATGGTATGGATTAGGGGAAAATGTTACTATCTGAGCATGCCTTCACATTTTAGTGTGGGGAGAATTGCTTAGTTTCTATGATATTATTGATATTGTCTCTATTATCCTGTGTCCCTGAAAGAACTGATCAGAATATAGCTCAAGTGAATATTTAAGCATCTCTTTGTTTTATTTACCACTACAAATTATTACTGTGATTTTACTGTGGGGAAAAAGCAAATCAATAATACATATTATTAAAATAATATCTTGGTGGAAAGATGTGGAAAGAACCATTACTCAATGCATATTGAGTCTGCAAAATATCTCAAGCATTGCTCCCAAACAGGCAGAGTGTGGAAAGCAGTAAAGCAAGGCTTGTGTTTAATAAAAGTTATGACTCTTGAGGAGTCATTTTGTGTGTGTCCAAGCACATGCAGGATAATTGGCATGTCCAGTTTATTGTGGTACTTTCTACTCAATTCATTCGATGCATTGCAGTTAAATTAATGGATTCAGTTGATGAGCCTTGAAAGCCTAACTAGGCTGGTAAATCAAGGGAATGCTGTTGAACCAATATGTCTGAAATTCAAGGGGGAAAAAAAACTGGTAGGTGGAATCAAATATGTTCACATTCTAAACTCTAGAATCTGGGAAGATGTTAATTTACGTAGCAAAAGGGACTTCTCAGGTGTGATTAAATTAAAGAAATGCAATGGAGAGATTAAGGTGAAATATCCAGATGGGCTCAAGGTAGTCTTTCTTATAAAAGGAAGGTAGTACAATTAGGGTCAGGGAAAGGGAAGCTGTGATGGTGGAGGTATAGGTTGGAATAATGCTCTGAAGGTTGAAGAAGGGACTTTGAGGCAAGGGATGCCAGTCTTCTCTGAAACCTGGAGAAGGCAAGGAGTTTTAGTCTCCCCTGGAATCTCTAAAAAGAACACAGCCCTGCCAATACCTTTTCAGCTGAGTCATGCCCACTTCAGACTTCTGCTTTTCAGAATTTTAAGATAATAAATTCTTGTTGCTTTAAGCCTCTAAGTTCATAGCAATTTGTTACAGCAGCCATAGTAACTAATACTTATACTCATTAAATTAGGCAAAGAGTTTAACTATAACTTTAGAAACAAGAGGGAAAAACATGGACTAGATGATAAGATAGGTAAGAGGCATCATACTTGGTGAAAATGTACACAAATATGAATGGAGCAATGTTTATGTGGCTAGAGAATGCCTTCACATGGTTTGTGCTTGGCCTTGGGTCTTTCATCAGTTTCTCTGAAGCAATAGTTAGAACCGGACATGTAACAATGGACTGGTTCCAAATTGGGAAAGGAGTACGTCAAGGCTGTGTATTGTCACCCTGCTTATTTAACTTATATGCAGAGTACATCATGAGAAACACTGGGCTGGAGGAAGCACAAGCTGGAATCAAGATTGCTCTGAGAAATATCAATAACCTCAAATATGCAGATGACACCACCCTTACAGCAGAAAGTGAAGAGGAACTAAAGACCCTTTTGATGAAAGTGAAAGAGGAGAGTGAAAAAGCTGGCTTAAAATTCCACATTCAAAAAACTAAGATCATGGCATCCGGTCCCATCACTTCATGGCAAATGGATGGGGAAACAATGGAAACAGTGGCAGACTTTATTTTCTTGGGCTCCAAAATCCCTGCAGATGGTGACTGCAGCCATGAAAGTAAAGGACGCTTGCTCCTTGGAGGAAAAGCTATGGCAAACATAGACAGCATATTAAAAAGCAGAGACATTACTTTGCCAACAAAGGTCCATCTAGTCAAAGTTATGGTTTTTCCAGTAGTCATTTATGGATGTAAGAATTGGACCATAAAGAAAGCTGAGCACTCAAGAAGTGATGCTTTTGAACTGTGGTGTTGGAGAAGACTCTTGAGAGTCCCTTGGACAGCAAGGAGATCAAACCAGTCAATCCCAAAGAAAATGAGTCCTGAATATTCATTGGAAGGACAGATGCTGAAGCTGAAACTCCAATACTGTGGCCACCTGATATGAAGAACTGACTCATTGGAAAAGACCCTGATGCTGGGCAAGATCATATCAAGATTGAAACCAGTACAGATAATCATAATGTGTCCCTCTGCTCGATCCCCACTATTAACAGTAAAGCATTCTTCCTAATATATTAGTGATAAACAAACAAACTTCATAAAGGAAATATTTTTTCACTCATATGGTACCCTTTCAAGACATAAGGTCTAAAAAAATAATGTTTAAAATACTTTTAGTTCTGTAAAACAAGAGTGAAGCCAAAAGTGGGAAGAAGTTCTATAAGAAGTACTCTGGAGGAGTTAGAAGAAAAAAATATTAAAAAAAAATAATCTGAATAGACACAGATAGCTAATAGGTACATGAAAAACTGCTCAGCACCACTAATTATTAGAGAAATGCAAATCAAAATTACAATGAGGTATCACCTCACACTGGTTAGAATGGCTATTATTTTAAAAAAGAAAACAAAAACAAGAAATAACAAGCGTTAGTAAGGATGTGGAGAAAAGAAAATCATGCACTGTTGGTGGGAATGTAAATTAGTGCAACTACTGTGGAAAACAGTATGGCGGGTCCTCAAAAAGCTAAAAGTAGAACTACCATCTGATCCAGCAATCGCACAATACCTAGAAAGTATTAAATCTGAAGAAAATGAAAATACTCATTTGAAAACATATATGCCACCCTATGTTCATTGCAGGTTATTTACAAATGCCAAGATATGTAAATAACCTAAGTGTCTAGCAATGGATGAATGGATAATGAAGTTGTGGTATACATACAATGAAATATTATTAAGCCATAAAAAGAATGAAATCTTGCCATCATTTGTGACAACAAGGATAGACCTATAATCTTTAGAGGACAGATTTAGGACCTACCACAGCTCCCCAATATTAGAATTGGTGACCTTTCCTCATTTCTGCAGTGTAGCGGTTGTCACGTTTGCCTCACATGCAAAAGGTTCCCGGTTTGAAACCAGGTGGAAACAGACTTACTCTTTGGGCTTCCCTGGTGGTTCAGATAGTAAAGAATCTGCCTGCATTATGGGAGACCTGGGTTTGATCCCTGGGTTGGGAAGATCCCCTGGAGAAGAGAATGGCAACCTACCCCAGTATTCTTGCCTGGAAAATCCCATGGACAGAGGAGACTGGTGAAGAGTCGGACATGACTGAGCAACTAACACACTTTTTTTCACTCCTAGTCACTGCAAATATTTGAATGAAAATGAAAAAAACATACGTTAAGAATCTCAAAGAGGGATTCCTACACAGAAAAGAATGTAGGACTTGATAAACTTTAAAACAGTATTCAACACAGATTCTATGGCTTAAATCTAGGAAGGTAAATTGACATAAGGCAAAGCAATATGTTGATTATTTAATTTCATAACTGCTCAGAGAGGGAGGAATTCATGTTACAGTGTTCCCTTTAAAGAAGATTTTAGGATGTGAACTGTGAACCAGGCAGTGAAATTAGAAATGGTTACTTTGACAATGATAAAAAGTAACTATATATTTTCATAAATAAATGTGTTTTAATGTACATATACACAGATATATGTTTGTGTGCATGTGTATGTATGTATGTACATATGTATGTATCTGAATTATATATATTATTGTTGTTGTTTAGTTGTTAAGTTGTGTCTGACTCTTTGTGATCCCATGGACTATAAACTCGCCAGGCTCCTCTGTCCATGGGATTTCCCAGGCAAGAATACTGGAGTGGGTTGCCATTCCCTCCTCCAGGGGATTTTCCCAACCTAGTGACTGAACTTGTCTCCTGTGTCTTGTCCTTGGCAGGTGGATTCATAGATATATATATAAATTCTTAAATATAGACTTTGAAAATTGTCTCTCTGGAAAATGTTAAGCACCTTCTCTGAGTTTCAGTTTCCTCAATGATAAAATTAGAATGACCATATATCTAGTTTATAGGATTTCTGTGAATAGTATATGAAATAACATTTAAATTGTTTAATTCTGTGTCTGATACATTAGGGTCTCAATAATCCACCTATATGCTTATTATTTGTATATATATCTTAGAGCCTTGTTAGGCAACGAAAGACTCTGTTTTATTTAGCATATAAATGTTCTTTCCAAGTTAAAGTGTTCTTCATATGAACTTAATTTTTCACCCTCTCCTTATTCTATACATTGCCATTTAAATGAACAAGCTCCTTTGCTACCTAAAGCTACAACCAATGTTGTTACAGAGTAGAAGTTTTAAACTGGATGAAAGGCCAGAAATTCCCTTTTATAAATGCTGACATTGGCTCAGATAAGTCATCTTGCTGTTCATGTTTGGTTATATCCTGTGATGGGAATGATATATGCATTCCACAAAAATATTGACTGTTATCTTTTTCTATAAGTTGGCCTATTTCTAGCTCATGTTACATTGAGGTATATTAAATATGAGATAATTCCACAAACAAGATAAACAGGAACTCCACCACATGGTCTGCAGTAGGTATTAATACAGTGTCCTGCCATGATTGTATATTCATTGTACTGAATCTTTTTATGGCACATGGATGAGCCAGGTTTAGAAAGAACTACATACAGTGGCAATTGTCCTTCAAGAAGATTTTTAATTCTACCAACTGCAAGAATGAATGCTCTTAATTGGTTCTCTGTTTTGTTTTTTATAGTTTTAGCTCTGTGCTAACAATTCCCAAGTCTACGTTGCCAAAATAGAACACTCCTCTGATACCTGCTGCTCATTTCCATTTGGTTGGAATTTAGCCAACCAGCTAAATAGAAAAAGAAAGAAAGAAAGTGAAATCGCTCAGTCGTGTCTGACTCTTTGCGACTCCATGGACTGTAGCCTACCAGGTTCTTCTGTCCATGGGATTTTCCAGGCAAGAGTACTTCAGTGGGTTGCCATTTCCTTCTCCAGGATATCTTCCTGACCTAGAGATTGAACCTGGGTCTCCCGCATTATAGGCAGATGCTTTACCATCTGAGCCACCAGAGAAGTCCAACCAACTAAATAAACATGCCCAAAATATAACCTGTCATCTTCCTTAAAAGTTCTGCCCTTTCTCCTACATTTTCCATGTCATACATCGTGTCACTAGACAGGATCTGTGAAGTCAGTCTAGACTCCCCCTCTCTTTCCTCACCCGCTTTGGTCAACTACCCAAACTTCTGGACTTTACTCCCAGAAGTTACTTCCAGCACCTAATCTCCATCTCCCCCAACCAGTACACTAGTTTAAGCTCATAATCTCTATGGGATCAACCTTACATTAGTCTATTTAATAATTTCCCTGTCGCTACCCTTATTTGCTTCAATGGATGCTCCATATGTTGCCAGAAGAACCCATCTAAAAGAGGAGCTTGGCTGTATGATTCTGCTAAAAACTAAAACTTTTCAATAGCTAAAAACTTTTCAATAGCTCACTACTGTTGTCAAAACTGAGTACAAGTTGTCTGACTTGGCGAACCTGGTTGTTGATGACTGACATCTATCTTTCCAGCCCTATCTTTCACAACCTCTGACTTCCACTTGACCTTCCAGTGACACAGAAATGCATTCAATTCATATAGAGTTGCCAAATTTAGAAAATAAAAATATAGGACACTTAATTAAATTTGAGTTTCAGATAAACACAATGAGTGCTTTTTTAGTATGAGTGTATCCCAATGTAATGTGCTGTTTCTTACCTTTTCCTTAGTCCATGCTATCACATCTCCCTTTAATGCACTTGCCAATTTTAAGGTTCAACTCAATTACTACCTTTTGGAGTCCATCTGTCCTCCACACTCCCTCCCACCAACCCTGAATGAATCAAATATCTCTCTTATCAGCACATACTATAATTGTAATTTTTTGAGTCTTCCTCTATCAGTGAGAATCCTTGAGGACAGGGAGAATATCTCATGTGTCTCTGTATTGTCACTGCCCAGTTTGATGACAGATACATAGTAGATACTTAGTAAATATTTGGTGAATAAATGATTCTCCTGATACTAATGGTTGGATTTTCTCTTTACACCCAATGGAAAGAATATTTTTACCACTGCACAAAAGAAAATAAGAAGAAAACCCAGGGTGGGATGGGATGGGAGGTGGGAGGTTGGAGGGAGGTTAAAGAGGGAGGGGACATATATATACCTATGGCTGATTGATGTTGATATAGGGCAGAAATCAAAACAGTAATATAAAGCAATTATCCTACAATTAAAAATAAATACATTTAAATTAAAAAAGAAAACCCTTTCTAAATTAGAGCCCCAAATTCAAAGTTGATAGAACAATATATTTTCCCTTAGAGATTGAAAAGTTAAATATAATAGAAGCAAATTTTCCTTTAAAAAAAAAATTTGAAACCTATTATATTTCATGAATTTTCAGCAGCTTCTTTGACCTCAAAACTATACGATGTAGTGGCTCATATCATTTGATTTTTTACTTATGTTCCCATATATCTTTTAACATGTATTTTTCCGTATTTCCAAGATCTACGGCCACTGGAAGCTGACGGATATAATCCCAGCTAACAACCTAAGAAGGGACTCACACTAACACTTTAATAAGGTATTCAGGACAAGTTCATTTGCCTGTTGCCTGCATTTTACTTCACTAAGCATAAGCTTTTACTTAGCACTTGAAAATGAATGTGTTTGAGTATCCATCAAAAAGTGAGTCAGCTGCAAATTTGATATTCAACTCTATGCTTGTGGAGAAGACAGGTAAACACATTAATCAATGAGTAAGCAAAGGTTAGTCATAGCGAGAATCTGAACTCTAGGATGAAATTTCTGCTCCCAGTCTACCTTGTTTTCAAAGCATACTCTTTTGTAGTTCATTAAATTCTGCAACGATTCTTCAGTGGTATAATATTCTCTAGGTTTAGTCATAGAAATTGCATCAAAATTTGCTTTGTACTGTACTCAAGACATCTTGCTGCTAGGTCTGGCTGCTGAACTAATACCTGAAAATGGAAGGATCTTGGGTTTCACAGGTTACTTAAAGACATATGGATGAAACTTTAGGGTGGGAGGGTTAGTGTGCTGGGGATGGTGAAACAAAGTACCACAAACTGGGTAAAATGGGTGTTTTGAAAACATAGATATTGGTTGTCTCTCAGTTCTGGAGGCTAGAAATCTGAAATCATGGCATCGGCAGGGTTGGTTCCTTAGAAGGGTTCTCAGGGAGTTTCTGTTCCGTGCTCCTTTCCTAGCTTCTGGTGGCAGCCAGCAATCCTTTGCACACCCTGGCTTGTAGATACCTCATTGCAATGTCTGCCTCCACCTCTATGTGGTGTTTGTCCTGTGTCTGTGTCTGCACATCATTTCCTTTTTCTGTAAGGATGCCAGGCATACTGGATTCGAGCCCACAATAATAACTTGATTACATCTGCAAAGAACTTATTTTCAAATAAAGTCAGTTTCACATATACTGAGAATTAGAACTTCGTAACACATTGTGCATGCGTGTGCATGCATGCTCAGTTGTACCCAACTTTTCACTATCCCATGGACTATTGCCCACCAGGCTCCTCTGTTCATGGGATTTCCCAGGCAAGAATATTCGAGTGGCTAGCCACTCCCTTTTCTAGGGGATCTTCCTGACCCAGGGATCAAACTCACGTCTCCTACATCTCCTGCATTGGCAGGCAAATTCTTTACCTCTAACGCCACCTGGGAAGTCCTCAACATGTGGTTTGTTTTTTTTTTTTTTTTTGAAGGGGCACACAATTCAACCCACAACAATCTTCTTTTGCACACCCCCCAGTTCATGTACTTCTCATGTACAAAATACATTAACCCCATCCCAACATCCCCTAAAGTCTTAACCCGTTCCAGCACCAACTTTAAGTCCAAAATATCATCTAAGTATTATCAACGGAAGTCCTAAATCTTATCCTATACATCATTTAAATAAGTTATAGGTGAGATTCAGAATATGGTCCATCTTGGGGCAAAATTATTCTTCATCTATATACCTGTGAAACCTGGAAAAGAAATTTGCTTCAAATGTATAATTATAGAACAGCCTTAAGATAGACATGCTAGGGACTTCTTGGTGGTCCAGTGGTTGGGACACTACACTTCCATCACAGGGGGTATGAGTTCTATTCCTGGTTGGGGAACTAGGATCATGCATGCTATAGGGCATGGCCAAATAAATAAATAAAAGTTAGACGTCCTATTCTAAAAGGGAGAAATTGGAGGGAAAAAAAGGTGTCAGTCTAAAGTAAGTTCACAATAGGGTAGATTTCACTAGGTTCCAGGGCCTAGGAATAAATCTCTGTGACTTGATGCTCTTCTCTCTTAGCCCTGGGAAGCAGCCTTACCTTCTGGAAACAAAGAGGCAAGTCTTCCCCCTCTGCCTGTAGTCTTTCTGGCCTTTGCATCCATGGCTCTGCCCTTAGAGTCATGCTTCCTTCAGTTTCTCCCACCTCTGTCCTTCCAATCTAGGCTAACAATGCCATGTTGGTATACTTCTCAAAAACCTGGCTTCCATGAATGTCAAGGGAATTCACATCATTTGACATGGGGTTTGCCCGGAGCCTTCTGAGATCACCATATTCCTGTTGCTGATTTTTGCTGAGATGGTTGATTGGATCCACAAGGCACACACCTAAGCGATGTAGCCAATAGTTGTTCAGCCACACCTTTGACCTTATTTCCAGTCTATCTACATAGACTGAGAATTTTCCTAATCATTAAGTGTTGGTTGCTTTTTGCTTAATAATTTATTCCTTAGTTTATATCTTTACTCTCATCTTTTAATAAAAGCAGTACAAAGAAAACAAGTTGTATCTTCCACACTTTGAAAAACTTCTCAGTGAAATATCTAAGTTTATGGTTTTTAAGTTTTACATTTCACCCAACAGCAAAACACAATCCAAACAAATTTTCTGCCACTCTATAATGTGGATTGCTTTTCCTTCAATGCTCAATAACGCATTTATTTCTTTCTAAGGCCTCACCAGAAGTGCTTTTATTTTTTTAACATATTTTTATTTATATATTCCTGGCTGTGCTAGGTCTTCATTGCTGCACATGGGCTTTCTCTAGTTGTAGTGATCGGGGACTGCTCTCTGGTGGTGGTGCACAGGCTTCTCTCTGTGATGGCTTCTCCTGTTGCGGAGTACAGGCTCTAGGCACATGGGCTCAGCAGTTGTCGTACTTGGGTCCAGCTGCTCCACAGCAAGTGGGATCTTCTTGGACCAGGGATCCAACTAGTGTCTCCTGCATTGCAAGGTGCATTCCTAACTACCGGACCACCAAGGAAGCCCCCAATAACATTAATATGCCTGTAATATTCATATTTTTACCATCCTCTCTTAACGGTAATCCAAGCTTTTTTTGATCAACACTTAAGAATTCTAGCCTCTTCCCATTATCCAATTCCAAATCTGCTTCTATACTTTAGATATTTGTTATAGTAGCAACCAAAATCTGTATTAGTTTTCTAGGACTGCAGAAACAAAGCACTACAAACTGCTGCTGCTGCTTAGTTGCTTCAGTCGTGTCCGACTCTGTGTGACCCCATAGACAGCAGCCCACAGGCTCCTCTGTCCCTGGGATTCTCCAGGCAAGAATACTGGAGTGGGTTGCCATTTCCTCCTCCAATGCATGCTAAATCGCTTCAGTCATGTTAGACTCTGTGCGACCCCATGGACAGCAACCCACCAGGCTCCTCTGTCCATGGAATTCTCCAGGCAAGAGTACCGGAGTGGGTTGCCAAACTGGATAGCTAAAAGCAACAGAAGTGTATTGTCTCATAATTCTGGAGCTCAGAAGTCTGAAATCAAGATATCAGCACTGTTGGGTTGCTTCTGAATGTTCTAGGGAGAATCTGTTTCATGCTCTGCTCTAGCTTCCGGTGATACTTGCAAACTTCAGTGTTCTACGGGTCATAGGCACATCACTTGAATCTCTTTTTGTCTTCACATGGCATTCTCTTCGTGTGTCTATGTCTTCACATTGTTTTTCCTCTCTTATGAGGACACCAAGCATATTGGTTTAGGGTCCACCCTAATGACTTGGTTACATCTGGAAAGACACTTACTCCAAATAAGGTCACAGTTTCTGGGGGTTAGGACGTCAACATATCCTTTGTGGTACACAAACCCCACACAGGGAGGAATCTCTCAACGTTCTGAAATTATAGAAAAAAATATGATTTTGTCTATAATTTTGGACAAAAATTATAGACAAAATTTTATGCACTTAGAGAATTTTCTTGACAAAATTTCTCATTTCCCTTACTTTCATCAGATTCTGAAAAGGATCCATACCCCAAAACATTAAGAGCCACAGTGACAATGAAAACAATGTTGAAGGGAAGGACACAAAGGGTCTTGGTCACAAAAGTTCTGTAGTGTTTTTTGAAAGTGACTATGTGACTTCAGGAGAAGGCAATGGCACCCCACTCCAGTACTCTTGCCTGCAAAATCCCATGGATGGAGGAGCCTGGTTGGCTGCAGTCCATGGGGTCGCTAAGAGTCAGACACGACTGAGCGGCTTCACTTTCACTTTTCACTTTCCTGCATTGGAGAAGAAAATGGAAACCCACTCCAGTGTTCTTGCCTAGAGAATCCCAGGGATGGGGGAGCCTGGTGGGCTGCCGTCTATGGGGTCGCACAGAGTCAGACACGACTGAAGCGACTTAGCAGCAGCAGTAGCATGTGACTTCAGGATGAATATTGTGTTTCTGATTCATGACTCAACAGTCTCTCTACCACTGACTCTCTGTGAACAGCCAAGTAGGGCAAAGTGAAAGGCCAACCAGACTCTTTTAACTTCAAGGCATGACTTCAAGTGCTTTGTCCTTCTCCTATTCATGGCAAGCAATTATTCCTATTTCCTTATATATCTTCAAGAAATTATTCCAACTTCCTGACTTCATAATACAGATGTTGTAACATTTAACTATTGAAAAAATAAAAATCTTTAAAATTGCAGCATCTTCACTGAATAGAATGAAATCCTTTCTTTTCCCATGTGTCCAGGGCATGAGCCAAGCATGGGCACAAGCAAAAAGCCAAGTTGGGATAAACAAGGAGTTGTTTTGTTCCTGGTTAATATGAGACAGGCACCACCAACCAGGTGCCACTCTCCCCAGGTCAGGGATACACATGCTGTTTTATGAGCTCAGCCCAACTTCATCTTGTTTACCTTGTAAGTCACACATGCTGGGTGACAATTGTTCCACTTTCACAGAATTGGTAAGTTCCAAGAGATTTGTTAAACTAAATGCTTTGGTTTAAAAGATCATGAGACCTTATAAAAATATATAGCAACCAGACATCTAGATATATGATTCAGATAATTAGGCAGAGATTTATAAGATTCTGATTTAATACTAATTATGTCTCATGATAATTATGTTTTAGGTTCCAAGTAGCAATTACTTATAGTTTGAAATGCATATATTAAATGCAAATATCTACTCCACTAACAACAATTTTAGCCCAAAATGAGCAATTTAACTGACTTGGCCATGGTAATGGTTAAATCAGTCATTCATGTAGATAGTTAAAGTATGTGCTAATTAGATGACTAACTAGTGAATTTGTTAGTACATTTAAATTGGCATTTAAATTCAAAGTGACTTGAATACTTAGAGAAATGATCTTTCAGGAGCAGAGAGAAATTCAATACATGTAACAGCATGATATGGCATAGTTGGTGAGAATGAGTAGCTGACCCTTAGCTACCTCCCTACTTCCTGCCTCCAATCCATTCTATCCTTCAAGATTGTCTTTCCTCAAGCATAGCTCTGATCATATC
Source organism: Bos indicus x Bos taurus (assembly GCF_003369695.1). Classification (NCBI taxonomy): domain Eukaryota; kingdom Metazoa; phylum Chordata; class Mammalia; order Artiodactyla; family Bovidae; genus Bos; species Bos indicus x Bos taurus. The sequence continues at coordinate 124,013,937 of NC_040105.1, forward strand.
AGCACACCTTTCAAAAATCATTAATGGTTTCCCATTGGTCAGCACATTATGTAGAAACTCCTCACTGTAGCATTTAAGGCCTCGACATTTATTTTATTTTATATCATCAAGATCCCCAGATATTTGGAAATTAAACAATACAATTAGTAAACCATGGATCAAAAGAAATTATTGAAGGAAACTGGAAAATATTTTGAACTGAATGAAAATGTAAATACACCATATCACAATTTTGGGGACTTAGCTAAAGAAGTACTAAGTGGGAAATTTATGTCATTAAATGCTTATATTAGAAAGGAAGAAAAGACTCAATTTGATAATATCTGCTCCTAATGTAAGAAATTATAAAAGTAAATTAAAACCAAAGCAAGAAGAATGATAATATCACTAATAATATAGATACAAACAGAAATCAATGAAATTGAAATTAGAAAAACAATAAATAGCATCAATGGAACAAAACAAGGGAGCTGAAATATCTAAGAACTTTTTTTAAAAAGACTGTTATAAAACAATGGCTTTGAACACTGTCTTCATCAGCTTAGGCTCCTATAATAAGATACCATAAATGGAGTGACTTATCAACAACAGAACTTTATGTCTATTAGTTCTGAAGGCTAGAAGGATGAGATCATGGTGTCAGCATGGTTGGGTTCTGATGAAAGCCCTCTTCCAGGTTGCAGACTGTTAACTTCTCAGTATCCTTATTTGAACTGTGGTGTTAGAGAAGACTCTTGAGAGTCCCTTGGGCTGCAAGGAGATCCAACCAGTCCATCCTAGAGGAAATCAGTTCTGAATATTCATTGGAAGGACGGATGCTGAAGCTGAAACTCCAATACTTTGGTAGCCTGATGCAAAGAACTGACTCACTGGAAAAGACCCTGATGCTGGGAAAGATTGAAAGCAGAAGGAGAAGGGGACAACAGAGGATGAGATGGTTGGATGGCATCACCGATGTGATGGACATGAGTTTGAGTAGGCTCTGGGAATTGGTGATGAACAGGGAGGCCTGGCATGCTGCAGTCCATGGAGTCACAAAGAGTCAGACACGACTGAGTGACTGAACTGAACTGACTGATCCTTACGTGGAAGAAAGAGAACTAGCTAACTCTCTGGCCTCTTCTATAGGCACCCATTTATTAGGGCTCCACCTTCATGACCTAATTACCTCCCAAAGACTTCACCTCCAAACATATAAGCATTTGGAGAAGACATAAATATTCAGTACATTGCAGACATAGTTTAAATTATATGAAACTGTGCATAGAATACAGGAGTTTGCAGAAATGGCAAAAATGACAGGTTACTTAAAATCAGATACAGGTTATATAAAATCATACTCTTCTTACTACTGTAAGAAGAATGTCTTACAGTAGTACTTTGTTATGTTTAAAAGTGTACAATAGTGATTAAATGATTTAGATATAGAACAAATGCATATAAAGGAAACAAGGTGATGACGTGGGAAAATTAGGAACAGTTTTAATTTTCCAAGAGGAAAATGCTAGCTAACTTATTAAATGACATTGGTAAAAAAAAAAAATGGTATTGGAAAAGTCACTGGTGCTTATTAATTCACTTGCACCTTCATTATTCTTTAAATTGAAGTATATTTTCACATGTATCCTTTTTTTGGAGAATGTGAAACCTACATTTTAAAAATAAAAAATGAAAGTATTAGAAAATATCCAGTTGCAAAGAAATAAATCATATGTATATATTTTACAGCTAAAAACCCATAGAAACACATTTGGATCAAAATGATTTGGTAAAATTCAGGGGCTGATTCATTTCAGAAAGTAGGCTATGGTCCAATACAAAGAAAATGTTCACATAAGGAAAGAGGCTATGTAGTTGTACTTTACAAAAAAAAAGAACAAAAGGAAGGAACAAAGGGAAGAGAGAAAGAAAAGTAAAGAACAAGCAATAAGCAACACAGTGGTTAGAATATCCTAAGGCGCACAAATGGGCTTCCCTGGTAGCTCAAATGGTAAAGAATCTGCCTGCAATGCAGGAGATCCCGATTTGATTCCTGGGTCAGGAAGATCCCCGGGAGAAAGATAGGCTACCCACTCCAGTATTCTTGGGCTTCCCAGGTGGTTCAGAAGGTAAAGAACCCACCCACAATGTGGGAGACCCAGGTTCGATCCTTGGATTGGGAAGATGCCCTGGAGGACAGCATGGCAACCCACTCCAATATTCTTAGCTGGAGAATCCCCATGGATGGAGGAACCTGGTGGGCTAGAGTCCATGGGGTTGCAAAGAGTTGGACATGACTGAGCGACTAAGCACAGCACAGCACAAGGCACACAAATCATATCAATAATCATTAATGGCTTTGTTAGGTCAGTGTGTGAATGAAACCATGAAAATAGTGAAATAGTTGAGTGCAGAAAATGAGTATGTGAAATATAGCCAACAACAGAGCATAAAACCTTCAGTAGAGAAAATTATCAAAATTATCAATTACAACACTTTTTACATGATATTTACTTGGTGAAAGATAATCATGACTGTGTGTTGATAATAGTCTATGAAAGAAAATGATAAGTGTTCTAATGAAAATGTTGCATCAGTCATAAGAAAATAAAAAGTGCATTTTCAGGCACAAGTTGGAATTAATGCAGTAATGACTGAAGAATATCATTTAAAAATAGCATGATTTATTTATTATGAGCTCTGACAAGAGACACATAAACAACATTCATAGTAATGAATGTGATAATTATAATTCCTTCTCCTCAAATTGCCCATATACTCTCCTTTGTATAAATATTGGATCCAATCATATCATGGAGAATATGATTTAGATGTAAATGTAATTTTACTTTTTGAAATACAAGTTAATACTTTTCTGGAGAGAAGGCTTTAAAAAGGAGATGGATTCTTATCTATGCAGCACTGTCTTTGAAAATGTGAGGGAAGTTGGATGGCTACACATAGCTTACTAATTGGATTGCATTTCTTTTTCTTTCTAGTCAAACAAGCAGTAGGCAAGCCAGAGGCTGGGTAGAATTCAGCAAGAGGTTGATCAATTTTTTTGCAAACAAACCATCTAAAGGATATGTATTTATTTTTGGCAGTCAAAATCAGATTTAAAATATTTATAGTTATAAAGGTAATTCATATATATTTCCAAAATGTTGGAAAATTTTAAAACCATGAATAAGAAAATATAGAAATCATTTATATTTCCACTAGTAGAGAAACTAAAGAGCCTCTTGCTGAGGGTTAAAGAGGAGAGTGAAAAAGCCGGTTTAAAACTCAACATTCAAAACACTAGGATAATGGCATTCGGCCCCATCACTTCATGGCAAATAGAAGGGGAAAACGTGGAAGCAGTGACAGATTTTATTTTCTTGGGCTCCAAAATCACTGCAGACAGTGACTGAAGCCATGAAATTAAAAGACGCTTGCTCCTGGAAGGAAAGCTATGACAAAACTAGACAGGGTATTAAAAAGCTGAGACATCAACTTTGCTGACAAATGTCCGCATAGTCAAAGCTATGGTCTTTCCAGTAGTCATGTGCTGATGTGAGAGTTGGACCACAAAGAAGGCTGAGCACCGAAGAACTGATGCTTTTGAATTGTGAAGTTGGAGAAGACTCGAGAGTCCCTTGGACTGCAAGGAAATCAAACCAGTCAATCCTAAAGGAAATCAACCCTGAATATTCATTGGAAGGACTGATGCTAATACTGAAGCTCCAATACTTTGGCCATTTGATGCAAACAGCCAGCTCATTAGAAAAGTCTCTGATGCTGGGAAAGATTGAGGGCAGGAGGAGAAGGGGATGAAGGAAGTTAAGATGGTTGGATGGCATCACTGACTCAATGGACATGAGTCTGAGGAAACTCCGGGAGATACTGAAGGACAGGGAAGCCTGCCGTGCTGCAGTCCATGGGGTTGCAAAGAGTTGGACACGACTGAGCAACTGAACAACAGTAGAGAAATACATTGCTGACATTTTGCTGTATATTCTCCTAGTCGAATGTATGTCTGTATTAACATAAATGTGCCCCATAGCCTTTCAATACTAGTTATAATGTGAATAAGACTGAAATTCGAGGACATTTGTCATGCCTTGATAATTTAGACTTTAAATTTGGATTATAGAACTTCTGCTTCTGGCCACAGTGGAATGAGAGGAATGGAACTCATACCTGATATACCTAAAAATCCAAATAAGAAAAAACTTTCAATTTATTGGACATCAGGTCATGAAGGACACTGATCTCTAAGAAATGGAAAGCAAGTGAATTAAGTCCTACAGTGCCCCAGTTTACACCTGGGTAGATAATGCAGGCCAATCCTCTGTCCTGGACAACCTGGTGGCAATGAAGACCAGCAGTCATAGCTGCAGGACACCCACCTTCTAGTGTCCCAATAGCTCAGAAAACAAGGGAGGCAGCCTGAGGCAGGGACAACATCTGGATCATTTTTCAATGCGTGCCCATGCCTAGCCCTTTAGCCAAAGAGTCTCTGAGGTGATTAGTCCCAAGGATTGCCTCTCCAGTTGCCCTCTCCTTGTGACTGTGCATCGCCTTCCACTCTTCACAGGTGCCCCTGGCCTGTCTCAACTGGTAGATGTCGGTCCCCACCCCCACTCACTCACATAGCCCTAGCTTCTATGGAGGGGTCCACTCTACACAAGGGCAACACCCCAGCCTCCAGCAGGCATCAAGACAGCTTCCAGCCCAGGGACACTGGCAAGGGTGCCCTGCACCCCTAGAGGTGTCAAGAAACGTAGCTCATCCAAATGACGGAGGGTAGCAGCTGTGCTCTTTCCAACAGGACACAATGGGTGGTGGGGAAGTGAACGGGTGGTGTCTGGTACATGGCTGGTCCACTCCTCCAATTGACTTACCCACTCAGACCACACTGAGACTTCCAGCTGGTCACAAATGCCAATTCCCCAGCCTATTCTTTTTTTTAAAATTAATTAATTAATTTTAATTGGAGGCTAATTACTTTACAATATTGTAGTGGTTTTTGCCATACATTGACATGAATCAGCCATGAGTGTACATGTGTTCCCCACCCAGAACCCTCCTCCCACCTCCTTCCTGATTCCATTCCTCTGGGTCATCCCAGTGCACCAGCCCTGAGCACCCTGTCTCATGCATTGAACCTGGACTGGCGATCTATTTCACATATGATAATATGCATGTTTCAATGCTATTCTCTCAAATCATCCCAGCCTTGCCTTCTCCCACAGAGTCCAAAAGTCTGTTCTTTACATCTGTGTCTCTTTTGCTATCCCGCATATAGGGTCATCGTTACCATCTTTCTAAGTTCCATATATATGCGTTAGTATACTGTATTGGTGTTTTTCTTTCTGACTTACTTCACTCTGTATAATAGGCTCTGGTTTCATCCACCTCATGAGAACTGATTCAAATTCAGTCTTTTTAATAGCTGATTAATATTCCATTGTGTATACGTAGCACAGCTTTCTTATCCATTCATCTGCCGATGGACATCTAGGTTGCTTCCATGCCCTGGCTATTGTAAACAGTGTCCAGCCTATTCTTACAAGGCATTCAGTACCACCCACCCAGGTTCCCCACCATCTCTTCTTCTGGCCCCTGAACTCTGGACTCAGAGAGCCCTACCAGCCTGCCTGGGCCTCTTCTGACTTGGTTTTGTAGGTGGTCTATTTTCTGGACTCTGGCAATTGCTCTTGCCAGGATGCTCTCAACGATGCTCACTGACTGATTGTGTCCTGTCTAATCTTTATCCCTGGCTCCTGGTCATTCTAGCTCATTGCTTGCTTCTTGAAACAAAGGGGAAAGGTCCTGCTGACATTAAATCCTGCCCTGAGGAATCCCTTTACTCAGGACTTCACTGCCTAAATCCGTCTTTATATGGGTGAGAAATTAAATTGATTTTCTGCTTAACCTAATGAGAAAAGGGGAGACACAAATTAAAATAATGTTGATATATTGGGGGCTGTTCCACTGGGAGCAGGGCACAGTCTTCAGAGAAGAGGACGTGATAAGCTGATTAGCAGGCTACATTCCAGAGTTGGACAGAAGTGCACATGAAGGAAGACCACTGGAAGGGTGTGTAATGCAAGAAAGTGCCAGACCCCAGGACAAAGTGTCAGCACCTAGGCACAGTCAGCTTTCAAGGAGCCCTGGGGCTCAGGCACAAGGACCAGAGGTAAATTAAGGCAACACACAATCCAGAAATCCAGTTTAAGTCTCATCATCACCTTTCTTCTTTAGTCCTGCTTTTAGTACCTTGGCCACAGGGCCCTTCTTTCTGTTGCCATGATGCAGTACTGGGAAGAGAAATGAACTAAGAGACAAAAGGTCTGCCTCAGGCTAGGAGGAGTGGAGAGAGCCTGGATCTCAGTGAATTCAGACCAGGAATCCAGTCCCAGCTTTTTCACTTACTGGATATGTGATACTGGGTCCATAGACAAGTGGCCAATATGAGCCTTAGGTTCTTCATTTGTGAAGTGGGTTTAACAAGCCCTGACTTGTGGGACTGTCAAGCACATGGCCTGGCATTTAATGGACCTTTAATAATAACAGTAATTCTAATATGATTTTGACCCTAAACTCTATCATTCTCCTGGGATTGTGTGTGTGTGTGTGTGTGTGTGTGTGTGTGTGTGTGTGTGTGTGTGCGCGCGCGCGTGCGCTCACGCGCATGAGTGCGCTCCATGGCATCTCAGAGAATATACAACACTCTAAGACATAAAACAAGTGAGCCTCAAATGTTGCTTTGTAAACAAAACTCAGTAAATTTTCCTTGATAGTAGGTATAATCTTTAATTTGGATATTAGGAGGTCTTCCCCAGCTGAATGCAACTCAAAACCCCCAGAATTTGAGTCAAGGACTAACCCTTTCCTTCCTCCCAACGGCTCTTCCATCCAAAGGACTATTTTCATCCATTTCACCCCTAGCAAAGATCTAGCCCTTGCTTAGGATTGGCCAAATTACACTAATGATAACTTATTAATAATTAAATGTCTTTTCAGTGCCATGGGCTCTGTTTCTCCCAGTATGGAAAAAGTGCCAGCCTATGGGCACTGCTTCAAAGAAATACCAGCCTTTTCTCAGGAAATCCTTTTAGGTGATGTGTACAGAACACCAAGTTTGTACACTGTATTTAGTGGTGTGGCGACAGAGGGCAGGACATCTTCCACACCTTCTCCAGGTGGAGAGTGGGCTCTGTTTCTCCGTGATCCCAGAGGAACTGCCAGGGGCAATTTTCCATTCTAGGCTTTTCTTTCACCTCTAAGACCCACCTATAAGCATAAATAAGCCAGTGAGCCAGGACTCTTATTTATTAGAATTTAACTTCTCATACATTGTTTAATTAGCCAAGCAAATCTAAGTGTATATCTTTAACTTTACAAAACAGCAGACAAAAAGAGATATAGGATTCTTAGGATAACTGCCTTTTACATGTTTTTCTTGTTTCTTGATCCCATCTATTTTACTGTTGGTCTCTTGCAGGTTTCTAAGGAAATTCCTATTCCAATGCCAGGTTTAACAGAATAGAAAAATACTTGTTCTAAAATTGGACAGAGGACAGTAAGTATGTGACCAATGCCATTTATGAACCTAGACGCTGGCCATGGCAGAAGTAGCATCCCCAGCGGCAGCTCTCTCTTTCTCATCTCTCAAAGCTTCCTCATACCAGTATGGGAAGGAAGTGGGGTCAACCCCATTGACCTTGGAAAAAAACTTCAGGATTTTCATCTTGCTGGTTTCAGCATGGGCCCTTGGACCCCACTGGAATTCATAGCATGGAGGATCACTGTTGGGCACCTGATGGTACTCCAGATACTTTTCCTCCACCAAATCTTTGGTGATGAGCTTCTTGGGCTCCCCGTAGATGAAATCCTTCTGCCCAGCACACACCCCAATCATATTTAGCACTTTCCAGATTCTCTCCTCAGTAGCACGGTTGCCCTCCATGAAGATCACACCAAGGATATATATCAGGAGGCCGGTCTTGGGCATGCTCTGGCCGTCATTCAGCATCCCATCATAGGTGAGACCTAGTGTCTTCTGGAGCACATAGGAGTGGCTGGTTGGGTCCACTTCCTTTGCTTCAATGCCGAAGACAATCTCCATGCATTCACAGGCTTTGCTGAAGATCACAGGGAAGTGATCCTCATGCTCTTTCATGACATTCTCCAGTATTTCTGCCTTTGTGACGGGCTCCTTTGTTACATATTTGACCCTCATCAACTGTACCAATTGAGCCAACTTCTTGTTTAGCACATCACTGAGCAAGAACATGGGAGCCTGGAAGCTGCTTGGACTCTCTTCTTGGCTGCTGCCCTCATTTGATTTGCTCAGTGGAATGGCTTCGATGGTAGTGGAGGAGGAGCAGGCCCCCTGAAAACTCTGGGGAACACTCTGTGCCCCAGCAGTAGGCACAACCTCTGGGGTGCCTTGGATCAAAGAAGAGAGCAAGGAGGCAGTGGCCTTCTCCTCAGCTACAGGAACCTGTGAACCCACCAGGCCCTGAGCCTCTTTTTCAGCCTGAAGGCCTACTTGAAGCTTGTGGCTCTGACTCTTCTGACTGTGAGGCATGGTGATGCTGTTGAGGGTGGCAGGCAGAGGCGTAGGCAGGAGGTGGTGATTAGAGCTAATTGATCTGAGGAAGAGAGGAAGAGTGTGAGAAACTCAACCCTGTCAGCTCTGACCAAGGCTATCTTAACAGATCTTCCCTTAGATAGTGCTCGGGGTAGGGGTGTGGTCTCCTGTCTTCCTGACTGATCTGTGCCCTAAGAATCCCAAGAAAGCTCCTCAGGGTGCAACCAGCCGGCTTAGCCTGCAGATTCCAGGCAAGACAGCAGAGTGTGCAAGGTTGGGCACTGTGGTGTCCCCTCTGTTCTGGTGTGGCAGACATTCAGGGACATCACCTTGACTGACTCCTGGCCCTGTCTGGGCTTCTTCTGCTCAGCTTACCTGAGGACACACATTTCAGACCATGGTCCTCACCCCCAGGATGATGTGAATCCCTATAAGAGGAGCTAAGGGACACCTCAGGCTGCAGCTGCAATTACAGTCCTGCCCCCAACTCAGAGTGCTGACAGGACGGGGAAGGCCAGACTTTGTGATGTCCTCACTGTTCCAAGGTGGATGGTCCTATAAATGCCAACTGAGAGGCCTCATCTTTCTCCTGTCCAGGCAGGCCTGCACCCACCCCTCTGCTGCTCTGAGACAAAACTCTCAGAACAAGAGTTCACATTCCTCAGACCAAGAGGAGGAAGTGAGGGAGGTGCCACATTTGGCCACACCTGCCCAGAGCCTCCCTGGGGTGACATAAGAGCTGGATTAACTCTGGGGAGCCAACTCTCCTGTAACAGGGGGTTCACGGGAGTCCTTATGTTGAGACTTGTAACTCCTCCCTCTGCTGACATGAGGTAACCCTCCTGAAACTAAGGTCTCACTTCCCTGAGATAGCAGAGGAGAAAGTGAAGGGGCACCACACTCAACCACACACCCTGGGTCCCTGATGGCTGAGAGCAGGGGCAGGGAGGCGTGGGCCCCATCTGTTCTTCAGTAGCGGGTCCACTCCTCCAGTAAACCCCTGGCAGAGCCTGAGACTCATCCCTCTGCTGCACTGAGCTTTGCAAAACCAGCAGATGGAGGGTGCATTCTTCCCCTTCTCACCTGCAGCTGCACCCTTGAGGCCCAAGCTCTGCCTCCCAGAGACCAGACAAGGGAGCGGAGCCGGGGTAGCGGGGTGGGCAGCACAGGGCACTGAAGCAACCCTATTTGGGAGTCTACTGTGGCTGATGGCAGGAGTGGGACGAGGCCGGAGATCCATCTCTCCACAGTGGAAGGGCTTCCCTCTCCTACCTTTGGAGTCCTTGTCTCCACTCCTGCTAAGGCTGGGGCTCCTCCTTCTGCTGACCGGAGGGTGAACCTCTCAGACCACGGCAGCCACCTCACAGGGACTACGGAAAAGGCCAGAGGCCAAGAATCTCCCAGACAGGCCTGTGGGGTCTCTGGGGCCGGCAGCAGGGACAGGGCAGTGTCTGCACAACTCTCTCTGCGTCGGGGTTCCTGTCGGGTAGAAACACTCCTTTCCTCGGACTAGAGAGGGTTTCTGTGGGGCGAAGGCCACCATGTCTGAGCCGCCGGGGAGTGGGGAGGTGTCCGGAGGATGGAGGTGCCTCCCTGGGCCTCTGACGGTAGAGAAGAGCAGGTCTCTCTGGGTCTCCTCGACCTCTCAGCCCACCTGGAGCCCACCGTTCCTTCATCCTGCAACCACCATTGCCCTGAGGTGCCAGAGACAGAAGTCAGAAGACAAAGAGGGGTGCAGCACTCCCTAGCCCTGGGAGCTAGGGCATCATGGGCCCCTGGGTCCCCATGGAGTTCCTCTCAGCCTCACAGGGCAGGATCCTCTGCATCCTTACCTCCACGTCTCCCACCCTGAGTCCCCCACCGACAATGCCACTGTGCCTCAGTTCCCTGGGGTGGAAGTTGAGACACATCCAGAACCCTTGCCTGAGGTCTCCCAGGGACGAAGGCAGGGGCAGAGCATGCCAGAGCCAGGGGCTGAGCGGGCCTGCTCTCCTCGCTCTGAATACTCACTTTGAATCCAACCAACCTCTGGTGGGGCCTGGACTTCTTCGTCTGCTGCCCCTCAGAGGCACCTTGCCGGGAAAACCCCACAGGTTTCACCTTGACCACGGCACTCTGTGAGCGCCCTGCCTGGGTCCACCTGATGCCTCACCCTTCAGATAAGGAGCCTTCCCTCCCCAAGAAAGGAGGAAAGGGGAGCCTCCACCTGACAGACTTGTGTGGGGGTTCATCAGAGCTGATTGCAGGGTCAGGGGGCTCTGTATGGCTCCCTGTGTGTTCTGGGTTGGGGTCACCCTCATCTTCTCCTAGGCCTGCATCCCCTGCCTTCAGAAGGCCCTTCTTGCCCAAGATGCCTATTGCAGAAATTAAATGGGTAGGGTGGTGGCACCTTTTCCTGACATTCCTGCTTGGGGTCTTGGGTATGTTTCTGTGGGAACCCTCTGTTTGGGATGGGCAGATAATTCAGCCCTCCATAAGGGTACTGGCAGGGTCTGGGAGTCCTTCCTTGGTTGACCTGAGTGCTCCCTCAGATCAAAGCCCTCACCTCCATGTAAATTTATCTCTTTTGCTGGTGGAAGTCAAGAGTCTGCCACATCTGACTATCTCCCAAGGTCTCCCAAGGCTAACAGCTGGGGTAGGATGGGCCTGGGGACCAGTTTTTTTCTGTGGTGGGAGTTTTTAGTCCTCTCTTAGGATCATCACCTTGACTCCTATCACTAAGTTAGCCTTCTCCCTCTGTGGGCCAGAGTCTGTCCATATCAAATCAACTGTGGAAGACAGCCACCCAAGCCTGTCATCCTGGAACAACTTTACTGAATTCGTTCATTATTTCTAACAGTTTTGTTGTTGTTGCTGAGGTTTTACAGTTTTCTGTGTATATGATTATATCATTTCAACTTGAAGAACTGCCTTTACTATTTCTTGTAAGGCAGGTCTAGTGGTGATGAGCTCCCTCACCTTTTTTTGGTCTGAGAAAGTCTATATTGCTTCTTCATTTCTGAAGGAGAGCTTTGCCAGGTGTAGAATGCATGTGAATGTATTTCATTATTTCCCTTTTAATGTCCATGGAATCAGAAGTGATGCTTCCTACTTCATTTCTGATATTTGTAATTCTGTCTTCTTTTCTCTTGGCTAGCCCAACTAGAAGTTTATTAATTTTATTGATCTTTCCAAAAAACCAATTTTGTGTTTCCTTGATGTTCTCTATTGTTTTCCTGTTTTCAATTTCATTGATTTTTTTTACTCTATTTTTCTCTCTGCTTTCTTTACAGTTTTGTTAAGTTATACTTCCATTTTTATTTAGCTTAAAATATATATTTTAAATCTCTTTGGGCTTTTTTCTTTAACTTACAAATTATTTAGAAGTATGTTATTTCATTTCTAAATATTTCAGAGATACTCTAACTACCTTCTTGTTACTGATTTTCAGTTTAATTCCATTGCGGTTTGTGAACAAACTTAGTATAATTTCTATTCTTTTAGGTATGTTTAATGGTTCTGAATTTGTTCTATCTTGATAAATGTTTTATGTCACTTGAGAGTAATATGTATTCTGTTGTTGTTGGATGGAGTATTTCATAAATGTCAAGTAGATCGAGTTGATTGATAGTGCGCTTCAAGTCACCTGTTTTTCTACTGATTTTCTGCCTTTTTGATCTATCAATTACTTCCAGAGTGGTAGTGAAGTCTCCAAATAAAAAAGTAGATTTGCCTATTTCTCCTTTAATCTCTATCAGATTTTGCTTCATATATTCTGATACTTTGTTTTTAGTTGCATATGCATTTAACATTTCTATATTTTCTTAGAGAATTGACTTATTTTTCACTGTTATGCCTCTCTGTATCCCTAATGACTTCCTTGTCCTAGAGTCAAAAACAAAAACCAAACAAAAAAAATTTTTTCCATATCTTTACTTTTAGCCTACCTGAATTTTTATCTTTAAAATGAATTTCTTGTAGACAAAATGTGATTGAATATTGTTTTATATCACTTTGTCTATCTGTGTCTTTTAACTTGTATATATAGATCATTCACATTTAAAGTGATTGTTGATATAGTTGGATTAATGTTTACTATTAATATATTTGTAACTGTTTTCTATTTGTTTCATTTACTCTACATTTCCTCCACTTTTTCTGCCTTCTCTGCTTTTATTTGAGAATTTAATATGATTCCACTTCATCCCCTCTTTTAATTGATCTATATCTTACTTCTGCTTCATTGACTACAGTAAAGCCTTTGACTGTATGGATCACAACAAACTGGAAAATTCTTCAAGAGTTGGGAATATCAGACCACCTTACTTGCCTCCTGTGAAACCTGTATGCAGGTCAAGAAGAAACAGACAGAACTGGGCATGGGGCAACGGACTGGTTTCAAATTGGGAAAGGAATACATCAAGGCTGTATATTGTCACCCTGCTTATTTAGTTTATATGCAGAGTACATCATGTGAAAAGCCAGGCTGGATGAAGCACAAGCTGGAATCAAGACTGCTGGGAGAAATATCAATAACCTCAGATATGCAGATGACACCATCCTTATGGCAGAAAGCGAAGAAGAACTAAAGAGCCTCTTAATGAAGGTGAAATAGGAGAGTGAAAAAGCTGGCTTAAAATTCAACATTCAGGACAGTCCTAAGATGGCTGAGGAATAGGACCAGGAGACCATTTTCTCCCCCACAAATTCATCGAAAAATCATTTGAACACTGAGCAAATTCCACAAAACAACTTCTGAACTGGCAGAGGACACCAGGCACCTAGAAAGGCAGCCCAGTCTCATTGAAAGGAGGTAGGATAAAATATAAAAGATAAAAAGAGAGACAAAAGAGTTAGGGATGGAGACCCATTCCGGGAAGGAAGTCATGAAGGAGAAGTTTCCAAGCACCAGGAAACCCTCTCACCGGCGAGTCTGTGGGGGAGTTTTGGAATCCCAGAGGGCAACGTGACTGGGAGGAAAAAAAAAAAATACCCCACAGATTAGGCACCTAACCGCACCTCCCAGAGAAGAAGTAGCCCAGATGCTCGCATCCACCAGCAGCGAGCAGGGGCTGAACAAGGAGGCGTGGCTGCATGCTTAGGGTAAGGATGGGGCCTGATTGCCCTGAGGACAATCTGAGGGAGCTAACATGAGATAGCAACCCAAACTGTGGGATTGCCAGAGAGAGAGATAGAAAGAGAGAGAGAACTTTCCTGCAAAAAGCTCTAAGGCACAGCCTGGCCCGTTCACAGAACAAAGGATTGAGTGAACACCAGAGGAGAGCTAGCCAACTGCAGACCAGTCCCTCCCCCGCTGGAGGCAGGGAGGCAGGTGGGCAACAGCCAGACCCAGAAAGTGAGGGGCAGTCTCGGCCCCAGAGATGGCATCCTCCACTAAACTGTGAGCAGGCTCCCAGTTACTAACCAAGTTTTCCTGGGATCCTGGATGGTTGACATCTGCCAGGAGGTTCACACTCAGAGATCAGTTCCCCATGGCACACCTGAGACAGCGCTCTCACTGTGCACCCAGGAAACCAAGGGGTTGGGACCGCGGAGGTGATAAGACGCACAGCCCACCTGGGAGAGTGTGCTCACCAAGCACCTGGACGCCTGAGCTGCTCAGACCTGGGAAGGGCACAAAACGCAGGCCTAACCAAGTCTGTGCCTTTGTGGAGTACCTGAAAACGTGAACCTGAGCGGCTTAGACCTGGGAAGTGCATGCAACCCAGGGCCCGCTTTAGATGGTTCCCCTGCAGAACAACCTGGAGCCTGAGCAGTGTAGACCGGGAAAGCACACATGCCATGAGCTGGGGCAAACCGAGTGTGGTCCATACACTACGAGCTCTCTCCACACACAGTGTTCCTCCCTCCCCACAGCACACCTGAACAAGTGAGACTAAATAAGTGACCACCTTCACCCCCTTGTGTCAGGGTGGAAATTAGACACTGAAGAGACTTGCAAACAGAGGAAGCTAAAATAAACAAAGAACAGGGAACTGCTTTGGAAGTGACAGGTGCAACAGATTAAAACCCTGTAGTTGACATTGACTACATTGGAAAGGGCCTTGAGAAGTATAAGCTGGAACAAGGAACTATCTGAAACTAAAGTGACCCCACACTGTCCTCAACAGCTCCAGAGAAATTCCTAGATATATTTTACTATTATCATTTCTTAATTTTTAATTTTTTAAATTTTAAAGTTCTTTATTATTCCTTTAATTTTTGTTTTTATAACTATTACCTTGCAAAAAAGACCCCATTTTTAAAGCAAATTTGATACATTTTTTAAAATAATTTTTATGATTTTTTTTAATATTGTATTTTTGAGAGTCTAACCTCTACTCTAGATTTTTAATCTTTGCTTTTTGGTATTTGTTATCAATTCTGTACCTTTAAGAATCCAATCTTTGGTACCCATTTTTACTTAGGAGTGTGATTACTGGCTTGATTGTTCTCTCTTCTCTTGACTCTCTTTTTTCTCCCCCAGGTCACTTCTATCTCCTCCCTCCCCCTTCTCTTCTCTACCAAACTCTATGAATCTCTTTGGGTGTTCCAGGCTGTGAAGAACACTTAGGGAACTGATTACTGGCTGGATCTGTCTCTCTCCTTTTGACTCCCCCTCTTCTGTTCCTGGTCACCTCTATCTCCCTCCTCCCTCTTCTCTTCTCCACATAACTCTGTGAACCTCTCTCTGGGTGTCCCTCACTGTGGAGAATCTTTTCAACATTAATCTAGATGTTTTATCATCAGTGCTGTATAGATGGAGAAGTCTAGAGGCTACTGTAAGAATAAGACTGAAAGCCAGAGGCAGGAGGCTTAAATCCAAAACTTGAGAACACCAGAAAACTCCTGACTCCAGGGAACATTAGTCGACAAGAGCTTATCCAAAAGCCTCCATACCAACACAAAAACCAAGCTCCACCCAAGAGCCAACAAGTTTCAGAGCAAGATATACCAAGCTAATTCTCCAACAACACAGGAACATAACCTTGGGCATTAAAATACATGCGGCCATAAGTCACACCAAACCCATAGATACCTCAAAACTCACTACTAGACACTTCATTGAACTCCAGAAAGAAGAGATCCAGCTCCTCACACCAGAACACAGGCACAAGCTTCCCTAACCAGGAAACCTTGACAAGCCACTCATTCAACCCCACCCACAGGGAGGAATCTCCATAATAAAGAGGAACCACAAACTTCCAGCATAAAGAAAGGCCACCAAAAACACAGCAACCTAAACAAGATGAAAAGGAAGAGAAATATTCAGCAGGTAAGTTCAAGTTCAAGTTTGAGTTCAGTCGCTCAGTCGTGTCTGACTTTTTGTGACCCCATGAATCACAGCACGCCAGGCCTCCCTGTCCATCACCAACTCCTGGAGTTCACTCAAACTCATGTCCATCGAGTCGGTGAACTGAACTGAACTGAACTGAACTGAACCTAGTTACCATACTGTATATTATATTACCAGAACTTGTTCCTCTTATAATTGAAAGTTTGTATTCTTTGACCACCTTCACCCATTTCCACATCCCCCTTCCCCACCCTACCCCAGCAACCATCAATCTGTACTCTGTTTGAGTTCATTTTTTTTTTCAGATTCTACATGTAAGTGAGATCACATATTATTTCTTTTTCTCCATAAAACATATCAAATATGTTTTTTTAATTAACAGTTTCCATAGTTTATAATATTAAATATTTTTCATTCATTTACATTTACCTTCAAATAACACAAAGCTGCTTCACATGTAATATATGTATTTTATTAAAGAGCATTCCCGATTCCTTCCACCCATTCCTTCTGACATTGCTATTATATTCATATTTTATGTATATGTTATAATCACCCAGTACATTGTTAGTAGGCAGTTATCAGAGCATTTAAGAATAGGAAAAATAAATCATTTTATTTCTTTTCCCTTTTCTCATGCTCTTCCTTTCTTTATGTAGATCTAAGGTTTTGATCTGTATTATTTTCCCTTCTGTTCAAGGAACTTTTAACATTATTTTTTTTGCAAAATGCATGTATGGGCAATGAATTCCCTCAGTTTCTTGTTTGTGTGAGAAAGTTTATCTTCTCTTCACTGTTGAAGAACAATTTTGCTGGATATAGAATTCTAGCTTCGTGAATTTATTTTTTTTCAATACATTAAATATTTCATTTCACATTCTTTTCTGCATAGGTTCTGATGAGATGTCCACTGTAATTCTTGTATCTGTGTATTAGTTTCCTAGAGTTGCCAAATTACCACAAACTGAGTGCCTTAGAACAAATTTATTTTTTCACTGTCCTGGAGGCCAGAAGTCTGAAACCAAGGTATTGGCAGGACTGCTCTGGGGCAGAATGCTTCCTTGCTTTTGTTTGTCGTCTGGTGGCTCTAACCTTTGAATTGGGTCAGGACTCCAATCTCTGCCTCTGTTTTCTCCTGACCTTTTCTTTTAGTTATCTCCTTTGTGTATTCTGTATCTTTTCTTATTTTTACAAAGACATTTGTCATTTGGTTTAGGGCCCATCCAGATAACCCAGGATGATCTCATCTTGAGATTCTTCACTTAATCATATTTGCAAAGAACGTTTTATCCAAATAAAGTCACACTGACAGCTACTGGGGGTTAGGAGTGACACATCTTTTGTGGGACCACAGTTCAATCTACTAAAACCTCTTTCTCTGTAGATAAGTTGTTTTACCCCTCATTATCAGTTATTTAGATCTTCATTAGTTTATACCCACAGTGATATTTAGTTTTTGGTATATAGTTTTTATATACCTTTTGTCAGATTTATCCCTATGTATTTCATATTTCCTGATAACTACTTTAAAATCACTATTTTTCATTTAAGTTGGTAATTATTCATTGCCAGTATGTAAAAATAAAATTTATTTTTGTATATAGACTTTGTATACTGCAACATACTAAATTCAAATACTGGATTTTGAAGCCTTTAAAAAAAAGATTGATAAAGTGTTCTATATACACTATCTTGGAGTCTGAATAATTTTTACATCTCTCTTTCTGATCTGGAGGCCTTTTCCCCCTCCTGTTGCACTGGATTGAATCTTCAGTATGAAGGCGAACAGTGCTTCCCTGCTCTGGGTGAGCACATCAGTTTTAGATAGTAGCTCCTGAATGCAAACACCCAAGAAAAATTTTCAGCATGTGAATATTTGCCACCTCACCACCTGCAGTGAAAAAACCTAAGCCTAGGTAACACTTTTTGAGTTGAACATAACCCCCTAGATTTAAAACAAGAATAGGATACTTAGGCAAATTTAATTCACAAAAGCCTTGAGAGAATGAAGGTAGTGATTTCAGGCTAGAAACAGAGAACTGAGAAAAACTACGTGACATTGTGAAAATGAGGAAGAATGGAAAAGTTGCATATAAGGGAAATTTGTAGGGAGAAAGTGAGACAATTCACATATCTGCTGAGACATATATTAAATATAGTCACATTACATTGGAGGGATTTTAGATAAGACATCCAAAATAATAGGTCATGCATGGTGAAGGGTGGGAGAGAAAGAACAGAATGAGCCACTGAGTAGAGTGGCTGTGATGAAAGGCTCGGAGAAGACACTTTTTCAGGCATGTTGACTGTCAGAACTGATTGTGGGAATGAGGAAAAGTGAAAGTTCATTTTGGGAAGGCTGTTTATAAGTGCTAAAAATAAATGTTCCCATTCTACAATTAGAGTGTTTTGTCTTACAGGGTCCCCTTACAACCCCACACTGAGGTATCAAGAGTGGTGCTTTTTAATGTTGAAACCACCCCAGAGTTACTACTGCTGGGGAAATTCCTTGCTGACTAAAGAAAGCCTAAGAGTATGGTTCTTCATTGTCTTGGGAGGGATATATAGGGAAATAACAAAAAGTGTTCAAGCATTCAGAGAACTGAAACCTTTGCCATTTGGCTCTGGTGAAGTATATAATCAGTTTTAGCGTGCACCTGAAAAGGCAGAACTGAAACATTCACGAATCACCATTCCAAAGTTTTCGTAAGTTTAAAATCTAAGCATTCTATCTTACTGAATTGGGAAAGTCTTTAGTACTTCTTCAAATAAGATAGCCTAACATAGTTATATCAAGCTGAGAAACATGCTTAACAGTGGGAACCACGTTAATTAAATAAAGCTTAGAAGAATGTACTATAAAAATGATGCTCTCACCCTGTAATGTTTTTATGAAATTCAGACATGCTTCAAATAGAAAATAAAACTCTAAACATAAATAAACATACATAACCTGTATGTAAACCTACATAACTTTTCTATTCACACCCTCCAAGTTTACCACTGTGAACAATTTCTGTATATTCGTCCAGAGAATTTAGCTTGAACATTTGTCCATGTTTTAATTTGCACCATCACTTTATTTTCATTGACTGAATAATATGGATCTTTAGGACTTTTTCAGGTTTTTATATTACAGATAATATGACAATAAACACCCTTCCATCTTAGTGTACTTTACATAATGGTTTTCGTAGGATACATTGCCATAAATGAAATTGCTCAATCACAAACTTATGCACCGACTTCCCTTGTGGCCCAGTGGTTAAGAATCCGCCTGCCAGTGCAGGGGACATGGGTTTGAGCCCTGGTCCCAGAAGATTCCACCTGCCGCAGGACAACTAAGCCCCTGTGCCACAGCTACTGAGCCTGCTCGCTGTGGAGCCTGTGCTCTGCAACAAGAGAAGCCACTGCAGTAAGAAGCCTGTGCACCACGATGAAGAGTAGCCCCCATTCTCTGCAACTAGAGAAAGCCTGCTTGCAGCCACAAAGACTAACTTTATAAATTAATTAAGTAAAAAACCAAAAAATTATGCACACAATAAACTTTAAAATGTATATACACTTTACAATTTGTTAGTTACTGTCATATTTTCCTATAAAATGGTGTCAATTTATATTCTCACAGTGTTCAAAAACACTTGTTTCCCTTACATTCTTGCCAAGACATTTTAATTTTTGCCAATATGACTGGAGAAATTAACTTAGAGTTTTAATTGCCTTTTACAATTATTAGTAAAGATTGTTTTAAATGTACATTGGACAGTTTTATTTCTTATTCCTTGAAGTGTTTGTTTCTTGTCTTTGTGGACCTGTAGTTCTTAATATAACATCAACAATGATAGGTAACATCTTTAGAGCATCTGACAATGTGCCAGGAATACTTCAAGTGCTTTATATATTTATTATTTAATTCTTCAAGAAAACCCAAAAGGGAAGGCCATACATTATCTCTATTCATTTGACAACATAACTAAAGTACAGAATGGTGAAGTAACCTGCCCAAGGTCATATAGTAAGTGGCTGCACTGGAATTTGAGCCCTGGGAGTTTGACCCACAACTTACTCTCATAACTGGAATTACATTGAATTTGTAGGTTAATTTGGCAAGAATTGGTACCCTTACTCTGTTTATGTATTTGTGGCTTTCCTGGGTCCCTGTTGCTGTGCATGGCCTTTCTCTAGCTGTGGTGAGCGGGGACTGCTCTCTAGTTGTGGTGCTCCTCATTGCAGCAGCTTCTCTTGTGCAACACAGGCTCTAGGGTGCACTGGCTTCAGTAGTTGAGGTGCAGCGTCTCAGTTACCCCATGGTATGTGGAATCTTCCCGGACCGGGGATCAAACCTGTGTCCCCTGCATTGGCAGCTGGGTTCTTATCCACTGCACCACCAGGGAACTCCAATATCCTTACTCTTTTCAGTCTTCCCATGACCACTTATTCATGTTCTCCATTTATTTAGATTTTTCAGGTAACTTTCAATTAAAATTTTTATAATTTTATATGTAATGGTCTTGCACAACTCTTATTGGACTATTTCTAGGTATCTAAGATTTTTGTTGCCAGTATAAATGATACTTAAACACTTTGACTGCATTTATAATTGTTGCTAGTGTGTAGAAATATCAATAAATTTTTTTTTACATCAACATCACTTTCAGCAGTGTATCTGAACCCCCTTATTAGTACCAAAATTTTTTGACTCTGTTCTCTTGGTTTTCTATGTAGGTAAACTTGTCTTAATGAATACTAGTCCTATTTTCTTCCTTTCCAAATCTAATAACTTGTTTCTTTGTTGTTGTTGTTGTTTTACAGTGCTAGGAACTCTAGTGCAGTGTTGAATAGGTAGGATGCCAGTCCATTTCTTAATAGTTAGACACGTATAGATTCACAAGGAACATAGCCATGTTAAAAGTATGCTGAGGGCAGACTTCCTGGTGGTTCAGTGCTTAAGACACTGCAGCGGGCAGGAGTTGGAACCCTGATCAGGGAATTCCTGCATGCGGTGTGGTGTGGCCAAAAAAAAAAGGTATGGTGAAGGCTTGCAGTTAATACATCTGCTACCAGTTATATAACATTACTATGTTTAAGTTACTATTCTAAGTTCTTTATATGTGTTAGTTCATTAAATCCACCTAAAATTCTGTGAGGGACTAGTATTACCTTTATTCTGTTGTTGAGGAATTTAAAGCACAGGGAGAACATGTGACTTGTTCCATGTCACGTGGCTAGTAAGGGATAGGGTCCACATGGTGAGGTTCTAGAGTCCATCCTTTTAACTATTATGCCAGGCTGAATTAAAATTCTATTCTAATACATTTACTTTAAATAGCAGATGGAACTGTAATGTCACTTGCCTATAATAAAATAACAGCTAGTGTGGGTTACATTTATTTTGAGGTTGTGAGAGAAATGCAAACCATCTTAAATTATACATATATGGAAATATAAAAATAGGTCTACACTAATGAGTTAATGTCTCCATCTTCTCTGCCTTTTAATCACATGCAGACAAAGTGGGCTGGGTTCTCCAATAAGATGAGCAATGAAATACAAAATGGTCATTTAAAGTATAACAATGATCAAGGAATGATGGCTTAGCCATATGTAATAGTAAATAGTGTGTTTTTCCCCAAAGAGTTTGTAATCAGGACTTTTACATACAAAGTCTGATTAGTTTAAGAAGACTTACACTGATGTTTCCAAAATTGGTGTGAGATCACTGGCAGGTCTTTTTGTTCATGTATAATTATATTTGAGTAGTATTTCTAAGGTAGAGAGAAACATTTTCCCAGTCAGAGCCAGTCAGAAGTGAAATGCCAGTGCCCCTGGTATGAAATAGGGCCATCTGATACCTCTGTAATGGAATAGTAAGTCAACAACTAACAATGTGAACTGGCTCATAGGAACTCTGAGTCATACTATCCATTTATTTGTAAAACTGATGAGTGAAAATGAGTGGGTAAAAGTCATGCAAGTTTTGTTTTCATATATTTCCTCTGTAAACACAGTTATGATTTCTAAATACATAGGTGACATTTGCTATCACAGTGAAGTGTAGCACTTCCCAAACGAATCTGATACTAGTGTCATGAGCGATGGCAATAGGGTTTTTTTTAAAAAGGAATTCAATTATCAAATTAATTTAGCCTGTGTCACCCCACTCCAGTACTCTTGCCTGGAAAATCCCATGGACGGAGGGACCTGGTGGGCTGCAGTCCATGGGGTCGCTAGGAGTCGGACACGACTGAGCGACTTTACTTTCACTTTTCACTTTCATGCATTGGAGAAGGAAATGGCAACCCATTCCAGTGTTCTTGCCTGGAGAATCCCAGGGACGGGGGAGCCTGGTGGGCTGCCATCTATGGGGTCGCACAGAGTTGGACACGACTGACGCGACTTAGCAGCAGCAGCAGCAGCAGCAACCTACCCTACAACTTGATCATACTTCTCTCCCATGTGAGATTATTTGGGATGTGGGTACAGTCATCTTGTATCAGCCTAATTTCAGATATCCATGTCGTTTTTCATAAAACCTACTTACAATAAATATACCTTAAGAAGAATGAGTGTGTTGTTTGTACTCATATTTTATAAAGATATTTTTGCCCTAAGAGAAAAGACAAATGTAAACCAGTAGTAAGAATACTGTGTGATAAGTGATTGACTAAAGCAAATAACAACATATATAACAGACAATGGAAACAAATCTTCTGGGGAATTTGGGAAGGTTTCATAGAGATGGTGGCCCTCAGACTGAGAATAAAAAGATGAATAGGAGTTTTCTAGGCAGTCACGGGTTCTTGCTCATACATGGCATGCTTAAGTGGGCTGGTGAGGGGCAGAATCAGATTTAGGAGGAGGGAAGACAGGCTGCACAGGGTGTCAGTCTATTCTGGGTGCTAAAACACTAAAGTGTTAAATATTAAATAGCAAATGACACCAGTTCATTCATGCTTCTATCTACAGTTTTTTACATAACTGCAAAATGGAAATCAGATCCCCTTTGACTGAAATATTCAGTACTTCAAGTAGAAATAAAAATATTCCTGGTGGTGCTGACTTGTCATGGTTGAACAGTTTTTGCAACACACACATGCAAGTTGCAGGTTCCAACTACAGGCAGATGACACAACTAAACCCAAGACCAGTCAGAGGACAGTCACCTAAATTCAGCAGCAAAGAATAAGACTATTTATTTGGAATAAGAAATTTTATCCAGTAGCTACATGTTAAATGGTTCACTATGCCTCCCAGGAGGTTGTCAGAATTTGGAAATTGTATGGAATAAATTAATGTCATAAATCCTTTAGCTTAAATGTAAAGAAGCATAAAAATTTTATTATTAGAAAATTCATATCTTTCCATCCTCACTTTAAAATATGGCTGAGGAAGTATGTCTTTAAAGAATATCAACTTGATGGGGTGCCAAATTAGTAGCCATCCAGGGAGTACCACTTGTTATCATTCTGGCTCTGAATATAGGGGAATAATGAGAGATGAGGCTTCAGAGATCAGCAGGGGACAAATAACTAGCAGACCATATAAGCAACATAAAATATAAAATTTATCTTATGTGTCATTGGGATCCACGGAAAGGATTTAGCTAAGAGATTGGTGTAATCCCATTTATGTTTCAGACAAATCACTCTGCTAGTCATGCAGAAGATAGCCTGAGCAGAGAGAGGAGGGAGCATGATTAAAGGCAAGAAAACTACTTAGGACGCTGCTGACATAGTCTAGGCCTGAAATGATGAAGCATTGAACTAGGCACTACCTGCAGAAATGAAGGGAATATTAGAGATTCAGAATTATTTTCTAAGAGGCAGATGCCACAAGACTTGGTGGCCGATTGGGGGTGGGGGATAAAGTGGAGTTATGAGTCCAGAAAGACTTATTCATCCATTCATTTCAAAAATATATTAATGTTCTGTGCTGTGCTCTGCTAGAGTGCTTCAGTTGTGTCTGACTCTCTGTGACCCTATGGACTGTATCCTACCAGACTCCCCTGTCCATGGGATTCTCCAGACAAGAACACTGGAGTGGGTTGCCATGCCCTTCTCCAGGGGATCTTCCCAACCCAGGGATTGAACCCATGTCTTTTCTGTCTTCTGCATTGGTAGGTGGGTTCTTTACTACTAATGCCACCTGGGAAGCCCATTAATGTTCTACTTTGTTCCAGAAATGGCTTAGAACCTAGAAATCTGAAGATAATTAAAACATAATCCTTGTTTTAAGGTGAAAAAAGTAGAAGTGCATATGAATAATTATAAAAGAACACGATGGGCTATTGTAAAATTATGTACAATCTACAGTGGGGCAGGAATAGGAGGAAGTGTTTTACTCTACCTGGAAAACTTGAGGAAGGCTTCAGAGAGGTGGTAGCACTTCAACCAAGTGTTCAAGAATATATAGGAGTTGGTTGGATGATCACAGATCATCCTGGTAAAATCATTCCTGGAAGAAGGAACTGTATGTGCAAAGGCTCATAAGTTTAAGACAGCATGACTGTATTTGGGTACTGAAACTTCACATTTTTCAACCTGACAGTGTGGGTGAATGAGGGGGCGAGAGATGAGAGAGGCCATAAGCAATGAATAAGAGATAAGGGTGAAGAGCTAGAACAACTAGGTCATAAAGTGCACTGGAAAAGCCCACGCTGAGGAGTGTGGCCTTGTCAGATGAAAAACTAGCATCGTCTGCATCTCATTCTATTTTTTAATTTTGAACTGAAGTATAATTAATTTACAATGTTGTGTTAATTTCAAGTGTACAGCAGAGTGATTTGTCACATATATATATATATATATACTGGGTTGACCAACAAGATGTTACAGAAAAATGTGAATGAACTTTTTAGCCAACTCAATATAAATATATATAAGACAATGTATATATAAATAATTTATAATATATATAATATAAGTACTTTTTCAGATTCTTTTCCTTCATAGATTATTATAAGATACTGAGTATAGTTCCCTGTGTTATACAGTAAGTTCTTATTGTTTACCTATTTTATATATAGTAGTGTATATATTAATCCCAATTCTGTATCACTTTAGAAATGATTCTTCTCTTTTTACATAAATATAAAATTTCATTTATTTATTTTTGCCTCTGCTGGGTCTGGGTTGCTGTGCACAGACTTTCTCTAGTTGTGGCAATTGGGAGCTACTCTGTAGTTGCGGTGTGTGGGCTTCTGATTGTGGGGGCTTCTCTTGTTGCAGAGCATGGGCTCTAGGCTGCGTAGGTTTGGCAGTCGCAGCTTGCAGGCTCTAGAGCTTGGGCTCAGTAGTTATAGCACATGGGCTTAGTTGCTCTGCGGCAGGTAGGATCTTCCTGGACCAGGGATCGAATTTGTGTCTCCTGCATTGGCAGGCAGATTCTTGGTCACTGGACCACCAAGGAAGCCCTGATTCTACTCTTTGAAACAGAGTTCTGCAGACAAAGTTGATCCTGTTTTTTTGTGTGTGTTTCTACAGTCCCTACTGTTTTCCCACTTATCATACTTGAGTCAAACTGAAAAAGTTTGAATCCTGGGTCCATCGCCACTTATTATTAAACCTTGGGCAAGTCATTTTACCACTGATTCTTTTCCCTGTTCTGTTAAATGGGGATATTAATAGTACCACCCACATTGGGTCCTGGTAGGCATTAAAAGCAAAGAAGGCGATGGCACCCCACTCCAGTACTCTTGCCTAGAAAATCCCATGGATGGAGGAGCCTGGTAGGCTGCAGTCCATGGGGTAATGAAGTGTCGGATACAACTGAGGGACTTCACTTTCATGCGTTGGAGAAGGAAATGGCAACCCGCTCCAGTGTTCTTGCCTGGAGAATCCCAGGGACGGGAGAGCCTGGTGGGCTGCCATCTATGGGGTCGCACAGAGTCAGACACGACTGAAGCGACTTAGCAGCAGTAGCAGAAGCAGCAGGCATTAAAAGAGATAATACATATGAAATGCTTGTAACAACGTCTTAAATACCGTAACCACAAAACAAAACATTTTTGTTTGTGTGCTTCCAAGACAATCTATCCTTCAGAATTTGACTTTTCCAAGGGTAAGAGTTGTGCCTATTTTCATGTTTCCAAGCCCTGGTATAGTGCATAGTTATGGTGGACAAGATGATTTGCCACCCAGATCCCTCTTCAGTGAAGGATTTATTCCCCTTACTATTGGGAGGCCTTCAGTTGTCAGCTCCTTCAGGAATCACCTCAGCTACATAGAACTGCCTTGCTCAAGGTCACATCCTTTTACAAGGTAGTTGAGACACAAGGATTAATTAATTTAGAAGTATACAGGCATAGTGATGGCATCCTTCAGCATGGCAACTCTGAAGGGGAACTATAGCTTCAGAGATCCCTGTGGGGTTAGACAAGGCTGTCATTGGGCTATATCATAACTTGACCTCTTCCACAGCCCACTTCTACTTCCTTCCTACTCTCTTCAATAGGTGTTTATCTCAAAGGCACTCCTTAGTAAATAGCCTGCACAATGACGTCTATCTCAGAACTGGCTTCCTAGGAAATCCAACCCACCATTGTGGCATTTGTAGTCAAAAGGTTAGTCGAACGAATGAATGGATGAATGCTCATCTTAAATTTTCTGCAAAATGTGAAAATCATGGGCTTTGTGTGTTATTTAACCTTTCTTCTCTTCATCTTTATGGGGATATAGTAAACAATGTGCTCTGACAGGAGAATATATATATATATATATATATATATATATATATATATATATATATATATATACACACATACATATACATACACTCTTAAGTATGTGACTCCAGGAATAAATTATACTCTGGCAGAGTGCAAACTTTCTGTGCCAAAAGTATTTCTGTTGGTTTCTCTCCTTGTAATTAAACCATGTTCATCCTTGAGGATGCCTTAAAAAGAAATGCTTGGATTTTAAGAGAGCACTAATACAATATGAGAGAAAGCTATGTTGATAATGTCTTTTTAAAGAGATAGCTAATGCAAAAAACTTTAAAAATATTATAAAGTAAATCAACTCAATACAGCATATGAAAATGTAATCTCTTGTTTCCTCCTATTTTGTTGGTAGGAAAGGGCTTTTAATTTCTTTATTTATCATGTTGCTTATAACAAGACTTATATATATATATTTAAAGCATGCTGCTGCTGCTGCTAAGTCGCTTCAGTCGTGCCCGACTCTGTGCGACCCCATAGACGGCAGCCCACCAGGCTCCCCCGTCCCTGGGATTCTCCAGGCAAGAGCACTGGAGTGGGTTGCCATTTCCTTCTCCAATGCATGAAAGTGAAAAGTGAAAGTGAAGTCGCTCAGTCGTGTCTGACTCTAGCAACCCCATGGACTGCAGCCTACCAGGCTTCTCCATCCATGGGATTCTCCAGGCAAAAGTACTAGAGTGGGGTGCAATTGCCTTCTCCATTTAAAGCATATATATATATATATATATATATATATATATAAAGAACTCAATTCTAGTCTTCTGTGGTGATTATCAATTCACTATAAATGCGTGGGTTTATTTCTGGGTTCTCTGTTCTGTTCCATTGGTCTATATATCTGTTTTTATGCTGGTACCACACAGTTTTGGTTATGATCACTTTGTAATAAAATTTAAGTCACTTTCAACATACTTTTATTGCAGATGTAGTTACATGGGAAAATAACACAAAAGTTGGAGACCTGTCTTTTTATTCTTGGAGTTCACAGTCATTGGGACATGGAAAAGTAAAGAGAATACTGCAACCCAGTATAAGAGGGACTACAAAAGAAGCTGGAAGTGAGAACAAGAGGCTTTGGTTGCCCACAACATGAACACCTAATTAAGAATGGAGTGGGGAAAATATGCTAGGGTAGCTTCCTGGTGGAGGTGATGACCAACCCAAGTTTTGCATGACCATTAACACTGAATCAAGAAAAGAGAGGGAAAATACTTTTCAGGCAGAGGGATCAGTACATATAAAACGTTGAGCAAGGACTAAGAGGGAGTCGTGATGAGAATTCTGGAAGTAACAAAACAAACAAGAACTTCAACTGGGATTGACATATATACAGTACTATCCTACTGTATAGCACAGGGAACTCTACTCAGTGCTCTGTGGTGACCTAAATGGGGAGGAAATTCAAAAAAGAGGGGATATATGTATATGTATAGCTGATTCACCTTGCTGTACAGCAGAAACTAACATAACACTGTAAAGCAACCATACTCCATTAAAATTATTTTTTACAAAAAGAACTTCAGTGGAATTGTTGTTGTTCAGTTGCAAGTTGTGTCTGATTCGTCATGACCCAGTGGACTGCAGCATGCCAGGCTTCCCTATCCCTCACCATCTCCCGGAGTTTGCCCAAGTTCATGTCTATTGAATCAGTGATGCCATCCAACCATCACATCCTCTGATCAGTGGAATAGAAAAGTTTATTTTTAGTCCTAATGTGATATCTCATCATCTCATTAAACAATTCATCTTGGAAGTCCCTTCTATATAGATGGTATACGTCTTTCACTTTGTAACTCACGTGTATGTGTGCCCAGTTGTGTCTGACTCTTTGCAACCCCATAGACTACAGTCTACCAGGCTCCTGTGTCCATGGAATGTTCCAAGCAAGAGTAGTGGAGTGGGTTGCCATTTCCTCCTCCAGGGGATCTTCCTGACCTAGGGATTGAACCTATGTCTCCTAAGTCTCCTGAACTGCAGGCAGATTTTTTACCACTGAGCCACCTGGGAAACCAAACATCCGTTGGATCACAGAAAAAGCAAGAGAATTCCAGAAGGACTTCTACTTTTGCCTCACTGACAATGCTAAAGCCTTTTACTGTGTGGATCACAATGAACTGTGGAAAATTCTTAAAGAGATGGGAATACCACTCTACCTTACCTGCCTCCTGTGAAACCTGTAGCAGATCAAGAAGCAACAGTTAGAACCAGGCATGGAACAACAGACTGGTTCCAAATTGGGAAAGGAGTACGTCAAGAGCTGTATATTGTCACCCTTCTTATTTAACTTATATGCAGAGTACATCATGCAAAATGCCGGGCTAGATGAAGCACAAGCTGGAATCAAGATTTCTGGGAGGAATATTAATAACCTCATATATGGAGATGACACCACCCTTATGGCAAAAAGCAAAGATGAACTAAAGAGCCTCTTGAAGAAGGTAAAAGAGAAGACTGAAAAAGGTGGCTTAAAACTCAAATTCAAAAAATGAAGATCATGGCATCTGGTCCCATCACTTCATGTCAAATAGATGGGGAAATGATGGAAACCGTGACTATTTTCTTGGGCTCCAAAAATCACTGCAGATGGTGACTGCAGCCATGAAATTAAAAGACACCTGCTCCTTGGAAGAAACGCTATGACAAAACTAGACAGCATATTAAAAAGCAGAGACATTACTTTACCAATAGAGGTCCATATAGTCAAAGCTATGGTTTTTCCAGTAGTCATGTGTGGATGTGAGAGTTGGACCATAAAGAAGGCTGAGCGCAGAAGGATTGATGCTTTTGAACTGTGGTGTTGGACTGCAAGGATTTCAAAACAGTCCATCCTAAAGGAAATCAATCCTGAATATTCATTGGAAGGACTGATGCTGAAGCTGAAGCTCCAATACTTTGACTACCTGATGCGAAGAGTAGACTCATTAAAAAAGACCCTGATGCTGGGCAAGATTGAAGGCAGGAGGAGAAGGGGATGACAGAGGATGAGACGGTTGCTTGGCATCAATGGACATGAGTTTGAGCAAGCTCTGGGAGTTGCTGAACAAGGGAAGCCTGGTGTGCTGCAGTCCATGGGGTCTCCAAAAGTTGGACACAATTGAGCAACTGAACAACAACACCTGGGAAGCCTAATTCCCAAAAGTGAATATTTACTATAAGTTTTATCCATTTGAGAAACAACTTTCAAATGGCCCAGCTTTTATAAATATCTATATATGGAGATTAATATAGCACTGATTCAATAGTTTCACTATATATTAATATTTAGTACTGAAATTGGCCCAAGCCTGGGCTTTTCAAGCTGACTCTCTTCCCCAGCCACCCTGGGGCCAGTATGCCTTAGTAATGGGAACTTGCAGCTTTCTGAATAATAGCACATGGCAGCACCCCTTAGGTAAGTGCAGAGATCTCATAATTTAAAACTCATCACCCTCTTTCTAAATCACTTTCTATGGCAGTCCATTGCTTTTAAAAACAAAGTCCTATTTCCTATGAAAAGCATTCAAAATCTGGGACAAATTCACCCAAAACTTCTATTCCCAGGCTCCTTTCCATGCATTTTTCCTCCCCTTCACACCCTGAAGGTAGCAGCAATGCCAGAATTCCTTGCATTGTGTGAATATCTTCTGTAGACCTTTAGCTTTGCTCATATATCCCTCTGCCTAGAATTCCCTTCCTTACTACACCCCACCCCTTTCTGACCCCTTTCCTTACTATGTAATGCATCACTTTTCTTTGAGGAGCACTTATCACCTATTGGACAATGGTGATTAATACTGAGTCCAAAAGAATTGTGTTCAAATTGAAGCTCTGCCTTTTATCCTGGCTGTGAAACCATGCGCCAGTTAATTAACCATTTTAAACCTCTGTTCTCTCATTTGTAAAATGGGAATAATGATAATACCTTTGTCATAGGAGGGTGGTGAGGATTATATGATATAATTATCATAATACGGTGCCTGGCACAAAGTAAGCATTCAATAAATGTTAGTTCTTTCATTAGTATTTTTCTAAATGTCTCTCTCCTTTTTGGACTTGAGTCTTCCAAAGCCATGTCTGGTTGATGAACACAACACTTATAATAGGTGATATACCTAATGAGGACCCAATAACCAGTTGTTAAAATGAATTATTCAAAAGGAGTTCCTTAGTGAATCAACAGATTTGTGAATAGATAAGGATTTGTACTGAGTGAACTGTTTGTTCTTATCCAAACATATATCTGACTATAAGTAAACTTATGAGTCTCTTAGGTTTCACAGCATTCTGTAGACATGGTATTATTTGAGTATCACATGACTTCTTAGAGCATTTCAGATTATGAAATACTGCTAGGTTTTTTTAATAACAGAAGAATATTTGTAAGACATTTCAAATTTACATAAACTGACTCTTGTCTTTCATTTGTTCCTGTATTTAGAGTTCACTGAGTGAAATAATTTCCTAGTCACAGTTGAATAGAAACCCATAGTCAAATGACAAATTAGAGTAAAATACTAGCTTCTTGATATATTTATTCAAAATGCAATTTCCCTTTGCTCCCAATATAATTTACTAAGTGGGTACAATCTAATTACATGTCAAATATTATTTTCTCTTTCTGTGACACACTGAGAAATTTTTCTACCATTTAGTTGATTATTTGAAATCTTGCCAACTAGGAACATCCTACTCAGAGTCTCCTTAACATAAGAGGCTTAGGGAGCATTGAAACATACATCCATTAGAGGCAGATAGTAATCAGAATGCTTCGAGCACAATTTCGAAAACACAAAGCCATTTGATTTTTTAAATCAAATTAAATATATTAGTTGTGATATTTCAAAGCATCATTTAGATAACTATCTTCAGTTTCAGGCATATTGTATAGGTCAGCACACTCGTATAGCCCTATATTAGAAATGTATGTATTTACTTAAATTGCAGAAAGCAGAACAAAGGCAGAAATACTAAGACCTTCAGTAGTATCTGATTCTCATGAGTTGGCATTTTTGAAGGTCATTTTGAGAGGGTCTAAGGGTGAGATTCCCATGTATGAGTTTGCATAATCATGACCAAGTCATATTGATTTTGGAATTTCAATATTCAGTTATTTCTAAAGTTTCATTGTAGATTGTGTTATTTGCTTCAAATTCCTCATCCTTCCATGTCTGTGTTGCGTAGCATCCTCCCAAACTCAAATTTGAGTAGGACTGTATGATTTGCCTTGGACTTTAGAACAAGCTGGAAGTAACAGGGAGCCAGTTCCAAAGCTAGTCCTCAAAAGGATTGCATTTTTTCACTTGCTCGTGTGCCTCTGCTGTTGCTGGAAGAATGTGGCAAGCTAAGGATAGCCCACTGGACCCCAAAGAAGGATAAGAGAAAAGTGAAGCAGAGTTTCTACCACAGCAAAGCCTGGCCTGCATCAGCCAACTCCCAGCCAACTTGTGTGAACAAGCATAACTGAGGTTACCAGAGCTGCCTACTGTATCCCAGACTAGATCAAACAACCACTGGATATGTGAGCAAACATATCTGAGATCAAAAGGGCTGCTCAGCTGAGCTCAACACAGATAAACCAATCCCTAGACATATAAGCAAGTGAAACTTGAGATTAGCAGATCTGTCCAGCAGAGTCCAGCCTAGATTAGTTGACCCAGTGTTGTGAGCTAAAAAAGTACAATTTATACCACTGAGATACTGTAGTTGTTTGTGTGTTCCTGTGGCCATCCTTAGCTGATAGGTTGTATACAGACATGTAAAAGGTTTTGTTAACAAAAGGTTTCATAAGAAGAACTCTATTATCATGAGTAAAGATCAAACACATTTATAGGTTATTACATGTGTGTGTATGTTAGTCACTCAGTCATGTCTGACTCTTTTGAGACCCCATGGACTATAGCCTGCCAGGCTCCTCTGTCCCTGGGATTATCCAGGCAAGAATACTGGAGTGGGTTGCCATTTCCTCTTCCAGGGGATCTTCCCAACTCATCGATTGAACCTGCATCTCTTGTCTCTCCTGTATTGGCAGGCGGATTCTCTACCACTGAGTCACCTGGGAAGCCCCAGATGTATCCATTCAGAATGATTTTATTTCCACCTCTCAGCCTATCTACTTATTATAATTTCAACTATAAGTATATTCTCTAATAAAACTTGATGGTCAGAAATAAAATCAACTAAGATTATCTAAATCCAGAAAACATGCATCTAAATGCAGAGAGCAATATTTACTCCCTTTTTAAATCACATTTTAATGTACCTAGTAGCTCATTGTTTTTGTTTAGTTGCTAACTCGTGTTCAACTCTTTTGTGACCCCATGGACTGTAGCCCACCAGGCTCCTCTGTCCATGGGATTTCCCAGGCAAGGTTACTGGAGTGGGTTGCCATTTCCTTCTCCAGGGGATCTTCCCAACCCAGGGATCGAAGCCACGTCTGCTGCATTGGCAAGCAGATTCTTTACCACTGAGCCACCAAGGAAGCCCAAGTTGTTTATATGAAAGTAATTCTTAACTATTGGGCCTTGGATATTGCAGGGAAAGGGTGTATGGAGTTATTGGAAATGTTCCTGGAAACTATATTTATATATATGCTTACACACTAACATGCAATAAATATTTCACATGAAGGGGCTGGGAATGACCATCAAAGAGTGTTTCATGTAAGGCAATGGATAATCCAACGATAGAATTAAGAAAATTTCACTCACAACAGCATCAAAAAGAAAACAAATGCTTAGGAAAAATTTGACAGAAGTGCAGCTCTTTTAAGTGAAAACTATAAAACATTGCTGAGAGAAATTAAAGATTTAAATAAAGGAGAGAACTTCCATGTTCATAGATTGTTAAGTTTTAACATTATGTGGCAAACTGATTTATGGATTCATTGCAATGAAATTCTCAATTGGCATTTTTGCAGAAATTGCAAGGTATCCCCAAACCCACATGGAATTGCAAGGGACCCAGATTAACTCAAAATAATGTTAAAAAAGAACAAAGCTGGGGGACTCACACTTCCCAAATCAAAAGTTACTACATTAGTAAAGATATTATGGGAGTGGTGTACAGATAAGCATATCAATTAACGGCCCAGGACTGAAATTCTCAAATTACTTTTGCATTTATGGTCAACTGATGTTTGACAGAGTTGAGAAGTTAATTTGATAGGGAAAAAATGGCTTTTTCAACAAGTGGTCCTGGGACAATTAGATAGCATGCAAAAAATATTTGCAACTCCTATATCTACTAAAGAACTGGTATCAAGAATAATTACTCTCATAACTCAATAATAAGAAGGCAATCCAATTAAGAAATGGTCCAAAGATTCAGATATTTCAACAAAAATGATACAGAGATGGGTGAATAAATACATGGAAATAAAAACCTCAACATTGTTACTCATTACAAAATGAAAATTAAAATCAAATTGGTACAGCACTAAAATGCAACATCTAGAATGGTCATACCTCACTGGTGAGAATAAAAAATGTTGCAGACACTTTAAAAAACAATTTGACAGTCTCCTAGATAGTTAATCATAAACATACCACACAACCAAACAGTACTGTACCTAGATATCTATGAGAGATACAAAAACATGTTTCCACAAAGACTTGTGGAGGAATGTTTACTGATGCATTTTTTTGACAGTATCTACAGACTGGAAGCATCCCAAATATCTATCAATTGGTGAAAGGATAAACAAAATGTGGTTTTACTGCAAAATTATTCATCAATAAAAAGAAATAGACTACTGATACATTCTGCAACAAGCATTAATCTCAAAAACATAATGCTTAGTGAGAATAGACAAATGCAAAAGATTATATATTAAATGATTCATTTTAAATGTAATTTCCAGAGAAGATAAATCTTCAGCACCAGAACAGTTCACTGGTTGTCTAGGGATGGGTCTGGGAGTGTGTTTAGACTACACATGAAGGTGAAGGAACTTTTTGGAGTGACAGAAATGTTGTAAAACTAGACTACAGGGCGAGTCGCACAACTTCAATTTTGAACAATTGTTCTGAATGAACAATTTTGTTCAATCAGAGTTGAACAACTCTGATTTTACTAGAATCATTGAAATCTATACTTAGAGTGGGTAAATTTTATGTTATATAAATTATACCACACTAAGGCTATAAAAAGTGGCAAATGAAAACATCTATGCTGTTACCCCCCAATTCCATTAAAACAACAATGAAGAAATAAGACACATATAAATCATAGCCACAAAGAACAGGAGAGAAGACTCAGCAGGAGAAATAAGCAAAAATCTGAAAGATCTACAGTAGATAGATTGGTAAAGGGTTTAGAACATAAAGAACTGAAGCCTAAGTAGCTACAGAGGGGAATAACAAGACCTGAACTAATCTTTCTTTGTCAAACTTAAGCATGGGTAAAGTTGAGGTGATACGAAAGGACTGGTTAATTAACCTCCAATTAAAATAAATAAATTTATATTTTATTTTTTTTAAATTTTATTTAACTTTACAATATTGTATTGGTTTTGCCATATATCAAAATGAATCTGTCACAGGTATACATGTGTTCCCCATCCTGAACCCTCCTCCCTCCTCCCTCCCCATACCATCCCTCTGGGTCGTCCCAGTGCACCAGCCCCAAGCATCCAGTATCGTGCATCAAACCTGGACTGGCGACTCGTTTCATATATGATATGATACATATTTCAATGCCATTCTCCCAAATCATCCCACCCTCTCCCTCTCCCACAGAGTCCAAAAGACTGTTCTATACATCAGTGTCTCTTTTGCTATCTCATATACAGGGTTATTGTTACCATATTTCTAAATTCCATATATATGCATTAGTATACTGTATTGGTGTTTTTCTTTCTGGCTTACTTCACTCTGTATAATAGGCTCCAGTTTCATCCACCTCATTAGAACTGATTCAAATGTATTCTTTTTAATGGCTGAGTAATACTCCATTGTGTATATGTACCACAGCTTTCTTATCCATTCATCTGCTGATGGACATCTAGGTTGCTTCCATGTCCTGGCTATTATAAACAGTGCTGCGATGAACATTGGGGTAAACTTGGCTCTTTCAATTCTGGTTTCCTCAGTGTGTATGCCCAGCAGTGGTATGGCTGGATCATAAGGCAGTTCTATTTCCAGTTTTTTAAGGAATCTCCACACTGTTCTCCATAGTGGCTGTACTAGTTTGCATTCCCACAAACAGTGTAATAGGGTTCCCTTTTCTCCACACGCTCTCCAGCATTTATTGCTTGTAGACTTTTGGATAGCAGCCATTCTGACTGGAGTGAAATGGTACCTCATAGTGGTTTTGATTTGCATTTCTCTGATAATGAGTGATGTTGAGCATCTTTTCATGTGTTTGTTAGCCATCTGTATGTCTTCTTTGCAGAAATGTCTGTTTAGTTCTTTGGCCCATTTTTTGATTGGGTCATTTATTTTTCTGGAGTTGAGCTCTAGGAGTTGCTTGTATATTTTTGAGATTAGTTGTTTGTCAGTTGCTTCATTTGCTATTATTTTCTCCCATTCTGAAGGCTGTCTTTTCACCTTGCTTAGAGTTTCCTTTGTTGTGCAGAAGCTTTTAAGTTTAACTAGGTCCCATTTGTTTATTTTTGCTTTTATTTCCAGTATTCTGGGAGGTGGGTCATAGAGGATCCTGCTGCGATACATGTCGGAGAGTGTTTTGCCTATGTTCTCCTCTAGGAGTTTTATAGTTTCTGGTCTTACGTTTAGATCTTTAATCCATTTTGAGTTTATTTTTGTGTATGGTATTAGAAAGTGCTCTAGTTTCATTCTTTTACAAGTGGTTGACCAGTTTTCCCAGCACCACTTGTTAAAGAGATTGTCTTTAATCCATTGTATATTCTTGCCTTTGTCAAAGATAAGCTGTCCATAGGTGTGTGGATTTATCTCTGGGCTTTCTATTTTGTTCCACTGATCTATATTTCTGTCTTTGTGCCAGTACCATACTGTCTTGATGACTGTGGCTTTGTAGTACAGCCTGAAGTCAGGCAGGTTGATTCCTCCAGTTCCATTCTTCTTTCTCAAGATAGCTTTGGCTATTCGAGGTTTTTTGTATTTCCATACAAACTGTGA
This sequence comes from Bos indicus x Bos taurus, assembly GCF_003369695.1. Lineage (NCBI taxonomy): Eukaryota > Metazoa > Chordata > Mammalia > Artiodactyla > Bovidae > Bos > Bos indicus x Bos taurus. The sequence goes on from NC_040105.1 coordinate 124,050,566, forward strand.
AATTATTTGTTCTAGCTCTGTGAAGAATACCGTTGGTAGCTTGATAGGGATTGCACTGAATCTATAAATTGCTTTGGGTAGTATACTCATTTTCACTATATTGATTCTTCCAATCCATGAACATGGTATATTTCTCCATCTATTAGTGTCCTCTTTGATTTCTTTTACAAGTGTTTTATAGTTTTCTATATATAGGTCTTGAGTTTCTTTAGGTAGATATATTCCTAAGTATTTTATTTTTTTCGTTGCAATGGTGAATGGAGTTGTTTCATTAATTTCTCTTTCTATTTTTTCATTATTAGTGTATAGGAACGCAAGGGATTTCTGTGTATTGATTTTATATCCTGCAACTTTACTATATTCATTGATTAGCTCTAGTAATTTTCTGGTGGAGTCTTTAGAGTTTTCTATGTAGAGGATCATGTCATCTGCAAATAGTGAGAGTTTTACTTCTTCTTTTCCAGTTTGGATTCCTTTTATTTCTTTTTCTGCTCTGATTGCTGTGGCCAAAATTTCCAAAACTATGTTGAATAATAATGGTGAAAGTGGGCACCCTTGTCTTGTTCCTGACTTTAGAGGAAATGCTTTCAATTTTTCACCATTGAGGATAATGTTTGCTGTGGGTTTGTCATATATAGCTTTTATTATGTTGAGGTATGTTCCTTCTATTCCTGCTTTCTGGAGAGTTTTGTTTTTTTTTTAATCATAAATGGATGTTGAATTTTGTCAAAGGCTTTCTCTGCATCTATTGAGATAATCACATGGTTTTTATTTTTCAATTTGTTAATGTGGTGTATCACATTGATTGATTTGCAGATATTGAAGAATCCTTGCATCCCTAGGATAAAGCCCACTTGGTCATGGTGTATATGTTTTTAATGTGTTGTTGGATTCTGATTGCTAGAATTTTGTTAAGGATTTTTGCATCTATGTTCATCAGTGATATTGGCCTGTAGTTTTCTTTTTTTGTGGCATCTTTGTCAGGTTTTGGTATTAGGGTGATGGTGGCCTCATAGAATGAATTTGGAAGTTTACCTTCCTCTGCAATTTTCTGGAAGAGTTTGAGTAGGATAGGTGTTATCTCTTCTCTAAATTTTTGGTAGAATTCAGCTGTGAAGCTGTCTGGACCTGGGCTTTTGTTTGCTGGAAGATTTATGATTACAGTTTCAATTTCTGTACTTGTGATGGGTCTGTTAAGATTTTCTATTTCCTCCTGGTCCAGTTTTGGAAAGTTGTACTTTTCTAAGAATTTGTCCGTTTTTTCCAGGTTGTCCATTTTATTGGCATTTAGTTGGGGATAGTAGTCTCTTATGATCCTTTGTATTTCTGTGTTGTCTGTTGTGATCTCTCCATTTTCATTTCTAATTTTATTGATTTGATTTTTCTCCCTTTGTTTCTTGATGAGTCTGGCTAATGGTTTGTCAATTTTATTTATCCTTTCAAAGAACCAGCTTTTGGCTTTGTTGATTTTTGCTGTGGTCTCTTTTGTTTCTTTTGCATTTATTTCTGCCCTAATTTTTAAGATTTCTTTCCTTCTACTAACCCTGGAGTTCTTCATTTCTTTCTTTTCTAGTTGCTTTAGGTGTAGAGTTACATTATTTATTTGACTTTTTTCTTGTTTCTTGAGGTATGCCTGTATTGCTATGAACTTTCCCCTTAGGACTGCTTTTTCAGTGTCCCACAGGTTTTGGGTTGTTGTGTTTTCATTTTCATTCATTTCTATGCAAATTTTGATTTCTTTTTTTTTTATTTCTTCTGTGATTTGTTGGTTATTCAGCAGTGTGTTGTTCAGCCTCCATATGTTGGAATTTTTAATAGTTTTTCTTCTGTAATTGAGATCTAATCTTACTGCATTGTGGTCAGAAAAGATGCTTGGAATGATTTCAGTTTTTCTGAATTTACCAAGGCTAGATTTATGGCCCAGGATGTGATCTATCCTGGAGAAGGTTCTGTGTGCACTTGAGAAAAAGGTGAAATTCATTGTTTTGGGATGAAATGTCCTATAGATATCAATTAGGTCTAACTGGTCTATTGTATCGTTTAAAGTTTGTGTTTCCTTGTTAATTTTCTGTTTAGTTGATCTATCCATAGGTGTGAGTGGGGTATTAAAGTATCCCACTATTACTGTGTTATTGTTAATTTCTCCTTTCATACTTGTTAGTATTTGTCTTACATATTACGGTGCTATGTTGGGTGCATATATATTTATAATTGTTATATCTTCTTCTTGGATTGATCCTTTGATCATTATGTAGTGACCTTCTTTGTCTCTTTTCACAGCCTTTGTTTTAAAGTCTATTTTATCTGATATGAGTATTGCTACTCCTGCTTTCTTTTGGTCCCTATTTGCATGGAAAATCTCTTTCCAGCCCTTCACTTTCAGTCTGTATGTGTCCCCTGTTTTGAGGTGGGTCTCTTGTAGACAACATATGTAGGGGTATTGTTTTTTGTATTCATTCAGTCATCTTTGTCCTTTGGTTGGGGCATTCAACCCATTTACATTTAAGGTAATTATTGATAAGTATGATCCCGTTGCCATTTACTTTATTGTTTTGGGTTCGAATGTATACACCCTTTTTGTGTTTCCTGTCTAGAGAATATCCTTTAGTATTTGTTGGAGAGCTGGTTTGGTGGTGCTGAATTCTCTCAGCTTTTGCTTGTCTGTAAAGCTTTTGATTTCTCCTTCATATTTGAATGAGATCCTTGCTGGGTATAATAATCTGGGCTGTAGGTTATTTTATTTCATCACTTTAAGTACGTCTTGCCATTCCCTCCTGGCTTGGAGAGTTTCTATTGAAAGATCAGCTGTTATCCTTATGGGAATTCCCTTGTGTGTTATTTGTTGTTTTTCCCTTGCTGCTTTTAATATTTGTTCTTTGTGTTTAATCTTTGTTAATTTGATTAATATGTGTCTTGGGGTGTTTTGCCTTGGGTTTATCCTGTTTGGGACTCTCTGGGTTTCTTGGACTTGAGTGATTGTTTCCTTCCCCATTTTAGGGAAGTTTTCAACTATTATCTCCTCAAGTATTTTCTCATGGTCTTTCATTTTGTCTTCTTCTTCTGGGACCCCTATGATTCAAATGTTGTAGCGTTTAATATTGTCCTGGAGGTCTCTGAGATTGTCCTCACTTCTTTTAATTCGTTTTTCTTTTTTCCTCTCTGATTCATTTATTTCTACCTTCTATCTTCTAGTTCACTAATCCTATCTTCTGCCTCTGTTATTCTACTATTTGTTGCCTCCAGAGTGTTTTTGATCTCATTTATTGCATTATTCATTATATATTGACTCTTGTTTATTTCTTCTAGGTCCTTGTTAAACCTTTCTTGCATCTTCTCAATCCTTGTCTCCAGGCTATTTATCTGTGATTCCATTTTGATTTCAAGATTTTGGATCAATTTCACTATCATTATTCAGAATTCTTTATCAGGTAGATTCCCTATCTCTTCCTCTTTTGTTTGGTTTGGTGGGCATTTATCCTTTTCCTTTACCTGCTGGGTATTCCTCTGTCTCTTCATCTTGTTTAAATTACTGGGTTTGGGGTGTCCTTTCTGTATTCTGGCAGTTTGTGAAGTTCTCTTTATTGTGGCATTTCTTCACTGTGTGTGGGTGGCTTGTCAAGGTTTCTTGGTTAGGGAAGCTTGTGTTGGTGTTCTGGTGGGTGGAGCTGTATTTCTTCTCTCTGGAGTGCAATGAAGTGTCCAGTAATGAGTTATGAGATGTCTATGGTTTTAAGGTGGCTTTGGGCAGCCTCTATATTGGAGCTCAGGGCTGTATTCCTGTGTTGCTGGAGAATTTGCTTGGTATGTCTTGCCCTGGAACTTGTTCGCCCTTGTGTGGTGCTTGGTTTCAGTGTAGGTATAGAGACATCTGATGAGCTCCTGTCAATTAATGTTCCCTGGAGTCAGGGTTTGGACTTAAGCCTCCTGCTTCCAGTTATCGGTCTTATTTTTACAGTAGTCTCAAAACTTCTTCTTCTATACAGCACCATTGATAAAACATCTAGGTTAAAGATGAAAAGTTTCTCCACCGTGAGGGTCACCCAGAGAGGTTCACAGTGTTACATGGAGAAGACAAGAGGGAGAAGGGAGTTAGAGGTGATGCGAATGAGATGAGGTGGAATCGATAAAGAGAGAGCGGGCTAACCAGTAATCACTTCCTTATGTGCACTCCACAACTGGACCACTCAGAGATGTTCACGGAGTTATACAGAGAAGAGAAGAGGGAGGAAGGGCACAGAGGTGGCCAGGAGGATAAAAGGAGGGAATGAAAAGGAGAGAGACAGATCCAGCCAGTAATCAGTTCCCTAAGTGTTCTCCATCGTCTGGAACATACAGAAATTCACAGAGTTGGGCAGAGTAGAGAAGGGTTAGGGAGGAGACACAGGTGACCTGGTGGAAAAAAAGGAGAGTCCGAAGAGGGAGACAGCAGTCAAGCCAGTAATCTCACTCCCTAGTAAAAAATGGGTACTGAAGATTGGGTTCTAAAAGGTACAAAATTGGTAACAAATACCTAAAAGCAAAAATTAAAAATCTAGAGTAGAGTTTGGAATTTCAAAAATACAATGTTAAAGAAAAGAAGAAGGAAAAGAGAGAAAAGAAAAAGAAAAAACAAAGTCACAAAAATTATAAAGAAAATATAGGTACAAAATTGATAACAAATACCAAAAAGCAAAAGTTAAAAAATCTAGAGTAGAGTTTGGAATTTCAAAAATACAATGTTAAAGAAAAGAAGAAGAAAAAGAAAGAGAAAAAAAAAAACAAAAACAAAGTCACAAAAATTATAAAGAAGATATAGGTACAAAATTGATAACAAATACCAAAAAGCATAAATTAAAAATCTAGAGTAGAGTTTGGAATTTCAGGAATACAATGTTAAAGAAAAGATGAAGAGAAAGAAAGAAAAAAAAAGTTACAAAAGTTATATAAAAATATATATAGGTACAAAATTGATAACAAATACCAAAAAGCTAAAATTAAAAATCTAGAGCAGAGTTTGGAATTTCAAAAATACAGTGTTAAAGAAAAAAAAAAAAGGTCACAAAAGTTATAAAAAAATATATATGAAGTTTGCTTTTTAAAAAAGGGTCTTTTTTTTTTGCAAAGTAATAGTAGGTTATAAAAGTTAAAATTAAAGGAGTAATAGAGGCTTAAAATTTTTTTAAAAATTAAAAAAAAAAAAGAAAGAAAGAATGACCATAAAAATAGTAAAAATATATCTAGGACTTTCTTTGATGTTGTTGTAGGTATTGTGGGTTCAGTTCATTTTCAGCTAGTTCCTTGTTCCAGCTTATATTTCTCAAGCTCTGTAGGCCCCTTCCTATGTAGTTGGTACTAACCACGGGGTTTTAATCTATTGCCTGTCGCTTGCAAGGCGGTTCCCTCTGTTATAGCTTCTTCTGTTTGCTGGTCTCTGATTTCCGCCCTGATACAAAGGGGGCGGTGGTGGACACCTTTTTTTTTAAGGCTCACTTGTTCAGTCGTGCTGTGGGGAGGGAGGGACACTGCAAATAAATAAGACTGGCGTGTGCTCACAGTGCCTCAGCCACACTGGGCCTGCCCCCACTCACAGCGTGTGTAGCCTCCCTGCCCACACTGCTCAGGCTCTAGATTGCTCCGCCGGGAACCATCCGCGGCTGGCCCTGGGCTGCTTGCACCTCCCAGGTCCAAGCCGCTCAGGTTCAGGCACTCGGGTAGTCCTCAGAGGCACAGATTCGGTTGGGCCTGCATTTTGTGCCCTTCCCAGGTCCGAGCAGCTCAGACAATAAAGACAAGACATGACTGAGCTACTAACACTTTCACTTCACTTTCAAAGACTGTCTGGTGTGATGTTTAATCATTGATCAGTTTAGATTATTTCCCATTAATCCAGTATCTCAAAAGCTTATGGTGGATTTTTAGGATGTGAATAAAAGTCACAATTCAGTATAAACTGAAAAACAAATTTTTTCTATGACTAAAGAAATAATGAAATTAGATCACCAATTGGAGAAATGTAAATTCATAAACCTTTATGAGATTGAGGAAGTTCCTTTCTACTGTCAGATTTCTGGGGATTTTCTTTTTTATCATGAATAGATATAAAATTTTGCTAAATGCTTTTTGTTTATCTATTGAGATGCTGATATGGCTTTCTTCCTTTGTCAGTTAATATGGTGAATTCTTCTGATTAGGATTTGAATATTGAATTAGCCTTATATTCCTGAGATAAAACCCACTATGTCATAATGCATTATTAGCCTTTTTATATACTGTTAGATTATATTTTTTGTGTTTTGTGTCTAATTTGTGTTTTGTTGAGTATTTTTGTTTTTATGCGAGGGTTACTTTTGTGTAGTTTTCTTCTGTCGGAATGTTTTTGTCTGGTTTCCTTATCAATGTAATTCTGGCCCCATAGACTGAGTTAGAAAGGGTTTCCTTTTGTTACAGATTTTGGAGGACTTTGTGTGGAAATGCTATTCTTTCCTCAAATATGTTTTAAGATTTGCATGAGAAGCCATCTAGACTAGGATTTTTCTTTGTTAAAAAATTTTTAAATTACAAATTCAATTTCTTTGAATAACAGCACTATTCAAGTTATCCCTGTTAACTTCGGTGACCTTTAGAAGCTTGTATCTTTTGAAGAATTCATTTCATCTTAGTTGTAAAATGTATTTATTGCCACATGTTGTTTGTGGTATCCTTTATTATCATCTTAATATTTGCACTGTCTATAGTGATTTCCTCTCTCATTTCTTATATTTGTAATTAGTGTCACTTTTTTGGGTCAGTTCAGCTAGTTTATCAAATTTATTGACTTTTTCAAGGAACCTACTTTTCATTTCATTGAGTCTCTCTACGCTTTTTTGTTTGTTTGTTTCTCATTTTGGCTGCTTTCACATTTATATTTTTCATTCTCCTTGCTTTTTCTTAAATTTGCTTTTCTTTACCTAGGTTTTTTGTTTGTTTGTTTTTTGGTGAAATCTTAGGTCATTGATAAATTTTTCTTCTTTTATAGAATAAACCTTAAATGTTTAAAAATTTCCTCTCAGCACTGCTTTAGCTATCTTGTGAATTCTGGTGTGTTGTGCTTTTGTTATACTTCAGTTCAGAATACTTTGTCATTTATCTTATGATTCCCACTTTGACCTTAGGAGATTTTACAGAATATTTATTTTTCCAGATATCTACTTTAATTCTGTTACAGTCAGAGAATATGTTTTATATAGTATGGTCTATTTTAAATTTGTTAAGCTTTGCTTTCTATCCCAGAATATGTTCTATCTTTGTGACTGGCACTTGTGCACTTTTCTTAACAATGCCTTTTGAAGAGCTAGAGTTTCAAATTTTGATGTAGTCCAGTAAGAGTTGTTGATTGTTACTAAGTGTACTGATGCCCTGAGAGATAATAAGCAACTAAGAGTGGTTAACAAATAAAGGCCAAGTGTGAGAGCCAGAGAGTCACCTTGGTAGCTTACAAGGGAGCCTGTATCTCCTGTGGGAGAACAGGTGAAGCTGAGGAATAAATTCAGGATTTGACAGGATCCTAGAGCGCCATAGACATTTGAATTGTCAGCCAAAGTCAAGTCTATTGTTGGGAGGGTCCCTGAAACATGAGATGGGGACATCTGAGAAAATGCTCTTGAGGATTTTGGCTCTGTAGATTCCCTGAAACCCCAGAGAGCTTGCAAAAGATGGCCCACCATTCTGGAATAAGAGCTAGCACTTGGTCCATGAGGGAAGAAACTGCAGTTTTCTCTGATGCAAAGCAACAGGTACTCCTCAGCCCTCAGAGGTGCCTTACTTCCTCTCCTGGGTGCCAAGACAATAACCAGGGTTCAATCCCAGGGTAATTTAGCTCAAGATGTGGTGGGTCTAATAAGGAGGAAAGAGAGTATACCCAGAAGGCCTGTAAGAACTTGGTAGCATGTCCTATAAAAGCCATAGTACTCCCTGGGATTGGATTATGAAGATGTTTCTACAAAATAGCTGGAATCTAAGATTGAGTTATGAAGAATTAATTGACTTAGGGCACAGGATTTAACACCTTGTAAGGACTCCTATCAGTGGTAAAAATTCATTTAGTATGTCTCAGAAACCTGGAGAAAGATAGATCTCATGTCATAGGAAGTGGAAATGCCAGAGTTGCCCTGGCAGATGGTAGAGGAAAGAATTTTAAAAGCTCAGGAATGTGGGCATACTATAAGAGATATATTATGTGGGGCCATAAAACCCATCAGAGAATTATCCCCAGGGGAACCCAAAGCACTCACCATTTACCAAGGATCTCAAAATGTGATGGCTAGAGGGGCCCTAGCATCACTAAGGAATTGAAAGGTGGCTCTGTTCTGCAGGCCAGGGATAATGGTAGAAGATTTTGTCTCCAAGCTTGGTTTGTTAACAGCCATGGGAATGACGAGTAATCAAGTAATAGAGGCTAGAATCCATAACTGAGACATTCTCCAATAAAGATGATCTTTTTAAGAGTATTTCAGGTGATTCTGAGGCAGATCTAGTTTTGAGATTCATAATCTCTGGTGACTAGCTCAGTGTTCTTTCCATTAAATCATTATGACATCCTTGTTTATTTAGCTCTGCTCATAAATAAGTTATTTTTCTCTATAACAAAAGTAACTGTTCATTACAGAAATGTAGGGAAAGAGGAGATCAGAAAGAAAACAAAAGGAATCATTTCTGGTATAACATGAGTTAACATGATTATTTCCTTCAGACCAATTCCAAGAAGCAGAATTGTTGTGTCCCGGGTGATATATACTTTTAAGGTTCTTTGGGTACATTCTCCAGAGACTCACCAGATTACTCTCCCAATTTCAGCCTATCAATATTCCCATTCTCCATTCCATTGCCAGCATTAGTCATTATAATTTTGCAAAGTTCCACGAGTTTAACTGAAAATTGTGTCTCTATTTACATCACTTCATTATTTGTGAGACTGAACTTTTTCATGTTTTATCGTGTCTTCATGATTTTTTGCCTTCTGTATTTCTTTTCTGAATTCATATAATTACCAATTTGGGGGAAAAGTTTATCCTATTCTTTTTGATTTGTAAAAATGGTTTACAGGGTAGGGCTTTTTTCTTTTTTTGGTTTGTCATTTGACTTCAGTTTTCCTCACAGATTTTCCTTACATAAGGTTTTATTGATTTTTTTAAAGCATCATATATGATACTTTTCCTACTGACATGATGTTTCAATCATATATTTGTATCTGATGTATTCAATAACTCTCAAAAGTAATGTTTCATTCAGCTGACTCTTTCTATGGTAGTATTATGCTTTTAAAATTATTTTGTAATATGAGTACCCTCTTAATGACCTAGATTACTGTGATGGTGTGATCACTCACCTAGAGTCAGACATCCTGGAGTGTGAAATCAAGTGGGCCTTAGGAAGCGTCACTACAAACAAAGCTAGTGGAGGTGATGGAATTCCAGCTGAGCTATTTCAAATCCTACAAAATAATGCTGTGAAAGTCCTACACTCAATATGCCAGCAAATTTGGAAAATTCAGCAGTGGCCACAGGACTGGAAAAGGTCAGTTTTCATTCCAATCCCTAAGAAAGGCAATGCCAAAGAATGTTCAAACTACCACACAATTGCACTTATCTCACATGATAGAAAAGTAATGCAGAAAATTCTCCAAGGTAGGCTTCAACAGTACATGAACCGTGAACTTTCAGATGTTCAAGCTGGATTTAGAAAAGGCAGAGGAACCAGAGATCAAATTGCCAATATCCGTTGGATCATAGAAAAAGCAAGAGAATTCCAGAAAAGCATCTATTTCTGCTTCATTGACTATGCTAAAACCTTTGACTGTGTGGATCACAACACAGTGGAAAATTCTGAAAGAGATGGGAATACCAGACCACCTTACCTGCCTCTTGAGAGACCTGTATGCAGGTCAAGAAGCAACAGTTAGAACCAGACATGGAACAACAGACTGGTTCCAAATTGGGAAAGGAGTACCTCAAGGCTGTATATTATCACCCTGCTTATTTAACTTACATGTAGAGCACATCATGTGAAAAGGTGGGCTGGATGAAGCACAGGTTGGAATCAAGTTTTCAGGGAGAAATATCAATAATCTTAGATATGCAGATGACATCACCCTTATGGCAGAAAGCGAAGGAGGAAATAAAGAGCCTTTTGATGAAAGTGAAAGAGGAGAGTGAAAGCTGGCTTAAAACTCAACATTCAAAAAACAAAGATCATGGCATCTGGTCCCATCCCTTCATGGCCAATAGATCGGGAAACAATGGAAACAGTGACAGATTTTTTTTTCCCTTTGGCTCCAAAATCACTATGGATAGTGACTTCAGCCATGAAATTAAAAGACACTTGCTCCTTGGAAGAAAAGCTATGACAAACCTAGACAGCATATTAAAAGGCAGAGACATTACTTTGCCAACAATGGTCCATCTAGTCAAAGCTATTGTTTTTCCAGTAGTCACGTGTGGACGTGAGTGTTGGACCATAAAGAAGACTGAGTGCCAAAGAATTGATGTTTTTGAACTGTGGTGTTGGAGAAGACTCTTGAGAGTCCCTTGGACTATAAGGAGATCAAACCAGTAAATTCTAAAGGAAATCAATCCTGAATATTCATTGGAAGGACTGATGCTGAAGCTGAAGCTCCAATACTTTGGCCTCCCGATGTGAAGAGCAGACTTATTAGAAAAGACCTTTATGCTGGGAAAGATTGAAGGCAGGAAGAGAAGGGGACGACAGTGGATGAGATGGTTGGATGGCATCATTGACTCAATGGGCATGAGTTTGAGCAAACTCCAGGAAATAGTGAGGGACAGGGAAGGCTGGCATGCTGTAGTCCATGGGGTTGCAAAGAGTTGGACATGTCTGAGTGATTGAACAGCAACAATGATTATACTCTAATTTTTTTCACAATTTTGTTGATGGATCACACTTATTTTTCCTGATGAGTTTATTTTTCCTTAAAGATTAATTTTAAGTTCCAGAGTAAGTTGCACTGCTTTTAAAATTGTATTCAATGTATATAGGAATTATGGGGGGAAAATGAACATTTGTGTAATATTGAGTCTTCATATTCAGTAACATAACTTCTTTTGTTTTTGTGCAATTTTGTTTCTTAAACAAGGTTTGTCCTGTTTTAGCATATATTAAATATTTCTTTATTCCAGAATGAGAAAGACTAGAGATCTCTTCAAGAAAATTAGAGATACCAAGGGAACATTTCATGCAAAGATGGGTTCAATAAAGGACAGAAATGGTACAGACCTAACAGAAGCAGAAGATATTAAGAAGAGGTGGCAGCAATACACAGAAGAACTGTACAAAAAAGATCTTCACGACCAAGATAATCATGATGGTGTGATCACTCACCTAGAGCGAGACATCCTGGAATGTGAAGTCAAGTGGGCCTTAGAAAGCATCATTACGAACAAAGCTAGTGGAGGTGATGGAATTCCAGCTGAGCTATTTCAAATCCTAAAAAATAATGCTGTGAAAGTGCTGCACTCAATATGCCAGCAAATTTGGAAAACTCAGCAGTGGCCACAGGACTGGAAAAGCTCTGTTTTCATTCCAATCCCAAAGAAAGGCAATGTCAAAGAATACTCAAACTACCGCACAATTGCACTCATCTCACACGCTAGTAAAGTAATGCTCAAAATTCTCCAAGCCAGACTTCAGCAATACGTGAACCGTGAACTTCCAGATGTTCAAGCTGGTTTTAGAAAAGGCAGAGGAACCAGAGATCAAATTTCCAGCATCCGCTGGATCATCGAAAAAGCAAGAGAGTTCCAGAAAAACATCTATTTCTGCTTTATTGACTATGCCAAAGCCTTTAACTGTGTGGATCACAAAAAACTGTGGAAAATTCTGAAAGAGATGGGAATACCAGACCACCTGACCTACCTCTTAAGAAACCTATATGCAGGTCAGGAAGCAACAGTTAGAACTGGACATGGAACAACAGACTGGTTCCAAATAGAAAAAGGAGTACGTCAAGGCTGTATATTGTCACCCTGCTTATTTAACTTATATGCAGAGTACGTCATGAGAAACGCTGGGCTGGAAGAAGCACAAGCTGGAATCAAGATTGCTGGGAGAAATATCAATAACCTCAGATATGTAGATGACACCACCCTTATGGCAGAAAGTGAAGAAGAACTAAAAAGCCTCTTGATGAAAGTGAAAGAGGAGAGTGAAAAAGTTGGCTTAAAGCTCAACATTCAGAAAACGAAGATCATGGCATCTGGTCCCATCACTTCATGGGAAATAGATGGGGAAACAGTGGAAACAGTGTCAGACTATTTTTTTGGGCTCCAAAATCACTGTAGATGGTGACTGCAGCCATGAAATTAAAAGACACTTACTCCTTAGAAGAAAAGTTATGACCAACCTAGATAGCATATTCAAAACAGAGACATTACTTTGCCAACAAAGGTCCATCTAATCGAGGCTATGGTTTTTCCAGCCTTGGAATGGATGTGAGAGTTGGACTGTGAAGAAAGCTGAGCACTGAAGAATTGATGCTTTTGAACGATGGTGTTGGAGAAGACTCTTGAGAGTCCCTTGGACTGCAAGGAGATCCAACCAGTACATTTGAAGATCGGTCCTGGGTGTTCTTTGGAAGGAATGATGCTAAAGCTGAAACTCCAGTACTTTGGCCACCTCATGTGAAGAGTTGACTCACTGGAAAAGACTCTGAGGGATTGGGGGCAGGAGGAGAAAGGGACGACAGTGGATGAGATGGCTGGATGGCATCACTGACTCGATGGACATGAGTCTGAGTGAACTCCGGGAGTTGGTGATGGACAGGGAGGCCTGGCGTGCTGCGATTCATGGGGTCGCAAAGAGTCAGACATGACTGAGCAACTGAAGTGAACTGAACTGAAATATTTCTTGATAATTTACTCTTAGAATAATGAAGTCCTTAGGTATTTTATTTCTTCCTCCTCCCAACTTCACCATATGTTCTTTTCATCACTATAAATTTTATTTCATGGTCTTATGCTAACAACCACTTGCCTGGCTTATTAATTAAATATACCAGGAATCTTTTGAAAAATAGGAAATGGACAGCAATATGGGATAATTCAAAAAGAGAGAAAACACGGAGATAAATGGGTACCCAAGGAATGGATGGCTGTGTTTCAGGGACTTAGAGAGAATGCCTGATGAAAATTTGACTCATTGATTCAATAAAGTAGTTTAATTGATTCTCAGAATTTGGTTTAATATATTGTTAGCTCCTGTCTCCAGGCAGTGTTTATTATAAGCCAGGAATTTCTCTCCAATGATGAGGAGAAACTCCCATCAGCAATTTGAAAAGCCATTTGGGCTGAAGATAGAGATAGTACCACTCAGTGTGAAAGTCTTAGTGGAAAGCAATCTTGGCTTCCATCAGAGGTATCATTCTCATCAATGAACTTGAGATCTTAATGGAATTGTACAGCATTTTATATGTTTTGAGTGTATGCATGTGCTTTAAGGATGAAAAGAAAAGAGAATAAGGACACTTTACAGGGGTGCTAATTATAATGGTAAGGAATGGGTGGTGAGGTTAGAATTTTAGAAAATCTTATTATAAAAAGACAAAAGTGATTAATATATTGAGTCGTCTAGTGTTTTTCTCCTGTTTGCTAAAGAGACTTCTAGTGTGGTATGTGTCAGTTTCTTCTTTTCCTGCATCTTGGAAAGATGGTTCTGCCTGATCAAATTTACTCTTGGAGTTTTGCAACATAGAATAAATCAAGCATAAAGAGCAGGAGCATAAGACATTAACAAGAATCATGTAGAGTGGAGAGATGGAGGGCTTTTTATGGGTTATGGAGAGAAGAGCTGTGATTTATGAAGCAAATTGATGAAAAAGAAGTGGAACACCTTAAGGACACTTCAAGGATGTGTTGATGTGGTTTATGAATTCCTGTTCACATTTGTGCTGGTTATTTTCTGTTTGCTCTTGCAGGGTCATTCTCTACCTTTCTCTGCTTTGCTTTGTACTCCTGGAGGCTCCAGGTACTACATCTCCTGGGTCTGTGGCTGGGGCTAGAGTCAGATTCAGCCAGAGGGAGGCACTAGCATAAGGTCAAAGGGTGTGAAGAGAAAGAAGTTGGGTAGGGCTTTGATTCCCCACCCTGTATCCAGACTGGCTAGGTTTTTGGCAGTGGCTGCAGTCCTTTACAGGCTTCCCTGTCAATGCAGGAGATGCTGGTTCGATCCCCGAGTTGGGAAGATCCCCTGGAGGATGGCATGGCAAACCTCTCCAGTATTCTTGCCTAGGAAATCCCATGGGTAGAGGAGCCTGGAGGGCTACAGTCCATGGAGTTTCAAAGAGTTGGACACAACTGAGGAACTTAGCACGCATGCACAGTCTTTTACAAGAGCCACAGTTCCCACTGAGGCACCCTTCTCCCGTTGCTACAGCTCTCACTCAGTTCTAGTAACACCACCTCCCTCCCTTGGCTCCTTCAATCCTAAGCAGTAATGAATTTCCTCTGTTCTCAGTATCCAGGCACTTTACCATCTTTGCTGGTTTCTCTTACCCTGCTTACTCCTTTGTAAAACCTTCCTGACTTATATGCTTTGAGTATGCCATCTATATTTTGCTGGGACTCTGACTGATACAGCAATGTTAAGAAATACAAGTAAGGACTAAGCTTATTTTAAAACTACTCTTGACTGTGTAGAGTATTTTGGGCAAGGACACAACTCCAGTAGTAAACATAGAATAAAAACTTGTGTCTTACCATATAGCATAATTTCAGCCTTTTATTTTGTTGTTGTTGTTCAGTTGCTAAGTCATGTCTGGCTCCTTGTGACCCCGTGGACAGCAGCACGCCAGGCTTCCTTTTCCTTCACTATCTCCCAGAGTTTGCTCAAACTCATGTCCATTGAATCAGTGATGCCATCCAACCATCTCATCCTCTGTTGGTGCCTTCTCCTCCTGCCCTCAATCTTTCCCAGCACCAGGGTCTTTTCCAATGAGTCAGCTCTTTGCATCAGCTGGCCAAAATACTGGAGCTTCAGCTTCAGCATCAGTTCTTCCAATGAATGTTCAGGGTTGATTTCCTTCAGGATTGACTGGCTTGATCTCCTTGTAGTCCAAGGGACTCTCCAGAGGCCTCCCCAGCATCAAAATTCGAGAGCATCAATCCTTTGGTGCTCAGCCTTATCTATGGTCCAACTTTCACATCCGTATATGACTCTTGGAAAAACCATAGCATTGACTATAAGGACCTTTGTTGGCAAAGTGATGTCTCTGCCTTTTAATACACTGTCTGAGCTATTTCAAATCCTAAAAGATGATGCTGTGAAAGTGTTTCACTCAATATGCCAGCAAATTTGGAAAACTCAGCAGTGGCCACAGGACTCAAAAAGGTCAGTTTTCATTCTAATCCCAAGGAAAGGCAATGCCAAAGAATGTTCAAACTAACACACAATTGCACTCATCTCACATGATAGAAAAGTAATGCTCAAAATTCTCCAAGCAAGGCTTCAATAGTACATGAACTGTGAACTTCCAGATGTTCAAGCTGGATTTAGAAAAGGCAGAGGAACCAGAGATCAAATTGCCAACATCTGCTGGGTCATCAAAAAAGCAAGGGAGTTCCAGAAAAACACCTATTTTTGCTTTATTGACTATGCCAAAGCCTTTGACTGTGTGGATCACAACAAACTGGAAAATTCTTCAAGAGATGGGAATACCAGATCACCTTACCTGCCTCTTGAGAGACATGTATGCAGGTCAGGAAGCAACAGTTAGAACTGGACATGGAACAATGGACTGATTTCAAATTGGGAAAGGGGTATGTCAAGGCTGTATATTATTATCCTGCTTATTTAATTTACATGCAGAATACATCATGGGAAATGCCAGGCTGGATGAAGCACAAGCTGGAATCAAGATAGCCTGGAGAAATATCAATAACCTCAGATATGCAAATGACATCACCCTTATGGCAGAAAGCTAAGAGGAACTAAAGAGCCTCTTGATGAAAATGAAAGAAGAGAGTGAAAAAGCTGGTTTGCAACTCAACATTCAATAAAGGAAGATCATGGCATCTGGTCGCATCACTTCCTGACAAATAGATGGGGAAACGATGCAAACAGTGACGGACTTTATTTTCTTGGGCTCCAAAATCATTGCAGATGGTGACTGCAGCCATGAAATTAAAAGACGCTTACTCCTTGGAAGATAATCTATAACAAATCTAGACAGCATATTAAAAAGCAAAAACAGTACTTTGCCGACAATGGTCCATCGAGTCAAAGCTATTATTTTTCCAGTAGTCACGTATAGATGTGAGAGTTGGACTATAAAGAAGGCTGAATGCTGAAAATGCTTTTGAACTGTGGTATTGGAGAAGACTCTTGGGAGTCCCTTGGACAGCAGGAGATCAAACCAGTCAATCCTAAAGGAAATCAATCCTGAATATTATTGGAAGGACTGATGCTGAAGCTCCAATACTTTGGCCACCCGATGCAAAGAACTGAATCATTGGAAAAGACCCTTAAGCTGAGAAAAATTGAAGGCAGGAGGAGAAGGGGATGACAGAGGATGAGATGGTTGGTTGGCATCACCGACTCAATGGACATGAGTTTAAGCATGCTCTGGGAGTTGGTGTGGACAGGGAAGCCTGGAGTGCTGTAGTCCATGGGATCGCAAAGAGTTGGATGTGACTGAGTGACTGAACAGACTGACTAGGTTTGTTATAGCTTTCTTTCCAAGGAACAAGAGTCTTCATTCCATGGCTGCAGTCACACTATCTGCAGTGATTTTGGAGCCCAAGAAAAGAAAATCTGTCACTGTTTCCGCTTTCCTCTTCTATCTGCCTTTAAGTTTTGGGACCGGATGTCATGATGTTAGTTTTTTTTTAATGTTGAGTTTTAAGTCTTTTAAAGTTTTAAAACTCTAACTAGGAAAGAGGCATGAGGATATGAATTATGTTTCTGGCAGGGTTTTGAGGTAATATTGGATAAATTTAGAAGAGAAATAGATTTCATACTTACTGCTCTATCTGTGGGCTTTGTGATCTTAGAATGCAATTTGATTTCCTAATGACTCTGACTTGTCTTAATGAAGTCAGCTAATGCTTTCCTTTAATTTTAATATAAATTAATTTTATTTCCTTCTTGCCTTTCTAATTTCTCCTCTATCAGCAAAAAGCTAGAGCTGCTATATGTGGACAGCTTGGATCCCTAGAATCATTATTTAGTAGGTTTAATAATAATATATAGCTACAGAACGTAATACTTATTACCAGAGATTCTGGTGCACATAGCAATGTTATGGCAATGTTTGATTCCAAACGGACAGTTCAGGAGACATACTTTTATTTTCAACCCATTGGATAACTCTTTCTCTTTGCGATTGGTTGGTAGCTTAGGAAAACCACCCAGAAGGCACTGGAACAAATGGAAAGAATTGTGTCCAGTTCATGCTTGCTCTCCTTGGCTCTTCATAAAACACCATGTCTTTCTCTCTTTGTACAGGACTTCCTACCTTTGCCCAATAGATATGTTCATGGGGAGTTATACATGGAGAAAAGCCCTTCTAAAACACACTATTGAAAGAAATGCTGATGTGAATATTTTTATAAAGAAATCATTTCTAATTTATCTTCAAGAAAATTCAACATAAATTCCAATTTTACGTCTAAAATATAGCATGGTTGTAACATGTTTGCTTTTTGGGGGGCATTCCTTAAAGCACTTGTGGAGTTGAGCTAGGGAAGCAACTTAACTCTTTGATAAGCATTTGTAACGTTCAGCTACTCTGTGAACTAAATTCTTTGTCATGAGTGGGCTTTACATCACTGTTCCATTAGGTTTTTCTGACAACTTAGTACTGATCCTAAGCAAGGTAAGTAGGGCAGCCTACTTGACAACATTGCTGCCGGCATCTGTCTTTCTTGGTTTGCTTCTTCTTTATTCCCCAAAATGTCTGCCCATAAAGACTTTTAGTTAAGCTCTTCAATTCTTAGACTTTTCTGATCAGTCTTTATGAGATCATCATGAATGGAGATCTTTATCAGGTATTTGGGGGTGAAGGTGGGGGACCACTGAGCTTCCCACAGCATATCTTAACCCTGACAAGGTCATACCCTCTCCAGCCCACCTGGCTGAAGTCTTCAGAGCAAAGATGCACAGAGAAGACCAAGGAAACTTGGGAAGTCATGACACTTTCCCTCCTGCTTCTTGTTCTGGCATATTAAATGTTCTGGTTTAAAAATTATTTATTTTAGCCTCCCTTATATGTGCCCAGATTAATATAGAAGAACCTTTCAGAGCCCACAAGGCGGCAGTGGTTTATCTTTACCTATAGTCTGGAGAAAAGAAGTGTCACACTTAGTCACCCTTCATTTTCTGGCCTTCTCAGGCTCATGTGTGTTTCTATGACTTAAGCCCTTGTACTCCAAGAAGCCAAGAAAAAATGAGGGCAAAGTGGAGGGGGAGTGAATACTACTTACTGAGCACCTATTATGTGCTAGATCCTTGTGTGAGGGGCTTTATATACAGTATTCTAGTTAAGCCCCATTCAGCCTTAGTAAATAGGTGCTATTACTGGTCCCGTCTGACAAACGAGAAAACTGAGACCACGTGTACTGAAGTCACAGAATACACATTCAATGGCACATCTGGGATCTGAACTGGGCTCTAAAATCTGCAATTTTCATCAAACTGTGAGACAGCCCACTTTGTAAGGCACCCATCTCTCTGAGTTTCAGGAACATTTTGAACCAGGTCTTTGTGGCTAGACAACAGTATATCAAACTAAAAAGATGTTTGGTTATTACAGCCCAGCTCTCTGCCTCTTGGAAGGGCTTCACCTACACAATGAGGGGACATGCAGGAATCATGAACCTCCAAGGCTCTCCTATACACGCTTATAGGAATGGATTTAATCTTCTATTTTAGAAGGAGAACACTTGCATTTTCATGCTACTTTTCTAATACTCACCCCTCAGATTGAACAAGTGAATGACTGGGTTGGCTTCATTCTCTGCTGCTACCCTCCTAGCACAACAACCATGAGCTGAACTGCAAAGGCAGCAGCAAACTAGTCATAGCCATGTGGCCAGAGACACGAAATGCTTCCAAATCTCAAGGAACCAAGTAGTATGTGGTCTCATCTGGGGGTCTCCTACTTTGGGTGGAGATGAGCAGCCATGAGAACTCCACTCAGCCAGAGGAGAAGACAGAGGTGATGAGGGAGGCTGCATACATGCCTCCTGATGGTCCTAAACCTGCTGGGATCTATTAGTCCTTTTCACTTACATGTACACATTCCCCAAGTCTTCTGTGGCTTATTAACTTTGTCAGCCCTTGAGGAGCTGGCAGCATTGAGCTGTCAAATGTGAAATAGGGTAATCTCCTTTATGTGCGTTCCCTAGACCTCTCCAGTGAGTCTCTGGAAAAGGCTGTCCTGTCTATGAGCAGCATATCTCAGGCAAAATCATGAGAAGAAACTCTGTTTCAAAAATCGCTTGTAGATGTAAGACAGCCTAAATGGGCGCTGGACGATTAGAACAGATGCAAATAATAGGTAGGACCGTACAGGAATGTTACAGCTGGATGTCAGCCCTGTTGGAAGCTGTTATTATATTACTCTTAGAATGAGTGACCAAGAGAGATGTATGACCAGGAGAGACTGAAGACAGGGTTTAGCAGACATCTAGTTAACTCTTTGCTTTCCATCATTAGGCAGGAACTTGAATTTTCATTTCTTTCAAGGCTCTGCCAAAAGCTGTCTTGGGGAAACTTTCATGGGCGTGGGCAGAATACTTAATGAAAGAAGATGGAGCTTTTGGCTGATTCTCTATGTGTCTCTTGCCCTTGTCACACTGCATTATTTCCTAGAAATGCTATTCACTAGCCACAACTTCCATGTAAATTCTTGTTCTTTTCTATAAAGTCCTCAGCTGGTGTTTATGATTGTGTTTCTGGGAACAAGTGGCATGTGACTCCAAGTCTCAGTGAGGAAAATTTACATGTCATTCAATCTGTTCTCCTGCTGCCAAACTTGAAATTACATGTGACAGGGCTTTGTCACTTGCCCTCATATTTTGCCATGTCTTTCAGAGAGAGACCCCCATAGATCCCTGAGAGATAAAAAAGACACTTGATGCTTCCTCTCTTTCACTCTTTTCTTCATCTGACACTGAATCCCTTTTTCTTGATTTCCTATGGCTAGTAACAGGGAACAGCAGGGTAATGCACTTCACAGGCAAAAGCTCTGATTCTCCCAGACTGGTATCGTCTCTCCTCACCCCCAAAGACTTCTTGCTGACTCTGTGTTCTAAGTGGTCAAAGCAAACCAAGAAATAATATGAATCAAAGGAAGAGAAACCAGCTCTAAAGAAGGTGAACACAGGAGCAGTGCAGGGGAAAGGCTGGATGGGTAGGAAAGTGGAGATTTTCTCTCTTATTCTGGGAATATGGATGTGATTAGTGTTGAAAACTGAGAGATCCCTGTGACAGGGATTTGAGATTCCTATTTCTTTTTTGCCTGTCTCTGGCCCCAACACTTTATCATTGTGAGGCCTTGTCAGAGCTCTGTCCCTTGTATCATTTACAATCTAATCTGTCAACTGTGGGCTTCCCTGATGGCTCAGTGGCAAAAGAACTTGCCTGCCAATGCAGGAGATGTGGGTTCAATCCCTGGGTCAGGAAGATCCCCTGGAGAAGGAAATGGCAATCCACTCCAGTATTCTTGCCTGGGAAATCCCATTAACAGAGGAGCCTGGCATGCTACAGTCCACCGGGTTGTAAAGAGTTGGACACGACTTAGTGACTAAACAACAATAACTGTCAGCTGAGGGGTCTTGAAGAATCAAATAGCTAATGTCATTCTCCAACTTTGAGCCAATAAAATTGAGTCCCCCAAACCAAAAGGTCTCACTGCTGCTGCTAAGTCACTTCAGTCGTGTCTGACTCTGTGCGACCCCATACACGGCAGCCCACCAGGCTCCCCCATCCCTGGGATTCTCCAGGTGAGAACACTGGAGTGGGCTGCCATTTCCCTCTCCAATGCATGGAAGTGAAAAGTGAAAGTGAAATCACTCAGTTGTGTCTGACTCCTAGTGACCCCATGGACTGCAGCCCACCAGGCTCCTCCATCCATGGGATTCTCCAGGCAAGAGTACTGGTAAACTTTATTCATGCACATAACAATTGTTCTCCTAGTCCCTTCTGAAAGGAAGTACAGCAGATGTAGTTCAGGAAAGATTAACCATAACTTTAATAATATGAACTGGACACATGATACTATCATTCAAAGCCTTAATATAATGAAACACCCTAATTGAGACTTCCCTTGGTATTTACCATGGGCCTGTATTGATCTATTGCTATGAGATTAGAAAGAATAAAAAACAACCAAAGTAAAAGTAATGCTACGACATGAAGGGGCCAATAGGAGGTCAAGACTCTAACCTCAGCAAATCAGTGACCTGGAGTTATCTGAGTACTATTCACAAATATTTACAGTTGCAAAAGAGACCTTTATGTTATGTTTTTCACTGAAAGGCATTTTTAAAAGGGTTGACACAATTTTTGCTTTTCCCACATTTCCAGTTAATATAATGCTGTAGCTATAACTGCTTCATCATCAACTTTTTGACCTGGATACGCTGTTCAATCATTCAATATACAATATGCAATACATTGAGCATCTGTACTTTCTGTCTAGATCACAATAGGCTTCTGATGAGTTTTCAGATCATTTCAAATATCTTTTCTCTCCTAATACCCAACCCCCTAATTCTATATCTAGGTAAGAAAATGAGGTTAGTGGTGATTTAGTGGCAGAGTCAAAATTAGAACTCAGATCTCCTAATTCCCAGGCAAGCGATGCCTCATGTTCCAATGTTCCTTGCCAAACAGGCTCCAAGAAGACCCGTAATCTTCCCTGCAATGGGCCTACTTGACACCTGTTGGCAACTACTAACATGCTTCCTATTTCATAAGATGTTACTATGGCTTCAGTGAGATCTTTTAAAGAAAGGCTTCATAATAGCTGGCAAAATTGCCAAAACAAACATCAGACCATTATCTTGACAACACATATGCTCTTGGCTTTCCCTGTTAATGTACTAATAAAAATCAACAAAATAATTAAAATTTATAAGAGCAGATGTATGGATAATAATTAGGCAGCATCAGTGACATAAGAAAATGAAATGTGTTTTTGATTGTAGAAAAGATGTCTTTTGCCCATATGCACAATAAGATCCCTATTTATAAAATATATTAAAATTACATAGTTTTACCAAGTGTTAATAGGAGTCATAACTGAGCAGTAGGATTCCAGGTAAATTTCATCTTCCTTTTGTGCTTATATATTTTCCAAATGCTCTACAATGACAATGAGTTAATCTAGTGATTAGAAAAAGATTTGTACTTGCTTTGAGTTTTGACATAAATGCATATCATATACAGGATTGGGAGCCACTGAGCTATGTGTCCATCAATAAGTGGTTCTCCCATAGAAAGACTATTCTTATTTTTTATGTTATACTGCTGCTGCTGCTGCAGCTAAGGCACTTCAGTTGTGTCCGACTCTGTGTGACCCCATAGATGGCAGCCCACCAGGCTCCTCCATCCTCGGGATTCTCCAGGCAAGAATACTGGAGTGGGTTGCCATTTCCTTCTCCAATGCATGCATGCATGCTAAGTCACTTTAGTTGTGTCCAACTCTGTGCGACCCTATGGACTGCAGCCCATCAGGCTCTGCCATCCACAGGATTCTCCAGGCAAGAATAATGGAGTGGGTTGCCATTTCCTTCCCCATTGTCATACAAATGAGGCATATTTATGTACTAGTATTTCAACTTTAAACTTATATAATTTATTTTTACTCTTCTTGCACATATGTGGCCTGGTTTTAGGTCATCTCTCTTGTCACTTGAGTTTAGGTCCTATGTTTCAAAGAAGTTATGTTAACTACATTGACCTAATAAGTGTATACACATTGACTGTTTTTAGGAACTGCCTAGTTAGATGAGTGTCATTACAAGGAACTACTTAATCATTTTATTTTTCATGCATCTATTAAGTTGGCACCATGGTCCAAATGGAAACCATTTTGCTATGCTTCAGTGTTAATCTAGTTTTAATGAGTCTCTGGAGGTCTCTGGATGGATTTTTGCTGCCAAATACCATTCAGCCTAACACTGCAAGTGAAGCATCGAACTCAGGGTATTTTGTCTGCCAATAGATTTCTGCTTGGAGTAGCATCCTATACATTTGGAAGATTCTCAAATGACAAATTTCTAATACTTTACCACAAGACCACCCAGATGAATTCAATGTGCTGGTCTTGGTTCTAATAAGTTGCCTATAATTATCTTCACATAAATATGGTGCTACAAAAATATTCCATATCTACATTTAATAAGAATAAAATAAGAGAATAAGTGAAATAAGTGAATTGACTCAGTGGTTTTGATCTCTGCTGCTGCTGCTAAGTCATTTCAGTCGTGTCCAACTCTGTGCGACCCCGTAGATGGCAGCCCACCAGGATCCCCCATCCTCGGGATTCTCCAGGCAAGAACACTGGAGTGGGTTGCCATTTCCTTCTCCAATGCATGAAACTGAAAAGTAAAAGTGAAGTCGCTCAGTCGTGTCTGACTCTTAGCAACCCCATGGACCGCAGCCTACCAGGCTCCTCCATCAATGGGATTTTCCAGGCAACAATACTGGAGTGGGGTGCCATTGCCTTCTCTGTTTGATCTCTAGTTAACAGCTATTTAAGGGCTTCCCTGGTAGCTCAGCCTGTAAAGAATCCGCCTGCAACTCGGATTCTTCCTGGGTTGGGAAGATCCCCTGGGGAAAGGATAGACTACCCACTCCAGTATTCCTGGGTTTCCCTGGTGGCTCAGATGCTAAAGAATCTTCCTGCAATGTGGGAGACCTAGGTTTGATCCCTGGGTTGGGAAGATCCCCTGGCGAAGGGAATGGCAACCCACTCCAGTGTTCTTGCCTGGAGAATTTCATGGACAGAGGAGCCTGGCGGGCTACAGTCCATGGGATTACAAAGAGTCAGAAACGACTGAGTGACTTACTTTCACTTTTAACAGCTATTTACGTATTTGTATACTATAAAGCAATTAAACGGTATTTGTGTAATATTTGTGTGGACAATGATGGGGGAGTTGATACTATAATCTTTGCCTTCAAGTTGCTCACAAAGAGGTTGGAAGAGACAAGAAACACTCCCCTCTGCCCCAACGTCTAATAAATGTGTACACAAGAAATGGGTGAATGCATTTAAATGGGAGTGACAGGAATAAAAGGGAGCCATTCTTCACACTGTCACTACGTAGAAGCATGAGGGAAGTCAGTTCAGCTTTTGCAGTGGTCCGTGTCTGACATGATAAAGGCCTGGATTCGGGTGGGAAAAGTGGGAAATGGAGACATAAGAGTTCCAGAACATTATAATGAAGAACAAACAATTGGTTTAGTGATTAATTGATCCTGAGGAGAAGAAAGTGGAGGTTATTAGAAACGATTCAACTTTCAAGCATGGGTGACCTAAAGAAGAAAGGGCCTCTTCGTCAGAAAGAGGACAAGAAGAAGTAGATTTGTCATGGAGTAAGGTGATGAGATAGGTTATGTTGAGTTTTGTCAACTGACATATCAAAGGTATTCTATAAAAACGGTGCAAATGGACTTCTATGTGGCATTTGACAAAGCCTTTATTGTAATCCTATGCATGCTGCTGCTGCTGCTGCTAAGTCGCTTCAGTTGTGTCCGACTCTGTGCAACTCGATAGACGGCAGCCCACCAGGCTCCCCGGTCCCTGGGATTCTCCAGGCAAGAACACTGGAGTGGGTTGCCATTTCCTTCTCCAATGCATGAAAGTGAAAAGTGAAAGTGCAGTCACTCAGTCGTATCCGACTCTTCTCGACCCCATGGACTGCAGCCTACCAGGCTCCTCCGCCCATGGGATTTTCCAGGCAAGAGTACTGGAGTGGGGTGCCATTGCCTTCTCTGATCCTATGCATAAGAGGGATAAATAGGGACCAGACAATTGTATTGATACATGTTAGATTAAGTTGTCTGTGTCCTAATTAATAGATCAATATTAACACATTTCTAATGAGTCTCTATTGTATGCCTTGTCCTAATAATCATTTATATTAATTAATTAAATGAGAACACAGTTGACATGCTTATTCAACTATTAGTAGATACAAACCAGTAGGGATAATGGCTTATGAAAAATAGATCTTGACCATCTCTGTAACCTCTTGGTTTTGGATTTTGATTTTAACAAGATAAAATTTAGAACGGTTGGATGGCATCACCAACTTGATGGACATGAGTTTGAGTAAGCTCCAGGAGTTGGTGATGGACAGGGAAACCTGGCATGCTGCATGCAGTCCATGGGGTTGCAAAGAGTTAGACATGACTGAGCGACTGAACTGAACTGAACTGAAAAGTACAGTAGAGCATTTTGGGGTGAAATCTTAAAAATGTGAGGAACAAGTCAAAGAGACTTACTGTCTTCATCAGGTTCCATGAATCAACAGCATTATGAGGCTGTATTAATAGATGTTCAATATAGACTAGGCAATAGGCTTGCTCCATTTTGCACAGGTCAAAAGGACCTGAATTGACCCTGTTCTTGCTTTGACATTTTAAAGACTCTATGCTGGGATGTGTTCAGAGAGGAAGTACCAGGATGGTGAACCATCAAAACGTCCTCCACCATTTAAAGCATCAAGAGATCTTTAGTTTCAGGAAAGTTCAGAGAGAAAATATGAAAAATATTGCAAATTGGCTCACTCAATACCTCTTCTAATCCCCCTCTACCATAGTTTCCCATACTAAGAGTCTTATAATCACAAAATCACATTTCCTAGATTCTCCTGAATCAAAGTTTCTGTATGTGATCTTGGCTTCACCAACCAGATGTACTTGCCTCTTAAATTTGAGAGAAAGGTGCTGACTGTGAATAAAGAAGTCGAATCTTCAAGGGAAACTATGGCAGAGGTTCTACTCTTTGTTGTCCAAAATCATAGGTGCTGAGTGATAGGTAGCAGTATTCATAGAATTTTTGTTGGAACAGCCCCACGGTGGGGTTGGGCCTTCAACTTGGCTGTGCAGTATCCAAGGTTGAGTTCCTTGCACTTCTAAGATATTCTGTAAGTTATCTAGCAACGTGTAACAAAAAGCCTTTCTTGTTTGAGCTAGCTAGAGTGGATTCTATTATCTATGAGAGTAAGAACTCTGACTGATATAGGCATATCATACCAATCGATTAGTGCTATGAGAATAATGATTTCATCAAAGCTGACCAATGATGGAATGAATATGCTTCAGAAAGTGAAAAGTGAAAGTGAAGTCGCTCAGTTGTGTCCAACCCTCAGCGACCCCATGGACTACAGCCTTCCAGGCTCCTCCATCCATGGGATTTTCCAGGCAAGAGTACTGGAGTGGGGTGCCATTGCCTTCTCCGAGAAAGATCATTAGTTGTGCTCAATCATGATGGAGCAGTCACTTGGTGGGGACAAAAGCATCAAGATTTGGTTAGATCAGACAACTTGGAAGTCTCCTGCTGATGACCTGAGATTGTATTGGTATACAAAGAAAGTATTCGATTATCTGATCAAAAGTATTCTCACTTTGATGTGAATGACACATAGACTTTAACCTCGGCTGAGTCATATAAAAGGGCTATTTAATTCATATTAATCCCATTGTGAAATTAGACAGCAAAGATGTTTGAGGAAAGAGTACTTTTCATTACTTTGTATGAACTCTGGATAGTCCCCTGACCAACTTACTTAATTTCTTCATGGTTTCAAGTAGACGAGTCTAACATTTAGATATTCATAATGTATTGGCTTGGTCAAAAAATTCATTCAGGTTTTTCTGTACTATCTTAGGGAAAAACCTAACAAATTTTTTGGCCAATCCAATATTTAATTACTCAATACTTGTGCAAAATGGAAAGGAAATAAAAGCACTTAGGACATAAAATATTACCATATATTGGGACTCATCTGACTTGACTCAATCGTTCACGGCCATATTAATAAATAACTGATGCTCTCCATTGAAATTCATTGTGCATTTCTTTCAGTTCAGTTCAGTTGCTCAGTTGTGTCCAGATTTTTGCGACCCCATGAACCGAAGCATGCCAGGTGTCCCTGTCCATCACCAACTCCTGGAGTACACCCAAACTCATGTCCATTGAGTCGGTGATGCCATCCAACCACCTCATCCTCTGTCGTCCCCTTCTACTCCTGCCCTCAATCTTTCCCAGCATCAGGGTCTTTTCAAATGAGTCAGCCCTTTGCATCAGGTGGCCAAAGTATAGGAGTTTCAGCTTCAACATCAATCCTTCTGATGAACACCCAGGACTGATCTCCTTTAGAATGGACTGGTTGGATCTCCTTGCAGTCCAAGGGACGCTCAAGAGTCTTCTCCAACACCACAGTTCAAAAGCATCAATTCTTCTGTGCTCATCCTTCTTCACAGTCCAACTCTCACATCCATACATGACCACTGGAAAAATCATAGCCTTGACTAGATGGACCTTTGCTGGCAAAATAATGTCTCTGCTTTTAATATGCTGTGTAGGTTGGTCATAGTTTTTCTTCCAAGGAGTAAGCGTCTTTTAATTTCATGGCTGCAGTCACCATCTGAAGTGATTTTGGACCCACAAAATATAAAGTCAGTCACTGTTTCCACTGTTTCCCCATCTATTTCCCATGAAGTGATGGGACCGGATGCCATGATCTTAGTTTTCTGAATATTAAGCTTTAAGCCAACTCTTTCACTCTCTTCTTTCACTTTCATCAGGAGGCTCTTTAGTTCTTCACTTTCTGCCATAAGAGTGGTGTCATCTGCATATCTGAGGTTATTGATATTTCTCCTGGCAATCTTGATTCCAGCTTGTGCTTCTTCCAGCCCAGCGTTTTTCATGATGTTCTCTGCATATAAGTTAAATAAGCACGGAGACAATACACAGTCTTGACGTACTCCTTTCCCTATTTGGAACCAATCTGTTGTTTCATGTCCAGTTCTAACCATTGCTTCCTGACCTGCATACAGATTTCTCAAGAGGCAGATCAGGTGGTCTGGTATTCCCATCTCCTTCAGAATTTTCCACAGTTTATTGTGATCCACATAGTCAAAGGTTTTGGCATAGTCAATAAAGCAGAAATAGATATTTTTCTGGAACTATCTTGCTTTTTCGATGATCCAGCGGATGTTGGCAATTTGATCTCTGGTTCCTCTGCCTTTTCTAAAACCAGCTTGAACATCTGGAAGTTCATGGTTCATGTATTGTTGAAGCCTAGCTTGGAGAATTTTGAGCATTACTTTACTAGCGTGAGATTAAGTGCAATTATGCAGCAGTTTGAACATTCTTTGGCATTGCCTTTCTTTTGGATTGGAATGAAAACTGACATTTTTGAGTCCTGTGGCCACTGTTGAGTTTTCCAAATTTGCTGGCATACTGAGTGCAGCACTTTCACAGCATCATCTTTCAGGATTTGAAATAGCTCAATTGGAATTCCATCACCTCCACTAGCTTTGTTTGTAGTGATGATTCCTAAGGCCCATTTGACTTCATATTCCAGGATGTCTGGCTCTAGGTAAGTGATCACACTATCATGATTATCTGGGTAGTGAAGATCTTTTTTGTACAGTTTTTCTGTGTATTCTTGCCACCTCTTCTTAATATCTTCTGCTTCTGTTAGGGCCATATCATTTCTGTCCTTTATTGAGCCCATCTTTGCATGAAATGTTCCCTTGGTATCTCTAATTTTCTTGAAGAAATCTCTAGTCTTTCCCATTCTATTTCCTCTATTTCTTGGCATTGATCACTGAGGGACGCTTTCTTATCTCTCCTTGCTCGTCTTTGGAACTCTGCGTTAAGATGATTCTATCTTTCCTTTTCTCCTGTGCTTTTCACTTCTCTTCTTTTCATAGCTATTTGTAAGGCCTCCCCAGACAGCCATTTTGCTTTTTTGCATTTCTTTTTCTTGGGGATTGTCTTGCCTGCCTCCTATATAATGTCATGAACCTCCATCCATAGTTCATCAGGCACTCTGTCTATGAGATCTAGTCCCTTAAATCTATTTCTCACTTCCACTGTATAATCGTAAGGGATTTGATTTAGGTCATACCTGAATGGCCTAGTGGTTTTCCCCACTTTCTTTATTTTAAGTCTGAATTTGGCAATAAGGAGTTCATGATCTGAGCCACAGTCAGCTCCCAGTCTTGTTTTTGCTGACTGTATAGAGCTTCTCCATCTTTGGCCACAAAGATTATAATCAATCTGATTTCTGTGTTGGCCATCTGGTGATGTCCATGTGTAGAGTCTTCTCTTGTGTTGTTGGAAGAGGGTGTTTGCTATGACCAGTGCATTCTCTTGGCCAAACTCTATTAGCCTTTACCCTGCTTCATTCTGTACACCAAGGCCAAATTTGCCTGTCACTCCAGGTGTTTCTTGACTTCCTACTTTTGCATTCCAGTCCCCTATAATGAAAAGGGTATCTTTTTTAGGTGTTAGTTCTAAAAGGTCTTATAGGTCTTCATAGAACCATTCAACTTCAACTTCTTCAGCATTACTGATTGGGGCATAGACTTGGATTACTGTGATATTGAATGGTTTGCCTTGGAAACGAACAGAGATTATTATGTCGTTTTTGAGATTGCATCCAAGTACTGCATTTCAGATTCTTTTGTTGACCATCATGGCTACTCCATTTCTTCTACGGGATTTCTGCCCACAGTAGTAGATATAATGGTAATTTGAGTTAAATTCACCCATTCCAGTCCATTTTAGTTTGCTGATTCATAAAATGTCAACATTGACTCTTGCCATCTCTGGTTTGACCACTTCCAATTTGCCTTGATTCATGGACCTAACATTCCAGGTTCCTATGCAATATTACTCTTTATAGCATCAGACCTTGCTTCTACCACCAGTCACATCCACAACTGGGTGTTGTTTTTGCTTTCGCTCATCTTCATTCTTTCTGGAGTTATTTCTCCACTGATCTCCAGTAGCATATTGGGCACCTACTGATCTTGGGAGTTCATCTTTCAGTGTCCTATCTTTTGCCTTTTCATACTATTCATGGGGTTCTCAAGGCAAGAATACTGAAGTGGTTTGCAATTCCCTTTTCCAGTGGACCACATTCTGTTAGACCTTTCCACCATGGCCCATCTGTCTTGTGTGGCCCCACACGGCATGGCTTAGTTTCACTGAGTTAGTCAAGGCTGTGGTCCTTTGCCTCTTTGCAGTCCTTTGTGTTTCTTTACCTCTCTCCAATCTTTATTTGTAAAAACCTCACCTCCTCTCTGGGCTTTCATAAATGCCATATCTCATGATTTTTTTCTTAAACACTGCAAACTCATTTCATCCTCAAAATCTTTGTATTTGCTGTTCCCTCTGACTGGAATCCTTTTCCCTAAGACACAGGCATGAATAACTCCTCTTCATTCAGGTGTCAGTACAGTGCCATTCTGTAGCAAGAAAGGCCTCTCCACTCTAACTTAAATAGCAACCCTACTAGATGAAGAATCCGTCTGCAATGCAGAAGATACAGGCAGATGCAGGTTCTATCTCTGGGTTGGGAAGATCCCCTGGAGGAGGAAATGGAAACCCACTCCAGTATTCTTGCCTGGGAAATCCCATGGACGGAGAAGCCTGGTGGGCTACAGTTCATGGAGTCACAAGAGTCGGACACAACTAAGCACGTGTGTGGCAACAGCAGTGGTAGTCTCTCCTGCTACTCCATTAAATTTTTAAATCTTACTTGTTGCTATCTAAAATACTATCAGGACATAAAACCACACTACTTACTTGTTTTCATGTTTGGTGTCTGTCTCCCTCATTATAAAGTAAATTCCAATAGGCTAGGGAATTCATTTATTTTTTACTGCTCTATCTCAGAATGTAAAATAGTGGTTGACCTATAGTAGAGATTCATAAATTTTTGCTGAAAGAAAGAAGGAAAAAATGGATATATTCTCTCATTGGGATGTCATGTTCCCCTTCTCTGAATCCTGCTGCATTGTGCTTATTGTTTTTTAAGATAAGAGCATTAATATTCTGCCTTCCATATGACAATAATAACTATGCCTTACTTACTTTTAATTTCTCCTATGATTTGTACCATCTAATACAGGGTCAGTTCAGTTCAGTTCAGTTCAGTCGCTCAGTCGTGTCTGACTCTTTGCGACCCCATGAATCGCAGCACGCCAGGCCTCCCTGCCCATCACCAACTCCCGGAGTTCACTCAGACTCATGTCCATCAAGTCAGTGATGCCATCCAGCCATCTCATCCTGTCGTCCCCTTCTCCTCCTGCCCCCAGTCCCTCCCAGCATCAGAGTCTTTTCCAATCAGTCAACTCTTCGCATAAGGTGGCCAAAGTATTGGAGTTTCAGGGTCAATATATGCCAAATTAGACATGGTCAACAGCTCTTGATAAGTTCTTTATCATACCCATATATGAACAAGAGATAAACCAGCATTTCAAATATGAAGGTATGTATGTGACTATCTGTGGTTTGAACAGAACTGCAAACCAAAGAGTATCAAATATAATGGGGGATATAAATCATATAAGAAGTAAACAAATACAGATCTTCCTTAACTCATGATGGAATTATGTCCTGATAACCATTGTAAATTGAAAATATCATAAATTGAAAATGCATTTAATACACCTGACCTACTGAACACTATAGCTTAGCATAGCCCACTTTAAACATGCTCAGAACACTTACATTGGCTTGCACTTGGGCAAACCATCTAACACAAAGTCTATTTTATAATAAAGTGTTATATATCTCATGCAATTTATTGAATACTGTACTGAAAGTGAACAACAGAATGGTTGTGTGGGTACAGAATGGCTATAAGTATATGAGTTGAGATCACGTGCCTGACCAGGAGCTGCAGTGGGGGCCTCTGCCCAGCATCATGAAAGAGTATGGGACCACACAGTGCTAGCCTGGGAAAAGATCAAAATTCAAAGTACAATTTCTACTAAATGTGTTTTACTTTCGCACCATCATAATGTTGAACCATTGTAAACCAGGGACTATCTGTAGACCCATATATTTAACAGTTCTTATTAAAGGTCAATGTGATGGTTAAATTTATGTGTCAACTTGGAGGATGATTTTGGATGAGATTAACATTTAAATCAATGAATATTGGGTCAAGCCAATTGCCCTCCGTAATGTTGGTGGGCCTCATCCAGTCATTTCAAGGTGTAAGTAGTACAAAAAGACCAGCCTTCTTGAGCAGGAGGAAATATTCCCACAGAGTGCCTTTGGACTGGAACTGCAACATCAGCTCTCCTAGGTCTCAAGACTGCTGGTCCACACTGCAGATTTAGACTTGCAAGCCTGCATAAACATGCAAGCAATCCTTTAAAATCAATCTCTTTCTGTGTGTATATACACACATGCAAACATCTTACTGGTTCTCTGGAATACCCTAGTGAATACAGTAGGCATTTAATTTATTTGCTCCACTCATTTCATTGGTGGCCAAATTCACTCTTTTTGCTCAAGATTTCTTGTTTTCCTGTGAAAATGAGAACGTCCCTGAAGGAGCAAATACCTGAAGTCTTACTAGGCATTTATATTTATGCAAATGACTCTCAAATCTATAATTCTTTAGAACAAGTTTTGACAAGAGAAGGGACGCAAAGGAGAAACGAGGTTGACAGAGAGTGATCCTCCAAGTCTTGGCACGCTTTGTTAAATGAAGTTTGATAAAATATTGGCTGTAACCTGATTTAATCTATGAAAAAGGTTTTAGATATATTGTGCTTTACATCCAAAATGCTTAAAACTACAATTTCATCATTTGGACCTAGTCACAGCTAATACTTATACTAATTGACCAAACCATTACAGTTACTACTTCCCAGAATAATGTAGTCTTTACACCCCAGAGAAAAGCCTAAGGACATCCAGGAAGAAGTCTTATGCCATTAGAGTGATGGAACATTTATCAGGCTTTCACAGAGCACTAGACTGGCTGGGACACTCAGGAGACATACACTTTGCTTATACACAGCCTTATTTGAAAGGAAAATGGCAGAACTCTGCTAAATCACTCTCTAATAAAGAAGCAAATGAAAATTTTAATTCAGCTGATTGAATTCTATGAAGCTTATCAATTTGAGGGGTGTATGTCCCTTGAGAGGAAAAAGTCTATCTGGCCTCATTCTATAATGAGCAGGCTAAATGGGATCTTCTACTATGATATAGTCTGAAATATTTGCTCTCCCAAATCTAGAGACCTTTGACTGCCTAAAGCCCCTAACTGTGGCAGCCCACCTCATTCACCCTTCACATTTCCCTCATCTTCCCCGGTTCCCACAAAGAACATCTTTGCTTCCTGCTGCTAGAATTGAAATTTGCTTTTTAGGGGCAGATAATATGTGCATAAATTTAGAGTCAGGACAATTTAAATTTTCATAGAGGTTTTCTCCTCACTGTCTGTGAGCTCACAACATGCTCTCCAATCCATTTACCTCTCACCATCTCTCTTGCCACCACTCTGCACCCCACCCTCATCTCTCCTGTGAGCCACTGAAATATTCTAACTGATCTTTTGGTCTCTGGTTTTAATTCTATGCAATTCTTTCTCTACAACGCAGCCAGCTATCGCCTTTTTAAGTTTAAATCAGATCTTGATCTGTTCAGTTCAGGCGCTCAGTCACGTCCGACTCTTTGCGACCCCATGGACTGCGGCACGCCAGGCTTCCCTGTCCATCACCAACTCCCGGAGCTTGCTCAAACTCATGTCCATCAAGTCGGTAATGCCATCCAACCATCTCATCCTCTGTCCCCTTCTCCCACCTTCAATCTTTTCTAGCATCTTGGTCTTTTCTAATCAGTCAGTTCTTCACATTGGGTTGCCAAAGTATTGGAGTTTCAGCTTCAGCATCAGTTCTTCCAATGAATATTCAGGACTGATTTCCTTTAAGATGGACTGGTTGGATCTCCTTGCTGTCCAAGGGACTCTCAAGAGTCTTACCCAACACCACAGTTCAAAAACATCAATTCTTCGGTGCTCAGCTTTCTTTATAGAACAACTCACACATCCATACATGACTACTGAAAAAAACCATAGCTTTGACTAGACAGACCTTTGTCGGCAAAGTAATGTCTCTGCTTTTTAATATATTGATGCTTCTCTGCTAAAAACCTTCCATGACTTCCCATTTCACTCAGAGCAAAATCCATAGTCCATCCATGTAAACAAGCCCCTTTGGCATCTCCTATTCTGATACTTGCTCTCCCCATTCTCCAATTCTAACTCAAATTCACATTCACTTCCTCTCTTTTCAAAGTCATTCTCCCCTTAGAGCTATTGCTATTCTTACTTCCTGAATAAACTCTGTCATGAAATCTTACACAGGGCAGCTGTTTTCCTCTTGTTTATTCTGAAAGAGATGGGACTACCAGACCACCTGACCTGCCTCTTGAGAAAACTATATGCAGGTCAAGAAGCAACATTTAGAACTGGACATGGAACAACAGACTGGTTCCAAAGAGGAAAAGGAGTACGTCAAGGCTGTATATTGTCACCCTGCTCATTTAACTTATATGCAGAGTACATCATGAGAAACGCTGGGCTGGAGGAAGCACAAGCTGGAATCAAGATTGCCAGGAGAAATATCAATAACCTCAGATATGCAGATGACACCACCCTTATGGCAGAAAGTGAAGAGGAACTAAAAAGACTCTTGATGAAAGTGAAAGAGGAGAGTGAAAACATTGGCTTAAAGCTCAACATTCAGAAAACGAAGATCATGGCATCTGGTCCCATCACTTCATGGCAAATAGATGAGGAAACAGTGGAAAGTGTCAGACTTTATTTTTGGGGGTCCAAAATCACTGCAGATGGTGATTGCAGCCATGAAATTAAAAGACGCTTACTCCTTGGAAGGAAATTATGACCAACCTAGATAGCATATTAAAAAGCAGAGATATTACTTTGCCAACAAAGGTCTGTCTAGTCAAGGCTATGGTTTTTCCAGTGGTCATGTATGGATGTGAGAGTTGGACTGTGAAGAAAGCTGAGCACCGAAGAATTGATGCTTTTCAACTGTGGTGTTGGAGAAGACTCTTGAGCGTCCCTTGGACTGCAAGGAGATCCAACCAGTCCATTCTAAAGGAGATCAGTCCTGGGTGTTCATTGGAAGGACTGATGTTGAAGCTGAAACTCCAATACTTTGGCCACCTGATGCGAAGAGTTGACTCATTGGAAAAGACCCTGATGCTGGGAGGCATTGGGGGCAGGAGGAGAAGGGGACAACAGAGGATGAGATGGCTGGATGGCAACACTGACTTGATGCACATGAGTTTGGGTGAACTCTGGGAGTTGGTGATGGACAGGGAGGCCTGGCGTGCTGCGGTTCACGGGGTCGCAAAGAGTCAGACACAACTGAGCAACTGAACTGAACTGAACTGATTCTCAGCCCCAGTGTTTTCTTCTCAAAAGCAGCTAAGTCTCCACCACTGTCTTTCACATAACCTTGTCTATTATATTTTATGTGGCTGCACTGTGTGGCTTGTGGGATCTCAGTTCCTTGACCAGAAATTGAACCAGGGCCCTTGGCAGTGAGAACTTGGGAGTCTTAGCCATTGGACTGCCAGGGATTTCCCTCTGCTGTTCTTGTATAACTTGTAATGAAGTGAAATTTCTATTTTTTTGTGTCTCTTGCTTCGGGAATGAAAGCTCTTTGTGAGGAGATACAAAATCTGTTTGCTCACTGCTGTATCTCCAAGGCCTTGAAGAGCATCTGGTATACAGTATGTACTCAGTAAATAACCGCTTAGTAAATAAAAAAATAAATTATTTTCCGTAAGTGGTTAAGAGCTTAGGCCCTTAGAAACAGACTGCCAGGATTTGAATCCTGGTTCACTGCTTCCTTGGTGGCTCAGACGGTAAAGAATCCACCTGCCAATGCAAGAGACCTGGGTTTGACCCCTCAGTTAGGAAGATCCTGTGGAGAAGGGAATGGCTACCCACTCCAGATTTCTGGCCTGGAGAATTCCATGGACAGAGGAGCCTGGAGGGCTACAGTCCGTGGGGTTGCAAAGAGTTGGACACCACTGAGCAGCTTTTTTTTCCCCCCCCACTGGTCACCAGTCCAGTGCCCTTGGGCAAGGTGCTTACCTTTTCCATGACCTGGCTTTATCATCTTTAAAAATGGTAATATAAATAGAAGCTACTGTGTAAGGCTGATGGGATAATCAAATGAATTAATATACATAAAGTACTTAAAACACTGGCTCATAGTATGTGGTATATAAGGGTTTCATCATTAATATCATTATTATTGCTGCTACTATTACTACTACTGCTACTGGTGCTGCTGCTGCTAAGTCGCTTCAGTCATGTCCGACTCTGTGCAACCCCATAGATGGCAGCCCACCAGGCTCCCCCCGTCCCTGGGATTCTCCAGGCAAGAACACTGGAGTGGGTTGCCATTTCCTTCTCCAATGCATGAAAGTGAAAAGTGAAAGTGAAGTCGCTCAGTCGTGTCTGACTCTTAGCAACCCCATGGACTGCAGACTACCAGGCTCTTCCTTCCATGGGATCTTCTATAACCAACTAAATCATATGGTTCTGATGAAAATCAAATAAGTTAAAGGAGGTGGAAATAATTCCCTAACTGTAATTTCTAAAGTATAGTTATTCTTAACAAAATACAGAGCACTATAGATATCTTAGAAATTGCTACTTCAGTTTATCATTGGATTAATCTGTTGACCCTTAGGTTGTTTACATTTTAAAAGAGATTGCCAATCCAAATGGGCAAATAATAAGTAGTGAGGGATATGTGGCAGAAATAATTCTGGACAGAAGAAAATATCATTCTTCACATTATACCACTGGTGACATATGAGTTAAATAAGGCCACTTCTTAATATTGGCCCAACCGTTTTCTTTAGAATGTAAATTCAGAACATTACAGAGATGTAATATATAGAAATATTTTAATGGAGAAATAGCTATTGCACAGTAAAAGACATGAACATATGTTTTAGGTATCTGAGCATTGTTTCTAAATATGATTCATTATGAAGTCTTATATTCATGAGTTTGTTATTTACAGACACTGACTAACATAGAGACAGAACTTTAAACTATTACACCAGAAAGGACTTCTTTTGTACTGTGGCTTATAAAAAGATGTCTCGTGCAGTGGGGAAATTCTGATGGACTACAGATAACTTCTCAATATGGCTCAATATGACTAAATTCACTCAGTATGACTAAAGACAGAATGTTATTTCCCTGGTGCTGTATGACAAAGGAGAATTTTCAAGATATATATGTGTGTATGCCGGTAGCACCATGTGCCATGTGGGACCTTAGTTCCCCTACCA
The DNA here is from genome assembly GCF_003369695.1 of Bos indicus x Bos taurus. Classification (NCBI taxonomy): domain Eukaryota; kingdom Metazoa; phylum Chordata; class Mammalia; order Artiodactyla; family Bovidae; genus Bos; species Bos indicus x Bos taurus. The sequence goes on from NC_040105.1 coordinate 124,087,935, forward strand.
GAGATCAAGCCAGCACCCCCGGGATTAGAAGGCAGATTCTTAAACACTGGACCACTGGGGAAGTCCCAAGAGTGTATTTTTAAGTAGAACAGTAGTATAGGAAGAGCTGCAATTTTTGAGTCACAGGTCCACTATAATTTGGCAGTTTCATCATAGCTAAGATCATTTGCTGTGTTTGATGGAAACATAATATACTATTTTGGGTGTTCTCATCCCGTCTAATAACATTTGGGATTCAGCAGCAATAGAATTTGGGGTCGAATGTTCTGTCATGTAATGTTTGTTCACATATTTCTCGACTTAATTTGACTAGAGTCTGAAAGGAAAGTTAAAATCTTCCAGCTTTAGTCATTTCCAGTTTTACTTAATATTTTGAGTTTCAGTGTTTAAAAAAAATCTGCACTGTCAAATGCTGAAGTGGACAACACTAGATCCATATATAAAGAAAAACTTTCAATACCTTTGGACCATGAAATTTGTCCACCTTATTTTATGTCCTTGGATATATTCCAGTGTCTCCTAGCTTATAGTCTATGGGAACTTGAATAGAATTTGTATTTTACTGTTGTGTGAAAATTATACAAATCTTAATTATGTTGAATTGGTTCATAGTGCTTTTCAGGTCCACTATATCCTTCCACTTCTCTGTATATTCATCCTATTAATTTTGAGAGCTTGATATTGAAACTCCAACTAAAAATATTAATTTATGTACTTGAAAAATAATTATAATATATAGAAGAACTATAAAGTATCCCGTAAATGTTATTATGCTTTCATAATTTAAAACATGAAAGAGAAAAAAAAGAAGTTCAAAGATTAGACATACATATAAATATGTATTGAAACTAGAGGAATTGGCCTCCAGAAATTTTCCACCTTCTTTTTAAGTACTCTGCTACCAGAATATAGAAGAAAGATATTGATTTTAGAGTCAGCTGACCTATACTTGCAAGGAGATCCAACCAGTCCATTCTGAAGGAGATCAGCCCTGAGATTTCTTTGGAAGGAATGATGCTAAAGCTGAAACTCCAGTACTTTGGCCACCTCATGTGAAGTTGACTCATTGGAAAAGACTCTGATGCTGGGAGGGATTGGAGGCAGGAGGAGAAGGGGACGACAGAGGATGAGATGGCTGGATGGCATCACTGACTCGATAGACATGAGTCTGAGTGAACTTCAGGAGTTGGTGATGGACAGGGAGGCCTGGCGTGCTGCGATTTATGGGGTCGCAAAGAGTCAGACACGACTGAGCGACTGAACTGAACTGAACTGAACTTACCTATACTTGAGTCCTGGATTTTCCACTCACTGGCTCAGTAACTCTGGGCAAGTAACTTCAACACTGAAACTCAATTTTTTTACCTATATGATGGGGAAGATAATGCCTACTTTTCAGGATAAATAGGAGTTAATAATCCATATAAAATTCTTGACACCTAGTAGGTCCCTAATAAATAGCAGCTATTAAAGCTGCTTTAGCATTGAAAATCAATAAATATAAATCAGAACATTAACAGAATAAACGAGGGAAGCTATATGATCATTTCAACAGATATAACAAAATCATTTGGTTAAACTCAACCCTCTCTCATCATAAAAAATTCTCAGCCAACTAGGAATCCAAGGGAATTTCCCTGTAATAGAAATGACATCTATCTAAAAATCTACAGGTAATGTGGTAGATTTTTCTGCAAAGTTGGCCACCTACAATTCTCACATTTATTTAAATACATATTACTCCTCCGAAAAGGGGTGTGGCCTATTTTCTCTCCTTAAATTTAAGCTGGCACTGTGGCTTCTGTTGAACAATACATTTGGTATTATAAGTGTTCCTGTATGTCTTCTGGGCTAGACTTTAAGAGGCCTTACAGCTTCTGTTTTGGCTTGCTTGAAATGCTCTTATAGACCTGTAAGAAAGTCTTGCCGACTTACTGAAAGATGGGAGAAAATGTGCAGAGAAAGGCCCTGAGGTTTAATGAAGAAAGGCCTGGCTGCTCTAGCACCCCAGCTGAGCCAAATCCTGAACTGTATGTTATGGTGAAAGCATCCACGTGAGTTATCCCAGGAAAAACTAGCAAAGGAAGCCCCTAGCTGATACACAGATTTGTGAGTAACAATAAATCAGTATGGTTTTTAGCCACTAAGTTTTGTGTTAGATTGTTAAACAGTAATAGATAACACCACACTAGTGAAATGTATAATTTCACACTAGTGAAATATAGAATTCTTTTCTTCTAAGACCAAGGCAAGCATATTGATTCTCACCAGTTCTAGTGACAGTGATCATAGATCCAAATGTAAAATGTATACATTTTCTAGAAGAACACTTAAGGGAATATATTTGCAACCTTTGGTGTAAGTGAAGGTTTATTAAACCAGACACAAAAAGCACTAACTATACACGGAAAAAATAATGTGATGCATTAAAAATTAAATATTCTGCTCTTTAAAGAAACAGTTAAAAAATAAACAATGGATAAATAAACTATGGTATGTCTGGACAATAGAATATTACTTAGTGCTAAAAAATAAATGAACTATTATGTCACAAAAAGACATCAAGGAACCTTGAGGTGGTATATTTGCTAAGTCGTATCTGTTTCTTGTGACCCCAGGGACTGTAGCCTGCTAGGCTCCTCTGTCCATGGGATTCTCCAAGAAAGAATACTGGAATGATTTGTCATTTCCTTCTCCAGAGAACCTTCCCAACCCAGGCATTGAACCCAGGTCTCCTGTATTGCAAGCAGAATCTTTACCAACTAAGCTACGAGGGAAGATGCATATTAGTAAGTGAAAGAAGCCAAACTGGAAAGGTACCTACTGTTTGACTCCAACTATATGACATTCTGGAAAAGGCAAAACTGACACAGCAGTTACCAAGGCTTAGAGGGGGGAAGGAGGATGAATAGGCAGAGCATTAAGGATTTTTAAGGCAGTGAAACTACTCTGTATAATGTTAAAATGGTGTGTGTGTGTGTGTGTGTGCTAAGTAGCTTCAGTCATGTGTGACTCTTTGCAACTCCATGGGCTGTAGCTCACTAGGCTCCTCTGTCCACGGGGTTTCCCAGGCAAGAATACTGGAATGGGTTGCCATGTCCTCCTCCAGTGGGTCTTCCAGACCCAGGGATTGAACTCACATCTCTTATGTCTACCTGTACTGGCAGGTGGTTTCTTTACGACTGGTGCCACCTGGGAAGCCCAAAATTGTGGATATATGTCATTATAAATTTGTCCAAACTCATATAATGTACAACATCAAGAGTGAAAGTAAATGTAAGCTTTAGACTCTGGATGATAATGATGTGTCAAAGCAGGTTCATCAGTTGTAACAAATGTACCACTCTGGTGGGGGATGTTGATAATGTGGGAGTCATACAGTGGAATGCTAGATAGGAATTTTAAAAAATGAACAGTTATATGCAAAAATTTAGTTGATTTTCACTAAGCATTGAGTTAAAGAAGCCAGAAAAATAAAAAAGCAAACCATTTATGATTTCATCTATATTATGTACAAAAGGAGGAAAAATAAATCCATGGTAATAAAAATCTAAAAAAACTAATACAATTATGTAAAGTTTAAAAATAAAATAAAATTAACCCTTAAAAAAAAAAATCTAAACATGGTTGTATTGGTGGCTCAGACAGTAAAGAATCCCCCTGCAATGCAGGAGACCTGAGTTTGATCCCTGGGCTGGGAAGATCCCCTGGAGGAGGGGTATCTTCCACTCCAGTATTCTTGCCTGGAGAATCCCCATGGACAGAGGAGCCTGGCGGGTTACAGTCCATGGGGTTGCAAAGAGCCAGACACCACTGAACGACTAAGCACAGCATAGGAATTAACTGGAAAGGGGAACAAGGGTACTTTCTGAGGTGATGGGTATAGTCTATGTTCTTCACTATGTAATAATTACACAGGTATTTATAACTATCAAATTTAATCCAATGGTACACTTAAAATATGTGCATTTACTATATGCAAATTTTACAATAACAGAAAAGGACAAAGGTAAATAAGGAAATTATGATTGTTGGAAGCATGATTATTTTTATTTTCACACAGTGCTGAAGTTATAACCTAAGTATCCTTTGTCTTTACGATACTTACTGTGTCATTCCATACAGGCCTATCTCACTCACACACACACACACACACACACAATGAAGAAAGCTATCAACTCTATATTTCATGGGTTTGCTTCCATCCTTCATCTTAACAAAATTCTCATTTCATCAATACTACCATTAAAAATGGTTTTAGTGGAGGAATATAACTGTATTTTCAAAAAGTGATGCATAACAGGCTTTCCAGGTCCTGGATTATGGCATAATTGTATTTGTGTTGGGTGTAACCAACTAGTTGGGTTATGTCAAGCATGTTACTTTACCTCCCTAAGCTTTGGTTTCCTTACTTGTAAAGTGAAAAGGATTGATTGCTAATATTCTATAGTATTTCTACAAAATACATTAAATATTTGACTAGGGATTTAACAGAAGGGCACAAAGGAACACATACATTTGGGGCACTAGACTGTGGGAAGCCACTAAAGGCAGTTTTTGCCAACCCTAACTTGGAGGTGACTTGTAGAGAAAGAGGGAACAAAAACATGACATTGTCCTTGGACACCACTTCTTGCTTCACATGGGTTGCTAAAGAGATGAGGAAATTCAAATTAACTACTATAAACTATCTCCTTTATTTTAACATCATCAACACTTGGATATTCAGGAGGAGATTCAAGTTGAACAAAACCAGACCCACCCATTTTCTGCAACTGTTTGAGGGTCACAGTAATAGAGATTCAGTTATTTTAAGCTATAATTGAGTTCTATGTTGTTACTACTATTTACTTCCCACATATATAAATACTTAAAAGGAACAAGGTAAACCAGAAGTGAACAAGAATAATAAGCACATTAAGTGAACAAGGAAGATAAGCACAATATCACCTCCACGTGATCGCCCTTAGTTTAACTCTTCTCCAGATAATGTGAAAGGACAAAGAAGGAGTGGTACATGTGAGGTATGTGTGTGTACAGGGGCAGTGTAAGTCACAATGCTTGATGCTGCTTGAACTTATTTTTCTGAACTGTTTGCATTCATGTTTACCTTCAATTATGGTTTCTATAGTGTTAATCTTTTTTATAGCATTCTAGCATATCCTTTAGATTCAATTAAATTTCTTAGAATGTATAAAATATTATTTAATCAATCCTACAATTTCATTCCTAATTAACAGTCTCTTCACAGCCTGTGATTTTCAGGTAATCAGTCTGTAATTCACCAAGAATCTTCACAGAGCCCACAGCACTGGGCTGGCTCTTGAAGGTCCATAATCAAGGTTAATGAGGTCTCTCCATCCTTAAAGAACTCACAGCTTGAATTAAAAGGTGGCTCTTTGTCTACATATATTTGGAGGAGAATTCTACTATCTAACCAGAACATAAAACATAATTTTGCACATGGACTTGGGAAAACTGGTTACAGACACCAGCATTGGCATCTGCAAATCCTTTTTTTTTTTTTTTTTGACATTTGGCTACTGCTAGGGACTATTGGCAGGAGAAGGCAATGGCACCCCACTCCAGTACTCTTGCCTGGAAAATCCCATGGACAGAGGACCCTGGAAGGCTGCAGTCCATGGGGTCGCTGAGGGTCGGACACAACTGAGCGACTTCACTTTCACTTTCATGCATTGGAGAAGGAAATGGCAACCCACTCCAGTGTTCTTGCCTAGAGAATCCCAGGGACGGGGGAACGTGGTGGGCTGCCGTCTATGGGGTCACACAGAGTTGGACACGACTGAAGTGACTTAGCAGCAGCAGCAGCAGCAGGGACTATTGGCACTTGGGTTTACAGTGGGATAGGAAAGTGTAAAGCTAGGGGAAGTGGCTTGAAATGTTGATCTTAAATACATCTGTCTATGACATCTAGATAGATTACTGAATGAAAAGTGGATTTTTTGGAGTGATTTTGATAAATGCTTTCAGTTGATCATGAAGACAAACTCAGATAAAACCAATTTCAGGGAAATAACCCATATCCTACATGGTTAGAAATGGCAACACAACTTAAACCAATATTAAAAGGATCCTCCAAGGAATTATGAGGAGGAAAAGAAACTTGGTCCAGTTTATGGTGTAAAATGACATTTGCATTTCTAGTTTTCAAGATCTCAGGAAAATCAAAGCAGAAAGCTAGCTCCTTAGCTACATCAAGGGAAAGACTGACTGAGGAAAAATACGATCAAGGCAGAGCCATCTGTGGCAATTTAATGATGATTTCAGGCTTGTACTGAAAACACACTTAATAAGAAATTAAGAGCTAAAGGGCAGACAATTTCAAAGGGATTTGCACATTGAAGAAAATATCTGTGTATGTAGATACAATTAACTGTTGATTAGATTTTAATTCTCTTGAAACAGGATGTCTTGGTGGAGTTGGGAAGATCTAAGGAAAACAAACTTCGATAAGGCCTTTATTTGTTCTTATCTGAGGCAAATAAAAAAATCACTTCCCTACCTCTTAATTGACATCTCTGTCATATTAGGCAAAAATAAAGAGACTCAGCTGAAAGAAAACAAGAAGTTGTAGACATTTTAAACTCAGTTAAAGCATATCATTTGCTGAAAGTGTTTTTAGCACATTAGTGTATGAATGAAAATGCTAGCGTTCTCTCATTCTGAGAAGTTTGGCCCTAACACTTAGTGAGGTGGGACTTGCCCTGAGTCAGGTGCACACAATGCCCTATGGCCTGTGGAGGGTAGTCCGGAACTCCGGGAACTCTGTGGTCAAGGTTATAGTCCTCTCCTACTTTTGGAAGTAGATAACTCCAAGTATGACACAAAATAGGACATGAGTGGCCTGGTAATTTCAGAGAATTCTCTTTTCCGTTGCCAATTGAAGTGAACAAAATAGTAACTTTATGAGTCAGAAATGAGATAGAACCTTTCCTTAGAAAACAGAAAAATTAATCAAAATAATTTCCCTTGGTAAAAATCTTACTTCTGTGAATAATATCAGTAATACTGAGGTCAAGAAGCCTAACACTGAGCTGCTTATTTAATACACTCAACAAGTGATATATTACAATAAAACAAAAATTAATATTCTGATTCAGTTAGCAGCTATTCATTAGGGAACCTTTCAAACTTGATTGGTGCTGTCACCTTTCATTAATGATTTTACTAAGTACACCAGGGGCATGGTTATAATTTTTTTAAGTCAATGTCTACACTTTAGGTGTTTCCCAGGTGGTTCAGTAGTAAAGAATCTGCCTGTCAATGTAGGAGACTTGAATTTGATCCCTGGGTTGGGGAGATCCCCTGGAGAAGGGAATGGCTAACCAGTATTCTTGCCTGGGAAATCCCATGGACATAGGTGCTTGTTTGGAAATTCTAGTATGAGAGGGTAGCAACTTGCATTCTTATAACTGGAGCAGCCTCTTTGTTATGTCTGTGCCAAGTAGTAAGGGAGAAAGTGAATCCACGTCCAGCCAGGTAGACAAACATCCATCCAGTTATCCGTGGGGTGACAATGGTGTAACAACAGTGCTCTCACATTCCCTTAGAAATGGTTAAGTTAGAGGAGTGAGGGGACGGTTAGTTAGCTCTTAGCTGTAAAAAGTTCTAGGCTAAATCCTTCTGCCTCTGTAGCATTTGTTGCTGCTGCTGCTAAGTCGCTTCAGTTGTGTCCGACTCTGTGCCACCCCATAGACCGCAGCCCACCAGGCTCCCCCATCCCTGGGATTCTCCAGGCAAGAACGCTGGAGTGGGTTGCCATTTCCTTCTCCAATGCATTAAAGTGGAAAGTCAAAGTGAAGTCGCTCAGTTGTGTCCGACTCTCAGCGACTCCATGGACTGCAGCCTATCAGGCTCCTCCATCCATGGGATTTTCCAGGCAAGAGTACTGGAGTGGGGTGCCATTGCCTTCTCTGCTGTAGCATTTGGGTAGCCATAAATAAAGAGTTTCTGATTATCAGGGGATGTTGGAGAAAAGCAGTCATTAAAATAAAAGGCAGACAGCATAAATACATGGGGTCAGTCACTAAATCTACCTCTTCTCAAATATGCACTGGACTGATGCTTAAAATGTCTGCGCTGATGCACAGCAAGGGGTTTGACTGCACCAGACTAATCCTTCAACTGAACGTGTTTTGGCACAGGAATCCCTTAGTAAATAAAATACAGTAAAGGTCCATGAGCACAAGTGAACTGAAGGCCACAACATATGAAGAGTCCAAAAATTTTCAGTGTCCCTGCTTCACCCAAGTCTTGGTCATTTGATAAAATTCTGAAATTTATGAAACTTCTCACTAGCATCAGCATTGCTCAATGATTAAAGCCCCAGAGTGAAATCAGCCAATTGGAATGATACATCACAGAGTACATCACAGAGTTGTGTCACCCATCCTCATTTTAGGATCAGAGGTATTTCACAGGTTTAATGTAGCAGATTAGCTTGTTTGGGGAAATAGTTGATGAAACTGCTCTTTGTTCAGCTGTTAAAAAAAAAGGATAACAACAGCACTTACCTCACAAAGTTATGGTATTAAAGAAGGTATTATATACATAAATTCTTAAAACAGTGCCTAGCATGAAGTAAACATTGAAAAGGCATTATCATCACCATTGCCATTAAGGTTATTTAATAAAGCTTCCCAGGTTGCTCAGTGGTAAAGAATCTGCCTGCCAATACAGGAGATGCAGGATACCGAGGTTTGATCCTTGAATCAGGAAGATCCCCTGGAGAAGGGAATAGCAACCCACTCCAGTATTCTTGCCTGGATAATCCCATGGACAGAGGAGCCTGGCAGGCTACAGTCTATGGGGTCGCAAAGAGTTGGACACAATTGAGCACATAAACACACACACACACTCACACACACAGCCCATTCACACTTATTTTAATAACTGTTATGTTTGACCAAAATCAAATGACAGAAAATAAATTGTGCAAGTTCTGAACCCACTTCCTTCAAAGAATTTGCAATTTACTTTTATGGTCTTGGGAATCCTGTAACCACCTTCATGAGTGAACACAAGGTTGCTTGCTGGACCATGAGAGGTCACATGGAGGATGTCTTCAGTCCTGTTTCCCAGAAAACAGATTCTGGGATGGAGATTTTCGAACAGAAAGTTTACTGGGGAGTGCTTTTAGCAACAACTGTGAGGCAGGAATACATGTAGGATTGATCATGGGGAAAGTTAGGCTGCAGCGCAGTTGGAACAGAGGTCTCAGCTGATCCCTTAGGGAGCTCTGAAGCCGAGATGGCTCTTCAAAGTTGATTCACATTAAGGCAAAGGGGCTGGGCACTTTGATGTCTGCATCAACCAGTCATTGGATGAGGGCTGCCCTTAAGGAGGGAGTGTGATCTAGGGCTAGGTAGCTGCTTTTGGCATTATGGAGGTAGAGGTTCACCAGCAAGTGGTCAACAGACAACTAGTCACTGTGGGAAAAATGTCTTGGCCTTACAGAGGGGGATCTGGGTTGCATGCCATAGTATTCACTACAGAGGATGCCTAGGATGTCATCCAGGTTCCACTCAACCTACTACCTGACCACAGACACATCAATGAGCCCAGCAGAGAGAAAGCAAACCAGCCAAGATCAGAAAAATATCCTAGAAGACTAACAGAATCTTGAAAGATAAGAAATAGTTATGCATTTAAACTATTAAGTTTTGAAGTAGTTTATTATGTAGTGATTGATAACGATTCAGAATATTACATTATATTACACTATAACAGTAATCATTAAAGGCTGTGAGTATAAGATTAAAAGGGCTTCCCTGGTGGCTCAGAGAGTAAAGAATCTGCCTGCAATGCAGGAGACTCAAGTTCAATCCCTGGGTTGGGAAGATCCCCTGGAGAAGGAAATGGCAACCCACTCCAGTGTTCCTGCCTAGAGAAGCCTGGCAGGCTACAGTCCACGGAGTCACAAAGAGTCAGACACGACTCTGAGTGACTAACAGACACATAAGATTAGAGTGGTTCTAGTTGTAATGTTAATAACAGGTTCTACATAGTTTTTGCCAAGGGCATTAGAATCAACGTACATTTGAGATTAAAGCAGCAACTCAGATGCTACTCAGATGTATAGAAGCTGGGCTGTCACTATGCAGTACAACTGCCATGCCAAGAGGATGCCAACTGCCAGCACATGAGGTCGGCACACAGGCCTCTTGAGAAGGAACGAGCATACACTTCCGGGAATCAGTGTTCAAAGCGTTTCTGTCATCGGGACAATACAACTACAGGGAATTGTCAAAAGTTTTCCCTAAGGTATTATTTGAGGAACTGGGAACTTACAAAGGGGAATCAATGCCATTCTATTTAGAAATTGATATTATATATATAATTGATATATATATATATATATATATATTTTATAAAAATTATTTACTGAACAAACATAACTAGAAATCCCCTGGAGAAGGGAAAGGAAACTCCCTCCAGTATTCTTGCCTGGAGAATACTGGACAGAGGATCCTGGCGGGCTACAGTCCACGGGGTCACAAGAATTGGACACAACTGAAGCAACTTAACATGCATGCATGCCTTGCTCAGTGATAGAAAACTTTCAGTAACTATAAATTTGTGTAAGTTTGGATAAGAATGGCATCCAAACAAAAAACCAAGAAAGTAGATGATAGAAATTCAAGAACAGTGAAGAGGACAAGGAAGGTGGCAAACAAAATGAGAATTCTTAAAATGCTTGATAATAGTGAAAGCAAGACTTCCGTGCTACCCCAGGTGGCACAGTGGGTAAAGAATATCTGCCTGCCAATGCAGGAGACTCGGGTTGGATCCCTGGGTTGTGAAGATCCCCTGGGGGAAGAAACGGCAACCCGCTCCAGTATTCTTGCCTGGTGGGCTACAGTCCTTGGGGGTCGCAAAGAGTCAGACACAACTGAGTGACTAACACATCCTCCACCCCACACACATAACTAGAAATAAAAAGAATCATCTAGCAACCCTACCCTTCTATCAAATCCACTGTTTCTGTTTTCTCATGTTCCATTTCAGTCCTTATCCATATTCATATCATGATTAAATAGTTTTAAATGTAAGGTAGATTGAATTTTGTATTAGAGTAGGAGTTTTCAAAGAAAATTATCGGAACTAGGAATTTTTTTTTACACAAAGCCTAAAATCCTTGAAAGTCAAATTCGATTAAGAGCTCTAGACTGAAGGGCTTCAAAAATTTCTCACTGTCAAAGAGTGGTTACATTTTAGAGACCTAGGAGAGGATTCATTTCAGAAAGAAAGAAATTGAACCTACAAAGAGTGGGATGTGAAAGGTAAAAAAAGGAAGGAGGGACTGGGAAATTAAAATTCAACAAAGCTCGGATTGTATAAATCAGAACTTGGCAAACTATGACCTCGGGCCAAAAGCAGCCCACTGCCTACTTTTGTACCTATAGTTTTATAGACCACAGCTACTCTCATTCTTTTACCTACTGTCTGTGGCCACTTCCATACTATAGCAGAACTGAGTTGTTTTGACAAGGGCTGAAAATACTTACTATCTCATCTTTACAGAACATGCTTGCTAACATCAAATCAATGACCAATTATGTTAATGACTGATTTGGGTACAAACAATTATATTAATGATGAATTTTAGGGTGATGTGATTAAAAAGAGGGTGGGACTGTAATACTAGAAAACAAAAATATGGAAGATAGGAGAGGTGATATTGGAGTTATTCTATCATCTTTGTATTGCTTGGCAAGAGTTAGGAATAATGCCAGGCATGTATGTTAAAAGTATAAGGATAAGACTTTTCATATACAATACAGCATTCATAGATTTCATATTGAAAGTTTAAAATAATTTCAAGTGACCCTTTAGGTTGATGATATAATAATTTGTCTCTCTCCCACCCTGTTAGCAACCATCAGGAGTCACTTAGCTGGCAGGTAGAGCTGGTGGGTTGGCAACCACTTCCTCTGCAAGTGGCATGATTGTTCCCTAGTCAACCTCACATAATTCTAAGTGATAAAAACCTGTGTGGGTAAAAATAGCCCCCACAAGAAAGTCAACTGTTGGTGACACATGTAGAAAATTTCTCCAAAATTTATTATTCTTAGCCATAAAACAGGAGTTTTAGAGGGCAAATTGTCTGCAATCTTAATATTTGTGAATTTTGAAAACTTAAAAAGTATATGCCCTTTATAAATGCAAACAAACTGCTTTATGTAACTGTAAAAAGTTCTGTACCCAATTGATTCAACAGTTTTTGCTTGTACAGAATATACTAAGGCAAAAATTTTGTGAATCAATGTTTGAACATTGTTATATTTATTGAAAATTATTGTTGTTACGTTTAAATCATTTAGCATAAAGTACATAAAAGCTAGTTAACCAAGTCTTACATTTTTCAACCAGTGATTTTAAGCTTTTATAAACAACCTAGTGTCATAAACTGGAATTTAATCCAAGGGAAATATTTGAGGCAACTTAATGTAATTTAACTTATGGAAATCATAATTGCATTGTGAATCATTCTGGAACTTCAGCTTTATATTTTTTATACACAATAAAACTCAGTAAAATAAACTGTTAACCATCTCATAGATAATTCTGAGTCTTTTAATGTACATTGTTCATTATTTTGTCCACAGGATTTTTCTATTTTTTACGTTGTCAGTTATATATCTTTCAGACAGTTAAAGATTCTATATTTTTTGTTGTTGGTATAATAATCCATCTGATGCAGACATTTTTAGAACTTCACAATATATAGCTCCACTGAATGGTGAGCTCCTCCAGGGAAAGAAATATTCCTTATTCATCTTTTTACCCTCATGATCTGACACATAGTGGGCACTTATTAAATGTTTGTTGAATGTATCAGCTGGCAACATCTCATAACCCTTAATTCTTTGAGAACAAATTGTGGTTCTCTTCACAGGGCCCATGTATCTTCCTAGTCCTACTCTATTGTAAATATTTATCTCTTTTCTCTGTTTTTTCCATGTACATCTCAATTACAAATTAAAAAAAAAAATCCTCTATGTGCTCCCAGTTGCTAGCACTGGTACCAGTTTCTGACACAGAGTAGTAGTAGATGCTTAGGAAAACATTTTTGAACTGAATGGATCTCTGGAAGTCTTCAAAATGGTGGGCTTCAAATTGAGAGAAGATGGAAGAATTCATCCTTTGTGATATTATCCCTCTCCTTTAATTCTTCTCAATATACCATGGGCTCCTTGATAGTAGGGTATAAGGCCTTGCCCTCCCTCTCTCCCCTGTACCCACTACCTATATGCTCAGATGTTGAACTGAATTGAACTCCCACCTCTAATCTTAGGTTTGACTTCATTATAAATTAACCTAGCCCAACCATTACAGTCAAATAGCTTCCTGGCTTGATTCAATAAATGCAATCAAATTCAAATCTTGAATGTCTGTAATAAATCTTAGAGTTTAAAGTGCCAGATTAGACTATTTTGCCTTAATTAGTTTAGCTTTATTTGATTTGAACATGGCCCATTAATTTAAATTAAATAAGCAATTCAAAGCCTGTGGACAATAAATTAGATAAATGTAAACGTCAGGAACTGCAATCCCCTGGCTAAACTTTACAAACAGTAAATATGTAAGACATCAGAACCAAATATTCCTTTTGATGATGATAACGAGCTGTTCTTGATTGAGACTAAAACTGAGACTTATTTTTTAAATCCGCAGACACTACAAACATCCGGCAACAAATTTTCTTATTTCTGTGCATGAAAGTTGCCTTATTTCAAGGACAGTTTTAGAAGTTATGACCAAATTGTTTGCATGTTATGCTATTTTTCAAGAGACAGTTTGTGACAATGGTTTAAGAATCTCTTTACCATCCCATACTAGACACTTTGTTTCTGGTGATCGTTTGTGGATGTTCATTACAAAGCTAATGACATTGCTTTCCTCCACCCACTAGAGTCTGCCAGAACTTAACCTCTATTACAGAAAACCTCCACAACTAGTAATTTGGATAAATGGTCAATGTAGTGGACAATAACAGCAAAACCTAAGAGTTATTTGAATCAGTTGAGAGGTTGTTTCACAGAGCTGATGGGTAAATCCAACAAAAAGAACTGATGCAACTAGTAAGAACCTACTGTTTAGCACAAAGAACTCCACTCAATACTCTGTAATGACCTATATGGGGAAAAAACTCTAAAAAGAGGGGAGATATATCTATCATATATATATGTATATATACATAGATATATATTTGATTCACTTTTCTGTACAGCAGAACCTAATACTACATTGTAAATCAAGCATAGGCCAATAAACAATTAATTTAAAAAAAGAACTGATGTTTTCTAATACTAAACAAGTATGTTTGTTTTTGACATATTTGCTCTAACTTTCTGTATTCTGAGGTAAGATTTCAGAAACACTACTCAGTAAGACATAGAGTTAGCTTGTGACAGTCACTTAGTCATGTCCGACTCTGTGTGACCCCATGGACTGTAGCCCACTAGGCTCCTCTGTACATGGGATTATCCAGGCAAGAATACTAGAATGAGTTGCTATTCCCTTCTCCATAGATGGCCAATAGGCACACAAAAAGATGCTCAACATCGCTAGTTATCAGAGAAATGCAAATCAAAACTACAATGAGGTATCATCTCAGAGCAGTCAGAATGTCCATCACTAAAAAGCTTACAAATCAATACAGTACTGTAGAGTAATTAGCCTCTAATTAAAATAAATAATTTTTTTAAAAAAGCTTACAAATAATGCTGGAGAGGATGTAGAGAAAAGGGAATCCTCCTACACTGTTGGTGGAACACTGTTGGTGTAAGTTGCTGCAGCTACTATGGAAAACAGTATGAAGGTTCCTTTCAAAACTATATACAGAGTTACCATACGATCCAATGATCCCACTTTGGGGCGTATATCCGGATAAAACTCTAGTTCGAAAAAATAAACACACCCCAACATTCGTAGAAGCACTATTTACATTAGCTAAGACATGGTAGCAACTTAAGTGTCCACTGACGGATAAATGGATACACAAGATGTGGTATATATATACTACTTAGCCTTTAAAAAATGAAATAATGCCATTTGCAGCTATGCAGACGGACCTAAAGATTTTCATACTAAATGAAGTAGGTCAGACAAAGACAAATACTGTATGATATCACTTATATGTGGAATCTAAAATATGATACAAGTGAACTTACGTACAAAACAGAAATAGACCCACAGACATAGAAAACAAATTTATGGTAACCAGAAGGGATAGGGAGGGGGAAGAATAAATTAGGAATTTGGGATTAACATATACACACTACTATACAGAAAATAGATAAACAACAAGGTCCTACTCTATAGCCCAAGGAACTATATTTATATAATAACCTATAATGGAAGAGAATATGAAAATGAATATATATGTGTAATTGAATCACTTTGAGGTACATCAGAAACTAACACAACATTACAAATCAACTATGAAAGTGCAAGTGAAAGTGAAGTCGCTCACTCAGTAAGATATATAGATTGCCAGTGACAGACACTTAGTTGTGTCCGACTCTTTGCGACCCCATGGACTGTACCCTACCAGGCTCCTCTGTCCATGGGATTTTCCAGGCAATAGTACTGGAATGGACTGCCATTTCCTTCTCCAGGGGATCTTCCCGACCCAGGGATTGAACCCGGGTCTCCTACAAATCAACTATACTTCAATTTAAAAAAATACCATTCATTTCTTATATGATATTGAAATGAATGGTATTTTTTTAATTGAAGCAAAACCAATACAATATTGTAAAGTAAAAAAAATAAATAAATAAACTGAATTCCAGCAGTTGATCCAGAAAAAAAAAAGAAAAAAAAATACCATTCAGGGTTAAGACAGCAAAATCTCATTTTTCAAAAGTTCATGCTCATTTGAGCTCTTCCATGGGCAAGAACATATACAGGCTTTACTCTACTACATAGATAGTTGTTCCCACTAGCTCTCTGATTGTTGCAGAGATTCTTTTGCCTGAGCAGCAGGTGCTAACTTGCAACACAGTAACCCATATTCAAAAGGTTCTAGTTTTAAATGTAGGGGGAAAATGTAGCCACAGAGAAGTCAATTTATGCTGCGAGTCCCTGGCAATATTAACACTTAAAATAACAGCTCTCTCCCCATCTGTGAATATTTTTGCCTAAGAATCTACTGTTGGTTTTCTCTTTCTTTCAAGAAAATAACCTGTGTTGAGACAGGCACCGTGTCCAAGTGACAAAATCAGTTTCTAGGATGCATGGTCATCATAATTAAATAGTACAGCTTGGACTTACTAGTGCACTATCAACCACTTAAAGCTGAAAATTGTTAACAAACCTATGTCCAGCTGAGATAGATATGTCTATCACAAATATGTCATATTTGTGAAATGTGTCATGAGTCTTGCCACGACTCTAGTGCAATTACATTTTAAGCACCAACAACACCATAGCTCTTTAGGGACTCAGGGCGTACTCCCTTAAACATTAAACACATCTGACAGAAATATTTATATGAATGCTTCCATAACTAACTGCTAGCACTGACTGGAACATGGGGATCTGGGGCGACAGTGAGGAGAAGAATGCCTCAGTGAATATAGGATGGTTATTAGAAAACCAGGAGCTTGTATGAAAAGACGGATACGAAGAAACAAGAAAAGTTAGGGGCTTTATCAGCCAGGGTCCAAGCAGGAAGCAGATGGCACACTCTTCTTGGATAATGTGAGAAAGAATTAGCATAAGGACTATTTACAAAAGTATGGGAGGGTTTAATAAGAGCAACACAGAATTGTGAAATACCCCAGGGATAACAACAGGAGCTGTTACCAACCCTAGGTTTGAAGGGGTAAAGGAGAGAATGATGATTGGTACCAAGAAAGCATACAGAAATAGCTCAGACATATTGTGGGTTTGAATCGAAACCACTGCAATAAAGCAAATATCGCCATAATGTGAGTCGTGAATTTTTTTGGTTTCCCAGTGCATGTAAAAGTTTGGTTTATGCCATATTGTAGCCATAGCATTACGTCTTTATGTCTTAAAAAAAAAAAAAAAAAAAAGTACATACCTGTGTTAGGTAGGAAGTCAGGCCTGAGCAACTAGAGGCAGCTTAATTGAAAAAGATTCAAGCTGGTCTCTAAAACCCACTTCAGACACGCCCCAGTGGCCATGGGAAAGCTCACAGATATGCTACAAAATAACCACAGAGACTTTTCCACGTTTCCAACTCCAGCGCATGCGCCCTAGGCACACAGTGGATACAAACTAACCGCAGGGGCTTCTCCAACTCCCACACATGTGCTCTTAACACACAGCTGTGTCCTCAAAGGGTTCATAAATACTCTATCCATATATACATCTGATTATAACAGACTGAATTCTGAAAAAGACATGTGCAATAGAGCCTGTTGTTATGTAACTTGCAACTGTCAATAAAAACTGTCAGTCTACGCCCACCTAGATGAATACGTAAAAGCCTTGTCTTGAAAACCCCTGTACCTCATCATTCTGGTGCCAGTGCCTCTTTTGGTCTGGCCCACTCTCCCTTTTTGCCACAGGTAAGACCTCAGATTCTTCTTTGTGTCCTTACCAAGAGCTGAGGACCACAAGGGAGTGTCCCCTTCGACCCTCTCTATATCTGCTAACACCTGAATTAAACATATTTTCTTGCTTAAAAAAATGCTAACCATCATCTGAGTCTTCAGAGGGTTGTAATCTTTTACTGGAAGAGGCTCTTGCTTTGATATTGATGGCTGCTGACCAATCAGAGTGGTTGTTGCAGAAGTTTGGGGTGGCTGTGGCAATTTCTTAAAATAGGATAACAGTGAGGTTTGCTGTATTGACTGATTATTCTTTTCACAAAAGATTTCTCTGTAGTGTGCAACACTGTGTGATGCCATTTTACCCACAGGAGAACTTGTTTGAAAATCAGAGTCAATCCTCTCAAAACCTGCTGCTGCTTTATCAACTAAGTTTATGTAATATTTGAAATCCTTTGTTGTCATTTCAAAAAACTCTATAGCATCTTTATCAGGAGTAGTTACGACCTTAAAAAACCCCTTTCTTTGCTCAGTCTTAAGAAGCAACTTCTCATCCTTTAAAGTTTTATCATGAGATTGCAGCAATTCAGTCACATCTTCAGGCTCCACTTCTAATAGTTCTCTTGTTATTTCCACCGCATCTGTGTGACTCCTTCCACTGAAGTCTTGAACCCCACAGAGTCATCCATGTGGGTTGGAGTCAACTTCAAACTCATGTGGGCAGGAGGAGAAGGGGGCGACAGAGGATGAGATTGTTGGATGTCATCATCGAATCAATGGACATGAGTTTGAGCAAACTCCAGGAGATAGCGAAGGACAGGGAAGCCTGGTGTGCTGCAGTCTATGGGATCACAGAGTCGGACATCACTTAGCAACTGAACAACAACAACTCTAGCTATGAAAGTCTTACATGACATCTTCTTCCAATAGAAGGCTGTTTCATTTCATTGAAAATGTGTTGTTTAGTGTAGCCACCTTTGTTATCTTAACTAGATCTTCTGGATAACTTGCTGCAGCTTCTACATCAGCACTTGCTGCTTCACCTTGTACTTTTATATTATGGAGAAAGCATCTTTCCTTAAACCTCATAAACCAACCTCAGCTAGATTTAAACTTTTCTTCTATAGCTTCCTCACCTCTCTCAGCCTTCATAGAACAGGAGAGAGTTAAGACCTTGTTTTGAATCAGGCTTTAGCTTAAGGGAATATTGTGGCTGCTTTGATCTTCTATCTAGATCAGTAAAACCTTCTCCACATTAGCAATAAGGCTGCTTCATATTCTTATCCTTTGTGTGTTTACTGGAGTAGCGCTTTTAATTTCCTTCAAGAACTTCTTCTTTGCATTCACAACTTGGCTAACTATTTAGCACAGACACCAAACTTTCGGCCTCCTGGCTTCTGATGTGCCCTTCTCACTAAGCTTAATCATTTCTAGGTTTTTGATCTAAAGTGAGAGACATGTGACTCAAGTTCACCATCTTATATGAGCATAGTTAGTGTACTCAAAACAATGACAAAAGTAACATCAAAGATCCCTGATCACAGATCACCATAACAAATACAATAATAATAGAAAGTTTGATATATTGTGACAATTACCAAAATGTGAACCAGAGACACAAAGTGAGTAAATGCTGTTGGAAAAACGGTGATGATAGACTTGCCGGATGAAGGGTTGCCTCACACCTTCACTTTGTAAAAAATGTAGTATCTGCAAAGCACAATAAAGTGAAGCATGATAAAATGAGGTGTGCCTGTAGTAATATGGAGAGGGTCATGTGACAGGAGCTGTGGCCTTTCATAGAGGGACATTGTCATCCCACTGTTGGCCAGTAGTGAGGAAAGCAAGGGAATACACTCCAATATCACTTTCATCTTTTCTCCTACCTGTCATTGTCTCCCATTGGCCAAACCCAACAAGAAGTTGAAGGCAAGGGAGTTTATTGATGTAAGTCTACGTAAGTCAGCCCCCCAGGGTAATAAGCAAGGTAGAAAAAGAATACTAAATTTTCCACTATATGGCTTCATGGAAAAAAAGTTACCTCATGCCTGCATGTCTCTCAAGGTGGATGTGATTATAAATAGGTTTACTGTGAAGAAGTGAACTAATTTATTTTAATTAATTGATGTAATTGAAGAACAATATAAGTACAATTACAATTTTATGGCATAATTTGCTCTGTACATTGGTTGCGGATTTTGATAAATAAAGTATGTGGCATAGCAGAGAACTTAGTATCAGAAGATCTGAGCTTTGGTTCTGACTCTGCAAACTGACATGCTCTGACATCTGATAAGGATTTTACTTCTCTGAGCTTAGTTTATATTGGGTTATCCAAAAAAGTTCATTCAGGTTTTTCCATAATATCTTACAGAAGAACCAACTCAATATATGAGTAAAATGGATAAGAATACTTGTTCTATTTGCTAATACCCCAAAGAGTAGTTGTATGGATCAGATGAAAATACACTAAAAAAATGTATGAACCAGAATGTCTCTTCTAACACAAGTGTCTACTCTCCTAGCATTGCAAAATGGAGTTTAAAGATAAATGCTGGGCATGTAGAGAAAGAAGCTGACTTTTCGTTATTATTTTTTTTTAATACTGACAGATTTATCTCCTTCCACTCAGACAGGACTCTGCCAGCTTCCCACCAGATCTAATTAGGTTTTAAATGAGATTCAGGAAGACATAATAGCTTATTCTGATTGTTCTTTTTATATCATACAGTCTCTAAATATTCATTGTGCTCATATGATTAAGCTGTAAATCAGTGGGCTTTTTTGAATTTTTTATTTTGCCCCATATATTTGGCTCTTAACTTCATATCAGTTTTTACTCTTTTCACATTGCCTTTACTCAATTTGCTTTGTTTGAAAAGCTCCTAATCATATTTCAACACCCCAAGTAAATATCCCCTCTTCAGAAAAGCTCTTCTTTACTCCCATGTAAGTAGATTTGTACCTTTTCTGTTTTGTATATATAGTGCTTGGAACATATCTCTGTTCTCAGAGGTATCATTTTCACTGTATTAGAATTATTTGCTTTTGTTTCTGTATTTCCCAGTAGACTGAGGGTCTTGAACATAGGGGCCATGCCCTATCTGGGGTTCTATTATATTTCCACCAACCAGCCTGGCACTTCATATGGGCTCAGTTCATTGGAACTCAAGTTCTGGGGATAGGTTTAAATAAATTAATAAAGAAATGCAGAAGCCTAGTTTAAGTGAAGTATCATTTCTACTCCTCAAATTAGTTAATCAGACTCAGACTGCTAATATTTGGGACAAAATACTCACTCTTTTCTTTTAGGCTAGAGCTTTAGCAGAAGATAAGACACTGACTTTGATGAACGTTCTCAAAAGGGTTTCAAGCTAAGAGTAATCATAAATGCGTATGTCGAGGAAAAACTTGCCTGAGAAAGGAACTTGGAAAATTTTACCAAACTCTTCAAAGCTGCAGTCGTTTGAGTTGTTGTGGATAAGGTTTTGTTAGCGTTTTTTCAGTTAGTACCTGTTTTCCACTTTTGCTAATTCATTTTTGTTATCTATGAGTACTCGCTAGCAGACATATTGTAACAAGTGCCAGAGGTTTAAGAAAAAAAATTTATGGGAAGAAATAATTAGAATAGAAAATATTATATCTATTGACTCACTCCTTGCCTCCACCACTACCATACACAAAGACAGACAACTTAAGGGTAAACACACGTATAATCAGCATTCTGTGACACCTAGTTTGTTCTGTTGGCCTTTTTCTTAGCCAGAATTTGTGAGATTTGAAGATAAAAGCAGTGGCTCAAGAGGACGATTGCTCTGCCTCTGCCTTTATGAGATAGATGGACTGATGGACAGTAGTGGACGATTCTGAAAGCTCTATTTGTGATTATCTGATCTTAAGGGTTGGTGTAAAGAATGGGGAAGCATATTTGAGATTCTGTACATGAGTTTCCCTCTTTTGTAACAAATAAAGGGAAAACTGATGCTTAGATTTTATTAGTATGTTTTTTGAAGTGTCCTTTCAAAACACCTGAGGGTTCAAAAGATAACTTTGTACAGGTCAGCATGACCCAGTGAGGAACGTTTTGAGTTTTTAAAAAATTTTCTCCTTAAAGAAGACAATGTAGCTGAACCCTCACTCTCCTTTGTCTGTAATTTAAGAGGCAATACATCAATGAATCATAAGTGCTTCTCTCCACTTCTAGAGAGTTCCAGGCTCAGGGGAGAAAGACTAGTGGAAAGCTGGCTCTACTGCAATAGGCAGAAATTGTAAAAAGTATTACAAACATCAATGCCTTGAGCATCAACTCTACTACACACTAATGCTCCCTGGAAAAGACCAAAAAATGAGGAACAGGGGCTATCAGGGTACTAATGCAGCTGAGCCATGGTTTAATAGGAGCCATTGACATTGTCCACCAGGAGCAAAATTCATCTGTGTGGTGGCATGTGCCCAAACCATAAGAGTGTTCCATACTTCAGCCAAAGGATAATGAATGAGAGATGGAAATATTGAATAGTTTGTCTTATATCTTTCCATTTTCATCAGTCCTTTCAATAAAGCTTCTTTTTAAATGCCCAATTTTGAAGTGTGCTTAATTTCATTGAACTATACAGTTGTGTTAGGGAGAAGTGAAATAGAATGTAAATTATTGAAACTAGCTCACAGAAATCATTCTATGATGTACACATCTCCCTCTTCTGTTTAATCCACATTCTGACTTTTGAAAAGAAAGCAGGCAGATCTGATTTTCAAGGGCACAAATGCTTATAATAGTTTCATTTGCTATAGCATTCTGCCAGCTCATCCTTTATTTCTTCAAATTTAAATTCTTCAAAAAGTCTTAATTTCTTCAAAGGCCATGACTCTTTCATAGCTGGTATAGTGTAACTGTCCTGGGTTAAAGCAGAATAACTGAATCTTAGTCCTAACTCCACCTTCTGACTGTGTGGCTTTGGACAAGTCATTTCATCTAATAATGTCTCAGTTTAGCCATCAAAAAAATGGTTATATTACCATCCTGCTTACCACACAGAGTGAAATGCATCATACATTATGAATGTGAAGAGTATTCCATCTGCAAAGAGATACACAAATGTAAGGAACCATGCCCCTCTTCCTGTGGGATAGCAGGGAGCAGCACAACCATTTCCTGACCAAGAACTGTCTAGGGACAGAAAGCAAAATGAATGACTGAATCATAGAGCCAGTCCTAACCCTCAGAGAACAAGCCTATGTGTTTAAATACTGCATGCACAAGCCTAATATATCTACAGATGTGTCTAAAACAAAACTCGTATAATCAGAAAAATTGAGAGTGAGAAGTCACCTGAAAGATCTAGTTCTCACTCTATTTGATGGATGGAGAAGCTGAGGTTTTCTTCTCAACTAAAACAGGGTTTTCTTTCTCACTTCCCAATATATCTCTTGGTCAGGTTTCATCTTGACTCTCTCTTCCAATCAGTTAATTGCCAAAACCTACCTTCGCAATGGCTAGCTATTTCTTTCCATTCATCCTCTTTCAGCTATCTTCCCTGGTGGCTCAGATGGTAAAGCGTCTGCCTACAATGTGGGAGACCCAGGTTTGATCCCTGGGTTGGGAAGATACTCTGGAGAAGGAAATGGCAACCCACTCTGGTACTTTTGCCTGGAGAATCCCATGGATGGAGGAGCGTTGTAGGCTACAGTCCATGGGATCACAAAGAGTCGGACACGACTGAGCGACTTTACTTTCACTTTTCACTTTCACTTTCATCCTCTTTCAGGAGCTAACAATACTTCGTGCCTGTTCTCGTCTAGTAACCTCCTAGTTTATGGGGTCACAAAGAGTCGAAGATGACTGAGTGACTTTACTTTTCACTTTCACTTTCCTCCCCAGTTTATTTTCATGTTACCAGGGAAATGTTCCTAAATGATTAGTTTTATCATGTTGCTTCACATGATAAAATACTTCACAAAGTATTTTAAATGGGCTCCCTGGGGCTGTGAGATACACATTAAAGTCCTTAGTCTAACTTGTAAGATTCCCCACAATGTCTCTGATACTCCTAGTATTTTCCCTACTGTTCTACACGAATCCCATTGGCCCTGGAAAACTGGAATCCTTTACTATTCCTCCAAATGCCTCCCTACAATACACAGGTCTTTTTTTGCTACTAGGATCCAGTCATCCTCTTCTGGTGTATGTGTGCTACATCGTTTCAGTTTTGTCTGACTCTTTGTCATCCCATGAACTGTAGCCCGTCAGGCTCCTCTGTCCATGGGATTCTCCAGGCAAAAATACTGGAATGGGTTGCCATGTCCTCCTCCAGGGGATCTTCCTGACCCAGGGATTGAGCCAGCGTCTCTTACACCTCCTGCATTGGCAGGCAAGTTCTTTACCACTAATGCTACCTGGGAAGCCCATTCCTCTTCCAGTAGCCAATCAATCTTTTTCTGGGGAACAATCGAACCCCTATTGAATAGAAGATTGGTAGACCATCAGACAAGGTATTCAAAGTGGGAATGTGGCTCTAATTGGCCCAAACCCTTTCTGTCTGGAGTTTTCACTCAGAATAAAGTTATATAAGTACTAAACACAAAGAGTGGGCCTGATTCATCCAAAAAGTGATCCCTGAGATACTGTTAATTAGATCGTACTCCCTAGGATTCTCTGCCCTCTATCCTTTTGGAAGTTTGGTTCCACAGCATTTCCTTAACTTTTCTAAGCTATATCACATCCTTCCAAGAAATGTTCTCTTTTGCACATTTTGTCAGGACAAGTTGCTCTTATTATCAAGAGTTCAGCTGAGCTTGGAGAGACGGCTGAGCTGCTAGATGCTGGAGTAACCCATTAAAGCCATGAGCCCCCAAATGAAAGCATTCAGCCTTTCATCACTCTCTGTGATAGTATAAGCAAGAGGCTATAATCAAAGCAAGTGCTGATGCCCCCATTCCATTTTTCCCCATGGAAACCATGCACCCACAGAGGGTCACATGTGAGGGTCATCTTACTGTGGAGGGAGTCTTGAACAAAAGGGCTCTGACATTTTTTACAGACCCTGAGGTGATGCAGGAGAGAGGTATGGAGAAGAGCTCAGAGTGGAGAAGTCTTGGGTAGTAAGTCAGAGTGGGGAAGTGTCTTTAATATTTTCCCCTCGTCTCCTGATAAGGAGGCATGGGCAAGAGCTCCTGAAGAGGACTTCTGTCCAAGGCCTGAGATAAAGGGACCTAGGAATGAAAGTACAGGGTTAGAAACACAAACACGTGAAGTGGGTGACTGGCCAGAGGGATCTGTCATCGAGCGCTGCTCCCCTCAGAGGCTGTGGTGTTGTGACTGAGCCCTGAGTCTAGCGTGGGGAGGGAAGCTTTACCCCATGAAGCCAGGGAAAGCTTTGTAACTGCCTATGGCTGGGCCTGAAAACTCACACAAACTCTCTTTTACTCAGTGCCTTTCTTTCCTCCCCAGTTACTCTTCCTATCTAAGGCTACCCAACTCCAAGGCAAAGTTCATTTTGTAGATCAGTTCAGTCCATATTCGATCGTTTCTTCCTCTAAAGCCTCATGTCATCTATTTGGGGGTAATTCTCTTGAAAAGATACTAACAGGTATGACCTTCATGACAGCTATAAATTACTTATTTTTTATTTCTTGCCTCCTCACCTCAGATGGCACTATCTTTAGGTAAAGAGTTATTTTTACCTTTCACATGTCTGTAATTCTTAACTAACTTATGTGTGTAGTAAACGATTCATACAATTAATTGCATGCATGTAGTCTGTAGTGTGTGATTGGAAAGGCACATGTCCTAAAATCTCCCCCAAATGATTCTTGATGTGACTATTATATTAAGAAAATTGTATCTACTATCTCCAAGGGTAACACAGTATCAGCGATTGCTTTTCCCATTATCCATTAGCACTCATCTTAAGGAAAGATTTCTTCTGTACGTCAGCCAGAGGTCTAAAGGAGAGTAGCATTTATTAAATAAGCACCATGTGCCAGAAGGATGCAGACATTTTCCAATACTTATTGATTCCTTACAGGAATCCTGAAACAGGCATTTTGTCCATTTTAAAAAAGATAATATTGGGGCACAGAAAGTGATTTAATTTTCCTATGATTCCCCCAGTTCTTAAGTGACAGAGATTGCATTAAACCCAAGTCCATTTATAATATCAACTCTATTATATTTTCCAAGAAAAATACCTAAAGATACCATTAATGCCATAAAGAGGCATCACAGTGTGATAGGACATGGATGATTGCCAAAGATCACCCCATAAAAAAGTTCCTTCTACAAAATTATTAGATTGAAATAAATTAAAGAAAAGCTAAGTAAATGGAATGATGTCCCATGTTCATTGGAAGACTTAATATTGTTAAGATGCCAACAATCCTCAAATTGATCTACAGGTTCAATACAATGCCTATCAAAATCCAGCCTGCTTTTTTTTTTTTTTTTTTGGCAAAGATTAACAAGTTGATCTTCAATTTCATATAGAAATGTAAGGGACCCAGAATAGGCAAAACAATCTGTGAAAGACTTACTACACTGCCCCAGCAATAAATATACTGCACTACTGGCCTAAAGGTAGACATATAAATCAATGTAATAGAATTAAGAATCTATAAATAAACCCATACATCTATGAGTAATTGAGTTTTTCTATTTCAGAGCTCTTTATTTTGTTCTGTTGGTCTGCCTGTTTGTTTTGCATCAGTATCAGGCTGTCTTAATGACTAAAATTCACCTTATCACATTAATAAATTCAGGAAGCAAAATACATCAATGTGCCAAAGAGGCATCTGACAATATCCAGCAGGCATTGTTAATAAAATAAAAACTAAATAGGGACTGAAGGAAACAAGTGAACCACACAATGTGTGTTTATTTCAAACATGGAGCAAACATTACACTAAGTGATTTCCATTAAGTTGGGGAAAATAACTAGATGCTTGTTATCACCACTAATCCTAAATCTTGTTCTGGAAATTATAGTCTATTAAAATAAGAATAACAAAATAATCATTATAAATATTCAGGACAAATAATATCTCTTTGTAATTGATATAACTGCCTAAACAAATCTAGTAAAAAATAAATTTTAAAGGTTATTGGGTAATAAAGAAAGCCATGATTATGAGCAATTGATTTTTGACAATGGTGCCAAGATCATCTAATGGGAAAATAATAGTCTTTTCGACAGATGGTGCTGGGACAACTGGATACCCACATACAATAGACTGTAATTGGACATCTACCTTGCACCATATTAAAAAATGAACTCAAAATGGATCAATGACCTAAATGTAACAGCTAAAACCATACAACCTTTAAAAGAAAACATAGGAATAAATCATATGATCTTGGATAAGGCAACAACAACAGTTTCTTAGACATAACATAAGCATATCTTAGATACGACATGAGCACAGGCAACTAAAGAAAAAAAACAGATAAGCTGGATTTGACCGAAAAATTTTAAACTTGTGTGCCAATAGATATCTTCAAGAAAGTGAAAAGTAACCCATAGAATGGGATAAAATGTTTGCAAATTATGTCCCATAAAAGACTTATTTTCAGAATATAAGAACTCATAAAATGACAAATTTTAAAAATTGAGTCTTAAACATTTTTCCTTTTAGAAAATATACATATGCCCAATAGTCATACAGAAAGATGCTCAATATCATTATTCAACCAGAAAATGCAAATCAAAGCCATAATGAGATACCTCTTCATACCCATCGGGATATCTATAATCAAAAAGACAAATAACAGTAAGTGTTGGCAAGGCTATGGAGAAATTGAAAACCTCAAACACTGCTCAGGGGGATGTAAAATGGTATAGCTACTTTGGAAAACAGCCTGGCAATTCTTCAAAAGTTTAAATATATGGGAATCATGTGACCCAGGGATTTTACTCCTAGGCTCAGCAGCTAAGGAATCCACCTGCAATGCAGGAGACACAGAAGATCCCTGGATTTGATCCTTGGATCAGAAAGATCCCCTGGAGGAGGAAATGGCAACCCACTCCAGTATTCTCCCCCTGAAAAATCGCATGGACAGAGAGGATCCTGACAAGCTATAGTTCACAGGGTTGCAAAGAGTCAGACATGACTGAGCAAGTAAGCACGTATATATCCAAGTGTAATGAAAACATACGTCCATGCAAAAACTTGTATATGAGCACTTATAGCAGCACAATTCATAAAAGCCTAAACGTGGGAATAACCTAAATGTTCATAACATTTACATTAAATAAAACTTGATATATCTATACAGTTAAATATTATGAACCAATAAAATGGAATGTTACTGATATATGCTTCAACATAGATAAACTTGAAAAACATTATGATAAATTAAATAAGTAGATACAGAAAGCCACTTTTATGAGATGTTTAGAACAAGCAAATGTATAGAAACAGAAAGTAGGTTAGTGGTTTCCAGGGTCTGAGAGTAGAAGAGGAGAATGAGGATTGACAGCTTTAGGGGTGATGAAAAAGTTCTAAAACTGGATGATGGTGATGGTTGCACAGCACTATGAATATACTAAACCCACTGAATTCTCTATGTTATACTACTGAATCTTATAACATGAATTATACTTCAATCAGACTGTTAAAAATTAAGTTATTTGCATTGGTCTTCTATAAGGGGATAGCAATTTTCTAGATTTTTTGAACCTTTCAGTTTTTGCCCTCCCCTCAATTTGGCCCAATCTCATTTGTACATTTTATAGCTCCATATCCGTTCCTGGTTCTTAATGTAGCCTAAAACGAAAAGAGGTCAATTTCTCCAATTTCACTGGTCCTGAGGGAAGATGGGTCACAGATCGACAGACATCTGTGTGCCTATCTAAATAAGCTTAGTCATTCCCACTTCCCTTACACATAGATGGCATAGTTTTGAAAGGCAGGATAAAGTCCTAGCTAACACACTTCTAATCTCAAAAAGAATAGCTAGAATTCTTTAAACCAAGTGACACAGCTAGATTTTTCTACTCACTGAAAGTTACTTGAGTATATTACTTATATTTCAATCAGAAAGAACATTTCATCATTTTGGCAAACATTTTTTTGCAGTTAATGTGTTACTTTTCTCCTGAAATGCAATGACAATGCTCAGTACTTTCTCTACTATTTTGGAAAAGCCCCATGTATGCAGTGGAATGTAATTAATTATACTGACTAGCAACCAACAAAGGAATGTCAAAATTTGCATATCTAAAACTCAGAAATATCTGTAAGCTGCACCTCTCTGTCTCTCAACTTCACATAATAGGTTTAGAATGGATAAAAGAAAGGGTTTGACATAACACAATTTTTAAAGTTTTTACATAATTTTGAAGGTTACACTCCATTTACAGTTTTACAAAGTATTGGCTATTCTCTCCATGCTGTACAATACATCCTTGTAGCCTATCTTACTCCCAGTTGATTGTGCCTCCCACTACCCTACCTCTATATTGCCCCTATCTCCCTCTCAACTGGTAACCACTAGTTTGTTCTCTATATCTGTGAGTCAGCTTTTTCTTTGTACTATATTCACTACTTTGTTGTATTTTTTAGATTTCACTTATAAATGATATCATATAGCATTTGTCTTTCTCCATCTGACTTATTTCACTTAGCGTAATGCTAATTCTATCCATATTGTGATAAATAGCAAAATTGCATTCTTTTTTATGGCTGAGTAGTATTCCATTGTGAATATCTATTACATTTAAACACTTAGGTTGCTTCCATATCTTGGCTATTGCAAATACGTTGTTATGAACATTGAGGTACATGCATCTTTTGATTTGGTATTTTGTTTTGGATATATACCTAGGAGTGGAATTCCTGGGTCATATGATCTATTTTTGGTTTTTTGAGGAATCTCCATACTGTTTTCCACAGTGGCTGTACCAATTTACATTCCCACCAACAGTGTACGTGGACTCCTGTTTCTCTATAACCTTCCAACATTTGTTATTTGTATTCTTTTTGATGATAGTCATTCTGACAGGTGTGAGGTGATATCTCATTATATGAGGCCAGCATCACCCTAATACCAAAACCAGAAAAAGATATCACACAAATAAATTATAGGCAAATATCATTGATGAACATTAATGTAAAAATCCTCAAAAAACACTAGCAAACCAAATCCAACAATACATTAAAATAATCATGCACCGTGATCAAGTGGAATTTTTCCCAGGGATGCAAGGATTTTTCAATATTCACAAATCAATGTGTTACAAACTTATTAACAAATTGACGAGTAAAAGTCATATGATCATGTCAATAGATGTAGAAAAAGCTTTTGATAAAATTAATTTATGATTAAAAACTCTCCAGAAATAGGGCATAGAGGAACATACCTCAACATAATAAAGGCCATATATGACAAACCTACATCATACTAACATAGCTAACATCATACTCAACTTAGTGAAAAGTTGAAAGCATTTCCTCTAAGATGAGGAACAGGACAAGGATACTCACTCTCACCACTTTTATTCAACATAGTTTTAGAAGTCCTAGCCACAGCAGTCAGAGAAGAAAAAGAAATAAAAGGAATCCAAATTGGAAAGGAAGAAGTAAAACTGTCACTGTTAGCAGATGACATGACCCTATACATGGAAAATCCTAAAGATAACACTTTAAACTTGTATTATCTGGGTATTATTTCTTCCTATTTTACAGATGAACAAATTGAAGTACAGAAACAGAAAGGGATTTGTTGAAGGTCATATATGACAACTATGGGTTCTGATTCTAGGTCTTCCTGACTCCAACACCTGTCTTCCAATCTGCTGTAGTACATAGCCTCCCAACTAAGTGAAGTTAATTTCATAATCAGAAAACTAACTATATATTTTTATTAATAAGTTGTAGATATCTCTATTTAATGGAAAGACTAAAACATTTATTTTGTCACTGGATTTGAAAGCATACTGAAAAAGGAAATCGTTTCCTAACTCTAGCAAGAATGGCATGAATTTGAGATAAAATCCAAATGTTATCACTATGGTAATCTTCAAAGGCTCCGAGTTGGCTTACTTTTCTTACTATATAAACCAGAGTTCACTTACCCATATGATATGTACATGTTGGAGGGTTGCTGATTATCTCTGCTTCTGTTTAAATGAGGGCTTTACTATGCATGCATGAATGCTAAGTCGTTTCAGTCGTGTCTGACTCTTTGTGATGCTGTGAACTGTAGCCCGCCAGGCTCCTCTGTCCATGGGATTTTTCTAGGCAAGAACACTGGAGTGGGTTGCCATGCCCTCCTCCAAGGGATCTTCCAGACCCAGGGATTGAACTCAGATCTCTTATGTCTCCTGAATTTGTCTCTTATGTTTCTTGCATTTGCAGGTGGGCTCTTTACCACTAGCATCACCTGGGAAGCCTGGTCTTCACCATTGCTATTGCTAAGTCACTTCAGTCGTGTCTGACTCTGTGTGACCCCATAGACGGCAGCCCACCAGGCTTCCCCATCCCTGGGATTCTCCAGGCAAGAGCACTGGAGTGGGTTGCCATTTCCTTCTCCAATGCATGAAAGTGAAAAGTGAAAGTGAAGTCGCTCAGTCATGTTCGACCCTCAGCGACCCCATGGACTGCAGCCTTCCAGGCTCCTCCATCCATGGGATTTTCCAGGCAAGAGTACTGGAGTGGGGTGCCATTGCCTTCTCCGGGTCTTCACCATAGTCTTGTGCAATTAGGATTTGCACTATCAGCTTATACTTGTCTTTTCTCCTTTCACTTGTTGTTTCTTTGACTATTGATAAGTTATGAAATATTCATTTATGTTTGTACTCTTTAAGACAAATTGTTTCAACTAAAAAAAGGATTAGAATGTGCAAGGGCATAGAGTAGTATCAATATATGTATGAGCATATTAATAAAATATATGAGAATATATTAATAAAATCAATGATGATCAAATGAACATGCTTAACACTTCAATGAAAGAAAAAGAATAAATTGAATGCCTTTAGTGAATATTTCTGTTATATCCAGTAGTCTTAAATCAACATAGGCTAAATCGTGGTATCCAGGAAGAGCATTTCCAGAAACATACTACCTATTGGAGACATTATTAAGTATCAAAAAGGTGAAATAATTTAAAGAAGAAATGCCCAAAGATTAAGATCCAAACTATATGTCCTTATTTACTCCAACTCTATGTCAGAGAGCCACCTCTCTGCCCTCTGCTGCTGCTGCTGCTGCTGCTAAGTCGCTTCAGTCGTGTCTGACTCTGTGCGACCCCAGAGACGGCAGCCCACCAGGCTCCCCCATCCCTGGGATTCTCCAGGCAAGAACACTGGAGTGGGTTGCCATTTCCTTCTCCAATGCATGAAAGTGAAAAGTCAAAGTGAAGTTGCTCAGTCGTGTCTGACTCCTAGAGACCCCTTGGACTGCAGCCAACCAGGCTCCTCCATCCATGGGATTTTCCAGGCAAGAGTACTGGAGTGGGGTGCCATTGCTCTGGCCTCTGGTGGTCCTGTATTTCAATTCAAGCACCTGCACTACATAGGAGCAGAGCGAGAATAACCTTTCCCTACAGGGGACTCTGTTGTTGACTACACCAATTGTGGTCAATGAGAATTCACTAATAGCAGCCAATGCTCTCATTGATGCAACCCAATTTATGTTTGATTTTATGCACTGGGAGGCTGGGGTTCATTCATTTATTGAAAAATTTACTTATTGTGTTTATTCTGTGCTTGGCACATATAAAAGCATTGGAGATACAATCATAGATAATGCATAGATTATACCATCATGGAGTTTCAATTTTGGTGAATAACATAACTTCCCCTTATTTATGATCCATTTTTATGCCAAAATTGATCTTAGACACTTTATATACATAACTTCATTAAGTCTTTACAACATTAAAGGGTAGATATTATTCCCTGCCTGCTAAAAAACAAGTAAACTTAGGCATGGAGAGATTAAATTAATAAATAGGAGAGAAGTGAGGTGAACCCAAATAGTTTGTCTCCACAGATAAATTTTCACACAATCTTATAAGACCATATAGAAACCTGTATCTAAAAAGTCTACTTTGACCTTGTGATTAAGCGGTCACTCATGGTATGTCTAAAAATGCTTGTATATTTCTGTCCATAAAAATATGTACTAGTCTTGTTGTTTGCATTGAAATTTAGCAATCAAAATAGAGAAGACATTCATTTTCTTCTTTCTTCTCCTATCCCGTGCCACAAAAAAACAAGAAGTGATCGGTAATTTTTATTTTCTTTGATGCTGAATGTTTGCTACTGATCTAATGCAGCTTTTATGTTCAAAATATTAAGAACCTGGACACTCTAATATAAAACTTCAGGGAAATGAGAAACTAGTAGATTATCACTGAAAATATAGTCTTACCATCTTCCTAAACATCTGGATATTTTGCATTCATTTCCTTTTCATTTTTGAAAACCAATGTTTTGCTCTTCTAAAACTTAAATTTCCTGTCTCCTCTAAAATGAAGTTTTTATGGATGAATCTCAGTTATACTAAATATAGCATTATGAAAGGGCCACCATTTGCACTTCATCAATTATCAGTTATTTTTTAAGATTGGTTGCTTATTTGTTATTCAATATGCCTCACATTTTCCTGCACATTAATGAACTGAGATATTACCATGTAGGTTTTTCACTTATTGGCTGATTTTGAACAGTGTTCAGGGGAGAGGGAAAAAAAGAAAAGTCAAAGAAGGAGTTTTAACAAGCTCTTCTCTCTCTTTATAAACCTGATTAAACTGCTGATGTTGGAATAAAAGGACAGGAAAAGTCTCCAGGAAGCCCAGTTAGCAGTTAAGCAAGATCATTGCTTATTTTTCATAAGAATGTTCTGAGACGTCCTATTCTAGCACATGAAAGAACCCCTTTGGCTTTCCTCTCTTTGATCAGGTCTAGGAGTTTTATAACTCTATAGCAACCACACTTCAACTTCTTTCCACCAGGCTTACCTCTTCTTCTCTGGCCTATTTTCTCCACTTTTGTAGGTCAGTACTTAACCCATCAAAAAGAACTATTCCAGCCCTTTGCCTTTTAATAAAGAGGGGATAGGTATTTCATGTGCTTCCTCTCAATTCCTTCTGTGTCACCATACATTTGAAGAAGCCAAGTATAGTATCCTTGATTGTGGGTTAATCATGAAATGTACAATATATTGATTTTGGTTTTATCATTTTTCCAACATAGAAAAAGGAGCAATAAAATTGTATTTCATTTTTCTTACTAATGTAATTTCATATTTATAAGATTTGATCAAAACATCTATTTAAAACTCAATTTAAATTTGTCTCTAAAATAAGATACCTGAAAACATTTCTACCGTGTTACTCAATATAGTAAGAAGCAAGGGGACTGATTTTGTAGATGCTAAATTAAAACCCAGGAATGGTTTCGAATGAGACACAAGTTTGTGCATGGGTTGATGAAAAAAATAAGAGGTCAAGGAATAATGAAATGAATGGATCATTTAAAGCAGAACAGTGAGAAAGATATCAACATTTCCCTATTTGTCTTTTTCCAGATATTACACTAAATATTGCAACAACTTAGGCACTATGGTAATAATCTGTTTACTTGTCTGTTTTCCTCACTAGATAGTAATTTTCTCTAAGGAGTGCACTTTAAGCTCTGTATCCACAGTACACAGTATAGTGTGTGTGTGTGTATCACATAATAAAGGGTCAATAAATATTACTTGTATGAAAAACTAGAAAGCTCATTAATGTGAAGGGAAATGGGAGGCATAATGAAAAACAAGTAACCAATCTTGCAAATAACTGCTAGTTGATGAAGTATTAAACAGCAGCACAAATGATGGCCCTTTCATGATGCTGTATTTAGTATAACAACACTGATTCCTTACCATCACTCTACTAATTCAGTCCTTGTAATTATATAAAGTGATTATAAGTATATTAGAAGCAGACCCCAGAATTACACCCCATGTCTCTGCCCAAAAGCATGGTGACTGCAAGCAGACACCAGTTAGGAAGTCAGTTCAATATGGCTTCCAAACAGGAGGGAGTAACGGGTACCAGATAAGCCTCCCCACCATAAGCAACAATAAAACAGGATAAAATACAAAAAGCAACAGTTTTCAGACTTTTGCATAGAGAGAAGGCACCAGGAGTCTAAGTCAAGAGTAGTCCATGAGTTCTAGACTGACCTGGGCAAGTACTGGTTGAGTGTACAGAGTGCTTACTAGAGAGCAGCTGCTATGAAGTTGAGAAGAGAACAGAGATATTAGAGGTTGGTTGGCATTGGGAACACAGGAAGTCTGATCTAGCCAGAGTAGAGGCAGACCTTGGAGACACTACATATTCAGTTCCAGACCACCACGGTAAAATGGATATCACAGTAAAGCAAGTTAGATGAATATTTGGGTTTCACAGTTCACATAAAAGTTATGCTTATAGTCTATTAAGTGTGCAATAGTATTATGTCTATCAGATAATGTACATACCTTAAAGATACTTTATTGGTAAAAATGCTAACCATCATTTGACAATGCAGTTACCACAAATCTTCAATTTGTTAAAAAACAAACAAACTGTATCTGTGAAGTGCAACAAAATGAGGCATGCTTGTATAAAGTCCTCATTAAAAATTCAATAATGTCCTTTTAAAACAAAGAAATTCCCTGGGAGTCCAGTGGTTAAGACTTAGTGCTTTCACTGTCAAGGGCCTGGGTTTGATCCCTGGTTGAGGAACTAAGATCCCACAAACCACACAGCATGGTTAAAAAAAAAAAAATTCAGTAACATCCTGAGGTGAGACACCAGAAAGTCTGTGCCTTAAGACTAAGAACTATGCTATGGCTGACTCTAGATTTATCTTTGTTGTTGTTGTTCAGTTGCTCAGTCATGTCCGACTCTTTGCGACCCCATGGACAGCAGCACACCAGGCTTCCCTGTCCTTCACTATCTCCTGGAGCTTGCTTTAACTCACGTCCATTGAGTCGGTGATGCCATCCAACCATCCCATCCTCTGTCGTCCCTTTCCCCTCCCACCTTCAATCTTTCCCAGCATCAGGGTTTTTTCCAATGAGTCGGTTCTTTGCATCAGGTGGCTAAAGTATTGGAGCTTCAGTTTTAGCACTGGACATCAGGGAAGTCCCTAACTGTACCCATTTTTAAGATCCACCCATCCTCTGTATCAACCTTTTATATTCCTGACACAAGGACCAGCTTCAGAACCATGTGATCAGTGCAGTGGCAGAGGGGCTCCATGTTCAGAAGTGCTCTGCAGTTGCTCTCTTAAATTTTAAAAGTAATTTTGTCTTTAAAAACGTATTTTGCAGGTCAGTTGGGACATTGGAACCTGCACCCGAGACTTGGAGTCTTGATTTGCATGACATCTCACACCCTGCCACATCCCTAGGACTGGTTCTTGGCAACCTGCTCTCCCACCCTCTGGCACCCTATGCCCTGCTAGGTATGTCTTCTCTGCCTGGGCTCTGCTTCCCTCTTTGAACAGGAACCTGGGTGCAGGTGCGGGGAGAGCGGGAGTTGGCTGTGCACGCCTCAAGACATCTGGGGACGGGGCCATATCACCCCAGGCTGCCAGCACAAGGGCCTGTCTAGTGGGTGGCCAGCCTGGGTCTGCATCTTGCGTGGGGGAAGCCACTCACCTACTCACCTCCAACCCAAGTACCACATACAGCCCAAGGTAGAGGTTTAAAGATCTTTGAAAGTCACTTGTCTGCCATGGATTGGTAAGACGCCTAAGTGGACTTCTCCAGAATGCTTCCCCCTCCAGGGTGTAGTACCTAGGTCCAGTGGCTGGTGGGAGGGGCCATCTGGCAGCAGTCAGGTCTGAGTCAGTGTGTGAGCTATACCATGTCACCCCATGCCCTGGAGCAAGGCCTCTGGACACCTGTGAGCGTACACACTCCCCTTGCTGGTATCCCAGGGCCCAGGAGTACTACTTCAGCTCGCTCCA
Organism: Bos indicus x Bos taurus; assembly: GCF_003369695.1. Classification (NCBI taxonomy): domain Eukaryota; kingdom Metazoa; phylum Chordata; class Mammalia; order Artiodactyla; family Bovidae; genus Bos; species Bos indicus x Bos taurus. The sequence goes on from NC_040105.1 coordinate 124,124,431, forward strand.
GGCCTGAGAGTATTCTCTCTCCTTCCATACTTCCTGAAGCTGGCTTGTGTTTTTCTCTTCTGGCCAGCTCTCAGAATCCTCCAGGGATGAGCCCTGAACTGCTAAATATGTAATGTGGCTCAGAAGGTAAAGAATCTGCCTGCAGTGTGGGAGACCCTGGTTCCATCCCTGAGTCGGGAAGATCCCCTGGAGTAGGACATGGCAACCCACTTCAGTATTCTTGTCTGGAAAATTCCATGCACAGAGACAGCCTGGCAGGCTACAGTCCATGGGGGATATGATTGATCATGCATGCTCTGAATTCTCTGATACCTGCCTTTAAAACTTAGCATCAACAACTAAACCACAAGGTTGAAGATGAGAAGAAATTCATCAACAAATAGTTACCCCATCACCTATATCAGAAAGAACCTGTATTTGGTGCAAAAAATAAGAAATGACAGAATTAATTATTCTGGGATCAATTATCTAAATACTAATTCCCATACTACTGAAACACCTAATCATCTTGGTCATCCATGTGTACTTTTATTCTGATAAAATTTTCATTATGTTTTGCTTTGTCAAACCACCCCCTGGTAGCTCAGCAGGCATAGAATCTGCCTGCAATGCAAGAGACACAGGAGATACGGGTTCGATCCCTGGGTTCGGAAGATCCCCTGGAGAAGGAAATGGCAACTCACTGCAGTACTCTTGTTTGGAGAATTTCATGGAGAGAGGAGGCTGGTGGGCTACAGTCCATGGGATCGCAAAGAGTAGGACACGACTGAGTGACTTTCGCTTCAACCACCTTTGGTATGTATTATATTCTCTCATTCCTGACTCTCATAACCAGAACAAAACGGAACAGTGGAGATAAGATGGATATGCAAAACATGTGATAAAATGTGCCCATGATTCGAGAAATGACACTTTGTCTATCACCTCATTCAGGAACCTCCCCGATCTCCCCAGTCAACAAACACTCCCTCAATACTTCTATTACATGTACTCTGTCTGTACTTCTGTTATGGTGTTTCACAGGAAGTCCAACTGTTGGACTTCTATGCATGACTTACCTCAACAACTAAACTACCAGCAAGCACAGTATGTAAATCACCTGAGCATTCCTCCTTCCTTGTGCTCAGTCACCTTAACATATAACCTTTCAGCAGATATAACTGTGCTCTGAAGGTTACTACACATTAGCAGTCAAGATAACACAAATTAAACAACAGGGAGATACTGTTTTTCACTCATTTGATTGTCAAAAATTATAGTGAAAGCATCTTTTCCTGGTGAGGAGGCAGGATAAAGAACACTGATTGCTATTCAACTATAAATTACTATTCTTCCTAGAAACAATTTTGTAATAGCTATTAAAGGTAAAAATTCACATACCCATTGGCTGGATGATTCCATTTCAGGAACTCTATTGCATAGAAATAAAGCCACCATAATTATATAGATATATTTATAGTAGCATATTATTTAGGGTCAAAAAGCTGAGGTGATTTATTGTAAAAGTGATCAATCCTTTTTCCATTAAGAGGTAGATTCTATTTCTGTATTCCTTTAATTTGGATTGACCATACAACTTGTTTGGCCAATAAGACATCAGCCAGCGTGATAAAACAAGCTTCAAAAGTGCCTGTGCATTGAAACTTAATTGCTTTCTTGGAAGCTTAAGATTGCCATGTGAATTAACCTAGCCAGAATGCTGGTGACAAAAGACACGTGCACTTGTCAGTCCTGTCACTGTGGCCAACAACTTGCCAATTGTCGATGATATGACTGAGGCCAGCCTGAACAGCTGTAACCTTCTGTAACTTCATACAAATGAGAGCGAGTCCAGCAGAGTTGAGCTGAGCTGGACTCAGATGAGAAAATTTTCCCAGTCAATCCATGGAACCATAGAAATTAGTAAATGATTGCTCTTTAAGCCACTAAACTAGAGAGAGTGGTTAGTAACACAGCAAGAGCTAATGGATGCTTTTTTTTTTTTTTAAAGCTAACATGTAACTGGCAACAGTATGAGCCAATCAGTAGGGGAACACTAAGTTGTGGCATATTATGAGAAATTATGTAGCTATTAAAAAATAAGTTAGAGATGCATCTGTTAGTCATCTTTTGTTTCTGCCTCTCCAATTAGATTGTAAGCTCTTGGAAGACAGGAAACTTGTCTCTACCCTCACTGATTTCCTCCACAGCACAGTGGGAGCTCAAGTATTTGGTGATTGATTTGATTGCTCAATGGCTCCATTAAAAAAAAAAATGAAATAAGTAACCTTTAGTTGAAAAAGTTATTCTACTGGTACAGTCTTGAGAATGTACCATCTGGTGGAATTAGCTCTGTCAAAACTAAGATCATGGCATCTGGTCCATCACTTCAAGGGAAATAGATGGGGAAACAGTGGAAACAGTGTCAGACTTGTATTTTTGGGGGGCTCCAAAATCACTGCAGATGGTGATTGCAGCCATGAAATTAAAAGACGCTTACTCCTTGGAAGGAAAGCTATGACCAACCTAGATAGCATATTAAAAAGCAGACATATTACTTTGCCAACAAAGGTCCATCTAGTCAAGGCTATGGTTTTTCCAGTGGTCATGTATGCATGTGAGAGTTGGACTGTGAAGAAAGCTAAGTGCTGAAGAATTGACGCTTTTGAACTGTGGTGTTGGAGAAGACTCTTGAGCGTCCCTTGGACTGCAAGCAGATCCAACCAGTCCATTCTAAAGGAGATCAGTCCTGGGTGTTCATTGAAAGGACTGATGCTGAGGCTGAAACTCCAATACTTTGGCCACCTGATGCAAAAAGTTGACTCATTGGAAAAGACCCTGATGCTGGGAGGGATTGGGGGCAGGAGGAGAAGGGGACGACAGAGGATGAGATGGCTGGATGGCATCACCGACACGATGGATGTGAGTTTGAGTAAACTCTGGGAGTTGGTGTTGGACAGGGAGGCCTGGTGTGCTGCGATTCATGGGGTCGCAAAGAGTCAGACACAACTGAGCAACTGAACTGAACTGATTGAATCTTTAAAGTCTGATTCTTTTTGCAAATTGAAGTATAGTTGATTTACAATACAATATTGTATGTTTCAGGTGTACAGTGTATAGTGAGTCAATATTTTGGCAGAATATACTCCATTATAAGTCTTTCTTGGTGACTCAGTGGTAAAGAATCTGCCTGTAATGCAGGAGACACAGTTTGACCCCTGGGTTTGGAAGATCCCCTGGAGAAGGAATTGGCAACCCATTCGAGTATTCTTGCCTGGGAAATCCCACGGACAGAGGAGCCTGGTAGGCTACAGTCCATGGGGTCACAAAGAGTTCGACACAGCCTAGTGACTAAACAACAACAACTCCATTATAAGTTATTATAAGATAATGGTTATAATATCCTGAGCTATATAATAGGTCCTTTTTGCTTATCTGTTTTATGTAGTTTGTATCTGTTAATCTCATACTCCTACTTTATCCTCCCTCACTCTTTCCCCTCTAGTAACCATAAGTTTGTTTCCTGTATCTGTGAGTCTGTTTCTGTTTTGCATATACATTCATTTGTATTATTTTTTAGGTTCCATGTATAAGTGATATCATACAGTATTTATCTTTCTCTGATTGACTTATTTCACTAAGCATAGTATTCTCTAGCTATATCCACATTACTGCAAATGGCAGAATTTCATTCTTTTTATGGTTAATATTCCATTATACATCCAATATACATATTAGATTATATATAATTAGACTATATATTATTATATATCACATAAAATTATATAAATTGTATATAATATATTATACAATAGATAAAATTTTATTATATACTGTATATATACAGTATATATATACTGTATATATATATATAGAACTTCTGCTTATTAAAGCTATAAGAGCTTAATTGCAAAAGTCTCAATGTAATAAACAATCATGTGATCCACCAGAGCTGGCTTCGTGAGCATGTTATCAGCCTGTCATACACGGCCCTGTGCTCAAAGGGACCTTGCACTTGAGGATTGAAGTTCTTTGGTTGCAGTCTAGAAATTATTTTTTAAATTAACTTTTATTGGCATATAATTGATTTACAACATTGTCTTAGTTTCTGCTGCACAGCAAAGTGAATCAGCCATACGTAAACATATGTCCACTCTTTTTGAAATTCTTAATAATTGTGTCTTGTAAGTGAATTCAGATGGCACAGTGGAGTCTCAGCTCATGTGTGGTCCCACCATTTCACCTGGCCAAGATGGGCTCTCAGCCACAGGCTTGGGGTCCAGAGTAATGATGTAACCAGTGCTATATACCTTGCATTAGGAAATTGCAGAGGAAAGAAAACATATATTGTTTCAATACAGAAAAGCCATGGCATTGTGTGAAATAACAGTGCAGCTACCTTTTGCTTGTGGTGAGAAAAATGAAATTAGTCTAAGATGGTACATTTGACAATGAAGAATATCGAGAAAAGTTTCCTGGGCATGATACTGGCTCTTGCTACCTGTTTGTCTATTTTTTTCCCCTCCAAAGGATCAGCTTTTGCTTTTGTTAATATTCTCTATGATTTTGGTGTTGGTTTATTCATTTTTGCTCTGGTCCTTCTATTAATTTTTTCTCTGCTATTTGATTTTCCTCAGATGTTCTCCTTACTATTTGGATCAAATGCTTGATTGCTATACACCTAGGTGCCTTATTAACAAGAACAGTTTCTATAAGTTGCCTGCATCCATGCGTGCTAAGTCGTTTCAGTCATGACTGACTCTGTGTGACCCTATGGACTGTAGCCCACCAGGCTCCTCTGTCCATGGGATTCTCCAGCCAAGAAAACTTGAGTGGGTTTACATTTCCTTTGTTGCCATTTCCTTCTCCAGGGGATCTTCCCAACCCAGGGATTGAACCCAGGTCTATGTCTCTTGCACTAGCAGGCAGGTTCTTTACCACTAGCACCACCTGGGAAGCCCCTAGCTTGACACTATTTTTAACCAACTTTCTGGAAAAGGTGGAGAGAGTTTCACAGCTCTACAGCTTTGAAAACAGATTTATGTAGGAAAAAAAAACAGTTTAACCTCAAATATAGAGGGACTATCTCACAGCAATCAAATGCTATTACAGAGCATCCTACTGCAAATCTTTGAGCAATTTTAGGGTTAGGTCTGCTGTCTCTTTGTTACTTGGGACCACACGATGTGCCCTGCTCACTGTCAGAAGGGAAAGTGGTGCTGGTGGTTAAGTAGGTGGCATGGACAGGACTGTTGCTGACAACACATGTGAACCTGAACAAGCAGCTCAGAGAAACTCAGAGATACCTGCTTCTCAACCTGGTGCTCAATGTAGGCTAGGAGTTCCGAGCATGAAAGGTAGTATCAGGCAGATCTGGCTTGAATCCATTTCTTCCAATTATCAGCTGAGTTACCTTATTCACTACAAATCTCTTTTCTTGTTTGTAAAATAGAGGTAATAACACCTTTCACTTACAGTTATTTGACTGTAAATGAAATGCATCACTTTCCTTGTGGCACACAATTATTTCCCTTTAGAGCGCTTATCTCAGTTTGTATGTATACAGTCATTCATGTATTTCTGGATTAATTAGCCTATTTGCCTAGTAAAATACTTGCCTGTTTTACTAGATTGTTAAATTGGTGACGACAGGGGCCATATCTATTTTGTCCATCACTTTATACCTGCACAGAGCAAAGTATCTGCCACCTAATAGTTCTTCAATAAATATTCATAGAATGGACAAACAAAATGCTCAACACAGTGTTACATGTTTAATGTAATAAAGTTGCCAACTCAAGAACAAAAATAAACACAAAAAAGGAACAGTAATTTCTTTCTAAACTTATTTGATGTAGGTGGTCTTGACCTCCTCCTTCAGCCAATTCTTGGTCAATTTAAGCATGCTTAAGTATTTGTAGCATTCAGTGTCCAGCTTACTTTATTTCATTGCTCACTCCGTTACTCAAAACCTCCTTTTGCTGACTTTCCCCTGACACTTTCCTAACACTGCGAGACCCATGGCTTCTGGCCTCTGGGAGAAGTCTTCCTGAAGGATGAGGACTGGGCCTTGCATAGATCCAATATTAGTCAGTTTTTCCTTGCTCTTCTGCAACTTCTATGTACTGAAGGGCTGTTTGTCATACAGTGCTTCTGACTGACTCACTGGTGAGTGAATTATTCTTTTTTGAAAAAAAAAAAAAAGGGAGTCCCTATTGAAACATGTTCAACCTAATTAATCCATATCACAAGTTAAAAAAAGGAACACTCAGATTTTATTTTTTCATACCTGCCCCCTCCAGACACACACACACGATATAAACTTCTGTGTAACAAGACGACACAGCCCAGATTCTGGTTCACGTATTCTAAGTGATATTAAGTGCATTCCAATTCTTGTACAAAGAAGGAGTGTGGCCAGAGTCCTAGGAGCAGCAGTGACTAGCACCAGCTTGATTTTAACCAAGATCCAGAGACAAAAGCCCCTTTATGTAGGCAGCAATTTCCTAGGGAATGAAGAGATGTCTTATTTATCTTTACTTTGCCCTAACGTCTCAATGTCAGTTCCCCTGCTTTCTGAACCTGGTATCTGAGTTTAGATATGCAGAAAACAAATCAATGAAAATTACTCCTTAAATTTCCCTCCACATATTTGATATTTTCCATGTGTCATTTCATTGAATCTTATCATTTATCAGAATCACACTTGATTTTGAAAATGCTAAATCCCTGTCTTGTTTATGTCTACTGATATTTGCGATCCCATGGACTGTAGCCCACCAGGTTCCTCTCTGTCCACGGGATTCTCCAGGCAAGGATACTGGAGTGGGTTGCCATTTTCTTCTCCAAGGGATCTTCCTGACCCAGTGATCAAACCTGGGTTTCCTGTACTGCAGACATACTTTTTACTGTCTGAGCCACCAGGGAAGTCCTGATATAGTTCATAAAACTTTCTAAAGAAAAATAAACAGAGTCGATTATTATGGCAACTATGCATAGCAAAGCATAGGCTTGTTAATATGAATTATTATATTTTGTGAACTCATACTATAAATATTTTCATTTTTATTTTTCCCAAATTTCTCACATATAAAATTTCACATATTCATATCCTCTAAAATGGAAGTAAACAAGTAGTTTAGTCTATAAATCTTAACATCTCTTTGTGGGTTTTTTTCCTTCCATGGGCCTGGGAAAGTGCTCAGACAGGATGACTGAAATATTAGTGGACAATGGTACCATTTTCCTGCAGTTATTCTTCAAACTTCTCTGCAAGGACATCTTTGTTTGGTTCATACATTTCAGGTATGTTCTTTTTTTAGTGTTTCAGCTACAGAAAGAATTCTCAGGGTCTGAGGAATGAGTAGCTGTGTGGTTTGTCAGGTAATGCCACTTCAGAAACTAAGATCTGTACATGACAATATGTAGCTCCTACCTGGGTTCTTGACAGTCGTTTCTTTTTGGAATTATTTGGAGGTGAAAAGAAAAGTTTTCCAGAAAAGGGTGAGTGAGAAACCTGATGCAAACATGAAGATGGGCTCGAACAGCAAATGCCCTGAAGCTGTGCTATGCCACTGATCACAGGGTCAACCCCGTCTCGCACCAGGACTGTTATAACAGCTGCCAAACTTGTTCCCTGGACTTTAGCCTCCATACCAATATGTCTTAAATATTTTTGCTCCTTTTCTTTTACCATGGTGCTCGAAACCTTTAAAATGTAACCATAGTTACCATGTTTTAGGGTTTTGGCCTTGTTGTATTTAGTAGTTTATTTCTAATCCTCATGGTAACACTGCAGGGGAACAATTATGAGACCTATTTTATGTTATGCTATTGCTGTGGCATTATTTAACCATGATTCTGTTGAAATATAAGTCAGATCATATTGACTCTTCTGCTCAACACCCTCCAATGGCTTCCTTTCTCATGTAGAGTCAAGGGCAAAGTCCTCACCATCTGGCCTTATCTCATTTGACTCCCCACCACTACTCAGACCTCTTCTATCCCCTCACTCTTTGGTGAGGGTTTCCTTGTCATCCTCCACAACATTTCATAACTCCTTCCCTGATTTATGTTTTATCCTTAGCACCCATCACTCTCTAAAATACAAATGATGTTACTGATTACTGTAATCTTATGTATTGTTTGTCTTTCTCCGATAGACTGTCATTACCATAAGAACAAGGATTTTTGTCCTTTTGTTCACTACCATATTCCTAGCACTTAGCACGTGGCTGGCACTTACTAAATATTTGCCAAAGTAAAAATTTATTCCTTTACATTTTAAAACTATGAACTACATCATCTACACACAGAACTGATATACTGGTAGAAACAGTTGAAACAGTTGAAACTAGACTATTACCAACACTTTAGATGTCAATAGCGTACTCCTTCTCCCTGGTGTCCACCTTTATCTTCTCAGATTTGCCTTTATGAATTAAAAAACAAAAACACTCTCTTGTGTTTCTCAGAGTTTATCACTTATGTATATATCTCTTGGGGCTTCCTTGGTGGCTGAGTGATAAAGAATCTGCCTGCAAAGTAGAAGGCCTGGGTTCCATGCCTGGGTGGAAAAGATCCCCTGGAGAAGGGAATGGCAACCCACTCCAGTATTCTTGCCTGGAGAATTCCATAGACAGAGGAGCCTGGTAGGCTACAGTCCATGGGATTGCAAAGAGTTGAATATCATTGAGCAGCTAACACACAGACACACACACACACACACACACACATACATGTATCTCTTAACAACCTATTCAAGTTTGCATATTTTTAAATCAGATTGCTTAGGTTTTTTTGTTTCTGTGTCAGTTTGGGTTCTTTGCTATTAAGCTGTGTGAAGAACACACACTTTTTAATCCCTTTCTCCTGAGGTCCCATTTAATCCAGAACCATAAAGATAAGAAGAGAAGACCACTAGCAAAAAGAGATTTCAACAACTGCCTAGAAGATATTCTAGAGTGACTGGAAAAAGAGTGACTGATGAATGAGACAGAGAAAGTTATATTCCACAGCTGTGGAGGAAATTGCAGAATCATTGAATGACCCTATAGTACTAACAAGTGAGTAAAGAGAAATGTGACCTCAAAAAACTCAAGCTTATGAAATCTCCACCAACAAATGCCAGAAATTTCTTGCCCAGGGGAGCAAACAAGGAAACAAAGTGAGAAGGGTCTTTCTTAAGGAAGTTAAATGCTGTGTTTTGAACTGTGGTGTTGGAGAAGACTCTTGAGAGTCCCTTGGACTGCAAGGAGATCCAACCAGTTCATCCTAAAGGAAATCAGTCCTGAATATTCATTGGAAAGACTGATGCTGAAGCTGAAACTCCAATACTTTAGCCACCTGATGTGAAGAACTGATTCATTTGAAAAGTGATGCTGGGAAAGATTGAAGGCGGGAGGAGAAGGGGACGACAGAAGATGAGATGGTTAGATAGCATCACCAACTCAGTGCACATGAATCTGAGCAAGCTCCAGGAGTTGGTGATGGACAGGGAAGCCTGGCATGTTGCAGTCCATGGGGTCGCAAAGAGTTGGACATGACTGAGCAACTGAACTGAACTGAGGGCACTAGAGCAGTTAGTGTAGTAGTGAGCACCTCCAAAATGCTGTGGCTTCAGTGAGTCACTTTGTGCAATAGTCTTCTCTCCTTAAAGCAAAATGTGTGAGTCAACAAGCTTCTTGCTTGTGCAAAGTCTCTGGTCACCTTTTATATTTCTAAATCTTAAACTACACAGGGCAAAGAATAACTAGTTGCAGACAGTCAGCAACATGAAAAGAAGAGCCAGGAGAAGCAAAAACAATCAAAGACCTAAAAAGAGCTCTTAGAAAATAATAAAAGAGTTGTGGAGATTTCACACAATGTAGAACAAGTAGACAAAGAAACAAATCTGTTAGAAAAATGAGAGACTTGGAGAATTAATCCAAGAGTTCCACTGTTTGATTACCTGGAGTTTCAAAAAGACATTGCAAAGCTAGAGAGAGCAACAACTAGATGCTAGAAGATGCAATGATGTGACACCTGCAAAATCCTAAGGGAAAATAATCTACATTCTAGAATTCTTTTCAGAAATTACCAATCAGGTTTGAGTACAGAATAAAGATCTTTTCAAATATGCAAGTGTGCAAATATTCCTTCATTCCTCCTTTCTTAATTTTTTTTATTTGTGTGATCCAGCAAAATGAGCTAATGCCCTAAGAAGGAAGAACATAGAATCTAGGAAACAGTGGTCAAACTAGGACCCTGGTGACTGATGTTTGCTGATGATACAGGCATCACCCAGAGTTCATGAGGTTCAGGGACAGGATGCTCAATGCTGAGCAGTAGATGCAGAGGCACAGATCACTGGTCAATGGTCTGATGCCAATTTGATTACTGGTCCTTTGTTATTCAACTTTTTCCCCCTTGCTTTTACTTTTGGAAGTTCTAGGATCTTCTGTGTTTACTATGGTGCACCTGGATGAGTTTTACTGTTATTGTGGCTGTGGTTGTTTATTACAAGACATCTGACAACTTGTGTCCTGGGCTCTTTCCCTATGAGACAGTTTGCATTCAGTAAGTATGCATCTCTGATCCTCAGTGCTGTAAAGTTTATCACATAATTGGAAAACCACAGTAATACGTTAATAAAATCTATAGAGCTCTCTTGCACAACCTGGTCTCTCTCTCTCTTTTTTTAAAATTTTTGTTTGATACTGGAGTATAGTTGGTTAACTATGTTATGATAGTTTCAGGTGTACAGCAGAGTGATTTAGTTATACATACACATAAATCTATTCTTTTTCAAGTTCTTTCCCCACTTAGGTGTTAAAAAATATTGAGCAGAGTTCCCTGTGCTGTACAGCACATCCTTGTTGGTTATCCATTTTAAATATAGCAGTGCGTATATGTCCGTCTCACACTCCCTAACCATCCTTTCTCCTCACCCTTCCCACCTGATAATCATAACTTCATTTGTTCTCTAAGTCTGTGAGCTTATTTCTGTTTTAAAATAAGTTTATTTATATCATTTCCTTTTAGATTCTGCATATAAGCCATATCATATGGTATTTTGCTTTGTCTGACTTACTTCTCTCAATATGACCATCTTTAGGTCCATCCATATTGCTTTGCTGCAAATAGCATTATTTCATTTTTTAAAAAGACAGCCTCGTCTCTTGCTAAGCAAATCTTCTCACTTTCTCAGCTAACTTTATCTTCTAGCCGCACTGAACTATTTGCACTTCTTCAAATGCATGATGCCTAATCTCAGTCGTAAACTTTGCATACTCTGTTTCCTCTGTTTGGAACGCTCTTCCAAATTTGTCCTTACCTCTCTGAAAACTCATTGTCCAGAAAGTCTTTCCTGATATCTCATAGAAGCCTGTTTATGATAAGATGGCTGAGGAATAGGATAGGGAGACCACTTTCTCCCCCACAAATTCGTCAAAAAAACATTTGAACGCTCAGTAAATTCCACAAAACAACTTCTGAATGCTGGCAGAACATATCAGGCACCCAGAAAAGCAGGCTGTTGTCTTCAAAAGGAGATAGGAAAAAATATAAAAGATAAAAAGAGAGGCAAAAGAGATAGGGACGGAGATTCGTCACAGGGAGGGAGTCTTAAAAAAAGACAGAAGTTTCCAAACACCAGGAAACACTCTCACCAGCAGGTCGGTGGCGAGCCTTGGAACCTCAGAGGGCAACATAACCAGGAGGAAAAATAAATAAATAATTTAAACCCACAGATTACGTGCCCAACGGTAACTTCCAGTGGAGAAGCAGCACAGACGCCCACATCTGCCACTAGCAAGCAGGGGCTGGGCAGGGAGGCGCAGGCTGCATTGCTTAGAGTAAGGACCAGGCCTGAATGCCCCGAGGGCAATCTGAGGGAACTAACTTGAGATAGCAAACCATACTGAGGGATAGCTATACGGCTAAAAGCCCTAACCTAAGACACTGCCAGGCCCGCTCACAGAACAAAGGACTGAGCAGAGCTAGCCAGCTGTGGACCAGCCCATCCCCCACCAGAGACAGGCAGGCGAGGGCAGCCAGAGCCGGAAGCGGGCAATTGCAGCCCCAAAGAGGTATCCTCTACCAAACTGCAAGCAGGCTTCATCGCTAACCAAGACTTCTTGGGATTCTGGATGGTTGACATCCACCAGGAGGGTCACAGCCAGAGATCAGCTCCGTAGAAGAGACACACAGCACACCTGAGAAGGTGCGCCAGTTGTACACCCAGAAAACCGAGCGGCAGGGACAGGGGTGGCAATAAGTTGCAGCGACCCCGCTCGCCAAGCACCTGGTCACCTGAGCTGCTCGGACCTAGGAAGGGCACAAAACACAGGCCCAACCAAGTCTGCGCTTTTATGGAGTACCTGACAACCAGAACCTGAGTGGCTTAGACCTGGGAAGTGCATACAACCCAGGGCCAGCCTCAGACAGTTCCTGGCAGAGCAACCTAGAGCCTAAACAAGGTAGACAGGGAAAGAACAGATGCCGTGAGCGGGGACAAACCCAGTGTGTCCAAGACACTGTGAGCACACGCCAGTGTTATTTGTTTGCGGCGTCCCTCCCTCCTCACAGCACGACTGAACAAGTGAGCCTAAAAGAGTGACCACCACCGCCCCCTTGTGTCAGGGCGGAAATTAGACACTGAAGAGACCAGCAAAGAGAAGAAACTAAAACAAACAGAGGGAACCTCCTTGGAAGTGACAGATGCAATACATTAAAACCCTGTAGTTAGCACCAACTACATAGGAAGGGGCCTACAGATCTTGAGAAATATAAGCCAGATCAAGGAACTATCTGAAAACGAACTGACCCCACACTGTCCACAAAAATACCAGAGAAAGTCCTAGATATATTTTTACTATTATCATTTTTTTTAATTAAAAAAATTATTTTTAGATCCTCTATTACACCTTAAATTTTCATTTTTATAACCTACTATTCAGTTCAGTTCAGTTCAGTCGCTCAGTCATGTCCGACTCTTTACGACCCCATGAATTGCAGCATGCCAGGCCTCCCTGTCCATCAACAACTCCCGGAGTTCACTCAAACTCATGTCCATCGGGTCAGTGATGCCATCCAGCCATCTCATCCTCTGTCATCCCCTTCTCCTCCTGCCCCCAATCCCTCCCAGCATCAGAGTCTTTTCCAATGAGTCAACTCTTCGCATGAGGTGGCCAAAGTACTGGAGTTTCAGCTTTAGCATCAGTCCTTCCAAAGAACACTCAGGACTGATTTCCTTTATAATGCCTACTACTACTACTACTTTGCAAAAAAAAAAAAAAAAAAGACCCTATTTTTTAAAGCAAACTTCATATATATATATATATATATATATATATATATATATGTAATAAATTTTTTGACTTGGTTTTTTTCTTTAATATTGTATTTTTGAGAATCCAACCTCTACTCTAGATTTTTAACCTTTTCTTTTTGGTATTTGTTATCAATTTTGTACCTTTAAAAACCCAATCTTCAGTACCCATTTTTACTTGGGAGCGAGATTACTGACTTGACTGCTCTCTCCCCCTTTGGACTCTCCTTTTTATCCACCAGGTCACGTCTATCTCCTCCCTCCTCCTTCTCTTCTCTACCCAACTCTGTGAATCTCTTTGTGAGTTCTGGACTGTGGAAAACACTTAGGGAACAGATTACTAGCTGGATCTGTCTCTCTCCTTTTGATTCCCCCTTTTATCCTCCTGGCCACCTCTGTCTCCTTCCTCCCTCTTCTCTTCCCTGTGTAACTCTGTGAACATCTCTGAGGGATCCAGACTGTGGAGAGCACATAGGGAAGTGATTACTAGCTAGCTTTCTCTCTTCTCTTTTGTTTCCCCCTCTTCTCCTGGTCATCTCTACCTCCCTCCTCCCTCTTCTCTTCCCCATGTAACTCTATGAACCTCTCTGGGTGTCCCTCACTGTGGAGAAACTTTTCATCTTTAACATAGATGTTTTATCAATGGTGCTGTATAGATGGAGAAGTCTTGAGGCTACTGTAAGAATAAGACTGAAAACCAGAGGCAGGAGGCTTAAGTCCAAATCCTGAGAATACCAGAAAACTCCTAAATCCAGGGAACATTAATAGATAAGAGCTCATCAAAAGCCTCCATACCTGCACTGAAACCAAGCACCAACCAAGGGCCAACAAGTTCCAGAGCAAGACATACCATGCAAATTCTCCAGAAACACAGGAACATAGCCCTGAGCTTCAATATACAGGCTGTCCAAAGTCACACCAAATCCATTGACATCTCATAACTCACTACTGGACACTTCATTGCACTCCAGACAGAAGAAATCCAGCTTCACCCACCAGAACACCAACAGAAGCTTCCCTAACCAGGAAACCTTGACGAGCCACCTGTCCAACCCCATCCACAACAAGGAAACTCCACAATAAAGAGAACTCCACAAACTGCCAGAATACAGAAAGACCACCCCAAACACAGCAATATAAACAAGATGAAAAGGCAGAGAAATACCCAGCACATAAAGGAACAGGATAAATGCCCGTCAAACCAAACAAAAGAGGAAGAGATAGGGAATCTACCTGATAAAGAATTCCAAATAATGAGAGTGAAAATGATCCAAAATCTTGAAAATGGAGTTACAGATAAATAGCCTGGCGACAAGGATTGAGTAGATGCAAGAAGGGTTTAACAAGGACCTAGAAGAAATAAAATAAGAGTCAATAGATAATGAATAATGCAATAAATGAGATCAAAAACACTCTGGAGGGAACCAACAGTAGAATAAAGGAGGCAGAAGATAAGATAAGTGAGGAAGAAGATAGAATGGGGAAATAAATGAAGCAGAGAGGAAAAAGGGAAAAAGAATTAAAAGAAATGAGGACAAGCTCAGAGACCTGCAGGACAATATTAAATGCCCCAACATTCGACTCACAAGGGTCCCAGAAGAAGAAGACAAAAAGAAAGACCATGAGAAAATACTTGAGGAGATAACAGTTGAAAACTTCCCTAAAATGGGGAAGGAAATAATCACCCAAGTCCAAGAAACCCAGAGAGTCTCAAACAGGATAAACCCAAGGCAAAACACCCCAAGACACATATTAATCAAGTTAACAAAGATCAAACACAAAGAACAAATATTAAAAGCAGCAAGGGTGAAACAACAAATAAAACACAAGGGGATTCCCATAAGGATAACAGCTGATCTTTCAATAGAAACTCTTCAGGCCAGGAGGGAATGGCAGGACATACTTAAAGTGATGAAAGAAAATAATCTACAGCCAAGATTACTGTACCCAGCAAGGATCTCATTCAAATATGAAGGACAAATCAAAAGCTTTATAGACAAAAAAGCTGAGAGAATTCAGCACCACCAAACCAGCTCTCCAACAAATACTAAAGGATCTTCTCTAGACAGGAAACACAGAAGGGGTGTATAAACTCGAACCCAAAACAATAAAGTAAATGGCAATGGGATCATACTTATCAATAATTACCATAAATGTAAATGGGTTGAATGCCCCAACCAAAAGACAAAGATTGGCTGAATGGATACAAAAACAAGAACCCTATATATGTTGTCTACAAGAGACCCACCTTGAAACAAGGGACACATACAGACTGAAAGTGAAGGGCTGGAAAAAGATATTCCACGCAAATAGAAACCAAAAGAAAGGAGGAGTAGCAATATTCATACTAGATAAAATAGACTTTAAAATAAAGGCTGTGAAAAGAGACAAAGAAGGACACTACATAATGATCAAAGGATCAATCCACGAAGAAGATATAACAATTATAAATATATATGCAGCAAACATAGGAGCACTGCAACATGTAAGACAAATGCTAATAAGTATGAAAGGGGAAATTAACAATAACACAGTAATAGTGGGAGACTTTAATACCCCACTCACACCTATAGATAAATCAACTAAACAGAAAATTAACAAAGAAACACAAACTTTAAATGATATAATAGACCAGTTAAACCTAATTGATATCTATAGGACATTTCACCCCAAAACAATGAATTTCACCTTTTTCTCAAGTGCACATGGAACCTTCTTCAGGATAGATCACATTCTGAGCCATAAAGGTAAGCTTGGTAAATTTAAAAAAATTGAAATCATTCCAAGCATCCTCTCTGACCACAATGCAATAAGATTAGATCTCAATTACAGGATAAAAACTATTTAAAATTCTAACATATGAAGGCTGAACAACACACTGCTGAATAACCAACAAATCACAGAAGAAATCAAAATATGCAAAGAAACAAATGAAAATGAAAACACACAACCCAAAACCTGTGAGACACTGTAAAAACAGTGCTAAGGGGAAGGTTCATAGCAATACAGGTATACCTCAAGAAACAATAAAAAAGTCAAATAAAAAAGCTAACTATACACCTGAAGCAACTAGAAAAGGAGAAATGAAGAACCCTAGGGTTAGAAGAAGGAGATATCTTAAAAATTACGGCAGAAACAAATGCAAAAGAAACAAAAGAGACCATAGGAAAAATCAACAAAGCCAAAAGCTGGTTTTTTGAGAAGATAAACAAAATTGACAAACCATTAGCCAGACTCATCAAGAAACAAAGGGATAAAAATCAAATCAACAAAATTAGAAATGAAAATAGAGAGATCACAACAGACAACAAAGAAATACAAAGGATCATAAGGGACTACTATCAGCAACTATATGCTGATAAAATGGACAACTTGGAAGAAATGGACAAATTCTTAGAAAAGTACCACTTTCCAAAACTGAACTAGGAAGAAATAGAAAATCTTTTTTTTTTTTTTCCCCAGCTGCAGTATTTTATTTTTTTAAATTTTATTTTATTTTTAAACTTTACAATATTGTATTAGTTTTGCCAAATATCGAAATGAATCCACCACAGGTATACCTGTGTTCCCCATCCTGAACCCTCCTCCCTCTTCCCTCCCCATACCCTCCCTCTGGGTCGTCCCAGTGCACCAGCCCCAAGCATCCAGTATCGTGCATCGAACCTGGACTGGCGACTCGTTTCATACATGATATTATACAGGTTTCAATGCCATTCTCCCAAATCTCCCCACCCTCTCCCTCTCCCACCGAGTCCATAACACTGATCTATACATCAGTGTCTCTTTTGCTGTCTCGTACACAGGGTTATTGTTACCACCTTTCTAAATTCCATATATATGCGTTAGTATACTGTATTGGTGTTTTTCTTTCTGGCTTACTTCACTCTGTATAATAGGTTCCAGTTTCATCCATCTCATTAGAACTGATTCAAATGTATTCTTTTTAATGGCTGAGTAATACTCCATTGTGTATATGTACCACAGCTTTCTTATCCATTCATCTGCTGATGGCCATCTAGGTTGCTTCCATGTCCTGGCTATTATAAACAGTGCTGCGATGAACATTGGGGTACACGTGTCTCTTTCCCTTCTGGTTTCCTCGGTGTGTATGCCCAGCAGTGGGATTGCTGACCCATCACAAGCACTCTTCCAGAAAATTGCAGAGGAAGGTAAACTTCCAAACTCATTCTATGTGGCCACCATCACCCTAATACCAAAACCTGACAAAGATACCACAAAAAAAAAAAGAAAACTACAGGCCAATATCACTGATGAACATAGATGCAAAATCCTTAAGAAAATTCTAGGAAACAGAGTCCAACAACACATTAAAAAGATCATACATCATGACCAAGTGGGCTTTATCCCAGGGATGCAAGGTTTCTTCAATATTCGCAAATCAATCAATGTGATACACCACATTAACAAATTGAAAGATAAAAACTGTATGATTATCTCAATAGATGCAGAGAAAGCCTTTGACAAAATTCAACATTGTTTCATGATAAAAACCCTCCAGAAAGCGGGAATAGAAGGAACATACCTCAACATAATAAAAGCTATATATGACAAACCCACAGCAAACATTATCCTCAATGGTGAAAAATTGAAAGCATTTCCCCTAAAGTCAGGAACAAGACAAGGGTGCCCACTCTCACCACTACTATTCAACATAGCTTTGGAAGTTTTGGCCATAGCAATCAGAGCAGAAAAAAAAATATAAAAGGAATCCAAATTGGAAAAGAAGAAGTAAAACTTTCACTGTTTGCAGATGACATGATCCTCTACATAGAAAACCCTGAAGACTCCACCACAAAATTACTAGAGCTAGTCACTGAATATAGTAAAGTTGCAGGATATAAAATCAACACACAGAAATCCCTTGCATTCCTATACACTAATAATGAGAAAACAGAAAGAGAAATTAAGGAAACAATTCCATTCACCATTGCAATGAAACTTAGGAATATATCTACCTAAAGAAACAAAAGACCTATATGTAGAAAACTATAAAACACTGGTGAAAGAAATCAAAAAGGACACTAATAGATGTAGAAATATACTGTGTTCATGGATCAGAAGAATCAATGTAGTGAAAATGAGTATAGTACGCAAAGCAATCTATAGATTCAACGCAATCCCTATCAAGCTACCAACAGTATTTTTCACAGAGCTAGAACAAATAATTTCACAATTTGTATGGAAATACAAAAAAAACTCAAATAGCCAAAGCTATCTTGAGAAAGAAGAATGGAACTGGAGGAATCAACCTACTTGACTTCAGCCTCTTACTACAAAGCCACAGTCATCAAGACAGTATGGTACTGGCACAAAGACAGAAATATAGATCAATGGAACAAAATAGAAAGCCCAGAGATAAATCCATGCACCTATGGATACCTTATCTTTGACAAAGGAGGCAAGAATATACAATGGAGAAAAGACAATCTCTTTAACAAGTGGTGCTGGGAAAACTGGTCAACCACTTGTAAAAGAATGAAACTAGAACACTTTCTAACACCATACAAAAATAAACTCAAAATGGATTAAAGATCTAAATGTAAGGCCAGAAACTATAAAACTCCTAGAGGAAGACATAGGAAAAACACTCTCTGACATAAATCACAGCAGGATCCTCTATGACCCAGCTCCCAGAGTAATGGAAATAAATGCAAAAATAAACAAATGGGACCTAATTAAACTTAAAAGCTTCTGCACCACAAAGGAAACTATAAGCAAGATGAAAAGACAGCCTTCAGAATGGGAGAAAATAATAGCAAATGAAGCAACTAGCAAAGAATTAATCTCAAAAATATACAAGCAACTCCTGCAGCTCAAATCCAGAAAAATAAACGACCCAATCAAAAAATGGGCCAAAGAACTAAACAGACATTTCTCCAAAGAAGACATACAGATGGCTAACAAACACATGAAAAGATGCTCAACATCACTCATTATCAGAGAAATGCAAATCAAAACTGCAATGAGGTACCATTTCACTCCAGTCAGAATGGCTGGGATCCAAAAGTCTACAAGCAATAAATGCTGGAGAGGGTGTGGAGAAAAGGGAACCCTCTTGCACTGTTGGTGGGAATGCAAACTAGTACAGCCACTATGGAGAACAGTGTGGAGATTCCTTAAAAAACTGGAAATAGAACTGCCATATGACCCAGCAACCCCACTGCTGGGCATACACACTGAGAAAAGCAGAATTGAAAGAGACACGAGTACCCCAATGTTCATTGCAGCACTGTTTATAATAGCTAGGACATGGAAGCCACCTAGATGTCCATCAGCAGACGAATGGATATGAAAGCTGTGATACATATACACAATGGAGTATTACTCAGCCATTAAAAAGAATACATTTGAATCAGTTCTAATTAGGTGGATGAAACTGGAGCATATTATAGAGAGTGAAGTAAGCCAGAAAGGAAAACACCAATATAGTATAATAACACATATATATGGAATTTAGAAAAATGATAATGATAACCCTATATGCGAGACAGCAAAAGAGACACTGATGTATAGAACAGTCTTTTGGACTCTGTAGGAGAGGGCAAGGGTGGGCTGATTTGGGAGAATGGCATTGAAACATGTATAATATTATATGTGAAATGAATTGCCAGTCCAGGTTAGATGCGTGATACAGGATGCTCGGGGCTGGTGCACTGGGATGACCCAGAGGGATGGGATGGGGAGGGAGGTGGGAGGGGGGTTCAGGATGGGGGATACATGTACCTCCGTGGTAGATTTATGTCAATGTATGGCAAAACCAATACAATACTGTAAAGTAAAATATATATATATATATTTTTTTTAAAAAGCCTGTTTATTCCTCAACACAGTATTTATCATATTGTATTATAATTTGATATCCTCTCTCTCATTAGACAGCAAGCTTCCTAAAGGTATTGATAGTGACTTATTCTTCTCTACTTGTACCATATTATCTAACACAGTGCCTGGCACACAGCAGGTGCTCAATAAATGCTTATTCGAGGAATTAAGTTTTTGCTTGTAGTTAGAAATAAAGAATCTAATTTGCCCTCAATAAAAATAGGATCTTAAATGGAAAAGCAGAGTTATTTTCTTCAGTTGCCTCATATAAATGTAATCATTGGCATCACTCACTTTCATCTTTCCCATATACATAATCAGATAGTGATAAGACTAGCAGATTGATCTAAGAGGCAGTAGACTGATCCGTCAAAGGGGATTCATCTGAAAGGCAGCAGAGATCAAACTATGGTTGGAAGTGGAACTTTAGATGATGTCACTAATCTGATATGTGGATCCTGAGAACTGCAGTCCTGAAATGTAGAGGTGAGGAAGTTCCTTTAGATATCAAGAATCACACAACTTTTATATCCTGACAGGGCTCATTGTTAGAAGAAGGAGGAGGAGGAGAGGAGGGGGAGGAAAAAGAGGAAGAGGAAGAAGGACAGGGAGGGATGGGGAAGGAGCAGGAGGAAGAGAAAGTAGTGGAGGAAGAGTTTCCTCCATTTCTGATGACAGATCTTTCATTAAGTGCTTTGTTTCAATATATGAAGGTTAACTTTATGATCCTCTCATTTTTTTCCTCCTGTCCTTACAGTTGGAGCCCAATACCTTCATGCTCCCTTAGTCCTCCACTAGGGAAGCTCACCCAGGTTGATACTCCACAAGGTATAGTCGGCCACAAAACTACCTTCTTCATCTCAACTCAAATCTCCATCCTCACAGAGCAGGGATTAAGAGGAAGTTTTCACATTTTCAAAGAAGATACATATAAACGCAATGAAGTCTATAATTGGAAGGATTTCTCACAGTAAAAAATTTGAGGGGGCGTGTGAAATTTTGGATTTCGGCATCAGCTACATGGTGTGACTATGAATCTGTCGTTGGGTCTCTTCTTAATTGATTTCATATTGAACAGTGTCTTCACTCCTTCTATTTGTGAACCTATAGCTTGTCTAAAAGTTTCCACTGTTTTTACATCAATAGCAACAGTTGGAATAACTGTGGCAATCTGCATATACAGATCATGTATGACTCAGATGCTCTTAAGTCAGGGATTGCTTATCTTCCTATTTAAGATTATTCTTAAGTTTTTTCTTTGAATGTTGATTTCAAAAGGTTCATTAAGAGATAGACTTTTATAGAAAAGAGTATTAATGATAAATCACATTTGTATATTGTGTCTCAGTTTCTAAAACAATTGCCAAGTACATCACCTTTGAGCCTTCAGTGAGCCTGAGAAATGGGTTGAAGAGCATTATAACAAATCCTTTATAACTGGGGAAACAGAAGTTCAGGGTTTGGTTGGCTTGCAGAATGTTCTCCACTATTAATAAAGGAACAAAGCTATTAGGTTAGAATCCATGTTTCTCAATCCTGGATTGAGCTCTTTCTACCACATCATTCTGCCTCAAAAACAAAGTTGAGGTTAAGCAGATATCTGGATTTAAGAAACATAGCCCAATTATTGGTTGTTAAGGAGAACATTTGATTAAAATATTTTGCACTATAATCGGATACAGATATACATATGATACGTTATGTGGAGACAAGTGAATGAAGAAGTTAAATCTCTTATTTCTTTACTGAGGATAGAAGAATGGTCATCTTTCCTCTGGATGAACTAACCCTATGAGGAGAAGTTGTATTCACAGCATCATGACTAACTTGCCACTGCTCACTTGTATGGTAGCTTACCCAAATTACACAAAAATCCTTCAGAGGAGATTGAGTTTTTGCCTGTTGAACCTGTAAACACTATGTGTATGGTCACAGTAACACCAGAGGAGTCATAAAAGTAATATATTTATTCATTTGAGGGAAACACAAGCTACTCAGCTCATCTTCAAGCTGTTATAAATTCATTAGGTAATACCAACAGTTAAAGAATTCATGTTAACTTAGGAAGATATAAGTTGAGCCAAAACTATCTGGACATAAAATACATAGAACTATGAAAGTTGGAGAAGAGAATCAAAGACAAGTGTTTTTAGATGAATTTAGCACAAAAAGATCTTGGGAAAAGGATCTGGGAAAAGACAAGGGGGAAAAGTCTTTAAAATAAATATTCTACAGCTGAAAATGCAAGGAAGTTATGATTTTTGTTCAATGAAAAATAAATGTCTTCTCTCAGATACCAGTTTATTTTTGTGTTGCTATATATGTCTATTTTTAAAAAAGTATAGTAATGTCCTATTATAAAAATATTATTGCATGGGTTTAGATAAAGTTTAGGCCCATTCATTTCTTCCAAATATTGTACAGTAACTTGAGGTTGACACAGGGAGTGTGGTAGAAAATGATCTTCAACTATAAGTCAGAACACCTGAGATCTCTTTCCTGGTCTGAAACCTACAAGCTTTTACTCACGTGCTTTAAATGCCCATCATTTCACCATGCCTATTCCCTTTCTTAGAGAATCTGCTTTGCCTTTAGCATAAAGTGAGCAGCTACTTCCCATATGACCCTGTACCCCTAGCTACATGATCCAGGGATGAAAACCTATCTCAAGCTCAGGCAATCAGATTCTCCTTTATGGAAATTTGATCATGTAGACTTGGGGTCCAGGGCTGCCATTTGCTGGAGGCAGGCATGCTGGGCCATATGCAAATAGATCAGTGAGCAATAAAGAATGAAGCAGAGGTGTAGAGAGAAACACATGTGATGTGTGTACATGTGTGACTAGGAGAGAGACAGTAATAGCAAGAGAATGAGTGAGATAGAGATGGAGACAGAGACAGAAACAGAGATAAAAATGGAGATAGAGATTGGTTGCACTAATGGAGGGAAAAGAGGGTATGTCAAAGTATAAACCGGCTGTAAAAAAATCCACCTGGAAATGACACATCTCTGCTCACATTTCATTGGCCAAAACAAGTTATATAATGACACACACCTTCAAGGGGTCAGGGCAGTGCAATCTTTCCATGTGCCAAGGAGAGGAAGCCTAAACATCTGTGATCAGGGCTAATGACTACCATGTCCAGGTACCATCATAAGAGTCCAAGGGAAATCAAATGAAGTAATGTGTAAAAGCAGGTCTTTTAACTTTAAACTGGCATCTAGATGTGAGATGATTATACCTATATGGTACATGTCTATAATTTAACTATCATATATCTGGAGTTCATTAGACTCATCAAATTTTAAAAATCAGTTCATGGCAGGGAGTGATATGGATGTGATGGGATGCATTTTTCCCCTTTGTTCCTGTTATCCTTACTGGTGTACAGAGCATATCTAGCCCAGGATAACTAAAGTTGTTCTCTGGTCCTATAACTCCATGCTGAGAGAGAACTTGAATTCTGTTAGTTGAATAATGCAGGGTGAAAGTGCTAAGAATAGCTTGATCTTAGGCACGTTAAATATCCGATTGTTTTGTAAATACTTCATTCTGAAGGCAAATGAAGGCAATGGCTTCTTTTGTACTTTCACTTTTTATTGCTCAGAATCAAAAACTCCCCCTTTTCTAACACACTAAGCAATCCATCAAGTGTCCAAGGATCAGAATGCTTGATTACCCTTTCCACAGGCAAGAGGAAAATCAGTGGGTTTAAGTGGCCTCAAAAGAGAGAAATGAGAGAGTAGTTTCCAAAGGAAGAGGTTTCTCTACAATGGGAAAGGGTTGGTGGAATGGGGTAAGCTGAGAGAAGAGAATAAAGATCTCACGTCTATTAGGAAACTTGGAATGAGTTGAATGATATAGAGGAGACAGTCTTTATTCTATGGATGTCAAATGATTTGAAATATGCAGTGAAACCAGAAGTAGAGGACACTTTTGTTACACAGGTATTTGTGTATTATCTGACAGAAAGACAGTTTGGTTAGGGTCTGCATCACTCTCCATTTTTACTCTTAAGGGTAAAATTCTGATCCCACATATATTTGGCAAATTATTTTTTAATTAAATTTTCCAAATAAGGATTTTAGGTAAATTAATTATGATCCAGTTACCAGCTATTATTATCTTCACTTAATAAAAGAGGTAATTTTATCATCAAAAAAGCAGGAAAGACTAATGAACAACTGGCCCTCTCTATCTCCCTTATAGAAGGTACAAAACAGAAAATGTTTTAAATAATTTATATTAACTTGGGGAGAATGTGATTCTGGAAAGTTGGAAAGCTGGAGATAGAGATATAGTTCAGAGTCATGAAGGCACTTACTCTGAGGATACGGTCCCACTGATACCAAGAGATCCCAGTACTTTTCTTCTCTGAGGTCTTCATATACCTCTCCCAGATACCACCTCAGGGTCTGTAAAAGTATCAGAGCCCTTTTGCTCTGAACTCCCTCAACAGTAAGATGACCCTCACATGTGCACTGATCACCTGGTCCTCTGCGGGTGCACAGATCCATGGGGGAAAAATGGAACAGGGGCATCAGCACTTGCTTCGATTATAGCCTCTTGCTTACTATCACAGGGGGCTTCCCGGGTAGCTCAGCAGTAAATGCAGGAGACCTGGGTTTGATCTCTGAGCCGGGAAGATCCCCTGGAGGAGGGCATGGCAACCCACTCCAGTATTCTTGTCTGGAAAATCCCATGGACAGAAGAGCCTGGTGGGCTACAGTCCACGGGATCACAAAGAGTCAGATGCTAATGAAGTGACTTAGCATGCAGGCACGTTACTATCACAGAGAGTGATAATGCTGAATATTGTTGTAATTCTCCTAGAATGCTTATGTAAACCACAAGAAAAAAGGAATATAGCATATCAAAAATAAAATCTTAGCCCTGATAGGTATTGCTGTTGCAGATACAGCTAGTTAGTTACCTACTCAGCATCCATTTTCCACTTTTTCCTTACCTACAGAACTCAGATATTGTTTGTGTTGACAATTTCCCTAGTCATTCATCATACTAAAAACAGTCATCTTCCTAGCCTCTCTTGCAGCTAGGAGTGGCTATGTGAGCCAGTTCTGGAAAATGAGATAAAATCTAAAGTCATGACTCCTCTGTCAGGGTGGATAAATACTAGAAGCCAGAAAATAAACAAAGTCCTGGCCAAGATTTGCTTGCTATGGGTCAGCTGCGTCCATGAACCCATCCAATGGTCATTTCCCTGGTCCCATATGTATAATTGGAAGCTAGAATAACACACACACTGGAACCTTGGCCTGCAGAGTTAGAGTTGCCCCCACCCTGACCCAGATGAAGGTCAATCAATTTCACACCAATATCACATTCTAGGAATGGGAGAAATTATTACCACATTAAGGAGGTGAAGGATGCAGAAGCTGTAGTTTCCATCATATTTCCATCTAATCCACCGGTCTGGTCCCTGGAGAAAAGGAATAGATTGTAGATGATGATCAGAGTACCATCAACTCAAGAAAGTGGTAGCTCAAATCATAACCACAGAGTCAGATATGCTCATTAGAAGTCGTTAATATGATCTCAGGTATATGACATGTGGCCACAGGTTTGGCAAATTCTTTATTTTCTGTCCCCAAGAGGATCAAAACCAGCTCACATTCTCAAGGAGGAAAATTGGTATGCATTAGCAGTTTTGACCTTGTGTGATGAGAAATCTCTGATCCTTGGACATAAAGTAATCTGAAGGAATCGGAACATGGATACTTTAAATCAATGCGCTCCTGCTAATTGGAATGTAGCAATAAGAAATGGTGAACCTGCTGGAGACCTTGGTAAAAGACCCGCTGTCTGCTCCAAGAAGCAGGAGATAAATGTTGAAAGATTCAGGAGTCTGACAGATTGCTATAGTTTTTAGGAGTCCAGCTGTCAGTAGACTGCTGGGACCTTCTCAGCAAAGTTAAAGACCAATTGTTGGACTTGCTCCACCACAAAGAAAGAAGCATTGTGCCTGGTAGGCCTCTTTAGGTTATGCAGGTTGTGCATTTCATATTTTCCAGTACTGCTTGAGCCCATATACCAGGTAAAAATAAAGCTATCAGAGGGGACACAGAACAGGAAAGAGCTTTGAGCTTTGCAGCAGGTCAAGGTACAAACAGCCCTGCTGCCTAAGCTATATGACACTGCAGACCCTCTGGTTTTACAGTTATTGGGGAGGGGGAAGAAGAAGTTACACTGAGTTTGTGGAAAGCTTGAAGGAAGAATTGTAACATGAGTCCCTGGAGTTCTGGAGGAAGGCCATGCCATAAGCACTAGAGAATTTAAAGCCTTTTGAAAAACAACTCTTGTTATGGTACTGGACACTGGTAGAGTGAGAGATTACCTAACTGTAGGACACCAAGAGACTGTGCATCTGGAATTCCCCATTAGGAATTGGGTTCTGTCTGATTGATCAGTTGTAAGTGTAGGTACCCAACAAGCTGTAGGAAATAGTAGGCTATATCCCAGTGTCATCTACTACATTTATACTATCACCTCTTCTTCAGACATGCCTATGGCCATCTTAGGATTTCCATGTGATCAATTGATGCTAGAGTTTTGAGAAATCTCAGGCCTGTTTTACAGATAGTTCAGCTAAGTAGACGAGCACAAAACTAAAAATGGATGGCAATTGCCTTATAACTTCATTGTCATAAGGCCAGGAAAGACAACAGTGAGGGGAAAATCTCCCAAAGGATGGAGTTTCAGGAGCTACACTTGGCTGTTCACCTTTTGTGGAAGTAGAAGTGGTTAGGGGTTGGAATATAAGTAGAGACTCATGAGCAATGGCAAATGGTGTGTACATATTCAGCTGCTAAGTTGTGCTGGACTCTTTGCGACCCCATGGACTGTAGCCTGCTAGGCCCTTCTGTCCATGGAATTCTCTGGGCAAGGATATTGGAGTGTGTTGCCATTCCCTTCTCTAGGGCATCTTTACGACCCAGGAATCGAACCCCAGTCTCCTGCATTGCAGACAGACTCTTTACCATCTCAGGTACCAGGGAAGCCCTAGTGAGAGGATGACAAGAGGCAAATTGACATGATGTTCTTTTAGTCCTCATGATATCAAAAAGAAGTTGGTGGATTCTCAGGTACATGGTCTTAGGTTTCCATTGCCAGTTCTTAACACTATGCATAAAATTTACTTTCTAAAATAGCTGTGTTTAAATGTTACTGAGAATGCATAAACATACCCAGGGGCTATAATAAGCTATGGTTGAAATGTTTGAGTTGAATTAATGAGCCAGAGATCTGACTTCTTTCCTGCCCCCAACTAATGAATTGATTGATTAAATTTATGCCCACCTTTCTATGTTTGATATTTTCAACTATGAACAGCAATGTACCCTCAAAAAGGGTTTGTCTGAATGCAACAGTGAGAGTGCTAGGAAAAAATTACCTACAATTCTCTATAAGCCTCCAAGTCTGACCAATGGAAAACTATGAGGAACATTTCCACTGTGTGTGTGTGTGTGTGTATACACTGGATTTTGATGTCCTACAAGGGTAAGCT
This sequence comes from Bos indicus x Bos taurus, assembly GCF_003369695.1. Lineage (NCBI taxonomy): Eukaryota > Metazoa > Chordata > Mammalia > Artiodactyla > Bovidae > Bos > Bos indicus x Bos taurus. The sequence goes on from NC_040105.1 coordinate 124,152,088, forward strand.
GAGTCTCTTCCCCTAGAATTGCTGTGGGGTCTCATGGATAGGCATACGTTCCCTAAACACTACATTAAGGGATGATGGAAAGGCAAATCTCTCAGACCTGTTGCAAGGGCCTCTTAGCAGAGACTTTGAGAAAGTGGAAGTTGCTCAGTCATGTCTGACTCCTTGTGACCCCATGGACTATACTAGTCTATGGAATTCTCCAGGCCAGAATTCTGGAGTAGGTAGCCATTCTCTTCTCCAAGGGATCTTCCCAACCCAGGGATCGAACCCAGATTTCCCACATTGCAGGTGGATTCTTTACCAGCTGAGCCACCAGGGAAGCCCAAGAATACTGGAGTGGGTAGCCTAGGCCTTCTCCAGTGGATCTTCCCAACCCAGGAATTGAACCAGGGTCTCCTGCACTTCAGGTGATCTCCTGCAGGTAGATTCTTTATCAGCTGAACTACCAAGGAAGCAAATTGATGAGCATGACTTCTCATACATGGTTTAGAGAACAGCATGTTCTACTTTCTACATATTTGCAAGTAGATGCAGCTCACAGGATGTTTGATTTCTATATAGCCAATCATTTGTATGGAATAGGATAGTGGTTAAAAGTGCAAACTTTGGAGTTAGACATATGTATTAGTAGTTTGTCATGATTCACCACTCACTAGCTGTATGACTATGGGTAGACTGACTTCTGAGACTCAGTTTCCTCATCTGTACAATGGGTGTTCTGTTCATATCTATCTCCAAGGTGGTCGAAGAGATGAATTACAGCAGTGGCTATGTTTTTTACTGAAGCCATAGCCCATGCCCACATTTATTTTCTTATTTATCTTACACTCCACTTACTGTATGTGGAGGCACTGGGCTAGGCACTGGGAAAACAGATAAATGAATGAAATATAATACAAGGTCCTGTCCTTCAACATGCTATGTTCTAAAGGAGAAAAACAAACAAACAAATAGATTCTTACAATACCATGTGGTAAGTACAACAATGGATCTTTCTACAGATTGCTTTAGCAGCACAGATAAAAGGCAACTCCTTCAGATTAGTTGTTCAGTGGAGGATTTCTACAGGTTATAGGTATATTAAGTTTTTTTAATTATTTATTTTTTATTGAAGGATAATTGCTTTACATAATTTTGCTGTTTTCTGTCAAAACTCAACATGAATCAGCCATAGGTATACATATATCCAGAGAAGGCAATGGCACCCCACTCCAGTACTCTTGCCTGGAAAATCCCATGGATGGAGGAGCCTGGTGGGCTGTAGTCCATGGGGTCGCTAAGAGTTGGACACGACTGAGCGACTTCACTTTCACTTTTCACTTTCATGCATTGGAGAAGGAAATGGCAACCCACTCCAGTGTTCTTGCCTGGAGAATCCCAGGGACGGGGGAGCCTGATGGGCTGCCGTCTATGGGGTCGCACAGAGTTGGACACGACTGAAGTGACTTAGCAGCAGCAGCAGCATACATATATCCCCTCCCTTTTGAACCTCCCTCCTGTTTTTACAGATAAATAGGAAGTAGTTGGATGGAGAAAGGGTTTTATTGGAAGCTCTAGACAGATGGAAAAATATATGCACAATCATAGAAGCATTAAGCAGAAAGCAAGAATAGGGAGTATCACACAGTTCAACAAGGGAAGGGATGAAATATGAAGCAGAAGACAAAAGCAAAGGCCAGACAATCTAGAACTTCATTAGCCAGAGTAAGGACTTTATCCTGGGGAAGTAAGGAGATATTGAAGAGTTTTTAGCAAGAGACTGATCAGATTTGTTTTTCTATCAGTGGCCTTCCAAGTATGGTCCAAGGTTTCACAGCAAAAGCATCACCTGGCAGCTGTCCAAAGTGCAAAATCTCAGGCCCTAACCTGGACCTGCTGATACAGAGCCCCTGGGAGGGGGCCCAGCAATCTGCTTTAACAAGTCTCCCAGTTATCTTGATGCACACCCAATTTTAAGAATTGTTGATCTACAACTCTAGCTGCAACAGAAAAAATGGGTTGTTGGAGGTAGAAGGAGCCCAGATTGGATGTAGGGAGAACAGTTAAGAAGTTATTATGATAATTCAGTTCAGAAATGACGTGGGCACTGAAGATTCCATTCCTGAAAATCAGATAGTCCTTTATCAATCTTGCTTTTTCAGTTCCTGGAGCTTTCACTGTTTCAAGCCCTATTTCTAGACTGGTTTTACTATTCTTGTACATTTTCCTAAAACACCATGACTACTGCTGAGGAGAACACACATTGGACTTAATCCTTTTGAAAACTCTTAGTGCGATATAAAGGGCTTTAACAATCTGGCTTCAGTGCCTACTACTCTTTGCAAACTCTCTTCTTATGATGTCATTCTCTCTGTTTGGATGCTGTCTTAGTGTGCTGGAGCTGCCACAAACTATATAATATCATAGACATGGTGGCTTAAACAACAGAAATGTATTTCTCACCATTCTGGAGGCTGGAAGTTTGAGATCATAGTCCCAGCACAGTGGGGTTCTGGTGAGGAATCTCTTCCTGTCTTGCAGACAGCCACCTTCTCTCTGTGGGAGAGAGTGCTGGTGACTCTTCCCATTCTTACTAAGGTACCAGTTCTGTTGGATCAGAGCTTTATGCTTACAACCTTGTTTAACCTTAATCACCTTCTTAAAGACTCTCCAATACAGTCACATGGTGGGGGGTTAGAGCATCAACATAGGAATTTGGGGAGGACACAATCCAGTCCATAGCAGATGCCACTCTGTCACCTCTCAACTGGCAAACTTCTATCCCCTCTTCAAAATTCAGCACACATCTCTTCTGTTTGTATACTGTTCTTGGTGTCATACTATTGATGATAGGAAAGGATTAGCTTCTAGTTCTGTGGGAAATCTTGCTAAGGAAAACAACTGATTTCCTAAGGTAGGTGTTGATGTACAAACAAGTTCATGGTATAGTATAGTTCTTTATAAAGAACCTTTATTGAATCTTGACAAAAAAGATCTTCATGACCCAGATAATCACGATGGTGTGATCACTCACCTAGAGCCAGACATCCTGGAATGTTAAGTCAAGTGGGCCTTAGAAAGCATTACTATGAACAAAGCTAGTGGAGGTGATGGAATTCCAGTTGAGCTATTTCAAATCCTGAAAGATGATGCTGTGAAAGTGCTGCATTCAATATGCCAGCAAATTTGGAAAACTCAGCAGTGGCCACAGGACTGGAAAAGGTCAGTTTTCATTCCAATCCCAAAGAAAGGCAATACCAAAGAATGCTCAAACTACTGCACAATTGCACTCATCTCAACTCTAGGAAAGTTATGCTCAAAATTCTCCAAGCCAGGCTTCAGCAATATGTGAACCATGAACTTCCAGATGTTCAAGTTGGTTTTAGAAAAGGCAGAGGAACCAGACATCAAATTGCCAACATCCGTTGGATCATCAAAAAAGCAAGAGAGTTCCAGAAAAAACATATATTTCTGCTTTACTGACTATGCCAAAGCCTTTGACTGTGTGGATCACAATAAACTGTGGAAAATTCTGAAAGAGACGGGAATACCAGACCATCTGACCTGCCTCTTGAGAAACCTGTATGCAGGTCAGGAAGCAACAGTTAGAACTGGACATGGATCAACAGACTGGTTCCAAAGAGGAAAAGGAGTACGTCAAGGCTGTATATTGTGACCCTGCTTATTTAACTTATATGCAGAGTACATCATGAGAAACCCTGGGCTGGAAGAAGCACAAGCTGGAATCAAGATTGCCAGGAGAAATCTCAATAACCTCAGATATGCAGATGACACCACCCTTATGGCAGAAAGTGAAGAGGAACTAAAAAGCCTCTTGATGAAAGTGAAAGAGGAGAGTGAAAAAGTTGGCTTAAAGCTCAACATTCAGAAAACTAAGATCATGGCACCTGGTCCCATCACTTCATGGGAAATAGATGGGGAAACAGTGTCAGACTTTATTTTGGGGGCTCCAAAATCACTGCAGATGGTGACTGCAGCCATGAAATTAAAAGACGCTTACTCCTTGGAAGGAAAGCTATGACCAACCTAGACAGCATATTAAAAAGCAGAGACATTACTTTGCCAACAAAGGTCCGTCTAGTCAAGGCTATGGTTTTTCCCGTGGTCACGTATGGATGTGAGAGTTGGACTGTGAAGAAAGCTGAGCACCGAAGAATCGATGCTTTTGAACTGTGGTGTTGGAGAAGACTCTTGAGCGTCCCTTGGACTGCAAGGAGATCCAACCAGTCCATTCTAAAGGAGATCAGTCCTGGGTGTTCATTGGAAGGACTGATGCTGAGGCTGAAACTCCAATACTTTGGCCACCTGATGCAAAGAGTTGACTCACTGGAAAAGACTCTGATGCTGGGAGGTATTGGGGCAGGAGGAGAAGGGGACGACAGAGGATGAGATGGCTGGACGGCATCACCGACCAGATGGACATGAGTTTGAGTCAACTCCGGGAGTTGGTGTTGAACAGGGAGGCCTGGCGTGCTGCGATTCATGGGGTCGCAAAGAGTCGGACACAACTGAGCGACTGAACTGAACTGATTGAATCTTTAAAGTCTGATTCTTTTTGCAAATTGAAGTATAGTTGATTTACAATACAATATTGTATTAGTTTCAGGTGTACAGTGTATAGTGAGTCAATATTTTGGCAGAATATACTCCATTATAAGTCTTCCTTGGTGACTCAGTGGTAAAGAATCCATCTGTAATGCAGGAGACATGGTTCGATCCCTGGGTTTGGAAGATCCCCTGGAGAAGGAATTGGCAACCCATTCCAGTGTTCTTGCCTGGGAAATCCCATGGACAGAGGAGCCTGGTAGGCTACAGTCCATGGGGTCACAAAGAGTTCGACACAACCGAGTGACTAAACAACAACAACTGCATTATAAGTTATTATAAGATAATGGTTATGATATCCTGAGCTATATAATAGGTCCTTTTTGCTTATCTGTTTTATGTAGTTTGTATCTGTTAATCTCATACTCCTACTTTATCCTCCCTCACTCTTTCCCCTCTAGTAACCATAAGTTTGTTTCCCATATCTGTGAGTCTGTTTCTGTTTTGCATATACATTCATTTGTATTATTTTTTAGGTTCCATGTATAAGTGATATCATACAGTATTTATCTTTCTCTGATTGACTTATTTCACTAAGCATAGTATTCTCTAGCTATATCCACATTACTGCAAATGGCAGAATTTCATTCTTTTTATGGTTAATATTCCATTATACATCTAATATACATATTATATATAGATTATATATTATATATCATATAAAATTATATAAATTATATATGATATATATTATACAATATATAAAATTTATTATTATATACTATATATTGTATAATAATATATAAATTATATGTAATATAATCACTTTATTATAGTGTATATTATATTATATATTACTATTTATTATAATATAGTTATAAAATATATAAATAACAGTATTTAATATTCTATTCCATTCTATTATATACATAATTTGGGTTGGTTCTATATCTTGGCTATTGTAAACAATGCTGTTACAAACATTGGGGTACATGTATCTTTTTGAATTCATGTTTTCAGTTTTTATCCTGCATAGGAGTGGAATTACTGGATCACATATAGTTCTACTTTTAGTTTTCATAGTAACCTCAATACTGGAAAACTTGATTCTTAAAAATAGATTCCTTGGTGCTCCTATTTTAAATAAAAGAGCAATCCCAATAGAAGTTAAAAATTGATAAGGAATTTAATGCATAGTGAAAATTTAAGATACACACCAAGAGTGAACCCTAACGTAAAAGATGGACTTTGGGTGATAATGTTCATCAATTGTAACTGATGTATCACTGTGGGAAGGATGTTCATAGAGGGGAAGGCTGTGCATGTGTGGTGGCAGGGGTGTGTGGGACCTCTCTGTACTTGCCATTGAATATTGCTGTGAATTTAAAACTTCTCTATAAAATAAAGCTTATTAATTAGTAACATATCCAGGTCAATGAGCTTAAAAAAAGAACTGGAAGTTTTCTGGGTAACTTGTAACTAAAAAAGAACAGAAGTATAAGAAATCTCTCAACTACTGACACCTTACCCAACCATTTTTTGGAAAGTGGTACTTGGTTTTGATGCTGAAGAGACTGATAAACGAGTAAATTAGTGCTCTCGACATGCTGATAAAAGTAGTACAATAGAGAGTTCTATGGGCAAACAAGTATGGAAGCATTGGGTTTAACCAAATCAGTTTTCCTGTATTACTCTTCTCAGAGCTCTCAATACACCAGAATATACAGTGAATGGCCAGAAATAGGGATATTTAAGAAACACTTTTCAAACATACTTGATGATGGAACCCCAGAATACGTTTTTGGAGACGTAACTGAGGTTATGGAAAACCACTGGAAAGGATTTTCATAAGATAGTATTAAAAACACAATCAAATATTTGAATTTTAGAGAGATCACCCTAGAAACAATGTAAAGGAAGAATTGTGGGTGATCCAGAAATAGGGCAGGGGGACCACATGAGGGGTTACTGCAAAAGCCCAGCTGAGAAAAGTTAAGGGCCTGCTTAGGGCAGGAAGATAACGGTAGAGCAGAAAGGATGACTGCTGTAGCTTGTAGCATGGAACTGAAGCAAAACACAGAGTTTTCTTGGAGCGCGACTAGGTTTGGTTACTCAGATTTGCTGTAATACAATCCCCAAAGGGAAATTTAGGGAAGGTTTCAGGGACTGCGCTCTATGTATTAAAATGGGCATTTGTGTGTGCCATGAGTTGGCATAATTACTGAAACATCTTCACACAGAAGTGCCTGGGTGGGGAGGGCTTAGGTCCTGTTGTCCACTTCTATAAGCTATGCTTATTGTGTTTCTATGGTAACAACGCCTCTGCAGCTGCTGCTATTTCAATATAATTGATTGAGACACCACACTGCAATTGCAGGGCTCCTGAAAGCTGTCTTACACTTGTTTCATAAAGGTGATTGCTGCTCCTTTAGCATCCATTCTAGCTGGAAAAATCCTAGGGTAACAATTTCTTAATAAAATAAAAGCAAGTTACTTGGTTTCCTGAGGGGGGAAAGAAAAGGCGGTTTAAAGAGCTTTAGGGGAGCCAGGCTTCCTGTCAATTGTCTAATTATCCACAAATAATCACTCCTGCAAATATTTTTAACTCCAGTTCTTTGGTACCAATTTCTTACTGAGCTGGACTCTGCTGAAAAGTTGTGTCCTTTCATGCTGACTTTACTGGCCTAATAGATTGCCTTGCAATCAAACCAATTTTTTTAAAAAAGCTGCAGAACGGGATTTATATACAACCAACCACTTTATACTCTGTAATGTCTCTGAAAGATCCAAGCTAGATTGGGTACTACCACAACCTCATTCCACACAGCCCAGGTTAGAATACCTAAAAACTCCAACCAGTAAGAATAACATTGATAGCAAAGTTAGAGACAGTGAACTACAGTGGGAAATGAGCTGGACAGGTGTCAAGACACAGGGAGCTCTTCCTTTCTCCTTGACCAACTCATGTCACTTTGGACAATGCACTTTATCCCTCGATATCTTCCTCCATCTGTAAAATGGGTATGCAAATACTGACATACTTGCCTCACTAGGACATTTTGAAATAATTTTGCATACGTTTTCATATTTACAGAGCACCTTCACAATCATGATCTTACTTATTCATGTGCTCATTCTTTCAACAAATATCATTGAGAATCTGTTACGTGCCTGAGTTTCTGCCAGATTCTGGCAATACAGATGGCCCTGCTCTCAGGAAACTGCTACTCTGATGGAGGACACAGGAAAGTAAACAATTAAAGCACAATGTAATAGACATTATTAGAGGTATAAGTGTAGAATGCTTTGAAATCCTTACAATGGCTTGTGAAACAAACAGAGAAGCAGTGATCATCCCAGTTTTACAGATGAGGAAACTGAGATTCAACAAATACAATGACTTGTCTAAGATCACGAACCTAGTTAATGGTAGCCTGAGAACCTGAACCCAGCTTTCCTGATTCCTCACTGAAATGTTCCTCTGCTGTAGAAGTCTATATCCAATGCTTTGCAAAATAATCAAGGGATATTATGTGTACTGACAATGCATAGCCAGTGCAGAATACAATGTTGATTCATCAACAGTAGAGTCTGTAGCACTGACAGAAGAACTGGTGGGGATGGAGGCATGAGTAGAAGATATCTGTGTAGTTGAAATCAATTGCAGAATGACGTGATAAAATATAACATTGTATAGAGACTTGGTGATCTCCTAGGACTGTAGCACCATTAACCCCCAAATATTTTGGAATTCTGGGCTAGACTCCAAACAAAATAAATGAACCAATATGGTCCTTACTCCACTGGGGGATAAAGGGACTTTAGATCAAAAGCTAAGATTATTGATCTAATCAAAGGCACCTACTTTTGATCTGATACACATGCACAAACACACACACACACGTATGTGTGCTCAGTCATGTCTGACTCTTTGTGGCCCCATGGACAGCAGCCCACCAGGCTCCTCTGTCCATGGAATTTCCCAGGCAAGAATACTAGAGTGGGTTGCTATTCCCTTCTCTAAGAGATCTTCCTGACCCAGGGATTGAACCCACATTTCTTGCATCTCCTGCAGTGACAGGTGGATTCTTTACCACTGTGGCATCTGGGAAGCCCCACATATATGTGTGTATTTGAGGGAATAATGAGCAAAAGAAAAGTGATAGGAGAAAGAAAGGAAGGAAAGGGGGCTGCTCCTCAAAGTAAGGGCAGATACATGATTCCAGGTGGGAAGAACAACTCTGAGATGTGTGGGGGCTTTTGGAGGACAAATCACTGGTAATTGGAGCTGTGACAGTTACAGGAGATAGGTAGAGCACAGTTCCATCCTAAGATATTCCTAAACCAGGCAGAAAGGCCTAGTCACAATCAGTTAAAAGGAATATATCAATACACGGCAGTGGTCCCTTTTCTATAGCCCATGCCCACTTGCACTTTCATCACTTTCATCATTATCATCAAACTAATATTTTAGGGCTGGTATCATTTACAATGTGCTTTCTAATGAATGTTTTCATATAATACAGCGATTCTATTAGGTAGGTATTAGCCTTTACCATGTTGCAGATGAAGAAACCAAGTCTCAGACAGGTCCAAGAACTCACCCAAGGTCACTCAAGTGTAAGATTCCAGCTGTTATTGACTCCCAATCTAATCAACAATTCTGAGATCACAGCAGATCCTAAATGCGTGACATTTTGATTGGCATCTTTCTGAGGAAATTTTAGGGACTGGCCTTCATTTCATTAGCAACACATTTTCAAGTCATCTCTTAGGGTTGGTTGCTTCTGAAAAGATTTCCACAGATGGCTAACCCCATCTATTTCATTTTCAATTCTTATTATCCCAATCAGAATGACACTGCCTGACCTTGTCCCTCAATTCTGGAGACTCATAAGGAGGCTTGTAGCCTTCTATCCCTGACTAACTTGCCTACAAATATCAGGCAGTAAAATGATTTTAATGATGAGTCTCAAGAATGCCTTCTGTTTCACCTTTTGTTACATGCTGTTTTCGTTAATGATGTGGCTAGCCTGATGCTTGGAAAAACAGTTTAAGCTCTGTAATCTCTTTCTTCCCCCTGACCACAGTGAATAATTTTTGGCTCTTCATTTTGTGGTTTCTCCTCAGATATTTAGAGACAAATAACCTGCCTGATTACCAACTTTCTTCTCAACGGCACAGATCAAATCACACTCCTGGAGGCAGGAGATTGATGGCAGGGAACTAGTGCCCTAAAAGTGGCCAATTAGCTCCTGATTACCCGAGTTATATCTTGCACTGCAGGAGGTCAGGCCATATCATTTTTATAGATGCTTGTAATATGTTGGTATTATTTATTGTCAGCTTATAGAATGTTCAGTGCTGTGCTGGCCTGACCTAAAGCCTTGTTCTCAGAGATCCATCTCCATCAGCCTGACAGGGCAGGAGGAAGCCTGGCTGCACAGGCAGCTGAGACATGTGCTAGAGGTCTGTGTTTTAGGATCGTGCTACTCAAAAGTCAAGTGCCATTCCAAACTCTACCACTGCATTCTAATCAGGTCTTCCAGGTGATGATCAATTCTCGTGTAGGAGCATTTTTCTTGGGATTATGGCTGACAGGGAGTGAATTTTCCCCCGTCTCCTTTTTTAAAAAACCAAAAAATGCTGCAACCCTTGATTAAGAAGCAACATGGCCACCTAGGGACACACACAAGAGACTTCATCCCCCGTTACTAGAACGTGGTATACTGTCAAAAGAGCCATGGGATGGTCTGAAGAAAGGGCAGTAAATACAAGCAGGAGGTTGCTTTTGGAGACTTTGGAAGCTGGTAACTCTTGGAAACTTTTGGGGATCCATTTTGGGGAGCTCTATAAACACTATCAAAGGCTAGAAGGTGAGGTTGCAGGCTGGAGCCTGGGAAGAAGACTTGCTAATTGTGTTCACTCTGGGGACAACACAGAGCAGCATCAGGTATTCAGTTAGTGCCGACCAGGTAAGAACTTGAAAGTGCAAGAAGAAGTGCTTGAGGAATGTGAGTGTTTGGAGCTGTGGGGACACATTCATGACAGATGTTATTCTTGAACACCTACTGTGAGTCAAGCACTCCATTAGGGGCTTTACATCCACTATCTCATTATACCCACTTATTTGGTTGGGGCTATTATCATCACCATTTTACGAATGAAGAAGCTGAGGTTTGGAGAGAGAAGTCATTTGTTTAAGTTCATACAGCAAGAAAGAGGTTGAAAAGATTCCAGCTCAAGTCTGATGGACTCCTTAGCCAACTCTGCTGCTGTTCGAGAAAGGTTTTTACCCTGCCACAAAGATCATGGCTTATCTTCCTCTTCTGGTCTTTGAAAGACCAGAGTAGCTGTGGTTTGCCTAAGGGCAGCCTTTTCTAGCTCTATGATGCCTGGGCAGAGACCAAGAACATCCCATACAGCTTTGCCTGCAGGAGCTTTGGGCTTTCTATCAAGAAACCTGGATTGGTGATCCCTACTAAAGACAAAAATGAGTAAGACTCATAGATTTTCTAAAATTCTGCCACTTGCTGGCTTTTTCTCCCAGAATAATGTAAATCAGAAAATGAAAATAAATGTCAAAAATGCTGAGATATAGAAGACGTTATCTTCAAGTGTTACATTGCTCAGCCAAAGATTTGCCTGAATAGCCTTACTTTAAAATCTATATAGCTCTCCTGCTCCTGCCTGGAGTGTCAGGGTGACAACTTTTCAGTCAGAAGGAGAGTGTGTGGGCCTCATGTTCAGGGAGCAGATGGCTTCCAAGTGCTTTTCACAAAGCACGTTTCCAACCTGGAAGGCCAGGATTCTGGGAGCACTCTCACTGTTTCAGACACTTTATCTCTGCTCACCTATTCAACAACACCCCTTCTTTGGCTGCAGTGATTCTGTTCACAAAATTGGTCTACAGCTGTGTTAAATGATGTCCAAATGAAAACGATGAACTCTTTGAAAACAACTCAGATCCAAGAGTCCTCTGGCCTCAGATGGGCCTGCGAAGGGCTGAAGTGATAGATTCTTTAATAAAGTGAGAAAAATCTGCTCATTCATTCAACAGGTTTTAATCAAGGACCTACTATGTGTCTGGCCCTGTGTTCAGCCCCTAGGAATGCAAAGATACATAAGACATTTCTGTCTCCAAGGATTTATTGTCTTATTGGATGAGATTGGCAAGTTGTAATACAATGTTACAGGTGATGCTGAAGTGACCCAAGAACCAAAGTAAAATTGCTCCTGTATCTAACACTTGAAAATTTGAACACCAAAATAAATTGTTTTAGTGTTGAGTTATAACCCAAAGTATAATCAACTCCCATAATTCCAAATGGAAAATGAATGATTGAATAAATTAATGAGTAGAAGGGATAAATCTTCCTTATAGAATAATTCTAATTAAAATGTGGAAGGATGAGAGAAATATAAAATCACTGTTAGAATACTATAGTGATAAATACTGCAGGCAAGATATGAGGAATGCTAAAGTTAATAGGTGAAACTTTAAGTCAAAATGGGATAAATGTATAGCCTCAAAGTATTCCCCAAAATATTTATTAGTTACTGTGGTAGTTTTAACAAATGTCCACAAATTATTTGCTGCTTTTTCTTCCAGGAAGTATAACTCTGTTCCTCTCTTCTTGTGTGTGGGTTGGACTTAGTGACTCACTTCTAATGAATAGAGTATGGAAAAGGAACGATAATAACTTTACAGTGGAAAAACATGACATTTTGAAAAATATCTGACCAGTACTCTTCAGAAGTGTCAAGGTTAAAAATAAGGAAAGAGAGAGAAACTGTCAGATGGGAGAGAACTAAAGAGACATTGACAGCTAAATGCAATGTCGGATCTTGCTCTGGCTCCTGGCACACAAAAAGGATATCAGTGGAAAACAAACTTTAGTTTGTTTGGGGTAGACAATATGATTCCTAGTCCTGGTCATATATTGAGAGTTTACAGTGGTGTTTTGCCTTGGTCTCTTGCCTTGGATTGGCTCACAGAAAAACCAGACCTGTTCCAACTAGCCCTGAAAGCTTTCAGGTACACTCTGAAACTAATGGTAGATAAAGCAAGTTTGGGTCCAATAGAAGACTGTAAAGAGTTGATTAACTGCCTTGAAGAATACGAAAGTGACTGGTACATAGGTTTGGTATCTGATGAAAAGTGGAAGGAAGCAGTTTTACAAGAAAAACCATACTTGTTTTCTCTGGGATATGATCCTAATATGGGAGTTTACACTGGGAGAGTACTTACCCTTCAAGAATTATTGATCCATGTTGGGAAGTTAAATGCTGAAGCTGTTAGAGGTCAGTGGGCCAATCTTTCATGGGAATTGCTTTATGCCACAAATGATGATGAGGAACGTTATAGTATACAAGCTCATCCACTACTTTTAAGAAACCTTACAATACAAGCAGCTGATCCTCCCCTGGGATATCCAATTTATTCTTCAAAACCTCTCCATATACATTTGGTTTAGAGGCCATTTGACTTGTAAATGTATTGTGAGCAAATGAGATGTGTTTATTTTTTCATTCTAGAAAAGTTATCATTGTGATTCCTTGTACTTCACTGGACTTCCCTCTCTCCTCCCACAAGTCAGATGCCTGAGAAAAGCTAAGCTCTATAAAGTTGATTTTCTTAGATAACGTAGTGGTATAAAACAACAACTTTATGTATAACATAAAAGTTAGAATTAGTTGGCCAATATTTGTGCCCTATGGATTGTGGTAGGCTTTGGTAAATATAAAACATTTGTATAAGATTATAAAATGAATTTTTTAATGCTTTCTTTAATGTGTGATAAGTGACTTGCCTTAGAGTAGTCAACAACTATGTAATTTTTACATGCTTAAAAGATATACATATCAGTGTTTTTTATGTAATAATAATGGATCCTACTGAAGGTTACAAAATGTATATATATTTATTTGAAATATATTAAATTTTATAGAAAAAAAAAAAAGAAAACTGGTGAAATCCAAGTAAGTTCTATAGTTGAGTTAGTAGTATTGTACCAATGCTAATTTATTTCTTAGTTTTAATTAATATGTAATGAATCCGTGAGACGGTAACATTAGAGAAGCTAAGTGAATGATTTGTGGAAACTGCATTACATTTGCAACTCTTTTGTAAATATAAAAGTATTTCAAAAGAAAAAGTGTAAAACTGTTACACTGCTGCTGCTAAGTCGCTTCAGTCGTGGCCGACTCTGTGCGACCCCATAGACGGCAGCCCACCAGGCTCCCCCGTCCCTGGGATTCTCCAGGCAAGAACACTGGAGTGGGTTGCCATTTCCTTCTCCAATGCATAAAAGTGAAAAGTGAAAGTGAAGTCGCTCAGTCGTGTCCGACTCTTAGCGACCCCATGGACTGCAGCTACCAGGCTCCTCCATCCATGGGATTTTCCAGGCAAGAGTACTGGAGTGGGGTGCCATTATAAGCACATGAAAATAAAGCCAACCTTTGAATATTACTGGGGAGTTTTCAAGAGGAAGTGAGGTTTGAGTCTTGAAAGAAAAGTAGAGGCTTGCTAGGTAGACAAGGCAGGGGAGGCAACTCCACAGAGGACACTCAGTACACTGAGTCCCTTGGGAAAACTGCAGCGGCATGAAACAGTTTCCCAGTTTGGAGAAGCAGACTAGCTACAGGATTTGGGATTTCCATTTCTTAGAGACACATTGTCCTAGATTTCCAGCTCTCGCTGAAAGTGTTCTCCTCTCTTCCAAGATCAGACTCAGCAGAGAAGGATGTATGCTGAACTTCTCAGCTAGTTTCATATTCTCTTCTTCTCTTTTGGGTGTTTTCTTTCTCTATCCATGTTGGCTCACTGATAGTGAGCTGTCATTCTGGCAAGCAGAGATACCATACATGGGCGAGAAATTAAAATGAAAAGAGCTGGTGATGAGCATTATTTATAATTTGAATAGTCTCTGTTGAATATAATAGCCGAGCTGTTAAGCCAACTCCTAATGCCTTCAGACAATAGTAAAATGCTCCTCAATTATAATGGTGTGTTTGAGAGACTGATGCTGTGTGGACCATAATGGGGTTGGGGATACAGTGGAGGAGGAGACATGACAGGAAAAAAGCTTAAAGCAAATGAAATGTTTCAGGATATCCTGTCCCTTTGGCCTACCCACCTCAGCACCCCACCCCACCCCCTTTTCTCTCCCTAGCATATCTAACAAGTTGTTGGCCGGGAACATAAATGTCCACTAGAGAACAGAATTATATTCTTTAGGGCTTGAGATGAGAAAATTTACCTCCAGAAGCTTAAATGGGAAATAAGACATAGACTCCTGAGATTGTGCATGAGAGCTGATCCAAGATGGTGCCCTCTTCCATTACAGCCTCAAATGGTTTCTGAGCCAAGATCATTTCAGGGAGATTTGAGGCCCCTCTCTTGAAGGGTAGCTTATGTCCTACTCTGAAGAAGAACTATAAATATACAAAATATGATTATTGCAGTGCAGAAGAGAGACATAAGACTTTAGAGCTCAGGGAGAAAGAAGGACTGGTGATCCTATGGGCCTGACTACTTTCAGGACATTTTTTGTATTTCCAGAGCACCTTGGGCTTACCCCAACCAAAGCACTCATCATAGTCTATTTTTCCTGCCTATTTGCCTTTCTCACTAGATTGTGAGACCTGCAAGGGTGGGGACTGTGTCTCAATAGTGTCCTTAGCACCTACTATAGAGGTTGGCACAGAGTAGATGCAGAGGACTGTTTGTTGAATTCATTCACCTATTTCATAAATAATTATGATATACCTACTTTGATGGTTACTTCTATGTGTCAACTTGAGTGGGCCATGATGTGTCCAGATATTTGGTCAACATTATTCTAGGCAACTCTGCAAGGGTATTTATGGATGAGATTAACTTGAATCTGAACCAAGTGAAGTAGAATGCCTTCCATGATGTGAATGGGCCTCATTTAATTAGTTGAAAAGCCTGAATAAAACAAAAATGCTGACTCTCCTGTGGGTAAAAGGGAATTCCTCTTTGCTGACCACTGAGCTGGGACATCAGTATTTTCCTACCTTCAGACTTGAACTGAAACATTAGGTCTTCTTGGGTCTTGAGTTACTGGTTTTTGGACTGAAACATATAGCGTTGGCTCTTCTGATTCTCAGGCTTTCAGACTTGGACTAGAACTGCATCATGGACTCTTCTGGGTCTGCAGTTTGCTGACTGCCTATCATGGGACTTTGTCAGCCTTCTTAATTGTGTAAACCAATTTCATATAATAAATCAGTCTCTCTCAATCCCTCTCAGGTATTGTGGAACAGAGACAAGTTATTCTCACAGTCCTCTTTCTAAATTCTTGATCCACAGGAGCCAAAGGCCCAGATGCTGGAATGGATGCCAGAGAAAAGGTACCTCCTCCAATTCTGTCAGCTTCATTACTCTAATGGGAATGACACTATTTTTTTCTAGTTGAATAAATGGTTTTAACTAATGAACTCTAAGTATCAGTATAATTTCTGCAAGATGATTACTGAAAATTAATATAGGTTTTTCAGCTATTGCATCTCTCAGACTAGTTTAGCAGTGAGACTGTAATAGGCAGAGTAGTCATGGAGGCTAGCCAGTGTGAAGGAATGACAAGAGCTGGCATGGTAGCCTGGGAACCTGGGTTCTTATCTTGTATCTGAGTCTACATGTGTGACCACAGCCCAGTCCCTTAGCTTTTCTGATCCTAGGTTTATTCATTTACAAAAATGGAAAAACATTATTTGTTCTGCCTCCCTTAGAAGATTTGTGTGAAAATCAAACTCAGTAAAATAAATAAATAGACCAAGAGACCATGAAGCATTATGGTCATAAGAGATTTTGTTTTCCATCTTTCATAGCCCACCCCATGTGACAGCATTTATGTACCACACATGGCAGGGTTAATATTTGGACTGACAACTTCTGTTAACTCTGGTAGTTTTTCTTAAATAACTTAATTTTTATAGTTCAGAACTTATGCTTGCAAAGTTAATGAGGGGAAAGATCAATGCCACATAATAAGATATTTCTAAAAATACCAAATAATTAGATTTAATATTAACAGCATTTTTAAGAGTCCTGCTTACATCCATCCTAAATATTTCTCAGATCTATTCCATATCTATGACCACTACCCTCAAGGTTAATACCAGCCTTTATGACTTCTTTGTGTGAATTAGAACACAGTTGTCTCTTTCTCAAATAGGGTAAGGCCTCTCACTGAAGTTCTTGGTGACTGGAGCCCAGACTAGATTCCAGCTTCCATTTGCCCCCTTTTCACTGCACTCTTGTGCAATGAAAAACCTGAACAACCATATGCAGCCACCCTTATGTCCTCATTTAAGCCATGGGATCATACCTAGATTATGACAATAGCTTTTCACTGAATTATCTGATCCTGCCCCTACTTGTACACCATGCCTGCTTCTGCCAGAACACAAACCTGACCTTGGTGTTCTCATGCCCAAAGTCTTAGGATTGCTCTCCATTTCTTTGAGAATAAATTCCAGTTTTCTTAGCTTTATGCAAGGGGTCCTTTATGAGCTGAGCCTTATCTTCTAGCTTTGTCTCTGTGCTGAAAATTCCAAGTTCCCGTAACATCAGAACTTGTAGCTCTCCACAGGCTTCCTGCTATTTTATGCTTTCAGTTTTTGTTCCTACCGATTCTTCTGCATAGACTGCCTCCTAGGCCCACACCTATTCTCTCCTTAATGAAATCCCATTCATCTTGAAGGTTCAGTTTGGTGTCACTGCCCCCAGAAATCTTTCCCTTGCCAGCCCAGCTTGTGCTGAGGAAGGCATGAGGATGAGGTATTACCCCAGTGCATAACTCTTCCTTTCCACCACCATTCTAGAACTGACCACACGACTTGTCAATGTTCTACTATGTCTCTCTTTTCCCTACTAGAGGTCAGTGAATATAAGGACTGTTTCTTATTTAACATTATACTCCTAGCAATGAGCAGAGTGCCTGCCACATAATTATGGGTTCAAGATGCATTTACTGAATGAATGAAAGAATGAATGAAGAATCATAGAATGCTAGCACCAAAAGGGAGTTAATAAATGTTCTAGTTCAGTTTCCTTATTAAATCTAGGAGAAAACTTAGGCCCAGAGAGGGTAAATAGTTAATGAAAGTCACATAGCTAGTTAAGAATTAAAAGTAGGCTTAGGATCAAAATTCCTTTCCTCCTATCTTTACATTTTCCTACACTGACCTCAGACTTATTATCTCTTTAATATCCAACTAAATAGACAGGTACTTTTCTTGAGAGAATTTTCAATTTATAAATCTCTGCTCAAATGCTTTTCTCCCCTATTTTCTGGCAAATACCATCTGTCAACTGGTATTTTATGTGAATGGAATAACAGAAGGTTTGTGCTCTTCAGAAAGTGTTAGAAGTTAATACTTCCCGCTGTGATCCATATTTGGTTGCTTAAAGAGAAAAAGTCTTTTTCAGCATGAATAAGGAAAAATCAACTTGAAGCTTAACTAATTCCTTTAGAAACTGTGGTTGAGTTCAAGGTTGCTTTGATCCTTATGAAACTTTTTTGGAAGTGTGACATGTCTTTTTTTTTTTTAATATAACTCTATCCCCCAAGAGATACCAGAACAAGAGATTGATAAAATTATTAGCTTTGAAACCATTGAAGAATTTACAATGAAGAAAAGGCTGATGTAGACTCCATAAATTCTAAACCTCTGCTGCTGCTGCTAAGTCACTTCAGTCATGTCCGACTCTGTGCAACCCCATAGATGGCAGCTCACCAGGCTCCCCCGTCCCTGGGATTCTCCAGGAAAGACCACTGGAGTGGGTTGCCATTTCCTTCTCCAAAGCATGAAAGTGAAAAGTAAAAGTGAAGTCGCTCAGTCCTGCCCGACTCTTAGTGACCCCATGGACTGCAGCCTACCAGGCTCCTCCATCCATGGGATTTTCCAGGCAAGAGTGCTGGAGTGGGTTGCCATTGCCTTCTCCATCTAAACCTCTACATATACATAAAAATGGTTAAAATAATAAGGCAAAAAACAGATGAGAAAAAATTACCAGTAAATATGACAAAGGACTATAATCTAAGAAGCTCATACAAATTGCTAAGAAAAACATTAAGAGACTCAATAGATAAGTGGGCAATGTAGATGAACAATTTATAAAAGGAAGTGTTATTAGTAAACAAGCATATGGGAAAATGTTTAAACCTTCTAGCAAGAAACAAAGTAAAAAAGAGAACATTAATGAAGTACTTTTTATAGCCATTAAACTAGTCAAACCAAAATGCTATTGACTACACAATGCTGTGGTAAAATTGGCACATGCCTAAATCACTGGTGGCAGTGTAGGCTGGGATAAACATTTTGGGTTTGGATATGTATAGCCTTTGGCATAGTAATCTTGCTTCTGAGAATTCAACCTCAGGAAGTAATCCAAAAGGAGAAAATAAACCATAGTCATAAAAATGTCCATTTAAGTGTTAGCTAGGGTAGAAAAATAAGAAACCATCTAAATATTTAATAAAGGTAAAGTATCTGGTGAAGCAGTAATAGTCTAAAAGATGAGACATTATGCAGTCATTATAATTATGATTTGGAAGACAAGGTAAATAACACAGAAAATACTTAAGACATAAAAAGTGAAAAATAAAGGATAAAGAATATAACTCTAGTATAGTCATGGTTATAATATTTTGTTGGCGTGGACCCAGTTCCCCTGTCCTCATAGTCCCATGAGAGAACTTTTGCTCCACTCTTCAGGAGGAAGTAGTATCAAAGAAGCCTTTTAGCCCTTCTCTTTATCTCTTACTTTTCCTCTCCTAGGGAGGAAAAACGATTTATCTGATTAACAAGCTAGGGAAAGGGTCACTGGGTACATGCATACATATGTTTATTGCTTGTTCTCTTTGGGGGCATTTGCTCTTCTCCCTACCTCTGTTTCCATGTATGATAAGGAGAGCTGGATCAGGGCTCAGGACCTAGCTTCCAAAGGCAAGACTAGAAGTCTCCCTCTCTGTTGTCCCCCGCCTCCTGCTTATCCAGGGTATGACCTTCTGCATGGTTACCTGGGAAATGCCTGGTCTGCAGACCCAGTTCTTCCCATATGCAAATCTCATGTTAGTTGACTTGAAAGGGAGTCAAATGGAACCTCCCCTTTGGTAACTAGTCTAAACCACTTCTTCCAATCCTTTACCAACTATAAACAAATAAGTTTCACTGGGTTCCTGTGTCTAATTCTCGACCGCTTTCAGAGAGAAGAAAAAAAGGCTGAGTAATGAACTCCCCACAATCCTAACACACCCATGCCCACGGACCTAGAAGGGAGTCCCAGCAAAATTAAACCCATTTGATTTATTGGAGGGGTAAATATGGTTGTGAATTCTTTCCCTTTCTTTCATTTGATTTTCCATTAATCTTGTCTGAGATAGAAATAGCTCCAAATCTGTAGGCAGGTAGTAACTACTTCTGGTCTTAGTCCAGGTAATGGTATGTGACTGGCATCCCCCAGAAACCACTTTTCTAAGGACTTTGGCAAGCTTCTTGGGAGCATGAATAGTTTTGTATTTCTCAGGGGTGGCTCTTGAGGGACTATTCACTGGTATAACAATGGGAACCTAACCCAAGTTGGATCAATAAGATCTCTTCCCTAGCATTTAAAAAGCTAATTTGAGAATAAAACTGATACAGAAGTGGATTGACAATGGAGAAGAAGAGAATAGTTAGGGTGTAGGGAAGCTCCTGGCTCCAGGTATTGCTGACAACCAGCTATATATAGCCTTCCTTCTTCTCTACTTGGTAACCTAGACCAGTAAATTCTCATTTTGGCATAAGCTGGCTGCAGTTGGAATCTACCTAAATTCTGACTGCAGAGGGAAACTCTCTGTGAAACTGAATCCCATCAAGGGGTGCTTTGGAATCAGTAATGAAGCTGCCCTGACTCTCATCTAAGGCCTACTTAGGAAGGTTGTATGAAACTATAAAATGTGATCTCTGTCAGAGAAAGGCTATTCTGCATATAATCCATAAGAAGTCACAGTTTAAATAATCACAACACTAGTGTTTTTAAACAGAAGATTAAATCAAAATTGTTCAAAATCACTCACTGCTGTATTTCATCAACTCTGTTAGAATCACAGCAGGTATGAATGAGTAGCAAATTCATGAATTGTGCATTAGTTTCTCTTTTCCCCAAGGCTAATTGTTTGCTTTATTTTTCTTCTATTAGCGCTGTCAGTGCACAGTGACATATAGTAAGCCTTGCATCTTGATGAGAAATAAAAAGAAAATTTTAAATGTGGATATAATTATACAATGCCACAGAGTCTGTTTCCTTTTTCTCCCCACTAGCTCTCATCAAGGCAAGAGTTTTTGGAAATTAACACAATCAGCCCTGAGAATAAAGAAGTCAACAAACAGAGTTTGTATATCTGCTGACTGCTCTCTCCATGAAGAACATTATCCAGAGTTGATCTTTAGCTACTAGGCTGCACAAAGGTTGTGTGTGTGTGTGTGTGTGTGTGTGTGTGCTTGCGCGCGCATAGGCACGTGTGTGTGTGTGTGTAGGTAGGCTGAAATTCACACTGTAGGTTGTTTTCCAAACTGACAGCTCCCTTTCCTGACCTGAATGGCTGTGGGTAGTGACTACAGACTTTGTACCTGGAGTCAGGAGCTCTTTCTCTCCTTGGTACACTGGGCATCCTTCGCTTTTATCAAGTCTGCCAGATAAACCCTTGAAATGGCAGTCAATATTTACTTTGCCTTAGGTCAAATTCTGTTTCTCTTTCACTCTAAGTATCATTTGAGAATACAGAGAATATTGGTGATAGTCAGAACTTCCAGAACTAATTAATACTGTCAGCCACTTATTGGCATAAATTCCTCCTCTATCTCTATTTTTTAAGTGAATGGAATCAGGTTCTAAAGAACTTCTTAAACACCTTGAAATGAAAAAAAATTACAATCACATGTCTATCCCTCAGGTCTTTTTGAAAGTTTCATTTCAATGCAAGTTTTATTTCCCATTCCTTTCCATCATTGTCTCACAAAAAAATGAAATCAAGATATGTTTTGTTCTTTAATCTGATGCATCTCTTTCCATAATGGAGACACTGACCACAAGCCACTCTCCAGAACTTTGACTCATCTTATTTTATTTTCCTCACAGATCTTATGCTCCTATGGAAGACTGAAGACAAAGTGTAGTCCTTCTGGGTAGTCTATATGTCAGAAGATATAAGCTGATAGGAAAATGATAGATATTCTCTTAGATTCCGTCTCTCAGTGAATTAAGGCATCCACAATACCAATGAGCACGTGGTGAAAGGTTTGTGCTTCATATTAAGGGGTGCCTAACTCAGTTAAGACTGTCGTGTGCTTAGAGTAAACATGAGAGTGGCCAATTAAAAACATTAATAAACCCTAGCAAAGAGTGAGTACATAGTGACACATAAAGTGAATTTGCTAGTTTATAGATATTAAGAAGTAATTACCTTTTATCATAAACCTAATTACTGGTATATCAATTTAAGTTTGCAAAGCACCTTCATTATAATCAAGTGAGAGCAGCATCACCAGTACATCATTTTTCTGCTGCTATTCATAGCAAATTTTCTAAAAATACAAGTTGTCTATACTCATTGCCTCTCCTTTGCCTTCCACTGTCTCCTCAGCCAACTCTAATAGGCTTTTGTGAAACATTCTTCAGCAACCACCTTTAATATATATAATTAATACGTTCTAGTATTATATTGGGTTGGCCAAAAAGTTCACTTGAGTTTTTTGTAAGATGAGAAAACCTAAATGAACTTTTTCTTATCTTACAAATAAAAAAACCCAAATGAAATTTTTGGCCAACTCAATATTTCTCAGTAATCTCCATGTGGCTAGGTTTGTTGGTCAATTCCCACTTCTCATTTTTACTTCATCTCTTAGCAAAATTTGACACAATTTATTGCTTTCTTCCTGCCTTGTGAAGTACTAATCTCTTTTATTTCTCCTCCTACCTCACTAGCTGTTCCTTCCCAGTTTCCTTTCTTGATTCACACCTGACCTACTTAATCTCTTAATGGACAAGTGACCCAGGTTCAGCCCTTGGATCTCTTCTCTTTTTCATTTACATCTTCTTTCAGTTCAGTTCAGTTGCTCAGTCATGTCCGACTCTTTGCAACCCCATGAATCACAGCACGCCAGGCCTCCCTGTCCATCACAAACTCCCGGAATTCACTCAAACTCATGTCCATTGAGTCAGTGATGCCATCCAGCCATCTCATCCTCTGTTGTCCCCTTCTAACTCCTGCCCCCAATCCCTCCCAGCATCAGGAAATTGTGTTGGCTCTGCCTCTAAAATAATGTCCCAAATCTGATTGTTTCTTACCACCTCTGCTAAAAATAATCCGGGTCTAAGCCAACATCATTTCTTGTCTGGATTTTTATAATAGTTTCCCCACTGCTCTCTGTTCCACCCTTGCTCCCCTATAGTTTCTTCTCTGCAGAGCAGACAGAATTGTCTCCAAAAAATGTAAGTCCCAAGCAACCTCCTATCACACTTAGAAAAAAAACCCACAGTCTTACGATGGCCTAGAAGCCCCTCTATGATCTTGCCATATCTCCTACTGCTCCCAGTTTTCTTTCCTGTGTTCCAGCCTGTACCTCCAACATATTAAGCAATTCACCTTAGAGTTTTTGCGCTGTCTACTTCTGCCTGGAAAGCTCTTCTACTAAATTTTTGCATGACTGGATTCTTTATATTATTTGGGCTTCTGCTCAGAAGTCTCTACCTCAAATAAGCCTTTGTGGAACATTCTATCAAAAAGACAGTCCATCCATTTTACCCATCCTTCTCTATTCCTCTATTCTACTTTATTTTTTCATAGAAATATTACTCTGTGAAATTATATATTTTATTATTTGTTTATATATTTATTGGATTCCTCTCCACTTAGACTACAAGCAGCATGAAGGCAAAGTCTTTGTCTTGTTTACCAGGACAGCCTTAGTGCTGAGCATATAATAGCTACCCAAAACCCCTGTGGAATGAATGAATCAAACACTGTATTTTATACAAAAGAAAACTAAGGCACGATGGTTAAGTAATTTGCCCCAGGTCAGAGAGACTTTGACTTAAAGTCTTATCTTCATGGTACTTACTCTGGTTGAAATAGCCTATATTCATGGGTACAATGCTTAAACAGAAAGTCTCTGAGGTAAGACCATATCACTAAGCTCTTTCATGATACATACCAGCAATATACAGCATAGCATAGGGCAAAGCCAGCAGACTAGCTTGCAATAAATTTCTAATGCACACACCAACAGATAAGATTTAATACTTATTAATATCTTTCCAAAGACAAGCGTGCTACTGAACCCAAACTTCAACTGATGATGATTGTGTTCCTCTTTAGACTTTTTTTTTAATGGACAGGTTGATTACAAATAATTCATCATTTCAGATTGTTCATTACTTAACAAAGAAATGGAGAGAGGGAGCCAGCATCCTTCCTGCTGTCTCCTACAAGTGGAAATGAGGCTCAGACATCCAGGACTGCACATTAATTTGACTTTTTAAAAATAGGGACTGACAACTTTAATAATTCAAGACATGGATGTCTCTATCTTTGCACATGAGCCTTTTTAATCTTTGGAGACTAAGATAGAAATCATTTCTTTAGTACAAAGTAAAAGAAAGATTTTTTAATTGTGGTCTTTTGTAGATAGCTCTGCTTCATGATGCATTAGTGCCAGGAAGCTTTTTTTTTTTTTTCCTGAGAAAAAAGATGCTCTGTAGTCCTAGGTTTGCATTACAATCCATAAAGTGTGTCTGAAATTCTCCCATTTCTAATTCATTTCTCTGGATCTCTTAGATCTTACTCTTCAATGATCTGTCCCCTCATATGCAAATATTCACGCCCTTCTTCAACCAGCACCACTCCAAAGAATCTGTGAAATCCAAAGGGATTCATTACTAGTATGGTGCTTTGATGGTGTAAGTGTTGGCAAGAAATCACTTATATCTATAAGTGGTATTTATATGGGCAAGATCTTCAACTCTCTTGATGAAACTGGTCGATTAAGATTTTTCTGAGTCAGAAGGTTGACAGGAGCAGGTTTCTTTCTGGATTGACTCCTACTTACAGGACAGAACGCAACACTACACTGAGTAAAGGGGAAAAGTGAGTTTCTGTGCAGAGAGAGTCCCTGGCTCTACTTTTGAAGGGGAGCTATCACTCAGAAGTATAAAGTCAAATTTTGCATCTTTGAAGAGCTCCATGAATTATCTGAGTATGCTTTTCATAAACTGAGTCATCCTTGGAGCCCACCTGCAGTTCTGTGTATTTTCGAGCAGGACATTTAAGAGTTTTGGAGTCAACAGAGAGCTGGGCTTGAATCCCAGGTTACAGTCTATTTGCCCTTATGCAGGTTACATAAGTTTTGTGTCTCCATTTGCTTATCTCTAAAGTGGAGATAAAGTGGAGAAGGCAATGGCACCCCACTCCAGTACTCTTGCTTGGAAAATCCCATGGACGGAGGAGCCTGGTAGGCTGCAGTCCATGGGGTTGCTAAGAGTCGGACAGGACTGAGTGACTTCACTTTCACTTTTCACTTTCATGCATTGGAGAAGGAAATGGCAACCCACTCCAGTGTTCTTGCCTGGAGAATCCCAGGGACGAGGGAGCCTGGTGGGCTGCCGTCTATGGGGTCGCACAGAGTCAGACACAACTGAAGGGACTTAGCAGCAGCAAAGTGGAGATAATGTCAGCCCCTGTGAGGATTACAAAAACTGATGCTTAGGACGGTATCTGACACATAATGCAATTCAGTAAATGGAAGTTATTGGTGCTGATGGTGCCTCCTTTAAAAGGAATAATGTTGTATCTTTGGCATTTACCAGCTGTGTGACTTTAGGCAAGTCAGTTCACATCTCTGAGTTTCAGTGTTCTACTTTTTCAAAGAGGGATAATTACAATATCTACCTGAAATGGCCTTGTGAAGATTACATAAGCAAATCAGTGTAAAGCTCTTTAGTAGAGTACCTGACATGCTGTAAATAAATGAATAAATGTTGATAGTATTCTTGTTGATTCCTTCTTCTCTTGACCAACATGTATCTTTCCTTGGAATAAGAAATCTCTTAGTAAGGAGGGAAAACAGAGGCAGGGGGTTGGGGTGGGGAGTATCTGGATACACAGGAAAGTGAGGGGTTGATGAGACATCAAATGTCATGATGCAACCACAAAAGAGAATATAAATTCAATTATGACATTAAAGTACAGTTTAATTTTCATTTTGGAGGAAATGACAACAGATTGGATCCGATTTGATTAAAAATGAAATCAAGACTAGAAATTCGTCCACAAAGTGATGAAACTGGAAGATTTCTTAGGGGTGACTTTAAGAATTAAATGAACTCCCTCAGCCCTTTTCAGAAAGTAAAAGCCTTGCCCACTTTGAAGTTATTGGAAGGGAGTATTTGATCTACTCATGTGGCCACTGGCACACCACCACTCCTCTCTATCATCTCACTACATAATCCTCATGTGTGCTCTTTGAATCCTGTCCATAGATTGAATTGTCCCAGACTAGGTTCTCAGTCTAGACACTGAGAGAATGTTTGCTGTTTGTGCCGTATGTGAAAAAAAAAATATTCAGTACTCTCCATTTTCAACCACAATTGCTGAAAAATTAAATACAGAAGAAGAAATAAAAAGGACAGATCTAAAATATTCAAGTGCCCACAATTAAAACGTGGATCTCATGACTCTTCCTTAGAATATTTCTTTTAGAAATTGGTAATTTTTAGTGTGTGTCAGATATTAAGGCTCTAAATGCCCTTTACTTATTTTTAGGTAACTTTTAGAACTTGTTCAACAAAATATTCTAGATGTTAGGTTGTGGGCTGATTCTAGTAGGTAGCATAAGTATATAAATTAAATAAAGGTATTTCCAAATGGTTTAGTTCTAGGGATGGTGAGCATTTAGAGGTCTTGCATTATGTAGTTCATGGTTTAAAATAACATATTTTCTTACAAGTGACAGAAAGTTTGAGCTGCCTAATGTTCTAAAAGGCCGGATGTACTCAATTTCTATTTAAACTACTTTTCTAAGAACTGCTATTCCAAATATCCATCCCTCACTGCTCAGATATATTTATGGTATTGATTTTTACTGAGAGTAGTCTTATAAGAAACTGGTGACCCAATAGTTCCAGTTTTTAAATGTTTCTTTTTTTTACTTCTGTTGTTATTGTTTTTCAATCTCCTATACTGGTTGGAAATAGAAAACCCAAAATAGAACAGATTCAGGTAGCTTAGGTAAAATTTAATTGGACTGTAACCCAAGTCACAAGTCATAAAGTATAATTTAGCAGATGCTCAAAACAATCTTGGGAGGTCACCAAAAGGTTTGATTTTAAATAGTTATTTTTCTGTAATAATAGCCAGTTTGTAGGATGCTGTTTATATTCGACTCTTTGACTTTCATTCTAAATTGCTTTTTTACATAGAAGTTTTTACTTTGGAGAATTGTGTGATTTTTTAAAATTGATTTTCATCTATATTTGGGAAGGAGGTAAATGTTTTACCAGAAAACAAGTGATTACTGAAGGGGATGTGTATGGATTCCCAAAGCTGCTATAAACTCACTGGTAGTAATAAATTGTGGTTTCTAGCTTTGATATTTTTTTTTGGGGGGGGGGAGGAGGCAGTGATTGTTCTTTACAAGGAAACATCATACTTTAATGAATGTTTTTAGTGGCTATCACTAAAGCGGCCATTTTAAAAAGACCGAAATATTTGTCACATATTTGTATTTACAGATTTCACTTTTTTATTGTTTAATGATACATGGTGCAATGAATACATAATGGATGTAATACTGCCACCTCTTGGTTATGTAAATGAGGTGCTCTGCAGTCATAATTCTCTGTCTTCAAATTGGAAAATGCAAGTGCTTGAAAGTCAAGGAAGCCTTTTCTATTTTGGTTTGGCAAAACAGTTGTAAATAAATATCTATGCGTGTGTGTGAATGCTCTTCACAGAGCCTCTATAAAGTACATTATCTATGCATTAAAAGATATGTGCACTTACAAAATAAAAGTGACAGTGACATTTTGTGCTGAAGCGTTCCAGGAAACAGTGCTCAGACCTGGAATAAGTTTAAAATTGTTTAGAGTGTCCTTTATTCAATCAAGATCAAGTTAATTCAATCTTTCCTTAACTATAACCTAAGGCATAGAAATCCAATCATTTTCTGTTTTCTTTCTTTTTTTAAAAGAGCATTCCCTCCTCATTTTAATCAATTTTAATCACTTTAGCAAGGTATTAGATAACCAGATTACAGGCTAGAAAAGCTGGCATTTTCTTATTAAGGAAGGTCAAAAAACACTGACTGAAACCGAATTCAGTGCCCCAGGATTAAAAATGCTAAATAACTTTTTTTTCCTTTCACTTAGGTAAGAAGGAGCTTATAGAAACAACACATCAAATAATCTTTCTGTGGTTAGGTAGATGCTAAGATCAATTACCTATTTCAACAAGAATGGCAAGAAGTAGCCACAGCATAACACTGGATAAGTGTTTTACTATTTTAGTAGCAACTCTCGTTTCTACCATACTTTATATTTTACACAGCCCTTCCATATCCACCAGCTCATGTGATCAGATAGTCAGTTTCCTTGGCAGTAGGAGCACATAATGCAGTCATGAAGGACCCACTGCCTTTTGTCTGTCAGGTAGTCAATGGTGCTCTTAGCCCATCAAGAATAATGTGAATGTGCTGTCGTCCAGACACAAAGGTGACCCTGCTGACGGAGGATGGATGTGCACTTGGTGACTGGTGTGGGCAGTAAGGATCATCATACACGTCTGCAGGCCTGTTTCCCCTGGCAACAAAAAACTGGATCAGGACTAGGGACAGAGTGTATAACTCTAGAATAGGTTATACGCTATGTAAAAGCCTGAGGGAGAAAAAAAAAAAATCTCAAAATTGGAAGAGACCTTAGAGACTGGCTTCCCTGGTGGCTCAGTCAGTAAAGAACCTGCCTGCAATGCAGGAAACTGCCTGCAATGCAGAAGTCGCAGGTTTGATCCCTGGGTGGGGAAGATTTGCTGGAGGAGGGCACGGCAACCCACTCCAGTATTCTTGTGTGGAGAATCCCCATGGACAGGCTACAGTCTATAGGGTCACAAAAGAGTCAGACATGACTGAGTGACTAAACCACCACCACCATCACCAAGCGTCCTGAGACGACATGTGAATGGGTCACTCGGCAGATGGGTGGCAGAGCAGGACCAGAAGCTGAGCCCTCCACCGACAAGTCCAATCCCCTCCCTTCCCTCTGTGCTGGGTCTGGGCTCTCTAGTCCTGGCTTCTGCCTACAGGTGTCTTTAGTTGTGGAAGGTGACATCTGATCTCTTCAGGGTGGCTTTACAATTATAAGTGGTAAAGGCTCTTAAGCTCCACCCCTTACTCAATGCTCTGATCAGTGAATCCTCTTGGCTTCAGGGGATAATTACAGGTCCAGGGGCAGCTCCAAGGTCAGGGCTACTTTTCAAATCCAGGATGGAACCTTGTGTGGTCTTCGAAATAAGTGAGCAGAGCTCAAATAATCATCTCAGACAACTCACCAAAGAGGAAGTATCACCAAAGAGGAAGTACGAGAACATGGCCTTTAATTTTCCATAGCTGATGGACAAAGTGCTACCCAGAGAGAAGCAGACATGTGTCTGGCACAAGTCTCCCAGCAGGACTGTGGTCTAGAGGAGCCTGGGTCTTTGCCGGAGCACCACGACCCCTGCATCACAGCTCTAGTGCCTCACCTGACAGGGCAGTGGGGAGGAAGAGCTTTTACAGACTGAGAGGAAATCTGAGGCTAGAGGGTGCTCCATACAGGTTCCATAACCTTGAAGAGATGGTCACTGTGCAAGGTGGCAGCTGGAAGACAGGGGACCCATTTGCTTAAATCGAATTTCCAGCGCTAGCTGCTTTTTCCGGCTTCCCACTGTTCTCCGTGACTGGCCTGACACCTGAACCACTGCCGTGGAGAATTCAAACTATCCAAATAAGTTAGAGCTCCACACGTGTTATGTTCTTCTGGCCCAATAATTAGTCCCGGACCTCAACCCGTGGAAGAACACGATTTCTGTGTTCCAGCAGCTCCCAGTATACACTGGCCATGGAAGCTGCCTAGAGGCTCAGCAAACAGAATCTGGATGACAGGTGTTTGATGCTATAATTCTGCACTGACCTCTGAAGCAGAGATTATGGCAGCAACTATGATCCGGAAAGGGACTCTTTCTGTTATTGGGTGCCCATATAGAGTTGGAAGAATCCGACTGCAGTGCGGGAGAGCTGGGTTCGATCCCTGGGTTGGGAAGATCCCCTGGAGAAGGGAAAGACTATCCACTCCAGTATTCTGGCCTCGAGAATTCCATGCTGTATAGTCCATGGTGTCACAAAGTGTTGGACGCGACTGAGCAACTTTCATTTCACTTTAGAGTTGGAAAGAGAAGGGATCTGAACTTCTGGTAATGAGGTCTCAGTCAGTCAAAGGGAAGAGAGAGCTTTGTGTAATGTGTGGTGTGGAAAATGTATGTGAGCGCCTCCTTGGAATGATGTAAGAGTGTGGAAGTGTTTTATTCTGGGCCCGTGTGTGTTGTGTGTCTGTGGATGTCCTGTTTGTCTGGGCAAAGCACTGTGAAGGGAGGGGGTAGGATGTGTGTGGTGTGTATGGTGATGGGGCCTGGAGAGGGAACTTTGAAGGAGAGAGACTTAGTATTCAGTAGTGGGATGGCTGAGGGACACTAGGGAAGCTTGATATTTGGGGCTTTCTGGGACCCTGGAATCAGACAGCATCCTAATCAGAAATTCTAGATCTTTCTTAGCTGGCAGACCACCGATAAATAGCTATAATTTCTTGAGCATTTACCATGTGCTAAGGTCTTTCCATGCATGTGTTCATTTTGCTCCCCTAACAATGTTGTGAAGTAGCACTACTACCTCCCGGTTTCTGCAGATGAAGAAACTGAAGCACAGAGTGCTTAAATACCTTCCCTCAGGCCACTTAACCAGTAAATGGCAGAGCCAGAATGTGAACCCAGGCTACCGGGCTCCATAGCCCCTGCTCTTTGCCACAATTCTCTACAGTCTCTTACCTGTCACCTCCCTGTCAACACCCACTCATTCTGAGGACCTCCTTTTACAGCTGCAAAAATGGGAGCCTGGGGAGGAGAAGCCGATTGCCTGGGTCTTTGGTAGAGCCCAGCATTTCCAGCACTCTGGTCTGTCTTTGACGTTGGGCAGCCAGCCTCCTGGGGTGGGTGGGGTCATCTTTTCCTTGAGCATCAAACACAATTCTGGCCCTGCTGTCAGTAGCAGCCAGTCAGAAACAAAGTCCCTTTGCTGGTTTGAAGGCAAATGGAATCACTGCATTTTGCTTCCCTTTTGTCATTAATATTGTGAATGAAAGTATATTTTGCTTAAGACTGCACAACCCCTTCCAAAGTACTCCAATCTCTCAGTCTTGGAGTATTAGGGAGAAAGCGAGTTTGACAGATCTAGTGAAACACCTCACAGGACACTAATCCAGGAGGGTTATTGCCTATTTTTTTTTAAATAGCCAAAGTGCTAAGGCAGGATCTGTGATAAGACCAGAAGCTAAGCCATAGGAATATGAAGATTCATTTATGAATGGTTCTTGGTGATATGACAAAATGAAACGAAATATAAAGAACTGTAAAATTGCTTTTTAACTTTAAATTTTACGCTGTGTAGCCATGTGTATATGATAAGCAAAACAGAACCACAAATGGCTGATCAATGTTTTTGACCATCTTAATGGCCAAATGGTATGTATTGCTTGGGTGTTGGGATCATTTGTACACAGATTAGGCAAGGCTGCCCACCTCCAAGATGAGCTGCTTGGGGATGAACTAGCCCGAGCAGTGGTTGTGAGATATCCCCTTCCTAAACTTTTGGAGCAGCATACGGCCCATCTATTTTTCTACTAAATTGGAAATATGATGTTTTTAACCAAGAAGCAAATTCTAGACTTGGAAGAAATAGATACAAAGCCCAGCTTGTAAATCAGGAATGCACATTATGCACTTTATTCTGGAAATATAGCAAATGCACCCAAAAATGAACTATTTAAATCAGTGGATGAGCCAACTTTCCAGAAAATGGTTAAAACAGCCATGGAGGATAAGAGAAAGCTTATTTAAGAGCATGACCTTCAAATATATGTACATGTATATATATACACACACACAATAGAATACTACTCATCCATAAAAAAAGAATGAAATGACATTTGGAGCAATGTGGATAGACCTAGAGGTCATACTAAGTCAGAAAGAGAAAGACAAGTACCTTATGATACCACTAATATGTGGAATCTAAAATAAGATGCAAATGAACTTAACTATGAAACAGAAACAGACTCATACACATAGAGAACAGACTTGTCGTTTTGTTCTCTCAGGGGGGAAGGGAGTCGGGGAGGAGTGGATGGGAATTTGGGATTAGCAGATGCAAAGTATTATATAGAGAATGGATAAACAACAAGGCCCTACTGTATAGCACAGGGAACTATGTTCAATATCCTGTGGTTAATTATAATGGAAATGAATATGAAAAAGAATATATATATATATATATATACACACACACATATATCTGTACATATATTGGGTTGGCCAAAAAGTTCATTGTGGATTTTCCAAAAGATGTTACAAATATTTGACCAATCTAATATACATCACATATACATGTACATAGCAGCTCAGTGGTAAAGAATCTGCCTGCAATGCAGGAGACTCAGGTTTGATCCCTGGGTTAGAAGATCCCCTGAAGAAGGAAATGGCTACCCACACCAGTATTCTTGCCTGGAGAATTCCATGGACAGAGAAGCCTGGTGGGCTACAGTTCATGGGGTCGCAAAGAGTTGGACACGACTGAATGACTAACACTTTCACTTTCATATATACACACATATATATTCTTTTTCATATTCTTTTCGACATGCAACCCAATATATGTATACACACACACACTCAGATAACTGAATCACTTTGCTTTACACTAGAAACTAACAAAACATTGTGAAACAAGTAAACTTCAAAAAAAAATTTTTTTTAAAAAAGAGCACAACCATCAAAAATGGCTAGGTTCTCCACCTCATACTAGCTAACAGGACAGAAGATTGGCAGTTCTGGTGAGTACAGTTTCCTGTAGTTTTTTTTTTTTTTTTTTTTAAGCTTTTAATAGAAGTTACGCCAGGGTAACTGCCCATATCTGGGTAGAAATGGAGGGGGAGGGGTGGAAGATTGACAGCAGCTTCTGACACACAGGAGCAATACTATTTTAAACAATTTTTTTTCTTGTTTTTAAACAATGACAAGAATTTAATATCAAATAGAAGGACAAGAGAAAGATGAAGATAAGCAATTAGGAAGTTAGACACATAGTTGCAAATTCCTCCCTAATATTTCCAGGTCTAATTTTTGAAGTGTTAGGCTAATGTGCAGAAAGACAATAGATTTGTAGCTGAGAAATGATGCTCCTGAGATCTTAATTGTTATTTAAAATAATGAGAACTGCACAAGAACTTGAAAATATAATAGTGGTTATTTAATCATTTTGATAGTTTGCAACAGCAGAAATGTCACGCATTCTCTGCAAAGTTTTATGTTTCCTTTGATCTATTTCTTTGTGGATTCCCTAGCTCCAACAGTTATTTCTTAAAATAATCACTCCTGCTTATTCTGTTAAATAGAAAAATTTTAGCTATTGTACATAAATCTTGGGAAGAATAAAGTTACCCTGCTCCCCAAAGCTTGAATAACACTCATGCATGCATGTTCAGTCACATACGATTTTTTACGACTCCATGGACTGTAGCCCACCAGGCTCCTCTGTCCATGGAGGTTTTCAGGCAAGAATACTGAAGCGGGGTTTCATTTCCTTCTCCAAGGGGTCTTCCCTACCCAGGGATTAAATCTGGGTCTCCTTTGCCTCCTGCGTTGGCAGGTGGATTCTTTACTACTGCACCACCTGGGAAGCCCAAATAGCACTCAAATATATTCAAATATGCATTATCATTTGTCTCTATAAGGCAGATACCTTGTCTGTAAGGCAGATACTTCTTTCCATTTAACAGATAAAAAAAGCTGAGGCCCCAAGACATTAAGTGACTTATTAAGATCATCTCCTAAGTGGTAGAGCTAAATGTAAGTCATGTTTCTGACTCTACCATTCTATATCTAAAGGATGTCTGACCGCAGAGCGACTTTCAAAATGTAACTCAGATGTTTGACACTGGTTACTGGAGTGCAGACTACCATTTAGCAAGGTGAACTGGCCATTCATCTTCACATTCACCTTCAGTCCAACAAGTGGGATCGGTGGAGGAGTGGGGGTTGGGGCAGGGGGACTGGAAAGGATTGCATGTGAGCACAGCTCCCCCTGGATTCAGTGGGCCAGATGCATAGTTTGTGAGGCCAAGTGCAAAATGCAAATACAGGGCTCCTTGTTCAAAAATCCATAAGCACTTCAAGACATCAAGAACTGAGCAGTCAACCAAGTCCAGGGCCCTTCTAATCACAGGCCCTGTGACAACACAGGTTGCTTGCCTGGCGGCTGGCCCCGACCCCACCCAGAGCACTAACTGTGAGTGTTCAGAAGATTTTTTCTCAGGGACTACTCCATTAGGAAAATGACCAGAGACTGCCTACGAGAAACTGCCAAGGAAATAAGCAAAAAGTAAGATGAAAAGAATAAGTGTCCCTCCAATAAAAGAAATAGGAGACATCTGTGCAAACACAGATGAGAGTGACAAGAGTTGATCAAGTATGAGGGCAGACAAATAGTAGGTACTCAGAGAATATCTGTCAAAAGACTAACAGCATGGAAACTGTATTTAGTCACATACCTCCCCCATCCCCTAACTTCAACAGGTATTGTATTACGGAGAGCTGAGAATGCACAATTTATGTAAGTGATTTCCAGGAGCTCAGAACCTGGGGTCAACATCTTGGAGGAACAAGCAATTTCCTACTACATAGAATTCTCCAAAGGCATGGCCAGGACAGTTTCTTAATGCGCCCACTTTCCCTGGGATGCATGCCTTTAGTGTTAGCCGCAGAGTTTGTCACGACCCACTGATGGCTCTGATCAAGGATTCTATAGGGTTGCTCCTACTGAAACAAAACATAAATACAGTATACTAACGCATATATATGGAATTTAGAAAGATGGTAACAATAACCCGGTGTACGAGACAGCAAAAGAGACACTGATGTATAGAACAGTCTTATGGACTCTGTGGGAGAGGGAGAGGGTGGGTAGATTTGGGAGAATGGCAATGAAACATGTAAAATATCATGTAGGAAACGAGTTGCCAGTCCAGGTTCAATGCACGATGCTGGATGCTTGGGGCTGGTGCACTGGGACGGCCCAGAGGGATGGTATGGGGAGGGAGGAGGGAGGAGGGTTCGGGATGGGGAACACATGTATACCTGTGGTGGATTCATTTTGATATTTGGCAAAACTAATACAATTATGTAAAGTTTAAAAATAAAATAAAATTAGAAAAAAAAAAGGATATAAAAAAAAAAAAAAAAACATTACCTGGAAGCTGGGACTGAGGCACTACATAAGAGGAACAAAAAATAGCTCCTTTCCAGCTAAAATTAAAAATATTATCTTGAGAGCCAGTTTAAAAATTCAGACACAGGAATGAGGCCAACTTAAATCTGAAATCCCCCTTTGCTATTTTGAACTTTGTGATCTTGTCTACATCGCTAATCTTTCTAGCATTAGTTTCCTTTCATGTAAAATGAGGATAATACCAACAACATTAGGATGCTGTTAAGGAATTAGTGAGATCATTAAAGTGTGTAAGTTGCTTAGCACCTGTGCCTGGCAATTGATAAACACATAATAAATACAACTACTGTAATTATTGGAAACATTAAATAAGTATTGCCCATATTAGGTCCAGATCATAAAGACTATTTTATATCTTTATGAAAAGTGTAATGATCCTAAATATATCAACAGTGTATGTTCTTGGGATATCAAATCAAAGGTTTTTAAATATTAGTAGGCCTTTGAACAGAATACATGATTTTGAGCTAAGTTCCTTCAGTTATGTCTGACTTTTGTGACCCTATGGATTGTAGCCCTCTGGGCTCATGGACAGAGATCCATGAGATTCTGCAGGCAAGAATACTGGAGTGGGATGCCATGCCCTCCTCCAGGGGATCTTCTGGACCCAGGGATCAAACCTGTGTCTCTTACATCTCCTGCATTGGCAGCTTGGTTCTTTACTACTAGGGCCAACTGGGAAGCCCCTTACATGTTTTTAGGTGTAGTTTAGAGAGAGTTTGGGGAGTGGTAACAAAAGTGCCAGCACAGCATTTTATTTTAAACTCTATACTTTGGGGGTTATTTTGATGAGTTTTCAATTAAAACACATTCATTTAATATGTAGGTGTTAATGACATGGAACAACAGACTGGTTCCAAATAGGGAAAGGAGTACGTCAAGGCTGTATATTGTCACCCTGTTTATTTAAATTCTATGCAGAGCACATCATGAGAAACACTGGGCTGGAGGAAGCACAAGCTGGAATCAAGACTGCCAGGAGAAATATCAATAACCTCAGATATGCAATGACACCACCCTTATGGCAGAAAGTGAAGAAGAACTAAAGCACCTCTTGATGAAAGTGAAAGAGGAGAGTGAAAAAGTTGGCTTAAAGCTCAACGTTCAGAAAACTAAGCTCATGGCATCTGGTCCCATCACTTCATGGCAAATAGATGGGGAAACAGTGGACACAGTGGCTGAGTTTATTTTGGGTGGCTCCAAAATCACTGCAGATGGTGACGGCAGCCATGAAATTAAAAGACACTTACTACTTGGAAGGAAAGTTATGACCAATCTAGACAGCATATTAAAAAGCAGAAACATTACTTTGCCAACAAAGGTCCGTTTAGTCAAGGCTATGGTTTTTCCAGTGGTCATGTATGGATGTGAGAGTTGGACTATAAAGAAAGCTGAGCACCAAAGAATTGATGCTTTTGAACTGTGGTGTTGGAGAAGACTCCTGAGAGTCCCTTGGACTGGAGGAGATCCAACCAGTCCATCCTAAAGGAGATCAGTCTTGGGTGTTCATTGGAAGGACTGATGTTGAAGCTGAAACTCCAATACTTTGGCCACCTGATGCGAAGGGCTGATTCATTTGAAAAGACCCTGATGCTGGGAAATATTGAGGGCAGGAGGAGAAGGGGACGACAGAGGATGAGATGGTTGGATGGCATCACCGACTCAATGGACATGGGTTTGGGTAGACTCCGGCAGTTGGTGATGGACAGGGAGGCCTGGCGTGCTGTGGTTCATGGGGTCACAGAGAGTCGGGCACGGCTGAGCAACTGAACTGAACTGAACTGAATGACAGTTACATAAATAACTGTAATGACAATCATGTGAAATAATTTATATATAAGAATTAAGTCTGGAAGGGAATATGGAAAATAAAAAGGATTGCACTGGCAGGGACAAGAGCTTATTTTTAAGTGCTCAGTTTAATGTTGTAGAATTGTTAATTTAGCAATAAGTAGTATTTTAGGTATACTTAGGTTTAGAAAAGAAAAGAGATTCCCAGTCATATAAGATAGTTTTACTCATGCATAATTAAAAGAAGAAATAAACATTTGCCTTGTTCTTATATTTCCTTTAAAACATGAAATTGGAAGAAGGGGTCAAATATCCCAAATCACTAAAGAATTGCCTCTTGATTTTAAGTAAACAACATCCTTTGATCTTTGCTTTTAAAATGCAGTGTATTGTTTTCCATAAATACCCACACCAAAACAAGGGCTGTGGTTTTACTAATTTCTTCTTGAAATCCATAGCTCCAGGCTTTGGCTCTACATGCGCATCGATGTGATCATTCCCCCAAGATCACTACAACTAACAGCCTACACCTGGAAGTCAAATGAATCCTTCTACAATAAAAGACTTTCCGGTACAGTTTACCCCTCTCCTCTTCCTCAGTTGTATTCAAGTGGCTGTAGGCTAAGGCACAAACTCCTTATTTAATGTGTCCTTGTGGTCTTTCACAGCTGGGCTCCTCTTTCTTCAATGTTATCTCCTACAACCTCGCAGTAAACTAAACCTTTCTCTATTGTTTCTCCCAGCCTGACGTACATTGTACTTCCCTGTTTCCTAGCTATTCTTTTAAGAAACAGCTTGAGACCAGCATTCTTGGGGAAAGTCCTCCCTTTCTCTGCAGGCCCTTGGGGATCTCTGCTTTCACTGCCTCCTCTGCATGTACCTCCTATGTATCTGAACATTCTTGGCCTTGAGCACTTGCTGCCTGATGCGTGGCCTTGATCTCTATCCTGCCACTGATGCCGCCTCTTTTCCCCTTCCAGCAGGGCAGGCAAACATCAGTGTAGTTTATTGATCATGATGATAGTAGAGCAATGACTGTGGGGGGAAAAAAAAACTGATGGATAAATAGTGGGAATCTATCCCTTTCATGTATCCTAAGTTCTTACCAACAGTTTCAGCTTGAAGCATATAATTGCATCCTTGCTGCTGTGTAACTTGTAATGGTCCTCACATAGTTTTCTTATATGGGTGCTACCTTCCCCCCACAAATATCAGTGCACCAAAGGCAAGACTCTGTTTGTCTTCATCCTTCTTAGTAATATTGGATTTAGCAGGGCCACCTAAAGGTTCAGTTATGTCTTTGTGCCTAAGTAACCATAAATAACCAAGAAGGGAGGTCTGGACAGCACCTGAAAGGGAAGGGTATTAACCTAACCCCCTTGATTCCTCCTTCCAAGTTTGAGTATTTTTGTTGGTTGTGGTACATCTTGGAGAACGCAATGGCACCCCACTCCAGTACTCTTGCCTGGAAAATCCCATGGATGGAGGAGCCTGGTAGGCTGCAGTCCATGGGGTCGCTTAGAGTCAGACATGACTGAGCGACTTCACTTTCACTTTTCACTTTCATGCATTGGAGAAGGAAATGGCAACCCACTCCAGTGTTCTTGCCTGGAGAATCCCAGGGATGGGGGAGCCTGGTGGGCTGCCGTCTATGGGGTCTCACAGAGTCGGACACGACTGAAGCGACTTAGCAGCAGCAGCAGCAGTGGTACATCTGGTAGCTTGGCACAAAAGACATGTCTTAATAAAAATGTTAATGCCCTCCCCACGCTATGGGTGTATGTGTGGGGGTCATGGTAGTAGAATGTTTTTGGAAGATAAGGTGTTACACTTGAGGTTGAGAGCAATTTAGGCCAAAATGCATTTAATCCAGGAAAGTTTTGCAGGGAAAGCTAGATCAAAGGTAGGACTGGGACACCAATATGTTATCATAAGGAAAGTCCTGGATGAGAAGTCAGGAAATCTGGGCTCTTATCCCTGTGAATGGATCCATCTCCTCAAAACTCTAAGCTTAATTTTTTTTATTTGTAAAATGAGAGGCTTGGTCTTGCTAAGGTTTATATTAGAATCGCTGGATTCTTGAGACACAATCAGATACGAAAACCCTCCCTTCCAACATCTACATCAATGGGCCAGTGAGCCACTGCCTGTGTACCTCCTGTGAATGGGATCTAGGAACCTCTCTAGGAAGCCCATTTGTTTTAATGCAACTTTGATTCTTGGGCGGTTTTATTTTCTCAAATGATATCCCTTCTAGCTGTACACCTGAATTTTGATGAGATGCCTGGGATAATCTGGCAGATCAAATCGGAGGCCTCATCAGACACAGGCGAATGGACAATGTGATGTATGTGTGTGTGCTCAATCGCTCAGTTGTGTCTGACTCTCTGAAATCCCCTGGACTGTAGCCCCCTGGGCTCCTCCATCCATGGGATTCTCCAGGCAAGAATACTGGAGTAGGTTCCCTCCTCCAGGGGATCATCCCAACCCAGGGATCAAACTTGGGTCTCCTGCATTTCCTGCATTGAAAGGCAGATTCTTTTACTGCTGAGCAACCTGGGAAGCCCTGGCAATGTGATAGAGGGGGAGAAATCAACAAC
Organism: Bos indicus x Bos taurus; assembly: GCF_003369695.1. Lineage (NCBI taxonomy): Eukaryota > Metazoa > Chordata > Mammalia > Artiodactyla > Bovidae > Bos > Bos indicus x Bos taurus. The sequence goes on from NC_040105.1 coordinate 124,191,675, forward strand.
CTGTAAGAAGTGAGTTTACAAGAGGGAAAGGGAAGAAGAGGATAGAAATATAAAATATGACACAGAGAGAGTCAAAATAAGCATATCAAGAAGCTGCTAAGGCCAGGAGGATGAGACCACCAAAGAGAGTAACATTTTATTGATGTGAGGTAGGCCACAAGAGTCTTCAATGGCAGCGGCAGCTACTCCCACATCCTCCATTTCCTTAGTACATCACTGAACACGAATCAGCTCTCAAGGAAACCTCTGGTGCTGTGTTTGCTTCCTGTTGGGATTTATCTAATTTGGCAACGTATCTAAATGACTAAGCATCTTGAAAAATTCTTACAAATTTTGTTGTTGTTCAGTTGCTCAGTCATGTCCAACTCTTTGCAACCCCATGGACTGCAGCACGCCAGACTTCCCTGTCCTTCACCATCTCCTGGAGTTTACTCAAACTCATGTCCATCTCATCCTCTGTCACCACCTTCTCCTCCTGCCCTCAATCTTTCCCAGCATCAGGGTCTTTTCCAATGAGTTGGCTCTTCGCATCAGGTGGCCCAAGTATTGGAGCTTCAGCATCAGTCCTTCTGATGAATATTCAGGGTTGATTTCCTTAATCCTAAAGTCCATATTAACAAATTTAGTTTCAGCAAAGCTTCTAATCATCCAAAGTGCACCTTTTCAGCTTGCTGAGAACCATGATCAGTAGGCACTTGGGCTCACAGGAGTTATTTCTGCCTTCAGACTACCTTCTTCTTCTGTCATGGTTTCCATCACCCTGTTGACACTGTCCCTGAGTCACTTGCCATCTGAATGTGCACACCAGCTGCGTGGGAGGCAGTCTCTAGAGGTGCTGCAGGAAGGCAGCCTAAAATGAAATATTTGCTACAGCAATCTGAACCGGGCTGCCTGGAAAGCAGTGGAGCTCTTTGTGTGCCAGGGAGAAGGAGCAGGGGAGATGGAGGGAGGGAGCTAACACCTACTGCAGCCCCTCGCTGCTGTGTGGCAGGAACAGTGCTAAATGCATGGAGCTTCTCATTTACTCCCCACAAAACTGCTATAAGCTGATGGGTATTATTGTCCCCATTTAGATTCATTTATTCATCCACTGAGTTAACATACATGATTGCATATGTTCTGTGATAAGGAAACTGAGCCTGAGAGGGGGACAGACTTGCAGAGGGCCCAGAGCTAGCACCCTATCTTGTCTGCTCCCAGTCTTTGCTGAAATCGGAATATCAAAAATACTCCCCTGAGGATAAGAAGGGTAAAGTGGCTTCTCCCTTATCTCCTGGTAACACAGATTATAATTAGAATGGCCAAAGAGATCAGATGATTACTGGTAACACAGATTATAATTAGAATGGCCAAAGAGATCAGATGATTACAGGAAATAATTCTGTAAATATACTAAATACAAGAACAATGTGACTTGGGGTTTGGCAACTCATCACTACATCAAATGATCTGGTAGGTAGTTCCATACCCATCTCTCTTCCAATGTATCATTCTGCTTTGTAAGAATAAATGGCATCTTTGCCCATTGCTTTGAGAAACCTACCTCTAAGGAAGTCCCTCTAGTTCTGACCTAAACCATCTGGATTGACTTCCAAAGAACTAATTTGACTAGATTGGTTTTTCTATCACTTGCCTGATGTTTACATAGACACAACCAAGGAATTCAGTAAAGTCAAATGAATGCTTTTGCTTCTTCCTAGCTCTGTGAAGCTTGGAGCCTTCAGGTTGTTCAGGTACAAGCAGCCTACACTGCAGTATAAACACGAGGGCTCCATGAGCTTAGGCATTAGAAAACTGACAGCTGCTATTAGAAGTTCCATTCTTCCCCTCATGAAGCCCCATGAGGCTGACACTGTCCCAGCTGTGCCTTTGTCAAGTTCAAGCTCATAAAGTTGTCGAGTGAGTAAAATAAAGTCCAATGTCTCTGCCTGCATTGAAGCTGGATCTTGGCCATGACCTGTCCTTGAGGCATTTGGTCAGAGTTTGGTGGAAGCTGTCAGTTAGTATCCCTCCCATCCCAGTACCAGCTCAACTAGAATCAAGGATCTGCTGGTTGAATCCAGGCTTAAACCAGTTTCCAAGCTACTAAAGGCATCAGTCCCATTAAACAGGGTTCAAGGTAAAGGAAGAGATTAATCTCTGGAGGCTACTGGCCAATGGTTCTTAATGATCGTGAGAACAGGGGATGTGTTTAATTTCTGTAAACTCTTGGAGTACTGATAGAGGAGGAATAGCAGGTCATGGTTGATAGGGGAGGTCTTAGCAGGAAGAACCTGAGCAGAGTCAAGGAGGGAAGACAGACAGCATGGGAGTGGATCAGGGGAAGAGAGAGAACCTGGAGCCTCTGAGGGATCCAGGAGGGCATGGGGACCTCATCGTGCTAACAGAAAGGTAAAGAGTAGTATTTGCCAAGTGCCTACTATGTACCAGGCACCATGCCAATTGTTAGACACGTTCTTTCATTGAATTCTCCTGTCAACTCTATGAATGAGCTCTTATTATCTTGATTTCGTAGATCAGGAAAATGAGGCTCAGAGACATGAAGTCATTAGCCCAAGGGCACATAGCTGGTGAGTGTCAGAGTCCAGAGTGAAACTCAGGCCTGTCTCCCTTTATAGTTTTTTCACTATTTCAGCTGCCTCTAAGAAAAGGGAGTTAAAACTCTGAAGCAGGCACACCTCCATCCAGAGTCCCAGTGAGCACTAAGAGAGCAAGAGGCAATTGTGGATTCAGGAAAGTGTGGAAGGCAGGGTAGCTGGGGAATGCTGAGAGAATCCAGGCTGGTAAACATCCCCTCAATGCAGGAGACCCCGGTTTGATTCCTGGGTTGGTAAGATCCGCTGGAGAAGGGACAGGCTATCCACTCCAGTATTCTTGGGCTTCCATGGTGGCTCAGCTGGTAAAGAATCCGTCTGCAATGCAGGAGACCTGGGTTTGATCCCTGGGTTGGGGAGATCCCCTGGAGAAGGAAAAGGCTACCCACTCCAGTATTCTGGCCTGGAGAATTCCACGGACTGTATAGAGTTGGACACGACTGAGCAACTTTCACTTCACTTCAAGCATCCTCTCACCTCCCAGTGGCCTCAGAATTCCCAAGAACAACACAAGCAAAGGCTAGGGAGTTTGCACTCAATACTGGAAAAGCAGGAATGAGAGTGTGATGTCATTAACACACTATTTTCCTGGCTGTTTTCACATAGTTCCTGGTGCAGGAAGAGAGTCCTTCACGTCTCAGATGCTGGCCTAATGAGAGTACATACCACAATGTAGCAAAGGGCTCTCAAATCAATAATGTTTTCTGGCACACACCTCCTTGGTAAGCACTTTTGCAAGGTGGACATAAAAATAAATGTGCAATGTAATATTTAAGAGTAACCTTTAGCTATTAAGCTGATTGCCTATCAAACTGTTACCTTTACGATAGCAGCTTGCTACTTTACGCTCACTTAAAATCCCTATATGCAGGAGCCTCATCCAACACACCCTGTCCCAGCTGAGGGGTGATGGAGGGGGATAAAGGTAGGGAGGCCTTGTGTCCTTCTTAAGTCAGGAAGCCCACCTTCGGTCTTTACTTTTCCCTGTCCTAATAAATGTCCTAATAAAAAGTCCATTGCCTTTCCATATTTCTGCATGTCTGGGCTTGCCCATCATTCCAGATGAAGAAGGCTGCCACAGGCCTTTCCGTCCCGACCAAGAGTCAGCTGAACTGAAGGAACCTTAAAAATAAGCCCAGCTCAGAGAGCTGGTATCAGAAAATGAAAACTCTTTCTGTGCTTTCACCAATCAATTCTTCATGTGGAATACTATCTGACCCAATAGTCACTCTCATTTTTTTTTTAAAATCTTTTCCTAGCAAGGAGAAAATTCTTCACATGCTTAATTATCACCTTTCTAGCCTAGGTCCAGAGATCTCCAAGGATTTCTGATACAGCAAATTCAAAAAATGATGTGACATTTTCTTTTAGTAGGCAGAGATGGTGAGTCCTGAATCCTTTCTCAGCTGGGCTAATGAACAGGGGTATTTGAAGCAACTGTCCTATCCTGGAGCACTTCTGCCCACAGTCTGTGTTCAAATATGTAAAACAAAAATTGAATGTGTGATGATTAATAAGTCTGATTGCCTATTCTAACCATCCCCAGTGGGTTTTCAAGTCTCTTTGGTAATCCCAATTCAAAAACATACACACATGCATGTGTGCACACGGATGTGCTTAAATACACATATACATACACGCAGACTACATAAAAGGCAACCTTCACTCCCAGGCTGGAAAAAGGAAGGTATTCTATGCATGAGGCCAGGCTAGCTGTGCTCTATGAAATAATGATTAGAGCATGCATTTATTGGATGCACACTATGGGCCAGGCAAACTGTCAAATTGTTTTCTTAACATTATTGAATTTGATCCTCACATATTATTTATCACCATTTCATATATGAGGGAAATTGAGACTCAGAGAGTCTAAGTAATTTGCCCAAGTTCACATAGTTAGTGAGGAAAAGAACTTGGCCTGCAGCCCAGGTTTCCCTGACTGACTATGCACATTCTTTAATTATTGATTTCGCTGCCTACAGAAAATATGGCAACCTTGCTCAAGATTTGAAGGGTTACTCAAGGCTCTATCAGCCCTCAGTTTGGAAGCACAATGGAATACATGAATACAAGTGTGGGTCTCAGGCAATGATCAACAAACACTGTGGTCAAATAACTGCCTCACATAGCACTATATCCATTTAAATGTCTTCAAGTGCAGATGTCAGCGTAGTTTAACATCGTGCAATTAGAGTCCTTTCCTATGCAGAACGTGGTGTTGCATAAATTAGCTGACTACCTATGCCAACGTGTCTTAAAGACAGTTGGGCAAATTAAGGGGCAAAAAAAGTATATTTCTCAGTAAGTCCCTCAGAATAACCAAGAACACGGAGGAAAAGAAAGCAATTGCTCAACCAGATTATGAGTTTCAAATGGAGCTTTTCAGAGCAGGGACAAAATGAATAAGCACAAGACCTAACCAGATGGTGGGGAAAAGGCATTGCTTCACTCAATGGTCTCTCAGGAAAGGCAAGAAACAGGTTTTCTAAAATATATAAATGAATCCAGCTGTTCTACTTAGACTCCTTGGCCGCAGTGAAGTATCTGAAGTTGAACTAAATATTGATGACTAAGAACAAAGGAACATGAAAATCCACCCCTCTGCATGCTGATAAATTACTGTACCCTAAAGGTAAAAAGGTTGGAGGTTAAAGTGCTGTGCATTTTGTTGAATCTCTTAATAGCATTGATCGAAGAAACTCACAATGGGGTTTTAGGCTAATTGTGAGATGTTGGATTTTACATAGATCAGTGCTCCTCAAATTTTAATGAGTTTACCTATCCTCTGGGATCTTGTAGATTTTGATCCAGCCAGTTTGGGGTGTAGCCTGAAATTACGCATTTTTAACATGTTCTCATGTTACGCTGAGTAACTTTGGGACTTCAGGTGGTGCAAGTGGTAAAGAACCCATTCCCCACTGCAGGAGACATGAGAGATGAGGGTTTGATCCCTGGGTTGGGAAGATCCCCTGGAGAAGGAAATGGCAACCCACTCCAGTTTTCCTGCCTGGAGAATCCCATGGACAGAGGAGCCTGACGGGCTACAGTCAATAGGATCACCCAGAGTGGGACATGACTGAAGCAACTTAGCACGCACAGGAGTAAGCCATCTGGGTTGTTAGTTGGGTGAGGGAACTGCCTTTGTTGGAGGAAGACACTACTGCATATTCGTGTTGAATGCAAAACATAGACATTTTAAGTGAAAAAAGGTCACAATGTAGACTTCACCTAAATTAAAAATTTTGCCCAACAAAACATACTATTAAGAACATGTCAGGACTCCAAATAGGATAAAGTATTTGCAATACATATATCTGATAAGGGGCTTATACCAAGAATGTATAAATAATTTCTATAACTCAACAATAAGAAAACAAATAACCCAATTAAAAATGGGCAAAATACTTGAACAGACACTGACAAAAGAAGATACATGAATGGCCAATAAGCACTTGAAAAGGTGCTCAACATCAATAATCAAGGGACAAAACCATAATGAGATACCATCTCATACATGGGAGAGGCAACAATTACTGGTAAGGATGTGGAACAAGTGGAATGCTCATGCATTAAGGGTAGAGGTGTAAACTTTTACAGCTACTTTAAAAAGCTGGCCTTTTTTTTTTAAAGTTGGGTGTCTCCGGTGGCACAGTGGTAAAAGAATCTGCCTGCAATGCAGGAGATGCAAGAGACCTGGGTTTGATCCCTGGGCCAGGAAGATCCCCTGGAGGAGGAAATGGCAACACACTCCAGTGTTCTTGCCTGGGAAATCCCATGGACAGAGAAGCTTGGTGGGCTACAGTCCATGGGGTCGCCAAGAGTTGAACACACACATGCACACTTTTACAACTACTTTTAAAAGCTGGCAATTTCTTTTAAAGTTAGACATATATATTCCCTATGATCCAGAGATTCCAGTCTTAGGTGTTTATTGAAGAGATGAAAAACATGTCTATAGAAAGACTTGAACAAGAGTCTTATTCATAATATGAAAAAATAACAGCAACTCAAAAATTCATTAGCAGGAGGTTGAAAAACAATTTGTGTTGTATTCATCCAATAAAGTACCACTCAGCAACAGAAGGGAATGAGCATCCATGCAACAATATGGATGACTCTGAAAACCATTATGAAAAGTAAAAGAGGTCATACACAAAAGAGCAAAGATTTCAGATTTCCATGTATATGAAATTATATAATATACAAAACGAATCTACCATAATAGATCAAAGAAAATAGTTATTCTGGACGGTGGGAATTGGCTTGGAAGGGGTACAAGGACATTTTCTCAGGTTAAAAAAATTTTCTATACCTTGATTTACTAGTAGTTACCTGGTTGCATACAATTGTCAATACTCGTCAAATTGTACACTTAATATCTGGGGATTTTATGCACATTATACTTCAATTTTTAAAACACATTTTACTGCAGAACAGTTTGTGAAAGTTTTTAATAATTTTCACAAATGATGATGCAAATAATGAAATTCTAAAGCCCTTTTCTTCCAAGTAGAATTAGTGATAAGATTGACATACATATTCTCCACTCTTAATGAACATTTTCCCTCTAAAATCAAAGTTATATTGTTAACTGAAGAACATACTGAAAAATAGAAGGAAATAATCTTTTTTCCCACAGAGAGCCTCAATTATATTTTGGTATATATCCTTCCAAAATTTTTTCTATCCATATTTCTAATTTTTAAAAACTTACCTGAAACCCACAATTAATCATCTTTTCAGTTAAAAAATTCCCCATGTCAATAATTTTCACTGGAATGATTTTTCACACAATTCTACCATGTGTATGTACCATGACATATTTATTCAATCCCCTATAAATGGACATTTTTATTATTTTTCCCACATTTTTACTGTTAATACTGAGATAGGCATCCATATGTAACCCATTGCATGCGTGCTCAGTCACTCAGTCATATCCAACTCTATGTGACCCCATGGACTGTGGCCCACCAGGCTCCTCTGTCCATGGGATTTCCCAGGCAAGAATACTGGAGGGGTTGCCATTTCCTTCTCCAGGGAATCTTCATGACCCAGGGATTGAACCTGCATCTCCAACCTTGGCTGATGGATTCTTTACCACTGAGCCCCCTAGGAAGTCCCATATCACTTAATACTTGCTTATATTCTTGATTATTTCTTAAGAATACATTTCAGCCAACATTCAGTAAATCTTTAATACAATTTTCTGTTCATGGATGGGGCTCCATTCTGTCCCTGTTATTTACCTGGAGCCAAACAATTGTGGAGGTAATGAACAAAGAATGAAGAGATGGAGAAAGAAAGCATCCAGAAAGAATGAAGAGACAGAGCCAAAGCAAAAACAACACCCAGTTGTGGATGTGACTGGTGATCGAAGTACAGTCCGATGCTGTAAGAACAATATTGCATAGGAATCTGGAATGTTAGGTCCATGAATCAAGGTAAATTGGAAGTGGTCAAACAGGAGATGGCAAGAGTGAACATCGACATTTTAGGAACCAGCAAACTAAAATGGACTGGAACGGGTGAATTTAACTCATATGACCATTATCTCTACTACTGTGAGCAAGAATCCCTTAGAAGAAATGGAGTAGCCATCATAGTCAACAAAAGAGTCCAAAATGCAGTAGTTGGATGCAATCTCAAAAAAGACAGAATGATCTCTGTTCGTTTCCAAAGCAAACCATTCAATATCACAGTAATCCAAGTCTATGCCTCGACCAGTAATGCTGAAGAAGCTGAAGTTGAACAGTTCTATGAAGACCAACAAGACCTTCTAACTGACACCCAACAAAGATATCCTTTTCATTATAGGGGACTGGAATGCAAAAGGAGGAAGTCAAGAAATACCTGGAGTAACAGGCAAATTTGGCCTTGGAGTACAGAATAAAGCAGGGCAAAGGCTAAGAGAGTTTTGCAAGAGAATGCACTAGTCATAGCAAACACCCTCTTCCAACAACACAAGAGAAGACTCTACACATGGATTCACCAGATGGCCAACACTGAAATCAGATTGATTACATTCTTTGTGGCCAAAGATGGAGAAGCTCTATACAGTCAGCAAAAACAAGACTGAGGATTGACTGTGGTTCAGATCATGAACTCCTTATTGCCAAATTCAGACTTAAATTGAAGAAAGTGGGGAAAACCACTAGACCATTCAGGTATGACCTAAGGCAAATCCATTACGATTATATAGTGGGAGTGAGAAATAGATTCAAGGGATTAGATCTGATAGATAGAGTGCCTAAAGAACTATGGACGGAGGTTAGTGACGTTGTACAGGAAGCAGGTATCAAGACCATCCCCAAGAAAAAGAAATGTAAAAAAGGCAAAATGGCTGTCCGAGGAAGCCTTACAAATAGCTGTGAAAAGAAGAGAAGTGAAAAGCAAAGGAGAAAAGGAAAGATAAACCCATTTGAATGCAGAGTTCCAAAGAATAGCAAAGAGAGATAAGAAAGCCTTCCTCAGTGATCAGTGAAAAGACAGAGGAAAACAATAGAATGGGAAAGACTAGAGATCTCTTTGAGAAAATTAGAGATACCAAGGGAACATTTCATGGAAAGATCGGCACAAAAGGACAGAAATGCTATGGACCTAACAGAAGCAGAAGATATTAAGAAGAGGTGGCAAGAATACACAGAATAACTATACAAAAAAGATCTTCATGACCCAGATATTAATGATGGTGTGATCACCAACCTAGAGCCAGACATCCTGGAATGCAAAGTCAAGTGGGCCTTAGGAAGCATCACTACAAATAAAGCTAGTGGAGGTGATGGAATTCCAGTTGAGCTATTTCAAATCCTGAAAGATGATGCTGTGAAAGTGCTACACTCAATATGCCAGCAAATTTGGAAAACTCAGCAGTGACCACACGACTGGAAAATGTCAGTTTTCATTCCAATACCAAAGAAAAGCAATGCCAAAGAATGCTCAAACTACTGCACAATTGCACTAATCTCACATACTAGTAAAGTAATGCTTAAAATTCTCCAAGTCAGGCTTCAACAGTACGTGAATTGCGAACTTCCAGATGTTCAAGCTGGATTTAGAAAAGGCAGAGGAACCAGAGATCAAATTACCAACATCCACTGGATCACTGAAAAGCAAGAGAGTTCCAGAGAAAAATCTACTTCTGCTTTATTGACTATGCCAAAGCCTTTGACTGTGTGGATCACAATAAACTGTGGAAGATTCTGAAAGAGATGGGAATACAATACTACCTGACCTGCCTCTTGAGAAACCTATATGCAGGTCAGGAAGCAACAGTTAGAACCGGACATGGAACAACAGACTGGTTCCAAATAGGGAAAGGAGTACATCAAGGCTGTATATTGTCACCCTGCTTATTTAACTTATATGCAGAGTACACCATGAGAAACGCTGGACTGGATGAAGCACAAGCTGGAATCAAGATTGCCAGGAGAAATATCAATAACCTCAGATATGCAGATGACATCATCCTTATGGCAGAAAATGAAGAAGAACTAAAGAGCTTCTTGATAAAAGTGAAAGAGGAGAGTGGAAAAGTTGGCCTAAAACTCAGCATTCAGAAAATTAAGATCATGGCATCTGGTCCCATCACTTCATGGGAAATAGATGGGGAAACAGATGGTGAATGCAGCCATGAAATAAAAAGACGCTTGCTGCTTGGAAAAAAAGTTATGACCAACCTAGACAGCATATTAAAAAGCAGAGAAGGGTGGAGAGGGGCGGTCCTAAGATGGCAGAGGAATAGGACGGGGAGACCACTTTCTCCCCCACGAATTCATCGGAAGAACATTTGAACGCTGAACAAATTCCACAAAACAACTTCTGAATGCTAGCAGAGGACATCAGGCCCTCAAAAGGCAGCCCGTTGTCTTCCAGAGGAGGTAGGACAAAATACAAAAGATAAAAAGAGAGACAAAAGAGGTAGGGATGGAGATCCATCCCAGGAAGGGAGTCTTAAAAACAGAGAAGTTTCCAAACACCAGGAAACACTCTTACCGGCGGGTCTGTGCCAAGCCTTGGAACCTCAGAGGGCAACATAACAGGGAGGAAAAATAAATAAATAATTAAAACCCACAGAGTATGTGCCTAACGGCAACTCCCATCGGAAAAGCAGCCCAGAAGGTTGCATTCACCACTAGCAAGAAGGGGCTGGACAGGGAGGCACTGGCTGCATTGCTTAGGGTAAGGACCGGGCCTAAATGCCCCAAGGGCAATCTGAGGGAACTAACTTGAGGTAGCAACCCAGACTGTGGGCTAGCTATCCCTCAAAAATCCCTAACCTAAGACACTGCCAGACCCGCTCATAGAACAAAGGACTGAGCAGAGCTAGCCGGCTGCGGACCAGGCCATACCCTGCTGGAGACAGGCAGGTGAGGGCAGCCAGACCCGGAAGCGGGTAATCACGGCCCAAGAGAGGCATCCTCTACCAAACTGCAAGCAGGCTTTGTTGCTAACCAAGACCTCTTGGGATTCTGGACAGTTGACATCTGCTGGGATGGTTGCAGGCAGAGATCAGGTCCCCATAAGAGACACACGGCACACCCGAGAAGGCCCACCCGTTGTACACCCAGAAAACTGAGCGGCTGGGACGGGGGAGGTGATAAGATGCAGCCTCCAACTGGGGGCGACTGCGCTTGCCAAGCATCTGGCCACCTGAGCTGCTCGGACCTGGTAAGGGCACAAAACACAGGCCCAACCAAGTCTGCACCTTTGTGGAGTACCCGAGAACCTGAACCTGAGCAGCTTAGACCTGGGAAGTGCACCCAACCCAGGGCCCACCTCAGACAGTTCCCGGCAGAGCAACACAGAGCCTGAGCAGTATAGACTGGGAAAGCACACACGCTGTGAGAGGGGGCAAACCCAGTGTGGCTGAGACACTGTGAGCATTCCCCACACATGCCAGTGATATTTGTTTGCAGTGTTCCTCCCTCCCAACAGCACGACTGAACAAGGGAGCCTAAAAGAGTGACCACCACCGCCCCCTTGTGTCAGAGCAGAAATTAGACACTGAAGAGACCAGCAAACAGAAGAAGCTAAAATAAACAGAGGGAACCGCTTTCTAACTGACAGGTGCAATAGATTGTTAAGTCACTTCAGTCATGTCCGACTCTGTGTGACCCCATAGACGGTAGCCCACCAGGCTCCACTGTCCATGGATTTTCCAGGCAAGAGTACTGGAGTGGGGTGTGATTGCCTTCTCCAGGTGCAATAGATTAAAACCCTGTAGTTAGCACTGACTACATAGGAAGGGGCCAATAGATCTTGAGAAATATAAGCCGGATCCAGGAACTATTTGAAAATGAACTGACCCCACACTGTCTGCAATAGCTCCAGAGAAAGTCCTAGATATATCTTTACTATTATCATTTTTTAACTTAATTTTTAAGTCCTCTATTACTCCTTTAATTTTCACTTTTATAACCGACAATTACCTTGCAAAAAAAACCCCTATTTTTAAAGCAAACTTCATATATATATATATGAAATTTGTTTTGTCTTTTTAATATTGTATTTTTGAGAGTCTGACCTCTACTCTATATTTTTAATCTTTGCTTTTTGGTATTTGTTATCAATTTTGTACCTTTAAGAACCCAGTCTTCAGTACCCATTTTCACTTGGGAGCGAGATTATTGGCTTGATTGCTCTCTCCCAGTTTTGACTCTCCTTTTCTCCACCAGGTCACCTCTATCTCCTCCCTCCCTCTTCTCTTCTCTACCCAACTCTGTGAACCTCTTTGTGTGTTCCAGACAGTGGAGAACACTTAGGGAACTGATTACTGGCTGGATCTGTCTCTCTCCTTTTGATTCCCCCTTTTATCCTCCTGGCCACCTCTGTCTCCTTCCTCCCTCTTCTCTTCTCTGTGTAACTTGTGAACATCTCTGAAGGGTCCAGACTGAGGAAAGCACACAGAGAAGTGATTACTAGCTAGCTTGCTCTCTCCCCTTTTGATACCCCCTCTTCTCCACCTGGTCACCTCTATCTCTCTCCTCCCTCTTCTCTTCTCCATGTAACTGTGTACCTCTCCAGGTGTCCCTCACTGTGGAGAAACTTTTCATCATTAACCTAGATGTTTTATCATCAGTTCTGTATAGATGGAGAACTCTTGAGGCTACTGTAAGAATAAGACTGAAAACCAGAGGCAGCAGGTTTAAGTCCAAATCCTGAGAACACCAGAGAATTCCTGAATCCAGGAAACATTAACAGATAGGAGCTCATCAAAAGCCTCCATACCTACACTGAAATTAAGCACCACCCAAGAGGAAACAAAGAGAAGGCAATGGCACCGCACTCCAGTACTCTTGCCTGGGAAATCCCATGGATGGAGGAGCCTGGTAGGCTGCAGTCCATGGGGTCGCTGAGGGTCGGACACGACTGAGTGACTTCACTTTCACTTTTCACTTTCATGCATTGGAGAAGGAAATGGCAACTCACTCCAGTGTTCTTGCCTGGAGAATCCCAGGGATGGGGGAGCCTGGTGGGCTGCCATCTATGGGGTCACACAGAGTTGGACACAACTGAAACAACTTAGCAGCAGTAGCAGCAAGAGGAAACAAGTTCCAGAGCAAGACATACCATGCAAATTCTCCAGCAACACAGGAACATAGCCCTAAGCTTCAATATACAGGCTGCCCAAAGTCACACCAAACCCACTGACATCTCAAAACTCACTACTGGACACTTCATTGCACTCCAGAGAGAAGAAATCCAGCCCCATCCACTAGAACACTGACACAAGCTTCCCTAACCAGGAAACCTTGACAAGCCACCCGTCCAACCCCATCCACAGCAAGGAACCTCGACAATAAAGAGGAACCACAAACTACCAGAATACAGAAAGGCCACCCCAAACACAGCATCTAAACAAGATGAAAAGGCATAGAAATACTCAGCAGTTAAAGGAACAGGACAAATGCCTACCAACAAAACAAAAGAGGAAGAGATAGGGAAGCTACCTGATAAAGAATTACGAATAATGACAGTGAAAATGATCCAAAATCTTGAAAACACAATGGGGTTACAGATAAATAGCCTGGAGACAAGGATTGAGAAGATGCAAGAAATGTTGAACAAGGACCTAGAAGAAATAAAAAAGAGTCAATAGATAATGAATAATGAAATAATGAGATCAAAAACATTCTGGAGGGAACCAAAAGTAGAATAACAGAGGCAGAAGATAGGATAAGTGAGGTAGAAGACAGAATAGTAGAAATAAATGAAACAGAGAGGAAAAAGGAAAAACTAACTAAAAGAAATGAGGACAAGCTCAGAGACCTCTGGGACAATGTTAAACGCCCCAAAATTCAAATCATAGGAGTCGCAGAAGAAGAAGACAAAAAGAAAGACCATGAGAAAATACTTGAGGAGATAATAGTTGAAAACTTCCCTAAAATGGGGAAGGACATAGTCATTCAAATTCAAGAAACCCAGAGAGCCCCAAACAGGATAAACCCAAGGCGAAACACCCCAAGACACATATTAATCAAATTAACAAAGATCAAACACAAAGAACAAATATTAAAGGCAGCAAGGGAAAAACCACAAATAACACACAAGGGGAGTCCCATAAGTGTAACAGCTGATCTTTCAATAGAAATTCTTCAGGCCAGGAGGGAATGGCAGGGCATACTTAAAGTGATGAAAGAGAAAAACCTACAACCCAGATTACTGTACCCGGCAAGTATCTCATTCAAATATGAAGGAGAAATCAAAAGCTTTACAGACAAGCAAAAGCTGAGAGAATTCAGTATCACCAAACCAGCTCTCCAACAAATGCTGAAGGATCTTCTCTAGACAGGAAACACAGAAAGGGTGTATAACCTCAAACACAAAACAGCAAAGTAAACGGCAACAAGATCATATTTATCAATAATTACCTTAAATGTCAGTGGGTTGAATGCCCCAAGCAAAAGACAAAGACTGGCTGAATGGATACAAAAACAAGAACCCTACATATGTTGTCTACAAGAGACCCACCTCAAAACAAGGGACACATACACACTGAAAGTGAAGGGCTGGAAAAAGATATTCCACGCAGAGACCAAAAGAAAGCAGGAGTAGCAATACTCATGTCAGATAAAATAGACTTTAAAATAAAAGCTGTGAAAAGAGACAAAGAGGAACACTACATAATGATCAAAGGATCAATCCAAGAAGAAGATATAACAATTATAAATATATATGCACCCAACATAGGAGCACCGCAATATGTAAGAAAAATGCTAACAAGTATGAAAGGGGAAATTAACAATAGCACAATAAGAGTGGGAGACTTTAATACCCCACTCACACCTATGGATAGATCAATTAAACAGAAATTAACAATGAAACACAAACTTTAAGTGATACAATAGACCAGTTATGTCTAATTGATATCTATAGGACATTTCACCCCAAAACAATGAATTTCACCTTTTTCTCAAGTGCTCATGGACCCTTCTCCAGGATAGATCACATCCTGAGCCATAAATCTAGCCTTGGTAAATTCAAAAAAATTGAAATCATTCTAAGCATCATTTCTGACCACAATGCAGTAAGATTAGATCTCAATTACATGAAAAAAATTATTAAAAATTCCAACATATAGAGGCTGGACAACACGCTGCTGAATAACGAACAAATCACAGAAGAAATCAAAAAAGAAATCAAAATATGCATATAAATGAATGTAAATGAAACCACAACAGCCCAAAACCTATGGGACACTGTAAAAGCAGTGCTAAAGGGAAGGTTCATAGCAATACAGGCTTACCTTAAGAAATGAGAAAAAAGTAAATTAATAAACATAACTCTACACCTAAAGCAACTAGAAAAGGAAGAAAAGAAGAACCCCAGGGTTATTAGAAGGAAAGAAATCTTAAAAATTAGGGCAGAAATAAATGCAAAAGAAACAAAAGAGACCATAGAAGAAATAAACAAAGCCAAAAGCTGGTTCTTTGAGAAGATAAATAAAATTGACAAACCATTAGCCAGACTCATCAAGAAACAAAGGGAGAAGAATCAAATTAACAAAATTAGAAATGAAAATGGAAAGATCACAACAGACAACACAGAAATACAAAGGATCATAAGAGACTACTATCCCCAACTAAATGCCAATAAAATGGACAACCTGGAAGAAATGGACAAATTCTTAGAAAAGTACAACTTTCCAAAACTGAACCAGAAAGTAATAGAAAATCTTAACAAATCCATCACAAGCATGGAAATTGAAACTGTAATAAGAAATCTTCCAGCAAACAAAAGCCAGACAGCTTCACAGCTGAATTCTACCAAAAATTTAGAGAAGAGCTAACACCTATCCTACTCAAACTCTTCCAGAAAATTGCAGAGGAAGGTAAACTTCCAAACTCATTCTATGAGGCCACCATCACCCTAATACCAAAACCAGACAAAGATGCCACAAAAAAAGAAAACTACAGGCCAATATCACTGATGAACATAGATGCAAAAATCCTTAACAAAACTCTAGAAAACAGAATCCAACAACATATTAAAAAGATCATACATCATGACCAAGTGGGCTTTATCCCAGGGATGCAAGGATTCTTCAATATCCACAAATCAATCAACGTTATACACCACATTAACAAATTGAAAGATAAAAACCATATGATTATCTCAATAGACGCAGAGAAAGCCTTTGACAAAATTCATCATGCATTTATGATAAAAACCCTCCAGAAAGTAGGCATAGAAGGAACATATCTCAACATAATAAAACCTATATATGACAAACCCACAGCAAACATTATCCTCAATGGTGAAACACTGAAAGCATTTCCCTTAAAGTCAAGAACAAGACACCATACACAAAAATAAACTCAAAATGGATTAAAATCTAAACATAAGACCAGAAACTATAAAACTCCTAGAGGAAAACATAGGCAAAACATTCTCTGACATAAACCACAGCAGGATCCTCTGTGACCCACTGCTCAGAATATTGGAAATAAAAGCAAAAATAAACAAATGGGACCTAATTAAACTTAGAAGCTCTTGCACAAAAAATAAAACTATAAACAAGGTGAAAAGATAGCCTTCAGAATGGGAGAAAATAGTAGCAAACGAAGCAACTGAAAAATAATTAATCTCAAAAATATACAAGCAGCTCCTGCAGCTCAATTCCAGAAAAATAAATGACCCAATCAAAAAATGGGCCAAAGAACTAAACAGACATTTCTCCAAAGAAGACATACAAATGGCTAACAAACACATGAAAAGATGCTCAACATCACTCATATCAGAGAAATGCAAATCAAAACTGCAATGAGGTCCCATTTCACGCCCGTCAGAATGGTTGCTATCCAAAAGTCTACTAGCAGTAAATGCTGGAGAGGGTGTGGAGAAAAGGGAACCCTCTTACACTGTTGGTGGGAATGCGAACTAGTACAGCCACTATGGAGAACAGTGTGGAGATTCCTTAAAAAACTGGAAACAGACCTACCATATGACCAGCAATTGCACTGCTGGGCATACACACTGAGGAAAGCAGAAGTGAAAGAGACACGTGTACCCCAATGTTCATTGCAGCACTGTTTATAATAGCCAGGACATGGAAGCAACCTAGATGTCCATCAGCAGACAAATGGATAAGAAAGCTGTGGTACATATCCACAATGGAATATTACTCAGCCATTAAAAAGAATACATTTGAATTAGTTCTAATGAGGTGGATGAAACTGGAGCCTATTATACAGAGTGAAGTAAGCCAGAAAGAAAAACACCAACACATTATACTAACACACATATATGGAACTTAGAAAGATGGTAATGATAACCCTGTATGTGAGACAGCAAAAGAGACACAGATGTATAGAACAGTCTTTTGGACTCTGTGGCAGAGAGCGAAGGTGGGATGATTTGGGAGAATGGCATTGAAACATATATACTATCATATATGAAACGAATTGCCAGTCCAGTTTAATGCATGATACAGGACGCTCGGGGCTGGTGCACTGGGATGAGCCAGAGGGATGGGATGGGGAGGCAGGTGGGAGGGGGGTTCAGGATGGGGAACACATGTACACTCGCGGTGGATTCATGTCAATGTGTGGCAAAATCACTACAATATTGTAAATTATTAGCCTCCAATTAAAATAAATTTATTTATTTTTAAAAAGGAAAATAAATTTTTAAAAATAAAAAGCAGAGACATTACTTTGCTAACAAAGGTCTGTCTAGTCAATGCTATGGTTTTTCCAGTGGTCATGTATGGATGTGAGTGTTGGACTATAAAGAAAGCTGAGTGCCAAAGAATTGATGCTTTTGAACTGTGGTGTTGGAGAAGAGTCTTGAGAGTCCCTTGGACTGCAAGGAGATCCAACCAGTCCAACCCAAAGGAAATCAGTCCTGAATATTCATTGGAAGGACTGATGCTGAAGCTGAAACTCCAATACTTTGGCCGCCTGATGTGAACTAACTCATTGGAAAAGACCCTGATGCTGTGAAAGATTGAAGGAGGGAGGAGAAGGGGACGACAGAGGATGAGATGGTTGGATGGCATCACCAATTCAGTGGACATGAGTTTCAGTAAACTCTGGGAGTTGTTGATGGACAGGGAGGCCTGGCATGCTGCAGTCCATGGGGTTGCAAAGAGTCGAACACAACTGAGGGACTGAACTGAACTGAACATTACTATTAAGTCAAAGGATTAGTGTGATCCTATGATTTTTATTAACAAATGCTATATTTCCTTCCAGAAAGATTTATTTACTTATAGTCTTGTTAAATATATATGATAATAATTGCTGCTGCTGCTAAGTCGCTTCAGTCGTGTCCGACTCTGTGTGACCCCATAGAGGACAGCCCACCAGGCTCCTACTCACCTCTTATTTCCGGGCGTCTGCGACGGCACACGAGGGCGGGCGTCTGCGACGGCGCACGAGGGCGGGCGTCTGCGACGGCGCACGAGGGCGGGCGTCTACGACGGCGCACGAGGGCGGGCGTCTGCGACGGCGCACGAGCGCGGCCGAGAGGAGCTACCCCGAGTCTGAGGTCAGGGGCAGAAGCCAGGAGGACCCCCTGCCCTAGGGTCGGTGGCCAAGAGGAGTTACCCCACATTTGAGGTCAGGGGCCAGGCTGAGAGGAGCTACCCCATGTCCGAGCTCAGGGGCGGCGGACAAGAGGAGCTACCCCGCGTCCGAGGCCAGGGGCGGCGGCTGGGAGGAGCTACCCCAGGTCCAAGGAGCTGTGGCTGCACAGGCGCAGGAGGGCCTAGAGGAGCTACTCTACATTCAAGGTCAGGAGGGGTGGCGGTGAGGAGATACCCCTCGTGCAAGGTAAGGAGCAGTGGCTGCGCTTTGCTGGAGCAGCCATGAAGAGATACCCCATGTCCAAGGTAAGAGAAACCCAAGTAAGACGGTAGGTGTTACAAGAGGGCATCGGAGGGCAGACACACTGAAACTATCCTCACAGAAAACTAGGCCATCTAATCACACTAGGTCCACAGCCTTGTCTAACTCAATGAAACTAAGCCATGCCCTGTGGGGCCACCCAAGACGGGTGGGTCATGGTGGAGAGGTCTGACAGAATGTGGTCCACTGGAGAAGAGAATGGAAAACCACTTCAGTATTCTTACCTTGAGAACCCCATGAACAGTATGAAAAGACAAAATGATAGGATACTGAAAGAGGAACTCCCCAGGTCAGTAGGTGCCCAGTATGCTACTGGAGATCAGTGGAGAAATAACTCCAGAAAGAATGAAGGGATGGCGCCAAAGCAAAAACAATACCCAGCTGTGGATGTGACTGGTGATAGAAGCAAGGTCCGATGCTGAAAAGAGCAATATTGAATAGGAGCCTGAAATGTTAGGTCCATGAATCCGGGCAAATTGGAAGTGGTCAAACAGGAGATGGCAAGAGTGAATGTCGACATTCTAGGAATCAGCTAACTAAAATGGACTGGAATGGGTGAATTTAACTCAGATGACCATTGTATCTACTACTGTGGGCAGGAATCCTTTAGAAGAAATGGAGTAGCCATCATGGTCAACAAAAGAGTCTGAAATGTAGTACTTGGATGCAATCTCAAAAACGACAGAATGATCTCTGTTCGTTTCCAAGGCAAACCATTCAATACCACAGTAACCACAGTAATCCAAGTCTATGCCCCAACCAGTAACACTGAAGAAGCTGAAGTTTAACGGTTATATGAAGACCTATAAGACCTTTTAGAACTAACATTCAAAAAAGATGTCCTTTTCATTATAGGGGACTGGAATGCAAAAGTAGGAAGTCAAGAAATACCTGGAGTAACAGGCAAATTTGGCCTTGGGATATGGAATGAAGCAGGGCAAAGTCTAATAGAATTTTGCCAACAGAACGCACTGGTCATAGCAAACACCCTCTTCCAACAACACAAGAGAAGACTCTACACATGGACATCACCAGATGGTCAACACCGAAATCAGATTGATTATATTCTTTGCAGCCAAAGATGGAACAGTCAGCAAAAACAAGACCGGGAGCTGACTGTGGCTCAGATCATGAACTCCTTATTGCCAAATTCAGACTTAAATTGAAGAAAGTAGGGAAAACCACTAGACCATTCAGGTATGACCTAAATCAAATCCCTTATGATTATACAGTGGAAGTGAGAAATAGATTTAAGGGACTAGATCTGATAGATAGAGTGCTTGATGAACTATGGATGGAGGTTCATGACATTGTACAGGAGACAGGAATCAAGACCATCACCTTGGAAAAGAAATGCAAAAAAGCAAAATGGCTGTCTGGGGAGGCCATACAAATAGCTGTGAAAAGAAGAGAAGCAAAAAGCAAAGGAGAAAAGGAAAAATATAAGCATCTGAATGCAGAGTTCCAAAGAATAGCAAGGAGAGATAAGAAAGCCTTGCTCAGAGATCAGTGCAAAGAAATAGAGGAGAACAACAGAATGGGAAAGACTAGAGATCTCTTCAAGAAAAGTAGAGATACCAAAGGAACATTTCATGCAAAGATGGGCTCAATAAAGTACAGAAATGGTATAGACCTAACAGAAGCAGAAGATACTAAGAAGAGGTGGCAAGAATACACAGAAGAACTGTACAAAAAATATCTTCATGACCAAGATATTAATGATGGTGTGATCATTCACTTAGAGCCAGACATCCTGGAATGTGAAGTCAAGTGGGCCTTAGAAAGCATCAACACGAACAAATTTAGTGGAGATGATGGAATTCCAGTTGAGCTATTTCAAATCCTGAAAGATGATGCTGTGAAAGTGCTGCACTCAATATGCCAGCAAATTTGGAAAACTCAGCAGTGGCCACAGGACTGGAAAAGGTCAGTTTTCATTCCAATCCCAAAGAAAGGCAATGCCAAAGAATGCTCAAACTACCACACAATTGCACTCATCTCACACGCTAGTAAAGTAATGCTCATAATTCTCCAAGCCAGGCTTCAGCAATATGTGAACCGTGAACTTCCAGATGTTCAAGCTGGTTTTAGAAAAGGCAGAGGAACCAGAGATCAAATTGCCAACATCCGCTGGATCATAGAAAAAGCAAGAGAGTTCCAGAAAAACATCTATTTCTGCTTTATTGACTATGCCAAAGCCTTTGACTGTGTGGATCACAATAAACTGGAAAATTCTGAAAGAGACAGGCATACCAGACCACCTGACCTGCCTCTTGAGAAACCTGTATGCAGGTCAGGAAGCAACAGTTAGAATTAGACATGGAACGGTAGACTGGTTCAAAATAGGAAAAGAAGTATGTCAAGGCTGTATATTGTCACCCTGCTTATTTAACTTATATGCAGAGTACATCATGAGAAGTGCTGGGTTGGAAGAAGCACAAGCTGGAATCAAGATTGCCGGGAGAAATCTCGATAACCTCAGATATGCAGATGACATTACCCTTATGGCAGAAAGTGAAGAGGAACTCAAAAGCCTCTTGATGAAAGTGAAAGAGGAGAGTGAAAAAGTTGGCCTAAAGCTCAACATTCAGTAAATTAAGATCATGGCGTCTGGTCCCATCACTTCATGCAGCATTGGTAAAACTATATACTGGTTTTGTTACCTTGATATAGTTGGGGGTAAAAAAAGTAGTAACTCGTTTTAAGTACCCTTTCGTTGATTATTTTAGGGCTGAACATTTTCACACTTTTTGCTGCTATACTTATACTTTTTAATTGCCAGATTATATTATTTATCTGTTTCTCTATCTGTTTTCCCTATTTTCTCTGTTTACTTTTTTCTTATTGATTTCTAAGTGATCTTTATAATCTAGGGCTTTATTTTTTATCATGTGTGTTGTAAATAATTCCTATTTTATCACTGAAACTTTAATTTTCTTTATGATAAATTTTCAGTTATTTTTATGATTTCAAATGCATCAATTCTCTTTTTTTTTTCTAAAATGAACCTTTTTAGTATTAAAGGGGAAAAAAAGATTATAAAAACTTTTACATTGGTTGGCTCTGACATGACCTGGAAATATTTATATCCAGAGAGTAAAAAGAGCTGGTTAAGGACTGAGAAAGGGACAGGGGAGGACTTTCTATGGGTCTAATCAGCGCAAGCTTTATTGAACAGTTTAAGAATGGGCTGCTCAAGTGTCCTGCCCCAAACCTCATCAGGGAAGACAGTTGAAGAGGATGACCATACTGGAAAATTGTTAGAAGCTGTGGAAAGGGGATGGTAGAAGTTTGGAACCTAATTCAAATCCTTTAGCAACATCAACAATTGAATCTCATATATATAGGATGTCAAAGGTTAATTGGCCTGATACAGGTTTCTCTAACCTACTTCTCTTTCTGTGCAGCACTTTGAGGCAAACTGTCTAGCCAAATAATTGCCATGGAGTCGGCTTTCTTCTTGTGACACAGGATGCCAAATGGGTCCCTCAGACTACTCATTACCTAGACTGACCCCAGAAAGGATCATTACTGTTATTAGGGTAAATGGCTTTATCAGTGAAGCCTAATTACTACTCAGCACCATAATGATTTTGCATGTCATTACATATATGACCAATTAATTCTGATGTAAGTTCCATTGATTCCCAACATATGGTGCCCCTGTCCTCAGTCTGCAATTTGTTCTTCATGTAATAGGGATTTAGACCAACTCCACCTACCGCATACTCCACCTACCCTATTTTTGATGAACCCTGAGGAACTACAAGGCCCAAGCTCATTATGTGTACTTACAAATCACCTCCATCGTTTCAGTCTCTACCCATTAGTAACCCACATGGGTCTGGATTTAATTTCAAATCAGTGTTTGGTGTAGTGCATATAACATATTAAAAATTTAATATAAATGTGTCAAGCAAATGAGTGAGGGGAAAGATTAACAATACCCAGGCCAGACTGTAATGATACTTTCAAATGGAAAGTGCAATAATAATAAGCACTCCAGACATTTACTTATTGCATATAAAATGAGAGTGAAAAACTCCTGGTATAATGCCTAGACTGTATATCCCTTAATAGGTGTGCAACAAAGTTTTGTTAAACTTGAGTCTGAATAACTTAGATCCTAAGGGAATAGAAGCAGAAGAGCCATCTTCTGCTTCTGTAAATATATCTTCTACCCTTTTGCTATTCAAAGTGTGATCTGGGGACCAGGAACATGGGCATTATTTGGGAGTTTGTTTAGTACGCTGAATATTAGCAGCTATACTAAATCAGAATCTGTATTTTCACAGGTGATTCATACACACCAAAAGTTTGAGAAGCATTGATCTAGACTTGATCACATGCTCTGTCACTTCAGTCGTGTCTGACTTTGTGTGATCCTATAGACCATAGCCCGCCAGGTTTGTCTATCCATAGGATTCTAAAGGTGAGAATCTCCTCCAGGTGATCTTCCCAACCCAGGAATTGAACTCGCATCTCTTATGTCTCCTGCCTTTGCAGGCAGGTACTTCACCACTAGCACCACCTGGGAAGCCCTAGACTTGATTGTGCTTAGTCATCTCAGTTGTGTCTGACTCTTTACAACCCCATAGACTGCAGCCCTCCAGGCTCCTCTGTCCTTGGAGATTGTCCAGGCAAGAATACTGGGGTGGGTCACCATTCCCTTCTCCAGGGGATCTTCCCAACCCAGGGAATGAACTTAGGTCTCCTGCATTGCAGGTGGATTCTTCACTGTCTGAGCCACCAAGGAAGCCCAGACTTGATTAAGGGTAATTAAAAGAAGAGGCTTTTCTGGTGGCTCAGCTGGTTAAGAATCCGCCTGCAATGTGGGCAACCTGGGTTCAATCCAGGTCTTAAATTAAAAGAAAACATAAATTAAGAATTGCTACTTTATTCCTGCGCAGGAAATGTCTACATAGGTATCTGACTCTTACACATAACGTCTAGTATTTTTTTAACTTTTTATTTTATATTGGAGTATAGCTGATTAACAATGTTGTGATAATTTCAGGTGTACAGCAAAGTGATTCAGTTATACATATACATGTATGTATTCACTTTCAAATTCTTTTTCTATTTAGATCGTTACATAATATTGAACAGAGTTCCCTGTGTTATACAGTAGGTCCTTGTTAATGACCTCGGTACTTAAGAGAGAATGGTCTACTGTGAGTACTAGAACCCTTTCAATGAGTTGCTTCTCATTGACTTAGAATTTTTTACCTAAAATGGTTTGGCATCAATGCAAACTTGGAAATTGTCCTGGCTACTCTTATTTCCAAATTAATATTTTTAATAAGAAATACTAGTGCCAGAGTTTACCCTTAAAGAGACTCTGCTGTCTGTTAGCTCATTCATGCATTCAAAAATATCTAGTAAAGATTTACTAGCTAGATATACAGAGAAGGCAATGGCACCCCACTCCAGTACTCTTGCCTGGAAAATCCCATGGATGGAGGAGCCTGGTAGGCTGCAGTCCATGGGGTCTCAAAGAGTCGGACACGACTGAGCGACTTCACTTTCACTTTTCACTTTCATGCACTGGAGAAGGAAATGGCAACCCACTCCAGTGTTCTTGCCTGGAGAATCCTAGGGACAGGGGAGCCTGGTGGGCTGCCATCTATGGGGTCACACAGAGTCAGGCACAACTGAAGTGACTTAGCAGCAGCAGCAGCTAGATATACATAAGTCACAGAGACCATAGTCAAAGCTGAAACATTAAGTGAACAGGTGCTTTGTAATCCAGTGTAAGATAGGGGAAGTATTAGGTTGAACATATCTTGTCAATGTTAGATATTTTTGTAAACAACAATTTTATATGGTTTGACTTAATTTGCAGAGAACCCAGGGATGTTAGGAAAGACATCCCTAAAAAGCGATGATTAAACTGGGATCTTAAGGGCAGGTAAGAGCTGGCTACAGCGTGAAAAAGAACAATAGAAAAATTCTCCCCATTTGTGCATACAAAGTAGTTCCTATTTAATTATAATATTCATTTCCTATCCTTAAGCTGACTTCTTGACCTGGGGTAAAGTCCTCTATCTCACCACTTCATTTTTTAATGAGTAGTTTGTGTGTTTTATGACAAAATATCATCATTCTTGAGTACATGTCTTTCCTGCTAATGACAGATATCTAGTCATTTACTTTAATTCATTTCAAACACTAAAGCTTTATAAATAGACAAACAGTCCTTAGACTTGTTATTAAGGTGGCTGGATAATCCCAATATTGACCAGTTTAGTCTTTTTTTTTTTTTTTCAGTTTAGTCTTTTTTTTTTTTCCCAGTTTAGTCTTTGATGAATACTTATCTAGGAAGAAATCTCTATTCCATGCAATATTTGGAATATTTCGGAAATAAGAGGTTTCTCTGAAATAAGGACAGACATAAGGAATTAGTTGCTAGAAATGTATGCACATTAGAAAAGAGAAACAAAGATCCTAAATGAAGGAAACAAGGAAGGGAGGATATCAGATGTTTAGTGGTGAGGTCAACTCTGCTGCAATTTCAAAGCATGTAGGGAATGTATCATATTAGAATGCTCTTACTAGAGCCAGCTAGAAATTCTTAACCTCTAAGCTATTTGATAGTGAAAACTTTGATTAATATTCAGCAATATCTTATTGTGAGAATGAGATGGAATGAAATCATGTAGATAAGTATTGTTGTTGTTCAATCGCTAAGTCTTGTGTGACTCTTTGTGACCCCATGGACTGTAACCTGCCAGACTCCTCTGTCCATGGGATTTCCCAGGCAAGAATACTGGAGTGGGTTGCCATTTCCTTCTCCAGGGGATCTTCCCCACCCAGGGATCGAACCTGCATCTTCTGCATTAGCAAGCAGATTCTTTACACTGAGCCACCAGGGAGGCCCATAGATAAGCATGCTGCTGCTGATGCTAAGTCTCTTCAGTCATGTCTGACTCTGTGCGACCCCATAGATGGCAGCCCACCAGGCTCCCCCGTCCCTGGGATTCTCCAGGCAAGAACACTGGAGTGGGTTGCCACTTCCTTCTCCAGTGCATGAAAGTGAAAAGTGAAAGTGAGGTTGCTCAGTCATGTCCGACTCTTCGCGACCCCATGGACTGTAGCCTACCAGGCTCCTCCGTCCATGGGATTTTCCAAGCAAGAGTACTGGAGTGGGGTGCCATTGCCTTCTCCATAGATAAGCATACATATACACAAAGGCACATACCCCCACAGGCATATTTTAACAGTTATTTAAAACACATATATCTGGCTAATTACAAACAGTTGTTTGGTTAGTTATTGCAGTGGTATGCATGATTTCAGCTTTCAGCAGCTTGTGAGAGCTAATTTTTAAACTTTCAGGAACTTTGTGAGCCAGTTGTTAAACACAATTTTTACTTAATAACGTAGACTCAAAGAACAGTCCAAATCTTACAGCTTATACAAAAAGCTAGAGAGAAGGCTTCCTTGGTGGCTCAATGATAAAGAATCCACTGGCCAATGCAGGAGACACGGGTTCAATCCCTGATCCAGGAAGATCCAACGTGCCTTGGAGCTTCTAAGCCCCTGCACCACAACTACTGAGCCTGTGGTCTAGGAACCAGATGCCACAACTACTGAGCCCAGATGCCTTAGAGCATGTGCTTCATAACAAGAGAAGCTAGTAGCCCCCACTAGCCACAACTCGAGGAAAGTCCACACAGCAACAAAGATCAAGCACAGCCAAAAATAAATACATAAAAATAATAAATTTAGAAAAGCTAAAGGGATACCCAGAGAAGGCAATGGCACCCCACTCCAGTAATCTTGCTTGGAAAATCCCATGGACGGAGGAGCCTGTTAGGCTACAGTCCATGGGGTCGCAAGGAGTCGGACACGACTGAGAGACTTCACTTTCACTTTTCACTTTCATGCATTGGAGAAGGAAATGGCAACCCACTCCAGTGTTCTTGCCTGGAGAATCCCAGGGATGGGGGAGCCTGGTGGGCTGCCGTCTATGGGGTCGCACAGAGTCAGACACGACTGAAGTGACTTAGCATAGCAAAGGGATACCACTATTGCAACCAGTGCTATTGAAGGTGAAAGGAGTTTTAGTTTAATGATATATGTAAATATATATATATATATATATATATATACATGGTAAATAGTTTAACATAGTCTACATATAAGATTTAAGAACCAGAATTTCTTTGGGAAAAAAGTTAGAGGATGAGGATTCAACTGCATTTGTCAAATCATGGTTAAACTGAAACCATGAGATAGCTAGAGATACAAGAGATCAGCTAAAATATCAAGTGCATTGTATAATGAGTGAGCTGTCAATGTTTTCAATGAAGAGCACTGTATTTTTCATTTTTATTTGTAAATCATGTGATACACATCCTTTATATCAGCCAAATTTAAATAAACTATGTATGCTGTGCTTAATCGCTCAATCTCACCAACCCAGGGATCGAACCCAGGTCTCCCACATTGCACGAGGATTCTTTACCAGTTGAGCCACCAAGGAAGCCCAGAAATACTGGAGTGGGTAGCCTATCCCTTCTCCAGGGGATCTTCCCAATCTAGGAATCAAACCGGGGTCTCCTGCATTGTAGGCAGATTCTTTACCAGCTGAGCTATCAGGGAAGCCCAAACTATGTATACATTTATACTCTTTTTTTTTTTTTTTTTCCTGGAGAGCTAGTTGTTAAAACTTTACTAAGCCAACACTGGTCAGCTGACTAAATTCAGGCCATCTTTTTTTTAATTAATTTATTTTTTATTATTATTATTTTTTTTACTTTACAATAATGATACAGGCCATCTTTTAAACTGAGTCAAAGAATTCTTTCAAACTAAATTTAGTCAGAGATTGAGTCTGGTTTTGCCACAGGCTTAGTCATTGAGATTGAGTCTGACAATCACTGCTGTCATCCTCAAGGTAAAACAACCAGAGTGAGCAATGCTTTCCAGATCGAATCGATTGGCAAGTTCAGACCAGTGGCATTTTGGTAGCTTAGAAAAATTTGTGATTTTAGAATTCTAAAACTGTGCTCTAAGCATCCACTATGTATTTTTGTTTTATCATTTCCTTTCCTGCTTGCTTATTTGTGATATTCTAGGAGTCTATAAAGCTTTCTTGCTGATCTCCAAATAAAATGTTTTTCATTTCTTTAAAAATAAAATTGTGATTGCTCAAAAGTGATAGTGATTAGGCAGTTTCTGTTATATAGACGGAGAGATTGAGCTACAAATGACAATTGAATTGAAGACAATATTCATGTGATTCTGTATCTGGGTAAATAGTTATGTACAGAACTTTGTGTGTGCTGGTATTTTAAGAAGTCTGTAGGTTTAAGAGATGTTTCTACCTACAGGGAGGCTGTATACACACCCACCCCCAAGGGACTGCCATAGTCATTCAAAATAGCATAAGCTATACTTCTAGTGAAATGGTTCTTATTAGGGGTTAAAAAAAAACTGAGAATTTCATGAAAATCTGGTTTCCTTACTGTTTCCCAGTAGGAAATAAAGGTTACCTTTTGCAAAAAGAAGGGGAAAAATAGATGACTCACTCTCTACTTTCTTAAGAAATTCTGAATATCTTTTGTGTGTGGTCAGTACATTTAAATAAAGCTTACATTTAAAGAAAATTTAGGCTCTGAAAAATTAAGTGCAAGTTTACCAAAGCTTTAATCTACATGTAATTTGACTACATACTCTGTGTGTGTGGGCAGGGGGAGATTGGCAGTCTGGAGGTATTTGCATGCTTTAGCGCTTTTCAAATCTGTACTTTTCTTGTGCCTTGTTCTCTACCATGAATGTGTTTCATTCATTCATTCAACGAATATACATTCAGTGGCTCCAATGTGTCTGTATTATGCTAGGATATAGCACTGGTTCTCTTGGAGCTTACATTATATACAGACAATAAACAAATGAATAAACAGAATAATTAAAGACATTTAGAAAAACTCTAGAGGAAATAAACAAGTAATTGAGGGAGGCTAACTTGAGAAAGAATGGGTAGGGAAGGTGCCTATAAGAAGGTGCCATTTCAACTGAGACTTCAAGAATGAGAATGAGGATATTCTAGGCAAAGAAAATGGCAGATAACAAAACTCTTGAGCTGGAAAAAGGTATCAGGGAACACAAATGAAGTTTATGGAGATAGCTAGAGTATAGGTAGCTG
The DNA here is from genome assembly GCF_003369695.1 of Bos indicus x Bos taurus. Lineage (NCBI taxonomy): Eukaryota > Metazoa > Chordata > Mammalia > Artiodactyla > Bovidae > Bos > Bos indicus x Bos taurus. The sequence continues at coordinate 124,220,774 of NC_040105.1, forward strand.
GTATAGAGAGTATTGAGAGATGAGATCAAAGAGGTTAAGGTTAAGGGCAGGCCAAATAAAGCTTTGTAAGCATATATGATGGAAAGCCACTTAAGGGTTTGAAAAAGAAGGATGGCACATTTTGATTTTCATTTTAAAGACATCACTCTAACTGCTGGGTAGTGTGTGATGGTCTGGAGTAAGAAGATCAGTTAGTAGCCTGTGGCAACAATACAGGCTAATGATACAGAGTAATTCTGGCCTCATGAGCTGAGAAATATTCCTGTCTTTATTTTCAGAAGGAATTTGAACAATTCATATTATTTTTTCCTTAAATATTTGATGAAATTTATCAAAGAAGCAAAGTGGGGTATAGTTTCTTTATTGAAAGGTACTAAATTAGAAATCCAATTCCTTTCATGTATATAGTAATATTCAGATTTTCTCTTTCTTCTTGGGTCAGATTTGGTAATTTGTATCTTTTAGGGAGTTTGTTCATTACATCTAAGTTGAAATTATTGGTATATATTTGTTCCAATATACTTTTATTTTCTTTTTAATATTGGTAAGATCTCTAGTGAATCTATGCATTTATTTCTGATATTGGGAATTTGTGATCTTTCTCCTTCTTTTCAATATCAGTGTGACTAGATGTTTATCACTTTTATTAATCTTTTCAAAGAAATTTGGTTTCATTCCTATTCCCCATTATTTGTCTGATTTTCTACTTCATTTCTTTCTCCCTTGTTATTATTTTCTTCCTTCTACCTACTTTGGGCTTAATATGTTCTTCTTTTCTAGCTTCTTAAGATGGAAGCTTGGATTGTTTATTTTGAAGTTTTATTGTTTTCTAATGTATGCATTCAATGTTAGAAATTTCCTTCTAGGCACTGCTTTAGCTGCATCCCACAAATAGTATGTTCTCATTTTCATTCAGTTCAAATGTTTTCTGATTTCCCTTGTGATATCTTCTTTGACATATGGTTATTTAGAAGTGTGTTTTGCTTGTTTCCAAATACTTGAAGATTTTTCAAATAATTTTTATTGATTTTTAATTTAATATTTTTGTGAAAAGAAAACATATTCTGTAAGTTATACAGACCAGTTTCCTGACCTAGAATATGACCTATTGTTGAATGTGTCGTGTGCCTTTGAAAGGAATGTATATGGTGCTACTAATAGTGTAGTGGTCTGTAAATATCAGCGAGGTCAAGTTGTTTGATAGTATTCAGGTTTTTTATAACCTTACCAATTTCTTTCTACTTGTTTAAAACCAGCTATTGAGAGAGCAGGTCTTCTCTGGTGGCTCAGATGGTGAAGAATCGGCCTGCCATGCAGGAGACCCGGGTTTGATCCCTGGGTTGGAAAGATCCCCTGGAGAAGGAAATGGCAACTCACTCCAGTATTCTTGCCTGGAGAATTTCACAGACTGAGGACCTTGGTGAGCTACAGTTCATGGGGTCGCAAAGAGTTGGACATAACTGAGTGACTAACACACACATTGAGATCTCCCAACAAAGACTGTAGTCTCATTCAACTCTCATTGAAGTTCTGTGATGTTTCTTTTAATTAAAAGCATAAACTTTTATGATTGTTATGTCTTCCTGATAAATCTATTGTTTTATCATTACATATGACAATATATATTACCTCATTATCATTGGTAACATTTCTAATTCTGAAGTTTACTTCGTCTGATATTAATATAGCTACTCAAACTTTCTTATGATTAGTGTTTGCATGGTATATCTCTTTCCATTCTTTTATTTTTAATCCAGGTGGGCATATTTAAGGTTTTCCTCATACAGAGAACACAATGGTTGAGTCTGCCTTTTTTATTAGTTTGACAAGGTTTTCTTTTTAATTGGTGTATTCAGACTATTTACATTTGAGATAATTATCTGCATGGTTAGGTTTAAATTTACCATATCAATATTTGTATCTATTTATCCTATCTGTTCATTTCCCCCTTTCCTCCTCTCTTTTTCTACTTTCTTTTGGATTGAAAGTTTTGCATTCGTTTTGCTTTTTTGCTTTGCTTTGTTTTAGAATAGGTTTTTTTCCTTCTTTGTCGGATTATTAGTTTTATTTTTGTTTCTCTTTTTAGTTCTAGATCTAGGGTTTGGAATATACATCTTTAACTTTTCACAGTTTACTTTCATGTGTATTGTAAGAACCTTGCAACATCCCACCCCAAAAAACTTTACGCCATTGTTTTCATACATTTTACTTTATTACGTTATCCAACTCACACTGCATTGTTATCTTTAATTCTTTAAATATTCATTTACTTTTAAAAGATAATGACAAGGAGTTTTACAATTTCCAGCATTCTGTCCCTTTGTGTACATGCGTGCTAAGTCACTTCAGTCGTGTCCAACTCTGCGACCCCATGGACTGTAGCCCACCAGGCTCTTCTGTCCATGGGATTCTCCAGGCAAGAATACTGGAGTGGGTTGTCACGCAGATCTGAGTTTCCACTGATGTTATTTTTCTTCAACCTGAAGAACATTTCATGGAGTACAAGTCTTTTGCTGCTGATTTTTTTCAGCTTGTGTTTGTAAAAACAGGGTAGATTGATTTTTTTTTTCAGCATTGTTTCTGATGGAGATTCAGTGTTTATTTTTATCTTCTTCCTTTATCTGTAATGTTTATTTTTTGACTGCTTTTTTTTTTTTTGGCCATGCTGTGCAGCTTGCAGGATCTTAGCTCCCCTGCTAGGGATTAAACCCAGGTCCCCTGTAGTGGAAGCACAGAATCCTAGTCACTGGGTTGCTAGAGAATTCCCTTGACTGCAAATATTTTCTTTTTATTGCTGGTTCAGCTATTTGGTTATGACATGCCTTGATGTGGTTTAATTTTGTATGTTTTTTCTGCCTGTGCTAGGATGAACTACTCATATTTGTAAGTTCATACTCTTCATCAAATTTGGAAAATATCTGGCCATTATTTCTTAAAATAATTTTCTGTGCTCTTCCTCTTTCTGAAAAATGTGACTATACATTTGCTTTATCTCTTGATATTATCCCATAGATCATTAACATTCTGCATTTTACAATCATTTTAATCTGTGCTTTGGTTTATGTAATTTCTACAACAACATCTTCATGTTCAATGATATTTTCCTCTGAAGTGTTTAATATACTCTTATGGCTACCCACTCCAGTATTCTTGCCTGGAGGATTCCATGGACAGAGGAGCCTGACAGGCTACAGAATCCATGGGGTTGCAAAAAGTCGGACATGACTGAAGTAACTTTCACTTTCACTTACAACTATCCAGTGAACATTTCATTATAGCTATTTTATTTTTTAGCTCTTGGAGTTCTATTTAATTCATTTTTAGAGACCTGATCTCTTCTCATTATGTGTATGTTTTTCTTTGGATTATTTAATATACTTAAAATAGCTGTTTGAAAACATTTGTATGCTAGTTCCATTTATGTTATTTCTGAGTCTAATTTTTCTGGCTAACATTTCCCCTGATTCTTTGTAGGCCTATTAATTTTTGATTGGTTGAAGCACATTGTGAAAATTACCTATTGAATGTCTACATTTTATTGTCTTTGTTTAATGAAAAACTTGTTTTGGCAGGCATTTATTTTACTTGTGGATCAGCTTGATCATTTTAAGGTTTTTTTAAAAAAAAAAAAAAAAAAAAAACCTTCATTAAGTGGGATCTAGAGTAGTTTTAAGTCCAGGGCTATTTTAGCTCTGTAACTATGGTGTGCTCCTAACCAATGGGAGGTCCAGAGATGAAGCTACTGAAGGGCCTGGTCGATGTCATGAGCAGTGGTTCCCCCTCCACCTTGGAGCTCAGAGGGGTCATCAGTTCGATCTGGGATGGTCAGAGAAGACCTTGCTGGGCAGGGGATATTTGATCTGTCCCAGGATAGGGGCTAGAATTCAAACCAGCTGAGAAGACAGTAGAGCATTTTCTCAGCAGGGAAGATTCCAGAAGCACAGCTGTAGAAATGGCAACACTCAAGGCAGGACTGCTCCTGTGACACTGGTCCAGCTGGGCCAGGCTGTGTAAAGTGGAAATAAAGCAAAAACGCAGCAATGAGGGCCAATTCTGCCACTTCTCAGTGACGAAAAATGGGCCACACCTAGTTTGGAGAAGTCTCATGCTACTTCAAGATCTGCCTGGCAGCTTCACAAGGCTTTACTGGGTAAATCCGAGCAATGCAGAGCCACCCAGCCTGTTATCTGAACTGGAGTCACATTCAAGGGCTAATGGGAAACACATCATGTACCATTTCTGGTCCAGCTTTTTGTAAAGCAATAAATTGCTTTGAAAATACAGTACTTATGCAAATGTGGTATTACTATCAGTTACCACATTTGCATAGCCATCTGCTACATTTTTAGAGCTAAGCTCAGAAATCTTTCCACTCCAAGACTCTAGATAAGGCTTTGTGATACCTATCGGATTATATATCAAAAAGCTCTGAGGATGGCTAGAAATCCATCCTGTGACCATTGAAACAAAAACCATCTGGCCATAATGATTATTAATAGATTTTCAATTAATTAATGTAGTCTTCAGCTTAGATTTTGCATATCAATTCTACCCACCCATGTGGTGAATATGCACTGTCATGGCCAGGGAATTTCCTCTGGCTGTTACCATGAGCTCAGAGCCGAGCTTGGTGGAACAGAGTTTCACTCACTCACTCACTCGTTCGTTCATTCAACCAACCAACCACAGATATTTACTACTTGTTTTGTGCCAGAACCAGCTCTAAGAGCTGGAAATACAGATTTGAACATGATACAAAAAAAAAAAAATCCCTGTCTTCATAGATCTTACATTCTAGTGGAGAAAGTAGAAACCAATTGATCTGAGATATTAATATAAAGTCAGGTAGTGATAGTGTATGAAGAAAAAAAATAAAGCAGGACAGAGGGACAGTGAGTGACTGGAGTGGTACTGCAGACAGACTCAGCATGGAAACCCTTTCTGATGAAATGACATTTAAGCAGAGATCTAAAGAGACTGAGGGAGTGAGCCATGTGTGTGTCTGGGAGAGAGTACTCCGGGCAGAGGTAGTGCAAAGTGAAAAGTATCTGAGGGAGAAGCTTGCTTGGCACATTCAAAAAAGAGTAAAGAGAACAGTGTGTCTGGAACATAGTGAGCAAGGAGGAAAACGGTGGGAGACCAAGTCAGAAAAGCAGGCATATGAACTAATCATATAAACTAGGGTAAGAAGTTGCCTTACTCTCAGTGCTAGAAGACACTAAAAGGTTTGAGTAATGGAAGAAAATGTTACATTGGAGGCTCTTGATTTCACTTTTGGAATAGGGTGTTTTTAAAAGTTCCTCAGATGATTCTAATGTGCATTATCCCTGCTGCTGCTGCTGTTGAGTTGTGTCAGTCGTGTCCAACTCTGTGCGACCCCGTAGATGGCAGCCCAACAGGCTCCTCTGTCCCTGGGATTCTCCAGGCAAGAGTATTGGAGTGGGTTGCCATTGCCTTCTCCGACATTATCCCTACTTAGCAGGATTACTAGGCCTGCATTTTTGAGAACAGATTTTGGGCAGAGGAAGCAAGGGTGGAAGCAGGAACACTATTCTGGAAGCTGTGGTAACAATCTGGGCCAAGTTGAAGCTGCCTTGGATTAGAGTGCTCTGAGAACAACAGGAGCCAATAAGTTGGCTTTGAGCATCCCCGTCAGCGTCTTGGCTGCAGCTGCAAGATGGGGCAGTAGCTTGTGTTTTGTCACCTCAGCCTTTCTTCCTTTATTGTAGCTGGACCAGAGAATTATGGCAGAGAACTATGCCTAACAGATGAGGGGGACTTAGGAATTCTTGGGTAAACATTTCAGGGATCTCATCATAAAGTCCCTCTCGAATGCAACAACAAAAATCTAGCAACTGAGCTGCTTTTTTCCTGTGGCTTTGCCCCTCACCACCCCCCCCACCCCGCCCCAACCAAGATTAAAACCTTATGATTGAACACTGGTCTGTCTGATATCTGGTTACCCAGTCTCTCCAGGTAAGAGTAAATCTCCATTCTCCCCTACCTTACTTTTAAAGTCTAAGTGTATACTTTTAATAATGAGCACTATTTATTGAGCACTCACTCTGGGCTAGGCACTGCTCTAAGCAACTTAAACCAACAAATTCAGTCCTCACCATAATCCTAGACGGTGACTGCTGTAATTACACCTGTTCAATGTATATGATGTAACTGAGAATCAGAGTTAAGGATCTTGCCCAAAGTCACACTCTTAAGTCCCAAGGCCAAGATTTAAGCTAGATCTGTATGACTCCAAAGACTGTATGCTTTTACTCACTGAGCTACCTCCTGTTCTAGAAGCCAGCTTCAGACAAGATCTGGACCCTGCTGACAAACACCTCCATCTTCCTGCCTCCCTGGATCTCTGCCTCCTCCTGCCCTTCCACATGGGTGTTCCTCTGCTTCCACCGCCCTGAACTCCAAGCACGTTTGATGTGCTCAGGTGGCTTTGTTCCAGCTTCAAAGAAGTAGCTGTCTCAGGTTTCCGGGTCCCTGCCCTCAGAGCAGGGGTGAATGTGACTACATCTCCAGGAAGCTTGCCTTCTTCCAGAACACGCAAGTTTGAGTGTGTAGCAGCTGGACATCCTCATTTCTTAGGGCGCCTTCTCCTCCTGCCCTCTGGGAGTGTCATTTACTCTTACTTCTGCAGAGCCAGCAGCCCCATTTGGAAGGGATAGCACCTCTTTCTCTTACTAGGGCTCTCGTTTGCACCCTGGAGAACGTGAACTTCTAAAGCCCTTGGTGAATGCAAAAGTCCATCAGCACTGGCAATCTTTCAGCATCTCTGACAAATGGAAGCAACTTTATATAAAAACATAGATACATGTTCTTGCATAGACCTGTGAAAATACATTTTTACATATTACCAATGTGTTACACGTTGGCTGATCTATCTGCAACCGATAACATGTATTTGAAGAGGGAGCATCCCTGGAGTCCCCCAGGTGCTCAGGTGTGAACAGTGGTCTTGGGCGGCTCCGGACTGGCTGAATCTATGAGTGTAGAGAACCCTGGAGTATGCAGGCCGAGCACCACCAAATGATTTATTAAAAATCACCCTAGAGACAAATTTTAAATGGTTAACAAAAGTATGAGCAAGGAAATGTGTTTGAAATATAAACTATTAAGAAAAGTGGGAGAGGACCTAATTTGTATCTGATATGCAGCATTAAAAACGCAATCTATAAATGAATTTTGTAAAGCCAGAGTTTATTGCAACTGACTATAAATATATAAAGAAGTAATTCATCTTCTAGTAAAAAATGAAAAAAGAGTGCTCAGGTGTAGGGGTCATTGTGAAGCTTGCTCAAAAAGCTGCTTTTTACATTTTGTAAAGAAATAACGGCCAGTTTATTTTCTAATACTTTCTACATTTTCAATCGAAAATACATCTATGTGTCATGGACCTGATAAAAACCTTTTGTGTCAAGTGGAGTCTATCACTGCTAAGGGCATGAAAGTGACACTGAAGGAGCCAAGTCTGGCCTTCACCGTGTGTGTGTGTTAAGTCACCCTGTCATGTCTGATTCTTTGTGACTCCATGGACAGTAGCCCACAAGGCTCCTCTGTCCATGGGATTATCCAGACAAGAATACTGGAGTGGGTTGCCATTTCCTTCTCCAGGCGATCTTCCAAACCCAGGGATGGAGCCCAGGTCTACCGCACTGCAGGCAAACTCTTCACCATCTGAGCTACCAGGGAAGCCCTGGCCTTCACTGGCTCCGACTAAAGGAAGCGGGACGTATGGGAGTGGCTTCAAGGCACAGAGCCTCTGATGTTCCCTCCTGTGGTCAAGGGAACTAAATATATTGGGTAACGGGTTTTCCCTCTCATATTCTCCCCTGAAAACAATCTCCAAGTCAGCACTTGGCAAACCTAAACCTGTAGCTATGTCACATGTCATCATTTTGTCTCTGGCTGTTTTCTCTCTTTCTCTTATCTCAAGACTCTTTTTCATCATATCCACAGACACTAGGGGTCCTGATCGATAATTTCCCCTGCTTTCCTCCATGCTCCTTCTTCCACATCCAAACCTGCAGTTGCTGTGGCTTTGCAAATACAAATCCCCTTCAGAACTGACCTGAAATAAAGCTGAAAAGAGCTAGCTTCCAACTAAAATGACATCTCTAGGAGCCAGAGAAGGAAGACAGTACATCACTGGCTACTCTGGGAGGTGGATTAGCATGGTATTTTAATAGGTTAGAGAATCACGCAGACTGGGGTTCTTGTAGGAACTGTACTTAAAATAGCCAGTGTACTCTGTACAATTATCATAGGGATGAAGTTCGATGGTGCATATGAAGTGTTCAGTACAGTCCCTAGAATCAGTGATGATCGTGATTATGATTCTGAAACAGGCGAACAAGGGCAGTCCCAGGAAGACTTGGCAGCACTGAGCACCTACTGTATGATACATAATTCACACGCTGTTGTCAGGTTCCTCACAGACTACCAGGGAGCAGTCACAGACCTGAGCCTTACAGGATGGATAGTTATCTCATACACTCTGTGGAAGATCAAGGGATGGACATCATGATTAAAGAGTGCATAGGGTGATTCTAGACTACATCATTTATCATGGTCATAGGCCCCCCAGAGTGTCCGGCACATAGCCATTGTACAATCAGCATTTGTGGAATGAGGGAATCCAAGTGGTGGGGCTTCATGAGTGGAGGGAAGGGAATCGCAGGGTGTTAATGGTTACTTTGGGTTAATCAGTAGAGTGATGAGAGGGAAGTATTTTCTCCCCATCTAACCTTACATCCTCGTGCACACAGCTTCCTCTCCTCTGTCCAGGCATTTGCGCCCTCTGGCCTTCCCCATCCAGGGTGTTTCCAAGATATATCCACCTCTCAAGTGGCTCTGTTCACTTTGATGCTCTTCAGGACTCTGCTTTTTAGAAATATAGTAGTATGAATAATAGTCATCAATGGCTTAAATATCACCTTTGTTTCTCAAAGGTCCTGGGCTCCTCCCTGGCAATATTTTGGGAGGCTGTATCACACATTCTGAGGTCAAGGCTGTGTCCATATGTTTAAGCATTTCCTGTCTAAGAACAATGTCATGGAACTCAAATAACCAGGTCTCTTTTCTCTACTAAATGCCAAATCATGACATTTGTCTGCATTGTTGGTTGCCTCTCTTGTTAGCAGTGCAGGCCTTTGAAATCAGCCTAGAGGGATCATCTAGCACTCAACATGTTCATTTCACAAAGAAACTGAGACTCAAAGAGGAAAAATCTATCTGCCCAAAGTCATATATCAAGTTATTGCAGGACAGGAGCTAGTATCCACATATTTCCCTGTCCTTTTTTATTTTAATTTTTTGTGGGTCTTAGATCCTGTAATTGGAGCTACTAATGTTTGTTTCATTCTTCTCATTAATTTCATAACTCTTCTTGTGACCCAATTCTCATCTCCACTGTGGGACCCTAACCAGGGAATTTCATCCATACTAAAACTGTTACTGATGCTACCTGACACTTAGCTCTCCTGTCTGAGAATCTTCACAGCCCCCAAAGCTTGGCTACAGGGGATGTGGATAATTATTTAAGATCCCCTACTTGCCAAGAGAGTCCTAGAACATGCTTCTCTAGAGACACTGAGTTACAGTTATCACATTCCACATAACTGGGCTCAAATTTTAACTGTGAAAGTTAATCTCGAAATGGCCCAAGGCAAGTTAATTAACTTCTCCATGCCTCAGTTTCCTTGTCTTTAAAATGGGGATGATGAAAATTTATTCACAGAATTGTCCTCAGAATTAAGTATAATAGTGCATGTAAAGAGCTTAAAAGATGGAGAGAAAGCCTCATTTGTACCTGACAGAGATCATTTAGATGACGAGATTTGGATATTTTAGCTGATGAGCTTTAAATGAGATTTTGGATTTTGAGTTCATGCTATAATGGGATAAGACTCCTGGGAACATTGTGAATTTATTTTGTACTTAGAAGGGAAGTGAGTCATTGGAGGCCAGAGGGCAGACTGTGGTAGACGAAATTCTAAAAATCGTCCTCAGTGTTCCTGTCTCCTGGTGTATAATCCTTTCCCTTACATGTGAGCAGAAACCATGAATATGTTGGATGTCACATCTATGTCAGATTATGTTGTATGGTGAAGATGAAGGGACTTCACAGATGTAATAAGATTCCTAGTTAGTTTGACTGTGACTTAATCAAAAGAGATTATTTTAGGTAGGTCTGAGATACTCAAGTGAGCCTTTTATAGGAGAGAATGGAGATCAGTTATAGAAGTCTCTCTCCTGCTGACCTTGAGCAAGTTTCAAGGTAATGAATGCTTCCAACAACTTCATATTATGCTTGGACGAGGACTCCAAGCCTCAGACAGGACCACAGCCCTGGTAATACCCTTACAGTAGTCTTTGAGACTTTGAACAAAGAGTCCAGTTAAGCCATCTCTATATTCAACTCACAGAACTGTGAGATAATAAAAGCATATTGATTTTAAACCACTGTGTCTGTGGTACGTTGTTATGTACAGAAGCTGTTCAGTAAATAGCACTTTCCTTCTACCACTTATTTGGATATCTGAGCACTTCACTGTATGAACTCTGGACTCCATGTCATGGGTTCCTTCCTCTTGCCTCCTATGCTTCCCATCAGACCTCACCTCCCATGACTTCTGTTAAATGTCCCTGGTGTCCATATATCCAGCTTTGCCCTGTCTGAACTCTACCTGGAGTTCACAGCATCCCCCTAGAATCTCTGTCCCTGTGGCCACAATTACTCAAGGGGCTGGTGCAACTTATCCTCAAAATACTCTTCTCTACATTTGCTGATTCTTACTTTGGTGGAATGTGAAGTCAAGTGGGCCTTAGAAAGCATCACTATGAACAAAGCTAGTGGAGGTGATGGAATTCCAGTTGAGCTATTTCAAATCCTAAAAGAAGATGCTGTGAAAGTGCTACACTCAATATGCCAGCAAATTTGGAAAACTCAGGAGTGGCCACAGGACTGGAAAAGGTCAGTTTTCATTCCAATCCCTAAGAAAGGCAATGCCAAAGAATGCTCAAATTACCACACAATTGCACTCATCTCACACGCTAGCAGAGTAATGCTCAAAATTCTCAAAGCCAGGCTTTGTTGAGAATTCAACAGTACGTGAATTGTGAACTTCCAGATGTTCAAGCTGGTTTTAGAAAAGGCAGAAGAACCAGAGATCAAATTGCCAACATCTGCTGGATCATCAAAAAAGCAAGAGAGTTCCAGAAAAACATCTATTTCTGCTTTATTGACTATGCCAAAGCCTTTGACTGTGTGGATCACAATAAACTGTGGAAAATTCTGAAAGAGATGGGAATACCAGACCACCTGATCTGCCTCTTGAGAAATCTGTATGCAGGTCAGGAAGCAACAGTTAGAACTGGACATGGAACAACATACTGGTTCCAAATAGGAAAAGGAGTACATCAAGGCTGTATGTTGTCACCCTGCTTATTTAACTTATATGCAGAGTACATCATGAGAAACGCTGGACTGGATGAGGCACAAGCTGGAATCAAGATTTCTGAGAGAAATATCAATAACTTCAGATATGCAGATGACACCACCCTTATGGCAGAAAATGAAGAACTAAAGAACCTCTTGATGAAAATGAAAGAGGCAAGTGAAAAAGTTGGCTTAAAGCTCAACATTCAGAAAACAAAGATCATGATAAACTCGAAATGGATTAAAGATCTAAATGTAAGACCAGAAACTATAAAACTCCTAGAGGAGAATATAGGCAAAACACTCTCCGATATAAATCACAGCAGGATCCTGTATGACCCATATCCCAGAATATTGGAAATAAAAGCAAAAATAAACCAATGGGACCTAATTAAACTTAAAAGCTTCTGCACAACAAAGGAAACTATAAGCAAGGTGAAAAGACAGCCTTCAGAATGGGAGAAAATAATAGCAAATGAAGCAACTGACAAAGAATTAATCTCAAAAATATACAAGCAACTCCTGCAGCTCAACTCCAGAAAAATAAACGACCCAATCAAAAAATGGGCCAAAGAACTAAACAGACATTTCTCCAAAGAAGACATACAGATGGCTAACAAACACATGAAAAGATGCTCAACATCATTCATTATCAGAGAAATGCAAATCAAAACCAGAATGAGGTACCATTTCAAGCCAGTCAGAATGGCTGCAATCTAAAAGTCTACAAGCAATAAAGGCTGGAGAGGGTGCAGAGAAAAGGGAACCCTCTTACACTGTTGGTGGGAATGCAAACTAGTACAGCCACTATGGAGAACAGTGTGGAGATTCCTTTAAAAACTGGAAACAGAACTGCCATATGACCCAGCAATCGCACTGCTGGGCATACACGCTGAGGAAACCAGAATTGAAAGAGACACGTGTACCCCAATGTTCATCGCAGCACTGTTTATAATAGCCAGGACATGGAAGCAACCTAGATGTCCATCAGCAGATGAATGGATAAGAAAGCTGTGGTACATATCCACAATGGAATATTACTCAGCTGTTAAAAAGAATACATTTGAATCAGTTCTAATGAAGTGGATGAAACTGGAACCTATTATACAGAGTGAAGTAAGCCAGAAAGAAAAACACCAATACAGTATACTAACGCGTATATATATGGAATTTAGAAAGATGGTAACAATAACCCTGTATATGTGACAGCAAGAGACACTGATATATAGAACAGTCTTTTGGACTCTGTGGGAGAGGGCGAGGGTGGGATGATTTGGGAGAATGGCATTGAAACATGTATAATATCATATGTGAAACGAATCACCAGTCCAGGTTCAATGCATGATACAGGGTGCTCGGGGCTGGTGCACTGGGATGACCCAGAGGGATGGTACTGGGAGGGAGGTGGAAGGGGGGTCCAGGATGGGGAACACGTGTACACCCATGGTGGATTCGTGTTGATGTATGGCAAAACCAATACAATATTGTAAAGTAATTAGCCTCCAATTAAAATAAATTTATATTTAAAAAAAAAAGAAAACAAAGATCATGGCATCCGGTCCCAACACTTCATGGCAAATAGATGGGGAAACGATGGAAACAATGACAGATTTTATTTTGGGGGGGGGGCTCAAAAATCACTGCAGATGGTGACTGCAGCCATGAAATTAAAAGATGCTTGCTCCTTGGAAGGAAAGCTGTGATCAATCTAGACAGCATGTTAAAAAACAGAGACATTATTTTACCAACAAAGGTCCATGTAGTCAAATCAATGTTTTTTCCAGTAGTCATGTATGGATGTGAGAGTTCGACCATAAAGAAGGCTGAACACCAAATAATTGATGCTTTTAAGCTGTGGTGTTGGAGAAGACTCTTAAGAGTCCATTGGAGTGCAGGGAGATCCAACCAGTTCATCCTAAAGGAAATCACTCCTGAATATTCATTGGAAGGACTGATGCTAAAGCTGAAGCTCCAATACTTTGGCCACCTGATGCAAAGAGCTGACTCATTAGAAAAGACCCTGATGCTGGGAAAGATTGAAGGCAGGAGGAGAAGGGGACATCAGAGGATGAGGTGGTTAGATGGCATCACCATTACAAAGGACATGAGTTTGAGCAAGCTCTGGGAGATGGTGAAGGACAAGGAAGCCTGGCAGGCTGCAGTCCATGGGGTTGCAAAGAGTCAGACACAATTAAGCAACTGAACATCAACAAAAACATTTGGGCAAGTCCTGTTTGTTCCTCTGTGAATTTCAATTTTCCCATCAATAAAATAGGGGGAATAAAGGGGACTATTGTGTCAAAAGACGTTCAAGAGCAGTTCCAGCTCTGCCCTTCAAAGACTTTATGAAATTTACATTAGGCCATCTAGTTTACCCAACTATTTTGGAATATCATGCTTTGTCATTGTAACTGTTCAGGGACGCAAGGCCACTACTAATTTTAATTGATAGAATATGGTAATGAGACAATGAAAATTTATAGCTTATGTCAGGTTTTGATGCATCATATCTTATTCAATCAATACATATTTGCTTAATGCCTGTTGTGTCCAAAGCAATGGATTATGTGCTATGGGGAATTCAAAGAAGTAGGAGAAATATCAATCACCTGTCTTTCTGAAACTCAGTACTAATCAAGGATGTGGGAACCAACTGAAAAATCTGTATTCTAAGACAGCAACGTATAAGAATCATAGGATAAAGTACAGTGCAATGAACAGGGGGAGTGGACAGTGGCTTGGCTTGAGATGACAGAAATCTAGATTTCTGAGTCATCCACTCAGTATGTCACTGTTATAGAACACTTTTTCTCACTGGACCTTACTTTCCTGAACAGTGAATAAATTGAGTTAAAGAATATTTGAGAGAATTTTCAGTGTCAGCATTACGAGATTCTATAAGATGATATAGATAATTTTTGGAAGAGATGGATGAAAAGGCTTTTCAATTTTAGTATTGTATTCTTAGCATCCTTCTGGGATGGAGCAAATGAAAATCAAACTGGACTATAATGGATGGAAAGAATATTAATAAATGGTAAGAAAACATGAAAGAATTGTATTTCAGGTCATATAAACATCATCAGTAGAGGGATGTCAAATGCACCATTTGGCTTGAATGAAAGGGTACCTATGGGGAGAGACACAATACAAAGTTTGAAAGGAAGACAGGGACCAGACTGGAGGACTGACTGGCAGGATAAGTAGTTGACTTTTACTTGTACTGAAGCTTTTGGGAACTAAATAAGATGTTTTTAGGTTGTTTGGTTGTTTGGTTAGTTGGCTAGTTGGTTTTAAATAAGGCAGTAGTATGATGAGAGTGGTTTTTAGACAAGAAAGCACTCATGGCTGTCTGGAGTGTTGAATTAAAGAGGTTGAGATCAGAGGCAGAGACAACAATGATCCACATGAGACAATATGAGAGGCTGTACTAAGGCAGAGGCAGTAGGGGTGAAAATAAAACAATGGGTTTTTTTTTTTTTAAACAACAAAAGACTCACTGTGCAGGGAGACATAGCAGGGCCTGATGTATAACTGGATACAGGAAATGAGAAAAGCATGAGGCAAAAACAATGCCAGAATTTCTTTCAGTGGCACTTGGAAAACGATTATTTCACAGAAAGAAAAAGTCAAGGGAAAAGACAGACTTGAAAGCACAGGCAAACGTACTTTGAGACTGAGTTTGAGGGCTGAGAAGACATCCATACTCGAATAATCATCCAAAGTGTTGTAGTTCACCAGTGAGGTCACATAGCTGCGAGGTAGTGGAGCCAGGATTTGAATCAGGAAAGTCTGGCTCTATGCTAGTGTTCTACTGATATTGTAACAAATCACCACAAACTCCATGGCTTTACACACTCGAAGTTCTATAGGTGAGACGTCCAGGCAGGCTCAAATAGGGCCACTGCTTAGGGTCTTAGAACATTGAAATCAAGTTGTTGGTCAGCTGGACTATTATTGGGAAGCTCTAGGAATAATCTGTTTCCAAGATCATTCAGGTATTGACAGAATCCAGTTTCTTGAGGTTATAGGACTAAAGAGGTTATAGGACTGAAGTTCCCATTTTCTTGTTCACTGTCAGCCTGGGATCATTTTCACCTTTGAGAGGCTGCCCACATTCCTTGGCCCATGGTTCCCTTCATCTTCAAAGCCAGCAAAGGCACATGGAGTCTAAGCCCCTCTTATGCTTTTCATGTGATTACAGTGGGCCCACCAGAAAATGCAGAATATTCTTTTTATCTTAAGATTGGTTTAGCAATACTTCAAAGTCTTTTTTACCAAGTAGTAGAACATGACCACAAGTGTGACACCAGAGGGCAGAGATCATAAACTACAGAGCATATATGCTGAATTGCTAAACTCTGATATAAAATATAGATCCAAGTAAATAAATTCGGTATATCTGTACAAGGGAATGTAACCTACAAATAATGATGGTAAGTACAACATGGATAAATTTCAAAAAATATCAGGTTGAGTAAAACAAGCCAGGTATAATCCTATTTATGTTGCAGAACAGTTCAAAGTAATCTATATGACAGAAAGCAGAGCATCTGTTGACCCCAGCTGGGAGGAATAACTGCAAAAAATCATGAAAAAAATTTTGTGATGATGAATCTATTCTATATCTTGATTGTGGTGGTGGTAACATGGGTATATGCACACTTAAGTGCACATTATTGTTACTTAACAATATTCAGTAAGATTGATTTTTAAAAACTAACACCAAGAGGCCCAACAGCTAACCGATAAAAGTTCCAGAATAAAACTATAGATAAAAATGAAAGAAAGGAAATTGTCCCTGAAAACAGTAGATGACAATTTCTTCCAGAGTGGAAGGACATAAGTCTTCAGATGAAAAGGGCCATCCAGTCCTCAAAAAAATAATGAAGAATGACTTGTTTTCTCTCTGTCACACACATACATTACTGAGAAATTCAGAACAACAAAGATAAAGGGAAAATCCTCAAGACTTTTAGAGATTCAAAATTGGTCACCTGTAAAGGAATAAGAATCAGACTGCTATCAGAACTCCCATAAACAATATTGGAAACTAGAATACAATCAGGAAATATAGACCAAGTTATAAGGAAAACTATAATTTTATCTCACTGAAACTATTAATCAAACCTCATAGTAGACTATGTATGGATGTGAGAATTGGACTATAAAGAAAGCTGAGCACCAAAGAATTGATGCTTTTGAACTGTGGTGTTGAAGAAGACTCTTGAGAGTCTCTTGAACTGCAAGGAGATCCAACCAGTCCATTCTAAAAGAGATCAGTCCTGGGTGTTCATTGGAAGGACTGACGTTGAAGCTGAAACTCCCAATACTTTGGCCACCTGATGCGAAGATCTGACTCCTTGGAAAAGACCCTGATGCTGGGAAAGAATGAGGACAGGAGGAGAAGTGGACGACAGAGGATGAGATGGTTGGATGGCATCATCAACACAATGGACATGGGTTTGGGTGGACTCCAGGAGTTGGTGATGGACAAGGAGGCCTGGCGTGTTGCGATTCATGGGGTTGCAAAGAGTCAGACATGACTGACCGACTGAACTGAACTGAACTGAACAGAACATAGTAAAATAAAGACTTTTTTTTTTTAACATATAAGGACTCAGAAAGCACATCTTCCTAACTCCCTTTCTTAAAGCTTTCCCTATAGATGTAATCCAGCAAAATAAGAATAGATAATAAAAAATAAGATATTGAACCTACTCCAAAGAGTGTATTGAAGGAAATTCCTAAGATAGCACTGTAGGCCTGAAACATGACCAGGCAACCCAGGCCTTCATAGATGAAATCATACCACTGAAGAAGGGATAGAAGCACTCTAGTCCTTATGAACTGTCAAAACTGAAAACCTATCAGCCCATGGCTTCCTTTGAGCCCCACAATGAGGAGAAATTAATGGTAATGGAATCAAAATTGAGCAGGAGAGGGACAACAGAGACAAAGCAAAGAGAAAGTGCAGAATAAAGTAGGGGAGAGAAGAAAGCCAGGAATCTCAGAAAGCAAGCCATGATGTTTGTGAACATTACACCAAATAACATAAAATCAATTTCCCTTAAAAACAGACAATCAAGGTTTATCAAGGCCAAATACAAAGTTGTTAAAAGAAAAAAAAGTCAGAGACATAACATCCCACAGACAATGAAAGTATGCCAGAATGATCTGCTCACAAAACAGGATAAAACTCAAACTTATGATTTCAAAGAAACTACAAGATATTAATTAAATCATATAGTATGTGAAAGAACAATATAAATCAGAATTTAAAACACTCAGAAAGGAGGCAACCGAACTCAGAAAGGAATTACAAACAAGAAAGAAACATTCAAAAAATAAAGACTAACTAGAGGGAATAAAGGGGTGAAAAAACACAACGATGCCTTTTAAAACATTAAAGAAGGTAAATTATATTTTAATAACTTAGAAATAAATGGAGATAAAATGAGTTTGAGAGACAAAAATGATAAATATTGATTATAGGAAAGGATAGTGAATACATACATAATAAAAATTGCTGACGAAGGCCAAAGCAACAGAATACTGTAAATACAATGGATAAACCTTTCTTGATTAAAAATTGTTTTAAAATTACATATTGAAAGTGTGCACTGCATATCTTGGAATAGTGACCCCAAACTAACAACACCAAGGCACATTTTAGTGAAAATAATGGACTTTAAAGGAAAAGAAAAATCCCTCGGACATGTAGGGGAAAAAAAGAGCATTTAACTTATAAATGAAAAAAATATATGATCAGACTTTATGCCAGAAGAAAATGGAATAATTTTAAGTTATCTAGGAAAGAAAAGTGGGCACCAACTACTCTTTATCTAGCAAAACTGACTTTTAAGAAGAGAGAGGCACAAATTGTTGTCAATATGCAACAAATTAAGGGGTTATTATCCCCATGAGTCTTTCCTAAAGAATCTACTAGAAAATGAGCTTTAGACAACCGAAACAACTAGCGAGACATCAACTGATGTATAAACAAAATAGTTAATAAATAAAAATAATAAACATTAAATTTCTTTAAAACTGAAAAATGAATTTAAAATTTATAGAAAAAGTATAGAAAACAAGCATGGTTGCAAAATAAAACATACATTTTATCAAACTTGGGAATAGGGAAAATAAAGGAACAAGCAGATAAAAGCTGGAGGAAGGTAGTAAGGAGATGAAAAGGAAAGGAAGGATGTGACTCCAGGCTTCCCAGGTTACAAAATACGAAACTAAGAGATTTGTAAGTTGTTAATGGGTCAATAAGGGTTTCCCTGGTGGCTCAACAGTAAAGAATCCGCCTGCCAATGCAGGAGATGGTGGGTTCAATCCCTGGGTTGGGAAGATCCCCTGGAGAAGGGAATGGCTACCCATTCCAGTATTCCTGCCTGGGAAATCCAATGGACAGAGAAGCCTGGTGGGCTACAGTCCATGGAGTCACAAGTAGTTGGACACAACTTAGTGACTAAACAAATGGGTCAATAAACAGAATAGTTTGGGCATGATATTTGAAGTTGCAGAGGTAATCAGGGAAGCCTGCCTTCCCATGATGAAAGTCAAAAAGGCTCCTGGAGGTTCCTTCTGCCCTACCCTCGTTCCAAATTCAAAAGGCCAGCAGGTGACCTAAATAGAAACAACTAGATTCTAAATCCCAGCACTTTCAATCTTAAGCAGAGTGAAGTGAAGACAAAATATACATGATTGAAATTCATCCATGCAAGCAGCAGCACTCAGCTCAAATTGTTTCCATCCTGGTTGCTTTCTGTTTCCTAGCCTTGTCTCCAGCCTCCCATTGCACTTGAAAGCTTCCCAATATCCCTTTGTTGCTGTTGTTTAAGGAACTGCAATATTGTGATTTATAAGAAAATTATATTTGGTCATTCAGAGGACCAAAATACATTTCTCATATGAATTTGTTCTTTGTCCACAGTTCTGGCTCATAGCTCCCCAAACCTTTGTAATTTCATGAGGAATAAGAGCAATGGGGACATCTTTTGTCATGAATTTGGTCTCTTGTCCTCAGTTCCTGAAATCACTTCAGAGCTATGAAGGTGAAATGAGTGTCTCGTTATTCATAACAAGACCCTTTGCACCATAACTGGGTTTATGTTAATGAGATGACTTTTGGAAAGCACCTGAAGATGGGGGCTGGTTGTCAGGGGAACCAACCATGAGAGAGAGTTGGAATCCCCCCTGATTTCTGGGGATGAGAGAGGGGCTGGAGACTGAACCAACTATCAATGGCCAAGGAATGAACCAATCATACCTATGTAATGAATCCTCCATAAAAATCCAAAAGGACTAGGTTTGGCGAGCTTCCAGGTTGGAGAACACTCGGAGGTGCTGGGAGGGTGGCCCCTCTTCCAATACCACACTCTATGCTCTCTTCCATGTGGCTGTTCCCTAGTTATATTCTTTTATAATACACTGGTGATCTAGGAAGTAAAATATTTCTCTGAGTTCTGTGAGCCACTCTAGCAAATTAAGCAAATCCAAGGAGGGATTCACTGGAACCTCAAATCTACAACTGCTCAGTCAGAAGCACAAGTGATAATCTGCGCTTGTGACTGCTGTCTGAAGGGGTGGGGTAGCCTTGGAGACTGAGTCCTTAACCTGTGGAATCTGACACTATCTTTGGGTAGATAGTGTCAAAACTGAGATGAATTGTAGAATGCCCAACTAGTGTCTGGGAAATGCTCATTGGTGTGGTGAGCCCCCCTCCTCATCCCCATCAAATTGGAATTCAGTGTAGAACCCCTTTTCAGTTCAGTTCAGTTCAGTCACTCAGTCGTGTCCGACTCTTTGCGACCCCATGAATCGCAGCACACCAGGCCTCCCTGTCCATCACCAACTCCCAGAGTTCACTCAGACTCACGTCCATCGAGTCAGTGATGTCATCCAGCCATCTCATCCTCTGTCGTCCCCTTCTCCTCCTGCTCCCAATCCCTCCCAGCATCAGAGTCTTTTCCAATGAGTCAAGTCTTTGCATGAGGTGGCCAAAGTACTAGAGTTTCAGCTTTAGCATCATTCCTTCCAAAGAAATCCCAGGGCTGATCTCCTTCAGAATGGACTGGTTAGATCTCCTTGCAGTCCAAGGGACTCTCAAGAGTCTTCTCCAACACCACAGTTCAAAAGCATCAATTCTTCAGTGCTCAGCCTTCTTCACAGTCCAACTCTCACATCCATACATGACCACAGGAAAAACCATAGCCTTGACTAGATGGATCTTTGTTGGCAAAGTAATGTCTCTGCTTTTGAATATGCTATCTAGGTTGGACATTACCTAGGAAGATTTTTTTTTTTTTTTTTGGTGGTGGTGGTAGTCGTGGGGACAGGGGTGAAAACAATCAAAGAATACAAATCCAGTAGATTCCAGAGTTCCTCCTAGCTCTCCCATAGATTACTCAATTCAACAGAGAAGGTTGAGACAAAGAGAAGGAAGGAGACATTCCCAAGTCCTGCACTGAATTCACAATAGACCAAAGAAAGTTAAATGGGAAAGTGAGAATGACAAGAAAGTGTTTGGGGGCTTTCTGCACAGAGGGTGCTGTCAGGCCACTCCTATGGTATGAAATGAAAAGTGCTGAGAGTTTTCCCTCTTTCTTTAGTTATTTCCTTTCAGACTACTAACAGGCCTGAGCTCCCAATGGATTGAGGCCTTGGAGAGCTGCCAATCCCTGGCCCAGGCCATTCAGCCAAGCTGTTGGAGCACACTGATGACAAGAGGATGCTAATGACCAGAGATTTGTTTTCATATGGAACATGAAACTTTCTCATTATTGGAGGATTGGCATCAGTTAAATGATACAGATTCTCCACGATGACAGGACATGCTCATTTGATTGTGTTGTACAAATACTGTGTGGATGACTTACCTCCTAATTAGCAGCAAAGGGGAGACCAAAATGAAGCAGTAAAAACTGGAAATAAGGTCAGGAGAAACTCTGGTATTTCCCAGTTGCTTGAAGGGAATAAAGAAGTAGAAAGGAAGCCCAGGCAAAAACAAGAGTATAAGTCCTGAGAAGGAGACTTCTCCAGCTAACCTTAGGGCAAAACCAGGAACATGAAGGAGATGGGCAGCTCTCCGTTGAGTGCCTATGATGTATCAGAGTTCTTATGCATGTGATTTCGTTTGATCTTCATTATAACCCATGGTCAAGGGAGTAAGGATTATTATTCCCAGTCTCAAAGTGAGGAAATTGAAATTCATAGAGCCGAAGTGACTTCCCAAGGTCAATATCAGGTCAGTGGCATGCCCAACTCCAAAGCCAATGCTATTTCTAATATACTATTTCTGAACATAGTAGATGCTTAATACACGGTGTTGGGGGTGTCCGGTATGGACTTTCAGCCCCAAGGCTGATTTTCATCCCAGTCCCTTGTCTGCAGAGCAAAGGAAGTGCTGAGTGAGGCTGTGTTTTTCATACTCATTTTAATCTAAAATGTTTGACAGGTATTAGATGCTGTGGAGGATAAAAAGCCATGGCAGGCCCTTTGAAAAATGTGGCTGTATTATCTACTTAGTCAGAGCCTCTCTGAACATCAGAATTGCATTTCATTGAATATGGTAGGGGAGAAAAAGCAAGTTCAGAGTTTCTCTCTAAATTGTTCTCGGGCCTTTAATATTCAGAGAAGATTGTTTGTTCTTGGGTTGGGCCAGGGAAGATGGATGGTCATCACTGCTCCCTCTGGCTGCCTTGTTTCCTGGCTGAGGAGATTGCATGTCTGAATATAGTGTCTGTCTGTCTTGTGTTTTTTCCTAAAGTATTAGGCTTTGGATAATTGAAAATACAGTAATCTCTCCCCAGTCATGGGGTTTTGTTCCTGAGAGAGGGAGTGAATTCAGAATCTACAAAGAGAGACACAGCATATTGTTTCAAGATAAATCCAGAAACAATGTGGATTATATCACATCCATGAAAAGGCAAAGAAAACTGAAGCTATCATTGTTGGACATCTGTTGCATGCCTGACTCTGTCACTATAATGGCTAATTTTATGTGTCTTCTTGATTGGGCCACAGGGTACCCAGATAATTGGTCAAACATAATTCTGGGTATTTTTGTGAGGGTGTTTGCCGATGAAATTAGCAGATCTGAGGGGGGGCTTTAGGGTAATTTTGAAGGCAGCTATAATGGCCCAGTAGACCATGAGCCTAATTACAGCTAGGAGTCTATAATACATGACTTACTCCCCACTCTATGCCTAGCACTTGGCACATGGGCTTGGCACAGAGTTGGCAGGTGTTAAGTATTGGTTCTACAGATGAATGAATTCCCTGTCACCTTGCGAGATACGCTAGATCATGGACTCCTAGAAGGCAGAGCCAGTGTCTGACTTGTCTTTGGACTTCCCGTGCCTGGCACAGCATAGGTTCTTAATAAATGTGGGATGATAAACCTTTCACCAGAAAACCTGAGTTCAGCTAAATCTATCCCTGTCTACCTCTTGCTCCTCCCCTTGGTTCTTCCCGACTCCACTTTGCCATCCAGTGTCTTGTGATGTCCTTTTCGTTTAGCAGTTTCCTAAGAGGCTGAACTCTATCCAGCATCCAGCCCCTTGACAACAAATGAGAAAGAGGTTTGCAAACTAGGAGTTTCTCATCATTGGAGGAAAATTAAATTACCTGGAGGTCTGTCTTTGTAATGCAGAGCAGGCTTTCAGGTTGGAGAAACACATATGGGATAAGGAAGGAGCTTTTGTGAGCACTGAACACTCCCCACTTGATGACTCTATTTGCATTCATTAGCCTGATTTGCATGTCTGTCTGTGTTGTGTCACATCCTTCAACGGGTTTTTAGGGTTTGGGCTGGATGTACTACAACCTGGAACTAGCAGTGACACTGGTATCACTGGTAACATTTCTAAGCCACTGGTAACATTTTGCTCTGTGCAAATGGGAAGTTTAAATAGGGGTCTTGAAAAGCATGAGTTAACCCTGTAGTCTCAGGCATGTAGTCTCTCTGTGCCTCACTGCTTTGTCCATTAACTGTGTATAATAATATTTAAATCTCACAGAAGTTTTTAAAGAATAAAATATGACCATATTTGTCAGGATTCTCCAAAGAAAAAGAACCAATAGGATGTGTATACTTAGATAAAGAGATTTATTATAAGGCACTGGCTTGTGTAATTATGGAGACTGGCAAGACCAAATGTGCACTGGAGATTCTGGTCAGCTGGAAACCCAGGAATACTGATGGTGCACACAAGTCCAAAGCTGTCAGCTAGAGAGTTCCCTCCCATTCAGGGAGAGGGTCAGTCTTTCTGTTCTATTCAAGCCTTCAACTAATTGGATGTGGCCCATCCACATTGAAGAAGGCAATCTGCCTTACTTAGAGTCCACCCACTTACATGTTAATTTCATTGGCAAACACCCTCACAAAAATACCCAGAATTATGTTTGACCAATTATCTGGGTACCCTGTGGCCCAATTAAGAAGACACATAAAATTAACCATTATAGTGACAGAGTCAGGCATGCAACAGATGTTCAACAAATGATAACTTCACTTTTCTTTGCCTTTTCATGGGAGTGATATAATCCACATGAGTTTTAAAAAAGCAACCAGAAGGTTTATTCACTTCATGAGAAAATACTTGAGGCAAATTATGGATAACTCAAGCTCCCAATGTCATTTTGATCAATTTGAATAAAAGTTCAAGTGACAGCTCTACATGCAATTTGATTCCTGTGTTTGTTATTTGACCTGTAGACAACTGAGATCTTCACATAAAAAGATGACTTCATATATCTACAACTAAAAGAATTCTGACTTTGTCTTGTGTGTAACAAACACATTAGCCCAGAATGGGGTGTGGCTAAGGGGAATCAGAAGCACACACAAGTACTTCTTTCCTTGTCAAAGAAGAAAAGGGTCTGGAAAGCAAGCTTTCCATGAGCAGTCTACAAAAATGCTCTACCAAGTGGGCGGGGGTGGGGTGGGGAGGGTGGTAGCTCCTAGGTAGCAGGCAGCGCAGTGATGGTAAGCATATGCTTTGCAGTAAGAGGAACCCAATCCGAAATGTCAGCTCTGCTATTTTCCAGCAATGTAAATTGAACAAGTATACTAGTCAAAAGTTCTTTAGAGAAGCAGAATCAATAGAGGGGGATGAATCTATTTTAACATAAGGAATTGGTTTGTGTGATTTTAACCCCACATGAGTTTAAAAAAGCAAGAAGTTTTATTTATTTCATGAGAAAATAATTTAGGCAAATTATTATCAAGCTCCCAATGTCATTTTGGTCAGCCCCCCAGTATTGTTCCAGTTTGAAAGCCAACAAGCATGAGACTGAGGAAAAGCCAATGTTTTAGTTTGAATTTGAGCAGAAAAAAGGAAACAAACTGTATCTCCACTAGAAGGCAGTCGGTCTGGCACTCCCTCTTGAAAGTGAAAGTAAAAGTCACTCAGTCGTGTCTGATTCTTTGCAACCCCATGGACTATACAGTCCATGGAATTCTCCAAGCCAGAATACTGGCATGGGTAGTCACTCCCTTAGGAGAAGGAAATGGCAACCCATTCCAGTATTCTTGTCTAGACAATCCCATGGACAGAGGAGCCTGGTGGGCTGCTGTCCATAGGGTCACACAGAGTTGGCCATGACTGAAGTGACTTAGCATACACGCATGCATTGGAGAAGGAAATGGCAACCCACTCCAGTATTCTTGCCTGGAGAATCCCAGCGACAGAGGAGCCTGGTGAGCTGCCGTCTATGGGGTCGCACAAAGTCGGACACGACTGAAGCAACTTAGCAGCAGCAGCAGCAGTTGTTCCCTTCTCCAGGGGATCTTCCCAACCCAGGGATCCAACCCCAGTCTCCCGCCAATGCAGGCGGATTTTTACCAGCTGAGCTCTCAGGGAAGTCCCATGAACTTGTTCTCTCAAGCTTTCAATGGATTGGATGAGAGCCACTCACATTATGGAGGGCAATCTTCTCTACTCTGCTAATTTAAACATTAATGTCACCCAGCAATACCCTCACGTCCAGACAAAGGTTTAACCAAATAATGGCCCCATCAAGCTGACACATAAAATTAACCATCACAGTAAGTTAGTCAAACTCCCTAAGCTTCCTATTCTTCATCTGTAAATGCTCAGAGTCACACACAAGCACAAGGCAGTAGAACCTGGGTATGGACTCAGGCCTGTCTGACTCCACACTCTCCCTCTAAGAAGGTTTGCCTGGATTGTCCTCCTGCCAGGTTGGACTTGATTTCCCTGCTCTCTTCTCCCACAAGCCCCCTTGCCTCTCTCAGTCACAGCACTATTATTAAGACCTGGTGTTGGAACTTCATCTATATCTTTGTCTTATTCTACTGTGAAACTCTTGAGGGCAGGGACACTGTTCTATTCATTAAAGACTCTCCAGAATTCTTTATAAATGCTTGTTGAAAAAATAAATGAATCCAGGCAAATTAGAAGCTGCAGTTAGTTGGCTATTTCTAACCTGGAAGTTTCTGAGGTTGTATTAGGGGCCTCTGCACTTGAGCTTTGTATGATTCTGATTCATAGTTTCAGGTCCAAATTGCATAGTTTCAGGCCCTAATTATAAAGAGCTCTCACTGAATGCCTGCTCATTTCTTGCCTGCATTTTACTGCTTTCTGCCATAACAACAAGTCTCTTTCACATTCCAAAAATCCTTTTTATTAGAGAAAAGTTTCCTTGACCCAAGCTGAGCCCATATCCTTTTTATCAGCCTTGTGTCCTGTCTTTCCCTCTTGTAATTTTTATTTGTCCCCTGGAACTCATTTAAACAATTAGTCTCCATGCTGGTTGTTAGCCATTTATGTTTGGTATGCTAGTTTGATCCGGGTTTGCTCTGAAAAACATTCCATATTGATTTTAAAATGTAGGGCCAGTGTTCGCCACATTCATCAACTCTGTCAGGTACAAAAATGCTTTCTTCCTGTCACTGCAGATGAATAACTAGCAAGCTTTCCAACAGGTGTAAAATGGGCCCAACCTCACTGACAGTGCATGGTCTTTTGGCCTCTGTTTTATTTTTTTACTAGCAATAAATTAATTATTTGTAATTAAATCTTTACATCCAACTGTTGAATAATGGGCATATGCATTCTTTGGCATTTTCTGTGGGCAAAAACTAGTGTTCAAGAACTATAAACACTACTTTAATGGTGATTTTTTTTTCTACAGTAGAGGGGAAAACAGGAGGTTAACTTCTAAGAAATTTGAAAGAAAACTATGTTGGAATTTTCCTATGTTAACTTTGACTTTCACTTAGAACCCCTCATCCAATATTTCATGACTTTATGCAAAATAAACTCAGATTGCTGCCTAGAGGAGTGAGGGTGCATCCTGAATTGGGACACTAGCTTGTGTTTAGCCATTAACTTCTTCCCTTCCTCTGTTCTCTTGGGAGGACTCGAAATCCCTGAGACTCCCTGAGGAAACTGTGGCCAACATGCTTTGCATTATTTAGTAAGGTGATTACCGATGGCCTGTCAGCCTGAAGGTCATGGAGAATGCCAGGTAATAAATCTTCAAAGCTTCCCTGGGACACAACTCTTGCATCTTTCGCATGAGGAATAAACGCAGTCTGACACTTTGTTTCCAAGCTCAAAGAGCCAACCTTCTTCACACCAAAGTAGCCAAAGGTGAACTCTATGTCTTAGCCTTCTGGCTTTGAGCGCTGATGGTGGCCTTCAAGCTTGGATTGGTAGATGGAGGAAGCCAAGCATTCTATGAGCCAATAGGAAGAAGTGTAAGTTCTGGGGTTCTACACAGTACATTCGCTGCAGGCTCCACCCACCGAGCTGGGATGAAGGAGACAGGCTCCAGAGGCGCTACTTAGACCAGATGAAGTTCTGGATTTAGCAGCCATCGGAGCTTGGAGCCTGAGCTTGCATCTTTGTCAGGACAGCTGCTTGAGAAGGCAGGTGCTGGGTGGGCAGCTGTAATGGGCAGGCTGTTTCCTCTCAGCTCTCAGAGAAGTAAACCCCAGAGCCTTACCAAAAAGTCAGATTGCATTCTATGAGACCCTTTGCCTCCACCAGCACCAACCCCTGAGCTGACGTCCCCCTCCCCTGCTCACAGGTCTTAGACATCTGGCACGAAACCCACAAAGGGCCTTGAGTTGTGTTGGGACTACACTGGGAACAGGCCTGCCAGCACACAGATGCTGCTGTCGCTCTGAATGGGAGGTGGGAATGATCTCTTTATACTTGGTAAGTGCAGCTCTACCATTTGAAAACACTAGAACCCTGCTTCTCACACTTACTCTACTTCAGGATCATCATGGGGACGGTGAATACAGGTCCCGGTGGCCCATCAGTTCTGATTTAGCAGGTCTATAGTAGGATCCAGGAATCCAGGTTCTTAAAAAGCTGTGGCCCACGTAATGCCTGGACTATATTCTGAAAGAAGAACGTCCAGCATGTTGAACTGGAAGAGTTTTTGATGACCATCTTGGCAAAACCACTGTTTTACAAATGAGGTAACTGAGGTCCAGAGAGGAAGGCTTATGTGAACGATGTAATGCCAGATTACCATGATCACAGTGATATGATGCCAGAACTAGAACCAAGGTCTCCTCTCACCCCTCTCATGCTTTCTCCTCAGAAGAAGGAGAGGAGGAGAAGCCATGAGTCTGTATTCTTCTAAGTGGATTTTTCTAAGTGGATCCAGCCTGGTGTAGGCCTGCAATGGTTATGAACAGCACATGTCATTAAGAGTATTCTGTAATGTGGGATGATCTAGTGCATTGCAGGCCCCTGAGTATTAATGTCTACCCTGAATCATTCTGACAACCCCAAATGCCTGCACACAGTTTTCAAGTGTCCCTTGGTGGTGGTTGGGAGACAGTGCTGCTTCTGGTTGAGAAGCACTGGTAAGGAAAAGAGTTATAGTTCATTATTCATCAAAGGAAGTTTGATTTTGAGTTTTCATTTTCCATTAACTTACTGTGACCTGAGGCATGTCTCTGGCCCAGTTGCTGAGGCTCTGCACCACCCCACCCCCCAACCCCGGTTCTTCAACAATTGGGGGAGGAGATCAGAAAGCTCTCTTGGGACCCTCTGCTGGTTGATGAGGCACTGGTGGGGTACACAGGGTGAGAACATTTATGTTCTTTATCTTGCACTGCTCTAGTTAGCAGAAGCTACAAATAATTCTATCACCAAAGGGTCTATTCCCAAATGAGAGCAACAGGGGGAAACTTTGGGGGCTTAAGCCCAATATCTTGGTTTTGCCAAGATGGTCATCAAAAACTCTTCCAGTTCAACATGCTGGACGTTCTTCTTTCAGAATATAGTCCAGGCATTACGTGGGCCACAGCTTTTTAAGAACCTGGATTCCTGGATCCTACTATAGACCTGCTAAATAATTTATTTTATTGAAGTCTTGTTGAGTTACAATGTTGTATTGATTTCTACTATACAGTGAAGTGATTCAGACTCTCTGAGCATTGTACATCTCCCACCCAACACAGCTAGCTTCACACCCTCCACCCTCTGCCTTTAAGTGTGTTCATTCTGTTAACTCTGGGTTGACACTGACACAGAGATTCAGTGTCCAGAGGTGATAAGGACACCTAGCACAGTTCTAGGGGATGAGTCTCTACAATCCCTAGGCAAACTTCAGAGGTGTTAGCTACCTCTGCTTCTTTATGAATTTAGAAAGGTTGTGTCTCCTGTTTGAGAGGCAGCCCCCATAGCCCTGTGCATTATGGGGGCACTCCACCTTTCCACTCCAGGGGAGGGAAAAGAGCACTCAGGGATAGTGTGTATGTGTGGGGTGGGGGTGCAGGCCCCCCCTAGCCCTCACATGACTCTCAGATTGGAAATATTTGATTACCTTTATCCCACTCTATAGTCACCTTCTGTATTAGCAGAGCTTCCCCACCCCCCGCCCTACCCCAAGCCAGCACCCTAGAGCTAAACTAAGGCCAATTGGTGTGTTCTCTCCAAGGAACACAGAGTTCTTTACTTCTCAGAACTGCAAGTTGGCTCTTTAGGCCAGCTCCTTCGGGATAAAGGCATTAGATTAATCTCTGGGATAAAAACATGATTAATGAAAATAATAAGCTGTTTTAATGTTCTTTTCATCTACCAGTTACTGCCTTTTCAAAGAGCTCTGCAGCGAAGCTGTTGACTAGAGTAGTTATTTACTCTCAGTTCATTTCATAGTAGTTTATAGTATTGGGTTGGGCAAAAAATTTGTTTGGGTTCTTCCATTACATCTTATGGAAAACCTGAACTAACCTTTTGGCCAACCCACTACTTATACACTGGTTTTATTTTCAGTTCATTTTCCTAGAACAGTGAAGCTGAAAGACACTAAGTCCTTTAAGTCCAACTCTCTTATTCTATAGCTGGGGAAACTGAGATCTATAGAAGGAAAGGACTTGCATAAGGTCATGCAACTAGTGAACAACAGAGATAAAACTAGAATAGAGGTTTTCTGACTCCCACTCCAGTGCCCCTTCCACACTTAACTCACTTTGGTTGCTCTGTACAAAATCCCTGGTTTAAATTGTTACTAAAATTTCAAAAAAGATAGCAAATAACAAGTGTTAATGAAAGTGAAAGTCATTCAGTCATGTATGATTCTTTGTGACCCCACAGATTGTAGCCTGCCAAGCTTCTCTGTCCATGGAATTCTCCAGGCAAGAATACTGGAGTGGGTTGCCATTCCCTTCTCCATGGGATCTTCCCAACCCAGGGATCCAATCCAGGTCTCCCCCATTGCATGCAGATTCTTTACCATCTGAGTCACCCAGGGGGCTCAAGTGTTAATGAGGATGTAGAGAAAAGGAACCCCTCCTACACTATTGATGGGAATGTAAATTGCTTCAGCCACTATAAAGAACAGTATGGAAATTGCTTTAAAAACTAAAAATAGAGCTACCGTAAGATCCAGCAATCCTACTCCTGGATATATATCTGGAAAAGAGGAAAACTCTAATTCAAGAAGATATATGCACCCCGTTATTCATAGCAGCACTATTCACAATAGCCAAGACATGGAAGCAACCCAAGTGCCCATCAACTGATGACTGGCTTAAGAAGATGTGGTACATATATACAATGGAATATCACTCAGCCATAAAAAAGAGTGAGCTATTGCCATTGGCAGCAACATGGATGGACCTAGAGAAGATCATCCAAAGTGAAGTAAGTCAGGCAGATAAAGAGAAACATTGTATGCTATCACTTATATATGAAATCTAAAAAGTAATGCAAGTAAATCTATATACAAAACAGAAATAGACTCACAGACATAAAAAAACAAACATATGGTTACCAAAGGGAAAAGGAAAAGGAGGGAAGGATAAATTAGGAATATGGGGATTAACAAATACAAACTATTATATACAAAATATATAACTAACAAGGATTTACTGTATAACACAAGGAACTATATTCAATATCTTGTAATACTGTATAGTATTACCATATATATAACTGAATCGTTTTGTTGTACACCTGAAACTGACACAATATTGCAAATCAACTACACTTTAATTTAGTAAGTAAATAAATTCTGTTACTGGAACTTCTAGGTCAAAACATGCTAGTACAGGTCCCCTGCCCCACAGACACATAAATACATACCAAGTATTGTGTTGTGGTCAGTTTCAACTAATAAAATTCTCAAACTTATGGCCTCAAGGAAACCATCAAGCGGAAATTCCAGACAGAAGCACTTTTCTCTGGTAATGTGTGTGCTCTTCTTTCATCTTACTACTTGACATAATATTTGGGGATGTGGCTCCATTCTGCCTGAACTTAATTGCCATGATATTGCTAAAAAAGAGCTGCTACAAGAATGATCATCTCAAATTTTCAAGGAGTGACAGATGAGGTTGTCCTTTGTAGATGAAAGGCAAACCCTGTACTCACATCCATGAGCTGAGATACATGACTGACATTCAGTGAAATAGCCCCAAGTAGATGTTCTCTTTTATCCCTTCAGAACCCTCAGGATGTTGCTCAAGCATTAGAATTCCCGAAGACAGACGGACTAGACATTACTTACTGGACACACACCTGGTTTAACCCTCATTGTGTCAGACTGCAGACCATGCTGTTTTTACTCAGTCTTCAAAAAGACCCAAATTCCTTTTTTCTCAGTATGTGACACACAAACAGACATCCTGGGGGCAGAAACAAAGTCAGAAACAGAAGGATCAGTACCAATCAGCTGCTTTGGCTGCCTCTGGACTTCACAGTAAGTCATGACTTACCAGGCTCCCGATCCTTATCCAGCGGTCTCTGTCCTTCGCTCAAATTTCTGTGCTCACGCTCTCAGGAAATGGCGTCACTGTCCTCTTAACTGTCCAATTCAGGGGCTGACTTTCCTCTGTCCTTCACCCCAATTCCTCACCAAATGTGTGGTGAGGAATTCCTCTCTTCGATTCTTCCACTTCCCACTTTCTCTGAGCCACCATCTGATCTGCAACAATGTCTTGTCCCAGGTTGTATACTAAAGCTGAAGAAACAGCAGTGAGTGAATCAGACTAGAACACTGTCCTCACGGAGTTCGGGTCTGTAGTCTAATTGGCCGTTGGTTCATTTGCTTCTTCCACGAGCTCTCTGAGAGCTTGGACCAAGTCTAATTCATCTCTGCATCTCCAGAATCTAGCAAAGTATTAGGCATGCCGCAGATGAAGGTCAACTTTCACAACTGTGTGGTAGCCCCAGCATGACTCTGCTTGTCTATTATGAGCCCAGAAAACTGTGCCCAACTTTTCCTTCATCCCAGCCCTTAACCTATTTCCCCTAGTCATTCCAGCCCTTTTGAACACTTCGGTGGTATCCTATCCATTTTGTTCATGTCCTATGCTTTCTGGAGCTCTGGGTTTGTCCCTTTCTCTGGAGAGCCTGTTCAAGCTGCTTTCTTCTATCTCCAGGCAGATTGCTACCAGCCATGCACCTGGTGGCCCAGCCCACAGGTTAGAGCATGTTGAACTCAAGGCATCTGGTGAGGCTACAGGGTTAACCAGAGTCCCTGAACAGACAAGGTCTAAAAGCTTGACAGCTCACACCACAAACTGGAAACCAGCTTCTGATAAGCCCTAAATCAAGAAGCATCTTCCACGTGTATACTTAAACTATGTGTTCACTAGCACAGCAGAATCTGTTTCTAGGTCAGGTCAGTATTGTCTTAAGACTTCAGTAAAATTTGTGCTATTCAAAAGAATGGGTTAAAATAGATATTGAACAGTGATAGTATTAATATCAAAGTCCTTTGACTTTTATGATTCAAAGGAGGGAGAAGAGTGATTGTCACTATTCCATGGGATACAAGAAGGGAAGGATTGGAGCCTATCTTTGACTCTCATTATACTCTCAGTGCTACCTCATAGTAGCATCTCAATAAATATTTCCTTAACAGATGAATGATGAGATCCATAGTAGTTACAATTGGTTTATGCATCCTGGTGACTGAATTCTGAATTCCTAGACAGTGAGTAGGAAAAGGCGTCTTGAAATTAAAATCTCTTCACTTTACAAATGAGTCACTGGTCAAGAGTGACTGGGTAACTTAGCTAAAATCACACGGCAAGTTAGTGGCTGAGCCCAGACTTAAATCCAGGTTCCTGATCTCACCATGCTATCCTCTGCACCTAACTACTCACCCCCTAACCAGGCTTAAACCCAAAGTTTCCTAAAAGGATTTATGAAAATCTGGCCTCTTGGTCCACAGTCGGATTCTGTACATTTTGACGCACTTGAAAAAAAAAAAAAAGCATTGATACTTAGACTTGTCAGCCAGAGTTGCTCCTCTTCACTCCTATCCAAGTTCCTCTATATAGCTGAGTTTTCTTTTCTGCAATAAAACCAAACTTTCAAAGGGCTCTGTGCTTTTAGCACATAGAAATAAAGCCTATCAACGCCAGAGGTAATAGATAGCTATAGATAAATAAATCACTTGCTTTAGTGTCAGAGAATTCTGAATGTTTGGGACTGATTTAATAGATTTGGGGGAAAATAAACAAGGGAATTCAATAATGAGCACCTGCTCTTTCCAATAAACTTGCTGGGAAACAACCAAAAGTGAAAGGAATCAATTTAGATATAAATGACACAACCGCCAGCCAGCCGAACGGGAAGGCTTGAAACTACCACAGCTTCAGGTGCAGCCCTTGGCCCTCTTTTGTTTTGGTTCCTCTACATCACAGGGGTTCAGTGGTCTATTTCAGATGTAACATTTCCATCTTTGCAGAAAAGCACCCCCTCATCTTCCTGGCTTCCTTGAACTAATAGATCTGTGACAGTTTAACTTTCTGTAAAATGCTTTCACATCTCTTATCTTGGTCCTTTTAGTTCATTCTTGTGACAATTCCATAAAGTAGGTAGGGAAGGAGTTGTCATACCAGAAAGATGAAATGACTTGTGACGGGTCATTGGGTTTTTCAGGGGCAGAGACAGGAATAAAATGTCAGGGCTCCAGACAGAGTCTAGTCCTCTTCTATCCAAGCCATTTCATCACCGCAGGAGACACTCTGCATGGCAATTTCTTCTTTGTTCTTTATCACAAAATTTATGAGCTGATAAATTCTAGGGGAAGAAATTAAAGGGTCATAGGTTGGAATCATTGTAGTTCAGTGTTGGCAATATGAAGCCCTGAGAGGAATAATGAGATAGATTCATTCATTTCTCTCTTCTGTTTCATAAAAGCAACGCAAAAGAATATGAGCCTGAGATGACATTTCCCAGGAAAGAACTAGACACCCTGGCAACAGGAACACTGTTTTCATTGGCCGAAAAGTTCTAGTCTTTTGTGCTATACACCAGGGGGTTGGCAAACTATGACTGATAGGCCAAATCTGGCCACTGCTTATTTTTTTAAATAAAGTGTTATTGGCACATAGCCACAACCATTCATTTGTGTGGGGTCTATGACCACTTTCACACAACAGCACGACTGAGCAGTTGCAACAGTGACAGCTCTCAAAGCCTAAATTATTTACTGTCTGATCATTTACAGAAAAGGTTTGCTGAACTCTGTGTTATAGAAATCAAACACCAACCCTACTCATGAGGAAAGGTTCCTTTTGTCATTACAGAGAAGTTCTGTCCAATACAGAAATTGCTGGCAAATGAAAGGAGACTACACGTTGCTGAAATTCCCTGAATAGGTTTATGGGGATGGGTATTGGGTCCAGGATGCAGATAAACATTTTTTCTTGCCATTCTTTTTGAAATCAGTCTTGAGCCCTCATTATTTTTACTGTGAAAAGATCTATTATAATGACTTGCAACCATTGAACAATTCCTGGCAGGATTCTCTCTTCATTACCAGTAATATACTATCAATCCAGTGCCAGAGGGTTAGAGGACAATGGAATCAATATCCTGCAGTAGACACTACGGATGCTTCTTCTTCATGAGTGTCCTGTTTCTAACTTTTCCCATCAAGCAGAGCAACCAGCATGTGAATTATGAGGAAGCTGTCTTCATGGGGTTTTCTGAAGCTTATCCTCATACAAAGGTCTGGGATAATTCGAGGCAATGTGGGCCTTGGAGAGGCCAAGAGCCTGTGAAGTTTCTGCAGATTTCTTTATAAAGGGGCAATGCAACTTCTAAGTGACTATCCATGCACTGTGATCCACTTTGTGCACCTGGATAATAGAGTTAACGAGGACAATCAGGAAGCTCACTTTCCTCTCCTAGGAAATTACCAGTTCCTTCAGACGGCTTGCCGGAAGGAAGCTATGTCTTCAAAATGCCAGATTGGGTTGTGGGTGAAGGTAAAAGATGCAAGGATGGAAGACGAGCAGGAACGCCCACCAGGAACTGTGAGATTTTTCTCTCTCAGTCTTCTCCTTGCCTATTCCTACTGTATTAATTTGGTAGGACTGCTGTAACAAAATACCACAAGCTGGGGGGCTTAAACAACAGAAACTGATTGATTCATAGTTCTGGAGGCTAGGCATCTGACATCAAGGTATGGGCAGGGTTGGTCCTTCCAGAGGGCTGGGGAGAAGACATCTATTCCATGCCTCTCTCCAAGTTTGTGGTGGTTTGCTGAAACTGCTCCAGTCTCTGCCTTCATTGTCACAGGGCATTCTTCTGTGTGTGTGTGTGTGTGTGTGTGCATGTGTGTGTGTGTCCCAATTTCCCCTTTTCATAAGAACACCAGTCATATTGGATTTAGGTTCCACCTCACTTTATTATAACCTCATCATAACTAATTATATTTGCAACAACCCTATTTACACATAAGTTCACATTCTAAAGTACTGAGGTCAGGACTTTAACAGGTGAATTTGGGAGAGGGGCAGGGCCTCATTCAACCCATTGCACCTACCCACTGACTCTTTCATCCACCCTTCCTTCGCTACTGCCTCTTTAGGGTTCTACTCCTCTGCTTCAAATTCTGGACATGTCCCAATACCACTAGAGCTTGTCATAAGATTAAAGTCAGAGAGCATAAGGTCAACACTTATTGGAAGCCTGTCACTTCTTAGGTATGTGAACCTGGACACCTGGCCTTAGTTGCAGCATTGGTGAACTGGAAAGAATAACATTCTTGATTTCATGGGGTGGTTGTGTGGCACATATTACACCCTGGCCCATAGGAAGTCTCAGTAAATAGTCACTATTATAATTAGCTGCAGCGGCACTAGGGACAGCCTGGCCTTAGGACAAAGGAGAAAGCTGAAGACAGCAGGTATGGTGAGGATTTATTCCTTTGTCTCAAAGAATATTTTTTGAGCTAGGCACTCTCATGGGACCTGGGGATGAAGCAGCAAAAACAACAAAATTCCTACTGTCAAGGAGCTGAGAATCGAGTGGGAGAGACACACAAGAACAAAATGAGTGAATGCATATGATGCAGTCAGATAGTAATAAATGCTATTAAGTAAAAAACACATAAAAGTGAAAGTGTTAGTCGTTCAGTTGTGCCCAACTCTTTGCGACCCCATGAACTGCAGCCCACTAGGCTCCTCTGTCCATGGGATTTTCCAGGCAAGGACTGGAAGAAATGGCAAGGAGTGGGTTGCCATTTCTTTCTCCTGGGGATCTTCCCAACCCAGGAATTGAACCTGGGTCTTCTGCACTGCAGGTAGATTTTTTACCAACTGAGCTACCAGGGAATCCCTAATAAATATTGGAATGACTAAATAAATGATATCAAAATACTAATCACTGTAGCATTCAGATGGTTAAATTATAAGAAATTTTTATCTCCCAAATTTCTTTCTTCTATTCATTCAAATATTTATTGAATGATAATGTATAATAGATTTTATATAATTATGAGCTGGGCACTGTTCTGAGTGTTAGAAGCCCAGCAGTACATAAAACAAAGTCCCTGTTCCCATGAGGTGTATGTCAAGTGGTTTTACTATTTATGCAATGAAAACACAGTTATTAAAACTAAATGACTTTTCAAATTCTTGGTTATAAAAGCTTTTAAAATGCAAACATACACTTTTAATTTATATGTTCATAAATTCAACCCTTCATGTATTAATTAGTTTACAGAAAATTAATTTTCTGGAGTGTGGCACAGTTAAGTAGACAAAATATTAACTTTTGTGCAAATCAGCTGTCTTCTACTGCATGTAAAATAGAAATATTAGAGGAGATAAATAGTGAAAGTAGCTGGGTAGGAAATAGTTCTGAGAAGTAGTAGGGAATTTTGGGGTGACTAAGTGACATTTGCCCCAGTGCCCAGTAGGCTAGGCTGATGCTGGCTTTGGTAGACACACAAATAGACAGCTCTGCTGAATTCTTTAGGAGTGAATATTCTCATCAATTGGCTGAGATGTGAATGTTGATTCCAATTCACCTCATTTCTGTCTATTAAACTCTTATGTCTCTTCAAATAAGTACCATATCATTGAGGCCTTAATCAGGTGCTGCCCAACAGTCCACGTTGTTATTTGTCCCACCCTAGACTCTTCCACTTCACTGCAGATGGTGATTGCAGCCAGGAAATTAAAAGACACTTTCTCCTTTGAAGGAAAGTTATGACCAACCTAGATAGCATATTCAATAGCAGAGACATTACTTTGCCAACAAAGGTCTGTCTAGTCAAGGCTATAGTGTTTCCAGTGGCTATGTATGGATGTGAGAGTTGGACTGTGAAGAAAGCTGAGCACCGAAGAATTGATGCTTTTGAACTGTGGTGTTGGAGAAGACTCTTGAGAGTCCCTTGGACTGCAAGGAGATCCAACCAGTCCATTCTAAAGGAGATCAGCCCTGGGTGTTCATTGGAAGGAATGATGCTAAAGCTGAAACTCCAGTACTTTGGCCACCTCATGCGAAGAGTTGACTCATTGGATAAACCCTGATGCTGGGAGGGATTGGGGGCAGGAGGAGAAGGGGACGACAGAGGATGAGATGGCTGGATGGCATCACCAACTCAATGGAAGTGAGTCCGAGTAAACTCCGGGAGTTGGTGATGGACAGGGAGGCCTGGCGTGCTGCGATTCATGGGGTCACAAAGAGTCAGACACGACTGAGCGACTGAACTGACTGACTGAGACTCTTCCACTGGCCTGTTGGTTCTTTGGAGCCAGGTCTCCTGTCTCATATTTCTTTTGTAATGGTCTCACTCTTAGTTAAGTTCTCAAAGAGGTGATAGTTTCTCCATAATACTTGTGCATTAAATGACTTACAGGGAAAAAGTTTCTCTGTTTTGTATAGGAGACAGACAATGACTAGAGCAGAACTCCTAAATATATTATGCTGATGTTGAGACCAAAACATAATCTTTGCCTACTGGAATTACCATAATTTGTTAGGCTAGAATCATCTGGATACTGTTGCAGGGGGACATAGCATTTTCCATGACACATTCCCTACATGGTACATAATAGTACTGGCCATTATGTATTTACCATGTGCCAGGGGTTGTTCTAAATGTGCTTTACCTCTAATAACTCATTTAGTCTTTGCCACCACCTATGAGGTAGAGAACGTTATCCCCATTTTACAGGTGAGGGCACTGAGGCCAAAGCTCAGAATACATTACTGAAGGGCCCAAAGCAGAAGATGAGTCCCAGATTCTGCTTCTTTCTGTGTGGTCCCTCAAAAGGCACAGCAGTCTCCACCATGTTGGCCTCCTGGACTGCATCCTGCAGACAGATGGCTAGTAATCTAAGGGACCTCTCAAGGAAACCATGGCAGCCGGTCAAGATAAATTTTTTAAAGATAACTTGCTAACTTTATTTTAATCTTATTTTCCTCTGGGAAATCTATTTTAGTAATTTTATACATATTTTTGAAGCAATCTAGCACTTACAGAAAAGTTTTAAATGCAGTAAATGTAGTACAAGAGTTTTTTTTCCCCCCTGAATCATTTGAAAATAAATTGCCATCCCGATGTCCCACTGCCATCAAATACTTTCATATTTCCTATAAACAAGGGCATTCTCCTATATAACTGCAATTGGCCATTGAAATTAATATTGGAAATAAAGGAAATTAATACTGATACATATCTATAGTCTAATCCTTAGGTCAAATTCAAGCTTCACAGTTGTCCCAATAATGCCCTCTGTGGTAAAAGGATCTAGTGCAGACCATGTGTTATATTTAGTTGTTATGTCTTTCTAGTCTCCTTCCTACATAGCACCTCAATCTCCTTGACTTTTGAGATCTTATCACTTTTAAATATTTCCGGTTAGTTACTTTATAGAATGCTCTTCCTTTTGAGTTTGTCTCATGTTTCCTCATTGTTAGATTCAAGTTGCACATACTTGGCAGCAGCAATACGACACACGCGATGCAATGCTGTGTTTTTCTCTCAGAATCTTATCATGTTGCTCAAACACAAGCAAATTTCAGGGTTACCCATCACAGTTAGCTTCTGAATCAGTGTCATCACTAGTTGCAACAAACACTCAGCTGCACTTAACACTAGGCTCAGAATGACAAGTGCTCGTTATGTCTCCACACCAAAGTCCACTGGAAATATGGCCTTAGCTTACCTCTGTAGCTTCACCTCCTATAATACCTGTTTTAATTTTCCTCCAGATGCCCAGGAACACTTTCCTAGTTCTGTGTCTTTGCCCAAGTGCCTCCCTTTGCCCTCCATACCATCTCCGTTCCTACCCATCCCTCATGTCAAAAGCTGTCTTGTCCTTCAAGGACTACTTAACACTCAGTCATGTCTGACTCTTTGGAGAAGGCAATGGCAACCCACTCCAGTACTCTTGCCTAGAAAAT
The DNA here is from genome assembly GCF_003369695.1 of Bos indicus x Bos taurus. NCBI lineage: Eukaryota > Metazoa > Chordata > Mammalia > Artiodactyla > Bovidae > Bos > Bos indicus x Bos taurus. The sequence goes on from NC_040105.1 coordinate 124,260,383, forward strand.
CCCATGGATGGAGGGGCCTGGTGGGCTGCAGTCCATGGGGTCGCTAAGAGTCAGGCACGACTAAGCAACTTCCCTTTCACTTTTCACTTTCATGCATTGGAGAAGGAAATGGCAACCCACCCCAGTATTCTTGCCTGGAGAATCCCCGGGACCAAGGAGCCTAGTGGGCTGCCATCTATGGGGTCGCACAGAGTCAGACACGACTGAAGTGACTTAGCATGTCTGACTCTTTACAAACCCATGAACTGTAGCCCACCAGGCTCTTTTGTCTATAGAATTATCCAGGCAAGAATGCTGGAGTGGGTTGCCATTCCCTTCTCCAGGGGATCTTCCTGACCCAGGTATTGAACCTGGGTCTCCTGCATTGCAGGTAGATTATTTACTGTCTGAGCCACCAGGGAAGTCCTCAAATCTTATGCTCTCTATGATATTTTCCCTAATCCCCTATTCCTAACTTGGAATTTCACCTTCCCTCTAGTATATATTTTAATAGTCATATTATCCCTTTATACTAAAATTAGATGATAGATTGCAAGTTCCTTGCAGTCAGTAGCTTTGCGTTATCTGTCTCTATTCTGTCCTTAATCCTATTACATCCCAAACCCTGTCCATGGACTGACCATTTAATATAAATGCTGTGTGTATAGTAGTATTAGCTACTGTTGTTGACTCTTAACTATGTACAAGGCAATGTTCTAAGTTGTCTGCATAGATTGTCTCATTTAATGCTTATAACTGCTTTGTGAATTAGAGGACTATCATTGTCCCCATTTTATGGAAAGTAACTCAATAAGAATAGATAATAAATATCCACTGATGGAAAGAACCATTTCCTGAACTCAAAAAATATTTCACAAAGAGTTATGACACTGATTTCTTGAGGATCCTCCAGCCCCTGATCTTGAAGGCACTGTTTCTATTCATTATTGGGCAGGAAAACTATAGTCAGGCCACTAAAAAATGAAAGTCAGAAGCCAAGAAAGTTCATTTGGAAATAGAGTAAAAAAGCAGGTGGTGAGCAGAAACTAAAGTACCAAAAAATATGTGAAATTACAACAAATGGAGGCAAGCTCTTGAGACCTGCACACAAATCCCAAGCACAAGAGAAAGGGAAGTGAAAGTGAAGTCGCTCAGTCGTGTCCGACTCTGTGCAACCCCATGGACTGCAGCCTACCAGGCTCCTCCGTCCATGGGATTTTCCAGGCAAGAGTACTGGAGTGGGGTGCCATTGCCTTCTCCGAAGCACAAGAGAATATATTAGCAAAAGTGTCAACATGGAGAACAGGAGAGGTCCCTGGGGCCCAATGGCTAGTTAGAGTCACTTCAGGAGTAGTACTGACGAGGGCCGTTTGGAACACAGAAACCACAGTTTACACTTCTGCAACTCTGATCGAATGATCTATGTGTCAGCCCTGGATGGTTAGCCTTCTCAGTACACTCAGGCCAAGACCCCAGACAAGGGGTGGCTAAGTCATGCAAATTCCAGAGGAATTATCCTCTGGTAAGTCACCTTATCTGTATGAGCTCTGTTTCCTCACTGATAAATTGGTAGTAATGCCCACATTGGCTATCACATGGTGATTATAATTGTTAGGCTGAAACATCACCAATGTTGATTTTTTTACATATACAAAGCTATTTCATATGGCTCAACCAAACAGAATGCAAACTGTGAGGTCCTATTTATCTCTGTCTTTCCAGTATCAAGAACAGTTCCTGGAGCAGGGGAGGCATCCAAGAAATATTTTAACAGATATATTGAGGTATAATTGACATAAAATAAACTGTCCATATTTCAATTATACAATCTGATGAGTTTTGATATGTATACATCTGCAAAACCATCATCACATTCAAGATATAATGAGCATATCTATCACTTCCCAAAAGAAATATTTGCTAGAGAAGAGAAAAAACATGGCTACCATACTGTTCTGGAGACTATAAAACATGAACAGCAAGAGACTATTACAGATGCCCAATGAGGAGACTCTTACTCCTCAACCTTATACCTAGGGTATAGGGCCATGGGAAGCAGAGAAGACCGAAGAACCCTGGGCCGTGAGGGGTTGGACAGTCACAAAAACAACGGTGCTCCTGGTGGCAGAATCCACTGCCTATTTGGGGGAATTAATATACTGATGTGGTTCCAGGTGACATTCCCAGCTCTGGTACAAACTCTAATTTGCGTGGTGGTTTTGTTTGCCTTTTTCAAAAAAGCCTTATTGATCTGGAAAGCATCTTTAAGTTGATTTGGTGGCTTTAAATCTCATTTTCTTATGAGATTTTCTTTTCACATTGTTGTTAGCAATAAACTTGGACAGAGATGGATGGTAAAGAGTGCTAAGGTGAAACTGAACTGCAATTTTGAGTGAGATCACAGCCAAGATGGGGTGCTTTACTCACATTTATGGTAGTATGGAGTATTGGAAACTTCCACAGAGTAGTAGGGCCTGCCTAATTAGCTTGGGAATTGGAGGGTGTCCGGGCCTCATCTAAGTGGGGCAAGCCTAGTAGTTCACCTTTGCCTCCAGTGATTTAGAAAATTGGGGACAGTCCCGATTTCACCCTCTGAAATCACCTTTTGCTTTGCTTTGCCCAGGGTAACTGAATTGAAGGCAGACATTTATCCAGCCACTCTACATGTGCTTTTCACCCTGGCCCTGTGCAGACCAACCTGGCTTTCTGTGTAGAAGTCAAAACACCATGAGTCATAGGAAACTCAGGAATGTCTGTTTCTGTTGCAAGAGCAAGAACAGCATGGACTACTTCAAACTAACCTGGGAAATGGATGCTCTCTGATGACAACACCCAGCAGAGGCCTATCTTTTCGTATTTTCTTGTAGTATCTGGACATTGTGTGGAATGTTAGAGACAGACTACATCTTTGGGACGACTCAGCATTTTTAACCTGCATCTTTGGGATGACTCAACATTTTCAACCATCGTTCTGTGACAGAATCTAGAACACAAAGAAAAATTTACATGGACGCTCAATATACACAACCTATAAAAACAAACCTATAAAAACAAAAATAGATTTGATTGAAACTAACTTATCACTACCTTGAGGGTACCAGAAGCATTTTTATGAACCCTTAGGGTTCTGTTGAGTGATATTATAAACTTCTAGTTTCTCTGAGCCTCATCTTCCTCCTTTGTGAATGGGAAGAATGCTAGTGTCTACTTCCTTGGGGAGTTGTGAGGACTAAATGAGATAATACCCTAAAGCATTTGCAGTGTCTAATACATGGACAATGCTCAATAAAAGGGAACCATTTTCTCTTCCCATCTCCCTGGGCCTATTCCTTTATGGATCAGAGAACCACATCCTATAGAGGGAAGTGATTGCCCTCAGTCAGAGAGCAAGTTAGTACTGATGCTGAAGCAGCTTTTTCAATTTCCACTCCAGTGTGCCTTTCAGTACACCACAGTTGTTATCCCTCCTTCTGCTGAAACTGTGATAGAATAAAAAAGATGCCTGGTCCTCAATACCTCTGAGATGCTATCTGATTGAATCCTAAGAACGGAATAAAGAAGGCTGCCCTCTAAGCATCACATAAATAAGTAAAGAAGAAGTCTGGGTGTTTTTCAAGCACAGAGAATCCCAGTTCTGTTAGCTGTAAGTCTTCCTAAATCCCAGATTACTAAATTCATAGTCTAAATGACAGTGATAGTCTCCCAGAAAGCTAATGCACCTAGACAGGAAGCAATTTAACAGAGGTGGTGCTTATAAAGTCACAAAAAGCATTCTGTACCACCTCTGCATTGTAGCAAAAGCATTAATCAAGGCATTGATGTCAAGTAACTTCCAAAATGGCAGAAACCTGCATATGTGATCTGACTGCACTGGTCTCTGATCATGGCTTTGGATGCATTTCTAAACTGATTAATCCTGGCCCATTAACATTTGATGAATTCAGATAGACAAGAATGAGAGGAACCCAAAATACACCTTATTTTAATGTCATGTATTTTTTTAAAATCACTTTAAGATATTTAAAATAGCCCAGGAAGTTCCTCTGCCGTCTGGTGCTTTCAGTCATTTTTTTTCCAAGAGAGAATAATTAATATGTCATCATTATTCAACATGTGACATGTTTCTACTCTCCCCACACCAAAGTGGAATGTTGTTTAGAATCAAATAAGATTTTAATATTCACACTTGGGCTGATGTTTGTACTGTGGAGCTAGGCAGCTCGAAGGAAGGCTTTGGCTTTCCTTTCAGCCAAGCTTCCCTGCTACTGTGTGATAAAGCCATCTTGTCCATAAATGGAGATATTTTGCATATTGGGTTGGGAATTCCTCAGGCATGCCAGTAAATTGCACCAGTCCTGCCAATAAGCACAGATAATCTATCTCATCATTTTCCCATGAGGCCATGGCCAAATGTTTCCCATGTTTGTACAAAAAATATGTTGACCCTGATGGATGACAAATGACGTTCTTTTTTTCATTTACAACCACAGAAACCTATGAAATCGGGTGGAATTGCAGATGGAACTCAGATGATAGATGTGACTGTATATGCAAAGAATTGGCTTTGTGGGTAGGATTCAGACACTAGAAGCTATCAGTTATGTTGCTGGAATAATGAATCCGAGATTTCTGGGGTACATGGATTTACCACAGTGAATTATAATGAGGTGAAGGTCACCGTAACTTTGTTGTTACCAGCTGTCTTGTAGGTTGTTATAATGAACTCCTGAGTCTCACCTCTAATTAGACAATTATAAAAATTATACTAAAATTTTCTGTATAATCAATTGACAAGGAAATTACTTCTTGTATTTATAAAGGCTCAGAATCAGATGTGACTTTTCATAATTGAACAAAAATGGGTAAAAATAACTTGCTAGAATGAAACATAATTTGGAAATTTCCTAAAACATAGAACATTAGACCTGAGAGGGATTTTCAAGGTAAAACAGTATATTTCAATTTGAAGTCCTGGGGTTCCTGTAGGTTTCCTAAGCCAATAATGGGATATCTGGATTTATTTTCTATTGGAAGCTCTAGCTTCTCAAAATAAAGCTGCACAAGCTAACTAGAACATCAAGTGTCATTGTGTTGGGCTGGAATTTTATGCGCTTAATGTGGTTTAATGTGTGGTTACTTCACATTCATCAGAAGCTCTTATTGACTGCTGCTGCTGCTAAGTCACTTCAGTCGTGTCCGATTCTGTGCGACCCCATAGACGGCAGCCCACCAGGCTCCCCCGTCCCTGGGATTTTCCAGGCAAGAACACTGGAGTAGGTTGCCATTTCCTTCTCCAATGATGCATGAAAGTGAAAAGTGAAAGTGAAGTCACTCAGTCGTGTCTGACTCTTCGCGACCCCATGGACTGAAGCCCACCAGGCTCCTCCGTCCATGGGATTTTCCAGGCAAGAGTACTGGAGTGGGGTGCTAACGCCTTCTCTGGCTCTTATTGACAGATCCTTGTATATCTAACCACTTAAATATAAGAAAATAAATTATTAGTTAATAAAAAGCAGTTTGTATAGTAGGTTTAATATTTCAAAGCATGGAGTCCATGGAATTATTGGGGGTGGGGAAAGGAATTTTTTAAAGAGATGTTGGCTGTGAGAAGGTTGTAACTCACTGAACTTGTCAAAATCTCTTGTTTAAAAAATGACCAAACTAAGGCACAACACATTCCTGTCCCTTATTAGTCATCCTGGATCACTTGAAAGTACAAGGGTAATAGCTTATGTATTAATCAATAATGCCTATCTCAGCACCTCCACTAATACATTTCTTTTCTCCGTACATCAGCCTTTTATTTAACCACTCACTCTACTGAGAAGTTTCACATTTATGAGTCATGTCAGTCTTTAGTCATTAGTTTTAAATTCCCCAGTCCAATTTTACTCACTTTTCTTTGACTGTTATCTACATAGTTGAGTGGGTTTACCATCTTAACTGAATTGATTAGTCTATTCAGTTGAAATATCAGAAGGTATTTCACTCATCCCAGTGGAGTCACGCTAGATATGGCCAAGTATACAAATAGATCAGAAATCTACTCTGTACTGGTAAAGTCTCACCAACTCCAGGGCTGAAAATCAGTAGGTCAGGAATATGGTATTTTACCACTAAGGCAGAAGAAAGGAAGAACATCAGCTCCTTAGAGGCCTTCTTCTGTTGCTAGCCAGCAACATCTCTACTTTCCCACTCTGTATGAGGCCAAATTCTCCAATAAACAGAGCTTGAGGTGAAAATTTGTGTGCAGGTATTTTCTTGGGTACTACAGCACTGTAAAGGAATTGAGGAAGTAGGATTTGGCAGAGAGAGTCTACTGAGATGCAGTTGCAACAGAGTCCTCGGAGGATCTTGTGGGGAGTTCTAGAGCTGGGATGGGTCTTTTGAGTTGTCCTGAACCAACATAAGGGGTCTTGATTTGTATATACACATCACCAGGCACTGGATGCGGGCTGTCTCTGGGGAGTAAGAATCACCTTGGGTGAGGCAATTCTCTTTGAATTATGGTGATTCTCAGAGAGAAATTCAGCTGGGAGAAGGCAACACTCTGTAGTTAGGATGTCTCATTCTTGATGTGGGAATCTGAGGACACATAAAACATCTATTATACCTTCCTCTCCTTAACCTCCCTGTGTACCACCTCTGTAGACAATGTCCTCTATGCATCATTCTCATAGAAAGAGGGACTTAGAAAGTAGACCCAAACTCTTTCCCTTTCCCCACAAATCATCCTTATAACTGGTAGAGCATTTTTGATAGCTGGCTAGCTAGGGTTAATGTGAAAATTATAGCTAATGGGCAGAGAAAAACAAATAGTCCCTGTGCATGTTTGAAGTTTCTTTCATTATTTAAGGAGCTTTCTTTTGCTATTCAGTTATATAAAGATTAGAAGACAAAGTGGAGTCAACAAAAGAAATGAATCATTTGAATAGCATGATTGTCATTCTGCGGTGAACTGAAAAGTCCAATATCACCGTTTAAATCAGATTCCCTTTTGTCCAGAGAAAGAGGCTTGACCTTTTCCAGTGGCCACCTAAGTAGAAGGTCAGACAGCCTAAGAGAATGCCTCAACCTTCTCTTGATTTTCTTTTATTCTTTTAGCCTTCCTTTGTTCTCATGTATTCTACATTTTAACTCTTTTTTTTTTTTTTTTGCACTGAAAATCTGTTTATCCAGCCACATCTACAGGAAGATAAAGTATCTAAAAACAAAAATTCCATTAGTTAGTTGAAATGGTGTACATTCCCTTTACCTTTGCAAATGTTGGCTAGATTCAAATAGGCACATGTGTAGAGGCACAGCCATTAAAGTTATGGGGAAATTTTAACATATATTTTACAAATGTCTTTACATAAGGTACTGCTTCTTAAGCTACAAGTTGTAGCTTATCAAGTGAAAGAAGCAAACTTGGATTGTAATAGTCTCCACCTATCTTTCTGTAGTTTAGTACATGGCATCAAAGATCACTGGACCAAGCAGCCTGCCTGGTTCCCGATCACTTCAGTTCAGTTCAGTCGCTCAGTCGTGTCCAACTCTTTGCAACCCCATGGACTGCAGCACGCCAGGGTTCCCTGTCCATCACCAACCCCCAGAGCTTGCTCAAACACATGTCCATTGAGTCGGTGATGCCATCCAGCCATCTCATCCTCTGTTGTCCCGTTATCCTCCTGCCTTCGATCTTTCCCAGCATCAGGGTCTTTTCCAATGAGTCAGTTCTTCACATCAGGTAGCCAAAGTATTGGAGTTTCAGCTTCAATATCAGTCCTTCCAATGAATATTCAGGACTGATTTCCTTTAGGATGAACTGATTGGATCTCCTTGCAGTCCACGGGACTCTCAAGAGTCTTCTCCAAAAGCATCAATTCTTTGGCGCTCAGCTTTCTTTATAGTCCAACTCTCACATCCATACATGACTACTTGAAAAACCATAGCTTTGACTAGTTGGACCTTTGTTGGCAAAGTAATGTCTCTGCTTTATAATATGCTGTCTAGGTTGGTCATAGTTTTTTTTTTTTTTTTTTTTCCCAAGGAGCAAGCGTCTTTTAATTTCATGGCTGCAGTCACCATCTGCAATGATTTTGGAGCCCCCCCCAAAATATAGTCTCTCACTGTTTCACGATAGGTTAGGAATTGTTCACTAGAATGTCATGGCCTCTTATAAATTCAAATGGTATGTTAACCTTTTGGGAAAGAATGAAAGCAAGAAAGCTGCTCTTTTAAGGATTAATATCTTCTTAATTTGATTTATATTAAGAGTCTTGCCAGAAGAAAAAGCACATGATTCAGAACTCCAGATTCCTGGGTTCTAATTCTAACAGGAACACATAACTAGCAGTTACGCATGGCTTTTACTGAAGCATTTTGTGAATCCTAAGCTTATGCCATTGAGCCAGAATCTCTCTGCTAAAGAGAGATGACTTCTTTTGTTGTATGGGAAAGAAGGGATTACTAGAATATATTCTTCTTTCTTCTTGTGAAATAAAATCAATAATTGTATTCTCAAAACATCAAATACTTTTGCAAAGAAATGATCTGGTGATGCACCCAAAAATCTTCTGGCTGTGAGAATGTTGACACATCTTTAGGATCTGACTACATCAAAGAGTTGTCTTCAATACCTGTCAACACATCATGTTTCTGCATCTCAGTTTTCATATATTGCAAGAAAACTATCAACATTTACTTCCCTACATAGTACATTTTGGGGAGGAGTGAAAAGTAATGCAAGTAAAACTGCATTGTTGGAGGACACAGTAACTTCCTTCTTTGGCTTTAGCTGACACACCCATTCCTTGAAATTCTTCCCACCTTTATACTCCAGGATACTGTAGGTTAATTTATCACTTGTTCTCATTTGATAGTTTTTCTTTTTCACTCTCTAGTAATCCATGAATCTTCTAGAAGTAATCCATTAAATCTTAATATTCAATCATCAGCCTATGCATGTTTCTAGCAATAGTTACTTCTTTCAGGGAGGTGGTCTAACTAAGATTATTGTCACAAATCCAACTCTGACGTTTCCCTGACAGTCCTGTATTTTTGTTAGGGGAAGCACATTGACCGAAACCACCTATCCTGGCCAGGCACCATAGTAACTATTGCATGAATTGTTTTACAACAGGAGGTCCTGGTAGGAACACGGAACTAATAAGCCACCACCAACTGGAAGAGTGGATTTCATCTACAACATCAGTCCTATCAATGAACACCCAAGACTGGTCTCCTTTAGGATGGACTGGTTGGATCTTCTTGCAGTCTAAGGGACTCTCAAGAGTCTTCTCCAACACCACAGTTCAAAAGCATCAATTTTTCAGCACTCAGCTTTCTTCACAGTCCAACTCTCACATCCATACATGACCACTGGAAAAACCACAGCCTTGACTAGACAGACCTTTGTTGACAAAGTAATGTCTCTGCTTTTCAATATGCTATGTAGGTTGGTCATAACTTTCCTTGCAAGGAGTAAGTGTCTTTTAATTTCATGGCTGCAATCACCATCTGCAGTGATTTTGAAGCCCAGAAAAATAAAGTCAGTCACTGTTTCCACTGTTTCCCCATGTATTTCCCATGAAGTGATGGGACCAGATGCCATGATCTCAGTTTTCTAAAAGTTGAGCTTTAAGCCAACTTTTTCACTCTCCACTTACACTTTCATCAAGAGGCTTTTTAGTTCCTCTTCACTTTCTGCCATAAGTGTGGTGTCATCTGCATATCTGAGGTTATTGATATTTCTCCCTGCAATCTTGATTCCAGCTTGTGCTTCTTCCAGCCCAGCGTTTCTCATGATGTATTCTGCATATAAGTTAAATAAGCAGGGAGACAATATACAGCCTTAACGTACTCCTTTTCCTCTTTGGAAACAGTCTGTTGTTCCATGTCCAGTTCTAACTGTTGCTTCTTGACCTGCATACAGATTTCTCAAGAGGCAGGTCAGGTGGTCTGGTATTCCTATCTCTTTCAGAATTTTCCACAGTTTATTGTGATCCACACAGTCAAAAGCTTTGGCATAGTCAATAAAGTAGAAATAGATGTTTTTCTGGAACTCTCTTGCTTTTTTGATGATCCATTGGATGTTGGCAATTTGATCTCTGGTTCTTCTGCCTTTTCTAAAACCAGCTTGAACATCTGGAAGTTCACAATTCACGTATTGCTGAAGCCTGGCTTGGAGAATTTTGAGCATTACTTTACTAGCGTGTGAGATGAGCGCAATTGCGTGGTAGTTTGAGCATTCTTTGGCATTTCCTTTCTTTGGGATTGGCATGAAAGCTGACCTTTCCCAGTCCTGTGGCCACTGCTGAGTTTTCCAAATGTGCTGGCATATTGAGTGCAGCACTTTCACAACATCATCTTTCAGGATTTGAAATATTTCAGGATTTGTATAGTGTATTATACATTAAATCATAAGTTCTCTGGAGTCAGATACCTTTTCTGTTTTATTTAGTATTATAATCCCACCGTCTGACCCAATATCTGATTGCTGTTGTTGTTCAGTTGCTCAGTCATGTCCGACTCTTTGTGACCCCATGGACTGCAGCACGCCAGGCTCCCTGTCCTTCACCATGTCCTGGAGTTTGCTCAGACTCACTTGCATTGATTCAGTGATGCCATCCAACTATGTCATTCTTTGTCCCCCCCTCCTCCTTCTGCAGTTAGGCTTGGCCAATAGGTTGGTACTTCATAGAGCCTTGTACTCCCTCATATCTTGTTGAAACATGAGTTAAATAATGACTAAGAGAAAGTGCCAGCTATTGAATCACCAAAAGGTACAATTATCACCAAACCTGGAGGTTTTGGGAGAAATATCCAGTTGCACCTGATTCTATTCCATCTGCTCTCTCTCTTTTTTTCCTACAAAGGTAACAATAAATTTGCTGTCCTTCCTGAAACTGACTTATCTTGCCAGAGAACTGACATCTTGGAGGCAGAAAGCATGACTATGAAACATTTTGGAAAAGTGAAGATTAATAACCAACACATTTTCAACTTCTGGCGTTTAGGGGGTTTAATGAAATCAGAAATTACTAGGAAAAGAAGTCGAGCAAATCTCATGTTAAAATTTGTTAGGGAGTTTTGATATCAAGGAATAAGTGTGTCAGGCAGCAGATGAGCCTCTAGGATGAATTTGATTAATTTTCTACAACAGCAAAGTTGTATAATCAGATGGTGTTACTTAAGGCCTTCTCTTGCTTTGGAGTTGAATAAATTGTGTAACCTCTAGTTGATTTCTCTTCTGCCACATATCAAAGATGTAAAGAGAAGATTTTCAATTGGGTTTCAGGGTAAAAACTGAGGATGAATATACTTTATTGGATTCAGCTCCCTGGTGACAGGAAGTGTCAGAATCAGTGACACTTCAAGTATGGTGACCACAAAAATGAGAGGGAAGGAGCACTGTCAAATTATAAGGACTTTGGTTGTAATTTTCACTCAACTACTAACTTGTTGTGTGACCTTGGGCAAGTTGTTTCCTCCCTTTGGGCCTCAGTTTCTGCTTCTGTGCTGTGATAGAGAGTAGACATCCTCCTTGGTGGTCCCTGGGTTCCTTCTACCTCATGAAGCCTGATACCTCAGTTAGCTAGGCATCTTAGATGATAGGGTTTATGGCCCAAGTTAATCAGATGGTCCTCTCAATTCTGCATGTAACTTTGTGTTTGGCTACCTCACACCAAATATCTGGATGGACGGTTTTGTCCCCCCAACTTTCATTCATATGTTTAAGTGCCAGGTGCTGGATTTGTGGATCTAAGCCACGTTGGCTAATATCAGTTGAATGAAGGGCTAACTGCTTATGAAACATTTCCTAAAGCAATTTGTACCATTTATTTATTTGGGAATCTAATCTACATTTGATATTTGGCAACAAACTGGCACTGGTAAGTGCCAGTTTATACTTATATTCTGTCACCCTTTAAGCTATGGCATAACTAAACTGACTTTTATTATCTATAACAGTATCATCTTGACTGGGACTGTATTAGACCCCCAAGAGAATAGATTTTTAAAAGGTCTTTTTTTCCTATGAAATTCTTTTATTAATTGTTTTTCTTCAACCAATATGGCTTAAGTTGGGTGTGAGTTAGGCCCTCTCTGGGGAGTAATTACTGAAACAGAGTTTGAAAATGCAAAGGTTTATTGGAGGTAATGTCTGTAAAAGGAAAAGGAAGCGGTTAAGCAGAAGTCAGTAAGGAAATATTTCAGAGTGTGATGCTGATGTGATCCTTGTGAAAGAACAAGGGACGGGAAATAGGATTAGATAGAGAAAGCCTCAAACTGAGGGTCAGATCTCACAAAGCCTCATCCAACCCAGTGGAGATCTTGTAAGCAAAAACTCCCCATTACAGGAATCTCACAATGGGGAGAGATGTCCAAGCCCTAACCCTATATTCAGTCATTGAGAGAGGGATGCCCATGAAAAGCACAGCTGAGGTAGAACCCAAATGCAATAATAGGTGGAGGCTGTCAGATAAATGCATTCCTTACAGCTGAATGACGAGTTCTTTCTTGAATAGAGATCCAGGCAGCATATCTCCATAACTTCCAGAAATGCCATTTTATTTATATTTCACTTTGAGCCTCCAGTAACCTGCTCTTGCTTACAAAGTCTAAACTCCTATCTAATTTCACATAGAATATAATAATTAGGGATACATTTTACAAAAGAATTGCAAAGCATATTCTGAAAACTGAAACACATCATTGAAAGAAATTAGAGAAAACGTAAATAAATGAAAACCTATCCTATGTTCATAGATTAGGAAACTTAGGATTGTTAAGTTTGCAATTCTCTGCAAATTGATCTATAGATTCAGTGCAATATCTGTCAAAATTCCAAGTGTCTTTTTTTTTCTTTGCAGAAATAGACAAGCTGATCCTTAAATTCCTATGAAAATACAAGGAGTGCTGATAAAACAATCTTGAAAAAAACAATAAAGTTGAAGGATTCATTCAAAATTACTACAAGGCTACAATAATTAAAACAGTCTGATACTGACTTAAGAATAGACATATACATCAATTGACTAAAACTTAGAGTTCATGCATTGGAGAAGGAAACGGCAACCCACTCCAGTGTTCTTGCCTGGAGCATCCCAGGGACAGGGGAGCCTGGTGGGCTGCCGTCTCTGGGGTCACGCAGATTTGGACATGACTGAAGCGACTTAGCAGCAGCAGCAGTAGAGTCCAGAAATAAACCTGTTTGTCTGTGGTCAATTGATAAGGATACCAAGGCTATATAATGGTGGAAAAAATAGTCGTTTCAACAATGATGCTGGGACAACTGGATATTCATATGCAAAAGACCCCTACCTTATATCATATACAAAATTAACTCAAAATGGATCAAAGACCTAAATGTAAGAGCTAAAATTTTAAAACTCTTAGAAGGAAATGTATGGGTTAATCTCTCGATGTCAAATTCAGAAACAATTTCTTAGATATGACACTAGAATCACAACTGAGAGAAGAAATATAGGTAAATTGGACTTTGTCAAAAATTTTCCTCTAAAGTGCTTCAAAGGATCCTATCAGGAAAGTAAAAAGTCAACCCACAGAGTGGGAGAAAATATTTGCCATATATCTGAAAAAGACCTAGTATTCAGAATACACAAAGAACTCTTATGACTCAACAATAAAATGACAAACAGCCTGATTAAAGTATGCAAAATATTTGAATATATTTTTCAAAAGAAGATATGCAAATGGCCAATAAGCACATAAAGAAGTGATCAACAGTAGTAGTCATCAGGTAAATGCATATCAAAACTACAAGGAGATACCATTTCACATCCATTAGGATGGTTATAAAAATATTTTTTAATGGAAAATAACAAGTGTTAGGATGTGGAGAAATTAAAACCCTCATATAGGAATGGTAAATGGTGGAGCTGGTAGGAATGCTAACTGGTGGAACCACTTTTTGAAACAGTTTGACAGTTCCTCAAAAGCCCAACATATAGTTGCCATATGACCCAGGAATCCCACTTGCAGTATCACATCTAAGAGAGCTACAGATGTGTGTTCACACAAGAATTTCTACATGAGTGTTTACAACAATCTTATTCTTAACAGCACCTGAATGGAAACAATAGAAATGTTTATTAGATGATGGATACATAAAATGTGCTATATCCATACAGTGGAATATTATTTGATCATAAAAAGAAATGTTTTAATACATGGCTCAACATGGAAAAACCTTGAAAACATTTCACGAAGTGAAAGAAGACAGATATATTGTGTGATTCCATTGTACAGAATGTTCAGAATAGGGATGGTGTGAGAGGGGAATTGAAAATAACTTCTCTGGGTACTGGGGTGATGAAAATATTCTAAAATTCAGGAATATACTAGTGAATATACAAATCAGTCATGTACTAAAACCCACTTAACTGTACACTTTTAAAGGTAGACTTTATGGTATGTGAATATTACCGCAGTAATACAATTAAAAACAAACATACAAGCGACAAAAACCAGTACACAGAAGAGGAGCTGCCATAAGGACAAACTAAGACTTTAACAACAGATAATTTGTCCCAGACAAGTTATATCCAATGGAGAACACAGAACAATACGTGCTACAAAATGTCATGAAGTCTGAGTAAAGTGCTGAATCGAAACAATAGACTTCATTCCTTGGTTCAGAATAAACTTTTTGAGTATTTATTCTGCTCCAAATCTATTTTAGGGTCTGGAATTATGGACTGGGACAAAACACAGTCTCTGCCTTCAAGGATATCAGTGTTTAGAAACAGACAAAGAAATAGGCAATTTTGATATAACATGATAAGTGCTATAAGAGTCATACTGTGGGAACATGGGAGTTCAGAGAAGCAGCACCTGTCCTGGTGATAGTCAACCAGAGCTTTCTGGAGAATATTTAATATGAGCTAAAGATCTGACAAATAAAGAAGACTGAGCTAAATTTAAGGTGGTAGTAGTAATAGTGGAGGTGAGATGGTAGAGATAGGCATTCAGTTCAGTTCTGTTCAGTTGCTCAGTCATGTCCGACTCTTTGCGACCCCATGAATCGCAGCACACCAGGCCTCCCTGTCCATCACTAACTCCCGGAGTTCACTCAGACTCACATCCATCGAGTCAGCGATGCCATCCAGCCATCTCATCCTCTGTCGTCCCCTTCTCCTCCTGCCCCCAATCCCTCCCAGCATCAGAGTCTTTTCCAATGAGTCAGCTCTTCGCATGAGGTGGCCAAAGTTCTGGAGTTTCAGCATCCGTCCTTCCAATGAACACCCAGGACTGATCTCCTTTAGGATGGACTGGTTGGATCTCCTTGCAGTCCAAGGGACTCTCAAGAGTCTTCTCCAACACCACAGTTCAAAAGCATCAATTCTTCGGGGCTCAGCTTTCTTCACAGTCCAACTCTCATGTCCATACCTGACCACTGGAAAAAACATAGCCTTGACTAGATGGACCTTTGTTGGCACAGTAATGTCTCTGCTTTTCAATATGCTATCATTAGAGCAAAACAAAATAGTATATGCTCAAAAGCCCAAAAGTGTGAGAAAGAAAGAACAGTATATTCATTGAACTGCAGGAGGTTCAAGATGACAGAGTAGAGGGTACATATGAAGAACTGGGGAGAGATGGGACTGGTGAGGTTTTGGGTGCCTGCTCATGCAGAACACTTGTACTAAGTTAAAAAGTGTGAGGCAAAACTTGCTTCGCGAGACACGATTCATTGAAGGACTCCCCAATGTAAAAGTCCAAAAGACTTTAAAATTTGTTGTTAGAGTTTGTCCCCCTCAGGAGGATAACTTTTGCAAAAGTCTATCTATTCTCTCTAGTTTCTTGTTTCCTTTGGGCACTAGACAGCTGAATTTTTCAGACACAGTGACTCCATTTAACATGGGGGCAAAGGAAAAATGTTCATTTGTGGAGCCTCAGAGTAACAGAAAGACACTGAAACTGGAATGCTTAAACACAACCACAGCTCTTGACCTCTGCTTGAAGGATCTCTTCTGATGCCAGGAAGAGAAAAGATGTGTCTTAGTTTTTATGTCTCTTCATGCACCCAGAATACTGCTGCTTTCCTGTTAGGCATTTTCTTGATGCCTGCTGTGGTCTCCTATCCCCTCTTCTCATTTATTCACGAGATTGGGGCTTCAACTATTCTGGCACTTAGGGTTTTGAAATAAGGTTTTGTATCATTTCATTCCAGATTAGAGACAGTAACAGAAAACTGAGAAGGAAGCTGGATAAGATGGAATCAGTCTTCTGGAAAAAAAACAGCACTAGGTATCCTCTGGGAATACTACCTTGTCACTGGAGGACAACTGTGAAAACAATTAGGATGATCAAAATAGAACATCATAGGTTGAGTGAACAGCATAGCCTCCAAAGTGTTAAAATTGATAATTAAAAAAAAGCACAGTGATAATTTGATGCTTAAGATACTCTGTACGTGTTTTCCTACTTAAGAGGCACAGCTGAAACCTCTGATTTCAGCTTCTCTGCTTGCTACCTGTTTGACCAGTAATTGGGACTGACTGACCACTGTTGCCTTCTTTCTCAACTTGGAACATTTTTCCATTTAACTTCCAGGAAGTGCCCACTCTCCTGGATGTCCTGTTACTCACTGGGCACTTCCTTTTAGTTTCCTTTTCTGCTTCTCCTCTCTGTTCATCATCTAAATACTGAGGGCCGAGGGCCTTGGCACTAGTGTCTTCTTTGCTGACACACTCCCCCTAGGTGAGCTCATCATTTATATGGCTTTGATATTGTCTAATGACTCACACAGGTTGTATCTTTAAACTTGACCTGTGTTCCTGGTTCTAGTCTTGTATATCCAGTTGCCTCTGTGTGTCTGATGGGCAGCTAAACCTTTATGTCCAGGAAAAAACTTCTGATTTCTATCCTACCCCCAATCCTGCTTCTGTCTTAATCTCTCCCAATCAGTCTATAACATTACCAGCTACCCAGCAGTTCAAGCTAAAAACCCTGGATTCCCTCTTTTTCCCTTTCTTATTCATCAGCAATTCCTATCTCCAAAACACATGCTGAATTCATCCACTGATGCCCTTCTCCACTGTTACTCCCTAATCAAAACTGTCATCCTCTCTCATCTGGACTAGTTAGTAACTAGCCTTCCATATCTACTCTTCTTCCATGTAATCCACTTTTCACACAGCAGCTGGGGTTTATTTTTTTTTTTTAAGGTACATCAGATTATGTTACTCACCTGCTTAAAACTCTCCAATAGTATTGTCCCATATTTAGAATCAAATCCAAACTTCTTACCATGCCCTACGAGGCCCTCTGATCTGACCACTGTTTACCTCTCTGATTTAAGCTGGTGTCAGTCTTTCCTGGAGAAGGCAATGGCACCCCACTCCAGTACCCTTGCCTGGAAAATCCCATGGACGCAGGAGCCTGGTAGGCTGCAGTCCATGGGGTCGCTAAGAGTCGGACACGACTGAGCGACTTCACTTTTACTTTTCACTTTCATGCATTGGAGAAGGAAATGGCAACCCACTCCAGTGTTCTTGCCTGGAGAATCCCAGGGACGGCGGGGCCTGGTGGGCTGCCGTCTCTGGGGTCGCAGAGAGTCATGACTGAAGTGATTTAGCAGCAGCAGCAGTCTTTCCTTGCTCATTGTACAACAGCCATACAGGTGTTCCTAGAAAACACCAACTCATCCTTGATTTAGGACTTTTGAGTTTGCCATTCCATTTGCCTGGAAGACCCTTCCCCTTTCATGGGTCTGTTTCTGTAAGTAAAGTTCTATTGGAACACAGCCATGCCTATTTGCTTACTACTGATAATGCCTGTTTTGGGGCTTCCCTGGTGACTCAGATGGTAAAGAATCCACCTGCAATGTGGAAGACCTGGGTTCGATCCCTGGGTTGGGAAGATTTCCTGAAGGAGGGCATGGCAACCCATTCCAGTATTCTTGCCTGGAGAACCCCCGGACAGAGGAGCCTGCTGGGCATAGCCATGGGGTCGCAAAGAGTTGGACATGACTGACCTGCTTTGGTGCTACAATGACAGAGTTGAGTAGTTGAAACAGGTGTCATGTGACCCACAAGCTCTTTAAGCAAAAGTTTGCCAAATCCAGCAGGATCTTTGCATGACTGTCTCCTTATTTAGGTTTTGGTGCTAATGTCACCCCCTCAGAGAGACATGTCTCCTCTCCTACCCTAGTCACTCTTTCACATTATCCTCTTAATTTCTTCACAGGACTGCTTTGAAATTATCTTACTTGTTTGATTGCTTATTACCTATTGACCTGACTAGAGTGTGTTTCTCTGTCACATTCCCTGGTAGGTCCCTAAGTCCTAGCATTGTATCTGGAACACCATTGGTCCTCAGTATAAATATGTTGGATAAATTAATGCATAAATGTATGTGAGTCCTCAAGTTTACAAAGCAATGGTTTAAATTAGGAATCCATGTACCTAGAGCCATAGAATGTATTTAGATCTAGCTTATGAGTAAATGTATGCTCAGGAAAAAATACTTCCTAAAATAAAGGTATGTGAACATTAAAAAATGGATGAAGAATCACTGTGTGGTAAAACCAATTTCAAAATAATTCATAATTAATTAATTGCATTTCATAAGAGCAAATATTTTAAGATTTTTTTTGAGCAATGGTAAAAAGAATCAAGTAGAAAGTTTCCAAAATTACTTAGCTATTCCTCCCATATGTCTGGAAAAAGATGTTAATATTACTTTGTTGAATTCATTTTAATCAGAAGATGGAAGGTAGTGGGAGGGGTAAATGTGGGTGCTGAAAAATGACCCTTTTAATAGATTTCCAAACTAGGCTTCATTTATGTCATCTCTCTGCACTTTTTTGGCAATTACTTTTGCTGCTGTCTTTCTTTGAAGAGATGTACGTTCTTGACCACGCTCCCACCTCCCTCTCCAAAGCTCCCATCTTCCTGCGCGTTGCTACAGCTTCACACCTTGTCTTTGAGCTCCCTCTGCTGGAAAAAGAAGGCTGCAGAGTTGCTTTCTTCTAAAGTAGATAACCTAAAGTACACAGGATGAAAATAACCATTTCAAAAGAGCAACCTTTCTCCTCTTCAGTTAGATAAAATTAAATGGTGTCTTATTTCATACATTTCTGTGAAATCAGCAATTGTGGCATTTATAAGGCACAGCCTTAATTACTAATTCAATCTAAATCCATGTCAACAAAGCTTCTTCTGTGTACTTCTAGAACAATGTGGTTATCTTTATTCTTTATTCCAAAATATTGGATCTGTGCAAAAGCCCACATAGCCTATGGAGATTCTCTTGACTTCTAGTTTGGACTTAATGAGATGTTTATACATGTGTTTTCAAAGCAACAAAATGATGTGCAATCCATATGTCAGTGCATCTACCCCTTTCACTTGTTTTTCTCTTAGACTCCTTTAAAACTGAGTTTGAGGGTGTTAATAATTAACCTTTTTCAAGTTGACTAATGACATGATTATTTCTAATAAATGGATGTTCACTAGCTGACATTGATCAAGGACTGACTTTCCATATAAAGTTAAATAGCACTGCTTTGAGATTTACAAGTTACCCCACATAGAACTTTAACAGCCACAGACTGTTATTTGTCTAAACAAAAAATAGACTCCTATTTGTCTTAAACTGCAACTGAACTGGCTGTATAACCTTGAGAAAGGAGGTTAACTTTTGTGGAGTTGTTTCATTAAGTACAAAATGAAGAAACTATCTGAGGCTATCTCCAATGATTTGATGATTTGGTGTTAATTGATATATTCTCTGCAAAAAGGCTTTCTCAGTGAAAGTGGTCTAGTAAAGACTCATTTGATATCCTCAATATGAGGATTAGGAGACTATGTTGCCTCACCAATTTAGGGACAACGCCCCTTGTCAGCTCGGAAGCAGTTATGGAACGAGAACGACGCCCCTTTTCCCTAGGCAACATAATTCTCCTAAAAGAAAAGGGGGGAATGAGAGAGTCAGTTCCTAGGTGGGTTGATAAGGAGTCTAGGGGTTCCCAAGGAGAGAGGGGTCTGGAATTCTCAAGGAGAAAGAAAGGACAAACTTTTTTTCTCTCTCCACATTCCTTAAGATTATATAACAATAATGTATCTTGCCTAAGGACAGTCTCTGGATTAAACCTTCTGTTATCTTAAAATGTAAATTATGGGAGTAGGTCTGATGAGGTCTTTACAACCTCCAGACATTCTTTGGATTCATTGGAGAGTATATAACTTCATTGTTAACACTAGCAAGCAGGTACTCTTTCTACCCACTTCTGATGCCTATGTCAGAAGCTTTCTCTCTCTCCTTTATACTTTAATAAAACTTTATTACACACACACACACACACAAAAGAGTCATCTGAATGTTTCAACTTCTTTATTTTACATTTTACAACTTGGATGTTTTATGTTTTGACATTTGAGACAAATACGCAAACAATGACTTTTACAAAAAATTGTGTACCATAAGCAGTATGTGCTTGTGCTCAGTGACTTCAGTTGTATCTGACTCTTTACGACCCCATGAACTGTAGCCCACCAGGCTCCTCTGTCCATGGGATTCTCCACGCAAGAATACTGGAGCGGATTGTCACTCCCTGCTCCATAAGCAGTATGCACTCTAGTCATTTGATTGGTTTATGAACAGTCTCCAGGAGGCTGAAAATAGTTAAGATGTTGTAGAAGCAAAGTGGACATGAAAGAGTTAAAGGGACAAAATAGGAAAAGATCTGAAAAGGAATCTTTTCTTCTTGGAACTCGTCTGTGAGTGGAAGCAGCTGGCTACTGGAAACCTTCCACGAAGTTACCCATTCAGCAGGATGACATATTACTAATAAGATTACAGTGTCTTCCTAGGAAGCAGCCAACCGTAAATGCAATCAGTGTAAAATAAGTTATCAACTTGGAAGTGATAACAGGTTCTACAAATCTATTAGAAAGGGAAGGATGATGTAATGACAAGTACCAATTGTAGAGCAATCATGTCTGAGGCCAGACAATGGATAATTGGAGGGGACCCTTGTCACTGTCCGAAGAAGGCAATAGCAGCCCACTCCAGTACTCTTGCCTGGAAAATCCCATGGACGGAGGGGCCTGGTGGGCTGCAGTCCATGGGGTTGCTAAGAGTTGGACACAACTGAGCGACCTCACTTTCACTTCCCACTTTCATGCATTGGAGAAGGAAACGGCAACCCACTCCAGTGTTCTTGCCTGGAGAATCCCAAGGACGGGGGAGCCTGGTGACCTGCCGTCTATGGGGTCGCATAGAGTCGCACACAACTGAAGCGACTTAGCAGCAGCAGTAGCAGCTTGTCACTGTCACCAGCTATGTCCAGGGAGATAGTGCCTTGACCACTAAACCCCTGGTTTGGGGGCACTTGGAGTAGAGGGAGCACTCATTCATCATCAGAGCTTATTGTGACCTTTCTATATCCTCCCACAACCAGGATACTATCCACGTGAAGCTTCCTTTAGATCTTGTGATCTCCCTTCTGGAAGGCGATTGGACTTATCTGGCCAACGGGGACGTTTCAAATTCTTGAGAGTGTTAATAGCCTCAGTAGGAAGGCCAGAGGTCCCCAGGTGGCAGGAGGAAACAAAACTGCAAGTGGCTGACTTTTTTCTTTTCTCTTCTAATCCTGTGTTGTCATGGTGACACCTGGTTCCACTGAGCTGAACTTTATCTCAAACCTTGAGCTAACCAATGTGTTTTTCTCATGGAAATGTCTTCCTTAAGCTATGTTAATGAACTATATATTTGCTTGGAAATCTGCCTTTCTTCAAGATTCCTGTCAATTGTTTTATGGCAGGGGATGACGGTACCTTGTGCCAATGCTGTCTCAAAATGCATGCTTTTGGAGAGGGGCCTGGTACAACTCTCTCAGTTCTGAGGTGTTTCTTTTCTCTAATTAGCAGCTTGCTAATAGGTATATAACTCCTTGCTAAAAACTAGCAAGGGGGCACTCTTTCTGTCCCCTTCTGATGTCTATGTCAGAAGCTTTCTCTATCTCTTTTATACTTTAATAAAACTTTATTACACAAGAAGCTCTGAGCAATCAAGTGTCGTCACTGGCCCCAGATCGAATTCCTCTCCTCCAGAGACCAAGAATCCCGGTGTCGTGTACTGCCTGTAGCAGCAAACTTCCATTCTCTGTAACTTTTACTTATCATTCTAAATTAATAGATTTCAGGTGTGATTTATCAACAAGGCTACTGAGAATTTAAGTAACATGAGCTAGACAATTCCTTCATGAAAGTATCATCACCATCATTCCAGAAAAATAAGGCTCAAAGATGAAACATCAGACCCTGATGACCTTCCACAAAAAGGATAGCATCCCTTAATGTCCACCCACTTCCCAATTTCCAACTTCTTCAGAGACTCCTATATCATCAGTATCGAGTGTGTAAGACCACAACCTGGATTTGTAATTAACAAGAAATGGTCCATCTCTTATATCTCAAATGTTAATACCAGTCATAATTCTCTTACTCCCTTTAGTACTGCTCTCCACCTTTACTGAAAGACTCTGTTCCCTTGATTCCTTTATTTGCTTCCAGTTTAATCACCCCTCAGAGTCTCACTTTCCTCCCAGTGCTGCCTGGATGCCATGGTCACTACCTTGAATTTCTATTTCATCAGCCCTCTCAACTCCCTTCTCACCCCTGTTTTAGTTTCCTTTTTGTGTTTACTTAATATTTAAAGAAGGCTTTTAAGTGTCAGGCAATTTACATTGATTCTCCTATCTAATTTTACCAACCATATGAGGTAGTTACTTTTATTGTATCCATTTTAAAGATGAGGAACTTACATTTTTGAAAGGGTAAGTAGGTTGCCCAAGCCCACACAGTTAGTAAGTAGCAGAGCCAGGATACAAAGCCATGTCTGTGACTAAAACCTTTACTCGTAATCACAGCGTAGTGCTGTACTCCCCGTTGCTGTTGTACCTGCCTGATACATTTTGGGCACACCATCTTCCTTCCTTGTTTTTATAACCAGCAGGCTGGTAAAGAAAATCTCAGACAATTGTGCACATGAATGCCTCTACAAATCCCTGACTTTTTACTTCAGTTGAATCCTTCATAGCATGTATCAATCCCTTTGCCTATTATTAGTTTGTTCCTATATCTCACAATAACTGCTCCAATTTGTTGCCTCTCTACTCAAGTTTTCTGCCCAATTCCCAGATCCCTCACACTCAAAGACTTCTATGTCATCAATATTGAGTCCTCTGGGGTGAAATCCTTTATCTCCCCATTATCCACACACACATTTTTCTCTGTACCCACCCACTCTTCTTCCACACTGTATGAACAGAAGCGCCTCTCTGCTATTGAAGGTCTGCGTCTTGTGCCACCTGTTTCTTCCTAAGACTTGCTCCTTCATATGTTTTCTCTCAGTACTTGATTTTTCATTTCTTTCTCACTATTATCCACTCATCCTCAGCATATAAATATGTTTAAATGCCTTCTAATCCTAAAGAAAAGTCACTCAATTCGACTGTAGCCAGTCCCACAGCCCCAAGTTACTGGTTCCCTTCTCAGCAAAGCTTTTTAAAAGAATAACCTATTTTGGACATTTATGTCTATATCTCTCATTCCTTCCTGAAATTAAGCCTCCAACACTCCATTTGATCTTTTTCCATTTGCCTTCACAATATCATACATATGGAGACTATATTTTGCCTGCCTAATGCTGGTCATTTGGTCTGTATCTCTTTTAAAAACTATTTCTCTACACTCATACACTGTTGTGGGAATGTAAATTGGTGCAGCCACTGTGGAAAATAGTATGGAAGTTTCTCAAAGCACTAAAAATAGAGTTTCATATGACCCAGCAATTCTACTCCTGGGAATACATACATATATATATATATATATATATGAAAAAAGCAAGAACATTAATTCAAAAAGATACATGCACCCAAAAGTTCATAGCAGCATTATTTTATTTATTTAAATTAAAAATATTTTTCTTGCCCATGAGGGTTTATCCCAGGATATTGAATACAGTTCACTGTGCTGTGCAGTAGGTCCTTGTTGTTTATCCATTTTATATATAATACTGTAACATGTTATGGAAAAATCTCAATGAACTTTTTGCCCAACCCAATAGGTTGCATCTGCTAATCCCAAACTCCCAATCCATTCCTCCCCTATGCCGCTTGGCAATCACAAGTCTGTTCTCTATGTCTGTGAGTTTATTTCTGCTTTGTAAATCAATTTATTTGTATCTTTTATTTTAGATTCCACATGTAAGTCTTATCATATGATATTTATTTTTCCCTGTCTTACTTACTTAATATGATAATCTCAAGGGCCAGCCACATTGCTACAAATGACATTATTTCATTCCTTTTTATGGCTGAGTAATATTCCATCACATATTGTATCAAATCTTTTTCTATTCATCTGTCAGTGGACACTTAGGTTGAAGAGCAGCATTATTTACAATTGACAAAATATGGAAACAACCCAAGTGCCCATTTGCATCAATGTGGATGGACTTGGAAGGTATTATGTTGGGTGAAATAAGTCATACAGAGAAAGACAAATACTGTATATCACTTATATATGGAATATAAAAATACAACAAGCTGGTGAATATAACAAAACAGAAACAGACTCATAGATAGAGAACAAACTAGTGATTATCAGTGGAGAGAAGGAAGGAAAAGGGACAATATAGAGGTAGGGGGTAAGAGGTATAAACTATTATGTATAAAATAAACTACAAGGATATATTACAAAATACAGAATATAGCCAATATTCTATAATAGCTACAAATGGAGCATAGCCTTTAAAAGTTGTGAATCACTATATTGTACATCTGTAACTTACACTGTATTAATACATCAACTATACTTCAAAAAAAGAATATGCTTTTTAAAAAACCCTCTTATTTCCTTTAGTTTACATGACACAAGAGTCTCCTGGCTGTTTTCCTTTTATCTCTATTTATATCCTTTCAGTCTTTTTTTAATGGCCTCCTCTTGGACTGTCTGTCCCTTAAATATTGTTGTTCCCAAAGACTTTAAAATTAGCTCTCTTCCCGTCACTTCTCTTTGCTTAGAGATGTACACAAAATGAGAGACCCTCAATTTCAATGATTTTAATTTTCATCTATGTGCTGTTTTCAATTGATGACATTACCTCCTTCTGTAATGAAAAAATAGAAACTACCACAGACAAAATTATTTATCTTCTCACCACAAAATCTAAAACTACAACTTCTCTGAGCTAAACAGAGAACTTTTCCACTTACATATATTACAGGTCCTCAAAGTCAACACATCCTGAACTCAATTAATTTAGTGAAGTCACTGTCATGTCTGACTTTTTGCAACCCCATGGGCTGTAACCTACCAGGCTCCTCCATCCATGGGATTTTCCAGGCAAGAGTACTGGAGTGGGTTGCCATTTCCTTCTCCAGGGAATCATCCCAACCCAAGGATCAAACCCAGGTCTCCTGCATTGCAGGCAGACACTTTACCGTCTGAGCCACCAGGGAAGCCCAATTAATTTAGTCTTTCCACAAAACCAGATTTCCCTACTTGTAATATTATTTAATAAATATGTATACCATCTGTATCCATTCACTAAGGACTACAATAAAAAATAGGCAAATTCTTACTCATATTGAACTTACATTCTAGTATGTGCTGGAGTGGGATGGAGAGAAGAAAGAAGAAAGTCGCTCAGTCGTGTCCGACTCTTTGCGACCCCGTGGACTGTAGCCTTCCAGGCTCTTCCATCCATGGGATTTTCTAGGCAAGAATACTGGAGTGGGCTGCCATTAAGACAGACAATAAATAAACAAAACATATTATATGTCAAGAGGTGGTGAATGTTAAGAAGAAAAATAAAGCCAGAGTACAGGCCCAGGGAGAATTGATGGAAGGGATATAAGATTGGTAAATATGGTAAAATTTCACTATTAAGGAAAATAGAAACCCAAATAAAGAGAAGCTTTGAGCCTTGTAAACATCTGAGAGAAGAGTGATCCAGGCAACTAGAAAAACAGATGCATAATTTTTGCCAGGAAACAGGACAGTGTTAAGCAAGGAAATTTGTGTTCTTGAAAGAGTGGGTGAAGGAGAGTGGTAGAACATGAGACTAGAGAAATAGTAAGGGACAGATCATGGGTAAAATGTTGAATTTTACTCTGAGTGCCATGGAAAGCCATTATGGGGTTTTCAAGAAGAGTACCAGATACGACCTACTTATCTTGACTTATAAAAATTTTTAAATATACACTTAATTTAAAAATTAAAATATTTGAAATGTATAGAAATACCGAATCACTATATTGTGTACCAGGAATTAACATAGTACTTTAGGTCAATTATACTTCAAAAGCAAAGAAACTCATAGAAAAAAGGATCAGATTTGTGGTTACCAGAGGTGGGGAGGGAGGGTGAGGGGAGAGAGAATTGGATGAAAGTGGTCAAAAGGTAAAAGGTACAAACTTACAGTCATAAGAGAAATGAGCACTAGGGATGTAATGTACAAAATGATAAATATAATGAACACTGTACATTATATATGAACATTGTTAAGAGAGTAAATCCTAAGAGTTCTCATCATAAGAAAAAAGTATTTTTAAAATTTCTTTTATTTCCTATCTATATGAGATGACAGATGTTCACTAAACTTATTGTGATAATTATTTCATGATGTATGTAAGTCAAATCATTATGCTGTATGCCTTAAAATTATATAGTGCCATGTCAATCACATCTCAATAAAAAGGGGGAGAAATATACATATATCTATATATAGAGAGAGAGAAAAAAGAAAAGGAAATAACATAATAAGTATTTATATACCCGTTACCTAGAATAACAAATATTAACCATGTTTGCTTCATGTATACTTTATTTGCTGAAGTATTTTAAAGCATAGAAATCATGACATTTTATCCCAGAATACATCATTATAAATCTACTTTAAAAGTAAAATATCTTCCTATATAATCACTATGTGTATTACCATATCTACCAAAACTAACAATTCTAGTCCCCAGCTGATAATTATATTTCCCTAATTGTCACCATAGTTTATTATAGTGGTTTGTTTAAAACAAGAGTAAATCCAGGACCATACATTTCCATTAGATTGTCAGGCTTCTTACATACCTGTCTAGGTAGAAAGCTCCCCAACCTCCATCCTTTTTTCCCAAGGTATTAACTTATTGGAGATCCAGAGCCAGTTATCCTGAAAAGCTTTCTCTGATGGTTTTCTTGAGTCATTTAACTTATCCCTTCATCTCCTGTAGTTCTACAAACTGGAAATTAAAAATAATGGCTTTGTTAGATTAGCTTATATTTAAATAAATCACTGAATGATTTATTGGAGAATATGCTTTGGAGTGGAAGGGGGACAAGGAAACTAATCAGGAGGCTATAGTAGTAGTCTAGGTGAGAGATGTTGATGGCTTAAGATAGTGGATTTGGTGAGAAATGGTTCCATTCTGCTTATGTTTTGAAGGTAGAACCAACAAAATTTACTGCCAAATGGGATGTAGGGAATGAGAGGAGAGAAGTCCAGGATGACTCCATAGCCTGAAGCTCAGTAACTAGAAAGATGGAGTTGCCATTTACCGAGATAGGGCAGACTGAGGTGGAAGCAGATTTGGGGGTAAGGTACAGAGTTGATATTTGGACATGGTACCATTTACTAGGTTAACTTAAATCTTTGACACTTCTCTGGCCTTCAACTCCCCATATTCAATCATCAATATTTTCTGATTTTACATACCAAACACATCCTGTTCATCTGTGCTTTGCTACTGTCATAGCCCAAGTCCTCATCATCTTGCCACTGGACTATTATCACAATCTCAAAATTTGGGATCCCTCCATTCCCTCACCTATAGGTCACCTGAGAAGCCTCTCTGCAAAAGAAAAATCAGCTCATATCACTTTCCATCTTAAAACCCCTCAGTTCAGTTCAGTTCAGTCGCTCAGTCATGTCCGACTCTCTGCGACCCCATGAATCACAGCACACCAGGCCTCCCCGTCCATCACCAACTCCCAGAGTTCACCCAGACTCACGTCCATCGAGTCAGTGATGCCATCCAGCCATCTCATCCTCTGTCATCCCCTTCTCCTCCTGCCCCCAATCCCTCCCAACATCAGAGTCTTCCAATGAGTCAACTCTTCACATGAGGTGGCCAAAGTACTGGAGTTTCAGCTTTAGCATCATTCCTTCCAAAGAAATCCCAGGGCTGATCTCCTTCAGAATGCACTGGTTAGATCTCCTTGCAGTCCAAGGGACTCTCAAGAGTCCTCTCCAACACCACAGTTCAAAAGCATCAATTCTCCGGTGCTCAGCCTTCTTCACAGTCCAACTCTCACATCCATACATGACCAAAGGAAAAACCATAGCCTTGACTAGACGGACCTTTGTTGGCAAAGTAATGTCTCTGTTTTGAATATGCTATCTAGGTTGGTCATAACTTTCCTTCCAAGGAGTAAGCATCTTTTAATTTCATGGCTGCAGTCACCATCTGCAGTGATTTTGGAGCTCAAAGAAATAAAGTCTGACACTGTTTCCACTGTTTCCCCATCTATTTCCCATGAAGTGATGGGACCAGATGCCATGATCTTCATTTTCTGAATGTTGAGCTTTAAGCCAACTTTTTCACTCTCCACTTTCACTTTCATCAAAAGGCTTTTTAGTTCCTCTTCACTTTCTGCCATAAGGGTGGTGTCATCTGCATATCTGAGGTTATTGAGATTTCTCCCAGCAATCTTGATTCCAGCTTGTGTTTCTTCCAGTCCAGCATTTCTCATGATGTACTCTGCATATAAGTTAAATAAGCAGGGTGACAATATACAGCCTTGACGTACTCCTTTTCCTATTTGGAACCAGTCTGTTGTTTCATGTCCAGTTCTAACTGTTGCTTCCTGACCTGCATACAGATTTCTCAGGAGGCAGATCAGGTGGTCTGGTATTCCCATCTCTTTCAGAATTTTCCACAGTTTATTGTGATCCACACAGTCAAAGGCTTTGGCATAGTCAATAAAGCAGAAATAGATGTTTTTCTGGAACTCTCTTGCTTTTTCCATGATCCATTGGATGTTGGCAATTTGATCTCTGGTTCCTCTGCCTTTTCTAAAACCAGCTTGAAATCAGGAAGTTCACGGTTCACATATTGCTGAAGACTGGCTTGGAGAATTTTGAGCATTACTTTACTAGCGTGTGAGATGAGTGCAATTGTGCGGTAGTTTGAGCATTCTTTGGCATTGCCTTTCTTTGGGATTGGCATGAAAACTGACCTTTTCCAGTCCTTGGCCACTGCTGAGTTTTCCAGATTTGCTGGCATGTTGAGTGCAGCACTTTCATAGCATCTGATGCCTATTCGCCTTCAGTCTCGAGGTTTGTATGCATCAGACTAACCCACAAATCTCTCAAAGATTTGGCTCTAGACTCATCTTTTGTTACTCCTTCATACTCTCCACCCTCTTTTGATCTGCCCACAGTGAACTCTTATGTTTCGTCAGACAATGCCTGCTGTTTCATATCTCTGGGTCTCTGTATCTGCTGTTTTTTCCTCTATTGAGAATGCCCTTCCTCTGTCAAAGGCATGGGCAGTGTCTGTTTGAAATCAGAATCTTCAGAATCTAGCACATAGACAACTGATTAGGAGGTAGTCACTCACTGCTGACTGTTGAGTGAATGTACCTTTGACAAACGTGCAAGTTACTTTTAAGCTTTATACCACAATTCACAAGGCTGCATGTTATCTTTTCTCAGCCAACATCACCACAAATAATCCATAAAAAAATTCTGGATTCTACCTGATATATGTTTTTCATACTGGTTTACATGTAATCACTTTAGGTTAGGCACTACAGAATTGAAGCTTTATTATTTCTTTGGATTGTCTCTGAATTGTCATTTTGCATCAATTTTTTAAAGTCATACTTTTTAACTCTGAATTTAGAGAAATTAAGACTATGAGGAGTAGACAGGAAGGCACTTCACAAAGTAAAATCATAAGGTGTCATTAGTGTTATTATAATAGTTATTGCCTTCAAATGAAAAAGTCTATCAAGGGCAGAGTGTGAAAATTAATGATTGATTTTTTATTTGTGTTCAGGGCCAATTTGCCATAAACAGCACAGGCGTTGTGATTCATGTCTCTGATTCATGTGGGCTCTCAGCTTGTGGATCCTGTCTTTAATTTAGCACTAAATGTGTTACATTTCATTTTCCTTTGGCCAGGACTCACTGGGCCTTGGACTGCTAAATGAGCGCCAATTCACCTTCCAGGAAGCCAATTACCCAGAGAGGGAGCACTTAGTTGATGTTTATCAGAGTGAGTTATTTTATTTCCCCTTGATTGCTGGAAAAGTGACTGGAAAGGTGAAGAACTTGTTCTGGCACTTAGAAGAGCACCAAGGCTGTTTCTGGTTCTTTGGTAATCCAGAGCAATATCCAGAGTTTGAAGACTGGATTTTCCTTTGAACAACTGTGGCAGAAGAAACCGAGAACGTGATTCCTTAAGTGTTTATACTTCCCTGTTGATAAATTCCCAATGCCATAACCCAAAGGATAAAGAAGAGGTTTCTCTTTCAAATATTGAGATTGTACCCTTTTCCTTCCTCTGTAGCATTTTCCCATTCCAGTGACTTCCTGACCTAGCACACACTAAGCCAATCATTTGAAATGTGAAAATGACTATTTGCAGAGTTCTTGTCACAGATACATGGTCTCATGTCTTCGACAAGCCAGAAGAGCTTAGCACGCTGTCAGATTTGCCTGGATTTTACCACTGTGGGTGCTGTGTGTTGGGTAAAAGAGTACTAGACTAGGTATTAGAAGTTCAGATTGCAGTCTAACTCTCCTACAAACTAGGTTACTGGATTATCTCACACAAGTCTTTTCCTCTCCTTGAACCTCCATTTTCCTAAACTGTGAAATGACATTAGAGACACGACCATTCAATGCCCTCCCATGACCTAAGATTCTGTACTCTTTTTCTAGCATGGATACAGCCTAGGTCTTCTTTGAGGCTCAACTCCAAGGTCCAGCCCAATGAGCTCTCCCTAGCAAGATATGACAGCTATCTGTTAGAATCATTACCTGCGGCCTCTTAAATTAATTCTTCTTTCTCAGAGAGAAATTAGGAATTGTTAAAAGGAAAAATCTACTTTCAAAGTTAATTATACTTCTTTTTTCCTGTTAAATAGAATGGTGATATCTCTCTTTCTTTATCTATCTGGAAAACATAGTAATAAATATCAGCCCAGATACTTCATTTAACTGGTTACTGTAAAATACCAGTCAAGGAAATTATCCTCTCCAGTGTGCAGTATGGAGTAGAGGGCTGAGATCAAAGTCGGCCCTAAATCAATGTTTGTTAAGTCACTTGGGGAGATATCATTATTTCCATACATTAACTTCAGTATTTCAACAGGAAAATTATACTTTAATAATGAGCACAATCAAATGTAATGAAGCATTTCAGCTTAAAACACACTTCCCATTGAGATAGAATATTTATGTATTGGATATGTTTTCCAAAAATCACCAGGAACTTTGAGACTCTGACTTTATACCATGCAATCTGGTCAAAAAGACATTTCTTGCTTTGTTTGGAATTTAAAGGAACACTGGAAAGAACTAGAATGGAAGTAGACTGTTTCTATAACAACCAGTTGATCTTCACAGTGTTTATGGTTTTAAGTTACTACTTGCATGCAATTATGTTGAAATAATGAATTAACAGTTGATTGATTGAATGCTACAGGTGGTTTGCAAATCACTTTGCTTTTTGACAAGACTCAAGCTTCTTCTTCTTTCACATGGTTTAACTTAATTCAAACTGGTACTTTTTGTTCTCCCCACTTGTATATATGCAGTCAGACAAGTACTAGGCATAAAATAGGTGCTCAATAAATATTTGAAATATAAACCAGAGTTACCAGTTGGCCTAGCCTTTAAGTCAGATAAACATTTAATATCCAGTTGTTATGATTACTTATTCTTTTCTTGAATATTTCCAAGCTATTCACTATAGCCATTAAGCTAAGACAATCATAATTAAGTTAACTGCTCACTGCCAAACTTGGTTTCAAATTCTCAACTTCAGGAGGATCAATGAATTAGAGAATTAAAAGGTGTCATGTAGGATAATTGGTTCTTACAGGAAGAGTTACCTCATTGCTTCCACAATTAACACAAAAGTAGGTATAATGAAGACTAAGTATTTTCGTGAAGTTAGGTCATTAACAATGGATTAGGAATAGAATCCAATTTCCTCCTCTACCCGTGATATATTGGGCATCACTATTATCCTTTCGGTAATGAGGAAAAGAGTATTACACTTTGTTCCCTTCCTTGGTAACATCCCGATGACTAAGTGGATATTTCAATAGAGGATTAAGGTCAAATTTAAAACTCAGAATGCATTTAAAGTACATATATGCCTTTCCAAAGAAATGGAGGCCTATTTATCCACTATCAGGACCAGTCAAGACTAATGTTGACCACAGGACTAGGAAAGGAATTTAACAGAGTTCTTTCCTCCTTCTCTACCACAATATTAAAGTTCAAATTTGGAATCCAGTGGTTGGTTAGTCCCATACTCAATCAAGCCACATTCCCATGTCCTTCTGCTACATTTCACCCACTCCAGTCATCCATCATTAGTGTTTATTAATTCTATGGCAGCTCTTCACCACTCTATCCCTGTTCCCACTGGTTGGAGACCAAATAACAAGTGGAGTTTGTCTTCTCTATCCAGAGGTAAGCCTTAATTCAGTGCATAGTGACTCAGAGGGCTCTAACACTGGATTTGTGGACTAGCATGTAAGAGGCTGTCTTTCCCCTGGAAGTGACAGATGATGTTCTGAAATGCTATGAACCAGAGACTTACTGCCATGAGCTGGACTGTTCACTTACTAGCTTTTAGCACTCCAGTGGGAATTCAGATTTAAATGCAAGTAGGAAATGAGTTTTAAAGGCACAATCAGTTCTTTGGAAACGTGCTATCATTTCTTCAAGAGAATTTTATGTTAATTTATTTATTATTTTATTTCCTTAAAACTCTTCTACCCAAATTAAAATGTTGCTCTAGAAAAACACCCATTCCATGGGTGAAGTCTTTTACTCTTTCTAAAGTCATGATAAGTGACATTAAAATATGAAAAACAGGTGCATTCCCTAGATAAGTTTATTGAATTTCTGCATCATTCTTGCTCTCAATTATTCTGAAGATAGCAGGACCAGAAAAATGATGAACTTTTCATTTTGAATGGCATTCAGCATTGGCTTGATATTTCGTAATGAAGCAAAGGTCTTAAAAATATTCCAAAGAGTAAATGGCTAGCAAATGCTTTACTTGTGATGTATTTCATTTTTATGGCCCTCTGTTGGGAAAGGGAGTCTTTAAAATAAGGGAAAACTTAAAATTCATTGATCTAACATCTAAGTCTACAATTGTCAAATGGAGCTGCTAATCAGAATGTGTGTATTAAATATCTTGTTTTCCTTGTGCTGGAACTCAGGAGAGTGTGGTACAGTGGGAACATCAACCAGGAAGTAGACACCTGAGTCCTTGTCTGTATTCTGCCACCCATTAGCTATATAACCAAGAGCAAACAGCTTAACTTCTTAATCTGTGTATCTGCACACTGAACTATTATGGAACCCAGTGAGATATGGACTCATATATGAAAAAAGCTTTGTGAACTGCGGAAAAATATACTAATGAAAAGTCACACCTAAGATTTTTGCAAACTGTAGAGTACCATGTACACAAAGACTTAGAAATCACATTTGATCTTTTTACGTTACCAATGAGCAGAGATAATTTCAAATGAAAGGAGTCCTGAGACAATTACTTTTTTTACTGTTTCTATTTTTTGAAGTTCCATGTATAGCTAAGAAATATCAAAACATTTTTATAAGAATTGAGGTGCTGTTCTATACATCAGTGTCTCTTTTGCTGTCTCGTACACAGGGTTATTGTTATCATCTTTCTAAATTCCATATATATGCGTTAGTATACTGTATTGGTGTTTTTCCTTCTGGCTGACTTCACTCTGTATAATAGGCTCCATGTGGGAGAGGGAGAGGGTGGGAAGATTTGGGAGAATGGCATTGAAACATGTAAAATATCATGTATGAAACGAGATGCCAGTCCAGGTTCGATGCACGATACTGGATGCTTGGGGCTGGTGCACTGGGACGACCCAGAGGGATGCTATGGGGAGGGAGGAGGGAGGAGGGTTCAGGATGGGGAACACATGTATACCTGTGATGGATTCATTTTGATATTTGGCAAAACTAATACAATTATGTAAAGTTTAAAAATAAAATAAAATTTAAAAAAAAAAGAAATACATTAACAACATTTATCTGAAACAAACAAACAAAAAAGAATTGAGGTGCTTTAAATTTTTAATATACACACAATAAACCTGTATGTATCCTTTGAAACTCTGTGAAAAACCCAGAGACCCTGGTTAAATGGCTCTTCTAGATCTCATCTTGTACAGTAAGTTCACTACATACAAACCTTTGACTTGGAAACTTTCAAAGATCATGTAAGTTATTTCAGATGTCTGGTGTACATTGTCATGGGCATCCTCTCAAAGTGATCATGCTTTTGCGAGTGGGAAGTGGTAGTCATTCAGTCATGTCCAACTCTTTGTGACCCCATGGTCTGTCCATGGAATTCTTCAGGCAAGAATACTGGAATGGGTTC
Organism: Bos indicus x Bos taurus; assembly: GCF_003369695.1. Lineage (NCBI taxonomy): Eukaryota > Metazoa > Chordata > Mammalia > Artiodactyla > Bovidae > Bos > Bos indicus x Bos taurus. The sequence goes on from NC_040105.1 coordinate 124,295,052, forward strand.
CTATTTCCTTCTCTGGGGGGTCTTCCTGACCCAGAGATCGAATCTGGGTCTCCTGCATTGCAGGCAGATTCTTTACCATTTGAGTTACCAGGGAGACCCAGTATATAGAGTGCATTAGTGCAGTATCTTTATTTCAAGCCCAGGATGTCTGGAAGCAAGCATAAACACAGAGGTGATGTAGTTGGTACAGTGTAGCCAGTTGTGTTAGCGGGGTACCTAGGCTAACTTTGTTGAGCTTACAAACAAATTGAACTTACACTCTCTTGGGATGGAACTTGTTTGCTTGTTAGGGACTTACTGTAATATATCTTGCTAGTGATTTACTACACAGGTGTCATGCCTGGTGCTTTTATACTAATTACTTTCTGTGTTCAAGTTTCAGAATAGGAGAAATGGAAATTAAAGTCTTCCTTTTCTCACTGTATAAATAGACCATGTACCCTACTCCAAGTTTATGGCAGGGCTAGAAATGCAGAGCAAACTGAAGAGAACGGGAAGCATTGAGAGTACGTAGGCAAATATCAGAATACTCCCTTGTTTCCCCTACTATGATTCAGTCAATAGAAGGTCATCCCAGAAACCACTCTGAGGGAGCCCAGTTCCTTCGAAGGAGGAAAAAAAAAATCACACTAAGAATGATGATTCAGCCTCAGAGTGGTGTCACATTCAAGAAACCTACATATAATTCTGAATTTTACTCAAATATTTCAAAAAACATTCTAAATGCTATAATTAAGAACCCCCCAAACACCTTTAAAAGCTCCCGTTCCCTCCATTTCTCCCATGCCTTCAGCTCCTACAAGCACTCAGAACTCTACAAGAAACCAAGGCTTCATGAGCTCTTCCCTATGCCAAATCTATTTTGCCATGTGTCTTAAGGTTGTAAGATAAAATATGGTGGTGATTTAGTTCCTAAGTTGTGTCCGACTCTTGCAAACCCATGGACTGTAGCTCACCAGGCTGCTCTGTTCATGAGATTTTCCAGGCAAGAATACTGGAGTGGGTTGTCATTTCCTTCTCCAGGAGATCTTCCCAACCCAGGAATCAAACCTGGGTCTCCTGCATTGCAGGCAGATTCTTTCCAACTGAGCTATAAGAGAAGCCCAAGATAAAATACAGGGGCAGAGTTAAATTGGAATCTCAAATAAACAATGACTCTTTATTGGTATACTACAGCCCATGAAATATTTGGGACAGATGTATAGTAAAGAGATTGTTTGCTGTTTATCTGAAACTTATATTTAATCAAGTGTCCTGTATCTTTATCCGCTAAATATGGAAACTCGAACCTGTACCCAAGAAGGGCCACCAATGCTATGCTCCCACCCACTGGCCCCACTGGCCCCACTGTACCAACAGACATCAGAGAACCTGGAGGCCCCATGTGCACCAGTTTGCTCCTGATCACAGTGGATGCAAGGACAAAAGCTACTTGGGAGGCATTATTCCTCCCTCCCTCTCTGTGCCTTTTTTTTTTTAACCATAAATTCTCCTCATGGAGAATTTCCGGTGAATAAAATTCTCCTCATTATACATCACAGGAACTGAACTCAGAAGTGTAAGAGAAAATCCCCCAAGGGACCTGGAAGAGACCAAAAGTTAAAATGAAAACAAACACTGATATAGATCTGATAGACAGAATGCCTGATGAACTAAGGATGGAGGTCTGTGACACTGTACAGGAGGCAGGGATCAAGACCATCCCCATGGAAAAGAAATGCAAAAAAGCAAAATGGCTGTCTGGGGAGGCCTTACACATAGCTGTGAAAAGAAGAGAAGTGAAAAGCAAAGGAGAAAAGGAAAGATATAAGCATCTGAATGCAGAGTTCCAAAGAATAGCAAGAAGAGATAAGAAAGCCTTCCTTAGCGGTTAATGCAAAGAAATAGAGGGAAACAACAGAATGGGAAAGACTAGAGAGCTCTTCAAGAAAATTAGAGATACCAAGGGAGCATTTCATGCAAAGATGGGCTCGATAAAGGACAGAAATGGTAGGGACCTAATAGAAGCAGAAGATATTAAGAAGAGGTGGCAAGAACACACAGAAGAACTGTACAAAAAAGAGCTTCACGACCCAGATAATCATGATGGTGTGATCACTCACCTAGAGCCAGATATCCTGGAATGGGAAGTCAAGTGGGCTTTAAGAAGCATCACTACAAACAAAGCTAGTGGAGGTGATGGAATTCCAGTTGAGCTATTTCAAATCCTGAAAGATGATGCTGTGAAAGTGCTGCACTCAATATGCCAGCACATTTGGAAAACTCAGGAGTGGCCACAGGACTGGAAAAGGTCAGTTTTCATTCCAATCCCAAAAAAAGGCAATGCCAAAGAATGCTCAAACTACCACACAATTGCACTCATCTCACATGCTATTAAAGTAATGCTGAAAATTCTCCAAGCCAGGCTTAAATAGTACGTGAACCATGAACTTCCAGATGTTTAAGCTGGTTTTAGAAAAGGCAGAGGAACCAGAGATCAAACTGCCAACATCTGCTAGATCATCAAAAAAGCAAGAGAGTTCCAGAAAAACATCTATTTCTGCTTTATTGACTATGCCAAAGCCTTTGACTGTGTGGATCACAATAAAATGTGGAAAATTCTGAAAGAGATGGGAATAGCAGACCACCTGACCTGCCTCTTGAGAAACCTGTATGCAGGTCAGGAAGCAACAGTTAGAACTGGACGTGGAACAACAGACTGGTTCCAAATAGGAAAAGGAGTACGTCAAGGCTGTATATTGTCACCCTGCTTATTTAACTTCTATGCAGAGTACATCATGAGAAATGCTGGGCTGGAGGAAGCACAAGCTGGAATCAAGATTGCCAGGAGAAATATCAATAACCTCAGATATGCAGATGACACCACCCTTATGGCAGAAAGTGAAGAAGAACTAAAGAGCCTCTTGATGAAAGTGAAAGAGGAGAGTGAAAAAGTTGGCTTAAAGCTCAACATTCAGAAAACTGAGATCATGGCATCTGGTCCCATCACTTCATGGCAGATAGATGGGGAAACAGTGGAAACAGTGGCTGATTTCATTTTTCTGGGCTCCAAAATCACTGCAGATGGTGATTGCAGCCATGAAATTAAAAGACGCTTACTCCTTGGAAGGAAAGTTATGACCAACCTAGACAGCATATTAAAAAGCAGAGACATTACTTTGCCAACAAACATCCATCTAGTCAAGGCTATGGTTTTTCCAGTGGTTATGTATGGATGTGAGAGTTGGACTATAAAGAAAGTTGAGCACCGAAGAATTGATGCTTTTGAACTGTGGTTTTGGAGAAGACTCTTGAGAGTCCCTTGGACTGCAAGGAGATCCAACCAGTCCATCCTAAAGGAGATCAGTCCTGGGTGTTCATTGGAAGGACAGATGTTGAAGCTGAAACTCCAATACTTTGGCCACCTGATGCGAAGAGCTGACTCATTGGAAATGACCCTGATGCTGGGAAAGATTGAGGGCAGGAGGAGAAGGGGACGACAGAGGATGAGATGGTTGGATGGCATCATTGACTTGATGGACATGGGTTTGAGTGGACTCTGGGAGTTGGTGATGGACAGGGAGGCCTGGAGTTTGCGGTTCATAGGGTTGCAAAGAGTCGGACATGACTGAGCGACTGAACTGAACTAATATATAGAAAGAGGTTATCATAGGGGAAGGGGTGGGGAGAGGGTGAAATAGTAAACGGCATCAAATGCGTGGTGACAGAAACTAAATTTTTGGTGGTGAGCACACTGTAATGTATAAAAAGCAGAAACAGAATTTTGTACACGTTAAACTTACATAATGTTATAGACCACTTTACCTTAATAAAAAATAAATCTAAAATTAAAAAAGAGAACAGCAGGTAAGGAAAATCTTAAATTCATCTGGATACAAATACTACTTGGATAGTTGGTGATATGTAAGGATTATCATTACATTTTTAAGCAAGCTAATGGTCTTGTGATTGTGTTTTACAAAAGACCTCCTTATATTTTAGACATACGTACTAATGTAGTTATGGATAAAATGGTTTGGTGTCTAGGATTTGCCTTAAAATAATCCGGTAGTGGGGAGAAAGAATATATGTGGATTTGTTATATTATTTTCTCTACTTCAGCATATGCTTGAATTTTCCAAAATACGCTTCTCAAAACTAAGCCAGTTTATCACCTAAATAGGCTCTTCTTTAGAAGAGGATGCTGGAAACATCTACATCATCCCAGTACACCAGAGAAAAGAGGCTGCCTGAAGGAGAACAGTGGCTGAGCTGAAACTAATCAGGGCCCAAATCAGTGCCTCTTTAGGGCCATTCCAGTTGGAAAAGGTTCTGATTTATTTGATATTGGAATCTTCAAAATAGACTTTGCAGTAACCAATCAGAGGCTCATATACAGAAATCTCCCTCCAGTGCCCATATAGAGAAAGTACAATTTGGATGAATGCTTGATGGGTAGAACCTGTTAATGCCAGAGCCTCCCCCAGGCACTAGTATATTTCTCCCAAAGTGTCTGTGGAGTGCTGTGTAGAAACAGTTTCTCATCAAAAGTGGTACTGGCATTGGGCTAGAATCCTAAATTACATTGCTGCTGCCTTAGTCCTCTATTTTTAGGAAGGAAAACCTTTTTGCCATAATGAACATTCAGGGGAAAAGGCAAATCCTGACAGCCTCAGGGACAGTTGTTGTCCTGAACAAAGTAGATCTAGAAATGTTTACATGAGCTGCATACAGAAGCCTTCCTCCTCAACTGCATAGGCAATCTTGATTTTATCTGGCTGTGGCCCCGTTTCTTTGATTTGCTTGGCCACAGTCCCCCCCACCCCCAAGTTTTGGCAGTTTTTACAGAATAAGAGAAGCACCAACTAAAGAAGGAAAAATTCATCAAATTGAAGTCCAATGAACCAGGGTTTGTTTTTTTTCATTAAATATGGAATTTTTTAAAAATGCAAATATATTCAAAATACGGTTTTGTATAGACATAGTGGGAGTAGGCAGGGATTTGTTTTCATTCAATTCAACTATAATATTTATTGAATAACACCTACATACCAGGAACTGAGTTCTGGAGTTTTTTTGGAAACAGACCTTATATACAGAAAAAGATAATATACAAAAAAAGATAGTTAATAATTACTTTCAAATTACCAGGTGTCTTCTACAGATTGTATGGAAAGTAAGGGTCCTCAGATTTTACTCATTTTGCTATCTGATTGTCACCTGATTTGGATGGAGTTGGAAGTTTGTTAGCAGTCCCAGTCAGTCAGTCAGATTCTTTGCAAACTTGCCTTTGTTTATGGCTACACAATGTCAGAATTGCTGGATGAAGACTGAAATGCTGACATATTTTTATTATTGAGTTCATCAGCCAGATATTGTAACTGGAAGTCACACACTGTGGTGATGAGAGCAAAGGACTTGGAGTTCAACATCTGAGCCGGAATTCCCATTGCACCAACTCATTAGACACTTGTCCTCAGAAGAAATTACTTAAACTTGATGGATCTCAGTTCTCTCAACAACACATGAGGCATAATAATGCAAGCATCATGAGGTTGTTGGGAGGACTCAGTGGCTTTATAACTGATGCTTTTTTGGCTTAGAAATTTTTTTATCTCTAAGTAACAGCTGTGCACTACTTCACCAGTCTAGGATCACATACTTGTCTTTAGAAGTAAAATTAATGATTTAGCACTCACTTTTTCACCACGAGAACCATTTTTTCCCCTCCAACACAGGGTTATTTCTATTGGCATAATCCCACTCCTCATTTCTAATAGCTCCCACTTGGCTCTTAACTTGGAAATCTGATATGCCCCCTTGATACTGGAGAAGGCTATCACTGACACCAGAACTTGCTTGCTTTGGGAAGGCCAAGTGGACTATGCCATCATGCCAAGGAGTATGAACCCATCCTCAAGAATTATGAAGAGACCTGACACCGCTGCTACCACCAAAATATCAGCATTACTACCACCATGTTTTCCATTAGGCCAACCCCACTTCTTTCAAGCACCTCTATAGAACAAGCAAAAGTGCTTGCTCTCATAGATACATTGTTAAAAGTAAACCATCCCACATACTGATTTTTCACCTATTCATCACTGTGATGGCTTCATCGCTACTCGTGCAGTAATTTCCCATGCTCCAGAGAAGGAAGATAAAAGAGGAAATCCTCTCCTCCGGAGTTATGATCAGGTATGGTTTTCAACACTTTGACCCACGGTCTGCCTGGGCTTTTTTTTTTGTAGTCACACATTCTCAAATAGCCATTAATTCAAAGGCAAGACCAGGAACAGTTTCCAACCTCCCAACATATTGTGCCACAAGCAGCCTCTCCTCTCAAAGCAGAATGTAGGCTCAAATGATGAGCCTGGATGGCTGGTCCATACTCCATATTCCCCCCATGATGAATTATTCCTTAAGGGACTGTTGGTCTTTGTTCCAGCTCACTGATCTCAGTTGGGACCATATCATCTCAAACATTAAAAATGTCCTAACAACATTTAATCTCAAAAAGGAAAGACATTGATATCTCTATCCCTTCTTTTATTTTTTGTGGTAAATACACATAACACAAAATGTACCATTTTAACCTCTTGTAAATGTGCAGTTCAGAGGCATTAAGTACACTCACACTATTCTGTAACTATAGTGCAATCACCATTATCCTTCTCCAGAATGTTTTCATCTTCCCAAACTGAAACTCTGTACCCATTAAAAAACAATTCCCCATTTCCCTTTGCCCCTAGCCCCTGGTAACCACTATTCTACTCTCTGTCTCTGTAAATTTGACTATTGTAGGTACCTCATACAAATGGAATCATACAACATTTGTATTTTTGTGTCTGGCTTCTCTTACTTAGCATAATGTCTTCAAGGTTCATTCATGTTGTAGCATATGTCATAATTTACTTCCTTTTTAAGGCTAAATAATATTCAGTTGTATGTATATACCATATTTTACTTATCCATTCATTCATTGATGGAGATTTGGATTGTTGCAACTTTTTGGCTATTTTAAATAATGCTTCTATGAACCTGGGTATACAAATATCTTTTCAAATCCTTGCTAGCAATCATTTTGGATATAAACCTAGAAGTGAAATTGCTGGATCATATTCTATTTTCAATTTTTTTTGAGGTCCATCCTTCTTTGCCAGGAGTTTTCTTGCCTCCAGAGTAAATCTGCCGATACTTTCCATCACTATTTCTCCTTTAAAATTAGTTCAGTGGATGCCTTCTTCCCTTGCTATCTCCAAGTCTCATGAGGTGCTCCTCCTTGGTGTGCTCCATACCTCCACCTTCTTACTTACTAGACTGGACTGCCGATTTTCTTGCTTTATTCTTCTCCATTCAACCAGGAGCACTGTCAAGACAAAGAATCTCCCTATTTAGCACTACATTCTCAGCTTCCAGTATTTCACCCAACACATAGTGGGTTCTTGGAACATGACAGGCCCATTTCCACAACCCCAGACATTCATTTGGTCTGCTTTTATACCCACCTCCTCACAAGAAATTTATCTATTTGTTTACCCCAGTGTTTCCTGGAAGTGTTCACTTTTTGAGATTTCTGCAATATTAATATTTTCCCTACCCTTCCTAGAATATCAAGAAACATTTGGGGGACAATTTGTCCCAGTCTTTAAAGGGCTATGTCTAGACATTTCTCAAAACTGATCAATTTGTGACTTAGTCAAATGGCAAACTTAGTCATGTTAATGCAATATATTTTGAGTTTCTAATTTCAAAAATCATAATATACTCGATTTTAATGAGATCCCAATTTTGTCTCATCTGCCTCTCAGCTGTTAGCCTCCTAGGTACAAGGTTAGGCTTGTTTTATTGTCTAGTGAAAATGAAAGCTGACAGCTCTATCCATATTAATCACATTAATGAGAACTTTTGGAACAAGCAGTAACAAGGCAACTCATTCCCTACATCATGTTGGCATAATGGGCCCAAGGGGCCTTGCCTATTCACCCTGTGTTTCCCCTGCAGTATGTAATTAAGAAACTGCACCAAAAGAAGAATGGGAGAGTTCTGCAGCGCTCCTAAGCTAAAGTGCAAAATTCGAGATGAGTTCCTTCATTAGGCAAATTTCTTGGAAAACTATAGTCACAATGTTTTAGTCAGCTCACTTTAACAGTTACAGAGAGCTTTTCTCCAAGCAGCTACAAAGGGAAATGTAGGTTTAGCAGAGACACAAAGCCCCTCAAGTGAGGCAGGAGTCGCACAGGTCAGAGGACTAGTGGCCAGATGAGATGAGAGGCAGCAAGGCAGCACACAGAGCTCTCCAACTTTCCCAGGCAAGTTCCCCCACAGAGAGCAGTGTTCAATGTATTGCTTTGAGATCTCATATTGAATCTTCTAAATTAATGAAAATCTTGCATTCTAGTCAATAACATGTTCATATTTGTTGTGAAATTTCTAAGGGTGTTTTCCCTTTCAAATCTTCATGTATACTTGGGACTGATAGTGGTGATAATAGGGACTCCCAGGTGGCGCTAGTGGTAAAGAACCCACCTGCTAATGCAGGAGACATAAGAGACAACCTCTGGCAAGTTTCTTTGTCACTGGAGTGGCTGCCGTGCTCACAGTTCACCAGCACATGCCCCAACACCCCAGTTTCTTCATTATCACAGAAGTACAGCACACTGCTGTGGCAGCCACCATGTCTCCTCAGAAATCTGCAGCTCAGCCTTGCAGGGCTCTGTCTCTGTTTCTCGGTTCTCTTCCTACTCACATATCCCTCGGCACTGGCTACCTCTGTATACCTTGGAATTCTCTTTTACTCCCTTCACAGTTAACTATCGCAGTTAACCTGGGTTAACTATCAAACCCAGGTTCGATCCCTGGGTTGGGAAGATCCCCTGGAGGAGGGCATGACAACCCACTCCAGTATTCTTGCCTGGAGAATTCCACAGAGAGAGGAGCCTGGTGGGCTACAGTCCATGGGGTAACAGAATTGGAAATGACTGAAGTGACTTAGCATACATGCAATCACAGTATATGGGCTTATCAGGTGGTACTAGTGGTAAAGAACCCACTTGCCAATGCAGGAGACATAAGAGACATGGGTTCAATCTTTAGGTCAGGAAGATCCCCTGGAGGAGGGGATGGCTGCCCACTCCAGTGTTCTTGCCTGGAGAATTCCCACAGACAGAGGAGCCTGGCAGACTACAGTTCGTGGGGTCAGAAAGAGTTGGACAGGAGAGAGCAACTAACACACATACACATACACACACACACACACACACACACACAAGTTCACTCATACTTGAATGAATGAGGTCTAATAATGCATGAAGAGTATCATCCTAAGTCCTGAATGAACCTCATTTGGTCCAGAGTCCTGCTCCAAAAGGGGGATTTGGATCCATGATCTGACTATAAGTTGGCTGTTCTTGCTGTCAGGATACCATTGTGCTGGCCTTGGGACAACCCTTTTATGTAAGGCAATTGATAGAGTGCCTGGAGGTCAGTCATGAGAGAGAATTCACACTAGGAATTTGTACATGGAAACGTTAATAGAAAGAATGATGTAATTAGGTAAGCGATAGTTAACTGTGAAGGGAGTAAAAGAGAATTCCAAGGTGTACAGAGGCAGCCAGTGTCGAGGGATATGTGAGTAGGAAGAGAACCGAGAAACAGAGACAGAGCCCTGCAAGGCTGAGCTGCAGATTTCTGAGGAGATGTGGTGGCTGCCACAGCAGTGTGCTGTACTTCTGTGATAATGAAGAAACTGGGGTGTTGGGGCATGTGCTGGCGAACTGTGAGTGCGGCAGCCACTCCAGTGACAAAGAAACTTGCCAGAGGGTGCCTGCATCTGAAGTGTAAGAGCAGCCTGCTGCTCTGGAGATGAAGAGATGAGCCAGAAGGCGCCCTCGGCTGAACTGTGAAGGCTGCTGGGACTCCCTCATGCTGCTCTGCTTGCTACCACACAGAAAATAACACACAGAAAGAAGTCTCTTCTTCCAGCTCCCACTTTGCAGTCTCCATCCAGTGCCATCTTTCTTGTTGTTCAGTCACTCAGTTGTGTCTAACTGGTTCAACAAGTAAAATATTGATGTAATCCATCGTATTAAAGAAGAATATCACAAGATATCAACTGTTGCATAAATTAATTGGATAAAATTCAAAACCCATTCATGAAGAATGATTTGGAAAAATATAAACAGGGGGAACTACCACAACTTCATACAGAGCATATAGAAAAACTTTAAGATAACTTTACTCTTAATGACAAAAGACTAAAAACTCACACTGCTCCCCCAAATCTGGAGCAAGGCAAGGATGTATATTCTTACCACTCTCAGTCAACATAGTACAGAAATTGTTAGCCAGTGCAATAAAGCAAGTAAATGAAAGGCAAGGCATACATATCTGAAAGGAGCAAACAAAAATGACCCATTTTCAGATGACATGGTTGCCTAGAAAATCCCAAATCTACAAGAAAAAGAAAAGGTTCAACAACTAATATGTGATTTCAGCAAGATCACAGAATACAAGATAAGCATACAAAATCAGTTGTATATGTATATAATAGCATAAAAACTATGGGCAATGAAATTAAAAATATAGAGGCATTTTGTTGCTGTTCAGTGGCTCAGTCGTGTCCAACTCTTGGTGACCCCATGGACTGTAGAATGCCAGGCTTCCCTGTTCTTCACCATCTCCTGGAGCTTGCTCAAACTCATGTATATTGAGTCAGTGATGCCATCAAACCATATTGTCCTCTGCCATGCACTTCTCTTGCCTTCAATCGTTCCCAGCATCAGGGTCTTTTCCAATGAGTCAGTGCTTCACATCAGGTGGCCAAAGTATTGGAGTTTCAGCTTCAGCATCAGTCCTTCCAATGACTATTCAGGACTGATCTCCTTTAGGATTGACTGGTCCAAGGGACTTGCAGTCCAAGGGACTCTCAAGAGTCTTCTCCAACACCACAGTTGAAAAGCATCAATTCTTCAGCTCTCAGCTTTCTTTATGGTCCAACTCTCACATCCATACGATGGAACTTTATTGGCAAAATAATGTCTCCGCTTTTTAATATGCTGTCTAGGTTGGTCATAACTTTTCTTCCAAGGAGCAAGCATCTATTAACGTCATGGCTGCAATCACCATCTGCAGTGATTTTGGAGCCCAGAAATGAAGTCAGCCACTATTTCCACTGTTTCCCCATCTATTTCCCATGAAGTGATGGGACCAGATGCCATAATCTCAGTTTTCTAAATGTTGAGTTTTAAGCCAACTCTTTCACTCTCCCTTTCCACTTTCATGTTCTTCACTTTCTGCCATAAGGGTGGTGTCATCTGCATAACTGAGGTTATTGATACTTTTCCTGGCAATCTTGATTCCAGCTTGTGCTTCTTCCAGCCCATCGTTTCTCATGATGTACTCTGCATATAAGTTAAATAAGCAGGTGACAATATACAGCCTTGATGTTCTCCTTTCCCTATTTGGAACCAGTCTGTTCCATGTCCAGTTCTAATGTTGCTTCCTGACCTGCATACAGGTTTCTCAAGAGGCAGGTCAGATGGTGTGCTATTCCTATCTCTTTCAGAATTTTCCACAGTTTATTGTGATCCACACAGTCAAAGGCTTTGGCATAGTCAATAAAGCAGAAGTAGATGTTTTTCTGGAACTCTCTTGCTTTTTCAATGATCCAGTGGATGTTGACAATTAGATCTCTGGTTCCTCTGCCTTTTCTAAAACCAGCTTGAACATCTGGAAGTTCTTTGTGTATGTACTGTTGAAGTCTGGCTTGGAGAATTTTCAGCATTACTTTGCTAGCGTGAGATGAGTGCAATTGTGAAATAGTTTGAGCATTCTTTGGCATTGCCTTTCTTTGGAATTGCAATCAAAACTGACATTTTCTAGTCCTGTGGCCACTGCTCAGTTTTCCAAATTTGCTGGCATATTGAGTGCAGCACTTTCACAGCATCATCTTTCAGGATTTGAAATAGCTCAACTGGAATTTCATCACCTCCACTAGCTTTGTTTGCAGTGATGCTTCGTAAGGCCCACTTGAACTCATATTCCAGGATGTCTGGCTCCAGGTGAGTGACCATACCATCATGATTATCTGGGTCATGAAGATCTTTTTTGTACAGTTCTTTGTATTCTTGCCACCTGTTCTTAATATCTTCTGCTTCTATTAGGTCCATACCATTTCTGCCCTTTATTGTGCCCATATTTGCATGAAATTTTCCCTTGGTATCTCTAATTTTCTTGAAGAGATCTCTAGTCTTTCACATTCTATTGATTGCCTCTATTTCTTTTCATTGATCACTGAGGAAGGCTTTCTTATCTCTCCTTGCTATTCTTTGAGACTGTGGATTCAAATGGGTATATCTTTCCTTTTCTTCTTTTCCTTTTGCTTCTCTTCTTTCCACAGCTGTTTGTAAGGCCTCCTCAGACAGCCATTTTGCCTTTTTGCATTTCTTTTTCTTGGGGATGGTCTTGATCCCTGCCTCCTGTACAATGTCACAAACCTCCATCCATAGTTCTTCAGGCACTCTATTAGATCTAATCCCTTGAATCTATTTCTCACTTCTACTGTATAATCATAAGGTATTCGATTTAGGTCATACCTGAATGGTCTGGTGGTTTTCCCTACTTTCTTCAATTTAAGTCTGAATTTGGCAATAAGGAGTTCATGATCTGAGCCACAGTCAGGTCCCACTTTTGTTTTTGCTGACTGTATAGAGCTTCTCCATCTTTGGCTGCAAAGAATATAATCAATCTGATTTTGGCATTGACCATCTGGTGATGTCCATGTGCAGAGTCTTCCCTTGTGTTGTTGGAAGAGGGTGTTTGCTATGACCAGTGCGTTCTCTTGACAAAACTCTCTTAGCCTTTGCCCTGCTTCATTCTGTACTCCAAGGCCAAATTTGCCTGTTACTCGAGGAATTTCTTGACTGCCTACTTTAGCATGTATAATTTCTCCAGAAATTAAATATCATGTCAATGTGTTGGGATGGACATGGGGCTACGCACATGAGTATAGGAGACTAGGAAGTCTAATAGCATCTTTTTTTAAAAGATTTTTAACCAGTCCTTTCATATCACCTCAACTTTAGCCATGCTTAAGTGTCACAAAGTAAGATTAGTTCAGGTCTTATTGTTATTCCCCTCTGTAGCTACTTAGGCTTCAGTTCTTTATGTTCTAAGCCATTTACCCATCTTCTGTCTACTGTAGATCTTTCAGATTTTTGTTTATTTATTTCTCCTGCTGAGTCTTCTCTCCTGTTCTCTTTGTGGTTATGATTTGTATGCATCTTATTTTTTTGTTGTTGTTTTAATGGGATTTGGGGTAGCCGCATAGATAATCACATGTTTTCATCTGCCACTTTTTATAGCTTTACTGTGGTATAATTGATATAACATAAAATTTACCCACTCTAAGTATATATTTCAATGATTTTAGTAAAATCAGAGTTGTTCAATTAGAGTTGTTCAAAATTGTTCATCAGAACAATTGTTCAAAATTAAAGTTGTGCAACTCTCCCTGCAGTCTAGTTTTACAACATTTCCGTCACTCCAAAAAGTTCCTTCATGTCCATGTGTAGTCTAAACCCACTCTCAGACCCAAGCCTGGACAACCAGTGAACTGTTCTGTCTCTGCAGATTTATCTTCTCTGGAAATTACATTTAAAATGAATCATTCAATGTATAATATTTTATTTTTGTCGTTTCTCACTTAGCATTTTGTTTTTGAGACATAAACATGAAGACAATTTTGAAAAAAAAGGTTAAAGTGAGAAGAAACAATCTATCAAACTTCAAGACTTATTATATGGTTAGAGTAATCAAGACTGTACTATTGCAGAGGAATATACACATAAATCAATAAATAAAATAGAGAACCTACCAGTAGATCTACACAAATAAAGTTAAACTGATTTTTGACAAAAGTTCAATAGCAAATCAATGGAGGAAGGATAGGCTTGTCAACAAATTGTGCTGGAGCAATTGACCATCCATAGGCAAAAAAATAAAATAAAATAAACCAACCCAAAACAACAAGAACAAAAACCTGAACCTAAGGCTCAAACCTTAAGAAAAATTAACTCAAACTATACCATGGAATTAAATGTAAAACATGAAAATATTAAAATTTTAGAAAAAACGTAGGAGAATATCTTCAAGATCTAGAGCTAAGAAAACATTTCATAGACTTGACATTAAAGTATGATCCATAAAAGAAAAGATGATAGATTAGACCTCATCAAAATAAAAACTTTTACTCTGTGAAAGATCCTTTAAGAACATGAAAAGTTATGCTACAGACAGGGAGAAAAAATATGCACACCACATATCCTACATAGGACTAATATCTAGAACATATAAAAAAAAGTCTGAAAGTCAATAAACAAATTCAAACAATTCAGTTAGAAAATGAGCAAAAGACATGAACAGATATTTTACTCAAGAAGATACAGCAATGGCAAACAAGGATTTGAAAAGATGCTCTGCATCATTATACATTAAGGAAGTGCTGATTCAATATCAGCATATCTATCAATACACTTCTATCTGAATGGCTAAAGTAAAAAAAAAATTGTGAAAATGTAGAGAAACTGGGTCACACATATATTTCTAGTAGAAATGTAAAATGGTACAGTCACTATGGAAAACAGTCTGGAAGTTTCTTAAAAAAAAAAAAAAAAACTAAAATGCAGTCACCATATGATCTAGCAATTGCACTCTCTGGCAATTATCCCAAAGAAAAGAAAACTCATGATCACATGTAAACTTGTACACAAATGTTTCTTTCTTTATAATAGCCAAAAATTGGAACCAAAAAGTCTGGCACTTTCTTAAAAAGTTAAAACGGAATCGCTATATTACCTGGCTCATGGCAATAACTAAGATCATAGCATCCGGTCCCATCACTTCATGGCAAATAGACGGGGAAACAATGGAAACAGTGACAGACTTTATTTTTTTGGGCTCCAAAATCACTGCAGATGGTGACTGCAGCCATGAAATTAAAAGATGCTTGATCCTTGGAAGAAAGGTTATGACCAACCTAGATGGCATATTAAAAAGCAGAGACATTACTTTGCCAACAAAGGTCCATCTAGTCAAAGCTGTGGTTTTTCCAGTAGTCATGTATGGATGTGAGAGTTGGACTATAAAGAAAGCTGAATGCCGAAGAACTGATGCTTTTGAACTGTGGTGTTGGAGAATACTCTTGAGAGTCCCTTTGACTGCAAGGAGATCCAACCAATCAATCCTAAAGGAAATCAGTCCTGAATACTCATTGGAAGGACTGATGTTGAAGCTGAAACTCCAATACTTTGGCCACCTGATGTAAAGCACTGACTCATTGGAAAAGACCCTGATGCTGGGAAAGATTGAAGGTGGGAGAAGAAGGGGATGACAGAGGATGAGATGGCTGGATGGCATCACTAACTCAATGGACATGAGTTTGAGTAAGCTTTGGGAGTTGGTGATGGACAGGGAGGCCTGGTGTGCTGCAGTCTATGGGGTAGCAAAGAGTCAGATATGACTGAGTGATTGAACTGAACTGATACTACCTAGCAATTGCACTTTTTGGGCGATTATCCTAGTGAAATTAAAACTTGCGTTTACTTGTAACTGGTTCACAAATGTTTATAACAGGTTTCTTTGTAAAAGCCAAAAATTGGAACCCAGATGTCTTTCTATGGGTGAATTATAAAACAAATACAAGTTTGTCATCCACACCACTGAATGAACTATTCCTCAGCAGTAAAAATGAAGTATTGTTACATACAACAAACTGGATGACTCTCTGAGAAATATGTT
Source organism: Bos indicus x Bos taurus (assembly GCF_003369695.1). Lineage (NCBI taxonomy): Eukaryota > Metazoa > Chordata > Mammalia > Artiodactyla > Bovidae > Bos > Bos indicus x Bos taurus. The sequence continues at coordinate 124,310,829 of NC_040105.1, forward strand.
TTGCAAAAGTTGATCCCAATACTTACCCATTGTATGAGTCCACTTACATAACATTTTTGAAATGACAAATTATAGAAGTAGAAAACAAATTAGTAGTTGCCAGGTGTTGGGTCTGGAGGGAAGAGTATATAGCTTTATGAGGACAAAATGACGGATCTTTTTGGTAGTTCACATGTTTCCTATCTTGTCTATAGCAGTATCAATATCCTAGTTGTGACACTGTGCTATACTTTTGCAAGATGTTATCAGTGGGGGAAATTGGATAAAAGATATACAAGATCTGTATTATTTCTTATAACTACATGTGAATCTACAATGATCTCAGCAAAGAAATGTAATTTTAAAAATCTTTTGCTCTGGAAATAAACTCTTAAGAATAAAAAAAATAATAAATCACAGACTAGAAGGAAATGACATATCAGATAAAGGACTTGTAGCCAGGATATATTTAAAAATCTTAAAACTCAACATTAAGAAAACAAACAACCCAATAAAAACTGGACAAAGGATGTGAACAGACAATTCACTAAAGACTGTATATGAATGGAAAATAAACACATGAAAAGATGTTCAAAATCATTAATCATTAAAGAAGCACAAATTAAAAGCCCAGCGAGAGACCCATACACGTTTATTAAAATGGCTAAATAAATACACATTTATTAAAATGGCTAAAGTAAATAAACTTGATAGTACCAAATGTTCCTGAGAATTCCAAGTAAAAGGAGCGCTCATTCATTGCTGGTAGTAATGGAAAGTGGTACACTGATTCTGGAAAACAACTCACTAATTTCTTATAAAGTTAAATATGAACTTACCATATGACTCAGCAGTCTTACTCCTAGATATGCACCCAAGTAAACTAAAAACTTTAATTCACACAAAAACATGGATGTAAATGTTAAATCAGCTTTAGTCACTATTGCTAAAAAAAAATGGAAATAACCAAGATGTCCTTCAAACAGTGAATGAATACACAAACTGTGAGATAACATACAGTGGAATACTATTCAGCAGTTTTAAAAGAACAACTTATTGACTCACATAACACAGATAAATTTTAAATATGTTTTGCTAAGTGACAGAAGTTAGACTAAATTGGCATTCCAGAAAAGGCCAGACTATAGGGAAGGAAAATAAATCAGCATTGCTAGAGGTTCTTACATGATACAAAGGTGTCTCATGAAGTGATATTCAGAATAATGGAATTTTCTATATGGCAGTGTGGTGGTTGGTATACACATAACTCTATGGATTTATAAGAGCCCATAAAACTGTACATCACAAAGAATGAACTTAACTGTATGAAATTATTTTTTTTAATGGAAAGTAACCTGAATATTAGGTATCTTGGGATTTAATGCAAACTGTGATAAGTGAGGTTAACCTCAATACAAATGTATGACATAACTCACTGAAATGGCTGGGTAAAATATGGAGCTGATTGAATCTTGCAAGGATAAAGACAGAAAGAGCTATACATCATATCATATCCTATTCTAGTTGGTATTCTTTTCTCACAGGGGTACAGGTTAGCAGTCCTGAAGTCTAATAAACACCATCTTAAGCAAATGATCGATGCTAACACCACTAGTAATAAGGAAAACTTATCATAGGCCACTGACATGATGCAATGAGATTATCTCAAAATATTTCTAAAATTTTGTGAAACAATCATTCACAAGATAGAATTAAATATGGTTAAATAAGGAAACGGACAGAAATAACAGAAAAACTTAAGGTCATGTCAACATTCAATGAAAAGAAAGATGACTATTAGCAGTCTATTCACACTTCAGCAACTTGAACAATAAATTGTGTAATTGTTAAGATGTGTCAAAGTCCTGACAGTAAAATGCATTATCTCTGAAAATAACAGAGCCTGTATATGTTCTTTTTTTAGTAGTAATTTGAGTTCAAAATTATATCCATCCATAGAAACTTCATATTTTTGGCCAAAATGAACACTTCTGATCATTTTTTTCAGAAGGGAATGCTATCTGAATATTCTCATTTCAATATTCTACTGAACTACCATCCTCTAAATAGTAGATTGTGGTATGGGTGACTATGCTTGGTAAACTAAGAATGAGTCCCAAATTTAGAGTGACTGTACATCAGAAAGCTCTATAGAATCTCAAAATAAAATATTCTTCTCAGTTGATCTGAGAGCTATGTAAATCAACAGGCAATTTGCAATATTTTTTCCTAATGCATTCATTAAAAAAGTGATTTTCCTTGAATGCCTGTGTATTGGTTACCTACATCCTTTCACACATATACACACAACTCCACATACCCTACTGATTTTCCATTGCCTATGCAGCATTATTCACAATACAGATGGTGGCTCAGAGTCATATCTTCATTCAACCATGTTATGCAGGATAAAAAGAAATGTATTATTGATCCAAAAGGATACATGCACCCCAATGTTCATTGCAGCACTGTTTACAATAGCCAAGACATGGAAGCAACCTAAATGTACATCAACACAGGAATGGATAAAGAAGTTGTGGTACATTAATATAATGGAATATTACTAAGCCATTAAAAATAATGAAATAATGCCATTTGCACCAATATGGATAGATTGTCATACTGAGTGAAATAAGTCAAACAGACAAGGAGAAATACTGTATAACGTCCCTTATGCATGTGGGCTCGGTCACTCAGTCATGTCCGACTCTTTGCAACCCCATGGACTGCAACCCACCAGGCTCCTCTGTCTATGGAATTTGTCAGGCAAGAATACTAGAGTGGGTTGCCATTTCTCCTTCAGGGGATCTTCCTGACCCAGGGACTGAATTCATGTCTCCTGCACCTCCTGCAATGGCAGGTGGATTCGTTAACACTGAGCCACCCGGGAAGCCCATGACATTCCTTATATGTAGAATCTAAAAAGAAATGATGTAAAAGAACTTACTTACGAAATACAAAGAGACAGACTTAGAGAACGAGCTTGTGGTTACCTGTACACACTGCTATACTTAAAATGGATAGCCAACAAGGACCCACTGTACAGCACAGGGAACTCTGCTCAATGTTATGTGGCAGCCTGGATGGGAGGGGAGTTTGAGGGAGAATGGACCCAAGTATGTATATGGCTGAGTCCCTTCACTGTTCACCTGAAACTCACAACATAGTTAATTGGCTATACTCCAATACAAAATAAAAAGCTTTTTAAAAATAAATGAAAAACCAAGGACAAAAAGAAATACATTGTAATTCTTACACAGAAAAAAATTATGAATCACAATAGAAGATCAACTGAAAATTCTAAAGATGGGACTGCCGCCTGATTAAAAGGAGAAGGGAATCAGATGTTTAAACCACCAAGAAGTAATTGTTGAAGCTGATGCATTTCAGAGAATAATATACTTGAAATATCCTTGCCTCATAATCTATTGATAAGAAGATCCCTATATTTTCATCATCAGGATCCTCACAGTTATGGACATAGAACTGTATTTGATATCACTATTAAGCCCCATTTTTCCCCTATGCATTTCACCACACCATGTATGGTCAAATAAAACTTACCACTTCCCAAACACACCAGACACTTTCACAATTCCATGTTTTTGCACATGCTAGTATTTACACTTGAAATACTGACCCCTCCTATTTGTCCAACATTATTAAAGAAAGCTGTCAGTTATTCCTTTCTCTTTCTACATTTCATTGTAATTATCCACTTAATAATTGACTGTCTCATATAACTGACTGAGCTCATTGATGGCAGGGATACTGTGTCTCCACAGATCCATGTTGGTTTGCCCAAGATTATAGACTACAGCAGTTTAGCACACAGACATTAGATGAGCACTGCAGTCTAAGGAATCCCCTGCCCAAATTCTGTGTCCTCTCCCTCTTCCCTTTTCAAGTATCAGGCCTGTGGCATGGTCTGAATGCTCTTCATGCCCAATCCTGTTTTTTCTCACTTTTATCTCTTACAGGTATTACTTCCCCCATTCTTGATAAAGCTCTTGAACTCCTAATTCCAAGTAGTGTCTATTTCACAGAGGAACCAACTGACATGATACTTCAAGATTCAGCTGACCACAGTATCTGGATAGATTAAAGAGAGTAGAGACTGGGCTCAGAGATATGGGCTCAAGGATTTCATAGCATGTAGGTATGGTTTGAGTATGAGAGTGAAGCTGAAGGGATCAAGGGATCAAGCATGACACAATTTTGAGCCCGATATCAGGAAGGATTGTGGTGCCATTGACAGGAATAAGTTAGAAGGAGACTCTGATTTGGCCTAAAGGTTGATGTTAGGTTTTGAAAATACTGACTTTGTAGTAAGTTGTGTATGATATCCAGCAGGTGATTGAAGATATGGAGTGAATTCTGAATGTGCAGGAAGAACTATTGAGGAATATTTATAGATTATTGGCATGGGAATCATATCAGCTAAAAGGATTAGCTTTCTGAGTGTGATGGTGGAGAGGAAGACGCTGATCCTTGTGAAAGGCTCTTGAGTTAAGACTTTCCTCTGAGGCTCTGGCTGCCCTCTGAGCTAGATGTTCTGTTACCATCTTGCCAATGAAATGCATCGAAATAATGACTAGTGTATCAGCATTTTGTTACTCTTCTTAGATCTATTGAGATTAAAAAAGTGAAGTGGGATATAAAGAATGGAAAGCTTCTCAACTGTGTGTGAGCAGCCATCTGGCATTCTGACTGCTGGTAAGAATAACTAAATGTGAATATCAATGCCAGCACATTCATTGTGCACATCAGTGGTAATGGAGTTGGAAATGAAAGCAGAAACAACTTCAAAAAGGTGTGTGCCTGGCACAGAATGCTTTGGAAATGGAGTAGCAGAAATTTTAATTTCTTTTTGAAGAGGGGCACAGCTGGTTGGCTTGACACTCAAATCCAAAAGAAAGCACTAGCAGACACTCTCTGCTCCCTTAGATGTATGTACTACAAACTGGAGTGATCATCTGCTAAAGCTGAGAACAGAGTGAGACAGACTACTTTTCTTGTACCTGCTATATCATTGACAAAATATTAAAGGGTCATTCTAGCTCTAGAGCTTTCCATAGCATCAGCTGAGGTTCTTGAGCTTCATCATATCATGACTTCTCCCTCTGACCGCCCCTACTCCTTTCCCCTCAATTCCACTAGGTTGTTGCTCCCAAAGGTATCCCATAATAAATACTTTACCTATTGAACCCTATCTTAGACGTGGCTGCCTGTGGAACCCAGCCTGAGACAATAATCAAGTTGAACCAAGTGATTTTTTAAAAAAGGATAATATAACATTTCCAACTGAGATTGATTCTAGAATGCAGGGAAGAGTTCAATATTCAAAGGTCAATCAATACAATTTGCCTAATTAATAGAAGAAAAAGAGAAAAATCACATGATATCCTCAATAGATACTGACAAACCATTTGTTAAAATTCAACATCCATTCGAAATTAAGGGAAAATACCTTCTTGGCAAATTACATAGAGAAGGGAACATAATCTGATAAAGAATATTTATCCAATAAAAGCTGACAGCACGCATCTCAGGTAATGGTAAAATAAAGGCTTCCATCAGATCAGGAACATGAAAAGGATGCTTTATATGAGTACTTCTATAAAACCTTATACTGGAAACAGGAACCAATGCAAAAAAGACAAGCTAAAAATAATAATAAAGGTATAAAGACTGGCAAAGAAAAAATTAAAGTGTCAATATTTGAAAATTACCTGATGTATACAAAGAAAATACAGAAGACTCAACAAAGGATGAGAATTAAGAAGTGAATTTTGCAAGGCCATTGGTCAATGTAAAAAAATGTATTCCTATAAACCAGAAACAAGCAATCAGGAGGTGAAATTTGAAAATATGCATTTACAATAGCATCAAAAACATCAAATATAAGGGAAAATTAATAGCTAGGCAAGACTGGAACACTAAAACACTATTGAAAGAAAATTTTTTAATACCTAAATAAAGAAAGAATATAACATTTTTAAAAATGAAAGTGGACATGCTAATTCTTATGTTTATATGAAACTTCAAAGAGTCAAGAATAGCCAAGACACTCTTAAAGCAGAATAATTTGATAATTCCCTGGTAGTTCAGTCAGTAAAGAATTTACCTGCAGTGCAGGAGACCTGGGTTCAATCCCTGGGTTGGAAGTATCCCTGGAGAAGGAAATGGCAGCCCACTCCAGTATTCTTGCCTGGAAAATCCCATGAACAGAGGAGCCTGGCAGGCTACAAGGGTCGGACACAGCTTAGCAACTAAACCACAACCACCAGAACATTGCTAAAAGACTGGGAGTCAGAACTCCCTCACATGGGATTGGAGACCTTCATTATTTGAACTGTGCACCTCTCCCAGCCTCTCAATGCTTGGCATGTTTCCCCAAATACATTATGCTAATTCATTTGCATGCCCTTCCTCTCTCTAGAATTCCTTTCTCCTTTTTCTTCACCTGGTTAACTTCAACTCAGTCTTCAACAGTTGATTCAGGGATTACTTCTTCCAGTATGGCCTTTTTTTTTTCATGTACTTCTAGCCACACTTAGCTACACTCCCTCAAGTTTTGCATTCCTATAGCACCAGTGTATACTTCTATCATATGTGTTAGTTTAACAAATATTTATTGAGCATCTCCTATGATTCTATGTGATGATATTTGTCAGAGCACATAGTATGTTACACTGTAGTTGAATAAATGCTCCCTCCCTGCCTTTAAACTGTGAACTTTCTTGACATCAGGGCCTGTGTCTCATATTTCTATATCCTCAATGCCCAGCATAAAGCCTGATCATAGAAGAGTCTGATAAACGTTTGTTGGATTCATGTGTGAATTTAGCTAAGGCTGGAACTACTTTTCCCTGAATGTCTCTTCCTGTGTGGTTCTGGGTAAGGCTTTCCAAGAGGAATCTACATGAGATTGGCAAGGCAGAAGCGAAGTAGAAACCACTCTTATGCTCTGAAATTTAGTGCTGCTGCTGCTACTAAGTCGCTTCAGTCGTGTCCGACTCTGTGCGACCCCATAGATGGCAGCCCACCAGGCTCCCCTGTCCCTGGGATTCTCCAGGCAAGAACACTGGAGTGGGTTGCCATTTCCTTCTCCAATGCATGAAAGTGAAAAGTGAAAGTGAAGTCGCTCAGTCGTGTTAGACTCTTCTCGACCCCATGGACTGCAGCCCACCAGGCTCATCCGCCCATGGGATTCTCCAGGCAAGAGTACTGGAGTGGGGTGCCATTGCCTTCTCTGGAAATTTAGTGCAGGACCAGGTATTTTGCAACTCAGCCATACTGTCACAGATCTGGCCTACCTTATCGCTGTGAGGCAGCAGCAAGGACTGCAGCTCCTCCAGCTTCTGCAGGATTTTGCTTCCAGCTTCTCTGAGCCCTAAGCCAGGAACACTTGCTCCTATGGTAAAGGTTGCTGGTCCATCCTGCACTCTCCATCATCAAATGTGGAGCAGGTGGGGAAAAGTGCAGGTTTTATTTTGTCCTTGCAGGTTGCAGTTTATCCATGCTTTCCCCTATGTCACACCCAGTTTCCCTTCCTGGCTGCTGGCTCTGCTCACTTCATACCCTCACTAGATTCCTAAAGAGACTCACATAGACTGCTTATATGAACCACACATTTGCAGAAAGTCAAGTCCCTATGATAAACCACTTATTCTAGATCTTTCCTACTAGTCTGTTTCTCTGATCAAATGCTGGTGCAGAATTTGGTATCAGAAGTAATTCCAGGGTAACCACAGACCCTTAAAGATAGATTCTCTTTATTGTTTTTAGGTTGTCTGTAATTGATTTTCTAAACTGATGAGATCAAAAGGCACTAATTATCTGGTTTCTAGAGATACCAGGAACCCTGGTAGTCCATGTTAGGTAGTGGCAAACAGCTACTTAAGAATAACCTGTACACCAATACAGTATATTAGCACATATATATGGAATTTAGAAAGACGGTAATGATGATCCTGTATGCAAGGCAGCAAAAGAGACACAGATGTAAAGAACAGACTTTTGGACTCCGTGGGAAAAGGTGAGGGTGGAATGATTTGAGGGAATAGCATTGAAACATGTATATTACCATATGTAAAACAGATGACCAGTGCAAGTTCGATGCGTGAAGCAGGGCACTCAAAACCAGTACTCTGGGCCAACTCAGAGGGATGGGGTGGGGAGGGAGGTGGGGGGGGGGGTTCAGGATGGGGGGACACATGTACATCCATGGCTGATTCATGTAAATGTATGGTATGGCAAAAACCACCATGATATTGTAAAGGAATTAGCCTCAAAATAAAATAAATTAATTAATTAAAACAAAGAATAACCTGTAGACACCTGGAATAAAGGACAAGATGTGGGGGACTAAGTATCTGTTGCCATAAAACATTTTAGTGAAAAGAAAAGGAGCATAATGGTTTGGTTGGCTGCTTCTAAGTGCTCTGAAGAAGGTGGAGAAAGAGATCTGTGGCCACTTCTCAGGGTGACTGTGCATTGAGGAAAAGAGGGGCAATCAGAAATTTGGGGAATTACTGAACACTGACTATGAATGGCACTATTGAAGAACAAAAATACCACTGCTGTCCACCAATCAGAATAGGGGGGTTTGCAGGTCAAGTAATCAAGAGTGTTCCCTCAGTTCTATCTCACAGTGGACCACAAGTCCTCAATCCCACCCTGTAGTTACTTTTCCAGTTCCAAATGCATAGTTGGAATAAACACACTTTATGGCCGAATCTCTGTTTCCTGATCTGTGAAGTGAAGGTTATTAGGGTGGGAAATAACAAGTGGAAGCCATTAAAATTGCCTCTACCTACCACAGCCCAACCAAGTTGATTGTTTAGCTTGCACAGAAGGCAGAACATGGGGAATGAATGAATGTATTATTACAAACTCAATCAAGTTGTAACGCCACTGACAGGCATGTTCTTTCAGGCATGGTTTCATTGTTGGAACAATTCAACATATTCCTTGCTGACAGAGGCACAATGCTTACTGGGCCTCTCCAGACTTGGGAGGCATCAGGGTTTTCATTTTGGTTCTGGTTGGGGTCCAGTTTATCTGAGTAACCCCAAAGGCTGCCGGTTTTGAGCAGACTCAGAATAAGAGAAGGCTTTGTATCAGGTTTGCAGTCCTATACAAGCTACCCAACCACTTAGGCTATGTGACCTGACAGAGCTGATGGTGCTTGAAGTGTCAGGAGCAGAGAGAGATGCTCTACAGATCTTCTGTCAAGTCCCTATTGGTGAATCACACCATAGACCTTTACAATTTGGGAGTAGAGAAATGCCATCCTCTGCAGGTATTCTCCTTTTGATAAATAGCTTCTTATTTGCTACTGTGCCCCAGTGGAAAACCTTAAGTTACCATGTGACCTAAGTCACCCTTATAAATTGGGTGTTGTCTGATCCAGTGACACACAAAGTTGGTCCTTCACAGCAGCAGTCAGTCATCAAGTGGAAGGTATACATTAGCTCAGACTCAAGCAAGTTCTGGAGGCACGAGTAAATTCCACAAGCAAGTGCTCAGATGCCCACCACCCTTACCACTGCTATATTATCTTCTATCTCCCTGCCCACACCTACAGTCTCATGGGGAGTCACCTACAACCAGTTATCTGAAAAAGGAAAAAAAATTTGAGCTCAGTTTACAACATGCAGGAACCACCCAAAAGCTGACATGTGCCACACCAGCCTCACTGTGGATAGCCCTGGAAAAAAGTTGTGAAGAGAAATCCTCCCAGTGGGCAAAACTTTGATCAGTGCACCTGGTTGTTCATTGTGCTTAAAAGACACAGGTCAATCTTGATTCATGAGCATGGCTAATGGTTTGGCTGGATGTCCATGGACTTGGAGAAAAATAAAATTGGAAATGTGGTGGCAAGACCTGGGAAGAAGTATATTGACAGTCCTTTCTGAATGGGCACAGAGGATGAGGATATGTGTGTGCCAAGTGAATATTAAAGAGCAACTCAGCAGACGAACAGCTTAGTTATCAAGTGGATAAGTTTATCGGTTCTGTGAATGTCAGCCAGCTAGCCTATTTCCCCATCTACCCTTGTCACAAATAGATGGGGAAACAGTGTAAACAGTGACAGACTTTATTTTGGAGGGCGCCAAAATCACTGCAGATGGTGACTGCAGCCACGAAATTAAAAGATGCTTACTCCTTGGAAAAAAAAAGTTATGACCAACCTAGACAGCATATTAAAAAGCAGAGACGTTACTTTGCCAACAAAGGTCTGTCTAGTCAAAGCTATGGTTTTTCCAGTAGTCATGTATGGATATGAGAGTTATTCTATAAAGAAAGCTGAGCACCAAAGAATTGATGCTTTTGAACTGCGGTGTTGGAAAAGACTCGAGAGTCTCTTTACTTCAAGGAGATCCAACCAATCAATCCTAAAGGAAATCAGTCCTGAATATTCATTGGAAGGACTGATGCTGAAGCTGAAACTCCAATACTTTGTCCACCTGATATGAAGAACTGACTCATTGGAAAAGACCCTGATGCTGGGAAAGATTGAAGGCGGGAGGAGAAGGGGACGACAGAGGATGAAATGGTTGGATGGCATCACCGACTCAAAGGACATGAGTTTGAGTAAGCTCTGGGAGTTGGTGATGGACAGGGAGGCCTGGTGTGCTGCAGTCCATAGGGCAGCAAAGAGTCAGACACAACTGAGTGACTGAACTGAACCCTGGTCAGAGCTCATCATGAAAACAGTAGTTAGTGACAAGGTTGGAGATGATGCTGGAGCAACATGGTCTTTGCCTACCAAGGTTTGTCTGGCTCCAGCCACTGCTGAGTGCCCAACCTGCCAAAATAGAGATCAACAGTGAGCTCTTAATATGGCACAATTCCCCAGAGGAATGAGTGCATTGACTACTTGCATTCATGGAAAGGGCAGTGAATGTTCTCACTGGAATAGACATGCTGTATATGGATTTACCATTCCTGCCTGCAATAGTTCTGCCCAAACCACTGTCAGCATCTTCTTCCCCTCAAGATATTCCACACAGCATTGCTTTTGACCAAGGAACTTGTTTAGCTGAAATGAAGAGTGGTGATGGACTCATGCAGTGAAGATCTGTAGGTCACCCACATGGTGATGGTGAGACAGGAAGACTGGTTTCAAACTGTATTCATGGATTCTGGTTTTTCTTTGCAGGTTCGTTTGTTCTTGTAGCTTCTTTTGCCCTTAAGAGTTTTCCTTGATCCCCATACATTCCAGTTTATCCTCATAGGTTTCAGTTTGGCCCTCCTCTCCTCACTCTGTGCCCATCTTTCCTCCCTGGTTCTGACCTTGATGACTTTATGCCTGACAGCAGATGCAAAAGCAACAGCCTTACATGATAACTTAGGATCCTATAACATCAAATTCCTATAATAAATCATCACTCATAGCGCTTCTGCTTCACTGACCAAATCCTGACTGATAAATATTATTACAAGCTATATGAGTTTCTAATGTACTAATTAATTCAAATGACAGTTATGGTTTGTCCTTTTTGTTTCATTTTGTTTATTTTTTAAAGTAAAAAAAAATGTCATTTCTTTATAGGAATCTTCTTTCATCTCTGCTCCTGTAATGTGCTGCTTCTGAGCATAATTTGGCATTTCAGGCTCTAATTAATAGGGTAATACATTTTGAAATGATGAAACTAAAAGTAAAACTAACAAGTGGGGTGTCCCTTTGACCCAAGACTTCATACGGATCAGGCAATTCCATGTTTCTGTGTTCCTTAAACTGTGAACCCTCTATTTCTGTGCTGATTTAGAAAAGACTATTACATTTGTAATGAATATGAAGATGATTATCAAAATGGGCATACTGGACCCTGTTAAATTATGGGTGGCGGAATATACAATATACTCAATGAAAAATCAATCTGCTAAAATATTTTCTGTGTAGGCTCTGTCTTCTTCTTGAGCTCAGCTCAACAGTCCCTGGGTGATTGCAGTCAGCAGGAGCAGCCACAGCAATTCCACAGATCATTTGGTCAGATGCTTTCTTTTAACACTGGTTTTTTTCTTCCATTTAAAACAGAGAAAAATAAAAGCATGGAGTCTCAGGGGATGGTGACAGCATTACCAACCCCCACCAAGATATGAGAGGGACTCAGGGGATCTATCAGATCCCTGGCTCTGGAGGGATACAACTGTGAGACTAACTCAACCTCACATATCCATCCATCTGTCATTTCCTGAGCAAGCATGCGAGTTGTTGGTCTTGGTATTATATCCAGCAGGTTCTGCTACCTGCTACCTCAAGACATGCCTCGGGGCCAGACTCAAGGAATGTTTCGAGCCTCTGCTCAGTCTGAGCAAGCTTCAGGAAAATGAAAAGTAACGTCTCGTTTTTCTCTCCCTGATGATGGCTCCTCTTCAGGTCTTCATGGTGCATTGGGCAGGCCAGGTATGGGAGGTAGAATAGTGAGCCTCCTCCCTAATATGTCCAGGTCCTAATCCCTGGAATTTGTGATTATGTTAGGTTATGTGGCAAAGGAGAATGAAGGTTGCAAGGTTGCTAATCAGCAGAACTTGAGATGAATTATTCAGATGGGCTCAATGTAATCACATTGCATCTTTAGAAATAGAAAAGGATGGGAGAAGAGAGAACCTGTAAGATGATGGTATGAGAAGGAATTGGCCTGATGCTGCTGGCTTTGAAAATGGAAGAAGAGGGCCATGAACCAAGGAATATGGACAGTCTCTAGAAGTTGGAAAGGCAACAACATGGATTCTCCCTCAGAACTTCCAGAAGGAATGTAGCCCTGCCAAAACCTCGATTTTAACCCAGTGAGACTAATTTTGGACTTCTGACATCTCGAGTTGCAAGCATAATACTTTGTGATGCTTTATGAACCACTAAGTTTGTGGTAATTTCTTAAGCAGCAATAGAAAACTAATATACCAGGTTTGTTTCAAAAGTAACCTGTTTCTGTCCTGACTAAGTGGCCTCGTGGGAGGCCTCTTTTTCAGCCCTTTTCTCTTCCTTCTTTTTGTCTGCTCTGTTTTGTACAAATTCTGATTTTTGGAAGTCCTTTCATTTCACCTGTGAAGTCTGCTTGTTCCAACCATCTTAGACTCAAATTCATAACTCTGTGATCTGTTTTCATGTATTCTCATCTTTGGGCTTCCCTGGTGGCTCAGTGTTAAGGAATCCACCTGCCAATGCAGGAGACTAGAGACACAGGTTCGATCCCAGGGTCAGGAAGATCCCATGGAGAAGGAAATGGTGACCCACTCCAGTATTCTTGCCTGGGAAATCCCATGAATAGAGGAACCTGGAGGGCTACAGTCCATGGGGTCACAAAGAGTCAGACACGACTGAGCAACTAAGCATCATTCTCATCTTGGCCTTCTCTTCCTTCACCCAGTCCATTCTATGCTTTTGAATACTCTCTTGCTGTATCCAAAGACCACTGAGATTTGCTCACGGCCCAGTTCTCACGCCAAGATTCAACACATAGCCCTGGTTCTACTCTCCTCCTGTATTAAACATTCTGTCTCCTCAGTGCAGCAAGTTGATTGATCTAATTCACAGTAAGTCCCTTTCCTTGAGCCATCTGAGGAGTATTTACCACAGGGGAAAAAAAGAAATGAGATACATGTGTGTGGGGAGGGGGAAATGACATTAGAATATGAAAGTTACTTCCTTTTCATCTACCAGCACTGTATGACTGGTGTATGAAGTAATTATTTGAATATATACACATGCATGTGTACACAAAGAGATAAATTAATAGATAAATAAATGTTAAATAGACAAACAGGCAGACAGACAGACTGGGGAAATTGGTAGAGAGAAAGGGAATAAAGACACAGAATAAAGAGTAGCTATTTGGTCTCAGAAGAGGAGATGATTGAAGGTGGGGCCAAGAACGGGGGTAAGGAAAGAGTCTTGAATGGGAGAAAGAATACATCTTCCACTGAAAATGGAAGAAAGGAGAAAAATTGGATGTAAGTGAAATGTACTATAGGTGGAGGAGTAAGAAGCTGGGTAAACTCATGTCTGATGACTTTAATTCTACTGGTGAAATGGTGCAACAACATCTGCTAATGGTTGCATAAGAGACTTAAAGGCCGAAAATTTGTGGGAGAATCACTGAAAGAAATAACAGCAAAAATGAAGGCCAAGAAGTGTCAAGGACCCAGTTGAGATTAAGGACAATGAATCTGTAGCAAGATTTTCTTTTGTAGCACAAAGAGGCTGTAGGGCAGGACCAGAGAGGCAAAGTGTGGGAACATTTCCAGATGGCGTTTAGCCAGGAAGATCCAATGGAAGAACAGGAATGCCAGAGTGGTGGTGCCACTCACTGAGTTAGGAGGTACATTTTCTTTGACTTGTTCTTTCTCCAAGGAGATACTTTGGGGTAGTAGAAAGAGAAACAGATACCAGGGTCCTAGCATGTAATATTTCTGACCTAGGATAAATCCTTTCCCCTTTCTGGGTCTCTGTTTCTCCATCCAGCCATGATGGATTTAGTCTCTAAGGCCCTTTCCAGCTCTGACTTACTATGACTCAGTGAAATATATTATGATTCCCAGAGTTAAGATCAAGAAAGTTTGGTAAAATGCAAGTACGTGTGGACATATTGTGCTGCCAGATTTGGACAGTGCAATTTGGCCTCTCATGTCTGCCTTCTTCTCTGATTCAGACCACCCTTAGACTCTTAAATCTGTGAATCCAAAGATACAGACACAGGTCACTGGAAGCAACATGCAAAGTACCCAGGGTAATTCCAACCTGTAGCAGTTACATGGGTCAAGTCTCACTATGTCTGACATATTCAGAAAGATAAAAGCCCATACCCTTTACTCAAGGGCAGAGGCCAACATACCCTTCTGTTTATGAATGCTAATCTATTTGTGCTGCCCCCAGCCTCTTAATCCTATGCTTTCACAGACGCTAAATTTATCCCAAAACTTCGTGTTAGAAGGATAATACCTTCAACATTTAGGCCATAAGAAACAATGTTTATTAGGGTTCTGGCCTCCACAGAATTATACTAAGGCATTTCAAATTTAGGTTGATGTGATATTCTAAGCCAAGAGGGTAAGGATTAGCTCTCAGGTCACATATCTCTTAAATCACATAAACCCTCTGACAGATTTGAAATACAAAATTTATCTTCCTCAAATGGTTGAAGAGCTAGATGTTTTCTTTCACCTCTGAAGTGCTGAGGTAACATTCTGAATGCATGTCTACTACTAAAGCAAATCTTGTGATTTGGGTTAGATTTCAGAATGTATTAATCTTGGATGAAGTATTCCTGAGAAGACTTCCTTGGTGTTCAGCCACAGAGGCTGGTCCTCTGTAATCTGCCTCAGTCTAGTACCTACATCTACCCAAGCCAAGCCTGTGTCTGCTGCAAACATTCATTCATTTAGTCAGTCAACATGTATTATGAGTGTCTGCTATGTGGTAGAGATTGTGCTCAGTGCTAGAAATGCAGAAATAAGTAAGATATGGCTCTTACCTTCAGGGAACACACTGGCTCCTTTACAGTGATAGACAGGCATGGAAATATGTCATTATATTAGCAAGGAGATCAACAATAGGCATATGGTTAAGAATCAAGCCAACCTGGGTTTGAATTCTAGCTCCGCTATTCTTAGCTATCTAACCTTGGGCAAGGGGGAGGGGCAATATAGAGGTCAGGGGTTAAGAAGTACAAACTATTATGTATAAAATAAGACACAGGGCTATATTGTACAACACAGAGAATGTAGCCAGTATTTCATAATAACCATAAGTGCAGTAAAACCTTTTAAAATTGTGAATCACTATATGGTACACCTGTAACATAATACTGTGCATCAATTATATGTCAATAAAAAATTGAAAAAAATTAAACAAATAATTTAACATTAGAAACTATGGAGGCCAGAAAACAGTGGGATGGTATATTCAAAGGGATGAAAGAAATGACCACCATCCAAGAATTCCATACCCAGGAAACTTATCATTCAGTAGATAATAATTCAAATCCATATAAAGAAATAAAGAAAACTGGTAAAGTTTTCCAAATCAAGAATTATAAAAAATAGTCAAAGTATATTTTTTATTTTAACCATTTTTCTTCTATTTGATTTAAAGGACTACATAAAGCAGTAAATACAAGTTTATATTGATAGGTATATATATGTATGTATGCTTGTGTGTGTATATATATACTATATACTTATAGTATTTCTTTATGATTGGGAAAAGAGGCACCAAAATCCAGGTTTTCAAAAGAGGCTGTCCTAAAATAATTGTGCACTCAGGTTTGATGGAAAAGTACCAGAACTACTAACTGACTGTCTTAGCAAAAGAGAGGAGTAGTTTAGGGCTTGTGGGAATGATAACCTGGCCACCGAATACAGATGTTGGAGCCCTTTGGGTCTGGAAAGGCTACAAAAATTTGGAGATTGTTGAGCAAATATACACTCCAGATCCATATTTTTCTGATCAAGTTTGGCTTCTGAAACACAAACAAATCTGTGTTCTGGTTTGCTGTGCAGTAAAACATGAAGGGAATCTCACAAGGATAACTGGGATTCATATGGAATAAATGCTCAAAGAAATCTTGAATTTGGCACTCTGTTGGTGAGTCTATATATCAGAGTCCATTCTCTTGCCCAAGGGCTTACTGTCTGGAAAGGATAATGGCTCTTCCCAAACAATTTCAGCAATGGTTGGATTTTTTCCCCATCCTTAATTAAAAAAACATGGACAGTTCAGTCGCTCAGTTGTGTCCAACTCTTTGCAACCCCATGGACTGCATAACGCTTGGCTTCCTTGTTCATGACCAACTTGCAGAGCTTGCTCAAACTTATAGTCCATCAAGTTGGTGATGCCATCCAACCATCTCATCCTCTGTCGTCCCTTTATCCTCCTTCCTTCAATCTTTCCCAGCATCAGGGTCTTTTCCAATGAGTCAGTTCTTTGCATCAGGTGACCAAAGTATTGAAGCTTCACCTTCAGCATCAGTCCTTTCAATGAATATTCAGGACTGATTTCCTTTAAGATTGACTGGTTTGATGTCCTTGCAGTCCAAGGGACTCTCAAGAGTCTTCTCCAAAAGCATCAATTCTTCGGGGCTCAGCTTTCTTTATAGTCCAAATCTCACATCTATACATGACTACTGGAAAAACAATAGCTTTGACTAGATGGACTGTTGTCAGCAAATAACGTCTCTGCTTTTCAATATGCTATCTAGGTTGGTCATAGCTTTTCTTCCAAGGAGGAAGCATCTTTTAATTTCACAGCTGCAGTCACCATCTGCAATGATTTTGGAGCCCCCAAAAATAAAGTCAGTCACTGCTTCCCCATCTATTTGCCATGAAGTGATGGGACCGGATGCCATAATCTCAGTTTTCTGAATGTTGAGGTTTTTTTTTTTTTTAATTTAATTTTATTTTTAAACTTTACAATATTGTATTGGTTTTGCCAAATATCGAAATGAATCCACCACAGGTATACATGTGTTCCCCGTCCTGAACCCTCCTCCCTCCTCCCTCCCCATACCATCCCTCTGGGTTGTCCCAGTGCACCAGCCCCAAGCATCCAGTATCGTGCATCGAACCTGGACTGGTGACTCATTTCATACATGATAGTATACATGTTTCAATGCCATTCTCCCAAATCTTCCCACCCTCTCCCTCTCCCACAGAGTCCATAAGACTGTTCTATACATCAGTGTCTCTTTTGCTGTCTCGTATACAGGGTTATTGTTACCATCTTTCTAAATTCCATACATATGTGTTAGTATACTGTATTGGTGTTTTTCTTTCTGGCTTACTTCACTCTGTATAATAGGCTCCAGTTTCATCCATCTCATTAGAACTGATTCAAGTGAATTCTTTTTAATGGCTGAGTAATACTCCATTGTGTATATATATCATAACTTTATTATCCATTCATCTGCTGATGGACATCTAGGTTGCTTCCATGTCCTGGCTATTATAAACAGTGCTGCGATGAACATTGGGGTACATGTGTCTCTTTCCCACTGAATGTTGAGTTTTAAGCCAACTCTTTCACTCTCCTCTTTCACTTTCATCAAGAGGCTCTTTATTTCCTCTTCACTTTCTGCCATAAGGGTGGTGTCATCTGCATATCTGAGATTATTGATATTTCTCCCGGCAATCTTGATTCGGGCTTGTGCTTCATCTAGCCCAACATTTCTCATGAAGTATTCTGCATATAAATTAAATAAGCAGGGTGACAATATACAGTCTTGATGTACTCCTTTCCCAATTTGGAACCAGTCTATTGTTCTATGTCTGGTTCTAACAGTTGCTTCTTGACCTGCATACAGGTTTCTCAGGAGGCAGGTAAGGTGGTCTGGTATTCCCATCTCTTTAACAAATTTCCATTTTGTTGTGATCTACACAGTCAAAGGCTTTGGCGTAATCAATGAAGCAGAAGTAGGTATTTTTCTCTTGCTTTTTCAGTGATCCAATGGATGTTGGCAATTTGATCTCTGGTTCCTCTGCCTTTTCTAAAACCAGCTTGAACATCTGGAAGTTCACAGTTCACGTACTATTAAAGCTTGGCTTGGAGAATTTTGAGCATTACTTTGCTAGCACGTGAGATGAGTGCAATTGTGTGGTAGTTTGAACATTCTTTGTCATTGCCCTTATTTGGGATTGGAATAAAAACACCTTTTTGAGTCCTGTGGCCACTGCTGAGTTTTCCAAATTTGCTGGCATATTGAGTGAGGCACTTTAACAGCATCATCTTTTAGGATTTGAAATAACTCAACTGGAATTCCATCACCTCCACTAGCTTTGTTCGTAGTGATGCTTCCTAAGGCCCACTTGACTTCGCAATCCACGATGTCTGTCTCTAGGTGAGTGATCACATCATCTGGGTGATCATGCTGTGGGTGAGTGATCACACCCAAGATGGATGGGTCATGGTGGAGAGTTCTAACAACACGTGTTCCACTGGAGAAGGGAATGGCAAGCCACTTCAGTATTCTTGCCTCGAGAACCCCATGAACAACATGAAAAGGAAAAAAAAAAAAAACCATATATATATAAAAGTTACCCTAAACCATACAATTATTTTTAAGGAGAAAAAATGGTTGTGTTTTCTCTCCAGAAAGAAATAATCAGACAATAATGGCTTCAGTTCAGTCTCTTAGTTGTGTCCGACTCTTTGCGACCCCATGAATCACAGCACGCCAGGCCTCCCTGTCCATCACCATCTCCCGGAGTTCACTCAAACTCATATGCATTGAGTCGGTGATGCCATCCAGCCATCTCATCCTCTGTCAACCCGTTCTCCTCCTGCCCCCAATCCCTCCCAGCATCAGGGTCTTTTCCAATGAGTCACCTCTTCGCATGAGGTGGCCAAAGTATTCGAGTTTCAGCCTCAGCCTCAGTCCTTCCAATGAATACCTAGGACTGGTCTCCTTTAGGATGGACTGGTTGAATCTCCTTGCAGTCAAAGGGACTCTCAAGAGTCTTGTCCAACATCACAGTTCAAAAGCATCAATTCTTCGGTGCTCAGCCTTCTTCACAGTCCAACTCTCACATCCATACATGACCACTGGAAAAACCATAGCCTTGACTAGACAGACCTTTGTTATGCTTTTTATGAAATAAACAGTGGCAAGCTTAGTTCATTTAAAGAGGCTTTTCAAGAGCAGAAGAATGAAAACAAATGGAGTTAGAAATGAAGTAAATGTTCTAGAACCTTAGCTCCCTTTTGTAGCTTCAAGAGTTGGGCAATCAACAGCTGGATTTTCAAAAATCACAGACCCACAGGACTCAAAGCTGAAAAGAACTGTAGACATCATCTAATCAAATGACTTTCAAAGTTTTATAGCCATATAAATCTTTGTTAACATGAAATATTTTTTGGAACCCTACTATCTAAAAGTTATACAAAAAGTGGTGCCTTGATCACAGCAGGGCTAGGTAGGAAGCTCAGAGTCCTGCTAGCTGCATAGCCTTTCTCCGAATCATAACCCCACAACCTCTGCCATTTGACCCCTGAAAGAACTCTAAAAGTCACAGCTTTTTCATGTGGAGAAACTGAGCCCCACAGAGAGGATGAGCCTCACTCAATATCACTAGGCTAGTCAGCAGCAGAACTGTGACTAGAACCCTGATCTTTAAGCCCAAAGTATTTTCTGCTATATCATATTTCTGAGAAGTCTGCAAACTTTTCAGAAAGCAACAATAAACTTATTTTCACATATGTCCAGTTTACTTGAGGGCGAGGGGTTCTGTGTTAGTGCTCTCATGTCTAAATCATGGGTTTTTCTCTCATTACCCTTTCTCATCTTTTAATTGGGTTAACTTGCATGGGTAGAAGCCAGCAATTGAAACAGTGACATGGTTTCAGGGCACTAACTGTACATCTAGTTAAAAAGCTTTCCTGAGCAATAAAGGATTTATCATTGTGAAGCAGGCACTTAATTTGATGATAAAAGGTCTACTAGGATAGTGCCTGGCACTTAGTAGATGTTAAATAAATGTTAGGGTCCTTTTTTCTCTTCTTTGGTTGATAGATGATACATTGAAAGTCATGTTCTCAGCTGCCAGGATAAGCAAAGCACTTGCAAAACAATAGGATTCTGATTGTGTAGATGAATGCCTTAGCTGGGTTCCTCAAGGACCCGAGAGGTACTGAACATTTTACTTAAAGAAATGTAAGCAACGGTCCTTATATTTTTCTCTTCCCATCTGGCATCTAAGCAGCTATCTCCTCCTGCAAATACTCTGTGATGTGTACTCCAGATCACAAAACAAAAGAGATGAGTTAGTCCTGCTTAAGTGCATCATTGTGTTAATGAAATTAATCAGTCACAATGACAGCCTTAGAGCAGCAGGGAAGCTTACAAAATGGTAGCAGTTAAGAAGTGGCTGCTGGAGAGAGAAGCTGAATGCAATCAAGGATGAAATAAAGCAAAACAAGACTGGGTTAAAAACAACCGCTCAGCAATCAACTGTCAATAAGGCCTTGGAATAGAGGGAAAATGGGGACTCTTATTTGAAGTCTAATGAAAAAAGCATTTGCAGGGATTATAGCCCCCTTTCCTGTTTTATTGTTTGTTTTTCACAATAGTTTAAATTTCTGTAAATTTAACAAATAGAAAATGTTCTCATTAATCACAAATATGTGTCCATGTGGCCAGTATGTAGGAAAAAAGGGACTTGAAGTGCAGGGCCCCTGGGTTCAGCTCTGCCAGCTGTCTTCCATTAAGCAAGCCCCTTCCCTTTTTTGTTCAGGTCTCAGTTTCCCTATCTATAAAATGACACGGTAGACCGGATACCCTAAGGTAGATCTTTCTAGTTCTAACATGTTAAAACCCTATGGTTTTTTCAAGTTTTATTACAAAAATGATTTTTAGTGTCTCACAGATAGTCTTTGTAAGGACGACAACTTGAGTCCTAAGTACTAAGCACAATTTTCTTGATGATGTTATGCAATACTCATACATTTGAGATAAAAAGGTCCTGTGAAGAAAATGGATTAATGGCTATCTAAATGGGTTTGTTTTGAATACTATTTGCATCTTGTTTTTCATTCACAGACCTAAGCCACTATCTCTAGGGATAGTACTTCCAATGTTTTCCAACTCTACAGCAAATAGACTTTACTGGCAGGAATCGTCATGTGTTGCTTATCATAAATTTTCTCTCATGCAATTTCATCCATATTCTCCTTTCTTTGACTTCAGTCCCTTCCTGCCAAGTACCAACAGAAGTTGGTTTGTTTTTCTTTTTTTAAATGTATTTAGTAGCCTAGGAAGGTACAGGGGAAATATTAGAAACTTAAAACAAAGTTTTGCAACATTAAATAGGTGGTGAAAGTTCGTAGCAAGTAATAAACATTTCTCTGAGCCCCATGAAACTGGAAAATCACTGTTTGGATTCATCCACCACAAATCCAAAGAAGGAATTTGGTTCCTGGAGTAGGAAAGAGGATCAAATTTGTAAGATTCTTATATCCATAGACATGACTAAACAATTCATGTCTCAGATCTGGTCAGGGTTTCTAAAGGCTATTGGCAACCATGGTAATTACAGTGGATATTTGGAAGATAGGTTTGGAGACAATTTGATGTGAGAACTCTGGAATAAAATTGCAGTTCTGGAAGCTCAGAGTTGGAAATTGCTCCATCCATTTACCAGAAAAATCAAAGAAATGAAATGGTGTCTGCAGGATGCAGTATCATATGAGCAACTTCTAGAAGTGGTCTTGAAAGCTTATATAACTTTGGAGGCAGAATCAGCATGATTTACTGATCAATGCAGTATCAGGACTGAGGGGATCCTTTACTGATGGTGAAAACATCTGTCAACAGTCGTGCAGTTGTGTCTGACTCTTTGTGACCCCATGGACTATAATCTGCCAGGCTCCTCCATCTGTAGAATTTTTCAGGCCAGAACACTGGAGTGGGTTGCCATTTCCTTCTCCAGGAGATCTTCCCAACCCAGGGGTTGAACCTGGGTCTCCTGCATTGCAGGCAGATTCTTTACCATCTGAGCCACCAGGAAAGTCCTAATCTGTTACGAGATAAGGAATTTGGAGGGTGGATTCAGGAAATGATGTGATATGATCTAAGGCCTGAGGATGGGAAGGAAAGAGGTCAATAATTAAAACTGAAAACCAAGAAAATGGGAATTATCAGAAACATTTAAGACAAGAAAAAATAATATGAGAGTCAACAGGAGCAGAGAAAAACAAACAGATCAACTTGTTGTTTGCTCTTGGTCTCAATTTTCTTTTTCATAAAACCTGAAGAGTTTACAATGTAAATTCCATAAACCCAGTTTAATAATCTCAGGGGTTTTATAAGGGCTTAATCAGATGGAAATTTCTAGAAAATGTTACAGTTCCCCAAACTGAATAAGATAATGCTAACTTAATCCTGTTTTATCAAGGAAGCATTTTGGTAGAATCACCTCAACCTGCTGCTCAGAATCTTCTGGTAGTGCCTATTTTCTGTGGCTTAAAGCTAAACTTCTAAGCCTGGCAGAAAGATTGTCACCATTAAACCCTAACCTATCTTAGCTCCTCCTGTCACCCCCTTTCTTCAATCTCTCTGTTCTAGTCTCATTGAATTTATCATAATTCTCTTTAATAATAATGCCTTTGGTTTAATGACCAAATGCCTTTGCACATACTATTTCCTACCTTTGAAATGGTCTATTTCCTTTGCCATATAATAAACTCCTTGATTTCCTTCCAGAGTAAAAAAAAAAAGTCACTTTCTCTAGGGAGACCTACCTGACTTCCCATTCAAGAAGATTTGGTTGTATGGCCTGCAGAACTCCCACTGCCTTTTACAAATCTTGCCATTAGAGCACTAATCACACAATTGTAATTTGAAATTTTTTCTCTCTGTATCAGTTTCTCTTATACACTGTAGACTCCTGAAGGGACCAAATAACCATCATTATAGCCATGTTATGTAGAAGAAAGCCTAACATTTGTAATTACTTGTTCCATGCCTGTCTTCCTCTTTTAAACCATAAATTTCATGAGAAGTCTTGACCATCTGTTCCTTGTATTCCTAGTGCCCAGCACACAAATTGAGTTACTGTTCCAACAGTTTCAAAGAGTAAAAGATAATAATTGGGGACACATAATTAATGGTACCTGGCAGCCTATTGGAGGTGAGAAATGAGGAATAAGAGGTTAAGGCATGGCATGGGCTTTTGGATACATGGTGGTTTCATTCACTGATTTGGCGATCACTAAAAGAAGACAAGATTGAAGGTGAGGGAGAGGATAAAGATTTGTGTTTTATTCATTTAATACATGTATTGTTTAGTAAGCATCAGATACTGTTTTAAGTGCTTTACAAATATTAACTCATTTAATCATCATAGCAATCCTCTGTGGTAGGTACTTTAGTATAATCTCCCTTATACAGATAAAATTGAAGCATAGATTCAGGAATATTCCCACAGTCATCCAGATGTTAAGTGATCTAGAAAAGTTTCAGATTCAGTGAATTCATCTTCAGAATCCACGCTCTTATCCACTTTATATGCTATTGAGTTCAGCTTTGAATATAAGTTTTGGACAAGTTCAGTTTTGGACACATTGTATCTGAGATGCCCATAAGGAAATCCACGAAGTATTAGACATTCATATGTTGGTGCTTCCCTGGTAGCTCAGCTGGTAAAGAATCTGCCTGCAATGCAGGAGAGCCCCATTTGATTCCTGGGATGGGAAGATCCTCTGGAGGAAGGCATGGCAACCCACTCCAGTATTCAAGAGCTTTCCTGGTGGCTCAGATAGTAGAGAATCTGCCTGCAGTGTGGGAGACCTGAGCTCAATCCCTGGGTTGGGAAGATCCCCTGGGGAAAAGCATGGCCACCCACTCCAGTATTCTTGCTTGGAAAATCCCCACGGACAGAGGAGCCTGGCAGGCTACAGTCCATGGGGTTGCAAAGAGTTGGACACAACTGAGCAACTAAGCACAGCACAGCACATTCGTATGTTTAATCATAATGAATCTTGATAAACGCCCGTGGCTCAGCTTCTGTAGGAAGCGGTATTTAAAGAATCAATATTTAATAGCCAAAACTAGTTTATTAACTTGTCTTTAAAGACTTTAGAGGTCATCCTTATACACAATCTACAGCCGTCCTTGTTTACATCCTCTTTCTTCTCCAATCATCTAATGTTAAACCACAAAGTCCCTAAGACTCTATTTCTTGCAGTCCCCAAGGTAGGAATAGCAGGTTTCTTCCACCAGCTTCTTGGATTTCTGTCTTCTTTCTCTTCTCCACACCTCAAAATTGCATTATGTATGTATGTAGCCTCTCTTCCAGCAAGAAATCATGGTTTCTTTTTAGGATACTAAGAAGAGGGGACAAATTAGATGAGAGTAATAAGGTTCACTTTGGAGGGATGGTGAGTGAGAAGCCTGCAAACACTCCCATGTGGAGTTTCTTTCTTCTGCCACATGTGCATCTGGAGCTCGGACAAGAAGACTGCACTATTCATTTTGAACATCATTTACATATAGCAAAGAACAAAACTGTGTAAATGTGATCAAAGCATTTGTACATGTAGAAGAAAAATGAGCCAATGATGAATCTCTGACAAACCAGTTAATTCAGCCAGTAAAGACTCTGAAGAATAGATAGTAAAGAAGCAATCTGAGAATAAACTAGTATAACCAGGAGAGTAGTATTTTGGAAGCAAAGGAAGTTTCAAAAAGGAGTAATGCAGTCAATAGCCTAGAACGCTGCAGAGACATCTAGGAAAATAAGGTCTCACGGGTGTCTGCTGAATCTGGCAATACAGAGTGCAGTGCAGACCTTGTCTAGAGCATGTTTAGTGCAATGGTGAGCTCCAAAATTGATGAGGAAGAGGGAGAAAGAGTATAGACAACTGTATAAATAAATGATCATCTGTAAAAGTCTTTCCTACCTCTTCAGAAACTGAAAGGTAGGTCCCATTTTATGTATTTCTTAATTTTTATTATTAAACTCTAATAGACCTCTCATAATTCAAATAGACAACTGAAGCAGTTTCAAATGTGTGTATATAAAATGTCACTTTAAATAATAATATAAATTTGAAACTACAGAGAAAATTTCATTTTACCAGAAACTATAAATGATACATTTACTGTGATTGAACACTAATTTCAACTTGCACTTCCTGGCTTTCAAGGAAAAACATTAAACCAATTGGTTACCCAGCTCTTATTCTCTCTGAGAACACAGCTTCATCACAAAAGAATGTCTGAGGCCATTAAAATCTTGAATGAGTTCTGGAATTAATTTTAAAATTAACTTTGGATTTATTTATATTCTTGTCCCTTTTCTTCTTGTTCTCCATAAAATATTATATATAGATAGACAAAATTATTTTTAGAAAAAAATTCTTAGAAAGTGAGTATTTTTTAACCAATGAATTGAGAATATTTTAAAGCATAGTATAATTTTCCCTTTCCTTACATTTCTATGCAAACAAAATTACCAGCCCATGTCCAGAAGATTTCTGGACATATTTTTTTCTGATAAAGACCATCAATTAGAGTGAAAATGTTTTCATTCCCCCAGTTACTCAAAGGGAAATATCTTGCTTTTAAACTAGATCATAGTTTAATAGAGAGAATGGAAGTTATAAACTATGCCTTGACCACATTTGATTAAAAAAGAAATATCACTTAATAAAAAATGAAATAAAAATGATCTAGTGGGCTTCCAGTCATGATAAAGTAACTGGTTATGAGACTTATCCTTCTGCCATAAACAACTAGAAAGCAAAAATATATATACGAAAAACTGCTTTAGATATTGCACAATAGGCAAATAAGAGCTATAACACCTGAAATAAAACTCTACATTTGTCCCAGTTTTAGGCAATGGAGCATTTTCGGAACTGTAGCATAGGGAGGAGGCTCCAAAGCAGAATATGATCTGCATTAGGAGTGTATCATTTGTTTCACTCCACCTACTAGGGTCATCACATGTAGAAACACCACATCTGTCAATTTCTGTGTCATTTCCAGTCTTTGGTCTTTGAAACACTTCTTTCAACATAGCAGGGTGTATTTTGCCCTCCTGCCTACATACCAAGAACTCACTCCAATTTCAAGCTTGAACTTAGGCAAGGGTTATATAGGAAACTCTAAATACTTCTGTGATTCAATATCAGGACATACGGTTTCCATTTCATACTTCACCTAGTGCCCCACTGACCTCCATTACCTTTTTTCTTCACTGTTCTTTGAGTCATCGCCAAATGCCTAGCACTCTAGGTCCTCTAGGATTCATGACCAGTCTTACTCTTGCAAGCAGTGTTCCCTCCACCCTTCTAGAAACTAGAATCCTACCTGACCTGGAGTACAACTTTATGATATCAAAATTCCTGAGTGATGATTACCTGCATAGACTACTGAATGAGAGCCTGTGTGCTAAGTTGCTTCATTCATGTCTGACTCTTTGTGACTCCATGGACTGTAGCCCACCAGGCTTCTCTGTCCATATGATTCTCCAGGCAAGAATACTGGAGTGGGTTGCCATTTCCTCCTCCAGGGGATCTTCCCCACCCAGGGACTGAACCCAAGTCTCTGTGTCTCCTATATTGGCAGGTGAGTTCTTTACCACTAAAACCACCTGGGAAGCCCTTTTTGGAGGTCAAGAAAAGAAAATCTGTCACTGCTTCCACTTTCCCCCCTTCTATTTGCCATGAAGTGATGGGACCAGATGCCATGATCTTAAGTGTTTTTCATGTTGAGATTCAAGCCAGCTTTTTCACTGTCCTCTTTAACCCTCATCAAGAAGCTCTTTAGCTCCTCTTCACTTTCTGCCATAACAGTGGTGTCATCTGCATATCTGAGGTTGTTGATATTTCTCCCAGCTGTCTTGATTCCAGCTTATGATTCATACAGCCCACCATGTCACATGATGTACTCTGCATATAAGTTAAATAAGCAGGGTGACAATATACAGCCTTGATATACTCGTTTCCCAATTTTGAACCAGTCCGTTGTTCCATGTCTGGTTCTAACTGTTGCTTCTTGACCTGCATACAGGTTTCTCAGGAGGCAGGTAAGGTGGTCTGGTATTCCCATCTCTTTAAGAATTTTCCACAGTTAGTTGTGATTCACACAGTCAAAGGGTTTAATGTAGTCAATGAAGTGGAAGTTGATATTTTTCTGGAACTCCCTTGCTTTCTCCATGATCCAACAAATGTTGGCAACTTGATCTCCAGTTCATCTGCCTTTTCTTTTTGTTGTGGTTGTTGTTTGTTTGTTTGTTTTTTATTTTAATTGGAGGCTATTTACTTTATAATATTGTGGTGGGTTTTGCCATACATTCACATGAATCAGCTATGAGTGTACATGTGTTCCCAATCCTGACCCTCCCTCCAACCTCCCTCCGCATCCCATCCCTCAGGGTCATCCCAGTACACCAGACCTGAGCATCCTGCCACATGCATCAAACCTAGACTGGTGATCTATTTCACATATGATAAAATACATGCTTCAATGATATTCTCTCAAATCATCCCACCCTCGCCTTCTCCCACAGAGTCTAACAGTCTGTTCTTTATCTGTGTCTCTTTTGCTATCTCCCATATAGGGTCATTGTTAACATCTTTCTAAATTCCATATATATGTGTTAATATACTGTATTGGTGTTTTTCTTTCTGCCTTACTTGACTTTGTATAATAGGCTCCAGTTTCATCCACTTCATTAGAACTGATTCAAATGCATTCTTTTTAATAGCTGAATAATATTCCATTGTGGATATGTACCACAGCTTTCTTATCCATTCGTCTGCTGATGGACATCTAGGTTGCTTCCATGTCCTGGCTATTATAAACAGTGCTGCGATGAACATTGGGGTACACGTGTCTCTTTCAATTCTGGTTTCCTCAGTGTGCATGCCCAGCACTGGGATTGCTGGGTCGTATGGCAGTTCTATTTCCAGCTTTTTAAGGAATCTCCACACTGTTCTCCATAGTGGCTGTACTAGTTTGCATTCCACCAATAGTGTAAGAGGGTTCCTTTTTCTCTGCACCCTCTCCAGAATTTATTGTTTGTAGACTTTGATTGCAGCCATTCTGACCAGCATGAGATGGTACCTCATTGTGGTTTTGATTTGCATTTCTCTGATAATGAGTGATGTTGAGCATCTTTTCATGTGTTTGTTAGCCATCTGTATGTCTTCTTTGGAGAAATGTCTGTTTAGTTCTTTGGCCCATTTTTTTTATTGGGTCGCTTATTTTTCTGGAATTGAGCTGTAGGAGCTGCTTGTATATTTTTGAGATTAATTCTTTGTCAGTTGCTTTGTTTGCTATTATTTTCTCCCATTCTGAAGGCTGTCTTTTCACCTTGCTTAGAGTTTCCTTCGTTGTGCAAAAGCTTTTAAGTTTAATTAGGTCCCATTTGTTTATTTTTGCTTTTATTTCCATTACTCTGGGAGGTGGGTCATAGAGGATCCTGCTGTGATTTATGTCAGAGAGTGTTTTGCCTATGTTTTCCTCTAGGAGTTTCATAGTTTCTGGTCTTACATTTAGATCTTTTATCCATTTTGAGTTTATTTTTGTGTATGGTGTCAGAAAGTTCCAGTTTCATTCTTTTACAAGTGGTTGACCAGTTTTCCCAGAACCACTTGTTAAAGAGATTGTCTTTTCTCTATTGTATATTCTTGCCTCCTTTTTCAAAGATAAGGTGTCCATATGTGCGTGGATTTATCTCTGGGCTTTCTATTTTGTTCCATTGATCTATTTTTCTGTCTTTGTGCCAGTACCATACTGTCTTGATGACTGTTGCTTTGTAGTATAGCCTGAAGTCAGGCAGGTTGATTCCTCCAGTTTCATTCTTTCAAGATTTCTTTGGCTATTCGAGGTTTTTTATAATTCCATACAAATTGTGAAATTATTTGTTCTAATTCTCTGAAAAATACCATTGGAGCTTGATAGGGATCACACTGATTCTATAGATTGCTTTGGGTAGTATACTCATCGTCACTATATTGATTCTTCCGATCCATGAACATGGTATATTTCTCCATCTATTTGTGTCCTCTTTGATTTCTTTCACCAGTGTTTTATAGTTTTCTATATATAGGTCTTTTGTTTCTTTAGGTAGGTTTATTCCCAAGTATTTTATTCTTTTCGTTGCAATGGTGAATGGAATTGTTTCCTTAATTTCTCTTTCTGTTTTCTCATTGTTAGTGTATAGGAATGCAAGGGATTTCTGTGTGTTGATTTTATATCCTGCAACTTTACTGTATTCATTGATTAGATCTAGTAATTTTGTGGTGGAGTCTTTAGGGTTTTCTATGTAGAGGATCATGTCATCCGCAAACAGTGAGAATTTGACTTCTTTTCCGATCTGGATTCCTTTTTTCTTTTTCTGCTCTGATTACTATGGCCCAAACTCCCAAAACCATATTGAATAGTAGTGTTAAGAGTGGGAATCCGTGTCTTGTTCCTAACTTTAGGGGAAATGCTTTCAATTTTTCACCATTGAGGATCATGTTTGCTGTGAGTTTATCATATATGGCTTTTATTATGTTGAGGTATGTTCCTTCTATGCCTGCTTTCTGGAGGGTTTTTATCATAAATGGATGTTGAATTTTGTCAAAGTCTTTCTCTGCATCTATTGAGATAATCCTATGTTTTTTATCTTTCAATTTGTTAATGTGGTGTATCACATTGATTGATTTGCAAATGTTGAAGAATCCTTGCATCCCTGGGATAAAGCCCACTTGGTCATGATGTATGATCTTTTTACTGTGTTGTTAGGTTCTGTTTGCTAGAACTTTGCTAAGGATTTTTGCATCTATGTTCATCAGTGATATTATCCTGTAGTTTTCTTTTTTTGTGGCATCTTTGTCAGGTTTTGGTATTAGGGTGATGGTGGCCTCAGAGAATGAGTTTGGAAGTTTACCTTCCTCTTAAATTTTCTGGAAGAGTTTGAGTAGGATAGGTGTTAGCTCTTCTCTAAATTTTTGGTAGAATTCATCTGTGATGCCATCTGGTCCTGGGCTTTTGTTTGTTGGAAGATTTCTGATTACGGTTTTGATTTCTGTGCTTGTGATGGGCCTGTTAAGATTTTACATTTCTTCCTGGCTCAGTTTTGGACAGTTATACCTCTGCCTTTTCTAAACCCAGCTTGTACATCTGAAAATTCTCGGTTCACATACTACTGAAGCCTAACTTGAAGGATTTTGAGTATAACCTTGCTAGCACATGTAATGAGCACAATTGTGCAGCAGTTTGAACATTCTTTGGCATTGCCCTTCTTTGGGATTGGAATGAAAGCTGACCTTTTCCAGTCCTGAGGCCACTGCTGAGTTTTCCATATTTGCTGACATATTGAGTGCAGCACTTTAACAGCATCATCTTTTAGGATTTGAAATAGCTCAGCTGGAATTCTATCACTTCCATTAGCCTTTGTTCATAGTGATAATGCTTCCTAAGGCCCACTTAACTTCACACTTCAGTATGTCTGGCTCTAGTTGAGTGACCACACATCATGGTTATCTAGGCCATTAAGACATTTTTTTGTATAGTTCTTCTGTGTATTCTTGCCACCTCTTCTTAGTCTCTTCTGAAATAAATATGGAATAAATAAAGTTCAACCTTTAACTCACTCTATACCCCAAAATTTAATAAAAATGGATTGTAATCCTAATCATAAAAGCTAAACAGCTGTACAACTTCCAGAAGGAACAGGGAAAAAATATCTACAACCTTGGCATAAGCAAACATTGTCTACCTACATAGGACAGAGAAGCATAAACCTGGAAAGAAAATAATTGATAAATAAGAATTCAAAAAAATTAGAAACCTCTGTTCTTCCAAAGTTTTTGCTAAGAAAATGAAAAGTAAGCCTCAGACTGGGAGAAAATATTTTCAACACATAAATCTGAAAAGGAATTTGTGTCCAGTGTATATAAAGAACTCTGTTATCTCCATGATAAGAAACAACTTGAAAAAAGAAAATAAAAATAGGCATTGATTTCTTGAGTACTGAATTCTTAAACAGGCAGTTAACAAAAGAAGATGTAAGAATGGACTATAAGCATATGAAATGAAGCTTAATGCTAAGTGTTAGTGAAGACGTGGAGGCACTAGAACTCTCAGAAATTTGTGTTGGGAATGTAGAAAGATACTGGGTTGACCAAAAAGATCATTCAGGTTTTTCTATAACATTTAATGGAAAAAACCCAAATGGCCTTTTCAGCCAACCCAATACAACCACTTTTGAGTCATGGTGTGACAGATTCTAACAAAATTAAACATGCATTTAACAAGTGACTAGCAATTCCATTCCTTGGTATTTATCCGAGAGAGGAAAATATATGTTCATATAAAGACATATATTAATGTTAAAAGCAACTTTATTCAAAATACTTAAAAACTGAAAACAGCACAAGTTCCCCATTAACAGATGAATGGATAAACACAATCACATGAGTACTACTTAGTAACAAAAATGAGCAAACTACTGATACACACAACAACATGAATAAGCCTGAAAAACATTTTCAAAAGAGTAAAACAGATACAAAAGAATAAATGTGTATGATTCCATTTATACAAAACTGAAGGGAAAATACAATCTATTATTATTTATAGTAGAGTAATGGTTGCCTAGATAGCATATTGAAAAGCAGAGACATTACTTTGCCAACAAAGGTCCGTCTAGTCAAGGCTATGGTTTTTCCAGTGGTCATGTATAGATGTGAGAGTTGGACTGTGAAGAAGGCTGAGTGCCGAAGAATTGATGCTTTTGAACTGTGGTGTTGGAGAAGACTCTTGAGAGTCCCTTGGACTGCAAGGAGATCCAACCAGTCCATTCTGAAGGAGATCAGCCCTGGGTGTTCTTTGGAGGGAATGATGCTAAAGCTGAAGCTCCAGTACTATGGCTACCTCATGCGAAAAGTTGACTCATTGGAAAAGCCTCTGATGCTGGGAGGGATTGGGGGCAGGAGGAGAAGGGGACGACAGAGGATGAGATGGCTGGATGGCATCACCGACTCGATGGACGTGGGTTTGAGTGAACTCCGGGAGTTGGTGATGAACAGGGAGGCCTGGCGTGCTGTGATTCATGGAGTCACAAAGAGTCAGACACGAATGAGCGACTGAACCAAACTGAACTGAACTGAATGGTTGCCTGGGGCCAGAGGTGGAGGTTAGGATGACTGCAGAGAGACACAATGGAAAATTTTAAGATGATGGAAATATTCTCTATCATGAATCTATGGTGATTATATGGGTGTATGCACTGATCAAATCTCATCAAAATATATACTTTATTTTATCACAATATAATTGCTTTACAATGTTGTTATAGTTTCTGCTTTACAAAATTGTTAACCAGCAATATGTAAAATACATACTTTAAATGGGGCTTCCCTGGTGGCTCTGATGGTTAAAGAATCTGCCTGCAATGTACAATCCTGGGTTCAATCCCTGGGTCAGGAATATCCCCTGGAGAAGGAAAAGGCAACCCACTCCAATATTCTTGCCTGGAGAATCCCATGGACAGAGGAGCCTGGCAGACTACATAGTCCATGAGGTCACAAAGAGTCAGACACGACTGAACAACTAACACACACACTTTAAATATGCATATTTTATGTAAATTAAACTTTAATAAGGCTATTTTTTTTCTTTTTGTTTCAATTGGAGGCTAATTACTTTACAATATTGTAGTGGGATTTGCCATACACTGACGTGAATCAGCCATGGGTGTACATGTGTTCCCCATCCTGAACCCCTCTCCCAACTCCCTCCCGAACCCATCCCTCAGGGTCATCCCAGTGCACCAGCCCCGAGCACCCTGTCTCATGCATTGAACTTGGACTGGCGATGTGTTTCACATATGATAATATACATGTTTCAATGCTATTCTGTCAAATCATCCCACCCTCGGCAATAAGGCTATTTTAAAAGTAGAGTGTGGATGAATGAACATATATACCAGTGTTGTAAAAGTTTGCTGACGAAACTAGATTTTTATATTAATAGTTATGAAAATGTTAACATACGTGGTAAAAACAACTAGAGTTCTAATTTCTTCACAGTGAACTTCAGAGTATTAAATCCAGTTAATATGATGCAAAAGTAGATGGAGCAATAGAGGATTTTCAAGGACTCTCAGAGGATAGGACCCTCAAGTTCCCATTACATCACTGTGGGTTAAATACAATGATAATTTTTCATATTTATTAAGCACTTATTATATACCAGACACCAATCAAACAGTTTTAAAGGCATTACCTGTGGATCCTATTATTTTCCTCATTTTATGTGAGGAAACTGATGCTGAAAGATATTTGGTAACTTATTCAATTTCACAGGGCTTCCCTAGTGGCTCAGACGGTAAAGAATCCATCTGCAATACAGGAGATGTGGGGTTTGATATCTGGGTAGGGAAGATACCCTGGAGCAGGAAATGGCAACCCACTCCAGTATTCTTGCCTAGGGAATCCCATGGACAGAGGAGTCTGGTGGGCTTCAGTCCACGGAGTTGCAAGGAATCGAACACAATTGAGTCACACACACACACACACACACACACACACTCTCAGTGTCACACAGCCAGTAAGAGAAAAGGCTGCAGTTCTAATCTGAGCTGTCTGGCTCTACAGTTAGAGCATTTTTTAAAGTGGTAACAAACTTTTTACCTTATAGAGTTTTTAATTGAGTATACTTCACATACCATAAACTTATCTTTTAAAGTATACAATTCAATAGTTTTTAATATATCCACAGTTTGAACCAACATTCATGCTATCTAGTTCCAGAATATATTTGTCACCCCCAGAAGAAACATCAAATACATTAACAGTTCTTCATCATTTCCCATCTCTCTCTCCCTCCCTCTGGATCCTAACCACCACGAATATGTTTTCTATCTTTATGAATTTGCTTATTTGAAGATTTAATATAAGTAGAACCATACAATACATGAGTTTTTTCTGTCTGGCTTCTTTCACTTAACATAATGTTTTCAAGTTTCATCTGCATTGTAGCATGTATCAATTTTCTCTTTATGACTGAATAATCATCCTTTCAACAGATACATTACATTTTGTTTAACCATTCATCAGTTGGTGAAGATTTTGTTATTCTTCCCTAGTTTCTGGCTATTACAAGTGAGGCCTGCTCATGTGAAAAATTATGTGTCAATACATGCAGATGATCAACACACAACCTAAGGCTGAAATAATGGTTAGAACTACTGCTTGTTTGAAAAAGATCTAGTGATGTCTTGGAGTTTTTGGTGACAGAGTAAAGAAAGCTTTTTTGAGTATGAAGAAATGAATCATTAGGCAGAAGACTTGGAAGAACAAGTTCTGTGTGGCCAGGTCAGTGCAAAGATAGTTTGGAGAAATTTTTGGAATCACTCTCAGGGACATGGCTCTCTCCAATTTCGGGTTGCTCTTAAGAAAAGAATTCATACTTTAAACAAGTAGCAAAAAACTCCCTAGGACCCAGAGTTCAAGGACCTTGCTTCCTCAAGAATAAAAGGATCAGAAAATAATTGGTAGGACAAGATGACTCAGTAGGTTAGGCTGTAAATGCTGATGAGCCAGTAAGTGAACAAGGAGGACTTAGGACTAACAATGTTTTCAAGGCAGGCCAAGCTGGATAGAAGAATGTGTGATCATGTACTTGCAATTTACCAGGTTCATAATGAATAATATATCATATCTGGGGAGACTGTAGAGATCATCTGATATGATCTTTAGCGCTTGAGGCAGAGAGGTCAAGAAATACATTGAGTCACGCAGCGAGTTAGAAGGAAAGAGTCTCTAAGATTCTTAACTTTTGGAGTGGTACCATTTCCGTTATATCACACTCGTTTACTCTGATAAAATAGCTATTTTACATAGTGGCAGTGTGTGGACCACACTGTAGTGGACATTGAGGGGGACAGTATAACACAGGAAAGGTAAAAGGAGCATTGCCCTAAAATCCTGAGGGTTCAATCTTGGAAGAAAAAGTTAACTTAATCCTTTGGTAGGCAAAAATACCCAAGCTATTTAGAACCCAGCCAAGCAGTGCAAGGGTGGGGATATTTACTTCATCGTTTGGTTGAGAGTATATTTTTATTGTAAGTTATTGCATAACAATATTTAATTTTTGCAGCTAATGGGTTAAAACCCCTAAAGAACCTATAAGAATGTACGCCATTAAAAACTCCACTTCTGCCTCCCTCTCCTTGTCAGCTGCTGCCTTTGTGCAGACACCAGCAACCTCAGACTGCATGCTCCCTGTAGGAAGGAGGAACTGCTATGTATATGAAGAGCTACTCGGCTGCTCACTTGTTTTTACCCAAGGCTATTTCATCATTTTTAATTCCTCAGGACAGAATAACCCTTACAAAGCAAAAGGCAATATGACATGATTAGATGCAAAGTTACGGCTGAACAATTCATTTAATCTATTTATAAGCTTCCCTCTTAGCTCAGTCAGTAAAGAATCTGCCTGCAATGCAGGTGACCCGGGTTCGATTCCTGGGTCAGGAAAATCCCCTGGAGACAGAAATGGCAACCCACTCCAGTATTCTTGCTTGGAGAATCCACTGGACAGAGGAGCCTGGCAGGTTACAGTCCATGGGATCGCAAGAGTCAGACATGATTTATCGACTAAACCACCACCACCATTTATGAGTTACTGCGTAGCACATTGGGGTTTCCCTGAAAACAAACACCACAACTGTTACTGGGGCCCAGAATTACTGGGGCCCAAAATCGCTGGCCAGTTAACAGCCTACCAAGCCAGACAGCACCACACAGAGGGTGCCTACAAGCCTTAAAGGCTTATCAAACCTGCAGCACCAACTCGATGGACAGGAGTTTGAGGAAGCTCAGGGAGTTGGTGATGGACAGGGAAGCCTGGTGTGCTGCAGTCCATGGGGTTGCAAAGAGTCAGACACGACTGAGCTATTGAACTAAACCGAACTGAAAGATGAATCCCCCGAAACCATCTGCAGGTGACTCGAAGGATGCGAGACTCTTAGGGTGCAGTGTTCTCCTAGGGGCTGCACCCAAATCTAGGTGGCAAAAGGAAGTTTGTGGAAATTCCCAAGAGTCCCCTCTGAGATTCTGAAACGGGAAGATCTCTTAAATAACATCACCTTTCCTCCTCTTACCTCCACCCCAACCCCTCCACATCTTCTGAAGGCCCTACTTCCACAGCCTGAGAACAACGCACTGAATGGAGGAGGTGAGCTAGATTAGCAAAGGAGCAACACGTCAGCCTGTGTGAGCCAAGGACTCACAAGCATTTTCTCATCTGATCCTCAAAATAACCCCAGGAAGTAGGGATTATTAATACCTCTATTTTACAAACAACAGAAAGCTTCAAGAAATGAAGGTACCTGTCCGCAATTCTGCAGCTAGAATAGGCAGGACTTTAACCTACACAAGTCTGACTTCAATGGCCATGCTTTTTCCACATCAAGATGCCTTTCGAGTCAGGTAGCTCCAGTGTCACCCCTTCAGTGCAGCCCTCTTTACACACCTCCCAGCTCTAACTCTCCTATGCCCTCAGTGTATTCTGGTGGCACTGTTAACGCAAGTCTGTGTGTCTGATGCACAGTGAGGCCAAACTGAAACGTTGGATTTGGAGCAGAGAAAGGTTTATTGCAGGGCCATGCAAGGAGTCAGGTCTTGCCTTAAAACTCTGAACTCCTCTAAGGGTATCAGCAAAGCATTTTTTAAAGCCAGGCAAGGGAGGGGGTGTCAGGGTACAGGATCAGAACAGGCACAATTCTCTGATTGACTGAAGATGAGGGAATAGGATGGTGTCACAGGGGTTAACTTTTTCAATTCTTAGACTCCAGGGGAGGCCTGGGGCTATGTGCTCAAGGTCCTCAAGTAGTTAACATCTTCAATTTGGTTGAGGAGGGGTTTCACATTTGCAAAACAACTCAGGAAATTTGCATCAAATAGAGTTATCTAGGTACTTCAGAGAGGAGCTAAAGCAGAGGATGTGGGGCGGGGGGGGGGGGGGGGGGGGGGGGGGGGGGGGGGGGGGGAGACCTGGCAAGGCCCTCAGTCCTCTCCAACCTCTTTGCCATCCCATGGACTATAGCCCACCAGGCTCCTCTGTCCATGGGATTCTCCAGGCAAGAATACTGGAGTGGGTTTCCATTTCCTCTTCCAGGAGATCTTCCCGACCCAGGGATCGAACTCACATCTCTTGAGTCTCCTGCATTGGCAGGTGGATTCTTTATCACTGCACCACCACTGGGAAGCATCATTAGTTTGCCTAATAATATCTTAAAGGTCTCAGTGTATATATATATTTGAGTGCTCCTCTAGGAAACTTTGGAAAGCAGTTTCTGTTTATAATATGATCATAGGCTTTCAGGCGCCCATCACAGGGCTGGCACAGAACAGGTTCTTATTAATATTGGTTGGACTGAGGCAAAATTTGCCTTTTAAAAAATTCTTTTTATTGAAGTAAGATTCACATAACAAAATTAACAATGACTCTGTGACTTTGTTATACGAATCTTACTTCTTCAATAAAAAGAACTGAATTAAGTGGCATTTAGTACCTCCACAATGTTGTGCAACCCATCATCATTATCTAGTTTGAAAGCATTTTTGTCACCCCAAAAGGAAACCCCATACCCATTAGACAGATATCCCCCATTTCCCTCTCCCTGACCCCCTGACAATAACTATTCTACTATGTCTATAGATTTACCTATTCTAAATATTTCATATAAATTGAATCACATAATATGCAACCTTTTATGTCTGTTTTTTCCCACTTAGCATAATGTTTTTGAGGTTTATCCATGTTACAGCAGATTGTGTTAGTGAGGGTTTTCCAGAGAAACAGAACCAATAGGTAATAGATATCTCTATTGCCTATCTATCTATATATCTACCATCTATATACATATAAAGAGAAATTATGAGGAATTGGCTCAAGTAATCTTGGAGGCTGAGAAGTCTCATGATTACCCATATGTAAGTTGGAGACCCAAGAAAGCTGGTAGTGCAATCAGTCTAAGTCCAAAACCCTGAGAACCAAGAGAGGGTGGTGTAAGGTGTAGTCTGAGTCCAGGGGCAGGAGAAGACTGATTCTGGAGTTTAGTTAGGCTGAGGAGAGCAAATTCTCCCTTTCTCCACCTTTTTTTGTTCTGTTCAGGCAACTCGGATGCTAATCTCATTTGGAAACACACTTACAGACACATCCAAAAATAATGTTTACCATGACCCAGTCAAGTGGACACACAAAACTAACCATCATTAATATACCTAAACTTCAGTCCTTTCTGTGGCTGAATAATATTTCATTGCATGGAAATATCACATTTTATTTATTTGTTCATCTGGTGATAGACACTGTATGATGGAACCCAGTAGGTCTGACTCCAGCACATTCCTTTGTATTAGTGCTCTTTTCTAGTACTTTTTAAATGTGTTCCATAGGATTATCTATGAGGGCATTGGACTAGGGGAATGGTAGACAGAGCCAAATGGATGTAGCCCAGGCCTCACTTCAGTTTTAACTGGAGTAGCTCTGATGTGTCTATTTTATATAATGCAGTTCTACTTAAGATTTCTATTTTTAAAAAAATAAAATACATAGGATTTTAGAAAACACTCTTCCTCAGTTATTTACACATGGTCTAGAGACCTCCTTCCCTATTCTTCTGTTTGGCTGATACCTTCTTAAGGTCTCAGTAGGATCATTACTTCCTCATAGATACCATGATTACCCTTTATCCTGTTCTGTGCTCTAGGTGATTGTGTACTTATTTTTCATGATCACTCAGTGAAGATCTGCCTGCTCTATTAGATTGCAAGTTCCCAGAGTGCAACAATCATGACTGTGTGGTTTATGAGCCTGGCCCCAGCACATAACACACATCCTGGCATGTAGTAAATGCCTAAAATGTGCTTGTGGAGTGCTTGAATGACTGTCACATGGGATAAACCACCATGTGGCTAGGAGACAGTGGGATTGAGTTGTGTTTTAGCAAATCCTTGCCTCCTTATCCCAAAAGGAGGGTTGAAGATGGG
This sequence comes from Bos indicus x Bos taurus, assembly GCF_003369695.1. Taxonomy (NCBI): domain Eukaryota; kingdom Metazoa; phylum Chordata; class Mammalia; order Artiodactyla; family Bovidae; genus Bos; species Bos indicus x Bos taurus. Next base: position 124,350,310 of record NC_040105.1, read on the forward strand.
GCAATCAGGTCTTGCCTGAAATATAGATATTGTAAAGCAGGCAAGACTTCCAGCTGCCTCACAGATTATATTAAGGAATCAAGCTCTCCATCAGTCCGCATTTAAAGGTCCATTCTGTGAGCCGGGACTATATCAGCAGTACCCCCTTGTGGTACCAGTAACACTCAGAACAAAGAGGAAAAGCTAAAATTTTACATAACCTCCTGCTCATTCTGCCTCTGTAATTCAGCTTGCTCCTTGCAAAGTGTGGATCACATAGGTCTCAGAAAGTGGGGACTCACAATGCTAGGAACTGGAGCTTATCTCAGTCACCTTTGTCCTGCTCTTTGCAATCGCCCAGCCCCTGCAAACCCACAAACCCGCTTAATCATGCCTGCCCGGTGTATTAAAACTCTGTAACCCCTTTGTTCAGGGCTCAGAGCTTGGAGTGTTAACTCCTCTGGGCCCACCAGTGTAATAAATCTGAGTTCTCCAACTCTCCGAGTGTGGTGTTGGTTTCTCGAGTACTGGTTTCTGCAACAAGAGTGCTTTCTTTGTCCTGAGATCCAGTTGAGGTCCAACAGTTTGAATCAAACCTGGATTCAACTACTGGGGCAGTCAGTCAGAGGGCAGGCCAGTCCAGGGCCTGGCCACAACTCCAGCTATGTGGAATCCTCTGGGCAAGTTGTTGTCTTCAAAGAGTCTTAGGCTTCAGCTACTTCAGGGGCACAGATATGTACCAGCAAAGGCACTACCATACTGGCTTGCAGCTTGAGGGTGAGTGTCACTCAAATGGAGCTCAGGAAGTTTCATACCAGTAACCTGAGCAAAATACTCCAGAGCCTAGCAGTCTTGGGATAGTTCAAAACCATGTATCAAGCAAGGCCAGCTGTGGGTACTCGACTTGTTGCTTTCTGCCAGCATCTCCTAGGAGGCTACCCCTGGAAGAAGCAAAGAGAGCAGAGGACTGTTGCAAGGGCTGGTGATCATGGATATGGTTGTGATGAGGGCTCATTAGAAGGGTCCCTTTTGAAGGGATGAATGAGACAAGAAGCATGTCACTTGGTCCCAACTCAGCTAGGAACTTTGAGAAATCAGAGGGACTGCCAAGAAAATGACAAAAAGCTTTCCACTCTTTTCTTCCTTTTCTGACTTTGCTCATGGAAGTTCCTAAGAGGAGCTGGCAGGAAGGAATGAAGGGGAAACACAATGCTGGCAGAGAGCAGAGACATGCAGTCAGACAGGCCTAGATTGCATTTCCAAATCTATAATTGATAAGGAAACACAGGACAAGACAACTCCTCCTTTATGAGTTTTAAATTTCTCATCCACAACATGAATATGACTCTATCTTTCAGCAATGTTGTGGTCACTGAACAAAAAAATAATATGCCTAGCAAGGTGTCTGGTATATACAAAGCAGTCAACAAATGTTAGAGTTTCTACCCCATCCCATAGGCCCAGCTTGTGAGGCAAGAAAAGTTCTTAACAAAGATGAAGGCAGCATCTGTGTCGCCTTCCCCCAAAAGTAGTTGTTCAAACAGATAATGCAGCTATACCATGAGTTCCTTTTACAACCTCTCTGCATTTCTTCTCTACTCTCTTACCAGTTCTCACTTTCTCAGCCCTCTTTCAAGCAAGTCTGGCCTTTCTACCACTTCCTTATACAGGTCTTCCAAAGAGTGAAATTCTTAAAGAAAAACATTGGGATAAATGAGGAGTTTGGGTTTAATATATACACACTACTATATATAAAATAGATAACAAACAAGGTCCTACTGTATAGTACAGGGGACTCTACTCAATATTCTGTAATAACCTAGATGGGGAAACAATGTATGTGTATAAATGAATCACTTTGCTATACACCTGAAACCAACACATCATTGTAAACCACCTATGTGTACGTGCTTGCTCAGTCGCTAAGTCATATCCAACTCTTTGCAATCCCATGGACTATAGCCTGCCAGGTTCCTCTGTTCATGGGATTCTCCAGGCAAGAATACTGGAGTGGGTTGCCATGTCCTTCTCCAGGGGATCTTCCCGACCCAGGGATAGAATCCACGTCACCTGCGTCTCCTGCATTGCAGATGGACCCACTGAGCCACCTGGGAAGCCTGCATACCAGCAATACTCCAATATAAAATAAAAATTAAATTCAAAAAAGAAAGATGCACAAAATCTGCATGAAAAATTAGAATCTTCTATTAAGAAAAAAATCATCATTTATAAAATAAAATAAAGTGTATGTCAAATTAATATATTCAAACAGATGAAATGATATTAAAGGAAATCATGTCATTGCATATCAATCTTCTTTGAAATAATGGATTTTAAAAAGTAATAAATGTTCAACAGCAGACAGCTAGATAGGATCTTAATTCATAACTGGTGAAAATGTGAAATAACACAAGAATTCTGAAAAACAACATGGACATTTATAATAAAAGTGACAATTACAAACTATTTTCTTCTCATATGTGAATCTTGTGGGAATTATGCTCTAGGAAAGTAAGCCAGAATAATTTTAAAAACTAATACAAAGTATTTAATTTGTTGTAAAGTTTCAGTAAAAGCACATATGATTTAATAAACTATATTTTAATAACTATAAAATATACAATTGGCAATAATACTTATGAAAAATGTGTTTAGATATGGAATTTTAGATTTAACATAATAAAAAATAAAAGCTGGAGGGGGATTGTGGGAAAAAATCCAATACCCATAAAGATTAAATAAAAGTAATTTTTCATTACTTCCTAATAAAATTGAGTCAGAAAAGTAGTAGAAAGAGCAATAAAATCACCAGAATCATAATAAAGCCAATATAGTTAAAAGGAATCTTACAGACTTTTGAAGTTTAATAGTGCCACTGATTAGAATTGTTGAAGCAATTGAATAGAATGTGTGTATTACTTTTTCTAAATTTTCTAATACAAACTAATTTATAAAACAAACAAAAACATTGGCAGGGACTAACATTCTCCTAAGTCCAGTTTCACATTAAATGTAAGAATCACACCTTGCTTCCGCTTTTACACCTCTGGTAGTTCACTGCCCACTGAAGCAGCCCCTCCCATTTTGGAGTAGCTTCAGTTTTATCTATTCTAAAGAAGGAACCCGGATATTAGCAGATGTGATCCAGCTGCTGAGAATCTTTTCGAAGCCTCAGCTGGGCACACCTGGGCTGATAAAGGAACTGAATATTTGAAATGGCACAATGAGGGAAAAATCCAGAAAATCTGTTGAACAAGAACAAAACAAGTTTCAATGACTGAGGACAACAGGCTGGGTCTCTGGTGGCTGCGGCTAAAAAAGGGAAATGGGAGAGGAAGAGAAGTGTGTGTACACACAGGCATGTACACTGTTATCCAAAAAGAGAGTTGGAAAAAAGGTACTAGACATTGTCCTCAGAGTCTAACCTCTGGATTGCCCCTTTAGAGCCTGTAGCACTCCTGGCGGGCCTATATATCAGTTTACCAATGCTGGTCATACCCAAAAGCTTTGCCTTCTGACCTCAAGATCCATTTGATTTCTGCCCTGCTCTGTGGTATGACTATGCCCTGAAACACACCAAGATGATACACGCTGGAAGCGGTAGCTCAACTATCTCTATACTTGGAGAGTAAAGGCTACATCTGACCTAGACAGGTTTTGAGGTTTTAGCTATATCTCAGACACATCTGTCTGAAGGGAAAGCTGTCCAGAGTGATGGAGCGGAGGACAGAAACTATTAAATTTGGTTCTTCCATTTTTGACACTCTCCTCTCCTTCCAGCTAATATCTCTAGGACCATAAGTACTACTACCCAAGAGAGAATAGTTCCATCTTTCTTTGGTGATTAGTACTAGTACTGGAGTTTGGTTTCCTACACATTATTCTGATATGTCAAAACTATCCCCAAAGAGGTGTTTGTTGGAGCAGCCTGAACGTTTTTCTGGAAACAGTGAGTGCATAAACACTTTATATGAACCACATGTACTTCGAAAGTGCTTATGAAAGCATTCTCCAGTTTAAAAAAAAATCAATAAACTTGCATTAAATATTGATGTCAAACGGTTTCCTGATACTCTGAGTGTAAACAAGTTTTTGAAGATCTTGCATTACCAGTGATTGTTGCTTCAAGTCAAGATAATGAAATGCTACAGATACTCTCATCTAAACAAAGGAGTACAGTGCAGGTGTTTAGATGTTTTGTGTCCTTGCCTAGAATGAGTGCTTCACCAAAATGGACATGATTTTCTAAAAAGCAATTAACAGTTGGGATTGCTGTTAATCCCACAATTGTTAATCCCCAATTGTTAATCCCACACCTAACAGTGGGATTGCTTTTGCAAGTTCAGACCTTAAATGAACTACAGCGGGCCTACATTCCCAGTTTGTCACAAATTCTAAACTTTTAAGATCAGTTTTTTAAAGTGCTGATAAAAACACTGACTGGATTGTCACTTTAAAATAACAGTTTTTACTCTTTTAGGGTTATTATTCTAGCAAGAATCACTTAACTCTAAGTATCACCTACAATTCTCCTTTATGACTAGATATTAGCTTTGTAAAAGCATTAGTGTCTCAAGTATAAACATGTAAGTCCCACCCAGCTCTGTTTTTACTAGGTGTATAATATTAACACCAAGGAAAAAAAAAAAATTAACACCAAGGACTTCCCTGGTGGCTCAGTGGTAAAGAACCTGCTTGCCAGTGCAGGAGATGTGGGTTCGATTCCTGGATCAAGAAGATCTCCTGGAGAAGGAAATGGCAATCCACTCCAGCACTCCTGCCTGGAAAATCCCATGGACAGGGGAGCCTGGTGGCTACTGTCCATAGGGTCGAAGAGTCAGACACAACTTAGCCACTAAACAATAACATACTACTAAGAGAGTCATTCTACCTTCAATGTGAGCCTCAGTTTTGTCTTATCAGAGTAGAGAAAACCCCACCTCCACTTTAAAGTTATCAAGAAGAGTGAAGGGGATATAATTTGCAAAGCGTCTCTTAATAGAATATAGCACTTGGCTCATAGTAGTGCTCAATAATACTAGTTGTTTTCATTTTTATACAGTTTACAAGTGTATGTTTTATTAAACAAGTCAGGTCACAATGCAATATGACCACTACCTTTAAGCACTGATGAAAACTGAAACAGCTCATTGTGGTTTCTACATATTTTGCTTTCTTCTTCTAAGGGATCTATTTTTAGTTGAATAATATCCACAAGGATCCAGAAATTCCTTTGATTAAGGGTTGTCTGTTTTCTACTGATCTATATTTGATGTAGTTTATTTTTGGAACTTAAGCCTAAACATCATGATGTGTCATTCTATTTTGTTTTAACTTTCAAGACAAAGGAATAAGGCACTTGCTTGTATTTTTGAGGGGTTCAACTTTAAAATGTTCCTGAGAAGTGCCATGAGCATTTTTTGATAAATGTAGAGCCTAGTATTAAAGTCACACAGTGAAATGAGAGAAAGCATTGTTCATAGAAATTTGCCATGACATTAGATGCAAGGGAAAGACTTGCTGAGCTTAAGATAGCCAGCACATGTTCTATGGGCTCACTCTAACCTCTACTTCATACTCATAGACAAGAAGGAGAGCAATACAAGGGGTGGGGGTGATAGGAGTGGAACTTGGACCACAAAGTAATCAAGGAGAGAAAACTGAGCCTCTGCAACCAGCCAGGGGGAGGAAATTCAGTGACAGAGAAGACTATGAGCTGCACTTCAGTAGGAGCTGGCATCCTAGAAAGGAGGGAGGCTGACAAAGTATGTGATGGTGAAAATATTTCAGTCCTAAAATTCCACTGGATGGAAGGATAATCAACACAAGTTGGGGGTTGGAGAGCTAGGAGGAAGTAGTGAATATTAGCTAGCCAAGGTCCCGGTTTTCATACATGTGCTATGAATGCATGAGTCAATGAGAACCCAGGACAGGATGTCAGAAGCCCTGGTTCCTGCTTTCAGTCCTGCCACTCACTCACTAGCTGTGGGACACCGGACAAATCCTTTGTCTTCTGTTGCCCTATCTGTAAACTGAGACTTTGAATAAGATCATCTATAGATGGCCTTCCAAGTTTATCACCATTCTGTGTTTTTTCAACCCCAGAAGATAAAAACACAAAGATATGAAAACAGACTTTTTGTGGTTATTTGTTTCTCCTCTCTGAGTAAAGATCAGGGCTTTTTCTATGTTAAGAACCTTGGGCAAACACTGCTTATGTAGAATTCAGCAAACAAATAAATTTAAATACTTCCCACCACCCCTTTGATTTCTGCATAAACTGTGACTTCAGTGCACCATCAGAGGCTTGAATAGCTTGGATTTCTTAGGCCTCGCCAAATCAAGCTTAAGTGCTTGAGCTTGGACGTGTTTTCGAAGACATCCCTGGACAAGGAATCCGAGCTCGGCCACGATGGTGTAAGCACGGAGGTGCTGGAGCCTCTCCCACTGATTTCAGCACTTCTCTGAAGAGTTGGGCAAATGTTCAAGTGTGAAAGTTCCCATCGAATCCTGATCTTTTTAGTGGAGTTGTGTTTTCAAAGCAAGCTCAAGACCACAGGGGTTGCTGGGCTGAGTGTGAACGATCAAATTCCAAGTAAACAGTCTCATCCCCAAGCCTTCATTCCTCTTTCTTCCTCTGGGTTTTGCTATCCATTTGGAAACTGCTCTTTCATTTGGTCTAGGGGACCCCCTTCTGAGCCAGAACCCTTTGTTTTAGTCAGTGTGTGTTCCGGGGATATGAAAGTGTGCATTAACTTCGCTGTTCGTCATTGCCAAGGTGTTGTTTGAAGTTGCTAACTTTCCCTTCAGTGGGTATGCTAAATGCAAACAGAATGAAAAAGACCATCATTCCCTCCTAATTCTCCAACTAGGCTGAGTGAAAGTGACACACTTCCTTTGGGAGTGACAGAAGGTGACAAGAGGCAGCTGGGGCAGCAGCTGCTGCCGCACCAATATAATGACACTCTTGTCCGGCCTTGGGCCTCATTGTCCAGTTCACACCCTACAGTTTGAATTCTGAAGTTCTATCTTACCCAGAGGGGAGACCATGCGCCCTGGACTTTCCAGGAGAATTCCCTTTGTGAGTGTTCTGTCCCATTTGTATACTTGTGTTTTAATTTCAGATTTGAAAAAATGGTTTCTGTATCCATTCCATCAGTGGCAGGACTACAGTTCTTGACAAGTACACTGTTTTAATTTTGGATAAGTCTAAATAATTGGGTCATGAATAATTAAAATTTTTTCCTCCTTCTGTGGTGCATGTATGCATGTTAAGTCACTTTAGTCATGTCAGACCCTTTGCAACCCTATAAGCTATAGTCTGCCAGACTCCTCTGTCCATGGAATTCTCCAGGCAAGAATACTTGGGTTGCCATGTCCTCCTCCAGGGGATCTTCCTGGCCCAGGGATCAAACCTGCATCTCTTACATTGCCAGCATTTGGCAGGTGGGTTCTTTACAACTAGTGACACCTGGGAAGCCCCCCTTCTGTAGTACATACTTGCAGGCTTGGGAGGTAAGTGGAGACTTGTAGGAGTTTATACCTATTGTAAAATGCCCTTCCTAGGGCAGTCAAGTGAGAATTGGTAATATCTCCAGACTGTGTTCATGGAGTGCTGTCCATTGGCATTGAAGTTTTGAGACATAGAACTTCAGAGCTACAAGGAACCTCAAGGATCATCTCACTTCCACCTTTTATAGATAACATCACTGAAGCTCAAAAGGAGAAGTAATTTGTCCAAGGCCAAATACCAAGTCAGTGGTTGAAGTGGGATTCACACATGCACTTTCTATTAGAACCTGACAGTAGTTTTCAAACAAAACAGAGAAGGTCCAAGAGATGAAGGAAGTGTAGGGATATGAGCTAAGAAAGGGCTTGAGACTTAGAAACCATCAAAGGCAGAAAGGCTGTCCTTCCTTGGTGGACTATTCCCATCAGGAGCAGCTAAAGAGAGCTGAGTATGGAGCTACGTGCCCAGAAGAGATGAGACAGATTCAGTGCTATGGACAGGACCTTCATACTGTTCAGGGCAATTGATAAGGAGCCTGGGAAAGGGATTTGTTTTTCTAGACACTAACGATGCAAAAGGAAATGGCTCTGCCTTGATGAAAACATGGAAGACACAGGCTGTTATGGCAAGGAAGCTCAGGGAGACCCTGAGGGGAGATGACAAAGGGGGTCAACTGGCCCAAGCGGGCAACAGGGGACGGCTTGGAGGAGCATAAGATTTGAGACTGAGTCACTAACATGGAACTATTCTGTACAGAATACAGTCACTTAGATTCCACCAATAGGATATTTACTCTTCAGGTAGCAGCTCCCGAGCCTGTTCATCACTTTATAAGAGGAGACCATGTAGTATAGTGGGAAAGAGTGGAGAGTGTGATGTTGGACAGGTTTGAATCTGTATTCTGGCCTTACCTCTTGTGTGACACTGGACAAGTCACTGACCTTCTCTAAGCCTCATTTTCTTTGTCTTTAAAATGCAAGGAACTTCAAAAGATTTTTGACAAGTTTCCAATAAAATAAGACTTGGGAGAGTGCCTTGAACATAGCATGTACTCATACATGCTAGCTGTTATTAATAATGATCAGCTGAGAGTGAAAAGGGGCTTCCCAGGTGGCACTAGTGGTAAAGAACCCATTGCCAATGCAGGAGATGTAAGAGACACGGGTTCAGTTCCTGGACCAGGAAGATCCCCTGGAGGAGGGCATGGCAACCCACTCCAGTATTCTTGCCTAGAGAATTCCATGGACAGAGGAGCCTGGTAGGCTATAGTCCATAGGATCACAAAGAGTTAGACATGACTGAAGCAACTTGGTGCACATGCATGAGAGTGAAAGGGTCCACAGATTTCAGGCACAAAGTGGCTTGGTTCACTAAGTATGAGAGCACTTTCTCTCTCTGACATACACTCTCCTGATCTATAAAATGAATACAACAATAGCAATAACAATGCCTTAGTGTTGGTATCAGAGTCATACAGATGTGGGTGCAGTGTCTGATTCGTCAGGGTAGTAGTCATTACTAAACTAGGCTCAGAGTTTCCATAGATGAAAGAAAAAGGAAGAGCCAAATATAAGGACCCTGATCTTTTTCACCTTTTCCTCAGATGATGGCAGTGTAAAGATGCTAATCCAACTACAGAAACATGGCAGAGACTGTCCTCAACAGGAATCTCTAAGATAATTACAAATGCCCCTCTTCCTCTTTGGTTTGTTTAGAGTTGACCAGCATTCCCAGAAGAATTGCAAGCTCCTCTTGTACACCTCCCAAGGCTTCTCACACCAGAATCCCACCTAAGGTGGCCACAACAACACTTACCCTGTGGTTCCATCAACCATGTTTGATGGTGGTTTCATGAATCATCTCCAGAGGCCTTGCATCAGAGAGCCCACTTCCACCTCCAGTACTTGTGTTTGGAGTCCATAAGCATCAGTAGAGCCCCTACTGTGTGTAAGACTTTATACCTGACTCAGAGCAGATACTCAAATATTCATTGATGGATTGATTAATTGGTAACAGTGATTACTAGAGTTAATACAACATTCTCTACCTTCAAGGTACTGACATCTAGTGGGAAAGATTGATTCGTACAAAGTTAGTTTGCAGTTAATCTCTGATAAAGGTTATGTAAAAAGTACAGAAAGTGCAATTGGGACTAATTTCAACTGGAGGAAACTGAGAAAGCTCTTAAGAGAAGGAAGCATTTGATATAGACCTTGAGGCTAACTGAGATTTTGACAGCCAAAGGAAAGGATATTTCAGTCACAGAGAAGAGCAACTACAAGAAAGGAAGAAAGCAAGACGTTCTTATTGGTAAATGATAAATAGTGGAGTGTGTGTGTGTGTGTTCTCCCACATATGTGTGTGCATGTGTCCTGGGGTCAGATCATGGAGAACCATGATGGCCATGCAAATAATTTTGATCTTCACTTATGTGATAGGGGTCTGGGGAAGATTTTGAGAAAGAGAATGATGGGATTAACTAAATATTTTGAATTTTATTATGAGATAATGACACTTCAAAATCACTCAGATGTGTTTTCTACCATCACTAAAACTGCTAGGGTCAGGAGAAAAATTAGAAAGCTACTGGAGTTGGTTCACATAAACAATCAACTGACGAAAACAACTTTGAAGAGAAAGTTAATTGACAACTTCTGGGAGCTGGACTCCCAGTCTGATGACCAACATCTACCCTGGTAACATCAACATTATCCTTTTTGTTTAATGTGACACTAGTTGTCAACAACAGGATCCATACCTGCTGCACCAGAGGCTACTTCTGGCAGTGTTCACCAAACATTAACATTGACATTCAGCTTTATTTGAACTAAGTTTGAAAGAAAGGACTGCTCTCTAAGGTCCATTAGAGGGAATGCATCACAGATGAAGATGATAACACTGGTCTGAATTTCACAAAATACAGTTTCTGCCAGGTGTTATTCATTTCAACATTTAAAAAGGGTTCTGGGATCAAATAAGTATGGGAAATTAACAGCCAAGAAAAGTTTAACTATTTCCCTTGCTATAGAAACTCTTAGAACCTTCCCTATGTTCATATGTATTGTGACTCAAGAATCAAGAATACACAGCATTTTCCACACTTATTTGATCTCAGAACTCTTTGTTTTTGGATCAGCACATGGGACAACGGTTCTTTGGAATTCATGCTGGGTAATGCTGTTGCAGAGAACTGGATTAGATTCAAAACAGCATTTGAGGTTTAGGTCTTACAGATCACTGATGAGGGTGTTTGCTATAGATTGTGTCTCCCCACAATTCATATGTAGAAACCTAGAAACCTAATCTCCAAAGTGAGGGTATTTGGAGGTAGGTTATTGAGAGATGACTGGATCATGAAGGTGGAGCCCTCATGAATGGGATTAGTGCCCTTATAAAAGGCACCATGGAGAGCTCCCTTAGCCTTTTGGCTGTGTGAGGACACAGAGATAACAGCCATCTGTGAACCAGGAAGTGGGCTTTCACCAGAATTAGCTAGTGCCTTGATCTTGGACTTCCCAGTCTCCAGAACTATGAGAAAAAAGTGTTTGCTGTTTATAAATTACGCAATCTATATTTTTCTGTTATAGCAGCCTGAATGGACTGAGACAATGTTCTTATGTAGAGCAATTTCTACCCAGCTGCTCTCTGCTTCCTAGCATCAATGAGAACAACTCTTTTATACTAATTTCAGTATGTAAGTTTTGAAGACTAACTTCATCCTTGATTTTTCCAGGCAAACAATGCATTGTCTAACATTCTCTTTCCAGTCCTCTTATTTGATCTATTGCAACAATCTCTACGGAGAAGGCAATGGCACCCCACTCCAGCACTCTTGCCTGGACAAGCCCATGGACGGAGGAGTCTGGTGGGCCGAAGTCCATGGGGTCACTAAGAGTTGGACATGGCTGAGCGACTTCACTTTCACTTTTCACTTTCCTGAATTGGAGAATGAAATGGCAACCCACTCCAGTGTTCTTGCCTGGAGAATCCCAGGGACGGGGGAGCCTCATGGGCTGCCGTCTATGGGGTTGCACAGAGTCAGACACGACTGAAGCGACTTAGCAACAATCTCTAATATACCTTATGTCTATGTTGTCTCCTGTTTCCAAGTTGTCCTTAAGTATCATCCATTCCTAAAACATCAGTCTGATTGTGTTGTTACTCTGCTCAGAGTTATGATGACTTCCTCATACTTACTTTAAAAAGTAGCTGTCTATGGCATTCAAAGCCCATCCAACTCAGGCTTCAATCTATCTTAGCAACTTTCTTTGAGTTCCTCTGTCTCTCCCAACTTACATTATTGCCACGTTGCAATCAAACCTGGCCACTTGCTGTTCTCTCCTAATCTCCACTCTTTAAAACTTGTTACCTCCATCATTCTACAAAATCTGTTCTTTTTCAAGGAAAACCCAGTTCGAATACTTCTTCCTCCATTAAACTTTCCCCTGATTATATGCAAAGAAAGGGATTACTCTGCCATTTGATCTGAAGCACACTGAGTTCATAAACAAGCACTGATACTGGTACATCCTACTGTTATTTGTATATGGGTTCAGAACCTGGTCTTGCTACTTCCTATGGCAACCCACTCCAGTATTGTTGCTTGGAGAATCCCATGGACAGAGGAGCCTGGGCAGCTACAGTCCACGGGGTCGAAAAGAGTCGGACACGACTGAGCGACTTCACTCACTCACTCAGAACCTGGTCTTGCTACTTCCTAGCTGTATAAGATTGGGTAAGTCACTTTATCTTTTGAAAAATGGGACAATCTAGTTTCTACCAATAGGACTGTCGTGAAGATTACCTGAAGTAATACATGCAAAGCAGCTGGCTAACTTAATCAATGCCAATTTCCCACGTTGTATCATAATCTTAAATTGTAGGCTTCTTGCAGAAAGTAACCAACCCTGATTCCTATGCACCCCAGGCACCTAGCTCAGTGTCTGGCCCTGACAAGCACCTATGTTTTTGAGTGAATTGACGAGACTGGACGTGTGCTCTCTTGCCACCCTGCTGTATTGTGAAGCCAGGGTGAAGCTACCCTACCAGGCTAAACACACAGTTCTCTTACCTATGGCTCATCACTGCCCTTTAGTTTCAAGCATGACTGCTTGGAAGTTGGAGGATAAAGTCAGTTCTAATTTTAAAAATAACTTGGAAAAAACAACTCATTAAGACACAAATGAAGTCTCACTATAGTACAATGTGTCAATCCTGAGTCATATCGAAATTAATCAAAACGTCTTATTTTATATTCAGCTATCTACATAATTTTCCCTTTATTGTCACAGTTTTATTTTCACAGAGCAGATGTTATTCTCTTTGATAAATTGATCAAGACTGCCACCTATTCGCTATTCGGTTGAAATGCCTCACATGTGGCAGTCTTCCCATACTCGCTAAAATCTAGCAAGTTCCTTCTGAGAAATTGTCCTTCATCTCAGTGGATCCAGTGAGCTTATCTGGGGATGGGCTTGAGGATAGGGTCTGGGTCAAAGATCAACTCTTCTGATAAATGAAAAAATGTAATCTCACTGAGATACACACAGAGGTGTTTAAAGTAATAAGCCTGAGTACTAAAAACATCTCTGCATGGTTATTCTCTAATTAGAGTTGCCAGATAACATAGAGACCCCAAGTGAAATTTGAAAATCAGAGAAACAATGAATAATTTTTAAAATACAAGTATGTACCAAATATTGCATAGAACAAACTTACATGACAGTTTTCACTGTTTACCTGAAATTCAAACTTAACTGCGCACCCTGTATTTTGAGTTGCTAAATACGGCAACCCTGTTTACATGTCCCTGTTCCTATCCACTCTTGACCCTGAGGACCGCCAGCTTTGTGTCCTGGGAAGCTGATCAGAGATTGCAAAACTTGGGCTTCCTTGGCTCCCTGGCTTTCATTTGACTTTGGCCAGTGGGAAGTGCTGGGATGAGATATAAGGTGAAAGGAAAAAGAAGCCAACTACATTCCTCTCTCATTCATGCTTCTGGTAGTGACTACATTCATAATTAGTTATACATCCTGCTGGTAGCATCTCCTGCATGGTTCCAAGTTCTCTCCAGTTCTGGTCATTCCATTCCTTCCACCTGTCCCTTCAGGCTTAGAGATGAAAGGGCTTCCCACAGTCATAAATTCCTGGTGCTTTAGCATCCCATCAGTTCAGTCATTCAGTTGTGTCCAACTATTTGCAACCCCATGGACAGCAGCCTGCCAGACTTCCCTCAGTTCAGTTCAGTTCAGTCCTCAGTCATGTCCGACTCTTTGCGACCCCATGAATAGCAACACGCCAGGCTTCCCTGTCCATCACCAATTCCCGGAGTTTACCAAAACTCATGTCCATCGAGTTGGTGATGCCATCCAGCCATCTCATCATCTGTCGTCCCCTTCTCCTCCTGCCTCCAGTCCCTCCCAGCATCAGGGTCTTTTCCAATGAGTCAACTCTATGCATGAAGTGGCCAAAGTATTGGAGTTTCAGCTTTAGCATTAGTCCTTCCAATGAACACCCAGGACTGATCTGCTTTATTTTTTTTAATTAAATTTATTTATTTTAATTAGAGGCTAATTACTTTACAATATTGTATTGGTTTTGCCATACATCAACATGAATCCACCACAGGTGTACACGTGTTCCCAATCCTGAACCCCCCTCCCACCTGCCTCCCCACACCATCCCTCTGGGTCATCCCAGTGCACCAGCCCCAAGCTTCCTGTATCCTGCATCGAACCTGGACTTGTGATTTGTTTAGGATGGACTGGTTTGATCTCCTTGCAGTCCAAGGGACTCTCAAGAGTCTTCTCCAACACCACAGTTCAAAAGCATCAATTCTTCAGCACTCAGCTTTCTTCACAGTCCAACTCTCACATCCATACATGACTACTGGAAAAACCATAGCCCTGACTAGACGGACCTTTGTTGGCAAAGTAATGTCTCTGCTTTTTAATATGCTGTCTAGGTTGGTCATAACTTTCCTTCCATGGAGTAAGCATCTTTTAATTTCATGGCTGCAGTCACCATCTGCAGTGATTTTGGAGCCCAGAAAAATGAAGTCAGCCACTGTTTCCACTGTTTCCCCATCTATCTGCCATGAAGTGATGGGACCAGATGCCATGATCTTAGTTTTCTGAATGTTGAGCTTTAAGCCAACTTTTTCACTCTCCTCTTTCACTTTCATCAAGAGGCTCTTTAGTTCCTCTTCACTTTCTGCCATAAGGGTAGTGTCATCTCCATATCTGAGATTATTGAGATTTTTCCCGGCAATCTTGATTCCAGCTTGTGCTTCCTCCAGCCCAGTGTTTCTCATGATGTACTCTGCATAAAAGTTAAATAAGCAGGGTGACAATATACAGCCTTGACGTACTCCTTTTCCTATTTGGAACCAGTCTGTTGTTCCATGTCCTGTTCCAACTGTTGCTTCCTGACCTGCATACAGGTTTCTCAAGAGGCAGGTCAGGTGGTCTGCTATTCCCATCTCTTTCAGAATTTTCCACAGTTTATTGTGATCCACACAGTCAAAGGCTTTGGCATAGTCAATAAAGCAGAAATAGATGTTTTTCTGGAACTGTCTTGCTTTTTTGATGACCCATCGGATGTTGGCAATTTGATCTCTGGTTCCTCTGCCTGTTCTAAAACCAGCTTGAACATCTGGAAGTTCACGGTTCACATATTGCTGAAGCCTGGCTTGGAGAATTTTGAGCATTACTTTACTAGCGTGTGAGATGAGTGCAATTGTGCGGTAGTTGAGCATTCTTTGGCATTGCCTTTCTTTGGGATTGGAATGAAAACTGCCCTTTTCCAGTCCTGTGGCCACTGCTGAATTTTCCAAATTTGCTGGCATATTGAGTGCAGCACTTTCACGGCATCATCTTTCAGGATTTGAAATAGCTCAACTGGAATTCCATCACCTCCGCTAGCTCAAATCAAATAGCCCACAAAGTCTAGGGGCAAACTGACTCAGAAACATGTTTCTATAGGAGAAGGTGATTGCAAAGCCCCGTCCCTTGCTTTCAGCTTTCTTCCACTTTAAGCCAGCCCCTTTCCAATGCCGTCAAAGCTTACTTTGTGGACAATTCTTCTGCAGTCTCCTCTCCTGTTTATGGTCTAGTGTCCGTCACTTTGAACAGAAGAATTTGCCTCTACCCTCCAGTGTGCCTGGCTCACTGACCCTGATCACCTGCTTTGACAGTGGGGGCTATACCACTAGCACTTCCTGCTCCAGACCCAAACCAGTCCCCTGACCCAGAACCACTAGTTTGGTTAACTAGCCTCACTCACTGTGAGAAAGAGCTTTGGAAAATTTCTGTGAACCTCTAATTCCACAGAACTCTTGTTACCATAGCAACAAAAATAAGCTGACAGCTGCCTTCTAATCCCTGAGCCTGGTGAACATGGAAGTGATGGAGAAAACACAGACCTCTAGAGCAGGTGCCAAAATTCTCTCATCAGTTGGTTGAGGAGGGCAAAGCTGTTTACCCTGAGCTGTTGAGGGCTGATGCAGCCTCAGTTCTGTCCCGCTTTCCTATAGAAAGAAAAATAGGGGCAACATATTAATAGTTAAACTGCCTCTATCAATCCCTGGGTTGGGAAGAGACCCTGGAGAAGGGAAAGGCTACCCACTCCAGTATTCTGGCCTGGAGAATTCCATGGACTGTATAGTCCATGGGGTCACAAAGAGTCGGACATAACTGAGCGACTTTCACACACTTCATGTTATTGTGCCCACTAAGCAGATTAGAGTACAAAGCTCCAGGAAGTTTAAGAAATTTGACAAAATCATATGACTAGGAAGTGATAGAGTTGAGAATTAAAGACAAAATTTTTTTGTTAAAATTTTTTTTAGATGGGGAAACAATGGAAACAGTGACAGACTTTCTTTTCTTGGGCTCCAAAATCACTGCAGATGGTGACTGCAGCCATGAAATTAAAAGACGCTTGCTCCTTGGAAGAAAAGCTATGACCAATCTAGACAGCACATTAAAAAGCTGAGACATTACTTTGCTAACAAAGGACTGTCTAGTCAAAGCTACGTTTTTTTTCAGTTGTCATGTATGGATGTGAGAGTTAGCCTGTAAAGAAAGCTGAGTGCTGAAAAATTGATGCTTTTGAACTGTGGTGTTGGAGAAGAGTCTTGAGAGTCCATTGGACTGCAAAGAGATCCAACCAATCAGTCCTAAAGGAAATCAGTCCTGAATATTCATTGGAAGGACTGATGCTGAAGCTGAAGCTCCAATACTTTGGCCACCTAATGCGAAGAAATAACTCACTGGAAAAGACCCTGATGCTAGGAAAGATTGAAGGCAGGAGGAAAGGGGACGACAAGAAAATGAGATGGTTGGATGGCATCACCCACTCGATGGATATGAGGTTGAGCAAGTTCCGGGAGTTGGTGATGGACAGGGAAGCCTGTTGTGCAGTAGTCCATGGGGTAGCAAAGAGTCAGATGTGACTGAGCGACTGAACTGACTGACTGATTGTTTTAAGCAGCATCACTTGTTTATGGACACCTAGGAAACATGATTTGGTGGTGGTGGTGGGACTGGAAAGGAAGAAATTTACACTGTACTTAACAGATTAAAAAAAAACATTGTTAATAATAATAACAATAGCTAATAATTGCTCGCTCTGTGCCAAGCACAGTTTAAGCACTTAACATGTATTATTGTTTTTATTTAACCCTCACAAAAATTCTACCAGGTAGTTATTATGAGTACCCTCATTTGACAGATGCAGAAAGTGAGGATCATAGAGGTTGGGTAATACACCCAAGATAACACAGCTAATAAATGGCAGAGTAGAGACTCAAACCCAAATCTTTCTGACTTCAAATCCCATGTTCTTAACCTCTCCTCTTTATTTATTAATAACAAGTTTAAAATTCCTGCTGGTCAACTTGGGAGTTGTTTGATGACACTGCTTAGGAAAACATAACTGACAGAGTCAGCTGATGGCTCTGCCTCTGAGAAGGGAAGTTTCTGTCCTATGCTACATGCTTGACATGTGTGACACCACGTAGAACAGATCACCTGGGGCATACAGTCCCAGTACAGCTGATTCTAGGAAATGTCACAGCCATCCAGCATCAGAGAACCAGGGCACTTCAGTCCTTGATCCAGGCTGCATCTACTTCCCAAACTTTCCAATGCATATATTGGCTGCCAATTACACGGAGAATGGCTGGATCTACCCTGGATTCTGGGGGGGTTGACCAACTTGGTAGCTCATGTCAGCCCTCATCCGTGGGTGGGGTGATGTCTGTGTTTGGGGCAGGAGGAACCTGCCAGTCACAAGCCACCCTTGTATAGCTCAGCTTGAGGGATTGCTCTGAGTGAATAGTGCCACCGTCCACATTCCTATCATCCTTGACCTTGTGACTAGAAACTTACAATGTTTCATCTCACTGTTTATGTAGGCAGCAAGGGGACAGTTGGCACTTAGTATCCATATCACACTCTTATGATTGGAGAATCTCTCACCGTTAGCCTTGGTTAGAGGCAGGGCTCCAGATCCCATGAAGCAGTGGACCCCAACCTTTTTGGCACCAGGGATCAGTTCTGTGGAAGACAATTTTCCCACTGCCCAAGGATGGTTTGGGGGTGATTCAAGCACATTACATTTATTGTGCACTTTATTTTTATTATTATTACATCAGTTCCACCTCTGAGCATTAAGCATTCGATCCTGGAGATTGGGGACCCCTGGCATAAAGGAAACTGAAAGGGCAAGATAATCACTCATTCTGCCCATGGGACCAAGTCATAGCCATATAATCTGTACTAGACCAATCAAGTATTCTCAGTCTCTCAAGCAAATGGCACAAAGAAACAGGCATTTTGGAAACTACCCAATGGTGGGAGCAGTAGCAAGAACATCAGCAATGAGAGCATCTCCCTAACCAGCTGGTTCCTGGAGTTTGACCTTAAAAGGTTGTGCTAGATGAACACTTGTAACTGAGCAGCCCTGTCAGTCACAAGTCATCCCCAAAGAGTTCAGCTTGAACAATCTGTCAAGTGACTGTAGCCAACAAATACCTACTACTCACATTCCCGTCATCCTCTGTCTTATCTGAATGGAAACCTACAATGCACCACTCTGCCATGTACTGGGCAGCACGGGAAGTGTAGACTGCTCAGCATCTACACTCCACTCCTATGTTAGCTGGGACTCTGACCACTGAGCTTCACTCGGGTCTTCTCCCACCCTGGTTTGCCAGCATTGACACTGACTCCCAACATCTTTCCCGTAAATTCTTTCTTTCTTAACCCAACCAGAGACAGTTTCTGTTGTTTGCAATCAAAAATCCTGACCTGATGGCCTGAAAATTTACTTTTGCATCTGATGATGCCTGTATGACTCTCTTTCCACAGCGCCCTGACATTCTTGGAGCCTTGAACAAACACTCTGAAAGCCAAATGATTTGAACTAAGAAAGAAGGATTTTTTTCCCCACATTAGAACTGCAGCTGACTTGGTGCTTAGGGGCACATCTACTTTCTATTCAGTCTCTTTTTCCTGCCTCCTCCCTTACCACACTGCTCACTACTTCCCCTGTCTGAGCCACCAGGGAAGCCCTGCCAACCTGCAATCAAACCTTCAGCTTTTATTTCCCTTCCCTCCTGGAACCTTCCTGACTAAGCATAGGCTGGGTGAGGTGGCCCTCTTCCTCCCTCAGGGCCTTCACCTTGCTTAGCACCTGATCACACTGATGTAATTGTATGCCTAGATTACTGAATTGACTTACATATTAGACAGGTTGCTCCTTAAGGGTAGAATCATGTATTTCATCCTCATGTTCTCAGAAGCCAAGGTACTACTGGACATAGAGTGCTGCTGCTGCTAAGTTGCTTCAGTCGTGTCCGACTCTCTGTGACCCCATAGACGGCAGCCCACCAGGCTTCCCCGTCCCTGGCATTCTCCAGGCAAGAACACTGGAGTGGGTTGCCATTTGATGCCTGCAAAATATATGACAAAGGAATGAATACAGTGTCACACACATACCCCAAAATAAAATCACTGTTAAGAGTCAGAGGGCCAGATCTTCTGGGATAATCAGGAAGAAACATTCATCAGATCCTCAGCTTCCCAGATATGTTAAGCAGAACAGGGAGCTCCAGGGAACTATTGCAGCCTTCACATCATAATCTTTAGGGTTGTAATAGTTTGCTATTGCCACTATAACAGATTACCACAAAGTTAGTGTCTTTAAGCAACAAATTTATTATCTGATGATAGTGGAGGTCAGAATTCCAAAATGGGTCTCCCTGGGTGAAAATCAAGGTGTCGTTAGGGTTATGCTGCTTCTGGAAGCTCTAGGGAAGAATCCATTTCTTTGCCTTTCCAGCTTCTAGAGGCTGCTCACATTTCTTGGTGCATGGCCTTCTTCCTCCATTTTGAATTCAGCAACATTGCATTTTCTGTGTTTCTAGTTTACTCCTTCATATGTGTAGTATTTCTCTGTCTTTTCATTATTTCTTTTAACTTATTGTATTGGAGATCTCCTTTTCCCAGGCTTCAAGGAAAGTTGAAATCTTTCCTTGAAGAAGGTTGAATTCTTTCTTCCTTTTGGTTTCTGCCCTCTTAAGGTCGGTCCAATGTTTGTGTGAGCTTTGTATAGGGTGACATTTGTGCTGAGTTTTTGTTTGTTTGCTTGTTTTTCCTCCGATGGGCAAGGCTGAGTGAGGTGGTCCTCCTGTCTGCTGATGATTTGGTTTGTATTTGTGTTTTCTTTGTTGTTTAGATGAGGCATCCTGCACAGGGTGCTACTAATGATTGGGTGATGCTGGGTCTTGTAATCAAGTGGTTTCCTTTGTGTGAGTTCTCACTATTTGATACTCCCTAGGGTTAGTTCTCTGGTAGTCTAGGGTCTTGGAGTCAGTGCTCCCCACTCCAAAGGCTCAGGGCTTGATCTCTTTTCTGTTTTCCAGTCTGTCTTGGACTCAGCCAGTGAGGCATGGAAGATTCCCAGTGAACAAATTAAAGACAAACACTTTCTCCTCAGGGTCGAGGGCCCCTGTCTTCTGTCCTTGTAAGTTGCTTGGGTTATCTGGTTTTCTTTAATTAACAATCATCTTTTGATGTTCTGATTACCTGCCCTTTGTTGCGAAACTTCTATATAATCCAGCACCTCCTTTACCTCCTTGGAGCAGTCCTCTCAGGGTCACTTGAGATGCTGCCTCCCAGGCTTGAAGTCTAGATCTCTGGCTCATTATAAAAGATTAAACTCAGAAACAGCCATATGGGAGGGGTGCAGAGGGCAAGGTCTGAGAGGAGAGGGCTCTTTCCAGGCTGCCATTCTCCCCAAATCTCCACATGGTTACCAATCTGAAAATCAACATTGCATTTTCAAATCTATCTCTTACTCAGACTTTCCTGCTTTCCAGTTACAGGGATGCCTGTGGTTAGATTGAGCTGACACAGATAATCCAGGATAATCTCTCCATCCCAAGATCTTTAACTTGGTCATACCTGCAAAATCCCTACTGCCACATAAAAGTAATATACTCATAGAAGCTGCGGATTAGAACATGGACATTTTGGGGAGATCATTATACTGCCATCTAATCCTTTCTCTATCAGAACCACCTAGAAGAATTTCAGTGTTCATAATGCTGGATCTCTGGAAGCACCTAGAATTTGCTCTGACAATAAGTGAAAGCAAATTTTCATGAAGTGTCAAAGTTGATCAGAATATCTTATGATGCATGTGGCATAGCTAATGTTTTTTCCTCAGTTTTATTGACTTATAATTGACAAATAAAATTTGACATATTTACAGTGAAAATGTGACAGTTATATGTATAAGTGATTAGCACAGCAGGTTATTAATACATCCATCATCTCACAGTTACCTTTTCTGTGGTCAGAATGCTTAACATCTACTCTCTTAGCTAATTTCAAGTATACAGTACAGTATTATTAATTATAGTCAGCATGATGTATTTTATATCCTCAGAACTTATTCATCTTAGTACTGGAAGTTTATATGCTTTGACCAATATCTTCCCATTTCCCCCACCTCCCAACCCCTGGTAACCACACTGACCTTTTTATTCTCTGTTTCTATGAGTTTGGATTTTTTTTTCATTCTACATATAAATGGGATCATAAAGTATTTGTCATTATGTGTCTGGTTTATTTCACTTAGCATAATGCTCTCCAGGTCCATCCATATTATTATCAAGATGCCCTTCCTTTTTATGGCTGAATAATATTCCATTGTATAGACCACATTTTGTTTATCCATTCATCCATTGATAGTCACTTAGGTTGCTTCAGTATCTTGGCCATTGTGAATAATGCTGCAATGAACACGGAGTGCAAATGTCCATTCAAGATGCTGATTTTGCTTCCTTTGGTTATATCCCCAGAAATGGTATTGCTGGATCATATGGTAATTCTATTTTTAATGCTGGGGGAAAACAATACATATATTATGGGAATCCCAGAAGGAGAAGTGAGAGAAAAATGGGCCAAAAACTTTTCAAAATGAATAACGGCTGAAAACTTTCCAGACCTAGGGAGCAATATGGACATCCAGTTATACGAAGCTCTTAAAGATTCAACCCAGTGTGTCTTTCAATGAGGCACATTATAATAAAACTGTTAAAAATCAAAGAAAAGCAGAATTTTGAGAGTAGCAAAATAAAAGAAATGTCTCACAAGAAAACTCTAAAGCTATCATCAAATATCTCAGCAGAAATCTTGAGATGCTATATTCAGAATTTGGTCTCTCTCTCTCTTTTACTGCATCTCTTTACTCTGCTTCCTTCTGAGTACTCTTTACTCTTCAAACAAGCTTTCTTCATGTATCAGGGAAAATGGCTGCCTTTACATCTGCCCAGCTTAGCAACTACGGAGACAAAGTTAGCCTTCCTTGTTGTGGGGGGCGGGGGGGTGGCCGTGGGGGTGGCAGGGGGGAGTTGGTGGCAGTAGCAGAGCATTCATTACTTCTACATTTTAATCAAACTCTCCAAGTGGTTCTGACGCATGCTAAAGTTTGAGAATAACTGCCCCAGGAGATTCAATATACATTTGCCTTCGCTATCCTTAAAGAATTTCTGTAAGAGTTGGAATTGCAAGTAAGGATTAAGGACACGATGGGATTTCAAAAATAAAGACACTTTTGGTTTCCAATGATATTCTAATAGTGAAAATCAGAAGTTTCAACAATTTTAGAAACTATTTTTAATATTCTTACCTGAGTTCAATGTGGAATAAGTGTGTCTTCATTAAATACAGAACCAAGCTTTTCCCTCCAAAACTTTATTTTCTAGCCTATTACAAAATCTGGACATTACCGGGAAATGTCATTTTGATAACATACATGGCAGTCTTCAGAGAAAGTCTTTTTTGCCTGAATTTCAATACCACAGGTTTCCTTTGTAATCACATGTTATTCTTTTATTCATCCACTAGTGGACACTGTTGAGCTTCCGAACTTAACAGCTATTTCTGATGGGATGGTGAAGAGGCAAAAGAGGAGACATGAATGGGGAAATAAAATCTGAATAAATACAGCAAAGTCTTTCTACAACCTTGTTTATTTGCCATGTAACAGGCTAATAAATATTATGTCAATCATATTTAGAATAACAAACAATGTCAGAAACAGCTAAACGGATATTGCTCACAGAGAAATTTTTACAGCAGGGAAGCACTGTTTGATGGCTCATGACATAACTACACTACAAAACAGTATTCTATTCCTCAGGGAAATCACATGCCTCATTTTAATGAAAATTATTTTACTTTCCTAGTTTCCATTTCTTCCAAATACTTTTCTTTAATATGAGAATGTTGTCAATATTTTCATCAAGATTCAAACCAAATACTGAAAAAGTAGAAGATAACAAGCTATCATTAAAAGGTAGTTTTGTGATCAGAAGTTTGAGGCAAAAGACAATGAATGGATTTTAAGTAATTTATATAATTTATTTTATTTTAATGAATGGAATTTTGAGCTCATCATCTAAATTATAAGAACTTCTGTAAAGAGAATCTAAAGTTATTTCATTCTGAGCTATCATTATGCTGTGCAAACAATTACTTTATAACACTGGAGGTAACATTTTTAAATAGGAGGATTATAAGCTCTGAAATGACCTAGGAATGAACACTATTCCTGCTGCTTGCTAGCTGTCCGACTTTCGGCAAGTTACTTGGCTTCTATGATCCTCTATTTTTTCATCTATAAGAGTGGGAGTAAATAATACATCCCTAGCAAGTTAATTGTGAGAATTAGTGAGATAATGTACAGATGGTAAATAATAGAGTCCATATTAATTCCCATATCCTTTTATTCAAGACCATGTTTTAACTACCATATTAAAATGCCTTCATCTCCAATGTTACGAATTAAAACAATGATATTAGAAATTGAGATTGCACAAAAGACATGTTAAGTGAATTTATTTTTCATATTTAGTAGCAAGTTGATCTTTACCAAGTTCAGTTCAGTCGCTCAATCATGTCCGACTCTTTGCCACCCCATGGACTGCAGCACGTCAGGGTTCCCTGTCCATCACCAACTCCCAGAGCTTACTCAAACTCATGTCCATTGAGTTGGTAATGCCATCCAACCATCTGATCCTCTGTCGTCTCCTTCTCCTCCTGCCCTCAATCTTTCCCAGCATCAGGGTCTTTTACAACGAGTCAGTTCTTCACATCAAGTGGCCAAAATATTGGAGTTTCAGCTTCAGCATCAGTCCTTCCAATGAATATTCAGGACTGATTTCCTTTAGGATGGACTGGCTGGATCGCCTTGCAGTCCAAGGGACTCTTAAGACTCTTCTCCAACACCACAGTTGAAAAGCATCAATTCTTCGGCACTCAGCCTTCTTTTATAGTCCAACTCTCACATCCATACATGACTACTGGAAAAACCATAGCTTTGACTAGACAGACCTTTGCTGGCAAAGTAATGTCTCTGCTTTTTAATATGCTGTCTAGGTTGGTCATAACGTTTCTTCCAAGGAGTAAGTGTCTTTTAATTTCATGGCTTGAGTCACCATCTGCAGTGATTTTGGAGCCCAAAATAATAAAGTCTGTCATTGTTTCCATTGTTTCCCTATCTATTTCCCATGAAGTGATGGGACCAGATGCCATGATCTTAGTTTTCTGAATGTTGAGCTTTAAGCCAACTTTTTCACTCTCCTCTTTCACTTTCATCAAGAGGCTCTTTACTTTCTGCCATAAGGGTGGTGTCATCTGCATATCTGAGGTTATTGATATTTCTCCCAGCAATCTTGATTCCAGCTTGTGCTTCATCCAGCCCAGCATTTCTCATGATATACTCTACATATAAGTTAAATAAGCAGGGTGACAATATACAGCCTTGATGTACTCCTTTCCTGATTTGGAACCAGTCTCTTGTTCCATGTCCAGTTCTAACTGTTGTTTCTTGATCCGCATACAGATTTCTCAGGAGGCAGGTCAGGTGGTCTGGTATTCCCATCTCTTTAGAATTTTCCAGTTTGTTGTGATCCACACAGTCAAAGGCTTTGGCATAGTCAATAAAGCAGAAATTGATGCTTTTCTGGAACTCTCTTGCTTTCTCGATGATCCAACGGACATTGGCAATTTGATCTCTGGTTCCTTTGCCTTTTCTAAAACCAGCTTGAACATGTGGAAGTTCACGGTTCATGTATTGCTAAAGCCTGGCTTGGAGAATTTTGAGCATTACTTTACTAGCGTGTGAGATGAGTGCAATTGTGCGGTAGTTTGAACATTCTTTGGTATTGCCTTTCTTTGGGACTGGAATGAAAACTGACCTTTTCCAGTCCTGTGGCTACTGTTGAGTTTTCCAAATTTGCTGGCATATTGATCTTCACTAAAGAGACCCCAAATTTTCACTGTACTAAAGACCCACACCCACAAAATAAGATCCAATAAATTTAAAAAGATGGAAGCAACCTAGATGTCCATCAGCAGATGAATGGATAAGAAAGCTGTGGTACATATACACAATGGAGTATTACTCAGCCATTAAAAAGAATACATTTGAATCAGTTCTAATGAGGTGGATGAAACTGGAGCCTATTATACAGAGTGAAGTAAGCCAGAAGGGAAAACACCAATATAGTACACTAACGCATATATATGGAATTTAGAAAGATGGTAACAATAACCCTGTATACGAGACAGCAAAAGAGACACTGATGTATAGAACAGGCTTATGGACTCAGTGGGAGAGGGAGAGGGTGGGAAGATTTGGGAGAATGGCATTGAAACATGTGAAATGTCATGTATGAAACGAGATGCCAGTCCAGGTTCAATGCATGATGCTGGATGCTTGGGGCTGGTGCACTGGGATGACCCAGAGGGATGGTATGGGGAGGGAGGAGGGAGGAGGGTTCAGGATGGGGAACACATGAGAAATAAAGGAATAAAAAATTAAAAAAAAAAAAGATGGAAATCATACAAAATATCTTCTCTGACCACATGGAATAAATCTAGAAATCAATAACAAGGAAAACTGGGAGATTCATGATGACATAGAATAAAGCTTGAAATCAATAACAAGGAAAACCAGAAGGCTCATAATTATGGGGAAATGAAATACCATATTCTTTACCAAGAGATCAAAAGAGAAATCCCTGGAGGAATTAGAAAATATTTAGAGGTGTGTGAAAACAGAAAACAATAAATACATAAGTGTATGTGATACATTGAAATAAAAACCCAGAGGGAAATTTTCAGATGTAAATGCCTACATTAAAAAGAAGAAACATCAAATCAATAACCTAACATTGCACCTTAAGCAATGAGTTAAAGAAGAGCAAGGTGAACTGAAAGCTACCAGAAGGAAAGAAGCAGTAGATTACAGTTAGATGAAACAGAGAATGGAAAAACAACAGAGATAAACAACAAAATAAAAGTTGTTTTTTGAAAAGATCAATACAATGGACAAACTTTTAGTTAGAATGACTAAAAAAGAGAGAGAAGATAAAATATTAATAACTAAACTCAGAAGTGGAAGTAGGGACCTTACTACAGACCTTACAGATACAGATTATAAAAGAATACTCTGATCAATTATAGACCCACAAATTAGATAGCCTAGGTGACATGAGCGGAGAAGGCAATGGCACCCCACTCCAGTACTCTTGCCTGGAAAATCCCATGGATGGAGGAGCCTGGTAGGCTGCAGTCCATGGGGTCGCTAAGAGTCGGACACGACTGAGCCATTTCCCTTTCAATTTTCACTTCCATGCACTGGAGAAGGAAATGGCAAGCCACTCCAGTGTTCTTGCCTGGAGAATCCCAGAAATGGGGGAGCCTGGTGGGCTTCCGTCTATGGGGTCGCACAGAGTTGGACACGACTGAAGCGACTTAGCAGCAGCAGCAGCAGATCATATGAGCAAATACTGAGTAAGGATGTGGAATATGAAACCGAATCTGCTTGATTCTATACCTCTGTCCAAATCTACTGTCCCTCATATGAAGTCTGATGAGAGAAACGACTGGAGAGAAAATGTTTGGTTTCTAATAATGAGTATGTTCGCTTCCCATTTAGCAATAGTGAGAACTATACTAATGACTGGGTTTCCTTCTGTACCTTCACCACTCAAAAGTTAAAAACGAAATTTGAGGCTCAATCACAGAAATCATATTGGCCCTCATGCTTGGGGGTATTTGAAGGATTTTCTTTTCTTAGACTGAATTTTCCATTTTTATTTCTATTTTTATTATTAGTTCTGTGTGATTATTTTTTGTTATAAGACACAAAATCTTTTGTGGCTAAAAAGCAAACAAAACAAAGCAAAAAATCATGGATACATAGAACAGAATGGTGACTGACAGAGGTCAGGGGCCTGGGGAGTGGGCGAAACAGGTGAAGGGGGTCAAGAGGCACAAACTTCCAGTTATGTAAGTCACAGGGATATGATAAACAGCATGATGACTATCAGTTCAGTTCAGTCACTCAGTCGTGTCTGACTCTTTGCAACCCCATGAATCACAGCACGCCAGGCCTCCCTGTCCATCACCAACTCCCGGAGTCCACTCAGACTCATGTCCATCGAGTCAGTGATGCCATCCAGCCATCTCATCCTCTGTTGTCCCCTTCTCCTCCTGCCGCCAACCCCTCCCAGCATCACAGTCTTTTCCAATGAGTCAACTTTTCGCATGAGGTGGCCAAAGTACTGGAGTTTCAGCTTTAGCATCAGTCCTTCCAAAGAAATCCCAGGGCTGATTTCCCCCAGAATGGACTGGTTGGATCTCCTTGCAGTCCAAGGGACTCTCAAGAGTCTTCTCCAACACCACAGTTCAAAAGCATCAATTCTTCGGCACTCAGCCTTCTTCACAGTCCAACTCTCACATCCATACATGACCACAGGAAAAACCATAGCCTTGATTAGATGGACCTTTGTTGGCAAAGTAATGTCTCTGCTTTTGAATATGCTATCTAGGTTGATCATAACTTTCCTTCCAAGGAGTAAGCGTCTTTTAATTTCATGGCTGCAATCACCATCTGCAGTGATTTTGGAGCTCAAAGAAATAAAGTCTGACACTGTTTCCACTGTTTCCCCATCTATTTGCCATGGAGTGGTGGGACCGGATGCCATGATCTTCGTTTTCTGAATGTTGAGTTTTAAGCCAACTTTTTCACTCTCCTCTTTCACTTTCATCAAGAGGCTTTTGAGTTCCTCTTCCCTTTCTGCCATAAGGGTGGTGTCATCTGCATATCTAAGGTTATTGATATTTCTCCCAGCAATCTTGATTCCAGCTTGTGTTTCTTCCAGCCCAGCGTTTCTCATGATGTACTCTGCATAGAAGTTAAATAAGCAGGGTGACAATATACAGCCACAACGTACTCCTTTTCCTATTTGGAACCAGTCTGTTGTTCCATGTCCAGTTCTAACTGTTGCTTCCTGACCTGCATACAGGTTTCTCAAGAGGCAGGTCAGGTGGTCTGCTATTCCCATCTCATTCAGAATTTTCCACAGTTTATTGTGGTCCACACAGTCAAAGGCTTTGGCATAGTCAATAAAGCAGAAATAGATGTTTTTCTGGAACTCTCTTGCTTTTTTGATGATCCAGCAGATGTTGGCAATTTTATCTCTGGTTCCTCTGCCTTTTCTAAAAACAGCTTGAACATCAGGAAGTTCATGGTTCACGTATTGCTGAAGCCTGGCTTGGAGAATTTTGAGCATTACTTTACTAGCATGTGAGATGAGTGCAATTGTGTGGTAGTTTGAGCGTTCTTTGGCATTGCCTTTCTTTGGGATTGGAATGAAAACTGACCTTTTCCAGTCCTGGCAGCCATGATGACTATAGCCAATAATATTTTACAGTATATTGGAAAGTTGCCAAGACAATAAATAACGTTGTATGGTGATGAATGGTAAGTAGACTTATTGTGGTGATTATTTCATAATGTATCAGGCTTCCTTGGTGGCTCAGACGGTAAACAATCTGCCTGCAGTGAGGAAATTCGGGTTCAATCCCTGGGTCGGGAAGACCCCCTGGAAAAGGGAGTGGTGACCCACTCCAGTATTCTTGCCTGGAGAATTCCATGGACAGAGGAGTCTGGTGGGCTACAGTCCAAGGGCTCACAAAAAGTTGGACACACCTGCTCAGCTTAGCTGAAGTAAGGAGGATAGGGAAAGGGAAGATATTGTACATGTGGAGCAATAAGGGAGACAGAAAATTCAAGGGAATTCAAGAACTACGTGGAAGGGAAGGTCAGCTGACAAACACTGATGCTCTCCTTCCAAAGTGTAGGACTGTGATTGGAACGAAGCTGCCCAGCCAGTGAATCTAGTTCCCAGACACCTTGAACCTTCATAGAGCCATGAAACTAGTTTTCACAAATGGAATGTGGAGAAACTGATGTGTGTTACTTGCAGGCCAAAGTAGATAAAAGGAGGTGTGCCTTCCTCCTGGTCTCTTTCCCCAT
Organism: Bos indicus x Bos taurus; assembly: GCF_003369695.1. Lineage (NCBI taxonomy): Eukaryota > Metazoa > Chordata > Mammalia > Artiodactyla > Bovidae > Bos > Bos indicus x Bos taurus. The sequence continues at coordinate 124,379,702 of NC_040105.1, forward strand.
CCACCAGCTGAATGGGGAGGGGTGGGACTCCAAGGACCTAGAAGAGTGCACAGCCATAAGATGTAAGGAGCCTCAGTCCCTGAGTGTGCACAGGTGGAAAGACACATCACTAGAAGCACCTGTGTTAGACGTGAAACGTGTGAGAAAGGGTAATTGTATTAAGCCATTGCGAATGCTATCTGTCCCTTAACTGATATATCCAGAGACCATACTCTGACCAGGCCTTACGATCACTGGAACTGGATCAAAGACAGCTCTGGGAACCTCGAGAGCCGGAATTTTGGGATTTTTTTCTCTAGTGCTATATGATTAATCTGACTCATGTATAATCTGATCTTTGTGTTCGTTCTCACTTGTCTCACTTTCTTCTGGCTTTCTTCCCACTTTTCTCTATTTTTGTCAATGACATAGCTACAGCCTACTCATAGTTCTTGTTGCCTTATGACTTCAGCTTGCTCCTGGGCCCTCATGAGCCCTTCTCTTTGGGCCTTTCACACCTTAGATTCCCACTGCTGCCTAGTTCTCTTTATATTTCCTGTAGCTAGAACCTGAAGGTCTAGTTTATTCCTGTTGACTAGAGTTGTCAGTGCCAGGCCACCTCATAGGCTAATGGCTGGTTTAATGGATGGCTGCTCTTCAGCCAGGTTTCTACCTTCAATAAGCTGTAGTGTATGGATGGAGAGACAGGTGAGGATGAGATCATGGGGCATCAAACCTGGCTACTTAGGACTGGCCCATTAGCATGGGCTGTGAGGGCTGTGGGAATGGCAGAAACTGTGATTGTTCAGCACAGAAAGTCTGGCAGGAGAGAAATCTCCCCCCAGCCCTAGCAGCTAGATGCACTATCTGCAAAGCCCAAAAGTCTAAAAGGATTCAGCCCCACTAGCTGGCAGAGCCTGTTATAAGTCTCACTACCCTAAGCTCAGACACTGTCATGCTCAAGTCTCATCCACGGCCATGTAGAACACACGCCATAAATCTACGTCACCGTGTCAATTAGGAACTTCTACTACTATCCTGCAGGGCAGTAGAGCTGCCCTGAATTGCAGCTCATTTGGCTCAAACCATGACCCCCGACCATGCACCTGTGAGCCCTCCTCACCAGAAGATGGACACTGCTCCAGGTTCTCCAGCCACAGTCTGGGCTCCTATTCCAGCAAACCAGACTACCCTGAACGCTTTCCTCTCTCTTTTCTCACCTCAAGGGTCATAACTGTCGGGTGCCATACCCCACTGGGCTTCTTTGGACAGCAACACTGGTCTGGAGGGAGCCCAAGCCCACTTTTTCTCTCTGTCCACCATGATTTAGATTGCATTCAGTCAGTGCATGGACAGAAAAGGACTTGGCCAAAGTTCCAGGTAGATGTGTTAATCAGCTCAGCCCTGGACAAAGAGGTAAACCGGCAAGGAGGAACAATGGCTGACAGGAGATAATATGATGGCCAACATAGAGAGCGAGTGATATTTCACCCCAAGTTAAGCAAACTGAGTAGCACAAGGTCATGACTGTGTCTGTAATTTCTCTAGGAGAAGGAGGGATAGAAAGTAGCATTTATTGTTGAGCAGTGATTCTAAGCCAGGCAGTGTGCCAGCTGCTTTACACATGTTTTATTTAATCTTCACAACAATGCAATAACTCGTACCATCACTCATTTTAAAGATGAGGAAATTGAGGTGCAGAGAACATTTGTGGCCTGTCCATGATTATATGGCCAGAAAGAGACAATACAGGAACTGAAATCTTGTATCAGATTTAAAAATGAATGCATTCTGCTCAGTACTGCATCATATAACTTGTTCATAGCATGTATTTGGCTGCAGTAAAAAATGGTTTTGAATGGCTGCCTGCACCACCTGTAAGTTCTTTTAGTGATAGGATAAGGGTGGTGCCCTCAAAGAAGTGAAAGGCAAACGTCACCCCTCAGAGAAACCTGGTGTTTTGAACAATGATCTTTTCTCTCTCCCAGATTCTTTTCTGTATGGTGGCAGGCACCAGAAAAGTGTTCCAACAGCCTGGGGAGATATCTGCTCAAGGAGCTCTTTGGAGATGGTCCTGCGGGTAGTGGGCTTCCCTGATAGTTCAGTGTAAAGAATCTGCCTGTAATGCAGGACCCCCTGGTTCGATTCCTGGGTTGGGAAGATCCCCTGGAGAGGGGATAGGCTACCGACTCCAGTATTCTTGGGCTTCCCTGGTGGCTCAGCTGGTAAAGAATCTGCCTACAATGCAGGAGACTCCAATTCAATCCCTGGGTTGGGAAGATCCCCTGGAGAAGGGAAAGGCTAACCATTCCAGTATTCTGGCCTGGAGAATTCCATGGACTGTATAGTCTGTGGGGTTGCAAAGAGCAACTGAGTGACTTTCAATTTCACTTTCTTTCACCTGGGGGTAATAGGTAGCAATGTGACTATGCTTCCATGTGTAATCTCTTAATCATATTCACTCATATTGTCCAGCTCTCTTTTACTTATTTTTTAGACCATGTGCTGTGTTGTGCTTAGTCATTCAGTCATGTCCGACTCTTTGCAACCCCATGGACTGCAGCCTGCCAGGCTCCTCTGTCCATGGGATTCTCCAGGCAAGGATACTAGAGTGGGTTGCCATGCCCTCCTCCAGGGGATCTTCCCAACCCAGGGATCGAACCCAGGTCTCCCACATTGCAGGAAGATTCTTTACCATCTGGGCCTCCAGGGAAGCCCTTTTTAGACGATAACTTTTCAAATACCACCTGTCTTGAGTGCTTACTATGTGCCTGCACTATCTCAAGTACTTTATTTGCAAAAGCTTTATTGGTCTTCGAAAACAATCCTATGAGGCAGATGAAGGACCAGAAATAAATCGAAGACCAAGCAGATAAATGAGTGGCACATGCACGTAGCATTCTTCTTCTGTTTTACAGATGGGGAAACAGGAACACAGAACAGTTAAGAAACTGTCACACACACAGCAAGGAAGTGGCAAAGCCCAGATTTACACCCACCCAGGTAGCCTATGAGGGCTGCCCAGGTAATGCTACTGGTAAACAACTCCCCTGCCAATGCAGGAGACATGAGAGACGTGGGTTTGATCCCTGGGTTGGGAAGATCCCCTGGAGGAGGAAATGGCAACCCACTCCAGTTTTCTTGCCTGGTGAATCCCATGGACAGAGGAGCCCAGTGCCTGGGGTCCCAAAGAGTTGGACACGACCAAAGCAACGTAGCACGCAAGCACACAGATAGCCTGCTGAGGTCATGCTCATGTTTTTACGTCCTTCTTGTTCTTATATTCTCAGCTTCTGATCTTTTGTGTCAACTCTTCACTGTGGCCTCATACTTGACTATGGCTCTGGAAATGGATGCTGTCCCTCTGGTCCTGACCTGTGGCTCCATTCTTCTGTTAAGATAGATTCTGCTGCTCTGGGCAATTCTCCAAGCTAACCCAGCCCATTCTCTCCATCTACCTGACCATAGTCTGTGCGATTTTTCTCAGCCCTGGCACTAGGAAACAAACAAAGCCCAAGCCTTTCCTTTTAGAACTCTAAACCGCCACTTCTCCTATTTCCCACCAATCAAAATTACTGCTCAGAAATTTCTGCAAGGACAGGTTAAAAGCAAAGAGCTCCACCAAACTACATAATAGGGCTTTTTTTTTTTCAATAGAAAGTTACCATAGTGGTACATTGACTGCTAAACCATTCCCTTGTAACTAGAAGCATTAGCACAACCCACAGCTTTAAATCTTTCAATAGAGAGACTCAAAACAAGGCATAGTCGCAGATTTTTTTTTTTAGTAGTCCCGTTGTAACCAGACAAGCCTCTAGGGTGGGAAGAAGTTAGTCCTTTAACAAGGGCCAGCTCTTAATTACGCGGCTTCCAGGAATGCTGAGGCATGGTCTGTATTCAACGGGGCTCCGGAAGACTGGCAGCGGGCTCTTTGTCATCTAATCACCTGGTAAGAACATCATCTTTGCTTAGTCTTTCCAGAGCCTCTGAATGGTCAACGTTTGGAGTAAGTATTGCAGAACAGAGAGAGAATTGTTCATTATTTCATGGGCCTTCTCTTCCATGGGACAATAGATCAGGCTGGACGTTTATTGAGTGAGGGGGAAGCAGGGGAGGCGGGTGCAGTGGTTTCAGGATGGCCCCTGGGTCACAAGGTCAGGTTTCTAAAAGTTATTGTACAGACTGCTGTTGGTAGCTCTGCTTATTAGAGAATTAGGTCCTTTGTGTTGTTTGTAAAAGCAAGAAAGTCCCGGCCAGACCCTGGCTTAAGTGAAACTTTTATTGCTGTCAGTCACACAGCCCCTCCAGTCTGAACCCTCTGTGGGAGTTCTTGAAAAGCCAACTACCTTTTCTCATTCATGAATCTGTCTAGGTAGACCCAAAACACTTCAGAGAGCAGAGCACTCCTTGTCATGGCTATACAGGTGTTTTTCATGAGATGACATGTTTAGACAGTTCTGAAAACTGTGGGTTGCAAGAATTGTTAGCTCTTATCATCCTTTATTATAATTATTTCCTTCCTGCTTGCCTTCTCCACTAGATATAAGCTCTATGAGACCACATCTATTTTGTTCGCTGCTCTGTTCTATGCCCAGGATCAAGTACAGAGCTGGGCACATAGTAGGAAATAAATACTTATTGAATAAAAGCAATTATTTATATACTATTAATACTTAAGGTGTGCCTGTCTAATATTCTAAGACTGTCTCTGTCTCTCTCTCTCTGTGTGTCTCTTTTTATGTCTCTCTCTGTGTGTCTCTATTTATGTCTCTCTCTCTGTATGTATATATAGAGAGATATATATATAATGAAAACTGTGTAGATTAGTTTCAATTATTAATCCCAATTTACAGATGAGGTTACTGAGACCCACAGACATTAAATAACAATCTCCCCAAGGCCACAGAGCTAGTAAGTGGTGACATGGGATTTGAAACAAGGCATTGGGTTCCAATGTCTTATCCATCTTCTTACCCACCATGCTCTATTCCAAGCATGTTGTAGACATCAAGAATGGTAATGGGGTGGTTTTCCTCATGTGGAGGGTAGTAAGAAAACAGTAGGATCACTCCAAGGTTCGTCCAAATCAAAATTATTTTCTAAGAAACAAGGGTCTTCATTCCCTGAAATCTCTGAGCAAAGGGAAAAGGATACCAAACATAGTAGGGCAGCAAAAGCTTGGAGTGAATGCTGTGGGAAGCTGGGGAGGCCCCCTTGGAGACCATGGAAGTAAAGAGAAGAGAAGCAATGCCCCGAGACACAAAGGATGGGGCTTTGGGGGAAGGATTGGCAACAGGGAGCAGCAGCATCTTTGACAGCTTTAAAAGGAAGGAATGATCACCTTCAACAGCAAAGTGGGCACATAGAGAAAGTATCGCAGCCAGACTGAGGGTGACATCTTGTAGTCAGCTTTCCCGAGTGTCTCCCATTGGAAAGAAGGAGGACAGCCAGTCCCCCCGACCTTCCTCTAACATTTCCAGCAGCAAACTGGAAAGGGATTTTTGTGAAACCTCAGAACCAGTCCTATCTCCCCAGGTACCTTAACAACTGCAGCACTCATCTCCAAAATACCAAATTTACAGAATTCAAGCTCTGCTGTTGAGGAAAGAAAGAAAACAAATGGAGAGAAAACAAGAAGACAGTGGTAGGCTAAGGAGTTGCAGGAGCTAATAAAATTGCCCATGTTACTTACTCAGGTTTTGTTACTACATATTACACTAACAGTGTTCATTTAGTTTCTGAGTGTCCCATAGGGTATGCACTCAAAACTGTTTTAAAATATTCATTTACTTTAAATCCAGTTATCCATATTTCCATTCTGATGTACCATATATTCAAGGATGCATTTAAATATTCTATTAAAATGGATTCATTGTCAAATAACATAGAATCCACCAAAGTAATAGCTAACATTTCAGCACTAAGCCTTCATCACCGCTACGTCAAACCCTTGATACCCCCTTCATTTCTTTCCAATTCTGGCACCTGTAACCATAGCAACATACACTGAAACCTTTCAAGCAGAACAGAACTGACAATCACACTAACAGCACAAATACCTGAGCTGAGAAAAGAGAGGGGCGGCCCAAGTAGGTAGCTGTTGAAATTAAAAGCTAATGACAAGAAAACAGCTGGAAACAAGCGCCAGCTCACACTGCTGCTTCTTTCTAGCATATGAATGCTATGTAGAGCCCAATTTGATTTATGTTTTATTGGTGATGCTGCCATCAATGAATACTTCATTAGGCATCATCTCAACAAACAATTGGAGTGGGAACTTAAGAAAAATAAGTTGTTTGGAGGAAAATTTCAAGGGCTGTGTCTGGTTGCCAAGAATTTGCACCATGCATGTTCCTGGTTTCTACTCATCCATGTAGCAAGAGACAGAAAAGTGAACCCCTCTTACTGAATCCTCTTGAAATGTAAACACGTGTCCGTAAACTGCAAGGAATTGTCTGCTATTGAGAAAAGACTCCCATTAGCCAATTAGAGTAATTACATGGATTAAGATTTCTTGTTACTGGTGGTTTCTTTTTTTTAATCCCTAATTCTTTCTTACCCAGCAAAGGAAGGGATAAACAGCTGATACAGCCAGAGAATTAAATGGGGGCAAACTAGGGCATTCTCATTTTCAGATCCCGAAATGTAATTGAAATTTTATGCTTACCATAACATAACAACATGTGATGATTTCTGTGCAACGGAAGGCATAAAGGGTCACGTTTCCCTAAGACTTCAATTACAGTAGCTTCTATCTTCCCTAAAACAGCATTTGGTCTCAGAAAATTGCCTTTAATGGTGCAGGTGTTTGCCAAAGAGTATCTATCATATTTAGTCCCAAGCACTCCATATTAATTCACCAGTTTCATTAGCAAAAGCCTTTTCTTCCAGATGACAATGAAAAGTAAATATAATTTCAAACAGATGTGCTTGTTTTTCTGTGAATCTGAAAGGGGAAAAAAAAAAGCTGGCATTGGCTGAAGGCAGGGAAGATGAGACTCCAGCACTTGAATGCACAGAGCATGGATCTGTAGGGCGTATCCTGAACTTGACCCACATGCATGTCCAGCTCTGCCTCACAATGAAGTCTGCCCACGCCCAAGCAGCTACCTACAAACACCGCCAGTACTTACCACACAGACTGTTTCCCAGCCCAGCACAAATGACAGGCATTATTAGTATTAGGAAAGGTGACCTGAAATGCCACTGGAGACCGCTTACCCAGATTCAGTTTACATTATTTCAGCTGGTAATGTTTCCCTAGCCCTTAAAAAAATCACAATAATGAATCACTGACCACAATTGTAAATGTCTCTATAGCATGTACACATGATGTCATGTTCAGAGGTCACCTCTCTGGGAGCCTCACTACCCATGATATAGCCAAGAATTGGAGAGTCAGCAAACAAAGGCCTGTCTGCTCACCATTATTTCAAGTGTGACGTTAAAAAGCAGTGTTCAATTCATTTCAACAAATATCCATGGGACTCTTGCCCCATACTTATACGGGCAAAGAAGGGTCTGGACCTGGTTTCCCACAGCAGCCAGTTTTGTCTCCAGAGCAAGGAGAGATCTTTTTGTAAGCTTTGGCCTGCACGGCTTTGTCTGTTAATTAACAGGCCCTCTATCCCATCAAGGTCAGTTCCTTGGTGATGCAGAAGCTGATTGTTAGCAGCCAAGCCCTCTAAAAATCCCTTAGAAGCATCTTCCCTCTAAAAGAATTACTTTTTTGCACAAGCCTGCATGCAGGTGAAGGTGAAGAGTCTGTTTATAGGACGCATTAGTTCTAGCATTTCTATTAGGACTGATGACTCTGCCAATAATTTCCTGTTAGATGAGAAAGGTCATTGGAAGTCAGCTACTCTACTCACAGCTTAAATGATTATTGAAAGAAACCTCAGAGAAATGAAAGAACTTTAATTTCTTGAACACCAAAGTAACTACACTGCTTTGCAGTTAAAACCCTTTTTGGGCTCCCATGGCCTCCAGGACAGAGGCCAAACTCCTTGGCATGGATTGTAAGGCCTGCATCGCTGAGCTTTGCCAACCTTCCCAGTCTCTCCTCCTTGCTGCCACCCTAAACCCCACCCTTTGTGATCCAGCCACAGTGAACTTTCGGGGCAGTGGCTATCAACTTTGGCTACACACTTGAACCGCCTGGCACACTGAAACATCTCGAGGTTCAGGCTGTATCTCAAGAGACTCTGATTTAATTGACCTCATCTGGAATCCAGACTTTGGTATTTTCTATAAATTCCCTCCAGCAATTCTAACATTTTGCCAAGGTTGAGAACCACTGAGTTAACTGATTTTTGAGTTCCTTTGTGAAAATGAGATTCCTTTCCCTGGTGGTGGTGGGGAGAGGAGGTTGTCAATGAGGATAAATTTAAGTATATCTTTTAAAGATAGAATTTCAGTAGGCAGAAATAAGGAGTAAGGGGCAGAGAAAGCCAGGTGTGGTGGCCCAACTGAGCAGGTGGTGACATGCTAACATTTTTCTTCACTCTCTTGTACAGAATGATACGGGTGGATGATAAGCATACAATTTGGAGCCTATGTGTTTATCCACTTCTATTCACACTTTGCCCAACAAATATTACAACTGTTCCCAATATGCTCAAGCATAAATACTTCAAGTGATAATTGGATGAACAGGTATTCCTTTAAATACAAAAACAAGTTTCATGTAGCTTCATTCTAGAAAGCTAGAAGAGTCAACTGCAAGGTGACAAAACCAATAGCAAGCATATCTTAATCTTCAACTGGCTGGTTCATCTGAAAAATTTTACATTCATCAGAGCATTTGTAGTGGTGATAGAAAAGTGGGAAGATTTATTAATGTTCAGATCCATCATTACTATAGAGAGATAGACATTTACATATGACATTTAGTAGCCAGTTTCTATGATTCCCCATGGCAAATTAGTTGTAATCTGCAACCATTTAGTATCATAGCAGTTTAACCTGGAAAACGTTTCAGTATGGAAGTAAAAGGGATTAAAATGAGCTAAATGGTTGCACCACACATTCATGGTGATGTGATTAGGATATAAAGGCCCCAAAAGACTGGGAATCTACAGGTATGGTTTATAAAAGACTTAAAGATCTTTGAGTGATTATCTAACAAATGCTGTGGTATTTGATAAGGTTAAATGTGAAATGCCAGAATAAATATTTGAAAGTAAAATAATCAGTCCCTTAATTTACTCAACAGACAGTTGTGATGCACTGCAGTAGGCATTGGTGGCACAGCAGTTGGGTGGACAACATCCTTACTTGCCGAGCGCCTGCAAGTCTAATGGAAGAAAGCAAAATGGTAACTGTATGATTGGTGCTAAGTTTGGAGAAAGGACAGGATACCATAGAGCACAGAGCAGAGTCATTTATGGGAGACAAACGCTTCCTGGAGTGAAATTTAACTTGAGATCTAAAATACAAGTGCTATTCATGGTGTGTGTGCGTGTGTGTCTGTGTGTGTCTTGCTTAGAGAGCATAAATCATCCCTAGAAACCAAAAGTTCAGTACTGTTAGGATATGGATTGTGAGTGTGGGTCATGGCAATAGAGGAAACCATACTGATAAAGTCTGACTGAGTCCTGAGGTGGTTGTTAGCATTTCATCACAACATTCTTGTTGTTAGCTGGAAGCAGCTTTGAGAGGGAAAAAAAAAAGGAATTAGTTAGATGATGGCTACACAGGACACAGCCTGGGAATTAACTGGCTTGGAAGTGGGACCTTTTAGAGACGCTCTAGCACAATCATTCAGTTGCTTAATTCCAAAGCAGGAATCTTCTGAATAAAACCATATGGAAGTGATCTTCATGGGCTGAACTATGAAAGTGGAACAAGGTATTTCCACCTTGGGGACCCTCCAACCATACCTCACATTTGTTTCTTGTTTGGTCTAGGAAAAAGCCAAATGAGGGTCAGCTCACTCTGACGCTGACAGAGAAGGGCAGACAGAGCAGTGTCGTCAAATAGATCCTAGTGTAAACGACACCTTGCCTCAAACCTTGTGGAAATTCAAACAACATCAAAGAGTGTTGGCAATAGAGAGAAGGGTCACTGAGATGTGATCCTCTGTGGCTAGCAGTGTAAAGTGACTAATTTGACTCACGGCTGACATGGCATTTGCTTCTTTGCACAGAAATAATTCAGAGATAGGATGAGATTTTATATCGTAAAGCGCTTGGAGTTGCTTATACTCAAGGCGTAAAAGAAATGTGGGGGAGTTTTATAACAAGCACTCAAATGATTCTGAGAAATACCACAGGGTTAACAAGTTCAAAGAAATTTTGAACAATAATAGCAAAATACTCGATCTTTCCTCCTTTCTTTTTTCATTTTCAGCATCTTTACTAGAAAAAAAAAGCATAACTGAATAAACCCTAGAATTAAGATCTCTTTTGAGTGACAATCTCTTTAGTTCTACACTGTTAAGAGAACCCCTATGGGGTTAATAGAAGACTTTGCCTCCTCAGCAGTTATATATTCCATTTAAAACTCTGGGTAACAAATCATTACCAAGCCTTCTGGGACATCATTTTGCTGCCTTTGGAGCCTCTTTCTGGAAGCAGAGCATTATCTTGATACTGCTTAGGAAGTGGGGTGCTCCTAGACCCTGCAGGACATCTAGGGTGACAGTCATGCCCAGGAGCTCACAATGTTACTCCAAGCAAGGAGCCCAGAGCAGACTCAGCACTAAAAGGAACAGAGGAAGTCATTTAGTGGGACTGTCATTATAGTGCAGGTGGAAACATAGACACTAGCAGTTGACTCCAAACCATGGGGCTAGTCCCAAACCTGGCCTAGAACGCAGGTATCAGAGATTATAAAAGTCAGTTAGTCAGTCAATTCAGTCACTCAGTCGTGTCCAACTCTTTGCAATCCCATGGACTGCAGCACGCAAGGCCTCCCTGTCCATCACCAATTCCTGGAGCTTGCTCAAACTCTTGTCCATCGAGTCGGTGATGCCATCCAACCATCTCATTGTCCCCTTCTCTCGTCCCCTTCTCCTCCTGCCTTCAATCTTTCCTAGCATCAGGGTCTTTTCCAATGAGTCAGTTCTTCATATCAGGTGGACCAAGTATTGGAGTTTCAGCTTCAGCATCAGTCCTTCCAATGAATATTCAGGACTAATTTCCTTTAGGATGGACTGGTTGGATCTCCTTGCAGTCCAAGGGACTCTCAAGAGTCTTCTCCAACACCACAGTTCAAAAGCATCAATTCTTCAGCACTCAGCTTTCTTTATGATCCAACTCTCACATCCATACATGACTACTGGAAAAACCATAGCTTTGACTAGACAGACCTTTGTCAGCAAAGTAATGTCTCTGCTTATTAATATGCTATCTACGTTTGTCATAGCTTTTCTTCCAAGGAGCAAGTGTCTTAATTTCATGGCTGCAGTCACCATCTGCAGTGATTTTGGAGACCAAGAAAATAAAGTCTCTCACTGGTTCCATTGTTTCCCCATCTAAGTGCCATGAAGCTATGGGACCAGATGTCATGATCTTTGTTTTTTGAATGTTGAGTTTATAAAAGTAAGAGCTGTTATTTGCTGAGTACTATACCTTGGGTACAAAGATAAACCCTTTCCATGCATTAACCCATACTATTATTATCCCCATTTTACAGATGCAGAAACTGAGAGACAAAGTAACTTGCTCGGGGTTACACAAAGAGCAAGAATCAGAGCCCGAATTCTAACCCGGACCAATGTGATTGTAAAGCATATTGTCATCCTGCTTCTAGAATGAGGTGAAGAAGATGAAAGTACTGAGTCAGGAGTATGCTCTTAAGCATCCTGCCAGGCTGTATTTGAAACTTTGACTAACATTGCAGAACCTGGAGTCTCATGAGAAAAAGCTTCTCCAAATGAAGTAAACATAATTCAATATTTTTGTGGAGAATATTGCCTCATTAAGAGGCTAATTCCATGAATTTGATGATCCTTTGTTAGTCAGCGGAGAAGGCAATGGCAACCCACTCCAGTACTCTTGCCCTGGAAAATCCCATGGATGGAGGAGCCTGGTGGGCTGCAGTCCATGGGGTCGCTAAGAGTCGGACACGACTGAGCGACTTCCCTTTCACTTTTCACTTTCATGCATTGGAGAAGGAAATGGCAACCCACTCCAGTGTTCTTCCCTGGAGAATCCCAGGGATGGGGGAGCCTGGTGGGCTGACGACTATGGGGTCGCAGAGTCGGACACGACTGAAGCAACTTAGCAGCAGCAGTTGTTGTTCAGAGATTTTTGTTGCAAAGACACATGCAAAGGGCTTTGGACACACAATTGTCTGAAGTCAGTGAGGGCAAAAGGAACTAATGGAAAAGAAAAGAACTTGAGCCAAGACAGCCTTGGGTTGTCTGTTAGTTATTCCTCATGGCACCCAGTTTTTTGTTTTCTCCTTCTATTTGAATGCTTAGCACACCTTAGTGTAATTGTTTTCTGTTCATAAATCTTTCCCTTTAAACAGAATATAGTTTCCCTAAAGAGTAAGGACCTTGTTTTTTCTCCTTCGTATTCCTGGTGCCAAGCACAGTGCCTGACATAAATAGATGCTCATTAAAAGACTTGTGGAACTGAATGTTTGTTTACTGAGTGAATGCCCTGTAGCTATATTGGCAGGACTTAATAGACCATCTTAGAAACCAAACCAAATGGGGACTTTGGTAGAAAATGAATGACCATGAAAATTCTAGTCTCTGGGATTATTTTACTACTTTAAACAACTGTTGGGGGACTTCCCTGGTTGTCCAGTAGCTAAGACTCCCAAAGCAGAGGGCCTGGGTTCATTCCCTAGTTGGGGAACTAGATCCCACATGCCTCAACTAAAATCAAAGTTCTACTGTGTCGCAACTAAGAACTGGTGCAGTCAAATAAATAAATAAAAATAAATATTAAAAACAAAACCCAACTATTGGAAATGAACAAGGACAGCCAGTTCAATTTCTAGAAGTCTCTTAGACTACTCCACCTGAAGACACAGAACATGAGCCTGGTTCCTTCAGTTTTGAATACTAGGCTTGGCTATTAGGAGTGCAGTATCTGGGGAGCAAAAGGGCATGATATGATTAAAGGGTCTGTTACATGAATCAGGGACTGTACAGCAGATGGAGAAAAAGCAGCAAGATTTTTTACCCTAAAACTTTATATCACAGCAATACACAATGATCAATGAGATCTCATGATTAAAAACAGCAAAGCCTAACTCATATAACTTGGTAGCACAGGAAACCACCTATCAGGCACAGCAAAGGAAACCATGGTGACTTTTCTTTGTCTCACATTTGTTGAAGGTTTCAAGGGCTGCAACATCAAGCAAAAACATCAGGGAGTAGGTGAGTTGCTCCCTCCGCTGCCCACTCTCCCACTGTGTTCACCTCTAACTCCAAGAGTCTCCCTAACACGGAATCTGAAATCTGATTTCCCCCTGTTTCTGAAGGCCGAGGTGAGGTATGGGGGAGGAGGGCAGCAAAGTGCTCCGACAGCACGGAGTGCTCTGCGTTCTGCCTGAAGTCTCTCCATAGAGCCTCCCGGAGCTCATTTGAGAGAGAAGAGAGCTGCCTGTTATTTATGAGCACATAATATCTCCGCATAGAAAGTCTCAGTCAAAAACGTTTTTACCAACATGGTAAGAGTAACATGCTATGCTTAAATAGATGAATCTATGGTTTAGAAAGAGGCAGTTCAAATAAATGGCGAGTTTTCCCATTAGAAGAGTTTTCAACTATATCCAGATGGGGGAAAAAAGAAAGAAAATTAACTGGGATCACAGGGCTCCCTCCATCTTGGGTGCTAATGTTCTATTGACAAGTTATAATGAGGGCTTCTCTGTCCCAGAGTGAGGAATAGGCTCATTAAAACTCGAGGAACGGGAGAGCCAGCTTTCAACTCCCTTGTTTTTTAAACTTCACTGGTTTTTAGAAATACTAAATGAATTGCCTGACAAAACGATGTTATTGATTTCAAAGTGTGTCTGCATTCTTGGGCTTGCATTTGCATTTGAATCTGAGCTACTTAGAGTGTCAGTTGTTGGACAGAAGAATGGAAATGAGAGTTCTGTGGTGGGCTCGGAAAGACTGATGTGTTGACTCTTCCACTTAGTCACTGTGGAAATAAGCCTTATACTAACCTTGGTTTCTTCTTGATCAAAACACATCAATTAACATGGTTTGAACATTGCTTTCTTCTGGGTTTGAAGAAAGGAGGATCCCAAATTTCAAACCATTAAATAAGATGGCTGTTCCACAATGTAACCCTATTAGGATGCCAGGCTGTAACTCTGGAAGGGCCTGTTAATGTACACTCTCAACAATCCAAGCCCGAGCACACATTATGCTGAAACAGTAAATAATTCAAAAATCACTTAGATTTGGTTCTGAGAATTCACTATGTGATTTGTGTGTATGTGTGGCAGGTGTAGCCTCCTAATTACTTTTTCTTATGCTAATATTTGCGTGGATTTCTATGCCTCAAGCACATAATCGGTGGCAGAAAGAGGGAGAAGTCAAAGGCCACTCTGAAGTTCAGAGTCATTATTAGGAACAGAAGTAGCTTCAAGGGAGGACAAAGCTTTAGACATGTTGATTTGGAGTCGATGCGGAAAGATGAACACAGGGAAAATGCCCAGTCTTGAGCGCTGGAGTTCTCTGTCTTCATGGAGAACGTAAAATGAATCTCAGGGAATGGCCACAGCTGGGAAAAGCTGGAAGCAGAGGGACGATAGCAAAGGAATCACAGAAGGTGCTATGATTGAGAAAGGAGGAGATTCAGCCTGCCTCTACATCCCAAATCTGCAAGGAATGAAAGTTTTTAAGAAGTGTTATGAAAAGCTTGCAAGAGATTCAAGGGGGCAAGGACTGCTACAAGACCAGTAGACTGGAGTTTGGGAGGTCATTGGACTTCGAAGAGTACAAATAGAATTGTTCAGTCGCTAAGTCGTGTCTGACAGAGTAGAGCGCTCAGTAATCAGGCTTCAAGGAGAAGCGGAGTGGGCTGGAAGTGAAGTCGCTCAGAAAGGGGTTGAAAGAGAATGAGAAAAATAAACCAAAATAAACCTGATACTAACCTGAGGAGTGGGACTGCTTGTCTATTTCAAGACAGAGGTGACTTGTGTCTTCTAAATTTTATTTTGTCGGAGATACGGAATATAGCAGACCAAGGGGTAACCAGAGAAGCATAGTTTTGAAGGTAGTGACACACAGTGGGGTTAGGAACACCCAGAGGCATAGGGAGACTCGGAGGGAGGAAGCACAATCTCTGAGATGAGTTGAGAAGTGAGACGAGAACAGCTACATGGGGATCTGTGTTGAGGTAGAAGAGAACGCTCATACGGTCATGCAATAGGAGGTAAGGGGTGGGGCTGCAGTCATGAAGAAAGCAAGGGAGTTTGGAATGTTATGAGCAGGAGTGTCCTAGGAAATCCAAATTAATCAAAAAGATTGTTGAGCAGCCGTGGGAGTCCTGGTGGAATAAAGTAATCATATTTCTATCTGACCAACTCTGCTCAAGTCAAGTATATTTGGGGCCAAGAATAGAATTAAATCCACAATCAGGGAGAATGTTCTAAGAAGGCAAGTTAGCAGGTGTGATCCAGCAAAAGGGAAGGTGTGTGGAATAGTCCCAAAGTGCCTTTCTCTTTCGGAGCCACAAGATGCTGCTGCTGCTTCGTAGCTGTAGGATGCTGGTCCCGGGAAACGCTCCATTCATTTCTGCTTGCATGCAGAAACTGAGAGGAGTGCGGAATGAAGTTTGTTTTGAAAGCAAACATGGAGTTTTAACCAAAGACAGACAAATGTGTGAAGAGGAAAGCCATGCAGAGGAAAAGAAGAAAGAGGAATTTTGAGAATTTGTAATCTATCTAATTACCTTGAGGACTGGAGTTTTCCATAATCCCCTGTCCATGAAAAACCAATCAAAATTTTCTATGGAAGATAACCTGGGGTGTGAGCACAGGTTCTCAGATTCCCTGTTAGTCCATGACTAATATCTCATGACTAAAAGAAGACATACACTATAGGGATACTAGGCAAGGACTCAGAAGGCAAAGTATATGGGTTTAAATCCAAACTGTTGAGACTATAGGCAAGGTACTTACCCTCTCGGTGCCTTAATTTTTCTCATCTAAAAAACAGGCACAATAAGTGGCTATGTCTCACAGGCCTGTCAAGAGGAGGAAATGCATGAGACTTTATTCATTTGATATGTAAAATACTTACAAAGCACAGGCAGAAAGTGCTTTTGTCATTATGAAGTGCCTTTGCCCAGTATTTTCAAAAAGTGAGGCTTATACAACTATTAATGTGTGTATATGACTTTTATTTTGCATCTTTTCCACATTTCATCTCTTTATTTTTCATCTTTATATCTCTCTCACTGCTGCTCCTGCTGCTAAGTTGCTTCAGTCATGTCCGACTCTGTGCGACCCCATAGACGGCAGCCCACCAGGCTCCCCTGTCCCTGGGATTCTCCAGGCAAGAACACTGGAGTGGGTTGCCAGTTCCTTCTCCAATGCGTGAAAGTGAAAAGTGAAAGTGAAGTCGCTCAGTCGTGTCTGACTCTTAGCGACCCCATGGACTGCAGCCTACCAGGCTCCTCCGTCAATAGGATTTTCCAGGCAAGAGTACTGGAGTGTGGTGCCATTGCCTTCTCCGATCTCTCTCACTTCCCTCCCTGTATTGTTAGCTCTTGGAAGGCAAAGGCCATATCTTACACATCTTTATATTTATCCTTGTTCTGATTATCAGGTCGTGTCAGTAACAATTTCACAACTTGGTGGCATAAAACAGCAACCATTTTTTTATACTCACTGATTCTGTGGGTCAAGAATTTGGAAAGGAGACAGCAGGGTTGATTTCTCTCTACTTCATGATGGCTTGAGGGTCAGCTCCATGACCCAAATGACTTGTGGAGCAATATGAACAGCTGAGGGCTACAATAGCTGGGGCTGGGGGATGCACTTCAAAGCTGCCTTCATTGCTCACGTATCTAGTGCCTGGGCAGGAATGGATGAAGGACTGACTTAGCTGGGACCTATGCATAGGAAATGATGCCCTTGTTACCATAAGTTGGTATGGAAACACTCGAATGAACTTTTTGGCCAATCCAATACATGATATCAGGAAACTAATTTTGTTAGGTGTGTAAAGTACATGGAGATTTGACAAAATGTTCTTAAATTTTTTAGAGATTCATATGGATATATTTATGGTCTAAATAACTAATTTACTTTGTATTTCCAGGGAAAAACAGATGATGCATATATGACAAAATGTTGTTGGAGTTTGCTCAAATTCATGTCCGTTAAGTCAGTGATGCTACCTAACCATCTCATCCTCTGCCATCCCCTTCTCCTTCTGACTTCAGTCTTTCCCAGCATCAGAGTCTTTTCCAATGAGTCGGCTCTTTGCATCAAGTGGCCAAAGTACTGGAGCTTCAGCTTCAGCATCAGTCTTACCAATGAATATTTAGGGTTGATTTCCTTTAGGATGGACTGGTTTGATCTCCTCGCTGTTCAAGGGACTCTCAAGAGTCTTCTCCAGCACCATAGTTCGAAAGCATCAGTTCTCTGGTGCTGAACCTTCTTTATGGCCCAACTCTCACATCCGTACATGACGATTGGAAAAACCATAGTTTTGACTATGTGGATCTTTGTCAGCAAAGTGCAGCTCTGTGGTAAAGAATCTGCCTGTTCAATGCAGGAGATGCAAGGGCCGAGGATTCAATCCCTGGATCAGGAAGATCCCCTGGAGAAGGAAATAGCATCCATTCTGGTATTCTTGCCTGGGAAATCCCATGGACAGAGGAACCTGGCAGGTTATAGTCCATGGGGTCGCAAAAGAGTTAGAAATGACTTATTGACTAAATGACAACGACAATGACAAAATATTAAGAATTTTTACATTTAGATGATGGGTATTCATTGTACTATTCTCTCTAGTTTTCTTCTTGTTTGTAAATTCTAATAAGAAGTAAAATAAAGAAATAAAGAGAATAAACAGAGGGTAAAAGGTCCATCTATGATAGTTCTAGAATCATCTACTTCTCTTCATTCCCAACCATTGCTCTAATTTACAGATTAGCAAAATTTTCCCATATAGGGTCAGATAGTATACAGTTTAGAGTACATAGGCTGTATATTCTCTATAAGAACTATTCAACTCTGCCATTGTAGCACAAAAGCAGCCATTGGCAATATGTAAATGAATGGGCATGACTTTTTCCAATAAAACTTTAATTATATAAACAAGCAGGTGATCAGCCAGATTTAGCCAGTGGGCTATAGTTTGCTGTCCCCTGCTCTAACTGAAGCACTCATCCATTCTAACCCAGAGTACGAGTACTCCTACAATCCTTTTACCCATCTTCTTCCATTTAGACTCGTCATCTCTCCACTCTGCCCCTTATAGATCAATAGTAGCAGTTTCCCTACTTAGAACTGGGCCATAGTTTCCCATCATCTCCTCATCCTCACTATGTTTCCAAACCTGACTCCATCATTAACCCCAACAGGTATGCCCCCCATCACACGCATCCTTTTCTTTTCACGTCTTTGTATTTTAAACAACTTCATTAACACATTTTTGACACATAAAAATGGATATATTTAAACTGTACAGCTTAATGTTTTGATATATGTATACATTGTGAAAAGATCACCACAGTCAAGCTAACTAACTTATCCATCACCTCTGTAGAGTTATCATGTGTGGAGAGTTATGGTGAGAATATTGAAGATCTATCCTCCTACCAAATTTCACATATACAATATAATCCTGCTATCATCAGCATGCTGTATGTTACTCATTCATCATGCATAATCGAAATTGGTGCCCTTTCATCAACATCTCTCCTTTACCCTCTTCTCCCAACCCTGCTTGCACCTGGCAATTACCATTCCACTCTCCACTCCTATACATTTGACGATTTTGCTGCTGCTGCTGCTGCATCGCTTCAGTCGTGTCCAACTCTGTGCAACCCCATAGATGGCAGCCCACCAGGCTCCCCCGTCCCTGGGATTCTCCAGGCAAGAACACTGGAGTGGGTTGCCATTTCCTTCTCCTTGACTATTTTAGACATCCCATATAAGTGAGATCAACACAATATTTGTTTTCCTGTACACACACATTCTTTAGTCTCCTAGATCTTCTTGTTTTCAGACATCTCCTGCTTCCCTACTTCACTTCCATACTTAAAGAGTTGCTCAAACTTCCCCTCCTTCAAGACTCAGCTCAGTCATCACCTTCTCTCTGGTAAGCCTCAGTCTTTTCCCCAACATACATGTATGCATGTGCATGTTCACACATACACACCAGAAATAGTCAAGGTGGGGGCTCCTTATTAGTACTCTCAGTATCTTCAGGGTATCTCTTTGTCATGGCACTTGTCATACTTCCTATCATGATGCGATTACTTCTCTGCTTTGATCCTTGGCCTAGAAGCTTGTTGAGGGCAGAGACTATATCTTACTTACCTCAATGTCTAAAACAGAGCCTGTCATAGGATTAAATGAATATTCAGATCTACTGTAAACATGCCCTTCATAAGGGAATTTCAAGATACTATGATGAAAAGTAGTTGGATTTCACATGATCTCTAAAAATACAAAAGTTATGAGCAAACAAACAAGAGACACCAGTGCTTCTGAATGGAGGTAAGTTAGATCACAGTAGGATCAAATAACCTAGAGATCACTGAAGCACTCCTTACTATCCTAGGAGAAACTATGGTTTCCTGAAAGATGTAATATACTCAAAAATGATTATATCATGCTCAGGGCTGCCATCCCTAACCCACGTGGGATCCTTCTATCTGGTAATTACAGCCCCCTAACCAGATTAGGTAGCT
Organism: Bos indicus x Bos taurus; assembly: GCF_003369695.1. Lineage (NCBI taxonomy): Eukaryota > Metazoa > Chordata > Mammalia > Artiodactyla > Bovidae > Bos > Bos indicus x Bos taurus. The sequence continues at coordinate 124,399,531 of NC_040105.1, forward strand.
TGATAAGTAGAGCTCTGTCCATAGGATTTTCCAGGCAATAGTACTGGAGTGGATTGCCATTTCCTTCTCCAGCAGATCTTCCAGACCCAGGGATCGAACCCAGGTCTCCCACATTGTAGACAGACACTTTACCGTCTAAGCCACCAGGAAAGTCCGGTAAGTAGAGCATGGGCTGGATTTCAGGCCCCATTCACCATGTTGACCAGAAGCCCTTGTGCAGTGAACAATATGTGCAAACATGTGCGGTGGCCTTTTATGTATCCCCAGATCATCTTTATGGGTGAGTCAAAGCAAAAAATGGCATAATTTTTGAAGAGTGGGTAAACAATCCATTGATCCTTCGGTACAGTATTTACTTCTCAGCTTGTTTTCTACCAGTAGTTCTCAACGGCAGCATATAGTGAGCATGGTTATCAGAGTCACCTGGGGAACTTCTTAAACCTACACATGCACGCTCCCACACTCCTGCTCCTGATCTCAAAATTCTGATGTACTTCATCAGGGGTGTTCTTATATCCAAAATACAGTGTACCTCAAGGGGTAGAATTGCAGAATGTCTAGATGCAGTTGTGACTGGCCAATTAGAATTGATGCTTTTGAACTGTGGTGTTGGAGAAGACTCTTGAGAGTCCCTTGGACTGCAAGGAGATCCAACCAGTCCATTCTGAAGGAGATCAGCCCTGGGATTTCTTTGGAAGGAATGATGCTAAAGCTGAAACTCCAGTACTTTGGCCACCTCACACGAAGAGTTGACTCATTGGAAAAGACTCTGATGCTGGGGGGGATTGGGAGCAGGAGGAGAAGGGGATGACAGAGGATGAGATGGCTGGATGGCATCACTGACTCAATGGACATGAGTCTGAGTGAAGTCCAGGAGTTGGTGATGGACAGGGAGGCCTGGCGTGCTGCGATTCATGGGGTTGCAAAGAGTCAGACACGACTGAGTGACTGATCTGATCTGAATGTTCCACAACTGGTTCAAGTACCATTTCTATCACTCCATATATTTGTAGCTCCTTGAAAATCACTTTCCACTGGTTTAATCTACAAGCAAAGGAATTGGTTTGAGCTATGTTCCATATATCTATAAACACAACCAGGTCAAACTACACCTTCTGGAAGACCTTGGTTATATGCAAACCAGGCAAGGTCTGACTCATGAACTCAAATACAAATGATTATTCTAGTTCATGTCATGATCAAAGTTGTGGCCTAAATTATTTAAGCAAGAAAACTGTAGCATAAAAACATTGAGCAGCGAGTTTTACCACACTAAAGAAACAACCCATATAATTGGGAAATTAAACTATTTTATTTATAAGAAAGAATTTATTTGGGATTTTTAAACACACCAGTATCAGATTCCTTGAGCAGGAGTTATATTTCAGTTACACTCAGTGGGAATTTCTTAAACTTTTATTATGTGCAATTCTATGTATTGGGAACTATAAGGGAAGTAAATATTTAAAAATAATATCATTTCTTCAAGGAGCTTCAAGACTGGTTGTGAATAAATCAAATGGAGAAATAGTTCAAGGTATATCAGATCAGATCAGTCACCCAGTCGTGTCCGACTCTTTGCAACCCCATGAATTGCAGCACACCAGGCCTCCCTGTCCATCACCAACTCCCAGAGTTCACTCAGACTCACGTCCATCGAGTCAGTGATGCCATCCAGCCATCTCATCCTCCATCGTCCCCTTCTCCTCCTGCCCCCAATCCCCACCAGCATCAGAGTCTTTTCCAATGAGTCAACTTTGCATGAGGTGGCCAAAGTACTGGAGTTTCAGCTTCAGCATCAGTCCTTCCAAAGAAATCCCAGGGCTGATCTCCTTCAGAATGGACTGGTTGGATCTCCTTGCAGTCCAAGGGACTCTCAAGAGTCTTCTCCAACACCACAGTTCAAAAGCATCAATTCTTCGGCGCTCAGCCTTCTTCACAGTCCAACTCTCACATCCATGCATGACCACAGGAAAAACCATAGCCTTGACTAGACGGACCTTTGTTGGCAAAGTAATGTCTCTGCCCTTGAATATGCTGTCTAGGTTGGTCATAACTTTCCTTCCAAGGAGTAAGCGTCTTTTAATTTCATGGCTGCAGTCACCATCTGCAGTGATTTTGGAGCCCAAAGAAATAAAGTCTGACACTGTTTCCCCATCTATTTCCCATGAAGTGGTGGGACCAGATGCCATGATCTTCGTTTTCTGAATGTTGAGCTTTAAGCCAACTTTTTCACTCTCCACTTGCACTTTCATCAAGAGGCTTTTTAGTTCCTCTTCCCTTTCTGCCATAAGGGTAGTGTCATCTGCATATCTGAGGTTACTGATATTTCTCCTGGCAATCTTGATTCCAGCTTGTGCTTCTTCCAGCCCAGCGTTTCTCATGATGTACTCTGCATATAAGTTAAATAAGCAGGGTGACAATATACAGCCACGACATACTCCTTTTCCTATTTGGAACCCGTCTGTTGTTCCATGTCCAGTTCTAACTGTTGCTTCCTGACCTGCATACAAATGTCTCAAGAGGCAGATCAGGTGGCCTGGTATTCCCATCTCTTCCAGAATTTTCCACAGTTTATTGTGATCCACACAGTCAAAGGCTTTGGCACAGTCAATAAAGCAGAAATAGATGTTTTTCTGGAACTCTCTTGCTTTTTCTATGATCCAGCAGATGTTGGCAATTTGATCTCTGGTTCCTCTGCCTTTTCTAAAACCAGCTTTAACATCAGGAAGTTCACGGTTCACATATTGCTGAAGCCTGACTTGGAGAATTTTGAGCATTACTTTACTAGTGTGTGAGATGAGTGCAATTGTGCGGTAGTTTGAGCATTCTTTGGCATTGCCTTTCTTTGGGATTCAAGGTATATAGGGCTTCTCAAACAGGAGGGACAGTATCCTTTTCCCAAGAAGGGCCTTTAGGATCTTTGCAATAGAGATTCTGTTACAGATGCCGTTTGTGTTGTAATGAAGAAAAATATTTTAAGTTTATGGTGTACATTTTCTGCAACAGTTGATCTACATGATAATCTGGGATATCATGTAGTATAGGACAAGGGCTTTTTGAAATAACACTGCCCACTCTTCCAGTTCTATTTCTCTTTATATATGCCAATTTTCACATACTCCTTTAGAATATGGGAACCCCCTTCCTGCTCATATGAGATCATTGGATGGCATCACCTTCTCAATGGACATGAGTTTGAGCAAACTCCAGGAGATGGTGAAGGACAGTGAAGCCTGGCGTGCTGCAGTCCATGGGGTCTCACAGATTTGGACATGACAAAATGACTTAACAGCAACAATAATAGATAAAGCAAATATTAACAGAACTGAAGGGACAAGCAGACGGCAATGCAGTAATAGTAGGAGACTTCAATATTCCCTTTTCAAGAATGGATTAGTCATCCAAAAAGAAAATCAAGAAGGAAATGGAGGACTCGAACAACAATATAGCCAAAATGGATATAACATATGCAGAATAGTCCATTCAATAGCAATAGAATACACATTCCTCTAAAGTGTACAGAATACTCTTCAGGGTATAGCAGGTGTTAGGTCAAAATTGCGACTCCATGGACTGTAGCTTGCCCAGCTCCTCTGTCCATGGAATTCACCAGGCAAGAGGAGTGGGTAGCTCTGTTCCCTTCTCCAGGGGATCTTCCCAACCCAGAGATCAAACCTAGGTCTCCCGCATTGCATGTGGATTCTTTACCATCTAAGCCACCAGGGAAGCTCCTTAAAAAGTTTAAGAAGATAGAAATCATACCTTTCCAATCACATGTTAGAAAATGAGAAATCAATAACAGTAAGAAAACTGAAACATTCACAAATATGTGGCAACTAAAAAACACACTTCAAAACAACTAGTGGATCAAAGGAGAAATCAAAAAGCAAATTTTTAAAAATGTATTGAGACAAATGAAAATACAACACACCAAAATTTATGGAATGCAGCCAAAGCATTTCTAAGATGGAATTTTTTGGCAAAAGTATCTGCATTTAAGAAAAGGAAGATCTCAATTAAATAATCTAACTTTAAACTTCTAGAAGCTAGAAAAAGAACAAAGTTCAAAGTTAACAAAACAAAAGAAATAATAAAGATTAATTAAAGCAGAATTCAATGAAATAGAAACTAGAAGAATAGAAAAGATTAATGAAATTAAGAGCTAGTTTTCTGAAAGATGAACAAAATTAGCAAACTTTTAGCTAGATTCAGATAAAAAAGAGAAGACTCAAATGAATAAAACTAGAAATGAAAGAGGAGATGTTACCACTGATACCACAGAAATACAAAAAATAAGTGTCTACTATGAATAATTATACACCAACAAATTGGATAACCTAGAAGAAATGTATACATTCCTAGAAACATACAACCTACCAAGGCTGAAACATGAATGAATAGAAAATTTGAACAGACCAATAACAAGTTAAGAGACTGAATCAAAAAATTAACAAATAAAAAGTCCTGAACCATATGGCGTCACTGGTGAATATCACCAGTTAAAAATGAATGAAGAGCAATCATTCTCAAACATTTCCAGAAAAATGGAAGAGGATAAATATCCAAATGTATTTTACAAGACCACCATTATCCTAATAACAATGCCAAATAAGAACACTAAAAGAAAATTACAGACCATCTCCCTGATGAACACAGATGTAAAAATCCTCAACAAAATATTAGCAAACCAATTTCAACAGCACATTAAGAGGATCATACACCATGATCAGGTGAGATTTATTCCTGGGATGCAAGGGTGGTTCAACATATGCATGTAATATATGATATATAATATATGATACATTAATGGAATGAAGAATAAAAATTATATGATCATCTCAATGGAGGCAGAAAAAGCATTTGACAAAATTCAACATCCTTTCATGATAAAGACCATCAATAATCTGGACATAGAAAGGATGTATCTCAACATAATAAAGGCTATATATGACAAGCCCACAGCTAATATCATTGTCAATGTGGAAAAACTACAAGCTTTTCTTCTGTGATCAGGCACAAGGATTCTCACTCTCACTAATTCTCTTTAGCATAGTACTGGAAGTCCTAGCCAGAGCAGTTAGAGCAAGGAAAAAGAGGCATTCAGATTGGAAAGGAAGAAGTAAAGTTGTCTCTATTTGCATATGGCATGATGTTATATGTAGAAAACCTAAAGACTCGACAAAAAAACTGTTAGAACTAATAACTTCAGTAAAGTTTATAAGGTACAAATCAACACACAGAACTCAGTTATGTTTCTACACACTTACAATGAACTAGCCAAAAGAAATGAAATTAAGATAACAATCTCTTTTACAGTAGCATCAAAACTAATAAAATACTTAGAAATTAACTCAGTTAAGGAGGTGAAAGATCTGTACACTGAAAACTACAAGACTGATGAAAGAAATTGAAGAAGACACAAATAAATGGAAAGATGGATCAGAAGAAAGAATATTGTTAAAATGTCCATTCTACCCACAGCACCTACAAATTCAATGCACTTAATCTACAGATTCAATGCAATCTCTATCAGAATCCAAATGGTATTTTTCACAGAAATAGAAAAAAAAAAACAATCGTAAAATTTTTATGGAACCACCAAAGATCCTCAATAGCCAAAACAATCTTGAGCAAGTACAAAGTTAGAGGCATCACAATTCCTGATTTCAATACATATTTAAAAGCTACAGGACTTCCCTGGTTGTCCAGTGGTTTAGAATCTGCCTGTCAATGTAGAGGACATGAGTTTGATTCCTGGTCTGGGAGGATTTCCTGGATTTCTGGGAGATGCCAGCAGGCAACTAAGCCCATGTGTTTTATGACTGAAGCCTGCACACTCTAGACCCTGGTCTCTGCAACAAGAGAAGCCGCTGCAGTGAAAAGCCCATGCACCACGACAAGAAAATAGCTCCTGCTTGCTACAATTAGAGAAAGCCTGGTGCAGCAATAAAGACCCAGCACAGCCAAAAAGAAGTGTCTACAGTAATCAAAACAGTATGGCAGTGCCATAAAAACAGACATATGGACCAACGTAACAATATAGAGAGTCTAGAAATAAATCCATGCATTTACAGTCAACTGACATTTGACAAACAAGCCAAGAACACACGACAAAAAGACAGTCTGTTTAACAAATGGTGCTTGAAAACTGTATATTCACAAACAGAAGAATGAAATTGGACCCTTATCTCATACAAGATACAAATATCAACTCAAAATAGATTAAAGACTTAAAAGTTAGACCTAAATCTGTAAAGCTACTAGAAAAAAAAAATACGAGAAATCACTTTGACACTGGTCTGGGCAATACATTTTTCAGATATGACCCCAAAAACAGAGGCAACAAAAGCAAAACTAAGCAAGTGCGATTGCATCAAACTATAAACAAACATCAGAGTGAAGGAACAACCTAAACGATGGGAGAAAATACTTACAAACCATACATCTTATAAAAGAATAATATTTAAAATATATAAAGAAATCAATTCAACAGCAAAAAAAAGAAAAAGAAATAACCTGATTAAATAAATGAGCAAACGACCTAAATAGGTAGTTTTTCAAAGAAGATACGCAAATGGCCAGTAGTTCTATAAAGATGCTCAACATCACTAATTACCAGGGCAATACAAATCAAAGCCACAATGAGAAGTCACCTCACCCCTGTCAGAATGGCTATCATCAAAAAGACTACAAATAACAAATGTTGGAGAGGATGTGGAGAAAAGGAAACCCTTGCACATTGCTAGTGGGAATGCAAATTGGTGTCGCTACTGTGGAAAGCAGTATGAAAGGAAGGTGAGAGCGGGGTTCAGGATGGGGAACACATGTGTGCGCGTGGCTGATTCATGTCAATGTATGGTAAAAACCACTACAATACTGTAAAGTAATTAGCCTCCAATTAAAATAAATTAATTAATTAAAAAAATTAAAACTAGAATTACCATATGATCTAGTCATCCCATTTTGGGTATATATTGAAAGGAAATGAAATCAGTATCTTGAAGAGGTATCTGTACTCCCATGGTCACTGCAGTGTTTTTCACAATAGCTAAGATTTGGAAGCAATATAATTGCATACAGATTAATTAATGAATGGAAAACGATTATAAATATATGATATTTAGCCTTTAAAAACATCTAAATCCTATCACTTGTGACAATATGGATGTGCCTTGAGGACATTATGCTAAGTGAAATAAGCCAGACACAGAAAGGTAAATACCATATGACCTCACTCCTATGTGGAATCTAAAAATGTTGGACCTACAGAAGTAGAGAGTAGAATGCTGGTTGCCAGGAACTGAGGGGCAAGGGCGATGGGGAGTCAGTGGTCAAAGAGTACCAAATGTCAGTCATGTGGGATGAATAAGTTCTGGGGATCGAATCTATAGCATAGTGATTATAATTAATAAAACTATATTGTATACTTGAAATTTGTTGAGAGTAGATCTTGTGTCCTCACCACAAAAAAAGTTAACTGTGTGAGGTAATAGGTGTGTTAATTAACTTGACTGTGGTAATCATTTCACAATAAATGCCTATTTCAAAACATCACGTTGTCCACTTTTTTAATAGTTTTTAATTGGAGTATAATTGCTTTACAATGTGTTAGTTTCTGCTGTACAACAAAGTGAATCAGTTGTGTGTATATATATATATATCTCCTCCCTCTTGAACCCCCCTCCCATCTCGCTACCCTCATCCCACTCCTCTAGGTCATCACAGAGCACTGAGTTGAACTCGCTGTGCTATACAGCTGCTTCCTACTGCTACTGCTAAGTCACGTCAGTCGTGTCTGACTCTGTGCGACCCCATAGATGGCAGCCCATCAGGCTCCCCCGTCCCTGGGATTCTCCAGGCAAGAACACTGGAGTGGGTTGTCATTTCCTTCTCTAATGCATCAAAGTGAAAAGTGAAAGGGAGGTCGCTCAGTCGCGTCTGACTCTTAGCGACCCCATGGACTGCAGCCTACCAGGCTCCTCCATCCATGGGATTTTCCAGGCAAGAGTACTGGAGTGGGGTGCCATTGCCTTCTCCGGCTTCCTACTAGTTACCTATTTTATACACGGGAGTGTATATATATCAATGCTACTATCTCAAGTCACATTTTACACTTTAAATATATACACTTTAAATATATTTATTGTTAATTATGCCTCAATAATGTTTGGAAAAAATTTTTAGAAATAAAGTATCTGGAATTGCTAAAAAAAACAACAACGAGCACTAGGGATAATGAAAGGTTTTGTCTATAGGAGTGTGTGAATAGAGTGGAGGCAAGAGTGAAAGGTTAAGATTCACAGATATAAGTGTCCTAAGAGAAATTATGACATGAATTGTTATGATAGCCTCAAAAAGTTATTTTGAGTTCAAAAGAGGGAAAGACTTGACATTGAGGATCTCAAGAGAGAGGTGAGGTTGGAGATAAACCTCAAAGGATCATAAAAATTTCCAATTAACTTTTGAAAGCATTAGAAGGAATAGCAGAGGCAAAGGCCTAGAGGTGGGAAAGTGCAGATAAAAGCATTCGGGACAAGGCAATGACTATGCTTAGAACACAGGCTGTGGGCAGTGCCTACTGTGAGATCAGTCAGGGGAGGGAAGTCAGCCTGGGGCTTGACCTCCAGGTGATATCTCCATCACATGCTGCTTTAGGCATGGACAATGTCTGGTTTCAATTTCAGGTAACTTTTGGATTGAAAGGAAGCACCTTTATATCATTAAGCCCCATGAATTTCTCAAGTTATGTTCCACTTGGCATAACATTGATACTGATGTCAAAATTGAGAGAGATAAAGTAGTGGTTCAGAGCAGAATCTGGGGCCGAGCCTGGATTTCATTAGAACCATTACCTAGTGTTATGAGTTGAATTGTGCCCCACCTAAATTCATAAGTTTAAGTCTTAGCCCTCAGTATCATATACTGTGTCCTAATTTGGAGAAAGGGTTTTTTACAGAGACAATCAAGATAAAATTACAGTGGGCCCTAATCTAATATAAGCAGTGTCCTTATAAAAAGGGAAAATTTGGACCCAGAGGCAGACATGCACAGAAGATGCATAGAAGGCATCAGTTCAGTTCAGTTATTCAGTCGTGTCCGACTCTTTGCGACCCCGTGGACTGCAGGACACCAGGCTTCCCTGTCCATCACCAATTCCTGGAGCTTGCTCAAACTCATGTCCATTGGGTCGGTGATGCCATCCAACCATCTCATCCTCTTCCATCCCCTTCTCCTTTGGCCTTCAATCTTTCCCAGCATCAGGGTCTTTTCCAATGAGGTAGCTCTTTGCATCAGGTGACCAAAGTATTGGAGTTTCAGCTTCAGCATCAGTCCTTCCAATGAATATTCAGGACTGATTTCATATAGGACTGACTGACTGGATCTCTTTGCAGTCCAAGGAACTTTCAAGAATCTTCTCCAACACCACAGTTCAAAAGCATCAATTCTCTGGTGGTCAGCTTTCTTTATGGTCCAACTCTCACATCCATACATGACTATTGGAAAAACCACAGCTTTGACTAGACACACCTTTGTCAGCAAATAATGTCTCTGCTTTTTCAATATGCTACCTAGGTTGGTCACAGCTTTTCTTCCAAGGAGCAAGTGTCTTTTAATTTCATGGCTGCAGTCACCATCTGCAGTGATTTTGGAGCCCAAGAAAATAAAGTCTCTCACTGTTTCCATTGTTTCCCCATCTATTTCCCATGAAGTGATGGGACCAGATGCCATGATCTTAGTTTTTTTAAACGTTGAGCTTCAAGCCAGCTTTTTTACTCTCCTCTTTCACTTTCATCAAGAAGCTTTTCAGTTCCTCTTCACTTTCTGGCATAAGTGTGGTGTCATTTGCATATGTGGGGTTATTAATATTTCTCCCAGCAATCTTGATCCCAGCTTGTGCTTCATCCAGGCTGGCATTTTGCATGATGTACTCTGCGTATAAGTTAAATAAGCAGGGTGACAATATACATCCTTGACATACTCCTTTCCCAATTTGGAACAGTCTGTTGTTCCAGGTAGCAACAGTTCTAACTGTTGCTTCTTGACCTACATACAGATTTCTCAGGAGTCAGGTAAGGTGCTCTGGTGTTTCCATCTCTTTAAGAATTTTCCACAGTTTGTTGTGATCCACACAGTCAAACGCTTTGGCATAGTCAGTAAAGCAGAAGTAGATGTTTCTCTGGAACTCTCTTGCTTTTTCGATGCTCCACCAGATGGCAATTTGATCTCTGGTTCCTCTGCCTTTTCTAAATCCAGCTTGAACATCTGGAAGTTCTCAGTTCACATACTGTTGAAGTCTAGCTTGGAGAATTTTTGAGCATTACTTTACTAGCATGTGAAATGAGTGCAATTGTCTGGTAGTTTGAACATTCCTTGGCATTGCCTTTCTTTGGGATTGGAGTGAAAACTGGCCTTTACCAGTCCTGTGGCCACTGCTCAGTTTTCCAAATTTGCCAGCATATTGAATGCACTTGATCAGCATTGTCTTTTAGGATTTGAAATAGGAATTCCATCACCTCCACTAGCTTTGTTCATTAGGATGCTTCCTAAGTCCCACTTAAGACTCCAGGATGTCTGGCTCTAGGTGAGTGATCACACCATCATGGTTATCTGGGTCATTATCTTTTTAGTATAGTTCTTCTGTGTATTCTTGCCACCTCTTCTTAATATCTTCTGCTTCTGTTAGGTCCATACCGTTTCTGTTCTTTATTGTGCCCATCTTTGCATGAAGTGTTCCCCTGGTATCTCTAATTTTCTTGAAGATCATACACAGACAGAAAATGATATGAAGAGATGCATGAAAAACCAGCTACCTATAAGCTAAGGAGACAGGCCTGGGACAGATTCTTCCCTCACAGCCCTAAGAAAGAACCAGCTGTGCCAACACTTTGACCTCAGACTTCCAGACTGTAAGGCAATCAATTTCTTTCAGTTAAGCCACCCAGTTTGTGATCCTTTGTTATAGCAGCCCTAGAAAACTCACATACTTCACCTCTCAGGCTTCAGTTTCCAAACCCAAATGTAAAATGACTATCATAGTAACTGCCTTATAGGGTAGTTGTGATGAACAAAAGACTTAAAACCCAAAAACTGCTTAGAGCGATGCTCAAAAAATAAGTGTGTGCTACTAATATTATGGATATAATGCTTTTTTCTGTCAAACTATTTATCTTTCTACATCCAAGTAACTTCCTTGTAGATATCTCTATAAGGGAGGGTTAGATATTTGTCTTTTACTTTCAGCTAGATCCTCTTAGCTTGTAATCACTGTTCTACTTTAAGGTTGCTTCCCATGGAAGTTTTTATATTATACTTTGCTTTCCAATCGAATGGCTTCTCAAGGCAAACATACCTCTTTTGTTAAATGTAGTATTTTCTTTCACTCCTGTTGCCTGCACTCCCTTGACCCTATCAAATAGATAGCCCACGAATTCCTTATCCTGGTATCTATTTTAAGGATACACTCTCAAAGAACATACCTCTTTTCATTTCTTACCTGCAAATAGCAAAACAGTATCAACTGGCAAAGATAATTATCCACTTGTGGATGAAAGTGTAATTTCTTTCTACGGCAATGCAGTGCAATAGAAATGTCACTCTAAGGCAGTTTATATTAAGTAGCTTTATGTCACATGACACAGTGTGAACTGATGCATGCTGTATTTCCGGATTAGATCCGGGGGTCACAAATCTAATGGAACGCTTTGGTACAGAAGTGATTACTACTGGCTCTAAGTAACAAACCTAGTATTCATACTTTTCTCCTGTGGTCTTTACTTTGTTGGGGGAAATAAGGATGTTGAAATTGTGTCATTTAACCACATCTCTAGTGCTAATTTTTAGCCATGTTGAGTACCTTGGTTCCTGTCTTTGCGTGTCTGGGAATCTTGCCACTGACCATATGACCTGAGTTACTTTCCTTTCTCTCACTAGGAAAGCACCTTAGGTAATATGGTTTCTCCACTTGCCAAATTAGAGTGCTGGACTAGGTGATCTCAAAGTGTCACCCAGCTCTAAAATACTAAGATCTTCTTAAACTTGTGATAATACAATGTAAGACTCTATTACAGCATAAAGACCAGCTGACTCAGGTTTTTCCCAGTGGCATTTTGGATTTCTATCTGAAGTCTCTATAACTCGCATTTTAAATTCTGCTTTAGCTCCCCATGAGGCTTTACTGACAGCAGCAGAATTAGAGAGCTAAATATCTTATACTCCTCCCAATAATTACATAATGAATACTAATATATCACCAGAAAGTTCTTTCACAAGGTAAGTAACATTCACATTCAATGAAAGGCTTCAACGAGGCACTGATGTGAGGCCCAAAGACAAATTACAAATAATTGATTGAGGTTTTCATGTGTGTGATGAACAACCGCATTTTCAATTATATGTGAAATGTAATCACCCTCCTTTTTTTTTTTTTTTGCAGTAGACAAAAGTTGTCTTATGGATGTTCTATGTAAATATGGGTACTTGAAAATATTCATTTTAATGAGACAGAATTTGACTGGCAGGAAAGAGAACAAAGGGGAAGAGGATATCTGAGGGTCCTAAAGACGGCTCTGGGGTAGAAGCATGAACACTTCTTCCTCGACCCTACTGCCCTCACACACTCACCCCACGGGGACTGAGCGGATCTGGTGGCAGAGATGTTGCAAGTACAATGAGATGCATTTTTAAAGGTATTTGATTAGGAAGGAGTGTCTGAAAGAATTAAATTCACCTTAGAACGTCAAGAGAAAAAAGGTAAAGGAACCTATCCTAGGCTGAGCACATGCCAAAGAATGTGGGATTTAGGAGAGAAAGTGACTAGCATGGATGAGTGTGATGGGGGAAGGAAGTAGGACAAGTAGATGACTGTGGAGAAACGTCACTAGAAAGGACCTGGCTTTTTCTCTCTACTAGTAGCTGAGGAAAACACGAGCTGAAAACTAGGTTTGTTTTTTTTTTTTTTTATCCAGCCAGAGCAAATTGGACTGATATCACAGAGTGGTGAGTTATCCATCTATATCATATTTGGGCTTCCCTAGTGGCTCAGCTGGTAAAGAATCCACCTGCAATGCAGGAGACCTGGGTTCAATTCCTGGGTTGGGAAGATCCCCTGGAGAAGGAAAAAGCTACCCACTCCAGTATTCTGGCCTAGAGAATTCCATGGAACGTGGTGGAAAGGAAATGAGGAGTCTCTGGGGTCTCTTCTATAAGGGCACTAATACCACTCATGAGGACTCTACCCTCATGACCTAATTACCTCCCAAAGGCCCTCCATCCTAATATGTCACATTGGGCATTAGGATTTCAACACATGTACTTTGGAGGGGCAAATGTTCAGTCCACAACCGTGACCTTTTCACAGAATTCTGATCTTTCTCTCTCTTAAGAGGCATGGTATAGGGAGGGAGGTGGGAGGGGGGTTCAGGATTGGGAACACATGTACACCCATGGCGGATTCATGTTGATGTATGGCAAAACCAATACAATATTGTAAAGTAATTAGCCTCTAATTAAAACAAATAAATTTAAATTAAAAAAATAAAAAAATTTTGAAAGACTATTAGGCACATATTTTTAAATACTCCACCCTCCACACCTCTACAAGCATATGGTACTTGAGGTTTCAGACATAAGTGGGGTCACTTGATAAGAGCATACATAGATGCTCTCCATTTTCCATCCTTTCTACCTCCACTTATTCAGATCAAGGGCTTATTTGTGCAAGTTCCTGACTGGCTAGCAATACTGCTAAATATGAGTACTGTTACATCAAGGCATTCATTGAAATTGATTGTGGGTGGGCCCACACTGGGGAAATGCTGCCCAGCCCACTAGTGGTAAAAGGTTCTAACTATTCTTAATAATGAAACATGAATTTGTCACTGCTTCACATCAAAGGACTGGCACATTATCAGAAGAATAAAAAGGAACAGTGATTTTATTTTTGCAAAGATTTATTTTCAAGAGTAGAAAGTCAGAATCTTTGGTAATATAACTCCATCAATGTGCAGAGGAAAGAAATTTCAATAATCCAAGAATGACCTCATTGGATAGGCAATGCTATAACTTAAAGAACATGTTCATTTAAAAGAAATATTGAAAGAAGAAAAAACCTTGCTTCCCAACCTACAGACATCAGATATTATAGCAGCACAAAGAAGAAAAAGAAAACTAGGTTGCAAGAGATTCTTTATACCTAAATCCTTTTGGGAGGTTCAGGACAGATCTTAACTATACAACATTTCCAGGTTCTCCAATGGTTGGTCACTTTTTGCCATTTTCACCACTCTCTCCACAATTATTAAATATTAATACTGCATTTGCCACAGATACCTTGCTTTTAGGGATTTTATTTTAAAAGCTGAAGTACCCAAGTGTTTATTTTTTTGTAATACAGCATATTCTAATGGTGCTATTTAGCTAATGCTGCAGCCACCTCATGCCCAATTTCCATTATAAGTCATTATTGTAAGATGTGTAACTTGGCTATAGAAAATTGCTCTATAAAGACACCTGAACAGCAAGTTCTCACATGCTCAAGGAAAATTTAGGATGATGAAATGTTAAAAAAAAAAAAAAGAAGACAATAAATAGTCTTTAATAGCTTAGACTACCTTTCTGAGCTCTTAAAAGTTGAAAATGAGTTGTTGAGGTTTTGCTGTCAGTTTTTTTCTCTTTTTCTTTTTTGGAAATAAAGACAACCTAATAGGCCTCCATCTAGAGCAGACTTCTAACTTCTTTGCCCTTATAAATCAGGCTATAAAGAGGTGAGAATCAGCTCCAGATTTGTTGCACCTTTCTTTCCTAGAGTCATGAATATTGCTATTTTCATTGGCCTTAGAAAAAATACAGTGCTGTTTGCAGTCATTAAAATAGACATTGTTTAAGGAAGGTCTCATTAATGTTCACTTAAAAAAATTCTGCCCTTGGGGCATTAAGTGGTAAAAAGAGCAGGAGCTTAATAGCACAAAATTCAAATCCTGACTCCAGACTCAGAGCCTCAGTTTTCTCAAGCCTAAAGTGAGGACTATATGAATGGTAAGGATCCCACGAGATGAGGCACCCAGTATCACCTAACAGTGTCCAGTGCGTAAGCACACAATAAGAAGCAGCCAAGGTGATGACGATGGTGGCCATGATTTCTTTTCTTGGGAACAAAAATATAGCGTCTCATCTGGGCCAAAAAGATTGGCAGAACTGTAAGTCAACGTAAGGGAAGGCTCTTATTAACCACATTTCATGAACTTCAGTCAATGGTTGGGGAACACACACACATACACAATGAACCTTCCGTCCTTCTGAGTCTCAGGAAATACGCGGTGAAGAAAAGTTTCAGAAAGTAGAGAAAAGGAAGGAAGATATAAAATCCATGGAAAAATAACTACTTATTTGCCAGTCTCCTGTGCAATGTAAAAAAATTAATATAGTGCCCAAAGACAAGCCTACAAATAAGTATCAAGGAACTTCTAGTAGCCTTAATATAGCATAAGAATAGAATCTCAAAGGATAAGGCTATCGAGAACCCCACTCCCCTTTAAATACCTTTTCAATCACTATCACCAAAAGCAAGAGAGATTTTCTCACTTGTTTGACCCAGACTTAAGTGATAACAGAGCATCCTCTGTTAGGATGGTGGATACCACAATCGTGCTGAAAGACCTTGACACAGAAAACCAAGCTAATATGTTCCTGAGTTAATCCAACCAACTGTCTGGGAGTTAAATCATATTCTTGTCATCTTGTGGATGTATGTTGATACAGTTCACCATGTATCCCTTGTATGTGCTTAACACAATTCATCCCATTTAGCCAGCAACACTGAAATAATGGATTCTTGACAGTGACTCCAGTTTGGATGTTGCATTTGCAAGCAAAACACACTCTACTTTCTCAATATTGGCTGCTTTAGTGGAGGCTCTTACAGCTGACAACACAACAGAGAACTTCATAAAGAAAGTCTCATGATAGCTGTTATTTATTATGCAAATACTGCCTGCCATGGCAACATTGCATCCAGGAGTTTGCTTTATTTGCGCTAGGACATGGCCTGCATATTCAAATGAAGGCAGCCGTACATTATGCCTACACATTACAAAGATTTTGTTTTCCTTGACACTTACAGGAGAACAAACTGCAATTAATATAGCCTGTTTAAGCAGACAGCACCCAATTAGTTATCATCCATTTTCAGATTGGGATGCTAGACAAAAAACATGGAGCTGGGTTCCTTATTCAAAAGGAAAATACATCCAAACTACAGGTTTTCAAAGACACATTTAACTCACAATGGCAAGGATACTCACTTAGCCTTTAATGTGAAATGGAGTGTTAATTTTTCTCTGTCACCTCTTAATTGCTTCCTTATTATACTGTTCAAGCAGTTAATTGCTAGACTGAGTGAAAGAGTGTTTTCAGGGGAAAGGAAATGCCACAGCATGAAAGAAAAAAAATAGAAGCAGTTCACTAGCGTAATTGGGTCTGATATAACATTAGCTATGGTATTCCTTTTAATGGTACCTACAAAAATTAATAGGCAAAGCCAAATTGTTTGTGATTGGGGAAGTAGAGAAAGATTAAGTCACTTGGCATACCTACATGTGACTTGCGTCTCCATCATTTTACCAAGCAAGCAAGCGAGTAGACCCTTCCATGCCATCCACACTTGGCCCAGATGCCCGCTGCCTCTCCCATGTGTGGTGCAGATGGGACATCTCCATGAGCCGGATGTTCCGAGTGCAGAAGCTGGTTCCAGAGAGCCTTGTAGACACTTATTTGCTGCTCTCCCTGGATTAACCCTTAACAGTATAATTGAAGGGGAAGAGAAAACAGAAAGCAGTTGACACGTGTCCTGTGCTTCTCAATGCTTTGGAGCTCCCCCTACAATTCCATTTGTCCCTTAGAAAAATTGACCCCTCCTTTCAGTACCATCAAAGATGGGAGTTGACACTGTCAGAGCTTGATTGTGCTTCTTCAGGAAAGAAATGGATAGTCAGGAAAAAAGGCAAGAATTAAAGACATTTTTCGAAACAACAAAACATAGATCACTGGCTTTAATGAGGATGCTTGCATGCCAATGGTAGAGAATTCATAATAAGTATTATTTTCTACGTCCTCTAATTTTATTAGAGCATAGCAATTATTAATGAAGAAAGACAGTAAAGAAAACACTTGCTTAAACTGTGAGGTTAAAGAGAGATTTTTTGTTTGTATTGCATTTTAATTATGATCAAAAGAATTAACTTTGTTGTATCTTACATTTTACTTCCCAATGAAATACAGGAAAAATGTAAACCATTTACTGAATTGTGTTCATTAGCCTTTACTCAATGATTAGCTCATTAGCCTAACTCTATCTGCCATCTCTGTTTACTAATTATTGAAATCTGCTGATCTTCTCTTGGTTTTGCCTCTAGAAAGTGAGGGATAAAAGGTGGAGAGAGTGACTGGGGGGTGGATTCCTTCTGAGTGGAACAATAATATCAAACTGTACAAATGATCCACCTCCAAAGATGCAGTAGTAGAGAAAATTCAATCCTGAAGTAGATAATGCTCAAGTATAAGGTAGAGAACTACTAGTCAAGTACTTAAAATGCTTAATATAAAACATTACGAACAAAATCTTCTAAGCTTTGCACACTTCTGCCTATGACTATAGGGCAAACAATCTAGAATAGTGGTTCTTAACCTCAGATCCATTCATGGGAATCAGGGGTCCATAATCAACTTAAAATGTTGCATAAGAATTCTATGTGAATATGAGTCTCTGTACATTTTTCTCAGAGAGGTAATCATTTTGTATGCCATATAACAAATTATCAGAAATTCAATGGAATAAAACAGCACACACATTTATCTTACTGTATCTGTTGGTCAAGTGTATGCATGCCTTATCAGGATCCTCTGAGAAGTTGCCACCAAAGTGTCAGGCAACATTTCATTGTCATCTCCAGATTTGACTGGAGAAGGGTCTCCTTCCTAGTTTACTCTGGTTATTGGCAGAATTCACTTCCTTCTGGTTGTAGGACTTGTGGCAGCTTGCTTCATCAAAAGCAACAAGGAGAGAAAGACCCTAGAGTCAGTCTGACAACAAGAAGGAGTCTTATAATAAAATAAATTATAATAAAACATAGAGTGATAGCACATCAACTTTGCCATATTCTATTGGTTATACAAAAGCTGCATATACTACACACATCCAAAAGGAAGGGAATATACAAGGCAGCAAATACCAGGAGGCAGGGGAACTGGAGGCCACCTTAGCTTTTCAGATCTTCAGATGGATATAAGATTTTTTAAAAAGTTATAAACCACTGATCTGGGCTACAGAGTGAGTGGAAGTCACTCAGTCGTGTCCGACTCTTTGCGACCCCATGGTCTGTACAGTACATAGAATTCTCCAGGCCAGAATACTGGAGTGGGTAGCCTTTCTCTTCTCCAGAGGATCTTCCCAAACCAGGGATCAAAACCAGGTCTCCTGCATTGCAGGCAGATTCTTTACCAGCTGAGCCACCAGGGAAGCCACATGGGAATTCTAGCTAGGTCAGAAAAAATGATGTGGCTTCTGCTGCGTGTACTCTGTCTCTATGTTTCTCTGGGCTCTTTCTTGGAATGATTACCTGTGGAGGCAGGCCACCATTCCATAAGGAAGCCCAAACTTGCCCCTACAAGTTTGGTCTACAGAGTACATATATATTATTCATTATCTATTGCTGAGTTACAGATTAGCACAAAACTTAGTTTCTTATAACAATGATAATAACTTTTCCCTCATGGTTTCTGTGGGTCAGGAATTCAGACAAGGTACAGTGTGGAGGGCTTGTAGTTGCTCTAGCATCTGAGGTCTCAGCTGGATGATTCCACAACTGGGAGTCACCTGAAAGTTCATTCAGTCATACATCCAGTGGTTCATTCTTACTATTAGTTAGGGCCCTTGGTTCCTCTCCGCATGCATTTTTTGTGTGGCCTCTTTAGGGGCAGGTTTGGGCTTCCTTACACAATGGTAGTTGGCCTCCACAGATGATCATTCCAAGAAAGAGCCCAGAGAGACAGAGAGTGCACGCCAGCAGAAGCCATATCAATTTTTGTGACCTAGCCAGAATTCCCATAGCTTTATTTCTAATGTATTCTATTCATGAAAGCAGTTATAAAGATTCACTCAATCTCAGGATAAGGAGAAAACAGACTCCGCCTCTCACTGGCAAAGGAGATGGAATAAATATGTGGGCTGGGTCATTCTGAAAAATATAATCCACCACAATAAATGTAGGCCTTCGACAAATATTTACTAGAATCCTCCAGTTTGTGTAGGTACCTGATCTAGTCCATTTACCAACATTTATTGAGCTGTAACTCTGAGACTTAAAGCATCCCAGAGAAGTCCCAACACGAAACAGAAACTCAGGGTTTGTAACTGAGTCCCTGTTATCTTACAGAGACCTGCTCTTTATAAGGGTCTTTCACCTTTAATGCACACAGACTCTCCAGTCTCACAAATGAATTCCCTTCATCTTACCATAGAAATGCTCTAAAAATGGTTCCCCTGCATTTTGCAGATACAGCAAATTAACAATCCATGATTCAGTACTCATTTATTTCTTTTTCATTTATTCAATACATATTTATTGAATATCTACTATATGCCAGACACTGTTCAAGCACTGGTGAGCAAGCACTGAATTACAAGGAAGAACAAAGTAGACATTGTTCCTGCACTTATTGAGCTCCCAGTCCAATGCAGGAAACTAAAAACTAAGCAAGAAATTGTAACACACTGTGATAAATGCTATGAAGAAGAAAATACAGAGTGCCATGTGCTTGGGTTGAAGGAAAGCTATGACCAACCTAGACAGCATATTAAAAAGCAGAGTCATTAT
Source organism: Bos indicus x Bos taurus (assembly GCF_003369695.1). Lineage (NCBI taxonomy): Eukaryota > Metazoa > Chordata > Mammalia > Artiodactyla > Bovidae > Bos > Bos indicus x Bos taurus. The sequence continues at coordinate 124,419,402 of NC_040105.1, forward strand.
TTCACCAACAAAGGTCCATCTAGTCAAAGCTATGTTTTTTCCAGAAGTCAAGTATGGATGTTAGAGCTGGACTAATAAAGAAAGTTGAGCACCAAAGAATTGATGCTTTTGAACTGTGGTATTGGATAATACTCTTGAGAGTCCCTTGGACTGCAAGGCGATCCAACCAGTCCATCCTAAAGGAAATCAGTCTTGAATATTCATTGGAAGGACTGATGTTGAAGCTGAAACTCCAATATTTTGGACACCTGATGCAAAGAACTGACTCATTGGAAAAGACCCTGATGCTGGGAAAGATTGAAGGTGGGAGGAGAAGGGGCTGACAGAGGATGAGATGGTTGGATGGCATCACTGACGTGAAGGACATGAATTTGAGTAGGCTCCTTTTGTAGGCTCCGGGAGTTGGTGATGAACAGGGAAGCCTGGTGTGCTGCAGTCTATGGGCTCGCAAAGAGTCGGACATGACTGAACGGCTGAACTGACTAACTGATGGGGCTTGGGTTAAGAAATAATTCTTGAAGGAAATGACAGTTACCTGCAAATTCTGTATGTTCTTTAAAGGCAAATAATTCCTACAGTATAAAACATAGGCACTTACTGAGTGCTTAATAAACCCTTGCTCTCTTCTAAAATCTTCAATGGAGTGCAACTTTTTAGTAGGACATTTAGAGCTTTATGTGACTTGGCATTGCCCTTCTTTTCCAGTCCCATCCATCACCACACCCTTCCAACCACCCTGCATTCTCAGCATTCCTAAAAATGGCATACACTTTTACACTGCTACAATTTTTGTGATGTTAGTATAGCTTCGAGTGCACCTCCTGTTCTGTGTGTGTGTTTCCTGTCTTATTCATTCCAAAAGAATTCATTCCAAAAGAATTAATTCAAATGTTATGTTATACCTGAAGCCTTTCTTGATCAACGTCACCCAAGTTGGGACTAACTGTACCTTTCTCTTGGTATCCACAATACTAAGCTTACACCAATTATTTCGCTTTGTCTGGCATTTTAATTAGGGCTTCCCTGGTGGCTCAGAGGGTAATGCATCTGCCTGCAATGCAGGAGACCTGTGTTCGATTCCTGGGTAGGGAAGATCCCCTGGAGAAGGAAATGGCAACCCCCTCTGGTACTCTTGCCTGGAAAATCCCATGGATGGAGGAGCCTGGTAGCCACAGTCCATGGGGTTGCAAAGAGTCAACACAACTGAGCATTATAATGACTTCTCTTTGTCTGTCACCCCCCTCTTTATTCATTCATTCATTCACTGATGGGTCAACAAGCATATATTAAGTATATGTTATATATTATATATCTTCCCTAGTGGCTCAGACAGTAAAGCATCTGTCTGCAATGCAGGAGACCCAGGTTCAATCCCTGGGTTGGGAAGATCCCCTGGAGAAGGACATGGCAGCCCACTCCAGTATTCTTGCCTGGAAAATCCCATGGACCCAGAGCCTGGTAGGCTACCGTCCATGGGGTCGCAAAGAGTCGGACATGACTGAGCGATTTCACTTTGTACTTTGTATATATTGTGTGCATTATGCCAGATGCTGGAGATACAATATCAGAAAAAAGAGGCAAGTTTCTTGCCCTTAAGAGAGTACCCCACTGTCATTATTCTACTGCTGGTTGACTGGAATTCACCATATCATTTGTTCCCTTTTTTGCTTCCTTCTGCCCCACATAAAATAGTTTCAAACAAATGATTCATTATTACTATAGTATTAAAATCAGGAATAAAAAATATTAACACAAAAAAGAAACTACCTCACTGTTCTTAGCACAATAATTCATGCAGTTCAGAAGTCCAGTGTATGTTTAATATTGGGATCAGTGGTTTGAATCTCGACTACATCTCTCTAAATATATCACAGAAAGTGTATGATTAGAAACTAAGACTATATGTTACTTCTTAGATGGATCAACTAGTTCAAATCCAAATGACCCCAAGATGAGTTGTTCCAAAGGTTCTGTTGATTACCATTTTAATAAAATAGATAAATTGCCCCACATAAGCTGAGAGACTGTATCATTTGGGTGTGTAGTTTCATTCACTCTAACAAGCTATCACTGTATCAATCCTAGAGTAGTATGATTCCTAGAATAGAGTTTTGTTAAGTGAGTAGCACCGTTTGCATAATATCTTTTCCCCTAATTTTATTGAGAAATAATTGACATACATCACTGTATAAGTTTAAGGCATCCAGCATGGTGGTTTAATTTACATATATTATGAAATGATGACCCCAAACACATCCATCATCTCAGACAGACATAATGAAAGAAAAGAAAAAAATTTCTCCTTGTGATGAAAAGGATCACATACCTTAAAAACATTAATGCAGAATGAGATTCCTGGATGGACTTCCCATTTATTTTCTTCCCTTCAGATAATAAGTCCATGGACCATTTGTCTTACTGTACATTTCATACTGCCTTCATTTTCTACAACAAATTATCCCCAAGTGATGTGTACTGTGTTTAGGCACAGTTTTAAACTGCCTCCAGTGATTGTCTAGGAAAACCAACAAAAGCCATCAAACTACTTGAGACAATAGCAATAGAGGCACTGCTATTCTAGCTCCCTCTCCAACTTATTCTAGATAAACTAGTATTCACTCTCTTTCCAAACCTTATCAGCACTCCCTAGATCTAATCACTCTTCCTTCTAATCCATGTTGTCACCTTCTCCCTTCAAATGAGACCTCTGACAAGCTTTTAAATGATCCTCCTCTGTTAGCATAATCTTAATAATTCTAATAACATAGGCCTGATTTACATATGTAGAACTCCTAAATCAGTATATATACCCTGAGTGACACTGAATTTTTTCTTAATATATTATGTGTGCCATGAATTCCTTCCTGTCCTATAGCCTATATTCAGATCTCTCACAGTGTCCCACATTTGAAATAAAGAATGCTGTTTTGTACAGCTGGTACAGTTTGAAAGCAAAAAAAGTATATATTGTTGGTGGATAACTAAATTGAACAATCTGATGTCTGACTTCTATACAAATTCATTTTTATTAAGCTATGTATCCATCCCTGCCTCTCTGTATTAAGTTCTTTACCTAAATCTCTCTTCTTTTTTTGTTAGCTTCCAGTTCTCTATTGTCTAAGCACACAGACAATGTACCCTATACCTTGAACTCAATTTAGCAGACAGTCTTTTTGTACCATTTTACAATCTGCAATATTTGCATTTCTATACATCCCTTTAATTCACAAAGAACTGTACATCTCCTCCAGAGAAGGCTGAAAAATACAGGTAAAGAAATATTAAAATCCTATATAACTTGGAAAATAATTTAAAATATCCATTCATAAAAATATAAATGATCCCTTTTTGTTGCTAGCTTCTAATGGCTTCATTTTTAAAATATGTAGAAGGTCCTCATTATACCACAAAAGAGTCAAGGGAGACAATTTTCCTTGCCAGCCCATGAATTTATGCACTTTCTCATAGAGTTGGAAATTGCTGTTAACATAATCTTTCTCTGAGATTCCATCTCTGTATACTTTATTTGATGTCTGCTGACACCAAATCAAATCTAAACTGTTGTACAAACCAACATAAGACAGGTCATCTAAAAGTGGGGCTCTTCCATTTTTTTTCCCCTACAAGCCCAAAGTTTTTTTGTGTGTATGTCATAATTGGAACAAATACAACAATAAACATATTTCAAAAAGCCCCTGAAATAGACTATTTTTAATAATCTTTAAATTATTAGAAGAAAGGATATCTGTAGAGTAAATGCAAATTAGCAATAATGAGAAGTAATTTTTTAAAGACCAAAGAATCAGAAAAAATGTGGAAAAGAGTAAATGGTAGAAATCCAGGATTAACACTAGAACTTTATTTACTCTTTCTGTAAATAATCTGGCAATCATGTATAGCAAAATCTCCATGAGTATTTTGTTTTTTGCTGATTCACTTTGCTGTACAGCAGAAAGTAACACCACATTGTAAAGCATTTATACTCCAATAACAATTTTTTTTAATCTGGGACTGATCAAATCAAGCAGAAAGGGGACAGGGGGACTGGCAGCAGCAGTCCTGGGAGGCACGGGGTGTTGGCATAGGTCCTTTTGGAGGTCTACCATAGATCCTATACCCTACCATAGAGACTGCAGACTCTAGAAATGGGCCACCTCAGGCCAAACAACTAATAGGGAGGGAACACAGCCCCACCCATCAGCAGAAAACTGGATTAAAGATTTACTGAGCATGACCCTCAAACTACCACACAATTGCACTCATCTCACATGCTAGTAAAGTAATGTTCAAAATTCTCCAAGCCAGGCTTCAGCAATACGTGAACCGTGAACTTCCTGATGTTCAAGCTGGTTTTAGAAAAGGCAGAGGAACCAGACATCAAATTGCCAACATCCGATGGGTCATCAAAAAAGCAAGAGAGTTCCAGAAAAACATCTACTTCTGCTTTATTGACTATGCCAAAGCCTTTGACTGTGTGGATCACAATAAACTGTGGAAAATTCTGAAAGAGATGGGAATACCAGACCACCTGACCTGTCTCTTGAGAAATCTGTATGCAGGTCAGGAAGCAACAGTTAGAACTGGACATAGAGCAACAGACTGGTTCCAAATAGGAAAAGAAGTACGTCAAGGCTGTATATTGTCACCCTGGTTATTTAACTTATATGCAGAGTACATCAGGAGAAACGCTGGACTGGAAGAAACACAAGCTGGAATCAAGATTGCCAGGAGAAATACCAATAACCTCAGATATGCAGATGACACCACTTTTATGGCAGAAAGTGAAGAGGAACTCAAAAGCCTCTTGATGAAAGTGAAAGTGGAGAGTGAAAAAGTTGGCTTAAAGCTCAACATTCAGAAAACGAAGATCATGGCATCCAGCCCCATCACTTCATGGGAAATAGATGAGGAAACAGTGGAAACAGTGTCAGACTTTATTTTGGGGGGCTCCAAAATCACTGCAGATGGTGACTGCAGCCATGAAATTAAAAGACCCTTTACTCCTTGGAAGGAAAGTTATGTCCAACCTAGACAGCATATTCAAAAGCAGAGACATTACTTTGCCAACAAAGGTCCATCTAGTCAAGGCTATGGTTTTTCCTGTGGTCATGTATGGATGTGAGAGTTGGACTGTGAAGAAGGCTGAGCACTGAAGAACTGATGCTTTTGAACTGTGGTGTTGGAGAAGACTCTTGAGAGTCCCTTGGACTGCAAGGAGATCCAACCAGTCCATTCTGAAGGAGATCAGCCCTGGGATTTCTTTGGAAGGACTGATGCTAAAGCTGAAACTCCAGTACTTTGGCCACCTCATGCAAAGAGTTGACTCATTGGAAAAGACTCTGATGCTGGGAGGGATTGGGGGAAGGAGGAGAAGGGGACGACAGAGGATAAGATGGCTGGATGGCATCACTGACTCGATGGATGTGAGTCTGGGTGAACTCCAGGAGTTGGTGATGGACAGGGAGGCCTGGTGTGCTGCGATTCATGGGGTCGCAAAGAGTCGGACACGACTGAGTGACTGAACTGAACTGAGCATGACCCTGCCCACCAGAGTAAGACCCAGTTTTCCCCACAGCCAGTCCCTCCCATCAGGAAGGTTCCATAAGCCTCTCATTGTCATCATTCAGCAGGCAGACAGAAGAAGCAAGACCTATAATCCCACAGCATCCAGAACGAAAACCACAATCCCAGAAAGCTAACTAAATGACCACATGGATCACAGCCTTGTGTAACTCAATGAAACTATAAGCCATGCTGTGCTGGGCCACTCAAGACAGACGGATCATCGTGGAGAGTTCTGACAAAATGTGGTCCACTGGAGAAGGGAATGGCAGACCACTTCAGTATTCTTGCCTTGAATGTTGAACAGAATGAAACAGTATGAAAAGGGGGAAGGAACAATGATCAATTATAAACAATGATCAATTATAAACATTTGAGAATGCAAGCAATTGAGGATTCTGCTTCTTGCCTCAGGATGAAGGAACAGCACACAAAGAACAAGAATTTCCTCTTCAGATTTCTCATTCAAAGCTCTAATAGCAGAGCATGCTGCAGCCATTGCTCAAAGAATCTTCCTTTCACTGAGGATAAACTGAGCTGAATTTCAGCCAGCCAGATAGGTGTGGTGGTGAAGGAAATGTGCCCTTCCTCATAGACTGGCCATTTACATCTGTAATAACTGCTCCACAGTCATTTGCCTCTCAAACAATTTGAGTGCAAGCGTCAACAATGCTAGGGAACTCAACCTAGTTCTAACTTTATTACAAAGCACCAAAATATTTTATTTCAACTAAAAATATCTCCTCCTGATTTACATTGTTATCATCTATAGTAAGCCTTATCTTGAATGAGTACAGTTATTACAGGCACCTAGGACAGTTCTTAGTTATAAAGACATTAAAAATTTATCATTTAAAGATTATTGGTAAATGCAAAAACTTCTAGTATCCCCTAATATTAGAAGTATCAAGAAAGTACTTAATTCCATTGTTTGAGAAGATTTAACTGTGGGAGTCCCTCAAGTTGACTCATGGAACATTAGCTTAAGTAAATTTTTAAGAAGATTTTGTTTTTGTAGAGTAGTATTTGGTTCATGGGTAGTAAAATTTAGAGGAAAGCACTTCCCATATAACCCTTGAGTTCACACATGTGTAGTCTCTCCCACTTTCAATAATACTCACCAGAGTGGTATATTTGTTAAAGTTGATAAACCTACATTAATAAATCATATTCAACCAAAGTTGACACTACGTATGGTTCATTCTTGATGTTGTACAGTCTATAAGAGTAAAGTGAAGTCGCTCAGTCATGTCCGACTCTTTGTGATCCCACAGACTGTAGCTTACCGGGCTCCTCCATCCATGGGATTTTCCAGGCAAGAGTACTGGAGTGGGTTGCCATTTCCTTCTCCAGAGGATCTTCCCGACCCAGGGATCGAACCCAGATCTCCCACGTTGTAGGCAGACACTTTACTGTCTGAGCCACCAGGGAAGTCCTGTACAGTTTCCCTCTCTCTCTCTCCCCCCTTCCCTCTCTCAGTCGCTTCAGTTGTGTCCGACTCTGTGTGACCCCATAGACGGCAGCCCACCAGGATCCGCCATCCCTGGGATTTTCCAGGCAAGAACACTGGAGTGGGTTGCCATTTCCTTCTCCAATGCATGAAAGTGAAATGTCAAAGGGAAGTCACTCAGTTGTGTCTGACTCTTAGCGACCCCATGGACTACAGCCCACCAGGCTCCTCCGTCCATGGGATTTTCCAGGCAAGAGTACTGGAGTGGGGTGCCAGTGCCTTCTCCAGTACAGTCTATAGATTTGGACAAATGTATAATGTCATGTGGGGCTTCCATTGTGGTGCAGACAGTAAAGAACTGCCTGCCAATGCAGGAGACACAAGAGATGTGGGTTGGATCCCTGAGTTGAGAAGATCCCCTGGAGAAGGGAATGGCTACCCACTCCAATATTCCTGCCTGGAAAATTCCACTGACAGAAGAGCCTGTGAACTACAGTCCATTGGGTCAAAAAGAGTCAGGCATAACTGAGCAGTTTTCACTTGCTCACTTTCATAATGACATGTATTCAAAATTATGGTATCATACAGAGTATTTTCCTCTGCTAGAAGAAAATGCAAACGAACCAGATATCAAGTTGCCAACATCCATCTGGATCATTAAAAAACAAGAGAGTTCCAGAGAAATCTGGAACTCTTTACTGACTACGCCAAAGCCTTTCACTGTGTGGATCACAACAAACTGTGGAGAATTCTTCAAGAGGTGGGAATACCAGACCACCTGACCTTCCTCCTGAGAAATCTGTATGCAGGTCAAGAAGCAACAGTTAGAATTGGACATGGAAAAACAGACTGGTTCCAAATAGACCCTGCTTATTTAACTTATATGCAGTATATCATGAGAAATGCTGGACTGGATGAAGCACAAGCTGGAATCAAGATTGCTGGGAGAAATATCAACAACCTCAGATATGCAGATGACACCACCTTATGGCAGAAAGCAAAGAAGAACTAAAGAGCCTCTTGATGAAAGTGAAAGACGAGAGTGAAAAAGTTGGCTTAAAACTCAACATTCACAAAACTAAGATCATAGCATCTGGTCCCATCACTTCATGGCAAATAGATGGGGAACAGTGGAAACAGTGACAGACTGTATCTTTTTTTATTTTTTAAATCGGAGGCTAATTACTTTACAATATTGTGGTGGTTTTTGCCATACATTCACATGAATCATGGAGAAGGCAATGGCACCCCACTCCAGTACTCTTGCCTGCAAAATCCCATGGACAGAGGAGCCTAGTAGGCTGCAGTCCATGGGGTCGCGAAGAGTCAGACACGACTGAGTGACTTCACTTTCACTTTTCACTTTCATGCATTGGAGAAGGAAATGGCAACCCACTCCAGTGTTCTTGCCTGGAGAATCCCAAGGACAGGAGAGCCTGGTGGGCTGCCATCCATTGGGTCGCACAAAGTTGGACACGACTGAAGCGACTTAGCAGCAGCAGCACATGAATCAGCCATGGGTGTACATGTGTTCCCCATCCTGACCCTCCCTCCCAGCTTCCTCCCGATCCCATCCCTCTGGGTCATCCCAGCACACCAGCCCTGAGCACTCTGTCTCATGCATCGAACCTGGACTGGCGATCTATTTCACATATGATAATATACATGCTTCAGTGCTATTCTCTCAAAGCATCCCACCCTCGCCTTTTCCCACAGAGTCCAAAAGTTGGTTCTTTACATCTGTGTCTCTTTTGCTGTCTCGCATATAGGGTCATCATTACCATTTTTCTAAATTCCATATTATGCGTTAATATACTGTATTGGTGTTTTTCTTTCTGACTTACTTTGTATAACAGGCTCCAGTTTCATCCATCTCATTAGAACTGATTCAAATGTATTTTTTTTTAATAGCTGAGTAATATTCCATTCTGTATATGTGCCACAGCTTTCTTATCCATTCATCTGCCAAGGGACATCTAGGTTGCTTCCATGTCCTGGCTGTTGTAAACAGTGCTGCGATGAACATTGGGGTACACGTGTCTCTTTCAATTCTGGTTTCCTTGGTGTGTGTGCCCAGCAGTGGGATTGCTGGGTCATAGGGCAGTTCTAGTTCTAGCTTTTTAAGGAGTCTCCAAACTGTTCTCCATAGTGGCTGTACTAGTTTGCATTCCCACCAACAGTGTAGGAGGGCTCCCTTTTCTCCGCACTCTCTCCAGCATTTATTGTTTGCAGACTTTTTGATAGCAGCCATTCTGACCAGCCTGACATGGTACCTCATTGTGGTTTTGATTTGCATTTCTCTGATAATGAGTGATGTTGAGCATCTTTTCTTGTGTTTGTTAGCCATCTGTATGTCTTCTTTGGAGAAATGTCTGTTTAGTTCTTTGGTCCACTTTTTGATTGGGTCGCTTATTTTTCTGGAATTGAGCTGCAGAAGTTGTTTGTATATTTTTGAGATTAATTCTTTATCAATTGCTTCATTTGTTATTATTTTCTTCCATTCAGAAGGCTGTCTTTTCACCTTGCTTATAGTTTCCTTCATTGTGCATAGGCTTTTAATTATGTCCCATTTGTTTACGCTGGACTGGAAGAAACACGGGCTGGAATCAAGATTGCCAGGAGAAATATCAATAACCTCAGATATGCAGATGACACCACCCTTATGGCAGAAAGGGAAGAGGAACTAAAAAGCCTCTTGATGAAAGTGAAAGTGGAGAGTGAAAAAGTTGGCTTAAAGCTCAACATTCAGAAAACGAAGATCATGGCATCCAGCCCCATCACTTCATGGGAAATAGATGGGGAAACAGTGGAAACAGTGTCAGACTTTATTTTTCTGGGCTCCAAAATCACTGCAGATGGTGATTTCAGCCATGAAATTAAAAGATGCTTACTCCTTGGAAGGAAATTTATGACCAACCTAGATAGCATATTCAAAAGCAGAGACATTACTTTGCCAACAAAGGTCCATCTAGTCAAGGCTATGGTTTTTCCTGTGGTCATGTATGGATGTGAGAGTTGGACTGTGAAGAAGGCTGAGCGCCGAAGAATTGATGCTTTTGAACTGCAGTGTTGGAGAAGACTCTTTAGAGTCCCTTGGACTGCAAGGAGATCCAACCAGTCCATTCTAAAGGAGATCAGCCCTGGGTGTTCTTTGGAAGGAATGATGCTAAAGCTGAAACTCTAATACTTTGGCCACCTCATGCGAAGATTTGACTCATTGGAAAAGACTCTGATGCTGGGAGGGATTGGGGGCAGGAGGAGAAGGGAACGACAGAGGATGAGATGGCTGGATGGCATCACCGACTTGATGGACGTGAGTCTGAGTGAACTCTGGGAGTTGGTGATGGACAGGGAGGCCTGGTGTGCTGCGATTCATGGGGTTGCAAAGAGTTGGACACGACTGAGCGACTGAACTGAACTGAACAGAGTATTTTCAATGCCCCTGAAATCCTCTATATTCTTCTTATTCATCCCTCCTCATTGGCTATCACTAATCATTTTACTGTGTCCATGGTTTTGCCTTTCCAGCATTTTATACAGTCAGAATCATAAAGTATTCAGCCTTCTCATATTGGCTTCTTTCATTAGGCAATAGGGTAACAGTTGAGGTTCTTCCATGTCTTTCCATGGCTCAATAGCTCATTTAAATACTGAAAATTATTGCATTCTCCGTACATACATATGTACCAGCATTTATTTATCCATTGAACTACTGAAGGGCATCTTGGCTGTTTCCAAGTTTTGTCAATGATAGATTAAACTACTACAAACATCCACATGCAGGTTTTTGTGTGAACATAAGTTTCAGTTCCTCTGAGTAAACATTAAGGCAAGTGATTGCTGGATCATATGGAAAGAGTATGTTTAGATTTTTAAGAAACTTCAAAACTATCTTCAAAATGGCTGTACCATTTTTCAGTCTCACCTGCAATGTATCAAATTTCCTGTTTCTTCACATCCTCACCAGCATTTACTGGTGTCAATGTTCCAGATTTTGGCCATTGTACTACATATATAGTGGTATCTCATTTTTGTTTTAATTTACATTCGCCTGATGACTTATGATGTGGAGCATCCTTTCATATGCTTACTTGCCATCTGTATATCTTTTTGTTGAGGTATATTTAAGGTCTTTGATCTATTTTTTAATCAAATTGTTTGCTGGGTTTTCAGAGTTCTTTGTATATTTTGGATAACAATTCTTTATCAGATTGTTTTTTGCAAATTTGTCTCCTAGTCTGTGGTTTGTCTTTTAATTCTCTTGGCATTTTCTTTTACAAAGCACAAATATTTAATTTTAATAAAGCCCAGCTTATTAATCATCTCTTTCATGGATGATGACTTGGGGATTGTATCTAACAAGTCGTCACCACACCCAAGGTCATCTAGGTATTCTATGTTACCGTCTAGGAGTTTCATAATTTTGTGTTTTGCATTTAGGTCTGTGATCTTGAGATCTTAAATTTTGAGATTATTATGAAAATTGTAAGGTCTGTGTCTAAATCTGCTGTTCATATGTCGATTTCCAATTGTTCCAGCACTATTTATTGAAAAGCCTACATTTGCTTCATTGTCTTGCCTTCATTCCTTTGTCAAAGATCAGTTGACTATATTTAGGTGGCTCTATTTCTGGGTTCTTTATTCTGTTTCATTGATCTGTCTATTCTTTCACCAATACCATACTGTCTTGACTGCTGTGGCTTTATTGTAAGTCTTGAATTCTTGTAATGTCAATCATTTGACTTGTTCTTCTGACTGTTCTTCAACAAGTCATTGACATTTGTTCTTCTCCTTCGATATTGAGTTGGCTATCCTGGGTCTTTTGCCTTTCCATACAAACTTTAGAATCAGCTTGCCAATAGCCATTAAATAACTTGCTGGGATTTTGTTTGAGATTGCATTGAATCTATAGGTCAAGTTGGGAAGAACCGACATGACAGTTTTGAGTATTTCTATCCATGAACATGGAATATCTCTTCATTTATTTAGTTTTTTGATTTCTTCATCAGAGTTTTGTAGTATTGCTTATACAGATCATATATATATATATATATATATATATATATATATATATACATATATATATATACACACATACATACATATATGTGTGTGTATATATATATATTGCTAGAGTTATACCTAAGTATTGCACTACTTGGGGTGCTAATATAAATGTTATTTTTTAAAATTTCAAATTCTACTTGTTCATTGCTGACATATAGGAAAATGATTAATTTTTAGACATTAACCTTGCATCCTGAAGCCTTGCTATAATCACTTATTAGTTTCAGGAGTATTTTGTTGATTCAGATTTTCTACATAGATGATCATGTCATCTGTGAACAAAGATAGTTTTACTTCTTCCTTCTCAAACTAAAAGAAAAACTTGTTTCTTTTTCTTGCCTTATTGCACAAGCAAAAACTTCCACTATCATGCTGAAAAAGACTGGTGAAAGGAGGTATCCTTGCCTTATACCTGATCTTAGTGGGAAAACACTTCAGTAGGTTTTCATACTGAACAGCTAGCTCTCAAGGATTAAACTAGATAGCCATTGATTGGACTCTACGTTTTGGAGGTTAGTTGAGTGAATCCTTACAGTATGTTTTCAGTGGACTTCAGAGAACAGCATGAAATGTCAATGCTGAATCAGGGAAATCAATGACAGTATAATTGGTTTATTTAATAAAATATTCTGAAATTTATAAAACAATAACTAGCATGCATCTGACATCTGGTATTTGAGGCATGTCAATTAAGGTGGGTTATTAGCAAAACAAGTAATTATCTTAAATCATATTAGCAAGTCACCAACTTTGTTTATTGTTTTATTCACTAAGTTGTGTCCACCTCTTTTGCAAACCCATGGACTGTAACTTGCCAGTCTCCTCTGTCCATGGGATTTCCCAAGCAAGAATACAATAGAGGGTTGCCATTTCCTTCTCCATGGGATCCTCCTGACTCAGAGATAGAACCTGCATCTCCTGCAATGGCAGGAGGATTCTTTACCACTGAGCCACCAGGGAAGCACCGTGTCACCAACTAGAGACATTAATAATACTGCACTAGATTTGCATCTTCCTTTTATTCTAACTAAGTGTACTTCTAGAGTGTCCTCCCAATTCTTCCCTATGTTGGGCAACTTACAGTTTATAATTAATCATATTCTTCTTCACAGCATTCTTATATTAACTTGATTTTGTAGAGAGGAATGCAGATGTTATTTTTTTGAAAAACAAAATGTTTTTCAAATTTTCAAACATTTTTCAACCAATGTTTTGTTAAAAGACAAACACAAAATTATGAAACTCCTAGACGATAACATAGAATACCTAGATGACCTTGGGTGTGGTGATGACTTGTTAGATACAATCCCCAAGTCATCATCCATGAAAGAAATGACTGATAAGCTGGACTTTATTAAAATAAAAAATCTGTGGTTTGTGAAATAAAATGCCAAGAGAATTAGAAGACAATTAGGCAACTTCCTCTTCCCATTGCTTCATGTAACATACAGTCACTATGTATCTATTGTGTACCAGCCCAGATTAGCTATCAGTGTGATGATTGCTATGATAGTGCTTTTTACAAGACATCATTTAGTACCAAATGTTTTCTTCCACTTTGGCTTATCTGTGCAGCACATGACGAAACACAAGAAACAGTTTAAGCCAAATTTGGAATATCCTGATGAACAGATCTTTTTTTTTTTTTCTAATTTTATTTTATTTTTAAACTTTACATATTTGTATTAGTTTTGCCAAATATCAAAATGAATCTGCCACAGGTATACATGTGTTAAGGACATCTTTAGATACAATTTCATGAGCAATGTGGAGAAGATATAGTATAGTCAGGTGAGTGTGGAGAAATCAGGTGAAAAAAGGAAGCTGAGGAATCAACACTGAGTCTTTCTTACAATAAATTTACTCATTTCAACTTTTCTCACATATTCTCTAGGACTGCTTTTACATTAATAGTCTCTCCAGCTTTTCTACTTCCATGTTTTATATGAAGACCAACGTGGTGAATGTTGGCGTGTGTCTAATAAAGTCCCCATTAATGCAGATATATGGCAGAAGAATTATTTCCTGGCTTTTGTACATCATAACTCTCTTCACAAAGCCCAGGCACATACTAGCCTTTTAAACAATGGCCCTGTCTTGTTTCCAGTTATTCAAGGTGTGATTCAGAGTGATAGTTTCACCAGCCATTCCTCAGCAGGTATTCATGTGGTTTGGATTTGAGGAGCACGCAGATTGCCCATTACTGTCCCTGCTGAACATCAAACGTCAGCCTCTTTCTGACAGACCATTTTTCTAATTGGTCAAGGTCACCTTGGATTTTACTCTTGACTTGCAAGGAATTTTCAGTTTTCATTTCCTCTGTTCTCAAGCCCTGTTTCCCAATGTGGTATCTTCTGCAAATGTAGTAGGAATTTTCTTATTTTTCTCATTCCAGACTTTGCAGGAAAAAATTAAAAGCTCTGGGACAAATCTATGTGTTCTCTGGAATATGTTGTCCCAGGTTCTTCCCAAAGTATCATTTAGTAGCCTTGGAATAAGACTCATATAATAGTACAATCCAGGTTTGATATCCCTAACTCATTAATAGAAATGCCTTGCAGATCCACAAAGCTTTAGTGAAGTCCAGATGTCTCCTTCACTGATCTCTCTCTTCTTCGTTCAAGACCTGCAACTCTGTCACAGAAGGAAATTAAATTGTTTTAACATGAGTTGATCTTCATAAAGACAGTGGCTTGAAATATTTTGTTAGCAAATGGTTTGCCTTATTTTTTTCTATCATCTTCAAATGCATTACAGAGAAAACAGCTCAGCATAAGGAATAATTTTCTTAGTGTCAGAGCTATCCAGATATGGAGTAGGTACCTTGAGGAGGTGGTAAAGATGCCATCAATGGAAGTACTCAAACAGAACTATAAGAGGATAATACTGACTTGGTTAGGACATTGGACTGGGTGACTTCCAGGTTTACTCTCAATGCTAAGTTATTGCAATTCTTCAATTATTTATTTTCCAGTAATATGTTTTTCTTCATTTTTAATAACCATTTTTAATTGAAGTATAGTTAATTTACAATGTTGTTAGTTTCAGGTATACAGCAAAGTGATTCATTTATATATATATATACTTTTTCAGATTCTTTCCCATTATAGGTTATTACAAGATATTGAATATAGTTCCATGTGCTATACAGTAGATCCTTGTTTATTTTACATAAAGTAGTGTGTACATGGGCTTCCCAGGAGGCACTAGTGGTAAAGGACTCACCTGCCAATGCAAGAGACATAAGAGACAGGGGTTTGATCCCTGGGTCAGGAAGATCCCCTGGAGGAGGGCATGGCAAACCACTCCAGTATTCTTGCCTGAAGAATCCCCATAGACAAAGAAGCCTGGTGGGCTACAGTCCATAGGGTCTGAAAGAGTTGACACATTGAAGTGACATAGCACACACATACTTGCAGTATGTATACATTAATCGCAAATTCCAAATTTGTCTCTTCCCTGCCTCCCCTCACCACTGTTCCCTTTGGTAACCATAAGTTTGTTTTCTATGTCTGGGGGTCTATTTCTGTTTTGTAAATGAGTTCATTTGTATCATTTTTTTTTTTTTAGATTTCACATATAAGTGACATCATGCAATATTTGTCAGACTTCAGTTCAGTTCAGTTCAGTCGCTCAGTCATGTTCAACACTTTGCAACCCATGGACTGCAGCACTCCAGGCTTCCCTGTCCATCACCAACACCGGAACTTGCTCAAATTCATGTCCATCGAGTTGGTGATGCCATCCAACCATCTCATTCCCTGTCATCCCCTTCTCCTCCTGCCTTCAATCTTTCCCAGAATCAGGGTCATTTCCAATGAGTCAGTTTTTTGCATCAGGTGGCCAAAGTACCGGAGCTTCAGCATCAGTCCTTCCAATGACTATTCAGGATTGATTTCCTTTAGGATTGACTGATTTGATCTCCTTGCAGTCCAAGGGACTCTAAAGAGTGTTCTCAAACACCAGAGTTCAAAAGCATCAATCAGATTTACTTCACTTAATTTGATAATCCATCCATGTTGCTGCAAATGGCATAGTTCATTCTTTTTTATGGCAGAGTAATATTCCATTGTCTATATATACCACATCTTCTTTATCCATTCATCTGTTAATGAACATTTGGGTTGCTTCCATGTCTTGGATAATGTAAATAAAGCTACTATGAACATTGGGGTGCAAGTATCTTCTTGCGCTTACAGCTTTCTCTGGACTGGGCTTCCCTTGTGGCTCACCTGGTAAAGAATCCACTTGCAATGCAGAAGACCTGGGTTTGAACCCTGGGTAGGTAAGATCCCCTGGAGAAGGAAAAGGCTACCCACTCCAGTGTTCTGGCCTGGAGAATTCCATGGAGTGTTTAGTCCATGGGGTCGCAAAGAGTTGGGATATGACTATGCGACTTCCACTCACTTTCTCTGGTTATGTGATCAAAAGTAGGACAGTAGGATCATATGGTAACTCTATTTTTAGTTTTTTAAGGAACCTCCATACTGTTCTCCATAGTGGCTGTACCAATTTACATTACCACCAACAGTGTAGGAGCGTTCTTTTTTCTGCACACTCTCTCCAGCATTTGTTGTTTATAGACTTTTTAATGATGGCCATTCTGACTGGTGTAAGGTGATACTTCCTTGTAGTTTTGATGTTTTTAAATTAATTTTTATTGGGAGTGTAGTTAATTTATAATGTTTCTGCTATACAGCAAAGTGAACCAGTTATATAGTACATATATCCACTTGGTTTTCTGGGGGTGGGTTTTTTTTGTTTTTTTTTTTTTGCAATTTATGGCTCAGATGGTGAAGAATCTGCCTGCAGTATGGGAGAACCGGGTTCGATCTCTGGGTTGGGAAGATCCCCTGGAGAAGGGAATGGCAACCCACTCCAGTATTCTTGCCTAGAGAATTCCATGGACAGAAGAGCCTGGCAGGCTACAGTCCATGGGGTCACAAAGAGTCAGATATGACGGAGTGACTTTCACTCACTCATACCCATATAGATCATTACAGAGTATTGAATAGAGTTCCCTGTGCTATATAGTAGGTCCTTATTAGTTATCTATTTTATATATAGTAGTAAGTACATGTCAATCTCAATCTCCCAATTTACTCCTCTTCCCTTCCCCCTTGGTAATCATTGCCGGAGCCAGCCGGCAAAGTCGATCAGGTCCCGAGAACGTGCACGGCGGGGCTAAGAAAGAAACTAAAGCAAGAGACTACAAAGATGGGGTCGAGAGGTTCAGACACGTCACCACGAAGGGACGCAGTCTGACACCAACTTTATTCAACATCTCATATTTATACAGAAAAGCGTGAGAAAGACAAGACAGTTGACATTTTTTCTTAGTTGGCCTATACATCTTACAAACAGTCACAAGAAATCTTGAGAGCATGGGAATGGCTCCCTGTTATTATTTCTTACACCAGATAACATTTCTCTGTGTGTGAGAAGTTTGCACAGAACTCCAGGTGCCTGCAGTAAATAAGCGCCTAATCTCTGGGGTGGCGGGACAGAGAGCTATGTTTGCAAGCAAACCCTCAAGGACTGAGGCAGCTCCCAGAGCTGTGTCCTTCAGACAAAGGACCCCGTTCTCACGGGCAGCTCCCCACAAATCATAAGTTTGCTTTCTGCATTTGTGCATTGTAGTTTTGATTTGCATTTGTCTAATATTTATGATCAAGTCAAGTTAGCATGTGTGTGCATGCTAAGTCACTTCAGTCACGTCCAACTCTTTGTGACCCCATGGACAATAGCCCACCAGGATCCTCTGTTCATGGGAGTTTCCAGGCAAGAATACTGGAGTGGATTGCCATTTCCTCCTCCTGGGATTGAACCCACACCTGCAGACATCCCCTGCATTAGCAGCCTGGTTCTTTACCAATACTGTCACATGAGAAACCCAGTGGTTTGGTGATATTGAGCATCCTTTCATGTGCACGTAGGCCATCTTCTTTGGAGAAAGGTCTAATTAGGTCTTCTGCCCAGCTTATGACTGGGTTGTTTGGTTTTTTTATATTAAGCTGTAAGAGCTAATTCCTTTTCAGTAGCGTCATTTGCACATTTTCCCCTCAGTCTGTCAGTTCTTTTCATTTTGCTGATGGTTTCCTTTGCTGCACAAAAGCTTTTAAATTTAATAAGGTTAGTTCCCATTTGTTTATTTTTGCTTTTATTTCCACTACTTGAGGAAATTTGGCATTTGACACAAATAGTAGCAATTGTTTTTTGGATCCATTTCTGAAAGAGATGGGAATAGCAGACCATCTGACCTGCCTCTTGAGAAATCTGTATGCAGGTCAGGAAGCAACAGTTAGAACTGGACATGGAACAACTGACTGGTTCCAAATAGGAAAAGGAGTACATCAAGGCTGTATATTATCACCCTGCTTATTTAACTTATATGCAGAATACATCATGAGAAACGCTGGACTGGAAGAAACACAAGCTGGAATCAAGATTGCCAGGAGAAATATCAATAACCTCAGATATGCAGATGACACCACCCTTATGGCAGAAAGGGAAGAGGAACTCAAAAGCCTCTTGATGAAAGTGAAAGAGGAGAGTGAAAAAGTTGGCTTAAAACTCAACATTCAGAAAACGAAGATCATGGCATGCGGTCCCATCACTTCATGGGAAATAGATGGAGAAACAATGGAAACAGTGTCAGACTTTATTTTTGGGGGCTCCAAAATCACTGCAGATGGTGACTGCAGCCATGAAATGAAAAGACGCTTTACTCCTTGGAAGGAAAGTTATGTCCAACCTAGATAGCATATTCAAAAGCAGAGACATTACTTTGCCAACAAAGGTTCGTCTAGTCAAGGCTATGGTTTTTCCTGTGGTCATGTATGGATGTGAGAGTTGGACTGTGAAGAAGGCTGAGTGCCGAAGAATTGATGCTTTTGAACTGTGGTGTTGGAGAAGACTCTTAAGAGTCCCTTGGACTGCAAGGAGACCCAACCAGTCCATTCTGAAGGAGATCAGCCCTGGGATTTCTTTGGAGGGAATGATGCTGAAGCTGAAACTCCAGTACTTTGGCCACCTCATGCGAAGAGTTGACTCATTGGAAAAGACTCTGATGCTGGGAGGGATTGGGGGCAGGAGGAGAAGGGGATGACAGAGGATGAGATGGCTGGATGGGATCACTGACTCGATGGATGTGAGTCTGAGTGAACTCCGGGAGTTGGTGGTGGACAGGGAGGCCTGGTGTGCTGCGATTCATGGGGTCATGAAGAGTCGGACATGACTAAGTGACTGAACTGAACTGAACTGATGTCAAATGCCTATGTTTTCCTCTAGGAGTTTTCCCAAACTCATTCTATGAAGTCACCATCTCCCTGATCCCAAAATCAGACAAAGATATCACACACAAGAAATGATAGCCCAATATTCTGGATGAACACGAATGTAGAAATCCTCAACAAACCCTAGCAAACTGACTGCATCAATATTTTTTTCTTTTTTTTTTTTTAATTTTCCATCAATATTTTAAAAGGATCACACACCATGAGCAGATGGAATTTATTCCAGGGATGCGAGAATTCTTCCATGTCTGCAAATCAATCAATGTGATACTCCAAAATAATAAATTGAAGACTAAAAACCATATGATCATTTCAAAAGACACAGAGAAAAGTTTTGATAAAATTCAACATCCACTTACAATAAAAACTCTTCAGAAAGTGAGCATAGAGGGAAACATACCTCAATATAATAAAGGCCATATATGACAAGCCCACACAGCTAATGTCATACTTAATGGTGTAAAGTGAAAGTCGCTCAGCTATGTCCGACTCTTTGCAATCCCATGGACTGTAGAGCCCATGGAATGCTCCAGGCCAAAATACTGGACTGGGTTGCCTTTCCCTTCTCCAGAGGATCTTCCCAACCCAGGGATCGAAGCCAGGTCTCCCATGTTTCAGGAGGATTCTTTACCAGGTGAGCCACAAGGGAAGCCCAAGAATACTGGAGTGAGTAGCCTATCTCTTCTCGAGCAGATCTTCCCGACAGCATCGAACCAGGGTCTCCTGCTAAGCTACCAGGGAAGGCCCAGTGGTGTAAAGCTGAAAGAATTTCCTCTAAGATTAGGAACAAGTGTTCCACTCTCAATGTTTTTATTCAACATAGTTTTGAAAGTCTGAAGTAAGTGAAAGTGAGGCACAAGGGAAGCCCTTGGGAGTCCAAGCTACAGAAATTACAGAAGAAATCAAAGAAATAGAAATTGGAAAAAAAGGAAGTAAAGCTTTTACTGTTTGCAGATGACATGATGCTATACTTAGAAAATCCTAAGGACATCACTAGAAAACTGCTTAAGCTCATCAATGAATTCAATAAAGTTTTTGGATATATACAGAAATCTGTTGCATTTCTATATATTAACAATGAAAGTTCAGAAAGAGAAATCAAGGAAACAATCCTATTTACTATCAAATCAAAAAGAATAAAACACCTAGGAATAAGCCTACCTAAGGAGGCAAGAGTGAACATTGACATTTTAGAAATCAGTGAAGTAAAATGGACTGGAATGGGTGAATTTAACTCAGATGACCATTATATCTACTACTGTGGGCAAGAATCCCTTAGAAGAAATGAAGTAGCCATCATAGTCAACGAAAGAGTCCAAAATGCACTACTTGGATGCAATCTCAAAAATGACAGAATGATCTCTGTTTCCAAGGCAAACCATTCAATATCACAGTAATCCAAGTCTATGCCCTGACCAGTAATGCTGAAGAATCTGAAGTTGAACAGTTCTATGAAGACCTACAAGACCTTCTAGAATTAACACCCAAAAAAGATGTCTTCTTCATTACAGGGGACTGGAATGTAAAAGTAGCAAGTCAAGAGATACCTGGAGTAATAGGCAAATTTGGCCCTGGAGTACAAAACGAAGCAAGTCAAAGGCTAATAGAGTTTTGCCAAGACAACGCACTGGTCATAGCAAGCACCATCTTCCAACAACACAAGACAAGACTCTACGCATGGACATCACTAGATGGTCAACACCAAAATCAGATTGATTATATTCTTTGCAGCCAAAGATGGAGAAGCTCTATACAGTCAGCAAAAACAAGACTGGGAGCTGACTGTGGCTCAGATCATGAACTCTTTATTGCCAAATTCAGATTTAAATTGAAGGAAGTAGGGAAAACCATTAGGCCATTTAGGTATGACTTAAATCAAATCCCTTATGATTATACAGTGGAAGTGACAAATAGTTTCAAGGGATTAGATCTGATAGACAGAGTGCCTGAAGACCTATGGACGGAGGTTCATGACATTGTATAGGAGGCAGTGATCAAGACCACCCCCGAGAAAAAGAAATGCAAAATGGTTGTATGATGAGGCCTTACAAAGAACTGAGAAAAGAAGAGAAGCTAAAGGCAAAGGAGAAAAGGAAAGATATACCCATTTGAATGCAGAGTTCCAAAGAATAGCAAGGAGAGATAAGAAAGCCTTCCTCAGTGATCAGTGCAAAGAAAGAGAGGAAAACAATAGAACGGGAAAGCCTAGAGATCTCTTCAAGAAAATTAGAGATACCAAGGGAACGTTTCATGCAAAGATGAGCACAATAAAGGACAGAAATGGTATGGACCTAACAGAAGCAGAAGATATTAAGAAGCAGTGGCAAGAGTACACAGAAGAACTATACAAAAAAGATCTTCATGACCCAGATAACCACAGTGGTATGATCACTTACCTAGAGCCAGACATCCTGGAATGCAAAGTCAAGTGGGCCTTAGGAAGCATCATGAAGAACTAAGTTAGTGCAGGTGATGAAATTTCCATTGAGCTATTTTAAATCCTAAAAGATGATGCTGTGAAAGTGCTACACTCAATATGCCAGCAAATTTGGAAAACTCAGCAGTGGCCATAGGACTGGAAAAGGTCAGTTTTCATTCCAATCCCAAAGAAAGGCAATGCCAAAGAATGTTCAAAACACTGCGCAATTGTATTCATCTCATACGCTAGCAAAGTAATGCTCAAAATTCTTCAAGCCAGGCTTCAATAGTATGTGAACCCTGAGCTTCCAGATGTTCAAGCTGGATTTAGAAAAGGCAGAGGAACCAGAGATCAAATTGCCAACATCTTTTGGATCATAGAAAAAGCAAGAGAGTTCCAGAAAAACATACTTCTGCTTTATTGACTATGCCAAAGACTTTGACTGCGTGGATCACAACAAACTGTGGAAAATTCTTAAAGAGATGGGAATTCCAGACCACCTGACCTGCATCCTGAGAAATCTGTGGGAAGGTCATGAAGCAACAGTTAGAACTGGACATTGAACAACAGACTGGTTCCAAATCGGGAAAGGAGTTTGTCAAGGCTGTATACTGCCACCCTGCTTATGTAACTTATATGCAGAGTACATCACATGAAATGCTGTGCTGGATGAAGCACAAGCCGGACTAAAAATTGCCGGGAGAAATATCAATAACCTCAGATATGCAGATGACACCACCCTTATGGCAGAAAGCAAAGAAGAACTAAAGAGCCTCTTGATGAAAGTGAAAGAGGAGAGTGAAAAAGTTGGCTTAAAGCTCAACATTCACAAAACTAAGATCATGTCATCTGGTCTCATCACTTCATGGCAAATAGATGGAGAAACAATGGAACAGTGACATACTTTATTTTGGGGGGCTCCAAAATCACTGCAGATGGTGACTGCAGCCATGAAATTAAAAGACACTTGCTCCTTGGAATAAAAGCTATGACCAACCTAGACAGCACATTAAAGGGCAGAGACATTACCAACAAAGGTCCATCTAGTCAAAGCTATGGTTTTTCTGGAAGTCATGTATGGATGTGAGAGGTGGACTATAAAGAAAGCTGAGTGCTGAAGAATTGATACTTTTGAACTGGGGTGTTGGAAAAGACTCTTAAGAGTCCCTTGGACTGCAAGGAGATCCAACCAGTCCATCCTAAAGGAAATCAGTCCCAAATATTCATTGGAAGGGCTGATGCTGAAGCTGAAACTCCAATACTTTGGCCACCTGATGCGAAGAACAAGCAATTGAAAAGACCCTGATGCTGGGAAAGTTTGAAGTCAGGAGGAGAAGGGGATGACCAAGGATGAGATGGTTGGATGGCATCACTGACGCAACAGACATGAGTTTGAGTAGGCTCCAGGAGTAGGTGATGGACAGGGAATCCTGGCCTGCTGCAGTCCATAGGGTCACAAAGAGTAGGACACAACTGAGTGACTGAACTGAAGGAGGCAAAAGACCTTTACTCCAAGAACTATAAAACACTTATGGAAGCAACTGAAGACAACACAAACTGATGAAAAGATATACCATGTTCTTGAATGGGAAGAATCCATATTGTTAAAATGACCATACTACTCAGTGCAATCTACAGATTCAATGCAATCCCTATCGAATTACTAAGGCATTTTCCACAGAACTAGAACAAAAAAATTTTAAATTTGTGTGGAAACACAAAAGCCTAGAAATTGCCAAAGCAATCTTGAGAAAGAAGAACAAAGCTGGAGGAATCAGGTGCTGAGACTTTAGACTTACAACAAAGCTACAGTAATCAAAACTGTATGGTACTGACATAAAAGTAGACATATACATTAATGAAACAGGATAGAAAGCCCAGTAATAAAACCACACACTTACGACAACTGAGAGAAGAACATACAGTGGAAAAAAAGACAGTCTTTTCAGAAAGTGATGCTGGGGAACTGGACAGCTAAACGTAAAAAATGAAATTAAAACTCTCTAATACCATATACAAAAATAAAGTCAAAATGGGTTAAAAACCTAAATGTAAGACGAGATAATGTTTTCTTTCATTTTTAAAAGATCACTTTTTCAGTTGTTTCTTTTCAAAGATATTCTCAGGCTTCTACAAAACAGTGACAAATTTTCCTCTTTTTTCCCTACATGTCACACCACAATGAGTATACCATATGATTGAAAATTAGCAGAGGTTAATGATTAACTGAAAATTTGAACATTTATTAATATCTTTAGCTTGGTACTTAGGTAGACAAAAGGAAGCAATTGTTTTCCTTCCTTTATCTAATCTTTCCACACTGGATAAATTAAAGTAGGAGTTGACTTATAAATTCAGAGTTCTAGGTGCTCACAAAGGTTGCATAAAGACCAGTGAAATTTCTCAGTTTCCACATAGTTTGTTCTTTGAGGGGCATAGGACATTTGTTTACTCAAAGCCCTTTCCAGCACTGAGAAATAACCACCCACAAGTCTAGTAAAATACAAGCCAACTTTTAATTTAATTAAATTTTTATTGAATTATAGTTAATTTGCAATGTTGTGTTAATTTCTGCAGTACAGCAAAGTGATTCAGTTATACATATATATGCATTCTTTTTGAAATTATTTTCCTATATGGTTTATCACAAGATATAAAATACAGGATACTAAATCTTAAATAGTAGGATCTTGTTGTTTATCTATTCTATGTATAATAGTTTGGGCTTCCAAGGGGGCACTAGTGGAAAAGATTCTGCCCACCAACACACAAGACTTAAGAGGCAAGGGTTCGATTCCTGAGTCAGGAAGATCACCTGAAGAAGGATATAGCAACCCACTCCAGTATTCTTGCCTGGAGAATCCCATGGACAAAAGAGTTTGGAGAGCTAGAGTCCACAGGGTCACAAAGAGTTAGACACAACTGATGTGACTTCACACACACATATAATAGTTTGCATCTGCTAACCCCAAACCTCCAATCCTTCCTTCCCCCACCCCCACCTTGCTAAGCACAAATCTGGTTGTTGTTTTTTTGGTCTAGGAGTTTGTTTCATAGATAAGTTCATTTGTTTCATATTTTATTTTTTATTATTTATTTATTGGAGGCTAATTACCTTACAATATTGTATTGGTTTTGCCTTACATTGACATGAATCCGCCACGGGTGTACATGTGTTCCCATCCTGAACCCCCCTGCCAAGTCCCTGCCCATCGCATCCCTCTGGGTCATCTCAGTGCACCAGCCCTGAGCACCCTGTTATAATAAATGGTTATATTATAACATGGTTCGAGCACCAGGCACCGAACCTGGAATGGCGAAGCATTTCACATATGATAATATACATGTTTCAATGCCATTCCCCCAAACCATCTCACCCTCGCCCTCTCCCACAGAGCCCAAAGGACTGTTCTATACATCTGTGTCTCTTTTCCTGTTTGACATACAGAGTTATCATTACCACCTTTCTAAATTTCACATATATGCATTAGTATACTGTATTGGTGTTTTTCTTTCTGGCTTACTTCACTCTGTATAATAGGCTCCAGTTTCATCCACCTCATTAGAACTGATTCAAAAGCGTTCTTTTTCAGTTCAGTTCAGTCGTGTTTGACTCTTTGTGACCCCATGAATCACAGCATGCCAGGCCTCCCTGTTCATCACCAACTCCCAGAGTTCACTCAAACTCATGTCCATTGAATCAGTGATGCCATCCAGCCATCTCATCCTCCATCGACCCCTTCTCCTCCTGCCCCCAATCCCTCCCAGCATCAGGGTCTTTTCCAATGAGTCAACTCTTCACATGAGGCGGCCAAAGTATTGGAGTTTCAGCTTTAGCATCAGTCCTTCCAATGAACATCCAGGACTGATCTCCTTTAGGATGGATGGGTTGGATCTCCTTGCAGTCCAAGGGACTTCAAGAGTCTTCAACACCACAGTTCAAAAGCATCGATTCTTCAGGCTCAGCTTTCTTCACAGTCCAACTCTCACATCCATACATGACCACTGGAAAAACCATAGCCTTGACTAGACAGACCCTTGTTGGAAAAGTAATGTCTCTGCTTTTGAATATGCTATCTAGGTTGGTCACAACTTTCCTTCCAAGGAGTAAGTGTTTTTTAATTTCATGGCTTTAGTCACCATCTGCAGTGATTTTGGAGCCCAAAAAATAAAGTCTGACACTGTTTTCACTGTTTCCCCATCTATTTCCCATGAAGTGATGGGACCAGATGCCATGATCTTCGTTTTCTGAACATTGAGCTTTAAGCCAACTTTTTCACTCTCCTCTTTCACTTTCATCAAGAGGCTTTTGAGTTCCTCTTCACTTTCTGCCATAAGGGTGGTGTCATCTGCATATCTGAGGTGATTGATATTTCTCCTGGCAATCTTGATTCCAGCTTGTGCTTCTTCCAGCCCAGCGTTTCTCATGATGTATTCTGCATATAAGTTAAATAAGCAGGGTGACAATATACAGCCACGACGTACTCCTTTTCCTCTTTGGAACCAGTCTGTTGTTCCATGTCCAGTTCTAACTGTTGCTTCATGACCTGCATATAGGTTTCTCAAGAGGCAGGTCAGGTGGTCTGGTATTCCCATCTCGTTCAGAATTTTGCACAGTTTATTGTGACCCACACAGTCAAAGGCTTTGGCATAGTCAATAAAGCAGAAATAGATGTTTTT
This sequence comes from Bos indicus x Bos taurus, assembly GCF_003369695.1. Taxonomy (NCBI): domain Eukaryota; kingdom Metazoa; phylum Chordata; class Mammalia; order Artiodactyla; family Bovidae; genus Bos; species Bos indicus x Bos taurus. The sequence goes on from NC_040105.1 coordinate 124,445,875, forward strand.
CTGGAACTCTCTTGCTTTTTCTATGATCCAGCAGATGTTGGGAATTTGATCTCTGGTTCCTCTGCCTTTTCTAAAACCAGCTTGAACATCTGGAAGTTCACTGTTCACATATTGCTGAAGCCTGGCTTGGAGAATTTTGAGCATTGCTTTACTAGCGTGTGAGATGAGTGCAATTGTGCGGTAGTTTGAGCATTCTTTGGCATTGCCTTTCTTTGGGATTGGAATGAAAACTGATCTTTTCCAGTCCTGTGGCCACTACTGAGTTTTCCAAATTTGCTGGCATATTGAGTGTAGCACTTTCACAGCATCATCTTTCAGGATTTGAAATAGCTCAACTGGAATTCCATCACCTCCACTAGCTTTCTTTGTAGTGATGCTTTCTAAGGCCCACTTGACTTCGCATTCCAGGATGTCTGGCTCTAGATGAGTGATCACACCATTGTGATTATCTGGGTCATGAAGATCTTTTTGTACAGTTCCTCTGTGTATTCGTGCCACCTCTTCTTAATATCTTCTGCTTCTGCTAGGTCCATACCATTTCTGTCCTTTATCGAGCCCATCTTTGCATGAAATGTTCCCTTGGTATCTCTAATTTTCTTGAAGAGATCTCTAGTCTTTCCCATTCTGAGTAATATTCCATTGTGTATATGTACCACAGCTTGCTTATCCATTCTTCTGCAAATGGACATCTAGGTTGCTTCCATGACCTGGCTATGATAAACAGTGCTGCGATGAACACTGGGGTACACGTGTCTCTTTCAATTCTGGTTTCCTCAGTGTGTATGCCCAGCAGTGGGATTGCTGGGTCATATGGCAGTTCTATTTCCAGTTTTTTTAAGGATTCTCCACACTGTTCACCACAGTGGCTGTACTACTTTGCATTCCCACTAACAGTGTAAGAAGGTTCCCTTTTCTCCACACCCTCTCCAGCATTTATTGCTTGTAGACTTTTGGATCGCAGCCATTCTGACTGGTGTGAAATGGTACCTCATTGTGGTTTTGATTTGCATTTCTCTGATAATGAGTGATGTTGAGCATCTTTTCATGTGATTGTTAGCCATCTGTATGTCTTCTTTGGAGAAATGTCTGTTTAGGTCTTTGGCCCACTTTTTGATTGGGTCATTTATTTTTCTGGAGTTGAGCTGCAGGAGTTGCTTGTATATTTTTGAGATTAATTCTTTGCCAGTTGCTTCAATTGCTATTATTTTCTCCCATTCTGAAGGCTGTCTTTTCACCTTGTTTATAGTTTCCTTTGTTGTGCAAAAGCTTTTAATTTTAATTAGGTCCCATTTGTTTATTTCTGCTTTTATTTCCAATATTCTGGGAGGTGGGTCATAGAGGATCCTGCTGTGATTTATGTCAGAGAGTGTTTTGCCTATGTCTTCCTCTAGGAGTTTTATAGTTTCTGGCCTTACATTTAGATCTTTAATCCATTTTGAGTTTATTTTTATGTATGGTGTTAGTGTTCTAGTTTCATTTTTTTATAAGTTGTTGACCATTTGTTAAAAAGATTGTCTTTTCTCCATTGTATATTCTTGCCTCCTTTGTCGAAGGTAAGGTGACCATAGGTGCGTAGATTTATCTCTGGGCTTTCACAAATGGAAAACTAAAAACCATATGATTATCTCAACAGATGCAGAGAAAGCCTTTGACAAAAATTCAACATCCATTTATCATAAAAAACCCTCCAGAAAGCAGGAATAGAAGGAACATACCTCAACATAATAAAAGCTATACATGACAAACCCACAGAAAACATTATCCTCAATAGTGAAAAATTGAAAGCATTTCCCCTAAAGTCAGGAACAAGACAAGGGTGCCCACGCTCACCACTACTATTCAAAATAGTTTTGGAAGTTTTGGCCACAGCAATCACAGCAGAAAAAGAAATAAATGGAATCCAGATTGCAAGCAAAGTCAAACTCTCATTGTTTGCAGATGACATGATCTTCTACATAGAAAACCCTAAGACTCCACCAGAAAAGTACTAGAGCTAATCAATGAATATAGTAAAGTTGCAGGATATAAAATCAACACACAGAAATCCCTTGCATTCCTATACACTAACAATGAGAAAACAGAAAGAGAAATTAAGGAAACAATTCCATTCACCATTGCAACAAAAAGAATAAAATACTTAGGCATATATCTACCTAAAGAAACAAAAGACCTATATGTAGAAAACTATAAAACACTGGTGAAAGAAATCAAAGAGGACACTAATAGATGGAGAAATATACCATGTTCATGGATCAGAAGAATCAATATAGTGAAAATGAGTACACTACCCAAAGCAATCTACAGGTTCAATGCAATCCCTATCAAGCTACCAACGGTATTTTTCACAGAACTAGATCAAATAATTTCACAATTTGTATGGAAATACAAAAAACCTTGAATAGCCAAAGCAATCTTGAGAAAGAAGAATGGAACTGGAGGAATCAACCTGCCTGACTTCAGGCTCTACTACAAAGCCACAGTCATCAAGACAGTATGGTACTGGCACAAAGACAGAAATATAGATCAATGGAACAAAATAGAAGCCCAGAGATAAATCCATGCACCTATGTGTCATATTTTAGATTCTACATATAAGTGATATTACATGATATTTGTCTTCTCTGACTCACTTCATCTAGTATGATAATTTCTAGTTCCATTCATGCTGCAAATGGCATTTATTTCGTTCTTTTTTATGGCTGAATAGTATTCCACTGTATATACCACATTTTCTTTATCCATTCATCCACCGATGGACATTTAGGTTGTTCCTATGTCTTGGCTATAGTGAATAATGCTGATATAAACATAGGAGTTCACGTATCTTTTTGAATTATAGTTTTGTTCAGATATATGTCCATCAGTGGGATTGCTGGATCATATGGTAATTCTATTTTCGGTGTTTTTGAGGATCATGCATACTTTTCTCCATAGTGCCTGCACCAATTTCCATTCCCAACAATAGTGTGGGAAGGTTCCCTTTTCTCCACACCCTCTCCAGTATTTGTTATCTGTAGATTTCCCTCTCCAGTATTTGTTATCTGTAGATTTCTGATGACTGTCATTCTGACAGCTGTGAGGTGATAGCTCATTGTGGTTTTTATTTGCATTTCCCTGATTACTAGTGATTTTGAACACATTTTCATGTGTTTTTTGGTCATCTGTATGTCTTCTTTGGATAAATGCCTATTTAGGTCAGCTAGGCAAATAACCAGCAGCATCCCTGACCAACCTAAATATGGGGTATACTTCCAGGTCCCAGGCTAATTTCAGCTTTCCACCATCTCCCCTCTATTAGAAACAATGTTGGATATAAGCAAGATGGGGGTTCAAATCCTGGTTTTGGCATTTACTGCATCTGAACCTGTTTTCTTATCTTTGAAATGAGGATAATGACAAGATTGGCCTCATAGTGTTACTATGTGGATTAAGTGAGCTGGTAAGATAAAGTATTCAAAGAAGTGCCTGGCACATGGCATGTACCCAGTAAGTGGTAATGTTTAATGACTGCCTTTATGTAACACTGATAGAGTGGTTAAATGTCCAAGTTCTAAAATTAGATTGTCTGGGATGTAATCATTGGTCTGCTACTTTCTGGTTATGATAGGTAATTTACTTAAACTCATTGAGCCTCAGTTTACTCACTTGAAAAATAAGTTTTATAATGGTGATTATATAGGTGAAAAAAAGAAAGACATAGATGAATTGGGTAATATAATATCTGGTACCATATAAATGCCATTTTTCTTAATTTTAATTTATCTCCCTTTACCTCAAGATGGCAATTACATTTGGCCATCTACACTCATATCTCTATCAATTCAGTAAAATGGATACATACTTCTGGGACATTTGCAGGACTGATATGGAACAATTTGGGGAGTATCTTAGACCAGTGGATGGATTTCCAAATTCCACCATAGAGAAGCAATGTTGCATAGTGCTAAAAGTATAGCTCAGGGAATAAGTGGCCTGGATTTCCATCCTGGCTTCATCACTGCATTACCACAAACAAGTCATTTCTTCTGTACCTTAGTTTTTTCAATTGTAAAATGGTGATTACAAAATACATACAAGAGTCATAAGAGACCACTATTAACAATTATGCACCAATAAATTGGATAATCTAGAAAAAATGGATAAATTCCTAAGAACATATAACTTGCCAAGACCGAATCAGGAAGGAACAGAAATATGAATAGATCAATAATAGTAGGGAGATTGAATCAGTATTCAAAATCCTCTGAACAAAGAAAATCCAAGCACCAGATGGTTTCATTGGTAAATTCTACAAGACATTTAAATAAGAATCAATACCAATCCTTCTCAAACTCTTCCCAAAAATTAAAGAGGAGGGAATATCTCAAACTCAGTTTACAAGGCCAGTATTACCCTGATATTAAAACCAAATAAGGACAATACAAGATAACTAGACTAATATCCCTGATGAATACAGATGTAAAAATTCTCAACAAAATATTACCAAGTCAAATTGAACACAAACATTGAGAGGATCACGCATATGATCAATTGGAATTTATCTTTGGGATGCAAGGATGGCTCAACATATGCAAATAAATATGCTAAACCACATTAATAGAATAAAAGATAAAAATCACATAATCATCTTAATAGATACAAAAAAATATTTCACAAAACACAACATCCTTTCATGATAAAAAACTCTCAATAAATTGAGTATAGAAGGAATATACCTTAACAAAATAAAGGCCATATATGACAAGCCCACTGCTAACATCATATTCAATGATGAAAGACTGAAAGCTTTTCCTTCAGCAGTATCCATTTTTACCTCTCTTATTCAACAACAATACTGAAAGTTCTAGCTAACACAGTCAAATAAGGGAAAGAAAAGGCATCTAAATTGGAAAGGAAGAAGTAAAATTTCCTTCAGTCATTTGTAGATTTGATGATGTGTAGATTTTATACTACTTATAAAAATTAACCTGAATTACAGATTTAAAGGTAAGACCTGAAACTGTAAGATTCTTAGAATAAAATATAGGGGAAAAGCTCTTTGACATAGGTCTTAGAAATGATTTTTGGGGGTATGAAGCAAAACATAGAGAAAATATAGAGAAAAATATAGAAAAAATATAGAGAAAAATTTAAAGACTTAAAAAAAACTGTTAGAATTGATCAACGAATTTAGTAAAGTTAAAGGATATAAAAAAGTCAGCATATTTGTTGCATTTTTATATACTAGCAATGAAATACCTGAAAGTGAAATAAAGAAAATAATTTCATTTACAATACCAACAAAATCAACAAAATTGTTAAGAATAAATTTAACCAAGGAGATGAAAGATCTGTACACTTAAAACTGTAAGATTCTGATGAAAGAAATTAAAGACAAAAACAAGAGATATGCTCATGAATCGGAAGAATGAATATTGTTAGAATGTCCATACTACTCAAAGCTATCTATAGATTGAAGGTAATCACTATCAAAATTCCAATGACGTTTTTCACAAAAATAGAAAAAAAATCCTAAAATTTGTATGGAACCATGACTCTGAATAGCTAAAGCAATCGTAGGAATACAGAAAAAAGCATCACACTTCCTGATTTCAAATAATACTACAAAAGCTATGGTAATCAAAACAGTATTGTACTGGCATAAAAATGGACATATGGGTCAATGAAACAGAATCAAGAGTCCAGAAATAATCCCTATATCTACAGCCAACTAATATTTGACAAGAAATCCAAGAATACTCAGTGGGGAAAGGATAGTCTTTTCAATAAATAGTGCTGAGAAAAGTGAATGACCACATGCACAAAAATGAAACTGGACTCTTATTTTATACTACTTGTAAAAATTAACTTGAATTACAGATTTAAAGGTAAGACCTGAAACTGTAAGACTCTTAGAATAAAATATAGGGGAAAAGCTCTTTGACATAGGTCTTGGAAATGATTTTTTTGGATATGAAGCAAAAGGAACAAAGGTGAAAATAAGTATGATGACATTAAAGTAAAAGAAATAATTAGCAAGATGAAAAGGCAACTTACAGAATGGGAGAAAATATTTGTACACTGTGTATCAGATAAAGGGTTAATATCCAAACTATATAAAGAACTTGTGCAACTCAATAAAACAACAAAATCTGATTTTTAAAATGGGACAAGACATTTTCCCAAAGACATAAAAACTCCAATAGACAGATGAAAAGGTTCTCAATACCACTAATCATCAGGGAAATGCAAATCAAAAATATGATGAGCTATCACCTAACATCTGTTAGGATGACTATCATCAAAAAGATGAGAGATAACAATTATTTGGGAGGATATGGAGAAAAGGGAAACCTTGTGTACCACTTGTGAGAATCTAAATTGGTACTATGGAAAACAGTAAAGGTTTGTCAAAAAATTTAAAATGGAACTACCATATGATCCAGCAATCCCACTTCTGGTATACATTCAAAGGAAATAAAAACAGGACATCAAAGAGATATCTGTACCTCTCTACTTATTGAAGTAGTATTCACAATAGTAAAGGTATGGAAACAACCTAAGTGTCCATCAATAGATGAAGGGATAAAGAAGATATGATGTACATAGAATAGTATCCAGCCATGAGAAGAAATGAAATTCTGCCATTTGCAGTAACATAGTTCTCGGGGACATCGTGCTAAGTGAAATCAGTCAGACAAAAAATAAAAAAATACTGTATGATATCACTTATATGTGGAATCTAAAAGAGTCAAACTCATAGAAACATACTGGAATGGTAGTTACCTGGGCTAAGGTTTGGGGGATATGGGAAGAGGTTCATCAAAGGGTACAAACTTCTAATTATAAGATGAATAAGTTCTGAAAATTGAATGCATAGCATTGTAATTAACAATAACAATACTGTACCATATACTGAGTACTTGATAGTTGCTAAGAAAATAGATCTTAATTGCTCTCACCACAAAAAAAGAAATGGTAATTATATGATGTGATGGAGGTGTTAGCTAATGTTATGGTAGTAATCATATTGCAATGCATAAATGTAGCACATCAGCAAGTTGTATACCTTAAAGTTACACAATGTTATAAATCAATTATATCTTAACAAAGCTGGAAAAAATAAAGGGAAGAAGTTGCAAAACAAACCCTACATCATAGAGTTGTTATAAGGTAAGTCTTAAATGAGTTAATACATGTGAAATGCTTAGTACAACACTTGGAACACAATAAGTGTCCATTATTTTTGCTACTTTAGAATAAGCTATGACACTGATGATCATGGAATAAAAGACATCATTGTGATTGGCCAGTTCACTGAGCTAAAGCCTGTGTAAACCTGTGTATGCTTCATATATGGTTATCTCCCATCCAAAGGTATTCTGTGGCTAAAGCCATCATGAATTAGGTCCTGTAGAACTAAAAGGGAGGACAGAAGTAAGATAAAATACTACTGAGAAAAGAGATTGGAGTTTTTGCCAAAAGATCCAAATTTGAGGCCTGGTCTGTGGCCTAATAGTTGTGCAGCCTTGTGAAACTCAGTTACCTTCACTGTCTTAATTTATTGAACAAACAAAAATGGACACTAAAAATCCTATGTTACAAGCTTTTTGTGAAGACCATAATAGAAATTGAAAGGAGCTTGGCAAATTATTAAGTACTATGCAAATAAAATGTCCTTCTCTCATCACAGTTGTTCCTATTGTGGTTGCTATTTTACAAATATGCATGTCCTCATTCTGCTCAATTGTAAAATGGGCTTTTGCCTTGGGGCTTTGTAGGACCATCTGCTGAGATCTGGAAGGTGGGGGATCTGGACCTGGGGTGGTCAGAACTGATTCAAACTCCAAGGCCCCTGATTGAACTTGGTGCCAGTGTCCTCACAATTGCACTCGCACTTAAACTTGGGTGGTTGTGAATATAGGTAGGGTCACTAATCAACCAGGTGGCTACCCGCTGCCTGGAACGTGGGCAATTAAGTACAAGGGCCATTTTCATCCAGAGGGTTTGCTATTTCATAGCCAATTACCCGGGCAGCTTCACCCCACTTTGAACTTTGTGGGAAGTAAGGGCAGCACATGCATCTGCAGCCTCAATAGCTTCCCTGTAGCTCCTGCCATCAACCCTATTCATCTCTTTCTAAAGGAGCGTCAGCATCCACCTGCCTTTCAGTATTTAACTCCTTCATTTAGAAAGAAGCAGCAGGAAATTTGAACCAAGAGCTATTTTTATCTTTATAATGGTAAAAGCAATTTTAACACTATATCCACGTTGTAATCTGCATTTCTGCAATCTGCTATATTTTAAAATATCAAAATCGAGAATGAATGTGTTCTCAGACATTCACGTGGCTCCCTAATGCAATTTTTTCCTAATTAGAATGGTGCTCAGTTAAGAGGAAGACATTTAATGTTCTTAAGTCCCTAGAGCAAATGGAAATCTAACTGAAGACCAGTTGTACTCAGCTTTACCAAAGAAAATGCAGCTTTATGGTGTGAGCTTATTTGAAAAGAGACATTATTATTAAAATGCACCAATTAGGCCTATAGCATTAGAAGAGTCCTGAGGTGGAGGCTTACACACATATATGCTCATGCAAAGGCATATGGGACACACACACAGACTCACACACACAGGACTATCAGCTAGTGGTCCATCTCTCTGTCCCCAGCCTACCTCCTAAAGGGCTGATCCTTCAAGGGAGGAGAAGAGGGTGGGATGTGGAGTAAGTGTGCAAATGACACATGTTCTCCATTCCCGTTGGTGGAATTGGAACTCTCTGATAACCCCTGTGGGCTTCCCTCGTGGCTCAGATGGTAAAGAATGCAAGAGACCCAGGTTCGATCCCTGGATCAGGAAGATCCCATGGAGAAGGGCATGGCAACCAACTCTAGTATTCTTGCCTGGAGAATCCCATGGACAGAGGAGCCTGGCAGGCTACAGTCCATGGGGTCGCAAAGAGTTGGACACGGCTGAGCAACTAACCCATAACACACTGCTGCACTTTGTCACTTCTCAGTTCCTTCCCTTATACTTTCTAATACACTGAATCCTTCCCTTATATTTAAAGCAAAAAGATCCCTATCTCTCTATGCTCCCATCACTATTCTTAGAGTAGCCTTCCCAGGCCCTCTGCAGACTAGAAACGGTTTTCAAAAGAAGCAAGCCAACTTAAGATAGAGTAACAGCCCCCCTGCCTTCAAAGCTTAGTTCCAAGCACCTCCTCCTTGACACCTCTCCTGCCTACTTCCTGTAGCACTGATGATCCATATAAGAACTTTTCTAACTTTATTTTGTATGGAAGTTGCCAGAGGATCTTATTAAAATGCAGGCTCTGATTCAGTAATACTGGACCAAGATTTTTGTATTTCTGTTGGGTTCCCAGTTGGTGAAAATGCTGCTGATTCAGAGACCATATTTTTAAGAGTATAAGTCTGTACCATACAATTTAACAATCCTAATCTCTTTGACCTCTCCAAATAGGTTATCAAGTTTCTGAGGGCGGGAATTCTATCTTATATCTCTTATATACATTCTTACAATGATGAGCTCATAATTGAGGTCACTTAGATATTTCTGGGTTAACTGATTGATTAATTGCTGTAACAAGGGCTTCAAAGTCAGATAACCTGGGTTGAAATCCTAGTGCTACGTTTACTTTCTTCCTCTCCGTTGAAGACAGAGTCAGATCCTACACCCACAGACCTGTCAAGATGGGCAGTTACGAATTTTGTTCAAAATCTAGACTGGCAGAAAATTATAGGGATTTCCACTGTAACCAAATGCTCTTCTATGATTTTTTGGCTCTGAAAGTGAAAAAAATAAAGGAAATGTGTTTTCCCAGATCTATAGTATTTACATTTTCAATTCCAAATCAGAGCTAAATCACCGACTAGTGATTTTAAGGGTCTAACAAAGTGTTTCAGTTCAGTTCAGTTCAGTTGCTCAGTCGTGTCTGACTCTTTGCGACCCCATGAATTGCAGCATGCCAGGCCTCCCTGTCCATCACCAACTCCCGGAGTTCAATCAAACTCATGTCCATTGAGTCAGTGATGCCATCCAGCCATCTCATCCTCGGTCGTCCCCTTCTCCTCCTGCCCCCAATCCCTCCCAGCATCAGAGTCTTTTCCAATGAGTCAACTCTTCGCATGAGGTGGCCAAAGTACTGGAGTTTCAGCTTTAGCATCAGTCCTTCCAATGAACACCCAGGACTGATCTTCTTTAGAATGGACTGGTTGGATCTCCTTGCACTCCAAGAGACTCTCAAGACTCTTCTCCAACAACTGTACAAATACAGAATGTTGTTTTCATTTCAGCATAAAAATACAACTAATAAAACTACAAAATTTTTAGCATATAGACAAAGATAATCTTGGAGTACACTCTCAAATGAGCTGCTTTTGAGCTGAGTTTTCTTAAAAGAGTAGTGAGCATAGTAACAATACTTGAATTCAACTTGAATCACTGGCAATTGCTTTAGACTTTTGAGAAGGATGATTCTGGTTAAAGTGCTGGTCAGGTCTCATCACAAGTCTCAGGAACCTATTCAGCTCCTTTTTGTGATGACAGCATTTGGTTGTATTGAAAAGGACATTAAAACAGTGGATGGTAGACTTGTGTGGTAATAATTTTGACCTACAATCTGAGTTGCTATGGTTGAAGTTTCATGAAAATATAGAGTCTTCATGTATCTATATATCAAAACAATATAACATTTCTCTGACATTCGTCTTTCAGATAATATTTTACAATGTAATGTGAGGTTAAAAAGAACAACTTGTTCCTGACTTTGAAGATATTTTTATGTGACTTTTTAGGCAATGAAGCTTTAGTCTAACCCGCCATCCTTCAGAAAGAATGAATCCATCCTCCCATGTTTACAGCCTTAGACTGGTGCTTTAGCCCGTTTTCCCTACACTATGTTTTAGTTCAGATTCCCTGGGGAATTGACTCTGAGACTAGAATTTGCATGCAGAAGACTTATTGGAGGTGTGCTCTAAGGAGTGATATCTGTAAGGGAGTGAGAGAAATAAGATTGGGCAGAAGAAGAAGCATGATGCATTTGTAACAGGGGTCTCACAAAATGGATGAACCGATGCATTGCACGAAGTCCTATTCAGTGGGAGATCTCCCCTCAGTGTTCTTTCAGGGCCACCCCTGTGTGGGGCTGTAGTGTAGCAGCAGTCCATTTCCAGCTTGTATCTACATACTGAGACAAACCAATATGAGCCTCCCCCTTCCACTTCATTAACTTGTCAGAAGGAACTCTCCCTACCCCATGTGGTGGCCATAGGTGTAAGCTGAAAGGCAACAGAACAACAGAGGTATGTAACATGCAGGCTGGGCCATCAGCTCACAGAGTATTTGGCCTCGTTCATGCCCAATTCAGGATGTACTGTGTCCAGAGTAAGATGGATTGCTATTGGGCCTCCCCAACCTTATGACTTGCTGGGTTTGACAGAACCCACATTATGATAGGCCGTTCTGTCTGGTTGGTTATTTTTTTTTTAATTTAATTTTATTTTTAAACTTTACAATATTGTATTAGTTTTGCCAAATATCGAAATGAATCTGCCACAGGTATACATGTGTTCCCTACCCTGAACCCTCCTCCCTCCTCCCTCCCCATACCCTCCCTCTGGGTCGTCCCAGTGCACCAGCCCCAAGCATCCTGTATCCTGCATTGAACCTGGACTGGCAACTCGCTTCATACATGATAGTATACATGTTTCAATGCCATTCTCCCAAATCTTCCCACCCTCTCCCTCTCCCACAGAGTCCATAAGACTGTTCTATACCGCAGTGTCTCTTTTGCTGTCTCGTACACAGGGTTATTGTTACCATCTTTCTAAATTCCATATATATGCGTTAGTATACTGTATTGGTGTTTTTCTTTCTGGCTTACTTCACTCTGTATAACAGGCTCCAGTTTCAACCACCTCATTAGAACTAATTCAAAGGTATTTTTTTTAATGGCTGAGTAATACTCCATTGTGTGTATGTACCACAGCTTTCTTATCCATTCATCTGCTGATGGACATCTAGGTTGCTTCCATGTCCTGGCTATTATAAACAGTGCTGCGATGAACATTGGGGTACACGTGTCTCTTTCCCTTCTGGTTTCCTCAGTGTGTATGCCCAGCAGTGGGATTGCTGGATCACAAGGCAGTTCTACTTCCAGTTTTTTAAGGAATCTCCACACTGTTCTCCATAGTGGCTGTACTAGTTTGCATTCCCACCAACAGTGTAAGAGAGTTCCCTTTTCTCCACACCGTCTCCAGCATTTATTGCTTGTAGACTTTTGGATCGCAGCCATTCTGACTGGCATGAAATGGTACCTCATAGTGGTTTTGATTTGCATTTCTCTGATAATGAGTGATGTTGAGCATTTTTTCATATGTTTGTTAGCCATCTGTATGTCTTTTTTGGAGAAATGTCTATTTAGTTCTTTGGCCCATTTTTTGATTGGGTCATTTATTTTTCTGGAGTTGAGCTGTAGGAGTTGCTTATATATTTTTGAGATTAGTTGTTTGTCAGTTGCTTCATTTGCTATTATTTTCTCCCATTCTGAAGGCTGTCTTTTCACCTTGCTAATAGTTTCCTTTGTTGTGCAGAAGCTTTTAAGTTTAATTAGGTCCCATTTGTTTATTTTTGCTTTTATTTCCAATATTCTGGGAGGTGGGTCATAGAGGATCCTGCTGTGATGTATGTCGGAGAGTGTTTTGCCTATGTTCTCCTCTAGGAGTTTTATAGTTTCTGGTCTTACATTTAGATCTTTAACCATTTTGAGTTTATTTTTGTGTATGGTGTTAGAAAGTGTTCTAGTTTCATTATTTTACAAGTGGTTCACCAGTTTTCCCAGAACCACTTGTTAAAGAGATTGTCTTTAATCCATTGTACATTCTTGCCTCCTTTGTCAAAGATAAGGTGTCCATAGGTGCATGGATTTATCTCTGGGCTTCTATTTTGTTCCATTGATCTATATTTCTGTCTTTGTGCCAGTACCATACTGTCTTGATGACTGTGGCTTTGTAGTAGAGCCTGAAGTCAGGTAGGTTGATTCCTCCAGTTCCATTCTTCTTTCTCAAGATAGCTTTGGCTATTCAAGGTTTTTTGTATTTCCATACAAATTGTGAAATTATTTGTTCTAGCTCTGTGAAGAATACCATTGGTAGCTTGATAGGGATTGCATTGAATCTATACATTGCTTTGGGCAGTATACTCATTTTCACTATATTCTTCCAATCCATGAACATGGTATATTTCTCCATCTATTAGTGTCCTCTTTGATTTCTTTCACCAGTGTTTTATAGTTTTCTATATATACGTCTTTAGTTTCTTTAGGTAGATATATTCCTAAGTATTGTATTCTTTCCATTGCAATGGTGAATGGAATTGTTTCCTTAATTTCTTTTTCTGTTTTCTCATTACTAGTGTATAGGAATGCAAGGGATTTCTGTGTGTTGATTTTATATCCTGCAACTTTACTATAATCATTGATTAGTTCTAGTAATTTTCTGGTGGAGTCTTTAGGGTTTTCTATGTAGAGGATCATGTCATCTGCAAATAGTGAGAGTTTTACTTCTTCTTTTCCAATTTGGATTCTTTTTATTTCTTTTTCTGCTCTGATTGCTGTGGCCAAAACTTCCAAAACTATGTTGAATAGTAATGGTGAAAGTGGGCACCCTCGTCTTGTTCTGGTTGGTCATTTTAATATTTCATGACCAGATATTTTTCTCTATTAGTATCAAGTAGAACATAAGAGGTCATTTTTCAAATAATGTGTAATTCTCCACTGAAAGTGGCATCATTTTCCTAATGCAACTTGTCATAAACCCTACACTGTATCTTTGTACTAGATATCTCTAGTACCATTGGGTCTATTGAGTCGTAGGGTAAATTGATCAGAGCTGTATTCCCAAGAGTAGAATATGCTGCTACCCACAACACCAAGAATGCCTACTGAATTCTCTGCTTCTTTCTTTGTGGTAAGGGAGGAAAGATGCAACAATTTGTTCTTCACTTTGAAGGCCATGCATGGCCTAGACCAATGAACTCCTGAAAACTTTACTGATATAGTAGGCCCATGTATCTTCATAGTTTGCCTTCCACACCTAGAGTACAAGAGTTCTATCAAGACATCCAATGTCTTTCCCACTTCTTACCCTTCTTTTCTGTCTTCATGTCAGTGACAGATTGGACCAATGTGATGTTCTGTAGGGCAAAATGGTCCTTGCTGCTTCATGGTATATAGTAACAGAGGATAGGAGGGTTAACACAGCCTTGAGAAAGGCCACAAATTTGTACTATTGTCTGTCCTGTGTGAATGTGAACAGCTTTTGATCCTCCTTCCTGATAGGAATGAAGACAATGCTTTGCCATCTGAATGGCCGCATACCATGTACCTAAAACTATGTTAATATGCTCTAGTAGTTTTCTAGACCAGCAGTTGTAATCTACTGTCATCCTTCAGTGTTTGATTTTGTAGGGGCCAGACTGCTAAATTAATGAGGCTATGATGAGGATTACTGTCCTTGCATCTTTCAGGTTTTTAAGGTCGTACTAATCTCTGTCATTCTTCCAGGGTGCAATTTTATTTTTGACTTACCATACTGACTGAAGATAAGGGAGGGAGTGGAATGATTAGAGATTTGTGCTTGGAACTTTCACTATGATACCTTTTACACCAAGGCCAAGGACACGGTATTGGGGCTCTTCCAAGTATATACCAAGTATGTCCATTCTAATTATACATTTGTGGACTGGAGGAATGACCAACACGTCAATCCATGGATAGAGTGGACCTACTGTGTGCTAGATCTGGCCTAGGACTGCATTTAATACCTGGCTCACACTCAGAGGAGCCATGATGACACTTCTAGTATTCAAGTATCAATGTCAACTGATCATAACAATCCTCAAAATACCTGGGTATTCTCTTTTCCCAAGTGCATAGTTACTCAAGTAGATTGTCTTAAGTGTTATGGGGGAAGGACTAGAGAAAATATTATAGGATTTTCTGCTTGCCTTGGTGCTGGATAGGAGGAGAGGCTCAAGGGTGGAAAATGGGTAAAGGATAATGATGTTTTTATTGGGGAAGCTGCCCTTTTTGAACATGCACTTTTGAATTTTTGATGCAAGTTGTAAAATTGAGAAAAAATCTATTGGATTCCCATCTATCCTGTTCTTCAGAACATCATGTTCTATTAACCATCACCTTAGTTCTCTGCAGGTCAGGACCCCTTGGCTGCCACTCTGACCTTGCTGTTCATTGCAATAATTGCATCTACTTTGCACCTGATAGTAAATCACTGACATCCAGCCTCTATTATTTCCAGATCCCATCATCACCTTTGCTATCAAGTAGCTCAGTTTTAATACACATTTCCTACTGTCAGTCCTGATCTGCATAGGACACCCAGTAAGCTTCTCAATAACAGTACCCCATTACCAGCCCATTCTCTATTGCTTTGGCAAATGGACTGCTCTCTGTCTTCCTGCAGAAAATATTTGACTGGTGGGTTTTCTGGTTTTGCAACATGTTCCCTCTCCCTGGCATGACCAATTCTGGAGACTTCTGATTCCTTCCTCTACCATCTTCCATGCAATTTCTGACAATTGTATTTCATTCTGTGTGGATGATCACTTTTACCAAACTTCTAAGAGTCATCCTAGTAGTACGTTAGCACTATCTAACTTCTACAGGCATAGAGAGTTTGGGGAATCTTGGAAGGCAAAAATTTAGGGTGCATTGACCCAGGTGCCCTTATTCCATGCCTCAGAGTCTCACTTCTTTCCATCAGTGTCCTGGCTGTGGCATAGCTGATATGCTAGGGTTGAGAATTCAACCTTATATGGAGATCTGAGATCCTTATAATTAAGTCCTGGGCTTGATCCTCAACTTTTTCTGCCTTCTGGCTATAAGAGATGAGTGTCTCTTTATATGCTGCCACGGATATTTGGTGTTCACACTCCACCTTAAATCAACTCCCAGTCCTCATTAGCTCTTCATTGACTTTGTCAAAGGCGTCAGTAACATCTAGAAAAAGCCTTCCCATTCCCCACTCTTTATAATTAATACTTCACTCAAGCACTCAAATGCACAAGATACTGCTCTTGCCAGTATGTGCACTTCCTCTAGTATTTACATCCCAGTCCACCGCTGATAAAAGTCTGAATAACTGCACAGCTTTGAAATGCCAAAAGCTGTTAGTATTCCTTCTACCAGCAGTGAAATGGTTCTCATTCTATGCTGGCTGATAGGTAATCCATTTCCAAAATCTGAAATTTTAGAGTTTTCTTCCTAGAACCCACAGTTAAGTCAAATTCCTTGGGAAATATACTCTGAGATAGATATCTGTGTAGAGGAATTTTGAGGGAAAGTTCTCTCAGAAATAACACCTCTAGGAGAATTAGGGAAGCTGGATTGGACACAGGAAGGATTTAAAGTACCATACAATCCTCAGCCAAACCTTCAGGAGGTTATAACATTGGAATGGCCCTTCAAAAGTTGCCCTGAACTGAGGCAAGAGGACTAGTCCCTGTGGTCCTACATCAACCAGTCACTAGATATGGGTTCTCTCCAGCAGAGAGGGATGATGTACTGCTGGATAAGGTAGTTCCCTTCAGATGAGGCCAGATCCTGAAGAGGGACTCAGCTATGAGTCATTAGCAGCCAACAGTCCTAGAAGTCTAGGGGATGATGCCTCAGTACTAAAAGGGGGAACCTGGGTGGCACATCACAGCATCCATTACAAGCCCCCTACTCCTTGGGTGGATGGCATCACCAACTCAATGGACATGAGCTTGAGTAAACTCCGGGAGTTGGTGATGGACAGGGAGGCCTGGCGTGCTGCAGTCCATGGGGTCGCAAAGAGTCAGACACGACTGAGCAACTGAACTGAAGTCCTTGGGTAATGGTAGTGGTGACATGGAATTATGACAGAGTAGTAGTAAATATGGTACTTAGTCTCATAGCACATGATTGCCCACTCTCTTCATGCTACCAACATTCCCCTTCAGAACTTGGCAGGTGAGGTATGAAAGAGGGTATTGTGGGAGTCTCCCTAGGAAACTTATCACTCGTTAGGGAGTATGGTGGGTGGAATACTCAAAGATTTTGGCATGCCATAGCAGTGAAGTTCTTAAGACTCTTATCAGTGGTGAGCTCTGACTGTAATTTTCTTCTGGCCATTCCTGGCACACTTCACTAATACAGAATTAAACTCTCACCTTCAAATAAAAACATGTCCACATGTTACATGTATTATACATCAGAAACTGTTCTAGATGATAGAAATATAGTAATTAACAAGGTAGATAGTCCCTGTCTTCATGGAAAGCAAATTCAAAGAGAAGAGTTGGGAAGACAATAAATAAGGAGTAAATAAGGAATAAAATTTCAAATACTTAAAAGTGATGTAATGACAATAAAACAGGATCACATAAACAAGTCACTTCCTTTTAATATGTGTAGAGTGGAGAAAAGTTAATGTAGATAGGGCATTCGAAGCAGATTTTTCTGAGGACATGATTCTTGAGGTGAGACCTCTAAGATGAGAAGAAACTAGTCATGTGAACATCTAGGCAGAAGTTCATTTGAGCTGACAGCAGAGTGAAGCAAGGAAACAAGCCATAAGAAAATCTGTGGACAGTTAGTTTCAGAGAGAATAACCAATACAAAGGCCCTGAGTAAGGAAAGCTAGCAAAGTAATGCTCAAAATTCTCCAAGCTAGGCTTCAACAGTATGTGAACTGTGAACTTCCAGATGTTCAAGCTGGACTTAGAAAAGGCAGAAGAACCAGAGATCAAACTGCCAACATCTGCTGGATCATTGAAAAAGCAAGAGAGTTCCAGAAAAACATCTACTTTATTGACTATGCCAAAGCCTTTGACTGGGTAGATCACAACAAACTGTGGAAAATTCTTCAAGAGATGGGAATACCAGACCACCTGACCTGCCTCCTGAGAAATCTGTATGCAGATAAAGAAGCAAGAGTTAGAACTGGACATGGAACAACTGACTGGTTCCAAATCAGGAAAGGAGTACATCAAGGCTGTATATTGTCACCCTGCTTATTTAATTCATATGCAGAGTATATCATGAGAAATGCTGGACTGCATGAAGCACAAGCTGGAATCAAGATTTCTGAGAGAAATATCAATAACCTCAGATATGCAGATGACACCACCCTTATGACAGAAAGTGAAAAAGAACTAAAGAGCCTCTTGATGAAAGTGAAAGAGGAGAGTGAAAAAGTTGGCTTAAAACTCAACATTCAGAAAACTAAGATCATGAAATCTGGTCCTATCACTTCATGGCAAATAGATGGGGAAACAGTGACAGACTTTATCTTTTTGGGCTCCAAAATCACTGGTGGCTGCAGCCATGAAATTAAAAGATACTTGCTCCTTGGAAGAAAAGTTATGACCAACCTAGACAGCATATTAAAAAACAGAGACATTACTTTGCCAACAAAGGTCCATCTAGTCAAAGCCATGGTTTTTCCAGTGGTCATGTATGGATATGAGAGTTGGTCTATAAAGAAAGCTGAGCACCAAAGAATTGATGCTTTTGAACTGTGGTGTTGGAGAAGACTCTTAAGAGTCCCTTGGACTGCAAGGAGATCCAACCAGTCCATCCTGGGAAATCAGTCTTGAATATACATTGGAAGGACTGATGCTGAAGCTGAAACTCCAATACTTTGTCCACCTGATGTGAAGAACTGACTCATTGGAAAAGACCCTGATGCTGGGAAAGACTGAAGGCAGGAGGAGAAGGGGACGACAGAGGATGAGATGGTTGGATGGCATCACCACTCAATGGACATGAGTCTGAGTAAACTCTGGGAGTTGGTGATGGACAGGGAGGCCTGGCTTGCTGCAGTCCATGGTTCGCAAAGAGTCAGACATGACTGAGTGACTGAACTGAACTGAAGGAACAAGCTTGGCATATTTGAGGATCAAAAAGAAGACCAATAGAAGATCCCACATGCTGCAACTAAGACCCAGTACAGCCAAATAAATAAATTGTTTTTAATTAAAAATAATTAAAGAAGACTACTGTGCCTGGAGCTTAGTGAACACAGGGAAGAATCATAGAACTTAGGATTGAAGACTAGGCATTGGGCAGATGACATACAGCCCTGGAGGCCACAGTAAATAATTTACTCTATATCTAAGAACAGTGGGAAGACAATAGGAAAGTCTCAGCAGTGGAGTAACATAATCCATCTCTGGCATCTGTGTTTAGGGTTATACAGGGTTAAGAATAGAAACAGGAAGTCCAGGTATAAAATTATTGCAGTAATTCAGGAGAGAGATGATAGTACCTTGGACCATGCTGGTAGCTGTGGAGATGGTTAGAAGCAGTCAGACTCTGGATATATTTCAAAAGTAAAGCCAAAAGGAATTACTGAAAGATTAGATGTAGGCTATGAGAGAAAGATAGGATTTATATGAACAACACTATAACTAGGGTCAAAGTATCAACTGAGTGATTGGGACAATAACTGGGTTAGAGGAAGAGATTGCTGCTGCTGCTAAGTCGCTTCAGTCGTATCCGACTCTGTGCGACCCCATAGATGGCAGCCCACCAGGCTCCCCCATCCCTGGGATTCTCCAGGCAAGAACACTGGAGTGGGTTGCCATTTCCTTCTCCAATGCATGAAAGTGAAAAGTGAAAGGGAAGTCGCTCTGTCGTGTCCGACTCTTAGCGACCCCATGGACTGCAGCCTACCAGGCTCCTCCGTCCATGGGATTTTCCAGGCAAGAGTACTGGAGTGGGGTGCCATTGCCTTCTCCAGGAGGAAGAGATTAGTGAGGGCCACATCAGGAAGGTTTTGGTCCTAAAAGGGAAATGCGTGCGTGGGTGGGTGGGTGTGAGTGTGTGAAAGAGAAAAAGAGAGAAAGACAGGGAGAATGTGTGTGTTGAATGAGAGACTACAGGGATAAGAAAATATAGGGAGTAATTTCTCTTTTCAAGATGATCTTTTTTCTCTCTTTTTTTTTTTTCAAGATGACCTTATTGATAATTTACTTCTTAGGATTGGCCAAACCCAATAATTTCTGTTTTTACTGAATAAATTGAGGATGTCTTTGCTTTGTCAAACTATGCCTGGAGTTGATACTCCAACACAAACTAAGCCACGCATATTTGGTGGCTTCCAAAGTTAGCAAAGATTGCTATGGTGTCTCAAGCTGTGTTTAAGTGTGAGATGGGTGGCTGGGAGATCTGTATGCACTGTGCAGATGTAAGAGAAGAATAAGAACAAACCAGTCACAGCTATGGCTAGAAAGTCTGCCCATCAGAAGTCCTTTTGCACTTCACAGGCAGGACGATATTCAGCGAGTACAGCTGACCCACAGGGGCTGGGCTGCAGCACAATTGATTCCCTTTGTGGAACTAACCACAGAGAAATCCTTCATGTGTGTTCCCAGACTCAGTGGCAGTTTCAAGTTGATGTGAAGTGCTGACACATAGCACGGAAGTGTTAATGTTGGAACATTTTCGAATTTCAAAGCATCACCTGATGGGAGAGAGTGTAGGAAACAGGTACTAACCATCCTGCCTGAGAAAACAAGAGTTTAAAGAAGGGAAGGTGGTTTTCACAAAGTGAAAAAAGAGTTACACAGTTTGTTTGTTTTTTTTAATCACACGTTCCTCTTTAAGGTCTCTATATTCCAGGAACTGATTTCTTTTGTTCAGCATCAGCAGTGTGACTACCGCATAGTAGATGCTCAAGAAACATTGTGGAGGCGTGAATGAACAACTGAACCTAAATCAACCTCAGTGTCCCGTCAACTGAGTCATGTTGTCAATATTTGCTGTGAGCAAATACACAACTCAAGTTCCAATTTCTCTCTTGTATTTGGTTCCTGGGGCACAGACTTTATCTATACAGTGCTACTGAAGTAGTTGGTTTCGTGGAACTGGTCAGTAAATGGAAGGAAAAAACCAGCCAAATGACTAGCTTAACTGGTATTTTTTTCCTACTGAATTGCCTAGACTTTTGTCTGAATTGACAAAATGGACAAATGAAAAAAAAAAAAATGCTGGTGTCTGATAGATGTAATTACATCCCTGTCCTGAGCTGTGTGCATCAGCATAAATCTGAGAGACTAAACACTGGGGTAAAAGGCTGTGTCTACAACCACTCCTTTTAGTCACCTCAGGTTTGGGGGGCAGGGTGATAACAGCTAGATCAGTTGTTTGATGTCATGAATTCAAAATATCCAACTGATGGACTCAATTTTTCACTACATATATAATTAGGGCTCTTGTACAATCAGTGTCCTCTTTCTCCATAAAGTATCAGGCTCTTTCGTCACTTCTCAAAGGCCCCTTTTTAAAGACTACAAACATTAGACACCTGAAGTCATTCCTGTTTGGAGATTCTTCCCATCTAAGCCTCTCCAGCTACTCTCTGCACCTCCCCTTACCTTGGAAGCTGTGTGACCACCAAGATTTCCCTTCTAATCAGGACTGAAATCCATGTTCAGTGTTTGAGGAAAACAAACATGGGGCTATTTGCATTAGCAAGTGATATTTTTCCCAGTCAGTCCTGATATGATGAATTGACTTTCCCAAGAGCCAACTGCTTAAGCTAAACAATGACACCAAATGAAACAGCATATCAAAGCACATCAGAAGGAGGAACAAGATGACACCAGTGTCATGAAGGCTGCCTCAACCAGGGGGCCAGAGCAAGGCAGAGTCTTGGTATTGCACAAAGCCATAGGTAATACACAGGAAAACAGGAGAAGACACACAAAGAGGTCCTGAGATAGTACCTATAGAAAAAGAAATTTCAATTGCAGATGGATTCATTATAATCTCTAATCCTTCACTATAGAAAGAGGCTATTTTTTGGCAGCTCTCCTGTTCGGTATGCAATCTTCTGTAACAAACATGCAGTTTTAAATAGTATTTCAATAAACAAATAAAATGCATAATGATTTCACATCTAATAGAGTATTTCCGTTAGTTAAAAGTATAATAGCTGTGCCCCAGGGTAGCATAACCATAAGTGAGCTACTCAGTCTTTCCCAATGAGTGGGAAAAAAAATGGCTCTGTACCAATAACTTCCACTTGCTATTATAATACAGTTCTGTCCATCACCAGCCGGCTGAAATTATAAAGAGTGAAACATTTAATGAACTTGCTCTCATTAAATGATATATATCATCTAATGCTGAGAGAGAGAAAGCTAAAGCTCACAGTTTGAATGGTCCTAGAACAACCTTAACAGCAGCTTATTAACAATGAAACTGAGGAATATTACACTAT
Source organism: Bos indicus x Bos taurus (assembly GCF_003369695.1). NCBI lineage: Eukaryota > Metazoa > Chordata > Mammalia > Artiodactyla > Bovidae > Bos > Bos indicus x Bos taurus. The sequence continues at coordinate 124,468,143 of NC_040105.1, forward strand.
TTCAGCAGTTGGGAAGCAATTTATTTTATTTATTCTCACCACTGCACTTTTTGGACCTATAATATATTCCACCCATCAGAAAGCTTTATCTCAGCTGGAAAACCTGAATTCTTATTTTGGTTTCCAAAATTCTAATTCTTTACTAAATTCTAAGTACCTTTTAAACATTGAAATGCTCATGGTGGATATTTATTCTTACAGGTAAAATATGTAGCTACTTTCATATTTTAAAAGAGTATATATTAAAAATTCACACCTTGTCAAGAGTATAATTAAAAATGAGAGTTTTTTTCCAATTAGGCTGGTTTCAATCTGCAAATCAGGTTTCATGCTTTCTGTCAAAATGTACTTTTGTGCTATACATCCAATGAGAGAATGACACCACTACAAGATACTTGAACAATTTTCTTTACCACTGGCTATTACTGTGTCAAAATGCTACTGAGGTCCCTGGGAGATATAGTTCTTATTCCTAATTAATGGGATAAAAATGCTCAAATCAGAATTCATAAGGAGGGGGCACATTTTGAAATTCTTACAAGTCAAGACTTTGGATTAAAAATAAGGAAGGCCACCAAATGATATATTTTCTGACTGAATGTAGTATTTTTTTTATTCCTTTCTATTTTGATGGTGTAACTGTGACAATACAGGCTGATTCAAAACTAACTGAACACTTTCACAACTATTTACTCAGCAACTAGGTGATATATGAAATTGTAGAGTTACCCTTCCAAATGTCTAACCATTAGAGAAACACAAGTTTGGACTACATGTTCATATATAACCTGGTTCCTTAATAATAAATGTTTGAGAGTTTTCTATTATTTTTGACCACTCTACAATTTGTTGTAGAATGCTTGCATAAATGTCCTTCAACTAAACACAGGTTGCAAAGTAGCATAAATAATTTTATGTTCTTATCAAAACTGTCCTAAGTTATGTACCAACTTAGATATGTATTATTTTTAATATGCATCTCCATCCATATTTTTTAAATAAAATTTGATGTCACTAAGATCAGCTTCTATACTACTACAAGAAAGTCAGGAATACATACATGTACTCAAAAATCAGAAGTCCGATTTGATATTTAAAGTCAATAGACGACAGATAGATAAAATGCACTACTAAGGACTAAGAACTGGACACGAAAAACTGGATTGAACCCAGGTTGTCAAAGTGCCTACGAAAAAGCCTCTGACTCTATACAGGCTTGCCAAATTGACCGTTTTGACTAAATTGACCAGTCAATTTAATGAAGAGCCACTTAACACCCTCCCACCTCAAATTGACCAAAACCACCTGTTCAAGAACTTGAGGACAGTCTTATTTTGCTGCTCTTTCCGAATACCAGTTCCTTCCACTGCTCTACTCACCTGTCTCCTCCAAGCAGCCCTTTGCTGATTCAATTGTTTTCTCAATTGTGGTTGGAGTTAGGGAATGACTATTTGTTCCCCAGGACACACATTTTCCTGGGATTGAGTGAGTTACAGTAATCAACTGAGCTGATGGCTGCCCTGGGCAGAACCATTTGAAGGCCCCTGAGGAGCAGGTTAAACTCCTGAGTGCTCCAAGAATTCTGCTTCCATGAAAAATCCATGAACTGCCGGCTTGGCATTCAGTGCACTCTTTCATAGCCTGTACTGTGCTTCTGAGCTAGTGATCTGAAATACTCATCCAGCTACAGTTTCTCTTGCTGCTAGCCAAAAAACTGAACACGTCAGGCCAACTCATGATTCTTCAAGAATCAACCACCCAATGGAGAGACACTATCAGTTTTCTTTTCAGGCTAAATGCCTTGGTTTCAAAATAGGTGATAAGAAAGAAAACGCAATTATGCAGTTTTTGAGATATCATCATTTCCATTTTAATCCTTACAATACTTCTCTACAGGAAACAAAGCATCCATGAAAACCCCCAAGAGAACATGCACGTCTAGAAGACTTACTTGCTTTTTTCTCTGGGTGTGAGATACCCATCACCTTCCACAAGATGGCAGGCAGTTTTCATTTTACTGTTGGTGATCAACAGGAAATCGCTCCACTCTCAAATGACAGCAACCCCAGGTAGCTAGGGTGACATTTGCTTTACATTATGATACACACTAATTAATCATTAGTGATCCCAGAAGTAAGTCTGCTAAAAAATGCTTTGCTATGGCTTCTCACAGCAGGGGCTTTCAATATTGATACTATTACACGCACATATGTTCAGCCAGTATGTTATACTTGTTTACGTTTTAAGGCTTTATATTTTTAGGGTATTTTAATCAATATTGCCTAAATTAATATTCACCTCTTATTTGGAAGGGGAAATGATGAGGCTCAGTAAAGGAAATACAGAAAGTTTTGAAAAGGTAAAGGCAACTTTGACAAATTTTTAGGTGGAGGCACCTATGTCCTCTGGCATTGGTTGACATCTTTAACTTTGTCCCAGGCCCATCTCAAAATTGCTGGGGCAAAACTTCTGTAAAGAACATGGCTGGTACTATCATTGTACACTTGTGTCCTATGGTCTCAAGATGGATCACCTCATGCAGGAATTAATCTAGCCCATTAACTATCCAAAAATGCTCGCATCACCTTTCAATATGGATTCCATTCCATAGCAAGGAGCCTTATTATAAATAACTCCACCAGACCTCAGGCACCATGCCAGTTTCACTGCTAAAGTTTTTAGCAAGGTTCACCAACTTCCTGAGCAGCCAAGCCAGCTCCCTTTCCTCCACCACCTGAAGCTAACCCAGGATAAAGATAATCTGCCTGGATCCACCCCACCAGTCGTGGAAACTCATGCAGTTTAAATTCACATCTTAGATCCAGTTATAATTGGTAAGTTCTCCACTTAGGTCAACAACAGCTATCTCCAGGCCTTGTTAACAAATTTTTTGAAACATTTCCTTTACTCCACTAAACTAGCTTTCCTCTGATGATGACACTTTCTTCACTGCTTCCTGAATTTTTACATGTATATGAATTACCTGGAAAACTTGATAAAATATGAATTCTGATTCAGTCGATCAGGGGTAGGACTAGAGATTCCACATTTCTAGCAAATTCCCAGGTGATCCTGGATGCTGCTGGCCCACAGGCCCCATTTGAATTAGCAAAGGTCTATAGAGTTTCTTCATTTATCCACACTCCATATGCCTGGGGTAAAGAAGACTGGCAGGAGTTTCCAGAATCCTCACTGTATTTTCTAGACTTTCTTCCATCCATAACTCCTCCTCTTTTGAAGCCTTCATCATCTGACTGATAAATTCTCTTCACAGTCATCTCCAGATCTCCCTCCCAGGCACTCACTCTCTTCTATTCACTGAACATTTCAGATTCCAGATTACCATCTGTCCATGTATCTCCTCTTCATGAACAACTTCAATCTTCTTGTGGATGAGGTACCTATGACACTGACCTTCATCTTCTTTCTACTTTACCAATCAACTCAATGGCCACACCATGACCTAATTATCACCTGAAATGGTTCTAATACTGAAATCTCAAACCTTAAAAATTCTATTACCTCAGCCTCCAAAGGGAGACTTCTGCTCTGCTCTCTCTCCCACTAAACTTACTCTCCCACCTCATAGGTGTTTCCACTCCTTGGACACCTCCATACTCTTTTTTCCCTAATACCACTTGCTTTCACCTCCATTTCTATCTATTCTGTAAACCAGGGTCACATCTCTACTCCAAATTCAGTAATAATCTATCCCTAATTCTGTCTTCCGAAACTACTTGCTAAACTCAGTCCTGGTTGTACTCATACTTATTGTTTTAATCCTCCTCATCTATAAAGATCTTAGTGAACACACACAGGTAACTCCTCATGCTGAGGGACCCTGGTTGGACCCAGGACCCTGTTGCCCAATTCTCTTCTTTGTTCCCTCACAATTGTTTTTTCAGACACTTCACGCTTTTCAAACTGTCAGGTTATAAAATATAAATGTATTCAGCTCCCATTCCTTTCTAGCAAAATCTTTCTATATCTTTACTCAAACTCTCTTTTCTTTATCTCATATTATGTTTTGCTTTTTTCTTCCAAAGTTAACCCCAAGAATTTTGTTAGCTTAAAAAAAAAAAAAATCCCTCTTATGCTCTTGGTTCTGCTTTGATGTATTAATTCCCCATTCTTTTAAATTATCACACTCTCCCTTCCCATTGGGTCTTTCCTCTCAGCCAGCAGACTCTCTCAGGTCTTCCTCACAAAATGTCCTCAACCAAAAATACTCTCCATAACTTTATTTCTTTCTAACTAGAGATACAATCCCAATTCTACCTTTTATTTTATAAACTATAAAAAAAAAGGTTGCCTTCATTCATCATCTCTACTTTTTATCATTGATTCTTTCTGTAATCCCCTACAAACATCTCCCATATCATAAAGTAAACGCCACACCTGATTTGGCTTCTGTCACTCCACTGACGGTCTTGTAGTTTCCAATCTCAATGGCTTCATCTCTGCCTTTGATGCATTGGCATAATTTACCACTTGATAGTCAGCCTTCGACAAAAATATTTTTCTCCCTTATATTCCCTTCAGTTCAGTCGCTCAGTCATGTCCGACTCTTTGCGACCCCATGAATTGCAGCACACCAGGCCTCCCTGTCCATCACCAACTCCCAGAGTTCACTCAAACTCCCCTGCATCGAGTCGGTGATGCCATCCAGCCATCTCATCCTCTGTTGTCTCCTTCTCCCTCTGCCCCCAATCCCTCCCAGCATCAGAGTCTTTTCCAATGAGTCAACTCCCCGCATGAGGTGGCCAAAGTACTGGACTTTCAGCTTTAGCATCATTCCTTCAAAAGAAATCCCAGGGCTGGTGTCCTTTAGAATGGACTGGTTGGATCTCCTTGCAGTCCAAGGGACTCTCTAGACTCTTCTCCAACACCACAGTTCAAAAGCATCAATTCTTTGGCGCTCAGCTTTCTTCACAGTCCAACTCTCACATCCATACATGACCACTGGAAAAACCATAGCCTTGACTAGACAGACCTTTGTTGGAAAAGTAATATCTCTGCTTTTCAATATGCTATCTAGGTTGGTCATAACTTTCCTTCCAAGGAGTAAGCATCTTAATTTCATGCCTGCAGTCACCATCTGCAGTGATTTTGGAGCCCAAAACATTACAGTCTGACACTGTTTCCCCATCTATTTGCCATGAAGTGATGGGACCGGATGCCATGATCTTCGTTTTCTGAATGTTGAGCTTTAAGCCAACTTTTTCACTCTCCTCTTTCACTTTCATCAAGAGGCTTTTTAGTTCCTCTTCACTTTCTGCCATAAGGGTGGTGTCATCTGCATATCTGAGGTTATTGATATTTCTCCTGGCAATCTTGATTCCAGCTTGTGCTTTTTCCAGCCCAGTGTTTCTCATGACGTACTCTGCATAGAAGTTAAATAAGCAGGGTGACAGTATACAGCCTTGATATACTCCTTTTCCTAGTTGGAACCATTCATTGTTCTATGTCCAGTTCTAACTGTTGCCTCCTGACCTGCATATAGGTTTCTCAAGGGGCAGGTCAGGTGGTCTGGTATGCCCATCTCTTTCAGAATTTTCCACAGTTTATTGTGATCCACACAGTCAAAGGCTTTGGCATAGTCAATAAAGCAGAAATAGATGTTTTTCTGGAACTCTCTTCCTTTTTCCATGATCCATCGGATGTTGGCAATTTGATCTCTGGTTCCTCTGCCTTTTCTAAAATCAGCTTGAACATCAGGAAGTTCACAGTTCATGTACTGCTAAAGCCTGGCTTGGAGAATTTTGAGCATTGCTTTACTAGCGTGTGAGATGAGTGCAATTGTGCGGTAGTTTGAGCATTCTTTGGCATTGCCTTTCTTTGGGAGTGGAATGAAAACTGACCTTTTCCAGTCCTGTGGCCACTACTGAGTTTTCCAAATTGGCTGGCATATTGAGTGTAGCACTTTCACAGCATCATCTTTCAGTATTTGAAATAGCTCAACTGGAATTCCATCACCTCCACTAGCTTTGTTCGTAGTGATGCTTTCTAAGACCCACTTGACTTCACATTCCAGGATGTCTGGCTCTAGGTCAGTGATCACACCATCGTGATTATCTGGATCATGAAGATCTTTTTTGTACAGTTGTTCTGTGTATTCTTGCCACTTCTTCTTAATATCTTCTGCTTCTGTTAGGTCCATACAATTTGTCCTTTATCGAGCCCATCTTTGCATGAAATGTTCCCTTGGTATCTCTAATTTTCTTGAAGAGATCTCTAGGCTTTCCCATTCTGTTGTTTTCCTCTATTTCTTTCCATTGATCACTGAGGAAGGCTTTCTTATCTCTTCTTGCTATTCTTTGGAACTCTGCATTCACATGCTTATATCTTTCCTTTTCTCCTTTGCTTTTCACTTCTCTTCTTTTCACAGCTATTTGTAAGGCCTCCCCAGACAGCCATTTTGCTTTTTTGCATTTCTTTTCCATGTGGATGGTCTTGATTCCTGTCTCCTGTACAATGTCACGAACCTCCGTCCATAGTTCATCAGGCACTCTATCTATCAGATCTAGTCCCTTAAATCTATTTCTCACTTCCACTGTATAATCATAAGGGATTGTACTCCTCTTAATCTTCCTATTTCACTATTAACCTCCTCTACTGATTAATCACTTCTGTTTCTCCATCAAACTCTTAATGGTAAAGTCCCAAACGGTCTGCCCTTAGCCTTCTTTGTTTCTCATTCTGCTCTCTCCCCTTGTATATATCTCTCTTCATGGGCTATCATAGTCATTCCCTCAATCTCAGTTATTTTTTCCATAGCACTTATCATGTTCTGACTTAGGAGATAATTTACTTTTTATGTTTATTAATGTCCCCCACCATCTCATCCCTGCTAGAATGTCAGCTACATAAAAGAAAGGGATTTTGTCTGTTCACTGATGTTTACCAAGCACCTGGAAAATCCCTGGAACATAGTAAGTGCTCAGTAGATTTTGTTGAATAATCAGCCATATCTAGATGGCAAAACCTAACCCTTCTCTTGACTACATACCTCCATGTTTATCATAACAACATGTCCAGATTAACATGGCCCAAATCAAAGCTATTAACTCCTCCTGTAACAAATTTGCTCATCTCCCAGTGGTCCCTATCTCTGATCAAGGCACTGCAAGTCTAGAATGTCTGAAGTCATTCTGACTCCTTTATCTTTTCTTACAGTGCACAGCCAATCAGTCATCAAGTACTGTGGATTGTAACCCCTCCACCTCCTCCACCTGTACTTCCCATGTTCATCCTCATAGACAACAGTCAATTTCTACTCTCACTTGCAGCTTTAAAATTGCCTCCTAAAATTATCCTGCTGCTAGTTGCTCAGCACCATCTATCCTACACAATATTGCCATCTATCCTACACAATACATACTATCTGCCTTTGATTCATTTTTTTCAGCTTCATATCAACTATGTTTTTTCACAGTACCTATTCTGTAGATATTTCTAATCCAAATGCTCACATGACCAATGAACATAACAGGAGATTCCAAGAGAATGCAGGTGAGAAGACTGGTGAACTAATTTTCAGAGAATCTGATAAGACTTGCTAAACAAGTGGTGTGACTTAAAATTATCCTTAATAAGGAACTGAGATATGAAAATAACTAAAGACAAAACTCAGATAAAAGGGTCTTCCCCTCTATTTGAGGGCCTAGATCGGGTTTTCAAAGTTTTCAAAGTGGGATCCATGAACCATCTGCTGTCCGAATCCTCTGGGGTTGGCCCTTGTATCTTCACTTGTAACCAGCATTCCAGGAGATGTTCATACACATTTAAGGTTGAGAATAACTGACTAAGAGAGTAATATCCACATTTTCCATTTTTGAATCAGGCAAGAAGAAATACCTGTATCCCTTCACTCTGAAGTAACAGGTAAAGGATAATGGATTCGGAATCAGAAAAGCTGATTTATTTTCTTAACTTTGCTCCTCACTGGCCTATGTGCTTAGGCAAGTCACTTACCACTATATTCAAATACAGAGGCTGGAGGAGATGACCTCTAAGAATACTTGTCACTGGAGGAGTTACTGTTTCCATTGGAACCATGCCTCATCACCTCATATCCTGCAGTTTCCTGCCACCAAACTGAATAACATTCACTCTGACCAAGAATTATGTGGTAGGAAATAGCTGAGAAAGTGACTCAAATGTCACCTTCTCAGTAAGGTCTTCTTTGTTGATCTTGTCTAAAAGAGTAAGTCTCTGTCTCATGCGTCTTACTCTTCCTACCTAATTTACTTTTCTCCATTACACTTAACACTATGTTTCTCAATCTTTCAACCAAGCAATCTTGCTTATTTGTCTGTTTCCCCCACTGGACTGTAAGCTCCATGAGAGTAAGGGTTATGTCTGTTCTGTTCTGTTTACTGCTACATCATCTGGACCTTTAACAACCCCTGGTATATAACAAAATATAGCTTTAAAGTTCTCATCATTCCCTTGGCTACTTATCCCCCCTCTATCTCCCACTCCCTTTGTTCTGGCTTTCTCTCCAATTTTCTCTCTCCTTTTCATCACACTGTACCCTGACCCCTTTACACATTTAGAGCTGTGGCAATAAAGATGGGATAAAGTGGACATATGGGTAATGGAGGATAATTCATGCTCATTTTCAACTTTTTAGTTTGCCCAAATGAATCTCAGAGGAAGGAAAACTCCTTCCCTAGAATTTTGGAAGAAAAGTTCTTCCAGATCTGAGACCTCTGGCAGAGTTTTCATTGTGCACAAAGGATACCTTGACCTCTGAACCTAAGTTTGAGGGAAATGCTGATGATCTTTGTAAAGAGAGAACCACTAATGTGCTTATGTCATAGACAAGAAACAAACAAAGAAAACAACATTCAGTTCAAACAAAAGAATAGGCAATAGTCCCAAAGTATATGTTTCATTGAATTTGAACCTGAATTTACTCAGACTACATTTGGACTTCCTGCATGAAAGGCTCATTCACAGGACCATGTGGAAGCTAGATTATGAAGTCCATTGAATGTATCTCTGGCTCCACTCTCAGGCATCTTTTCCATTCCCTCTTTTTTCAGAGCTGCTGAGTCAAGTATTCTATCTTCTTTCTACCCCTTTCAGAAGGCATTACCCATTTTTGCCCCCACAGATACCCTTCATAGGCAAAACTTCTCCGTACCTCGGTAGACCAAGGAACCTGGGCCACCATGTTAACAGGAAGGATAAAGCGTATATTTTTTTTGTCACCTGGGGCTCTCTACAAAAAAGGCTAACACTTCCTCCTTTGCTATCAACCTTGTTGGTAAAGCAAAGGATAGAGATTTTTAGCTTGGGACTGAAGAAAGGGATATTTTAGGGTAGCCTTATTTTCCACGTCCTTCCAATGCAGCCATGGAGGGAGCTGCCCACTCTGAAATAACCAAGATGAAAGCATCTCTCAAAACCTTAGAATCAAATTTAGCACACAAAGATTGTGATTCCATTTAGCCAAATGAAGACTTTCTTGGGACTGATTCAGCAAACTCATGTGAGTCCCTAAGAGTCCCAGGGCCTGGCAGGGTGCTCAGTAAATATGTGCTTAATGAAGATGGGAACCTAAGTCATATGGAAAGCTGACATTTCATATAAATGTTGGCTGATAGTGAATATAAAGCAACTGTTAAAGATTTGGTTTCAAACTGTAGAAGGGCCAAAAGAAAAAAAGACAGCAATTCTAAAGTAGAGATTTATATTTTCATCCAAAATGAATTAAACACTATCGTTTCCTCACTGCTGGATCCCCAGCAGATTTCAGGTGTCTTGGGATGTGACCAATGCTATATTTCAAGCTTAGTGCAAGCAAAAAGCACCTCAGTCTCTCAACCTCCCAGTCGATGCTCCTTTCAAGAGGTTAGCAGCAATCTCCTTAAAAAGAGAAACCCCGTGGCTGGTCAGTTTTTACTCTCGATTGACAAAATAGCTTTTGACCCTTTTGTTTAACTTCTGATTTGGAGAGGATGATAAACCAGGTCACTAAAAGGTAGAGAAGGGGAACTCACAATTTTCCATTTTCAAAGATTGTTGAGAAAAAGATGGCTGAAATGAGTCTAAAGCGATTCTTGGGCTTCCTGGTCTGTTTCCCTGTCCCTAATGCAATTGGGTTGGTTGCAAGTCAGTTATTTGGAGAAGGACATAGCAACCCACTCCAGTGTTCTTGCCAGGAGAATCCCAGGGACAGGGGAGCCTGATGGGCTGCCGTCTATGGGGTCGCACAGAGTCAGACATGACTGAAGCGACTTAGCAGCAGCAGCAGGTATTATGCCCTTTGCTAGATGCTGTTCTTTCCATCCACTCATTCAACAAATACTTACTGAGTACCTACAACAGTAATGTTGTGAGATGCTAGACAAAGGTAGCATGGTCCCTACCCTTCATGTGATTATAATCAAAATGGTGGGGACAATTGTTCTGGAAGCAGAAACTTTCAACTAAATATAATCAAAATGACAGTATTATATATCAAAGCCTTACTGTGTGCCTTGCACTGAGCCAGGGACTTGTATGTATGTTATCTGTTTGAATCCTCACAACAGCCTAGCAAGTAGGCTCTTACTTCTCCTTAGTTTACTGATGAAGAAAATGCACATCAGAGAGGTAAAGTAACTTGCTCAAGATCATGTTGCTACTAAGTTGCAAAGCTGGGATTTAAAAACATATCTGTCTGATTCCATAGCCTACGTTTTTTCCAGAACACAGTATTGCCTTTAGAGAGGCAGTTAAGAGAGCAGTCAGAATTTCCCATCCTAGAGAAACCAGATCTTCCCCTTCATGTTGACTGTCTTAGTTCAGCCTGCTATAACAGAATACCATAGATGGCGTGGCTAACACAACAGAAGTTTATTTCTAACAATTCTGGAGGCTTGGGCATCCAAGATCAAGGCGCTGGCAGATTCAACGTCTGGTGAGAACCCCCTTCTTGGTTTACAGATGGCTGTCTTCTTGCTGTGTCCTCACCTGGTGTAAGTGGGGGAGATAGCTCTCTGGGGTCTCTTTTATAAGGGCACTTATCCCATTCTTGAGGACTCCATTCTTATCATCTAATCACCTCCCAAAGGCCCCACTTCCTAATATCATTGCATTGGGGGTCAGGATTTCAACATACAAATTTTGTAACAACGCAAACATTCAGTACATAATGTTTACTTCTGCTCAGGGGCCTCTGTTCGTGGTTAGAATTACTATGATTTAAAAATTGCACATTCATCCATTTTTTTTCCCCAAAGAACTTTTTCTATTAACTTGAAAGGAAATGGATTGTGGAATTTTAACCTGCCTTGTTGAATGACTTCTAATCAGGAATTTCCCTTCTTTAATCATTCAATATGGCAATCAAGAAGAATAAAAAATGGATATACAGTGTTTATGAAACCATGATCTTGAAACAAGTAACTGAGTCAGAGAGGACAATAGGTCACTGTGATGGGCTTTTCACTGCTTAAGACTTCAGGTACTAGCGTTACTGAGGCTAAGAAATTACTTATTTATACCTGGATTATGCCCTAGGCATAGGACAAGAGAACAAGGCAGCATCTCTCCAGCCAGGATTTTGTAACCACACTACTTAACCAATGATGCTGGACTACAGAGAAAATCCTTATTCATACATTCATGTAGGGCCCTTCCCACCTTAGTGTCTTTGTTCCAACTGTCCTCAAATTTGGAAGGTTCTTTCTCTGTTTACTTGGAAAAATCTGAAATTTCTATTAAAACTCAACTAAAATTATGCTTTTTCCAAGATGACTCCCCCAACAATTTCAGTCAAAATCAATGCTTCTCTCATTTCCTCATTAACCTATAGGTCTATGTCACAGCTGGCTTTTTATCAGAATTAGATTCAGTAAGTATTTTTGCCTCTGTGAGATGGTAAGCTCCGAGAAGGTCAGGGATTTTATCTTGTTCATCTCTGTATCCATCCTAGTATCCAGTACAGTATGTATCAAATACTATACTAAATAGCAAATGCTTATTGAATTATACTTGACTGAATAATAAAAAATGAAGTCCATTCTTTCTAGACTTCAATTCCTACTCCCATTTCCTACCTGGGCCTGGGACACAAAAGTCAGCAGGGATCCCTTTGGCTTTGGCATCAGACCAACCTGTATTCAAATCAGCACTGCAGCTTCCTAGCTGTGTAAACCTAGGCAAACCATTTCTCTCTCTGAGCTTCAGTTCTCTTTATCTATACCATCAGGATAACAACTCTCATGAAATTACCTAAAGGAATAAATGAGGTAGGTAGGTATGTGTGTGTGCGCGCCACACACTGCACACACACACACACACACACACACACACACCTTAGTTTCTCTTATCTCATACTTTTTTATAGTAGGGAAAAGACCCAATATAGGAAAAACAAGCATTAACCCAGGATATCAAGGGGTGTCAACCTACAAGTGGCCAATTTACTGGGTCCCTACTATTACCCTAGCACTGTGCGAAGTTCTATAAGGGAGATAAAGAGCCTCTGCCTTCAGAAAGCTAACAATCTATTGGGAGAGGAAAAACAAATTCTTGAGAAACACACATTAAGAACCCCACCAGGCATATACTAAATGCCCCAAAGATGAACAGACAATAAATGCCAGAGGAGAAACAGGCCTGACAGACTTGAAGAAAGCTTAAAGGCCCTCTAAGGAATAGGCTGGAAGTTAATGGAAGGAAGAAGAGACTGTGGGCATTCCAGTCAGAAGAAATGACCTATGTTCAAATGTGAGGGTGGAGGTACGTTCAGAGGGTTGGAGAACAGCCAAGGCGCTAGACCTACAGACTTCAGAGACGAGGTAAGAGGTGTAATGAGTGAGTGTTGGACAGCAGAGGGCCTTGAGTGCCAGATTAGGCGTAACAGTACAAATCGCTGGCAAACAGCAGACTAGGGGCTCACCTTATTGGAAAACTGATCTCCAATTTGGGAAGCATTCCTGCTGAGGTCATGCCTTATGTATGTATATAAAGTGACCACTACAAGAAGTAGGCAGGACCGCTGTGCAGCAGGAAGGAGGCTGAGGAGGTGAGTTATCCAGGATCAGACTCCATAGTGGAGGAGACCCGGCCCTTTGTTTCTAAGAATGGTGACAGGCGTCCCTTCCCCCACCGCAGCTGCCCTTGAGGCATGCTGGGGGCTGACTCCCCAGAGGGATAACAGAGCTGTCCCAGAGAATCCAATGGGAACAGGCATAGGCAAGGCTTTCCTCTCTCCACCCCCATCCAGCCCCAGGCTGCACACCCCACCCTGCACCCACAGAACTGAAGTTTACCAGGACAGCCCCAGGAGAGGCTTGTTGGCCCTGGACTCTAGGGCCAGGCTGCCTGCTCCCCTCGTTTGCCTGGGGTGGGGGCAGGAGTCACGCTGATTGGCTTCCAGCTGGCTTTGCTGAGCTCTTACAATAATAAAGATGGGACTCTTTACCAGTGAGGTCATGAATTGAAGAGGAGAAGTGGGGACAAGCTTTGCACTGCACTATGGGCTGCCCCTACCACCTGCTGGGCAGGAAAGTTTTCTTCGGCAGGAAAGAGAAATAGTGAATGGGGAAAGGCCAGGTGGTGGGGTGGTTTGCTCTGGGAGGCTGGCTGGAATGAGTGTGGCATTGTGAGCCTCTGGCTCTGTATGGGCAAGCAACAAAGTAGCGAGGACCCCTTATCAGGTGAACTCAAGTGCCCATCAGCTCACTCCATCAACTGCTGCCCCTCCTCCCCCAAGCGTCTCTGGGCTGTTTATTTTCTTAGAAAAGGGGAATCTGCATGTCAGCTCATTTGCATTCTTTGGTCCCAAACAAAACCATATTAAAGTGCCCTGAAGAGCTGGCTAACTGGGAAGGCTGTTTGCCTTGGGGGGAAAAAAAAGTCCTTACATTTGAAAAGGAATCAATGTAGTATTCTATTTTCCTGCCAAGTACAATGCTTGCATTAGAGAAAGAAAATCTCCCATTCACTCTGATCAGACTGAATGTAATGGTTAAGAATTTAGCATCTTTTTCAACAGCTTTTAGATATTTTATGTTTTCTTCATTCTTACCAACTTGTTTTGAGTCCTGTAAATGTAGCTGGAGAATGAAAGGAAGTAAAGAAGGGAGCAATGGCTTCAGCAGTGGCCTGGTATCCCTCAGGAAGCATGGACGCAGTTGCTTTTCTTACTTGGGAAACAGATGGTGTTTTATGCTTAACACAATCAGCACCGCCTCTCTATCTGTGCCCCTAACCTTCCCCACCTGTGTGAAACCTAATCAGCGCCTAATGAACATACTTGGAGCTGTCTGGATGGAATTAGTCCCAGTAGGAGCCGGCCTTCAGGTACCAGGCACTCTCTTAAAGCTGAGTAGCTGCAAAAGACAAGAAATCTTTACATTAGAGCTAATTAAATAAAGGTCTGCCTCTGCTAAAGACGTTTTGTTTTTTTCCCCTCCTAGAAAGTAGACAAGACTCAGTGTATTACATTGTTAAGCTAATGTTTACCCCTCTCCTCACAGCAACCATGGACAAAGGTTTATAGTTTGAATTTCCTCTAAATACATGAGACATCCAATGCCTTTTCTGTCATCTCCACTCAATGTGGGCTGCTTTCCCTTGATCATATTCTCCTTTGTGTAAATACATGCACAACAACAACGGCAAAGTTCAGGCAAAACTTGCCAGAAGGCTGCCCACCAAACCATTCCCTTTTGCCAAATCTATGCTTTTATCCCAACGAAATAAACAGAGGACTTAGTCAAAGTGCTTACTTGAAACACACACACACACACACACTATGATGTTAGCAAATTGTTACTGACATATTTGAAATTTTATTAAGAATTGCAACAACCTAGAGGCTTCTGGGTAATGTGCAAATCGCTAGGAAGAAATCCACCATTTTCTGGTCAAAAGCTGTTTCTTTTGATGACATAACAAGGTCAATAGGTCATGGTGGCTCCATTACTTCACCTTGAGTTGAACCCTTTTGATGACATACCAAAGTATAAATCATCATGGATTAGCCAGAATGCCCCTCTTCTCACCCCACCCATCTCTTTAGAGTTTCTAAGGAATAGGGACCCATAGACTCTGTTTTTACTGTGCCTTCATCTCCCTACAGATTTCAATGGAGGGTCATGCTAATGCTCCTCACCCATTACCTTTAGGATCAGAAGGAGGCTAAGTTCCCTCCCAGGCTCATTTCCCTGTCATCTCCTAGAGTTCTATAAATCTCTAAATAGGTCAGCAAACTATAGCCCTTGGACCAAATCCTGCCTGCTGCTTGTTTTTGTAAATAAAGTTTTATTAGAACACAGTTTGCCTATTTGTTTATTATAGCCTATGGCTGTCCGAGTACAATAGTGAGATTAAGTAGTTGTGACAGAGATTGCATGGCCCACAAAACTTAAAATACTTATCTAGCCCTTTACAGAAAAAGTTTGCTAACCTCTGTTCTAAGGCTTTGTGTTGTCAAGTACTAGTTGGGCTATGCTAGTCTTTCTCTGGAGCTAGTTGTATTCATATTTGGAAGATTTGGTGGTTACTGTCTTATCTAAACTTGCCTCAGGACCTATTTACCCTCAATTCACAGTAGGTAGGAAACAATGAAACAGTGGCGATTTTCAGTTTTACTTAACCAGATCCAGAGAGAAATGAAGCTTATATTCTGTGCCCTTGCCCATCTGCCCTTATCTTGTTGGAGAAGGTGAGACAGGAGAATCTGGTATCTTTCCTCTCAGATCTATGTGGCACATAAGAAACCACAAATCACTTCTTTTTAGCAGAAAACACAAGTGACAAAGATGCTTCAGAGGACAAGAAATAACAAGGGTAGGAGTCCACTGAGAGAACTTGACTCAAAACACAACACTTTGTATTGACCCTGCAACAGCTCCAGAAACCTCAGTATTCCTTTTGGCCATGGCTTTAGCTAACGTGGCCTTAAAAGCTTTCCCTAAAAATTGTTACCCATTTTTGCTTGTGTTTGTTCCTCAACTTGGGGGAAAAAAATATACAGCTATATTGCATTTCTAAACATGATAAGCTTCAAGGAAGAACCTGCTATAACTGAAAGTCATTGGGAAATATGGATTTCAATACAGTTCAGCAACAGAGCAAGCTGTATTTCCAAGCTAGGAAGAATTTGTACCCTCCAGGGAAGTCTTTAGCTACTTGGTAGCTTTATTTTCCTAAAACACTAGTAGAAACTTCGATTCAATTCAAAAAACTTTTTAAGTGAGAGAAATAATCGTTATGAGAAAAGAGCTATTCTTTCTACCTAGTATTAAAAATGATAATTGTAAAAATATATAAGGACTTAACTATGTACCAGCCACTATTTCAATTACTTTACATGTATCACATCTCAGATAATCCTCACAACTTTCTGAGGTTTCTATAATTTTTATTTTTAATTTTTATTTATTTTTATTCCTATATTACAGAAAAAAACATTCTGAAATCAGAAGGAGGTCAAGTAACTTGCCCAGTGTCACAACAACCAATAAGTGGTTGAGCTGGGATGAAACTATCACTTACTCCGACTCTTCCACTAAATCAGGAGCACATGTACCTTGAGTTCTCCTTCCAGTAATAGGAATAGATTTCCCTGAACCATTCATACTCTCAAACTTGCTTCTCTATTGTCCAGCAGCAAATGCTATATGACATCTCTCTGGGTCCTTAAATTAGAGAAAAGCTAAGCAATTCTGGCTGGGTTCTAGCCCATGTGCTATTTTACAAACTGCCTTGAACAGAGGCAGAGAAGAAGGCTGCCTGTACAGGAGAAGCATCTGAGGAGTGCCTACCACTGAAGCAGTCCTTTCTTTAATAGTCCTCTGGCCAAAGGCATTGTTTCCCTGAAACATGTTGGGTAAAACATAATAGTCTTCCACTTAGCAAGGAGAGCTGAAGGCAGGGAAGAAAAAGTTAGAAGATGATTGCTGTAGTCCAGCAGGGATACAATGAGGATCTTAGTGGTGGCAAAGGTGATGGAGAGGAGGTGCCAGAATCAAGATATTATGAAAACTGACGTGACCTTGTAATTGTATTGATGAGGATGGACTAACTGCTGTAACATATAAACTCTGAAATGTATAATCACTCAAACCTCATAGAAGTTTCTTTCCTGCTCATGTAACACTACTGGGCACCTGAAGAGTAGGCAGATCAGTCCTTATGCACGCAGGATGCCAGGCTGACAGCAATCCACCACCTTTAATATGTGGGTTCCCAGGTTGTCCAGGGCACCATCTCCATTGCAGCCAGAGAAACACCTACTTCCCTAAAGCGGATACCTTTCAGTGAAGAAAAGTATTGACTTCAATGAATGACTTATTCATCAGACAGTTTTTTTCATGCACCACTCTCTATTCTGTTTTCTCCTAATACTCTGGGCATATCTCTTTCATAGCAGTTATCACACTACACTGAAATTGTAAATTTACCTGTTGCCCCACTAGAAGATGTATTCTTTGAGAATGAACACCATGTCTTATATACATCTCCACACATTTAGTGAAAGTGTTAGTCGCTCAGTCGTGTCTGACTCTTTACAACCCCAGGGACTATAGCCCTTCAGGCTCCTCTGTCCATGGAATTCTCTAGGCAAGGATACTAGAGTGGGTTGTCATTTCCTTCTCCAGGGAATCTTCCAGACCCAGGGATTGAACCCGTGTCTCCTGCATTGCAGGCACATTCTTTACCATCTTAGCTATCAGCACTCAGCTGAGAGTACAGTAAATGCTCAACAAAAGTCAGCTTTAAAAAATGAATATATGAGTGAATGCATGAAGTCATATTTCTTAATACCCATGGCTTCATCATCTTCTCAATATAAAGATATTAGCCTTCCTAAGATCTACCTTTATGTTATATAAACTAGCCCACAGAACAAAAGGGTACAAGTTGATCTAAAATAAACTGAAAATGGGGGTAATAGTCTATCCATAGCCTTTCCCATCTTCCTAACAACTCAAATTCAAAACTGAAACTTTTTGACCAATAGAAGTACTAACAATGTCTAGCAAGCAATCCTGTGAAGGGTGAAAAGCCAAATCTCCCCTGGATTTGGTTACTGTACCGGGAATAATTGAATAGTTTAAAACATGTCTGCCTTGTAACTTGGCTAGCCTTTATATTATAACAATGAAAATTCACAAATGTGTCTAGGGAGTCATTTATGCACTGGAGTACCATATAAGAAACCCAATTGCATATAATAAAGTATATAATGCACATAAACATTTAATGAAGAGTAAAAGCATTGCCAGGCCTCTCCAGGAGCAGCCCTTGACTCATACTCTCCCCTGAGATCCCCTACAGAAGGAAAGGGTTAACCAGATGTTCCACTCCTGCAGAAATGGGAGGACCTAAGCCAGCTGCAGATGGTACAAAAGTAGGAAATGAGAGAGCAAGGCCTGGGGCTGAATTGTAGTGAATGGGGGCAGGCTCATCCACTGGTAGTCAGCAATAATGGCCTCAGGGGTTCGGCCTGAGTTCCCCCAGTAAGAAAACCAGGTCAGCAATTGGCAGACTTCAAGGTGCCTATGTAATATTGTGCTTCACAGTTTGAGCTGTTGAGTCAAGTAGATCAGGAGGTGAATCCTGGCCCTACCACTTACTAGCTATATGACCCTGAGCAAGTCACTTAACCTCTCCGAAGCTCAGTCTGTAAGTTGGAAGCAATAACACTCCCCATCTCCCAAGATGGTTATAAGAATTCTGTGAGATAATGCAAATGAAAGTGCCTGGGCTCTACTAAGACCTCAAGAAATGATAGTGGTTCTCATTTTTATTATTAGAATCCAAAGTCAGGAGTATTTACCCTTAGGCTTTCATCTAAATATTTTATTATAATTTTAGCTCTTATGTTTAAGCCTTGATCCATTTTGAGTTCGTTTTTTAAATTTATTTATTTTAATTGGAGGCTAATTACAATATTGTAGTGGTTTTGCCATACATTGACATGAATCAGCCATGGGTGTACATGTGTCCCCCCATCCTGAACCCCCTCCCACCTTCCTCCCCATCCCATCCCTCAGGGTCATCCCAGTACACCAGCCCTGAGCACCCTCTTATGCATCAAACCTGGACTGGTGATCTATTTCACATATGGTAATATACGTGTTTCAATGCTATTCAAATCATACCACCTTGAGTTCGTTTTTGTACATGGTATAAAGTAAGAGTCCAACTTCACTCTTTTGCATGTGGATATCCAGTTATCCTAACACTACCTATTGAAGAGACTAGCCTTTCCCCATTGAAAAGTGGTCTTGACATCCTTATTGAAAATCAGACAATCATAGATATATGGGTTTACGTCTGGACTCTGAATTCAATTCCATTGATCTATATGTTTATCCTTCTGCTGGCCTCCTAAAATTCCAACTTTCAGCTTTGGGTTTCTGAGCTCCATCTCCTGCTGGCACACTTTGCCTCTCCCTCCAGATAATCTCTTACACAGTCTTTTTTAAAGACGTCTCCAAGCTGATTTTCCTATATGTCCATAGCACAAAAGCAAATCATCCATAACACCCAAACAATGCACCTCCTTTCTCCCTCTGCTGCTTTTATTTTTGCTTCCTTCTCTATCCCCTTCTCTTCTTCCTCAGGTCTACAGACAGTGACTTTAGATTTTTCAGACAATAATTAGGTACAGTGTTTTGTTTCTCCTAATCTTCAAAGGACACATATCAAGCTTTCAGAATCATCTCTTCTAAGTCCCTCTTGCTTGACAAAAGGTGTGGGGAAGGTGCCCATCTCCCCACACTATATGAGGCACAGTGGAAAAGTGGCAGAGCATGACATTGCCATCCAATCTTTCTCTGCACAGGAATGCTCTTTTTCTCTATGTCTTTAACTTCAACCCTTTAATACCTTCAAGATTGCTGATGGGATATGGATTGCAAAACTTGTTTCTAGAAATCTCCATTGCAAGTCTCATATAAAAGGGCCCCACTTTAAAACTGAGGATATTGTTCTCAATCTTTTGGGGCCTAAGCTAAAACTGAGATGTAAAGAGTCCTATTTTAATATCCCTTTACAAATGAAGGATGAATAAATAAATGAATGAATGAATATCAGCTTCTTTCTCCCACTCCCTGCCACTTTTTAGTTTAATTCATTGACCAGCATTGTGCAACCAAATTTTATTAATACTGATCAACAATCTGCTGTGTCAGTCTGAAGAATCAAGTCCCAACAATGATAATATTTTTTAAAATCTTAAGTATAAAGTCTTGATAGCTAATAAGCAAATATTTATTTAAATTGAATGGATTTCTCTTTTTTTAATTGAATGGATTTCTGATTTCAAGTTGGTACAAATATTTCTGCCCCTCTTCCTCTTGAAAAATCACATAAAACCAATAAGAGGAACAGAGAGCAGCAACACAAGCTCTATCTTCGTTGAAACTAGGTATGGTAGCTAGTCTCCAAAGATCAGATCAGATCAGTCGCTCAGTCGTGTCCGACTCTGCGACACCATGAATCGCAGCATGCCAGGCCTCCCTGTCCATCACCAACTCCCGGAGTTCTCTTAGACTCATGTCCATCGAGTCAGTGATGCCATCCAGCCATCTCATCCTCTGTCATCCCCTTCTCCTCTTGCCCCCAATCCCTCCCAGCATCAGAGTCTTTTCCAATGAGTCAACTCTTCGCATCAGGTGGCCAAAGTACTGGAGTTTCAGCTTTAGCATCATTCCTTCCAAAGAAATCCCAGGGCTGATCTCCTTCAGAATGGACTGGTTGGATCTCCTTGTAGTCCAAGGGACTCTCAAGAGTCTTCTCCAACACCACAGTTTAAAAGCATCAATTCTTCGGCACTCAGCCTTCTTCACAGTCCAACTCTCACATCCATACATGAGCACAGGAAAAACCATAGCCTTGACTAGACAGACCTTTGTTGGCAAAGTAATGTCTCTGCTTTTCAATATGCTATCTAGGTTGGTCATAACTTTCCTTCCAAGGAGTAAGCATCTTTTAATTTCATGGCTGCAGTCACCATCTGTAGTGATTTTGGAGCCCAGAAAAATAAAGTCTGACACTGTTTCCACTGTTTCCCATCTATTTCCCATGAAGTGATGGGACCAGATGCCGTGATCTTCGTTTTTCTGAATGTTGAGCTTTAAGCCAACTTTTTCACTCTCCACTTTCACCTTCGTCAAGAGGCTTTTTAGTTCCTCTTCACTTTCTGCCATAAGGGTGGTTCCTAGCAATTCCTCTGTTCTCCTGCTCTTCCTCACATCAACAGCTGGAGTTTATTTTCCCTCCCCTTGAATCTCGGCTACTTGTAACTGGCTTTGACCAATGGAATACAGCAAAAGTTACATTCTGAGAGTGCTGAGCACAAGCTTTAAGAGGACTCACAGCATTCACTTCCTTCTTTTAGGAAACTGGGTACCATCCAATCAGAGTTCAAGCCAAATGGAAATGTCACATGCGGGAGAAGCAAAGGCACTCTGATTGAAAGTTCTAACTAAGCTAATGGTCAACAGTTAGCACCAACTGCCAGCCATGTGAGTGCACCATATAAGGGCATTTTAGCTCAGTCAAGCACATAGACGACTGCAGTTTCAAATGACACCTCATGGAGAGACCAGTCAATGCACAAAACTTTGAGAAAAAAAAAGAATGTGGTTGTTGTTTAAAGCTACTATATTTTGTAATAGTTTGCCACATAGTCATAGATAATGAAACTTCTGGATATATCTGCATCCCCAAACCACAGTACTTAGAGGTGGGAAGTAGGTGGAAGAATGATAAATGATTCATTAGAGGGGAGGAAATTAAAACATAAGTGCCTGCAAAGGGTGGAAGAATGATAATCAATACTGGAAAAGCAAGGCATTCAAAATTTCAAGTGAATTTGGTATGCAATGAAATTATAAAGTAAGCGCATGGTAAAGATAGTTTCAAATGTGCAAGTGCAAAATTTATCTCCATAAAAAACTTTCAAATTCTAGGAGCTTCTGTAGGATATGTTCTACAAAATATATATGCAAACCAAGAAAATAGAAGACATGGGATTCAGAAAACAGAAAATCCAACAACAAGGAAGTAAAGGTAGAAACACAGATCTCAGCCATGAAGCAAATCAGATGGGAGTTTCAGAAGGGATGCTTCCAGGGAAAATCAGAAATGAAAAATATTCTTTTTATGTTTCATCTAACAAGTATCTATGGGGAAACTATTACTTTTTAAGGCTATTCTAGGCCCTGAGGATATAGTTATAAACAAAATTAAGTTTCTAACTTTTTGAAATTTGCATTCTAGTGGACCTTAAGGCTTATGTCATCTGACAAGTTATGGAAAATTGTTACAAATCTCTTAAGGTATGCTGGAAATTTTTACCAAATGTGACACAAATCTAAAGAAGTCACATGAAAGTCAGTCAACAAGTAACTTCAGGAAAAGCAAAAAGTTGAAAAAGAAAGTAACTGCAGTCTTAGTTCACCAATAGACTCAGTAGTGAATGCTATTTGTATAAACACAGTAGTAAAAGTACAGTAGATTTAAACAAAAAATGAGATATATTAGGAATATATGGCATGGGGAAGAGAAAAGTAAATATGTGAGCTATCCAGATTTTACATAATAGAGAATCAGTATGTAATGTCTAAACTCTATTAGAAATGTGTTTATGTGTATGTGTATATATATATATAATTTGAAAAATGGAAATAAATATTAGAAGAAATAGCTACAGATTTAAAAGGGTGCCACTAGTGAATGAGACGGGGCAAAGGACTGATGTTTTCCCGTAAAGGCTTTTTAGCATTATCAGACCTTAAAGAGAATTTTTGCAGGTAACACTTTGATGTTAAAAGATGTATTTTAAAAAGGAGCTAAATAGATCTGTTTATTGGAACTGTTTCCTAGAGCTACACAGGAGATATGGTGAGTGTTAACTTTGCCAAACATTAGATTTTGTTGTTGTTTAGTCACTGAGTCACGTCCGAATCTTCTTCTGACCTCATAGACTGTAGCCTGCCAGTTTCCTCTGTCCATGGGATTATCCAGGCAAGCATACTGGAGTGGGTTGCCACATCCTTCTCCAGGGGATCTTCCTGACCCAGGGATCGAACCCACGTCTCCTGTATTGCAGGTTGATTCTTTACCTCTGAGCCACCAGAGAAGCCCAAAGGTTAGATTTAAAGGTGATTATCGATTTTTATGCAAGCTATACTACTAGCCAACAACTACATTTTAACTGGGTCACCATCTTTATACAACCATGAATGCTTATGCAACCAGTTGAATATTTTATTGCATTTTGTTCTCTTGTTTTATAAAAATGGCTGTAAACAGAAATGAGAGTCTCAGAAATACAACCCAGAGACAAAGATCATTCAGTTCAGTTCAGTTCAGTCGCTCAGTCATGTCCGACTCTTTGCGACACCATGAATCACAGCACGCCAGGCCTCCCTATCCATCACCAACTCCCAGAGTTCACTCAAACTCCCATGCATCAAGTCAGTGATGCCATCCAGCCATCTCATCCTCTGTCGTCCCCTTCTCCTCCTGCCCCCAATCCCTCCCAGCATCAGGGTCTTTTCAAATGAGTCAACTCTTCACATGAGGTGGCCAAAGTATTGGAGTTTCAGCTTTAGCATCAGTCCTTCCAGTGAATACCCAGGACTAATTTCCTTTAGAATGGACTGGTTGGATCTCCTTGCAGTCCAAGGGACTCTCAAGAGTCTTCTCCAACACCACAGTTCAAAAGCATCCATTCTTCGGCACTCAGCTTTCTTCACAGTCCAACTCTCACATCCATACATGACCACAGGAAAAACCATAGCCTTGACTAGACAGACCTTTGTTGGCAAAGTAATGTCTCTGCTTTTCAATATGCTATCTAGGTTGGTCAGAACTTTCCTTCCAAGCAGCAAGCGTCTTTTAATTTCATGGTTGCAGTCACCATCTGCAGTGATTTTGGAGCCCAGAAAAATAAAGTCTGACACTGTTTCCACTGTTTCTCCATCTATTTCCCATGAAGTGATGGGACCGCATGCCATGATCTTCGTTTTCTGAATGTTGAGCTTTAAGCCAACTTTTTCACTCTCCTCTTTCACTTTCATCAAGAGGCTTTTTAGTTCCTCTTCACTTTCTGCCATAAGGGTGGTGTCACCTGCATATCTGAGGTTATTGATATTTCTCCTGGCAATCTTGATTCCAGTTTGTGCTTCTTCCAGCCCAGCATTTCTCATGATGTACTCTGCATATAAGTTAAATAAGCAGAGTGACAATATACAGCCTTGACGTACTCCTTTTCCTATTTGGAACCAGTCTGTTGTCCCATGTCCAGTTCTAACTGTTGCTTCCTGACCTGCGTACAGGTTTCTCAAGAGGCAGGTCAGGTAGTCTTATATTCCCATGTCTTTCAGAATTTTCCAGTTTATTGTGACCCACACAGTCAAAGGCTTTGGCATAGTCAATAAAGCAGAAACAGATGTTTTTCTGGAACTCTCTTGCTTTTTCCATGATGCAGCGGATGTTGGCAATTTGATCTCTGGTTCCTCTGCCTTTTCTAAAACCAGCTTGAACATCTGGAAGTTCACGGTTCACATATTGCTGAAGCCTGGCTTGGAGAATTTTGAGCACTACTTTGCTAGCGTGTGAGATGAGTGCAATTGTGCAGTGGTTTGAGCATTCTTTGGCATTGCCTTTCTTTGGGATTGGAATGAAAACTGACCTTTTCCAGTCCTGTGGCCACTGCTGAGTTTTCCAAATTTGCTGGCATATTGAGTGCAGCACTTTCACAGCATCATCTTTCAGGATTTGAAATAGTACCAGGTTTTTAACTTAATTCTGACATGTATTGGGTTTAAACTGGCTAACTGCAGGTACAATTATGAATTTAAAATTCAGTTAAAAACATATGGAAAATTCTTTCTGGCTTACTTCACTCTGTATAATAGGTTCCAGTTTCATCCATCTCATTAGAACTGATTCAAATGTATTCTTTTTAATGGCTGAGTAATACTCCATTGTGTATATGTACCACAGCTTTCTTATCCATTCATCTGCTGATGGGCATCTAGGTTGCTTCCATGTCCTGGCTATTATAAACAGTGCTGTGATGAACATTGGGGTACACGTGTCTCTTTCCCTTCTAGTTTCCTCAGTGTGTATGCCCAGCAGTGGGATTGCTGGATCATAAGGCAGTTCTAGTTCCAGTTTCTTAAGGAATCTCCACACTGTTCTCCATAGTGGCTGTACTAGTTTGCATTCCCACCAACAGTGTAAGAGAGTTCCCTTTTCTCCACACCCTCTCCAGCATTTATTGC
The DNA here is from genome assembly GCF_003369695.1 of Bos indicus x Bos taurus. Lineage (NCBI taxonomy): Eukaryota > Metazoa > Chordata > Mammalia > Artiodactyla > Bovidae > Bos > Bos indicus x Bos taurus. The sequence continues at coordinate 124,493,399 of NC_040105.1, forward strand.
TTGTAGACTTTTGGATCGCAGCCATTCTGACTGGCATGAAATGGTACCTCATAGTGGTTTTGATTTGCATTTCTCTGATAATGAGTGATGTTGAGCATCTTTTCATGTGTTTGTTAGCCATCTGTATGCCTTCTTTGGAGAAATGTCTATTTAGCTCTTTGGCCCATTTTTTGATTGGGTCATTTATTTTTCTGGAGTTGAGCTGTAGGAGCTGCTTGTATATTTTTGAGATTAGCTGTTTGTCAGTTGCTTCATTTGCTATTATTTTCTCCCATTCTGAAGGCTGTCTTTTCACCTTGCTAATAGTTTCCTTTGTTGTGCAGAAGCTTTTAAGTTTAATTAGGTCCCATTTGTTTATTTTTGCTTTTATTTCCAATATTCTGGGAGGTGGGTCATAGAGGATCCTGATGGTAACAATAACCCTGTATACGAGACAGCAAAAGAGACACTGATGTATAGATCAGTCTTATGGACTCTGTGGGAGAGGGAGAGGGTGGGGAGATTTGGGAGAATGGCATTGAAACATGTATAATATCATGTATGAAACAAGTCGCCAGTCCAGGTTCGATGCACGATACTGGATGCTTGGGGCTGGTGCACTGGGACGACCCAGAGGGAGGTTATGGGGAGGGAGGAGGGTTCAGGATGGGGAACACAGGTATACCTGTGGCGGATTCATTTCGATATTTGGCAAAACTAATACAGTATTGTAAAGTTTAAAAATAAAATAAAATTTAAAAAAAATATATGGAAAATTCTAGCCTTGTTAGCCATTAAAGTGTGTCTAAAATGCAAAGTATTAATTACCAAATAAATACTGTTTTAACTTTCTCAGAAGAGTACTAACTTAAATCATGCAAACCAACTGCTTGACCTTGGTACATTGGACTTTCACCCAAATTTTCAAGCAGACATTACAGAAGAAAACTGGGGGCTGGAAATGGAGACTGCTATGTGGTAGGTGGAGACTGAGAGTTAGAAGCATGTTTATAACTAGGTCTTGTCTCAGGCCCCTAAAAACCTAAGTATATTCTTGCTTTCCTCTTGATTAACACATTTCAAAATGGATAAATTAATGAAGAAACAAGAAATGTAGAGACTTTCTCACTAAATATAAAAAGAGTCAGACATGACTTAGCAACTGAACAACAGCAGTAATAGGACAGCAGGCACTAAGAAATTCACATGTATACAATGCTAAGAATACAGGATATTTCAAAAATTACACACCACAGAAATCTCACAATTGTACTAAAGTCATTTATTTACCTACTTTCTTGGTGAAGACAAATTACCAAAGTCACCCCAAATGAGAGAATGGTGAGTAACTGCTAAGCACTTTATTGGTCATTTTCCATCAATTTTGTGCATGCATATGTATGTATACACACAGAGACAATGTTGAAAAGCCCACCATTAAAAATATAACCCCTAAGGGGATATTGTTCACTTTTACAAACTCAAAACCACCCTCTCATATTTTTTATGGCATCCCACCTGTAATTTACTTTGTAAAGAAAAGTTTCTGAGCAGAGATCCTAATAGAATAGGAAGGGATATGGCAATCACCTCAACCAGAGATTCTGAACCTTGTGTGTGTTAGAGGGGAGGGGCATAATGTATATGTATACATTTCTCTGCAACAGCCATAATATTTTTCAGGTTCTCAGTAGTGTCCATAACTCAGAAAGGGTAATATTTGAGCCTGAGGGTGGTGATTTGCCCAGACACGCAGTGGCTGAATGACACTAAAACTCATTTTGCCTAACTTCTATCCACTATACCATTGAGCCTAGCCCCAAAACCATAAGCTTCCACTATGTCTAATGGCATGAAACATACCCAAAGAGTGTTCAGCTCTTTACTGACGAGAATGAGGGGCATAACATTAAAATATTAATATAACTCAACAGTAGGAATTCATTGTGCATGACTTTCTTCTACCAAGGCAATTTCTTTCCCCAGGTTGGCAGAGGCCTCTCTTGTCCATTATTATGAACAGTTCCCTTTGTGAGAGATATAAAACATTCTTGAATGCTAACACAGAAATGTGCACTTATGTGTCTGAACTTTTCAAACAGGAATAGAATCATAGGTCCCCATTTTGTTTCTACCCTACTCTTTCATCTCTTCCTACCCCAACATAAATCCTGGATAGATAATTGCTTCTCAACTTTGCATGGTTTCTGCCTATTCAATATCGACTGCCTGGCAGGAACTCTCATCAAAGATTTTGAGCCTGCAGGTTGTTGGAGTACAAACCATACTACTTGGGCTCAGAGTAGTAAATGTTACAATCCAAACATTTCTCAAGAGGCCAACATGTACATTTGAGGCGAACATAACTTTTGGCCTTTGCTAGTCAGAGCAATTTAGGCCAAGTGAGCTAAATATGATCGACTATGTATCTATTCCAAAAGCTCTCCAAACTAATCTCTTTAACTGCTAACACTTATTTTAAAAGGTACAGTTTGGGCATATCCAAAAGCACAGCTCAGTTTGATGATTCTGTACTACAAAGCTGAGCAAAACTCTCCAGAAGGAGATTTTGCAAATTCCTTTGGATTTCCGTAATGTAATGAATGTCTTGTACAATATTTATTGCTGTGGGCTTAGCTTTGTATTTTTAACTCTCTTTGTCTCCTGACAAACTATAATTACATGCTCAAACTATAGTCTAAATTTATCTTATTGTAGTTTTCTGGTAAAATACTATGTACTACAAACAACATTTATATTTATAAAGTCTATGATAGAGGCAGAAAGAGGTTGTTTAGACCTTTAAATTGGGGTGTGAGGAAGAGAGGGGAAAAAAAAGTGAAATTCAGGAGAATTCTGTGTCAAAGGATATGTGTTAAATGCTGTCATGAATGTCAGTGCATGAGATGATAGGATAATTATTCATTATCATCTCTTTTGTGCTGATATCTTGGAGTCAGGAGCCTTGTTTGGTTTTCTCCCTAGTCTTGCCATTAACTGCCTGACCGCTGAAATCTGAATGCCTCATTTGTGAAATACGGTAGCTGGACTCAATGATCTTGAAGATAACTTCTAGCTATAAAATGCTACAATACTCCACATAATAAGGAGCTGGAAATGTTTTTACACACACAAAAAGTATATGCTTTCACTACACCAGCCTTCCAGAACCACTACCTATAAAAATACCTGCACATTTTGAAAGAAGAGAAAAAGTATTTTGGAGAATTGTTAATCTCACAAGATAAATACATCTATAACACAGCTTTTATGTTTGCTGATCTATTTAATAACCAAGATTTTTTAAAAAAAAGAATAATGAAGAACCAGCCCTGATGGATATTTAAATGTTTCTTAAAGCAATAATAATTAAGACAGCATGAAAGATGGTAACAATAACCCAGTATACGAGACAGCAAAAGAGACACTGATGTATAGAACAGTCTTTTGGACTCTGTGGGAGAGGGAGAGGGTGGGATGATTTGGGAGAATGGCATTGAAACATGTATAATATCATATATGAAACGAGTCTCCAGTCCAGGTTTGATACACGATGCTGGATGCTTGGGGCTGGTGCACTGGGATGACCCAGAGGGATGGTATGGGGAGGGAGTAGGGAGGAGGGTTCAGGATGGGGAACACATGTATACCTGTGGCAGATTCATTTTGATATATGGCAAAACCAATACAATATTGTAAAGTTAAAAAATAAACATTAAAAATATATAAAAATAAAACCTAACCCTCAAAAAACAAAAACAAAAACAAAAAAAAAACAGCATGATACCAGCAGAGGGCTAGACTGGTAGATCAATGGATCAGAAAAGAAAGGGTAGGAACAGTCCCTAAAGTACATACTAATGTAGTATTCAATAAGGACAACATTTCAATTTGGTGGGGAAAGAAAGATACTGGGACAATTGTTACCTCTTTGGGGATAAATTGAACCAACATCAATTCCAGATGATATAAAAAGTTAAAGGTTAAAAAAAACTGAAGCTATAAAAACTAAACGAAAACATAATCTTGGGGTAAAGAAAATATTCTAGGTATAACACCAAAGACAAAACTATAAAGATGCAAAGATTTGACTATATAATAATAAAATAGCCTGTATGTCAAAAAATGTCATAAACGAAATTAAGATGCAAAGTCTCTAATATATAGGAAATGCTCAAAATCAACAATAAAGGACAAACACTCCAATGTTTGTAGATTTTTTTAAAGATATTTTTGATGTGGATCATTCTTAAAGCCTTTATTGAAGTTGTTACAATATTGCTTCAGTTTTATGTTTTTGGTTTTTTTGGCTGCAAGGCACGTGGAATCTTAGCTCCCTAAACCCACATCTCCTGCGCTGGAAGGCAATTTCTTAATCACTGGCCTTCCAGGGAAATTCCTGTTTGTAGATTTTTTGATGATGGCCATTCTGACTGGTATGAGGTAATACCTCACTGTAGTTTTGATTTGCATTTCTCTGATAATTAATGATGTTGAGCATCTTTTCATGTGTTTGTTGACCATCTTTATGTCTTCTTTGGATAAATGTCTGTTTAGGTCTTCAAGGCTTCCTTGGTGGCTCAGATGGTAAAGAATCCACCTGCAATGCAGGAGACAGGGGTTCAATCCTTGGGTTGGTAAGATCCCCTTGAGAAAGGAATGGCTACCGACTCTAGTATTCTTGCTTAGAGAATTCCATGGACAGAGGAGCCTGGCAGTTCATGGGATCTCAAAGAGTAGGATACAACTGAGCAAATAACATTTTCACTTTCACTATTTAGGTCTCCAGGCCTTTTTTTTTTTTTTCTTCACTTTTGCCCACGCCATGCAGCATGTAGGGTCCTTGTTCCCTGACTAAGGATCGAACCAATGCCCCCTACAGTGGTAGCTCAGAGTCTTAGCATTGGACTGCCAGAGAAATCCCTTTAGCCTCTTTTATGATTGGGTTGTTTGGTTCTTTTTTTTTTTTTAATACTGAGCTGCATGAGCTATTTGTATATTTTGGAGATAAATCTTTTGCCAGTTGCTTTGTTTGCAAATATTTTCTCCCATTGTGAGGGTTGTCTTTTCATCTCGTTTATAGTTTCCTTTGCTGTACAAAAGCTTTTAAGTTTAATTAGGTCCCATTGGTTTATTTTTGTTTTTATTTTCATTACTCTAGGAGGTGGGTCAAAAAAGACCTTGTTGCAATTTATGTCAAAGTGTGTTCTGCCTGGGTTTTCCCCTAAGAATTTTATAGTGCCCACCCTCACATTTAGGTGTATAGTTTAGAAGCATTTGCATAGAGATGGAGAAGGACAAGTAATGAGAGAGTTTCAGGGAAAAGGCACTGTCCTGCACTACTGGTAAGAGAGTATATTAGTATGCCTTTCTGTCAGGCAATTTGGCAACATGCATGAAAGTGAAAGTTGCTCAGTCATGCCCGACTCTTTGTGACCCCCATGAACTATACAATCCATGGAATTCTCCAGGCCAGAATACTGGAGTGGGTAGCCTTTACCTTCTCCAGAGGATCTTCCCAACCAGGGATCGAACCCAGGTCTCCCACATTGCAGGCGGATTCTTTACCAGCTGAGCCACAGGGGAAGCCCAAGAATACTGGTAGCCTATCCTTTCTCCAGGGGATCTTCCCGATCCAGGAATCAAACTGGGTTTCCTGCATTGCAGGTGGATTCTCTACCAACTGAGCTATCAGGGAAGCAGGAGACCTGAGTTCAATCTCTTGGTTGGGAAGATCCCCTGAAGAAGGCAATATGCATATAAGATCTTAAAAACAGATATACTCCTCAACCTCACCATTGTACTCCCAAGACTATCCTCAGGAAATGATCAAAAATGTACAAAATTAACAATAATAGCAAATATTTTTTGAGTACTTACTAGGTATCAGGACCTGTTCTGAGAACTTTACATGCATAACTCATTTAATTCTCACAACTTTCTGAGATTGGTATCATTTCATTCAAATCTTTGACTTTATGTATGTTTTCTCCCAACATTGGGTAGCCTCCTATCAGACTTCTAAACCTCCACCCTGAGGCTACTATATTTGGTCAATTGGTGTGAAATCCAAGCTTGCCACAGCCCTCCCCTCTCACAGAGCAGGGGTTTTGCTGTAACCAGGTCTCCTCTGGTCTCTCCAGATGTGCCCTCCAGCGTGGCAAACCAGGCACCTGAAGGTCAGTTGCCTTCAGTGCGTGAGGCTCCTGACCTCAGGTAGTCAGACTTCTTTATAGCTTTGGCCACAGAGTCGTGCTAATTTGCATCCTCAAATGCCTCACTTCCCAGCCCTTTTGATGATGGCCAAGACCCAAAGCAGAGCTTTCCCAACACCACAAGAGTGCACTTAGATCAGTGTCCCATATGACTCAAAGGGAGCTGGAAACCTCGTCAAAGAGGTAGCTTGTGAGATTTCCAGCCTCATTTCCAATCATCATTCCCTGGGTTCATAAACACATCATATACCCTCTGTGGACAATGTTCCAAGAGAAACTGTGGATAAAAATCTGCTTGAAGCAGTATATTTCATCTATGGACATTTTTTGAAGGCTCACCTGTAGAGCGCTGAAATATGACTGGGAAGTTGGCCAGCTATAACATGATATAAACACCCAAAGAACTAAAGAAAGCCTTTGACTAAATGATCTGTGTTGCCATTAGGTTACAACCCAGCAGGATACATTCCAGCCTAGAATAATCTCATAGCACAGTTACAAAAGTATACAGGTTAAGAGGTCCAGCTCTGAGGTCGAATAGAGCCAGGTTCAAAGTACAGATTTAGAACTCCTTGAATGATTTGAACCTCAGTTTTCTCATCCAAAAAAATAGGATTAAAAATAGTGCCCATATCACTAGGTGTGCAAGACCTAAATTAGACAATACACATAAATACACACAGCACACAGCCTAGCAAAGAAGTATCCCAGAATGTTAATGATGACGATGATCTGTGGCAGAAACTACTTCACCAATATGCATGCTCTATTTTTTCCCTGGCACCCAGCTAGACTACACTTCTCAATTTCCCTTGCAGTTAATAGTAGTCATGTCTGGCTAATAAAAAGTGGACAAAAGATATGTGCAACACTTCCAGGCCTGGCCCTTACCTGCAGAATCCTCTATGCTCTTTCCTGTCCCACTTGCTGTATGTTGATACCCAGAGCAACCCTGGATAAGCCAAGCTGAAGATGTCAGAACCTCTACCAGCCTTGGTGCCTAAATGCATACAGAGCAGAGCTTAGTCATGGCTACCACTGACTAGAAATACCAATATCGGACCAGTATGTAACCAATACATAAACTTCCACTGTGTTAAGGCACCAAACATGGAGGATTTATTGGTTACAGCAGCTAGCATTACCCTAACTAATATACTGTCCACATCACCAAAGAGCAGATCTGAAGTGACATTTAAAGATCACCTCCATGATGCAAGAGACACTGAAGCTCTGAGTCACTGCCCAACGCACCTCAAAGGATCTTTTCCTTCAACTAGGCCCTGACCTTTCACATATGGTGCTAATTAAATACTATAGGATTAAAATGCTCTCTGTTTGTGTAGTTAAAGCCAGATCTATTCCTAGAGAAATTTAGCACAGATAGTTGTACTGGGCAGTACAGCAGAACGGAATGAAACAAGAGAGCCCTTTCTGTGGGCATGTTCTTGTTGTTCAGTTACTAAGTCATGTCACAAACATTTGTTAGGCAACTATCTTGTGTGGTCTTAACCCTATACTTGTCAGCATGGGACACGAACCAACCTATCCTCAAGAAGTTTACAGTCTACCTATCTTAGTGCAGGCTGCTATAATAGACTGGGTGGGTTAAAACAGCAGACATTTATTTCTCACAGTTCTGAAGGCTAGAAGTTCAAGATCACGGCGCCAGCATGATCAGGTTCTGGTGAGAGCTCTCTTCCAGTGTGCAGAGGGGAGTCTTCTCACTGTGCCCTCATTGGCAGAAGTGGAGAAGGACTTTTCTAGGGCCTAATTGTAAGGACACGAATCCCACTCATGAGGGGTCCAACTATCATGATTTAATCACCCTCCAAAGGCCACACCTCTAAATATCATCACACTTGGGATATGTTTTCAACATATGAATTTTATGGGGCACAAACATTCAGTCCACTACACTAGCTGAAACCATACAAAAGATTTTAGAGGTGCAGAGTTACACAGTATAGTCAGCCCTCTGGATCAACAGTTTCCACATTTGCAGATTCAACTAATCACAGATTGAAAATACTTTCTTAAATTTCAGAAAGATGATCCAAAAGGTAAAACTTGAATTTGCCACACCTCAGCAACTATTTCCATAGCATTTATACTATATTTATTTATATTTATAACTATTTACATAGTATTTAAATTATATTAGTTATTATAAATAATCTATATATGATTTAAAGTATATGGGAGGATGCAAGTAGGTTATATGCAAATATGCCATTTTATACAAGGGGCTTAAGCATCCACAGATTTTGGTATCAGTGGAGGTCCTGGAATCTATCCCTGACAGATAACGAGGAAGGACTGTATGGACGGTGCAGACACTGTAGGCATGAAGAGAAGGAAGAGATTGATAGAGGACAGACCAATAGGAGAAGGCCTCATAGAGAAATGTAACTTAGGCTAGGCCTCAAAAGACTCTCAAAAGTTGGCTAAGCAGAGAGACCATACACATAGACACATATGGGTAATTAAAGGAAAAGGACAGCGATGTCTATACTACCAAGATAATTAAGTCAGTGAACACCTTGCTTCTTCTCCTCACCCCCTTCTGCATTTATCCAGCAATATTAATACTTGAACAATGAGAACAGTTTTGTGCCAAGAACTTTGGTAAGTACTTTGCATCCATTATCTAATATCACCTTCACTGTAACTCTGAGTGAGGTGCTAGTGTCCCCATTCTACAGAAGAGAAAACCTGAGATGAGGTTCAAAGAGGTTTAGTTAGTTAACTGTCAAAAGTCCCACAGTTAGGAAGTAGTAGAGGTAGAATTCAAATTTGGCTCTGTGCTCTTAATAGCCAAACTATACCATAACAACTCATTTGGAAAGATGGATATAACATCTCTAAGGACAGGAAGTTAAGACTAGAGGGAAATTGTAGAGGGAAATTTCTCATCTTCCCCTGATTGGGCATAGTATGGCGAAAGTGCTGGACAAGTTGGAAGATTTGGGTTTAAATGTTCATCAATTAGTGGTAACCTCAGATGATATTAATATTTACAATAATTCTCTGAGTCTCAATTTCCTCAACTGGGAAATAGAGGAAAATAATACCAACCTCATACTGTTGCTGTGAAGATGAAATGAAATGCTATACATTTAAATAAGTTTGAGCTATGTGTTATTTTTCCTATTCCAACTAGTTTTGTCTTGGTAGGAATAGAGTCGAATGTTAATAAAATTAGAAATCATCACAGGAAAACATTAGACAAGAAGGCACAAGCTCACAGCTGAAAAAGCAGTCCTATGTTACAGTGTGCTACAAAATAATACTTCAGTTCAGTTCAGTCGCGCAGTCGTGTCCGACTCTTTGAGACCCCATGGACCACAGCACGCCAGGCCTCCCTGTCCATTACCAACTCCCGGAGTTCACCCAAACTAATGTCCATTGAGTCGGTGATGCCATCCAGCCATCTCATCGTCTGTCGTCCCCTTCTATTCCTGTCTTCAATCTTTCCCAGCATCAGGGGCTTTTCCAATGAGTCAGCTCTTCGCATCAGGTGCATCAGCACCAGTCCTTCCAGTGAACACCCAGCCAGGACTGATCTCCTTTGGGATGGACTGGTTGGATTTCCTTGCAGTCCAAGGGACTCTCAAGAGTCTTCTCAACACCACAGTTCAAAAGCATCAATTCCTCCATGCTCAGCTTTCTTCATGGTCCAACTCCCACATCTGTACATGACTACTGGAAAAGCCATAACTTTAACTAGACAGACCTTTGTCGGCAAAGTAACATGTCTGATTTTTAATATGCTATCTAGGTTGGTTATAGCTTTTCTTCCAAGGAGCAAGCGTCTTTTAATTTCATGGCTGCCCTCACCATCTGCAGTGATTTTGGAGGCCAGGAAAAGAAACTCTGTCAACATTTCCATTGTTAACCCATCTATTTGCCATGAAGTGATGGGACCAGATGCCATGATCTTCGTTTTTTAATGTTGAGTTTCAAGCCAGCTTTTTCACTCTCCTCTTTCACTTTCATCAAGAGGCTCTTTAGTTCTTCTTCATTTTCTGCCATAAGGGTGGTGTCATTTGCGTAGCTGAGGTTATTGATATTTCTCCCAGAAATCTTGATTCCAGCTTGTGCTTCATCCAGCCTGGCATTTCACATGATGTACTCTGCATGTACATCAGAAGGGAAATGCGAAAGAATGTTCAAACTACCACACAATTGCACTCATCTCACATGCCAGCAAAGTATTGCTCAACATTCTCCAAGCCAGTCATCAACAATACATGAAACGTGAACTTACGGATGTTCAAGCTGGATTTACAAAAGGCAGAGGAACCAGAGATCAAATTGCCAACATCCAATGGATCATAGAAAAAGCAAGAGAATTCCAGAAAAACATCTACTTCTGCTTTGTTGATTACACCAAAGCCTTTGATGGTATAGATCACAACAAACTGTGGAAATTTCTTCAAGATATGGGAATACCAGACCACCTTACTAGCCTCCTGAGAAATCTGTATGCTGGTCAAGAAGCAACAGAACCAGACATGGAACAAGGGACTGGTTCCAAACAGGGAAAGGAGTTTGTCAAAGCTGTATATTGTCACCCTGCATATTTAAATTAAAGGCAGAGTACACCATGAGAAATGCCAGGCTGGATGAAGCACAAGCTGGAATCAAGATTGCTGGGAGAAATATCAATAACCTCAGATATGCAGATGACACCACCCTTATGGAAGAAAATGAAGAGGAACTAAGAGCCTCTTGATTAGGGTGAAAGAGAAACATGAAAAAGCTAGCTTAAAGCTCAACATTCAGAAAAATAAGATCATGGCATCTGGTCCCATCACTTCATGGCAAATAGATGGGGAAACAATGGAAACAGTGACAAGACTTTATTTTCTTGGGCTCCAAAACCACTGCAGATGATGACTACAGCCATGAAATTAAAAGACACTTGCTCCTTGGAAGAAAAGCTATGACCAACCTAGACAGCATATTAAAAAGCAGAGACATTACTTTGCCAACAAAGGTCCGTCTAGTCAAAGTTATGATTTTTCCAGTAGTCATGTATGGATGTGAGAGTTGAACTATAAAGAAAGCTGAGCGCCAAAAAATTGAAGCTTTTGAAGTGTGCTATTGGAGAAGACGGTTGAGAGTCCCTTGGACTGCATGATCAAATCAGTCAATACTAAAGGAAATCAGTCCTGAATATTCATTGGAAGGACTGATGCTGAAGCTGAAACTCTAATACTTTGGCCACCTGATGCGAAGAGCTGACTCATTGGAAAAGACCCTGATGATGGGAAAGACTGAGGGCAGGAGAAGGGGCTGACAGAGGATGAGATGGTTGGATGGCATCACTGACTCAATGGACATGAGTTTGAGCAAGCTCTAGGATTTGGTTTTGGACAGGGAAGCCTGGCGTGCTGCAGTCCATGGGGTTGCAAAGAGTCAGACACGACTGAGCAACTGAACTGACTGACTCTGCATATAAGTTAAATAAGCAGGGTGACAATATACAGCTTTGACATACTCCTTTCCCAATTTGGAACCAGTTCATTGTTCCATGTCCAGTTCTAAGTGTTGCTTCTTGACCTGCATACAGATTTCTCAGGATGAAGATAAGGTGGTCTGGTATTTCCATCTCTTTAAGATCTTTTGACAGTTTGTTGTGATCCACACAGTCAAAGGCTTTGGTGTAGTCAGTGAAGCAGAAGTAGATGTTTTTCTGGAACTCTATCGCTTTTTCTAGGATCCAACAGATGTTGCATTTGATCTCTTGTTCCTCTGCCTTTTCTAAAGGGTTGAACATCTGGAAGTTCTCAGTTCACGTACCTTTGAAGCCTTGCTTGGAGAATTTTGAGCATTACTTTGCTAGTGTGTGAGATGAACGCAATTGTGTGGTAGTTTGAACATTCTTTGTCATTGCCTTTCTTTGGGATTGGAATGAAAACTGACCTTTTCCAGTCCTGTGGCCACTGCTGAGTTTTCCAAATTTGCTGGCATATTGAGTGCAGCACTATTACAGCATCATCTTTTAGGATTTGAAATAGCTCAACTGGAATTCCATCACCTCCACTAGCTTTGTTCGTAGAGATGCTTCCTAAGGCCCACTTGACTTCGGGCTCCAGGATGTCTGGCTCTAGGAGAGTGATCACACCACCATGGTTATCTGTGTCTTTAAGATCTTTTTTTTTTTTTTTTTTTTTAACTTTACAATATTGAATTGGTTTTGCCATATATCAAAATGAATCTGCCACAGGTATACATGTGTTCCCCATCCTGAACCCTCCTCCCTCCTCCCTCCCCATACCCTCCCTCTGGGTCGTCCCAGTGCACCGGCCCCAAGCATCCAGTACCGTGCATCGAACCTGGACTGGCGACTCGTTTCATACATGATATTATACATGTTTCAATGTCATTCTCCCAAATCTCCCCACCCTCTCCCTCTCCCTCAGAGTCCATAAGACTGATCTATACATCAGTGTCTCTTTTGCTGTCTCATACACAGGGTTATTGTTACCGTCTTTCTAAATTCCATATATATGCGTTAGTATACTGTATTGGTGTTTTTCTTTCTGGCTTACTTCACTCTGTATAATAGGTTCCAGTTTCATCCATCTCATTAGAACTGATTCAAATGTATTCTTTTTAATGGCTGAGTAATACTCCATTGTGTGTATGTACCACAGCTTTCTTATCCATTCATCTGCTGATGGGCATCTAGGTTGCTTCCATGTCCTGGCTATTATAAACAGTGCTGCGATGAACATTGGGGTACACGTGTCTCTTTCCCTTCTGGTTTCCTCAGTGTGTATGCCCAGCAGTGGGATTGCTGGATCATAAGGCAGTTCTAGTTCCAGTTTCTTAAGGAATCTCCACACTGTTCTCCATAGTGGCTGTACTAGTTTGCATTCCCACCAACAGTGTAAGAGAGTTCCCTTTTCTCCACACCGTCTCCAGCATTTATTGCTTGTAGACTTTTGGATCGCAGCCATTCTGACTGGTGTGAAATGGTACCTCATAGTGGTTTTGATTTGCATTTCTCTGATAATGAGTGATGTTGAGCATCTTTTCATGTGTTTGTTAGCCATCTGTATGTCTTCTTTGGAGAAATGTCTATTTAGTTCTTTGGCCCATTTTTTGATTGGGTAATTTATTTTTCTGGAGTTGAGCTGTAGGAGTTGTTTGTATATTTTTGAGATTAGTTGTTTGTCAGTTGCTTCATTTGCTATTATTTTCTCCCATTCTGAAGGCTGCCTTATCATCTTGCTAATATTTTCCTTTGTTGTGCAGAAGCTTTTAAGTTTAATTAGGTTCCATTTGTTTATTTTTGCTTTTATTTCCAATATTCTGGGAGGTGGGTCATAGAGGATCCTGCTGTGATGTATGTCGGAGAGTGTTTTGCCTATGTTCTCCTCTAGGAGTTTTATAGTTTCTGGTCTTACGTTGAGATCTTTAATCCATTTTGAGTTTATTTTTGTGTATGGTGTTAGAAAGTGTTCTAGTTTCATTCTTTTACAAGTGGTTGACCAGTTTTCCCAGCACCACTTGTTAAAGAGATTGTCTTTAATCCATTGTATATTCTTGCCTCCTTTGTCAAAGATAAGGTGTCCATATGTGTGTGGATTTATCTCTGGGCTTTCTATTTTGTTCCATTGATCAATATTTCTGTCTTTGTGCCAGTACCATACTGTCTTGATAACTGTGGCTTTGTAATAGAGCCTGAAGTCAGGTAGGTTGATTCCTCCAGTTCCATTCTTCTTTCTCAAGATAGCTTTGGCTATTCGAGGTTTTTTGTATTTCCATACAAATTGTGAAATTATTTGTTCTAGCTCTGTGAAGAATACTGTCTCCTTTGCCTTTCTCTTCTCTTCTTTTCTCAGCTGTTTGTAAGGCCTCCTCAGACAACCATTTTGCCTTTCTGCATTTCTTTTTCTTGGGGATGGCCTTAATCACTGCCTCCTGTACAATGTTAGGAATCTCTGTCCATAGTTCTTCAGGCACTGTCTACCAGATCTAATCCCTTGAATCCATTTGTCCCTTCCACTGTGTAATCGTAAGTAATTTGATTTAGGTCATACCCAAATGGCCTAGTGGTTTTCCCTACTTTCTTCAATTTAAGCCTGAATTTTACAATAAGGAGTTTATGATCTAAGCCATAGTCAGCTCCCAGTCTTGTTTTTGCTGACTGCATAGAGCTTCTCCATCTTTCCTCCATCTTCGGCTGCAAAGAATATGATCAATCTAATTTCGGTATTGACCATCTGCTGATGTCCATGTGTAGAATCTTCTCTTGTGTTGTTGGAAGAGGGTGTTTGCTATAAACTAGTGTGTTCTCTTGGCAAAACTCTGTTAGCCTTTGCCCTGCTTCATTCTGTACTCCAAGGCCAAACTTACCCATTACTCCAGGTATCTTGACTTCCCACTTTTGCATTGCAATCCCCTATGATGAAAAGGACATCTTTTTGGGGTGTTAGTTCTAGAAGGTCTTGTAGGTCTTCATAGAACCATTCAGTTTCTGCTTCTTCAGCATCAGTGGTTGGGGCATAGACTTGGATTACTGTGATATTGAATAGTTTGCCTTGGACACGAACAGAGATCATTCTGTCATTTTTGTAATTGCATCCAAGTACTGCATTTTGGACTCTTTTTTTGACTAAGAGGGTTACTCCACTTCTTCTAAGGGATTCTTGCCCACAGTAGTAGATATAATGGTCATCTGAATTAAATTCACCCATTCCAGTCCATTTTAGTTCACTGATTCCTAAAATGTTGATGTTCACTCTTGCCATCTCCTGTTTGACCACTTCCAATTTACCTTGATTTATGGACATAACATTCCAGGTTCCTATGCAATATTGTTCTTTACAATATTAGACTTTAATTCCATCACCAGTCACATCCACAACTGGGTGCTGTTTTCACTTTGGCTCTGTCTCTTCATTCTTTCTGGAATTATTTCTCCACTCTTCTCCAGTATCATATTGGGCATCTACTGACCTGGGGAGTTTATCTTTCAGTGTCCTATATTTTTGCCTTTTCATACTGTTCGTGGGGTTCTCAAGGCAAGAATGTTGAAGTGGTTTACCATTTCCTTCTCCACTAATCAGAATGGTCTTCATCAAAAAATCTACAAACAATAAATGCTGGAGAGGGTGTGGAGAGAAGCGAATACTCTTGCTCTTTTGATGGGAATGTAAATTGATACATTTACTACTGAGAACTGTATTTGTTATTGTTGCTCAGTCCCTAAGTCATATTCAACTCTTTGCGATCCCATGAACTGCAGCATGCCAGGCTTCCCTGTTCTTCACTATCTCCTGGAGTTTGCCCAAACTCATGTCCATTGAGTCAATGATGCCATCCAACCATCTCATCCTCTGTCACCCCCTTCTCCTCCTGCCCTCAGTTTTACCTAGCATCAGGGTCTTTGCCAGTGAGTTGGCTCTTCACATAAAGTAGGCAAATTATTGGAGCTTCAGCTTTAGCATCAGTCCCTCCAATGAATGTTCATGGTTGATTTCCTTTAGGATGGACTGGTTTGATTTTCTTGCTGTCCAAGGGACTCTCAAGAGTCTTCTCCAGCACCACAGCTCGAAAGCATCAGTTCTTCACTGCTCAGCCTTCTTTATGGTCCAGCTCTCACATCTATACATAACTACTCGAAAAACCATAGCTTTGGCCATGTAGACATTTGTTACCAAAGTGATGTCTCTGTTTCTTAATATGCTGTCTAGGTTTGTCATAGTTTTTCTTCCAAGGAACAAGCGTCTTTTAATTTAGTGGTTGCAGTCACTGTCCACAGTGATTCTGGAGATCAAGTAAATAAAAGCTGTCACAGTTTCCACTTTTCCACCGTCTATTTGCCATGAAGTGATGGGACTGGATGCCATAATCTTAGTTTTTTGAATATTGAGTTTTAAGCCAGCTTTTTCACTATCCTCTTTCACTCTCATCAAGAAGCTCTTTAGTTCCTCTTTGCTTTCTACCATTAGAGTGGTGTCATCTTCATATCTGAGGTTGTTGATATTTCTCCCAGCAATCTTGATTCTAGTTGTGAGTCAACCAGCCTGGAATTTTGCATAATGTCACTTGTGGCTCAAACAATAAAGAATCTGCCTGCAATGTAGGAGACCCAGGTTCAATCCCTGGGTTGGGATGATCCCCTGGAGAAGGGAATGGCTACGCACTCCAGTATTCTTGCCTCAAGAATTCCATGGACAGAGGAGCCTGGCGGGCGACAGTCCATAAGGTCGCAAAGAGTTGGACAGGACTGAGCAAGTATCATTCATTCTGCACGTAAGTTAAAGCAGGATGACAATATACAGCCCTGACACACAGTATGAGAACAGTATTGAGGTTCTTTAAAAGGGAAAAATAGGACTACCTGTTATTATTGTTCAGCTGCCAAGTCGTGTCTGACTCTTTGCGACCCCATGCACTGCAGCACACCTGGCTTCTCTATCCCACACCATCTCCAGTAGTTAACCCAAGTTCATGCCTACTGAATTGGGGATGCCATCCAAACATCTTATCCTCTGTCACCTTCTTCTCCTTCTGCCTCCAATCTTTCCCAGCATCAGGGTCTTTTCCAATAAGTCGTCTGTTCACATCAGGTGGCCAAAGTATCAGAGCTTCAGCTTCAGCATCAGTCCTTCCAATGAGTATTCAGGGTTTATTTCCTTTAAGATTGACTGGTTTGATCTCCTTGCTGTCCAAGAGACTCTCAAAAATGTTGTCCAGAACCACAGTTCAAAAACATCAATTCTCCAGTGCTCAGCCTTCTTTATGGTCCAGCTCTCACATCCGTACATAACTACTGGAAAAACCATAGCTTTGACAATATGGACCTTTGTCGGAAAAATGATGTCTTTGCTTTTTTATGCACTATGGCATACACCCAGGGCTTCCCTTGTGGCTCAGCTGGTAAATGTGGGAGACCTGGGTTCGATCCCCATGTTGGGAAGACCTCCTGGGGAAGGGAAAGGCTACCTACTCCAGTATTCTGGCCTGAAGAATTCCATGGACTCTGTAGTCCATGCGGTTGCAAAGAGCTGGACATGACTAAGAAACTTTCACTTTCACTTTCTTTGTGGAGTACACCCAGCAAAAACCATAATTTGAAAAGATACCTGCAACCCAGTGTTCACTGCAGCACTATTTACAATAGCCAGAACATGGAAGCAACCTAAATGTCCATTGACAGATGAATGGATAAAGATGTGGTTCATATGTACAATGGAATATTCAGTTCAGTTCAGTTCACTCAGTCATATTGGACTCTTTGCAACCCCATGAACTGCAGCACGCCAGGCCTCCCTGTCCATCACCAACTCCCAGAGTCCACCCAAACCCATGTCCATCGAGTCGATAATGCCATCCAGCCATCTCATCCTCTGTCGTTCCCTTCTCCTCCTGCCCTCAATCTTTCCCAGCATCAGGGTCTTTTCAAATGAGTCAGCTCTTCACATCAGGTGGCCAAAGTACTGGAGTTTCAGCTTCAACATCAGTCCTTCCAATGAACACCCAGGACTGATCTCCTTTAGGATGGACTGGTTGGATCTCCTTGCAGGCCAAGGGACTCTCAAGAGTCTTCTCCAACACCACAGTTCAAAAGCATCAGTTCTTCAGCGCTCAGCTTTCTTCACAGTCCAACTCTCACATCCATACATGACCACTGGAAAAACCATAGCCTTGACTAGACGGACCTTTGTTGGCAACGTAATGTCTCTGCTTTTGAATATGCTATCCAGGTTGGTCATAACTTTCCTTCCAAGGAGTAAGCGTCTTTTAATTTCATGGCTGCAATCACCATCTGCAGTGATTTTGGAGCCCAGAAAAATAAAGTCAGCCACTGTTTCCACTGTTTCCCCATATATCTGCCATGAAGTGATGGGACTGGTTGCCATGATCTTAGTTTTCTGAATGTTGAGCTTTAAGCCAACTTTTTCACTCTCCTCTTTCATTACTTGGCCATAAAAAGGAACAGAATTGGGTCATTTGTAGTGATGTGGATGGACCTAGAGTCTATCACACAGAGTGAAGTAAATCAGAAAGAGAAAAACAAATATCGTATATTAACACATACATGTGGAAGCTAGAAAAATAGTACAGATGAACCTATTTCCAGGGCAGGCATAAAGAGGCAGATGTAGAGAAGGGACATGTGGACAAGGAGAGGAAAGGGAAGGGTAGGACGAATTGGGACAGTAGCATTGACCTATATACACCGCCATGTGTAAAACGTATAGCTAGTGGGAGGCTGCAGCATAACAGAGGGAGCTCAGCTCGTGCTCGGTGGTGGTCTAGAGGGTGTGGGATGGGAGGGATGGGTTAGGGGACAATGAGGTACACAGGAAGAGGTGCTACCATTTGGGGTGCACCTTCTATGTGCTAGGCAAATTATATATTTGTTATTGTTTAGTCGCTCAGTTGTTTCTGACTCTTGCAATCCCATGGACTGTAGCCTGACAGTCTCTTCTGTCCATGGGATTTTCTATATATATCACCTTATTTAATCTTCATGACAGCCCTTGGAAATGGATACTGTTATTCTCACTTTACAGGTGGCAAAATTGAGTGTAAGAGAAGGTAAGTGACAAGACTATTAAGTGACAGAGCTATGATTTAAATCTAGGTCTATCTCACTTCAAAGCACATTCTTCTTTTTTAGATATGTACCAATGTATGTTATTTTTTTTTCTTTTTTGAAAAAGCACATTCTAAAACTCTAATATAAAACCTTCACAGAAGCAAATGAGTTGAAGGAACTTGAAACACACACAACTCCACAGAGAAGAAGAAAAATCAGCAATGCTGGAAGCTACACAAAAATAGAGCCAAGCACAATTTCAAGGCATTTTTACATGTATTATCACATATTGGTAATCTGGTGGGCTGAAGTTCAATGGTAAAACACTCCAGGTATTTAATGTTCCCTGATATTTAATTAATTCTGAAACTCTTTCGTAGTTGAAAAAATAAATTCTTAAAACCACTGTGTTGTGCTTTTCAACAGGCACATGTAACCAATGTAAGCCATGGAATAAACATGACATCTTTCTGGAACATCTATTTTCCTTAAAGATCTGGAAGGAAAAGTTACATAATTTACTTGACAACATAAAATATTTTGAAAAGTCAAAACAAACATGAACATATCATGGAGTAGTATACAAAAAAACCTATGATATCTTAAGATAAAAAACAGAATCTTCAAAGAAATTTCAAGCTTGTGACAGACTGCTCCAGAGCCCCTGGAGAGTTCACACTCCTTTGTTGTTAAGGATACTTGGGGAGGGGGAGCTTAAGAACCTCTGCAGTATTATTTCCTAAATCAGGTTATTCCATTTATCTGAAAGTTTCACCAATTCTTGTGTACATTTCAGTCTGTCATGATTTCAGCAAAGCAACAGTCTTTCAAGTTAGCCTTTTAGCTAGTAAGTCTGGAGTAGAGCAAGTTAGACTTTCAATCAAAATTGAAAAAATAATATATGTATAGCATACAAACCCACATTTTTTAACTAAAGACTTCCAAACCTGGTATTGTAGCACAACCTGGTTAATGTCATACTGGGCCGAAGGCATGCAATATTATCCAGAAGGCTTGCTTGCCGTTAAAACTTACAAAGGGTAACATAGAGAGAACTGGTTCAAGTACAGGAACCTAGAGAACCCACAAACTTAGATTTTAATGATTTTTCTAATATTGCGAATTTTGTGAAAATAATATTAGAAATTTCTTTTTCTTCCTCGGGTTACTGCTTGGATTAGCCAACTAATAAATATTAAGCAAAGCTTGGATTTTAGCTAAAATACAGAATTGTTTTAAGCTCACATATCTATGTACTTTTTTAAAAGCACTGCATCCATTAACTACATGTTTAATTATATAAATAAATCTTTACTTGGGGATTTTGTCACTCTGATAACTGTTTTACTATCATTTTTATCAACAGCACTATTTGTACGTCTGTTGCTATTCACCATCCCCATCATGAATGAGCCTTAGTCTCACAGCCTTTGCCTCCATGTGGCGAGCTTCAGGTCCTTGGTCCACAGAAAGGGATAGCTTTCCAGGAAGTTATGCACCTCAGAAATGCTCATTCTGCAGTCAGTCTAATGGTAGCTCACCAGAAATCAGCCTTGTTTTTTTTTTTTTTGGCTGATATTAATCCCCTAGTGGAGGGGTCCATGGCCCACACTGGGCTCTTTTCTCTGGGCAGCCTGGTTCTCAGAATAATGGCACAACCACAGGCAGCCCTCTTTTGGCTCTCCTGCATACACAGTGAGGATTCAAAAGCAAACAATGAGCCAACCTAGTCTAGTCAAGGACCTTTCTATACTCTGAAATGCTGGGCTTCAGCTGCTTGGCAAATTTCTGTCCATGAGTTTCAGTTTTCTCCTCTAGGTTCTGCTCTATTTGTCCACAAGAATGTGCTATACAGCTTTCCTCAGAATCCAATGTCTATAATTTTAAACAGAAAGAAAAGCAGATCACAAAATTGCTTCAACACTGGAAGTGTAATTATGTAAAAATTATGTATGCATATGGACAGGGACTAGAAGGGGATGAGGAAAAATTGAAAACAATTTGATTTGCAGGGGGTGGCAGGACTGAGAATGAGGATTTGTTTTCCCCTTTCCTTTAGATTTTCATTAACATTCTCAGAGGCTGTGTGTGCAAAAAAGAAAAAAAAATACAATTGAATCTGTAGCTTTTTGTAGACAAAATGTTGATCTTCCTTCCGTTCATTTACTGTTTGTGTTACATGAACAATATTCCCTTTTGTACATCATCTGAAAGAACAGATTTCACCATAATTTAGGGAGCCTTTGCCAAGAAAATCAATAAAGCCATATTTGTACAGAGCCTTGAGTGGGCTGGTTTTTTCTCCAGGAATGTGTTGAGTTAATTGAAAAGGTTTTGGTTAAAGTTAGCCAGTCGGAGATCACAGCATTGTAGACAACACATACTGTGAGTATGAACTTCGTACAACCTTTCAAATACCTTTGGGAAGGCAGGAAATTGAAATATTGTGCTATATTGGCAACTAAATGGTCATTTATCATCCATGCTAAGT
Organism: Bos indicus x Bos taurus; assembly: GCF_003369695.1. Taxonomy (NCBI): domain Eukaryota; kingdom Metazoa; phylum Chordata; class Mammalia; order Artiodactyla; family Bovidae; genus Bos; species Bos indicus x Bos taurus. Next base: position 124,514,652 of record NC_040105.1, read on the forward strand.
TTGGAGCTGAGAAGAACAATTTGGAAACTCTCGAAGGGCCTTTATTAACAATTTCAAAGTTAGCCCTGTATATGTAGATTTTCACAGCATATTTGGGGATGACTAAGAGATAACATCTGCGTATACTATTAACATGGTCTCTCTAATAACAACTTCGGACTGTATTCACACCCACAAAAGCTGCATTAAAATACATTAAGCTTGAGACACCAACTGACAAAAGCAAGGAAATTCACAGTTAAAGGGGAAACGTGCCATATGTTCTTCAATACCTAAGAACAACGGGGTGCATTTGGAAAGTCATTAAAGCGGCACCCAGTTGTGCCTAGGTATTGGAGAACATATGGAATCTTTTCCTCCGCTAGTGTAATTTTCCCTGCTCTCATTGAATGCATGTATCAATCTTCACTTTTTGGTCATATAGGTTTTTGTTTGCTTAATTACCATAGCATGTAAAATGAATACCTTCTCATTTTCAAAAATCAACACAGTCACACAATGGAAACTGGTTCTCAGCCTTTCTTGCCTAATGGTTTCTCCTTATTTGTCCTTTTCTCCCCAAAGTGGCTGCCCCGTCCCCACGTTTCAGCTGTCCCTATTCTTTAATAGTACTGTTTCCTTTCCCCATCATGAAGATGCAGTCTCCCATGGTGATCAATACTTGCATTTTCCACCAGCATGTCAGTGGGTCAACTAGCTCAAGTTGGAGTTCCAAGGGCAAAAGGACCCATTCTTCTGGACATTTGCTATTCATTTTAGGGTAAAGTCTCTTTCTTCTTTAAATAAGGATTTTTAACCTCTTATTTCGACAAAAGTAGCAGCCAGTATGACATCAAGAGGTGTTTATTGAAATAATCTAGTCCCCTATTGTGCCGTTCTTTCATTTATTCAAGTATTCAGTTGTTGAGTGCCTGCCATGCTCTAGGCACTGGGATTAAAATGATGACAAGACCTGGGTCCTGCCCCTAAGGTGACCCTTCTTCCCCCACCTTTGTTGTTATATAAGGCTCTAGAACAATGGCACAACCCAAAGTAAGAAAGGGGAGCCCCCAGAGAGCTAAGGCTGTTGCTCTATCAGATGAGAGCTCAAAGTAGAAATAGAAATACAGAAACTCAAGTTATATTTCCTTTGATATTTGGGTCACTCTCTGTACAAGTAGACAAAACAGCAAGTGCACAGTTGTCATAGAGTGTGGTGAGTGCCGCTACAGGACTCAGCAGAGGGGGCTGATAGAGCACAGAGGAAGGGCACCTAACCCATACCAGGGCTTCTAAATCAAGAACCTGAGAGTGATTGCAATGACATGACATTATGGGCTCCCTGGTGGCTCAGACAGTAAAGAATCTCCCTGAAATACAGGAGACCTGGGTTTGATCCCTGGGTTGGGAAGATCCCCTGGAGGAGGGCAGGGCAACCCACTCCAGTATTCCTGCCTGGAGAATTCCATGAACAGAGGGGTCTGGCAGGCTCCAGTCCATGGGGTCACAAAGAGTCAGACACGACTGAAGTGACTTAGCACAGCACACTGTTGAAAGATACTGAGGCTCTCAACAAGTGGAATGACAGCTGAAAAGAAGGGGCATTGATAAAGTCAGGTAATATTCAGGAGAAAGTCAGCAGAACTTGGTGATTGATTAGATTTGGGAATTAGAGACACATGATAGATCTGTGGATATAGACTCCACAAAAACTTGAAGAATATTACAGGTCAACTTAGAGATTATCCAGTTAAATGTTCTCATTTTTATCCATAAAGAAACTGAAGAAGCAAAATAGTTGATTGACTTGTTCACGTCAACCAATTTATTTTGTGGTGGTCCAGGGCCTAACACCCAGGTCTCCAAGCTCCGAGCTCACTTTAGTAGCTTTTCAACAAATTTAATATAACACCTAGATTAATATAAGTATTACTTAAACTTTAAAACCCTTAAAGCTGAAAAAAATATTTAAATGTTCCTCCTACTTTACTTGCTTTCTACCTCTACCACACTGGATCTGAATAAACACTCTCTGCTCTCTACAACCTCTTTCAGGCTCTAAAAAATATGGACATAGCACTATGATGATCTCATGATACCGTGACTATGAACACAAATGCTTTATATAGATTCTTATTTTGTAATTAAAATGTGAGCAGGACTGTAGCACAGAAATAACACAAGATACATAGTAATGAGTTGATCTATGTCCTTAGTAAACCATTTTTTTTTTCTTCCCTGGGTCTCGGATTCTAAGTTGTAAAATAAAGAAAATAAGATTTATTAACTGTAGAGGTAAACAGTGTTAGAAGGCAATGAACCCCAAAATGGAGCAAGCATTAAAATACCTGTGGATCAGCCATCTCTTCAATAAGTATAAAATTGTTACATTAGTTTCCGCTACTGGTAAACACTACTAGTTGGGTTTGAGATCATTAATGATAGAACTTACTCAGAAGAAGCTTGAGTGAGAAACTAACAATAAATTTGAATCTACATATCTCTGTCCAGAGATAGTTTCAACCCTGCTTCATCACAGAGTGACCGTAAGGCATTGCTTCACACACACTTCGAATGTCTTCTTAAACATAACTGCATAGTGCTTACCATCAGTCACGTTTACAAGGGGGCTACAAATTGCAAGATATTCTGAATCTTCCTCTTCAATTTGAAAAACCTTTATTGGAAAATGAATCCTATTTTCTCCCTAAATCTTTGCATTGGGTATCTGGTGCCTAATGCTGAGAACTACTGGCTCCCTAGCAGGCATTCTAGTGCATCAGAATTATGCTAGAAAAGCTGGTCAGTAATTTAAGAGAAAGAGGTATATAATATTTATTCATTTTCTATGACTCCTTACTCACTGGATCAATGTGACATGATGATGTAGGCGGAGGGTGGGGGAGGGGGAGGGGAAACAGGGCTTCTGGTACAACCTAGATTGAACTTTTTGTTCAGCTTGGATTTTAAAATAAAATTTTCTAAGTCCATAGCAGGACAACGATGTTGAAAACTGGGTTCAGTGAAGGGTTTCTAAATGTCTTTTTAAAATCCTGTTATATAGCAAAACTTAAACTTGGGGTGCTGAGTTGACTGTTGACCACAATATAACAGAGTGTGAAGGATAGGTCATATAATGGATAAGGGAGAAGATACCTCATCTCTAAGAAGGTCAAACAACAGAAACCCTAGATACATTGAGAGCATTTTGAACATACTAGGTGCTGGTCTAACTTTATGGTCCATTCTAATACAGAAAGAGCAATTTACAATGTACTGGAAGCATAAAGTATGGCATCATCAGTGGGAAAGATATCCATATAAATGTTTCTGAGATAAAACTTCCAATTGCCCATGGTCTGTGAGTGGCAGGGGATGGGAGACACTCGAGAGAACTAATGAACTAGAAGAGGCCTGGTACAGGATGAAAAGGTTCAGACAGCTCAAGACTAAAGGGGCCCTCGGTTGTCATAGTGGGTAATACAAGGAAACAGCAGACATTAGCAGTGGATGCTCTGTAACTCAGGAAGATGCAGACTATCTTGGGAAAAACTACAAGTTTCTTCTGTCTTGCCACTGCTGTCACCATACATAGGGCTTCCTCTGCATACAGACATCATTGTGGAGAAAAGGGAGGGGGGAACCCTTTGATATAACGCTGAAAGACAGAGAGTTTGAACACTGCATGGAATGACTATCTAAGAGTCTTAAATTAGAAGAAACTAAGTCGCTTTCAGTAGTTAAGTTTTCCACTTAAAATTGGAGACACCAGAGGAAGACAATTTAAGTTTTGGGTAATAATGAATGGAGCCCATTCATTTTTTTCAGTTTTAATCCTGGTATATTGACCTATGAAAGAAATTTTTAATCTTTCTTCTAAGACAAAACCACTACCACCTCCCAGAATGAAGCAAGGATCCTCAAGGTTCTTGCAAAGCACCTTAAGAATGGAACTGGTCTCAAGGGGAGAAAAGAACCTATATTTCTTTTTTCCAGTTTGGTGATCTTTCCTCCTTTCCCTACTAACATAGTTATTCAAAACAGGTTTGAATACAATTAACATAAAATAAGGAATGATTCGGTTGTCATTAAAATATCCAGGCTTAATTTCAGCCTTGACCAAATCCATTAACTATAGTCTTCTCTCATAATAAAAATAGATTAGATAACCAGCTAGGTTAAAAGAAGAGCCAAACCAGTTTGTCTATTGGCTGGTGGTAGCAAGCTGTAGAGTTCCTCACTAACTGCTGTGCTGATTGACAGGGGCCTCTGAAACAATAGAAGAATATGCCAAACAACTCCCTTTTTGAATCTAACTGAAAACCCCAGAAAGGCTTTCATGAGGCCATGGCTGGCTGGTGTCTTCTTTGATGTGATAGAATTTCAGTCATTTTCAGCTACAGTTGTAATTGCTATGTATGGGGAGGGGTTAGGGGCTGACTGTCCAGTATTATTTTATTATTCTTTCAATTCAGTAATAATATAATAACTTAGAGACTTAACAGCTCAGATAAAGAATAGTGGCCTATTGAGAAACTTTAGTATTTTGCTTTTGACAGGACGTTCTTTCAAACATTTCTTCTGGGGTTAAAAAAAAACAAAACCCTATTTGGATTATTTGCATAAGAATATATTTTATTGTAATGTGTCTAGCATTTCCATGGCGGAAAATCCAGGAAAATGAACAGCATATTATCATTATAAACAATGATATTTAGAATTAGAACAGAAGGTCCTTGGTCATTTTTCAACCTGCCAACCAAATCAATGCGAGAGAAGACCTTGTGTGTGTGTGTGCATGCATGTGCCCTTATGAACAAGCATTTGGGCTGATGAGAGCGTCTTACAGAGATATGGATTTATAATTTGTTACCACCAAAGGAAGCACTTTAAATGGCACCAAGTTAGCCAGGGAGCAGTGGTAGGAGGCAAGGGTCATAAACTCTAGTGCAAGTGTATGCAATGTTTCACTTTTGTGTACATTTTTCAATCTTAAAGCAGATTTACTCGGGATTTAAGACTTTATTAAGGTCAAAAGGATTACATTAAGTTCATAGACACGTTTGTTTTATTAATTGAGTCATAAGTTCTGGCCATCTGCAAACACATTTGAAAACAGGCATCAGATGGTTTCCATTGCCATAATAGATCAGAAAATCTGCCAGTAAGTCTGTTTGCAGCTCTTAAAAGTTGTTGAACAAAAATGTGTTTTGAACTATCGACAATTACCTGAGAAAACAACTGGATTCTGTAAGTCGATTTGTGTGTATTCTCAATACACTCTCTCTCACCCTACTTCCTCCATTCTTATCATGAACTTCCCTTAGCCTCAAGCCATCCACTCCAGGGTACTATATGTGATCTTGCTTGAAAATATCTCCTCCCTCATTAAGATGGAATATCAAGAGTGTTAACTAGTTTTTATTTTTTAATGATTTACTATTGATAGAGAGGGGGAAGTAGTGAATCTGGAATAGGGAGAGAGTTGGGATTTTGTTATATATAGAAGAACATGTATAAAATATAAAGTATTTTAGATTTTTAAAATATTACCATTACAATGAAATGCCCTGTCAGCACCTCCACAAACCCACATACTTGCCTCTGCACCCAGAGGTAAGGACTGTTCTTAATTTTGTGTTTATCTCCCACTTGCTTTTCTTTATAGTGTTTACTGGAGGTGGCTGTATCCCTTAACAATGCATTATTAAGCTTTCCATGTTTTGAATTCTATAAAATGGAGCAACATTTTAGGTATTCTCCTACAACTGTTTTTCCTAAATATCATGTTCCTAAACATCTGTCAATGATGTAGCATGTTAGTACAGTTAGCCGATTCTTTTTCCCCCTAGGTTTATTGAGATATAATTGACATATAATATTGCATAAGTTTAAGGTGTACAATATGATTTGATACACATTTATATTGCAAAAAGTTTATCAAAATAAGGTTGCTTAATGGATCCTTCAGTTCAGTTCAATTCAGTTCAGTCACTCAGTCGTGTCCGACTCTTTGTGACCCCATGAACCACAGCACACCAGGCCTCCCTATCCATCACCAAGCATTTTATTGTTGTTGTTATGGTGAGAACATTAAAGCTCTACTTTCTTAGCAATTTTGCACATGCAGTGTGCTCAGTCATGTCCAAATCTTTGCAACCCCAGAGACTATAGCCTGCCAGACTCATCTGTCCGTGGAACTTTCCAGACAAGAATACTAGAGTGGGTTGCCATTTTTTCCTCTAGGGGATCTTCCAGACCCTGGGATCAAACCCACGTCTCCTGTGTCTGCTGCATTGCAGGTGGATTCATTTACCACTGCACCCCCTTAAGACCCATGTATACAATACAGTATTGTTAACTACAGTCACCATGCTATACGTTACATCTTCAGAAATTATTCATATTATAACTGAAAGTTTATACCCTTTGACCAACCTTTCCCCATTTTCACACCCCTCAGACCTTGCCAACCACCATTCTATTCCCTGTTTCTATGAGTTTGATATTTTTAGATTCCACATATAAGTGAGATCATATAGTATTTGTTTCTGTTCAACATTTCACTTAATGTTCTTCAGATCCAACCATGTTGTCAAAATGGCAGGATTTCTTTCCCTTTATGGTTAAATAATATTCTATTATGTATTTTCTTTATTCATCCAGCTGTCTGCACATACTTAGATTTTTTTCCCATATCTTGGCTATTGTGAAAAATGCTGCAATGACCATGAGAGTATGGGTATTTCTTCAAGATATTGATTTCCTTTCCTTTGGAAATATACTCAGAAATTGGACTGCTGGATCATATAGAAGTTCTATTTTTAATTTTTTGATGAATCTCCATGCTGTTTCATAACTAGAGGTAAATAACTTTCAGTGAGTATAGTATTATATTGATGTATTTAACAAAATGAATTTATCAGATCAGATCAGTCGCTCAGTCGTGTCCGACTCTTTGCGACCCCATGAATCGCAGCACGCCAGGCCTCCCTGTCCATCACAAACTCCCGGAGTTCACTCAGACTCACGTCCATCGAGTCAGTAATGCCATCCAGCCATCTCATCCTCTGTCGTCCCCTTCTCCTCCTGCCCCCAATCCCTCCCAGCATCAGGGTCCTTTCCAATGAATCAATTCTTCGCATGAGGTGGTCAAAGTACTGGAGTTTCAGCTTTCGCATCATTCCTTCCAAAGAAATCCCAGGGCTGATCTCCTTCGGAATGGACTGGTTGGATCCCCTGCAGTCCAAGGGACTCTCAAGAGTCTTCTCCCACACCACAGTTCAAAAGCATCAATTCTTTGGCGCTCAGCCTTCTTCACAGTTTAACTCTCACATCCATACATGACCACAGGAAAAACCATAGCCTAGACTAGACGAACCTTAGTTGGCAAAGTAATGTCTCTGCTTTTGAATATGCTATCTAGGTTGGTCATAACTTTCCTTCCAAGGAGTAAGCGTCTTTTAATTTCATGGCTGCAGTCACCATCTGCAGTGATTTTGGAGCCCAGAAAAATAAAGTCTGACACTATTTCCACTGTTTCCCCATCTATTTCCCATGAAGTGATGGGACCGGATGCCATGATCTTCATTTTCTGAATGTTGAGCTTTAAGCCAACTTTTTCACTCTCCACTTTCACTTTCATCAAGAGGCTTTTTAGTTCCTCTTCACTTTCTGCCATAAGGGTGGTGTCATCTGCATATCTGAGGTTATTGATATTTCTCCCGGCAATCTTGATTCCAGCTTCTGTTTCTTCCAGTCCAGCGTTTCTCATGATGTACTCTGCATATAAGTTAAATAAACAGGGTGACAATATACAGCCTTGACGAATTCCTTTTCCTATTTGGAATCAGTCTGTTGTTCCATGTCCAGTTCTAACTGTTGCTTCCTGACCTGCATACAAATTTCTCAAGAGGCAGATCAGGTGGTCTGGTATTCCCATCTCTTTCAGAATTTTCCACAGTTTATTGGGATCCACACAGTCAAAGGCTTTGGCATAGTCAATAAAGCAGAAATAGATGTTTTTCTGGAACTCTCTTGCTTTTTCTATGATCCAGCAGATGTTGGCAATTTGATCTGGTTCCTCTGCCTTTTCTAAAACCAGCTTGAACATCAGGAAGTTCACGGTTCATATATTGCTGAAGCCTGGCTTGGAGAATTTTGAGCATTACTTTACTAGCGTGTGAGATGAGTGCAATTGTGAGGTAGTTTGAGCATTCTTTGGCATTGCCTTTCTTTGGGATTGGAATGAAAACTGACCTTTTCCAGTCCTGTGGCCACTGCTGAGTTTTCCAAATGTGCTGGCATATTGAGTGCAGCACTTTCACAGCATCATCCTTCTGGATTTGGAATTGCTCAACTGGAATTCCATCACCTCCACTAGTTTTGTTGGTTGTGATGCTTTCTAAGGCCCACTTGACTTCACATTCCAGGATGTCTGGCTCTAGGTCAGTGATCACACCATCGTGATTATCTGGGTCGTGAAGATCTTTTTTGTACACTTCTTCTGTGTATTCTTGCCACCTCTTCTTAATATCTTCTGCTTCTGTTAGGTCCATACCATTTCTGTCCTTTATCGAGCCCACCTTTGCATGAAATGTTCCTTTGGTATCTGATTTTCTTGAAGAGATCCCTAGTCTTTCCCATTCTGTTGTTTTCCTCTATTTCTTTGCATTGATCGCGGAAGAAGGCTTTCTTATCTCTTCTTGCTATTCTTTGGAACTCTGCATTCAGATGTTTATATCTTTCCTTTTCTCCTTTGCTTTTCACTTCTCTTCTTTTCACAGCTATTTGTAAGGCCTCCCCATTCTCTAAATATCCATAGATATTTTGGGTGTTACTAGTTTTTATTTTCCCAGTACAATAGTGGTATTATAAATATTTTTATACATATCTCATACTATGAACTTGCCCAGTTTTGGCACATGATACATTTGCTCAGGAAAAGAAATACATATTTTCCACTCTACTAGATAATGCCAAATTGAAGTTGCTGAATATCTTCATGAATACTTGTTTTCATTCTTCTAGTCTATTAGTTGTGAAATAATAACTTTATTGTGGTTTCAATTTATACTTCTCTGATTGTTAATGAGGTTGAGAAATTCATCAATTGTTTATTAGCTATTCATATTTCTTCTCCTGATATGCAGAATTTCAATTTATTATTATATATTATCTTTATATCCAGAAGCCTGGATCAAACAATCTTAATAATCCTACTAATTTATCTGTACATTTAAATTTTTTCTATGTAGACAGTCATAAGGTCTGTGAATAATATTTTTGTTTCTTTCTTTGCATTTCTTTTTCTTTTTCTTATCTTATCCAACCATTTCTTTTTCTTATCTCATTTCATTGTCTATGATTACCAATACAACGTTGAGTAGAGTTTGTAATAGCAGGCACCACTGGCTTTTTCCCAGTTGCAAATGAAATGCTTTCAATATTTTACCAGAAGTGCGATACTTGTAATATGCTTCTCTTCTTCATTAAATAGGTTTAAGATACTCTCCTCTCTTCATTGTTTACTAAGAATTTTATCATGAGTGAATATTGAATTTTATCAAATAGTCTTTCTGCTTCTACTGAAATAATCATATTGCTTTTCATGTAATCTCAAAATTCAGGGAATTCCATAAATTGATTTTCTAAGATAAAAGCAATTTGCATTCTGGAAATAAATGAATTTGATTATAAAGCACTTTCTTTTTATGCATTGATGGATTTGATTTGCTAAGATTTTACTTAGAATTTTTTTAATATATATTCATCAATGAAATCTGACTTGATGTCAACATTATGCTGTCTTTATAAAATGATTTTGTGTTTCTTCTTTTTAAAAATCTGGAATAATCTGTGTAAAATTGGAATTATTATTTCCTTAAGTATTTCTTGCAACTCAATAGGAATTTGTCCACTTCATCACCATGTTTTCAATCTATTAGCTTAATGATTTTTTCAATAATATCCTTTTATTACTTTGTTATTCTTTGAGGCATTTACAATTATAGTCCCTTTTTCATTCCTGATATTGCTTTTTCGTGCCTTTCATCTTTTATTCTTGATCATTCTTGCAAAAAATTTGCAATTTTTTTTAGCCTTTTCAAAGTACCAACTGTCGGCTTTGTTGACTGCCTATGGTAAAGGTTTGTTTTCTATTTCACTGGTTTCTTCTTTTATCTTTATTCTTTGGTTTATTCCACTTTCTTTGGGTTTAGTCTATTGTACTTTTTACTAATTTCTTAAGCTGTATTCTTAGCTCATTAATAGTTAGCCTTCTCTGCTATAAAAATTTAAGATTATAAATTTCCTTGTTAGTATGGTTTTAGCTGTATCTCATGAGCTTATATATGTATTCTATTCATTTTTATTTAATGCTAAATATTTAATATTAGCCTTTACATTTTCTTTTCTTGATCCATGAGTTAATTGTTTTCAAACTTCCAGAAACATGTTTTCTAATTATGTTTTTGTTCTTAATCTCTAGTTTAATTCCAATGTGGCCAGAGAAATGAAAAATGGGATTATTTCCTAATTTCAAACCACTCTGTATCCTATTGCCTTGCATTAAATGGAACAGTATAATTTTGATTTCTGCATATAAATGAAAAATACTTTATTCAGAACAATACATTTTCACTTTCAGAAGAAAGACAATAAGAGATTTTGAAGGAAAAATTAATATTGTTTTAGAATATACTATTCTTTCCCCCTCAAAATTAAAAAAAAGGATATGCTGAGGACATACACTTTTTATTGTGATTTAAAAGCACATAACATAAAATTTATTGTCATAACCATTTTAAGTGTACAGTTCAGTAGTGTTAACTGTATTCACATTGCTTTGAAAGAGATCCCCTGAACTTTTTCAGTCTTGCAAAATTGAAATTCTATATCCATTAAAAAATAACTCCTCTTTCCTTCCTCTCCTCAGCTCCTACTAACCACCTGTCTACTTTCTGTTTATATGAATTTGACTACTTTAGATACACAATTTGTGTTTTCATAATTGGCTTATTTCACTTAATATAATGTTGTCAAGATTCATCCATTTTGTAACATGTGACAAAATTTCCTTCCTTTTTAAGGCTAAATAGTATTTCACTTTGACTTTTCACTTTCATGCATTGGAGGAGGAAATGGCAGCCCACTCCAGTGTTCTTGCCTGGAGAATCCCATGGACGGAGGAGCCTGGAAGGCTGCAGGCCATGGGGGTCACTAAGAGTTGGACACGACTGAGCGACTTCCCTTTCACTTTTCACTTTCATGCATTGGAGAAGGGAATGGCAACCCACTCCAGTGTTCTTGCCTGGAGAATCCCAGGGACGGGGGAGCCTGGTGGGCTGCCGTCTATAGGGTCGCACAGAGTCGGACATGACTGAAGCGACTTAGCAGCAGCAGCAGCAGTATTTCACACCACATTTTTTTTTTTCTAAATTATAGTATCTGAATTTTATATATAATTAAGTGGAAAGCATATTAGATATTACAAAAACAAATTAATGATGTAGAAGAAAATATTAGAAATTATTCTATTTTTTTTTATTTTTTATTTATTTATTTTTTTTTAATTTAATTTTATTTTATTTTTAAACTCCACATAATTGTATTAGTTTTGCCAAACATCAAAATGAATCCACCACAGGTATACATGTGTTCCCCATCCTGAACCCTCCTCCCTCCTCCCTCCCCATACCATCCCTCTGAGTCGTCCCAGTGCACTAGCCCCAAGCATCCAGTATCGTGCATCGAACCTGGACTGGCAACTCGTTTCTTACATGATATTTTACATGTTACAATGTCATTCTCCCAAATCTTGCCACCCTCTCCCTCTCCCACAGAGTCCATAAGACTGTTCTATACATCAGTGTCTCTTTTGCTGTCTCGTACACAGGGTTATTGTTACCATCTTTCTAAATTCCATATATATGCGTTAGAATACTGTATTTCACACCACATTTTTTAAATCAATTTATCCACCATTGGATATTTGGATTGCTTACACATCTTGGCTATTATGAACAGTGCTGCTATGAATATGGGTGTCCAAATATCTCATTGAGGCTCTGTTTTCAATTCTTTTGCATACACACCCAGGAGTGGGTTTCCTGGAACATATTGTAGTTCTATTTTTAATTTTTTTGAGGAATCTACATATTGTTTTTCATAGAAGTTGCACCATTTTATAATACATAAAAAATTTGGAGGGGTTATGCCTAGGTAAAAAAAAAAAGGTTTTATTTTTATTTTATATTAGACTATAGTTGATAAGCAATGTTTTATTAGTTTCATGTGTACAGCAAAGTAATTTAGTTACATGTATACATGTATATATTCTTTTTCAAGTTCTTTTCTCATTTAGGTTATTATAGAATATTGAGCAGAGTTCTGTGTGCTATAGGTTCCTGTTGGTTATCTATTTTAAATATAGCACTGTGTATATGTCAATCATAACCTCCCAGTCTATCTCTCCCCTCACCCTTCCCCACTGATAACCACAAGTTCATTCACTAAGCCTGAGTCTCTTTCTGTTTTGTAAATAAGTTCATTCATATCAATTTTTTTAGACTCTGCATATAAGTGACATCATATGATATTTTCCCATTTCTGTCTGACTTATTTCACTTGTACGATCATCTCCAGGTCCATCCATGATGCTGCAAATGGCATTATGTCATTCTTTATAAGGGTTGAGTAATATTCCATCTGTGTGTATTAAATAATATTCTGTGTATATATACATATATATTTATATGTATGTGTGTGTATACCACATCTTTCCACAGAAGTTGCTCCATTTTATAATACATTAAAGGTTTTAAATAAGAAAACAATGCCTAGAAATTCATATGTGGGGTTTTAGTAAATATTTAGTGAGTATTTGGGGATCCTAATGTAGTCCATGAAATATGAACTAAGTTTTCTCTTCACTGTCATTAAAGTAAGCTACTGTATAGCACAGGGAACTATACTTAGTATTTTGTAATAATCTAGGAGAAAGAATCTGAAAAAATATATATGTATGTATATATATATATGAAACTGAATCACTGTGCATAACATTTGAAATTGACACATCATAAATCAAGTATACTTCAATAAGAGCTTCCCTGATAGCTCAGCTGGTAAAGAATCTGCCTGCAATGTAGGAGACCACAGTTCAATTCCTGGGTTGGGAAGATCCCCTACAGAAGGGATAGGCTAGCCACTCCAATATTCTTGGGCTTCCCTTGTGGCTCAGCTGGTAAAGAATCTGCCTGCAATGTGGGAGACCTGGGTTCAATCCCTGGGTTGGGAAGATCTCCTGGGGAAGGGAAAGTCTACCCACACAAGTATTCTTGGGCTTCCCTTGTGGCTCAGCTGGTAAAGAATCCTCCTGCAATGCAGAAGACCTCGTTTTGATCCCTGGGTTGGGAAGATCCCTTGGACAAGGAAATGGCAACCCACTCCAGTATTCTTGCCTGGAGAATCCCCATGGACAGAAGAGCCTGGAGGGCTACAGTCCATGGGATTGCAAAAAGTCGGACATGACTGAGTGACTAAGCACAGCACAGCGTACTTCAATAAAATAAAATATTAAAAATTAATGAAAAAATAAGCAGTTTAAAAGAAGTCAACCTATCCCCTTTACAGGTTGTCACCAGAGTGTTATGAAGTCACGGCCTATGTCAGCAAACAGAGGCTCACCTTGTTGTATTGTGCTTTGATTTGTTGCATGTCACAGATAGTGCATTTTTTACAAATTGAAGGTTTGAGGTAATTCTGTATTGTCAAACGCAAGAATTTTTAGCAACAAAGTATTTTTAAATTAGGGCTAAGATACGTACATTGTATTTTTAGACATAATGCTATCACATATTTAATTGATAGTATACAGTACAGTTTACAGTATAGTGTGAGCATAACTTTCATATGCACAGGGAAATCAAAAAATTGTGTGACTGCTTTATTGTTGTATTCACTTTACTGCTGTGGTCTGGAACCAAACCCACAATATCTCCAAGATATGTTTGTCATGTTTTATGGTTTCATCTTCATAATGCTGTTAGTATTCAGCTAAGACATTGCTATAGCTGCCTTTTAATCTTTTGCCTTATTCTTGATTTTCACAGTGATACCCTCTAAAGCGGTTTCTCCCCTCCTAATTTCTCTGAGCACTTACTATGTGTCCAATATTGTGCAAAGAAATTTAAGTGTAACTTCATGCTACCCTTTAGAGGCAATAGCAATTGTTAGTCTCAGTTTTTCAAATAGGAAACAAGCTAAGAGAGCTTAAGGACTGTATTTAATTGATTCTAAGAACATATGTCTCATTTCTGAAGTCAGGATTCAGCTTGTAATCAATTGCCTCTTACAATCACTACTGTTCAGACAATAGCTTAGCATAGTAGCTATTACTAAGTGTGCACATACTTGGTCATACTTGCTGACACTGCTGTCAATTTATTTGAATTTATGTACAAAATTAGTACTATACATGATGAGTTTTATTGTCATTTTAAATGCTTTCAAGAATGTTCACTAGGAATTAACATTGAAAGGAAAAGGTACAGTATATGCTGAAAGGTACTGAAAAGAGAGTGGAAGGGGAGCAATTGTTATTAGTGAAACAAATATAAGTATCAATGGAGAATGTATGCAGTAACTTATTTTCTTGCAAAGTAACTTGTGATTTTTGCCTTGTCATACAGTTCATGCCAGCAAATTTGAATAACTCAGCAGTAGCCACAGGACTGGAAAAGGTCAATTTTCATTCCAGTCCCAAAGAAAGGCAATGCCAAAGAATATTCAGACTACCACACAGTTGCACTCATCTCACATGCTAGCAAAGTACTGCCCAAAATTCTCCAAGCTAGGCTTCAACAGTACGTGAACCATGAACTTCCAGATGTTCAAGCTGGATTTAGTAAAGTCAGAGGAAAAAGAGATCAAATTGCCAACATCCACTGGATCATAGAAAAAGCAAGAGAATTCCAGAAAAACATCTACTTCTGCTTCACTAACTATACTAGAGCCTTTGACTGTGTGTGTGGATCACAACAAACTGTGGAAAATTCTTCAAGAGATGGGAATACCAGACCACTTTACCTGCCTCCTGAGAAATCAGTATGCAGGTCAAGAAGCAACAGTTAGAACTGGACATGGAACAACAGACTGGTTCCAAATCAGGAAAGGAGTATGTCAAGGCTGTATATTGTCACTCTGCTTATTTAACTTATATGCAGAGTATATCGGAGAAGGCAATGGCACCCCACTCCAGTACTCTTGCCTTGAAAATCCCATGGATGGAGGAGCCTGGAAGGCTGCGGTCCATGGGGTCACTGAGGGTCGGACACGACTGAGCGACTTCACTTTCACTTTTCACCTTCATGCATTGGAGAAGGAAATGGCAACCCACTCCAGTGTTCTTGCCTGGAGAATCCCAGGGACGGGGGAGCCTGCTGGGCTGCCATCTATGGGGTCACACAGAGTCAGACATGACTGAAGTGACTTAGAGGCAGAGTATATTATGTGAAATGCCTGGTTGGATGAAGCACAAGCTGGACTCAAGATTGCCAGGAGAAATATCAATAATGTCAGATATGCAGATGACATCACCCTTATGGCAGAAAGCAAAGAGGAACTGAAGAGCCTTTTGATGAAAGTGATGGAGGAGAGTGAAAAGCTGGCTTGCAACTCAACATTAAAAAACGAAGCTCATGGCATCTGGTCCCATCACTTCATGGCAAATAGATGAGGAACAATGGAAACAGTGACAGAGTTTATTTTCTTGGGCTCCCAAATCACTGCAGATAGTGACTGCAGCCATGAAATTAAAAGACGCCTGCTCCTTGGAAGAAAAGCTATGACAACCTAAACAGCATATTAAAAAGCAGAGACATTACTTTGCCAACAAAGGTCCCTATAGTCAAAGAAATGGTTGTTCCAGTAGTCATGTATGGATGTGAGAGTTTAACCATAAAGAAGGCTGAACACCAAAGAATTAATACTTTTGAACTGTGGTGTTGGAGAAGACTCTTGAGAGTCCCTTGGACTGCAAGGAGATCAAACCAGTCAATCCTAAAGGAAATCAGTCCTGAATATTTGTTGGAAGGACTGATGCTGAAGCTGAAGTTCCAATAATTTTGCCACCTGATTGAAGAACTGACTCATTGGAAAAGACCCTGAAATTGGGAAAGATTGAAGGCAGGAGAAAAAGGGAACGATAGAGGATGAGATGGTTGGATGGCATCACTGACTCGATGGACGTGACTCTGATCAAGCTCCAGGAGTTGGTGATGGACTAGCTGCAGTCCATGGGGTTGCAAAGAGTCAGACATGGCTGAGCGACTGAACTAACTGAATACATTAAACAGTGATGTGTCATGTAATTGATGACATCTTAGATTTCATCGCACTGGGTATCTTGCCCACGGTCCTGCAATAAGTAAGTAGAAAACAGAGATTTATATGGCAGCCTATGCTCCTAACCAGGAGGCATTAGTAGGTGTTCCTTGATTCTCTTCTACCTTTTAACAGGCCTGTCAGTGTTTATTTCAAACTAAATAGTTTGTGTGTGCACGCCCAGTCGCATCTTACTCTTTGCAACCCCATGAACTGTAATCCACCAGGCTCCTCTGTCCATGGGATTTCCCAGGCAAGAATACTGGAGTGTGTTTCCATGCCCTCCTCCAGGAGACCTTCCTGACCCAGGGACAGAGCCCATGTCTCTTATGTCTCCTGCATTAGCATGTGGATTCGTTACCACTGGGCCACCTGGGAAGCCCAAACTAAATATTACTCATGCTTTATTTTTTTTATAATTTCATAACCATTCTGTGGATCATAGACTCCTTGGGAACTATATCCAAAGTAGAATCAAGAACTATTAAAATTAAAGAAAACATCAAAAGAATTAGAAGAGTGACTCATGGGGCCATCAAGTGAAGGGGAAAGACAGATGCTTTCTGCATCAAATACCTTCAAAACAGCAATGAATGTGTAGCATCTTCCATCATTTAGGAATATCAAATGTAGGCACAAATTTTATAATCAGTGGAGTTGGAATCGTGGCACTGTACAGCTATAATTCATAACCCTTCCATCACTCCAGTATTCTTGCCTAGAGAATTCCATGGACGGAGGAGCCTGGTGGGCTGTGGTCCGTGGGGTCACGAAGAGTCGGACACGACTGAGCGACTTCACTTTCTCTTTTCACTTTCATGCATTGGAGAAAGAAATGGCAACCCACTCCAGTGTTCTTGCCTGGAGAATCCCAGGGACGGGGGAGCCTGGTGGGCTGTGGTCCATGGGGTTGCAAAGAGTCAGACATGACTGAGCAACTGACACACACACACTATAACTCCCTCAATGCTTTCAGAACCTATCACTCTAAAGAGTTTAAGAAAACTAAAACTAAAACTACATAAAAATAAAAAAATTAAGCATGATTACCTGAGGGTGGTAATCATAGCTGTAACAGTAATAAATAATTATATAGTGCCATTTTTGTTATATCCCCACAATTTTATCTCATTTGGTCCTCACAGCAGCACTTTATAGTGGTTAAGAAAAAGTATGTTGGGAATCTTCACACCACAATCTAGGATCAAGTCTCAACTCGACTACTTATCAGCTGGTTGACTTGGGCAAATCACATTATTTTCATGATGTTGTTCAGTCGCTCAGTCATGTCCAACTCTTTGTGACTCCATGGACTGCAGCATGCCACCTGTCCTTCACCATCTCCCGGAGCTTACTCAACCTCATGTCCATCGAGTAGGTGATGCCATCCAACCATCTCATCCTCTGTTGTCCTCTTCTCCTCCTGCCTTCAATCTTTCCCAATTTCAGGGTCTTTTCCAATGAGTCAGTTCTTCAATCAGGTGGCAAAATTATTGGAGCTTCAGCTTCAGCATCAGTCCTTCCAGTGAATATTCAGGGTTGATTTTCTTTAGGATTAACTGGTTTGATCTCCTTGCTGTCCAAGGGACTCTCAACAGTCTTCTCCAACACCACAGTTCAAAAGCATCAATTCTTCAGCACTCAGCTTTCTTTATGGTCCAACTCTCACATCCATACATGACTACTGGAAAAACCATAGCTTTGAATATACAGACCTTTGTCAGCAAAGTAATGTCTCTGCTTTTTAATATGCTGTCTAAGTTGGTCATGGCTTTTTTTCCAAGGAGCAAGCATCTTTTAATTTCATGACTGCAGTCATGGTCCACAGTGGTTTTGGAGCCCAAGAAAATGAAAAGTCTTTCACTATTTCCATTTTTTCCCCATCTATTTGCCATGAAGTGATGGGACCAGATGCTATGATCTTAGTTTTTTGAATGTTGAGTTTTAAGCCAGCTTTTTCACACTCCTCTTTCACCTTCATCAAGAAGCTCTTTAGTTCCTTTTTGCTTTCGGGTGGTATCATCTGTATATCTGAGGTTATTGATATTTCTCCCAGCAATCTTGATTCCAGCTTGTGCTTCATCCAGCATGGCATTTCTCATGATATACTCTGCATATAAGTTAAATAAGCAGGGTGACAATATACAGCCTTGACACATTCCTTTCCCAATTTGGAACCAGTCCATTGTTCCATGTTCCATTCTAACTGGTGCTTTGTTTTTCTCATTTTTAAAATTAGAGTCTAATAATAATAATATGTGCCTTGAGTGCTAGTATGAGAATGAAATGAGATAGTGATAATAAAGGAATTCAGCACAATGCCTGCTATGTAAAGGCTGAATAAATGCCATTATTAGTAGTAAAACAACCCTGTGTATAACTAAACAATCTTACAAATGAAGAAACTAAGGTTCAGAGAGCTTAAGTCAATACCCAAAGTCACACAGCTAGTAATCAGCAGAGGTGCTACATAAACTCAGAACAGCACTTGCCTTGGGTGCAGGCAAAGTGTATAATAGAAAATCTCTTGAAGTCTGTGCCAACTCAGTAACAGCTATTCTTTTATGATGCCCATGTAATTGACACATTGTTTTAAGAGTTATAAAATCTTAAAAATCATTTTTCCCTCTTTCATAAAGTCTGCTGATGGATGGAGATAGAAATAAACATTGAGTTAACTTGGCTGACCAGTCATAGTATACGGTTGTCAAGAGACTACTGGCCAATTTCTGTTATGATCAAAATCTCTTCATTACAAAAAAAGGGAGTAAACTGTAGCTATGTTTTCACAAATTTAAGACGTATTTGATATAATTTTTTTTTAACAACAGAGAATATGGATGCGGTGTCAGGAGCTTAATGTAAAGGATCTGGCCTGTACTAAAACCCACTTGAATTTCCTATTACTCTAACCCATGGTGATTATTCGAATTTGCGTGCAAGCTCTTAATCTGCATAATTAGTTCCACTACCTTGCAGAAGCAGATTGAGACCTAATCAAGGAGGTCAAGAGTTGGACAAAAGTGAGCTCCAGAGGAGAGGATGCTGTGTTAACCCCTGCTCTTAGATGCAGCTTTGTGTTCAGGAGACACTGAGCTAGGAACAAAGGGATTGCCCAGGGTACAGAGAAGATAGAGAGAAAAGCTTTGAGAAGACAGTCTTGTAGATTTCTGGAGATGTGAAGCAACGCAGCAGAGAGTGGGGAAGTAGAAAGGCACTGATAATCCAGATCAGATCAGGAGGATTGCTCAACAAGGCCAGGGATGCCTTCAAGAATTCAAGAGCTAAGAGAAAACCCAAAAGAAGTTCCTCAGAAAGAAATGAGTGCCGGTAGAGGGCACAGAGCAGACCACAGCAGAGGCGAGAAGACCACATGCGAGCAAGAAGGCAACAGCAGCGGCACCAATACACCTCAGCAGAGTACTGAACCAGCCATGCTGGTGGAGTGGGTACAGCTCTCCAAGAGAGAAGCACTTCCCACAAAGAACAGTTAAGCAGTCTGCCCTCTCTGCAAGAGAGGCCAAGACAAAGCAATCACCTGAAGAAATGGGATCCCCCTCCTTTGAATTGTATGCTTTCATCCTCACCAATAGAGAGACCCTGTCCTGGAAGAATGGACAGATTCTCTCCAGCAGAAAAACTGGGTCTTGGGGAAGTTGGAGAGATCACATGCTAGGTCGAGCCAAAACTGAGAAGCAAGCCCCCTAGCAAGGGCAAGCATGCTGAAAGAGACCAGTGAGCAGTCCAGGAGCTGCTAAGGACCTCATGACTCAGTTCAGTTCAGTTCAGTTGCTCAGTCATGTCTGACCCTTTGTGACCCCATGGACTGCAGCACACCAGGCCTCCCTATCCATCACCAACTCCCAGAGTTTACTCAAACTCATGACCATTGAGTCAGTGATGCCATCCAGCCATCTCACCCTCTATCGTCTGCTTCTCCTCCTGCCCTCAATCTTTCCCAGCATCAGGGTTTTTCAAATGAGTCAGTTCTTTGCATCAGGTGGCCAAAGTATTGGAGTTTCATCTTCAACATCAGTCCTCATGACTACTAGCAAAGAAATCCTCGCAAAGAGATCAGGGAGCATATTCCTTGTTGGGCTGTGCCTGACTGAGGAGGTTTCTGGGTGAAATCTTGGGTGAGGATGCATCAAAGTGTGGTAGTGACAACTACAGAAGACTGTCTCTGGCCCCAAAAGTTCCTTCGACAACAGAGAGAAGTAGTTGCCATGTGTGTTAGTCACTCTACTACTACCACTAAGTCGCTTCAGTCATGTCTGACTCTGTGCGACCCCACAGACGGCAGCCCACCAGGCCCTGCAATCCCTGGGATTCTCCAGGCAAGAACACTGGAGTGGGTTGCCATTTCCTCCTCCAATGCATGAAAGTGAAAAGTGAAAGTGAAGTCACTCAGTCATGTCCGACTCTTCGCGACCCCATGGACTGCAGCCTACCAGGCTCCTCTGTCCATGGGATTTTCCAGGCAAGAGTACTGGAGTGGGTTGCCATTGCCTTCTCCGATTAGTCACTCAGTCATGTCCAACTTTTTGCAACCCCATGGATTGTAGCCTGCCAGGTTCTTCTGTCCATGGAATTCTCCATGCAAGAATACTAGAGTGGGTTGCCATTTCCTTGTCCAGGGGATTTCCCAAGCCAGGTATTGAACCTGTGTCTCCTGCATTGGCAGGCAGATTCTTTACCATCAATACATGTATTGATTCTTTAATTTTTCTGCTTAAGTAGCTTTGGCATCTTAAAAGACAAGAGCATTAGTATTTTGTAATAAGCAATTGTACTTTTTTAAGAACATAAGTCTTAGCAATAAGTCTTTTGGGTCTGTATCATCAGGCAAGGAAAACAAAAGCAAAAATAAACAAATGGGACCTAATTCGACTTGAAAGCTTCTGACAAGCAAAGGAAACCATCAAAAAATGAAAAGACAATCTACTGAATGGAAGAAAATATTTGCAAATGATATGTCTGATAAGGGGTTAATATCTAAAAAATATAAATAGCTCATACGATTCAATGTCAAAAAAAAACCCCAAACAACCCTATTAAGCAATTGCACTTTCATTCAGATACATGCATCCTGTTCTTCATTAAACAGAAACTTTTTCGTAAGCTCGTAAGCTAGAAAATGACTTTACACATTATATAGCAGCTCACAGCATTCTTGTCTTTAGGTTACAAATGCACCAAGTGAATCCGAATGAATTCACTAAACGCCAGCTTTCTGGAAATTCAAAATTTAAGAACTGACTACTTTCCACAAGCAAGTTGACAAATTAGCATTGGATAAAACGTCAACATAGAGTCTACATTAGCATCTTTGTACATTCTGTTACATTGATTCATAA
This sequence comes from Bos indicus x Bos taurus, assembly GCF_003369695.1. NCBI lineage: Eukaryota > Metazoa > Chordata > Mammalia > Artiodactyla > Bovidae > Bos > Bos indicus x Bos taurus. Next base: position 124,536,374 of record NC_040105.1, read on the forward strand.
TTTATAACCTGTCACTTCTATGGAGAAGCACACAGACACCTAGATATACATACACATGCATATACATTCTCATATATTCATTTGCACACTCTCACACATATTTGCATGATTTCATACACACACCACCTACACAGAGCGTCACACATACACCCACATATATTCACACTCACACCCACATGCATAGTTACATAGGTAAAGCACATATTTACACACTTATACATTGATACATGGGCTTCCCTGGTGGCTCAGATGGTAAAGCATCTGCTTGCAGTGTGGGAGAACCAATTTCGATCCTTGGGTGGGAAAGATCCCCTGGAGGAGGGCATGGCAACCCACTCCAGTATTCTTACCTGGAGAATTCCATGGACAAAGGAGCCTGGGAGGCTACAGTTCATGGGACTGCAGAGAGTTAGACACGGCTGAGCGACTAACACACACATACACACACATTGATACATACACTCACAAATACACACACATATACATTTAGCAAATACCATGCATAAATAAGCCACTTTTATTGAACCCACACAACAACACTGTGAATTAAGTAGTACTAACTCCACTTTTATGCATTGGAGAAGGAAATGGCAACCCACTCCAGTGTTCTTGCCTGGAGAATCCCAGGGACGGGGGAGCCTGGTGAGCTGCCATCTATGGGGTCGCACAGAGTCGGACACGAGACTGAAGTGACTTAGCAGCAGCAGCAGCAACTCCATTGAACGGATGAGGAAATGGAAGCTCAGGAAAGTAAAAGAACTTGTCAAGGTCATGCAGTTAGTAAATGAAAGGGTGTGTCTGATTGCAAACTCTGCACAGCTGTTTTAAAACAGCTGAATTAAAAACAAACCAACTCACTGTGTCTGTGACCTCTTAAGGATTCACTAATTATACCATCATTTTAGTTAAGAAAACTCAAAGCACATTTCTTTGAAACACTTTCTCACTTAATTTTTGAACTGTGCATATTTTGTGGGAAATTTTATCCACATGTTTGTGATTCATTTACACCAAACGCCTGCAAATACTGCTTCTTAAGAGGTATTTGATGTCAAAAGAAGGCTTTTGAAATTTTCAGTGAGATTTTTCAAGCTTTATATTTTATTAAAAACAGGCAAAACCATTGTTCCAAGCTTAGGGAAATTTGGAGTTATGTTTGAGACTTTTTTTTCTGTTCTGTCATTTTGAAGATCGTTTGCTATGCATACTTAGTCGTTTGAACAAAGATTCATTTGGTTCTTGTAAGTCCCTTCTGTTTCGGGTGCTGCCAATGACACACTTAATTACCTTGCAAATAATTCTGTGCTGATTTGTTTGTTTTCTAGTAAGCTGACTATGGTGACAACATAAACACAATTGTATTATTCCAAAGGAATTTACAAGAATATTAAACTCTACCATTTAGTGATAGATTCTTAGAAAATATAGAATTCACACAGAATAGTAAAGAGATTTTGGGTAGAGGCATGAGAAGACCCGTGGATTCTACTAAGATGTGGGTTGCTTTAAAACCAAACCTTCCAAAACATCACAGACGAGCTCTTTGGAAATCACTGCTCTCTTTCTCGGGAGTAATGAGTACTAATTAATCATCTGATATCATTTCTGGCAGCCTTGCTCCCTCTGCACATTTCCCTGGATGAAAAACTTTAAGACACAAAATAAACTACAGACCATCACTTCAGAAGCATGTTTCACTCTTTGAGAAGTGACTGAGTCAGCTGATTTGTAACAGGAACAAAGCAGCTGATAACTTCTCCTGACCCCTAAAACAAAGAATTTATGGAGTGTGAACTCTTTGATGGGTGTGGTTCTGAGGTGGAACACTTAATTTGATACTTAGTGAAATTTCTCCCATTAGGATGCTTTTGCATCGAATGGAGAAGTTTTGTGGTTTTTTTTGTTTGTTTTTTGTTTTTACAAAATCTAATGTTTGCAAGCTGTATTACAGTTCACATACTCTACCTATCGGTCTCAAAATCACCACCCTATAAAACATATTTATTATTGTCACTGTTGGTATTGTTATGATTATTATTGATGATATACTCATTTTAAAGTTGAACAAATTGACATTCAGAGTTGCCCAAGGCTATTATTATAGATAGGATCGCCAAAAGTAAGATCAGTTTCCAAGGAGTCATTCAAATCCAGGCTGAATGGAGATCGGAGGCAAAAGCAGAATGTTTCTGAAGTTTGTGGGAAATGAAAATATGCATTAAAAACAGAGCTCCTGGTCAACCAACCTGAACTTTTTTATCAAAGCCTTGATTGTGTCTCTTCAGCTTGCTGCCCAAATTCAGGATTATCTACAGAGAGCTTTTGTGGACATGTTTTCTCTCTTCCTCTCTCTTCTCCTCTCCTTCTTAGGGAAGTCTCCCAACCTCTCTGCAATTCAGTTTTACCATCTGAAAAATGGTAATGCAATATTCCTAGTTTCTTGTAAGGATTAAGTGAATTCATGTATGCAGAAATACCTAATGCAGTCTGTATGTAGTCAGCATGTGTAAGGGGATTGGGTCATGGAGTCTGCCTTCCATCATAATCAAATCTGTCTCACTGAGATTAGTGCTTTGATAATATTTTAATGGATTTGTTCATTTCAGGGTGGTCCTAAGTAGCCCTACCACAGCAGATGAAGGGGTATCCCTGACTTCCTGGGCTCTAGAAAGCAGGAAAAACTTGTCATACTCTGCTAAAGAAGCTACAACTTCTATTACTCACCAGCACTGGCCTCAAAACATGCAGACACTCCCATGCTCGTCCTCACACATATAATGAACTGCAAGAATGCCTACCCTGACAGTATCTACCTGAACATTATTGATATAGCATAGTGAACTGAGAATCCTTACTTGGCAGGTCTGACGCAAAATTTAAAAATTGTAGACATAAAATGCCTTGCCCAGTGTTTAGCACAAAAAAAGAGTTCAAAGTTTTAGCTGTTAATATTGGTGTTCCTTGGTATCCAGGAAAACTGTAGAATATTTTAGCTTCTAAACCTGACCAGGTCCTGAACTTTATCTAAAGTTCTGAGGTTCTAGGTTATTTTGATTGCCATTTAATTATCTGTACCAATAGGGAAGAAATAAATAAACACGGAAAGTTCTAAGGGATCAGAATCATATATATCAGCATTTGTAGGACCTCTCCCCACCACCACCCTTGGTACCCAGCTCAGGACAATGCACAGAGTAGGAACTCAGTACTGTTTAAAGAATAAATGAACGTCTGAATGAATGATACATATTTGAACGTCTCTACCTTCTCTGTTATAGCTACAATAATGATTTTCTGCTGTATGCAAGTACTCCATGTGTGCGAGCTAAGTCGCTTCAGTCATGTCTGACTCTTTGTGACCCATGGACTTAGCCCACCAGCCTCCCCTGTCCATAGGATTCTCCAGGTAAGTATACTGGAGTGGGTTGCTTTGCCCTCCTCCAGGGAATCTTCCTGACCCAGGGATCAAACCAGTACTCCTATATTCCTGGGCTTTATTTACTAGGACCTACTTAACAAATGTTAGCAGATGCTGTTTCAAAATCCCTGGTTTTTTCAGAATAGAGATTTTCCCAGCCCAACCACTTCATCCACCCATGAGCTTCAACTCTCACTAGTCCTGAATCTACAATGCTTTTCTTTCCGTTCACTCATCTCCTCCAGTAGAAATCTTACCCTTGGAGGCGCAACACAAATACCACTTCTTCCATGAAGCCTTCTTTGATCTCCCCATCTGGAAATGATCTCACTCTCCTTTGAACACCATTGCCCTTTGTACTTCTCTGTTGGCACTTCTCCCATTCCACCTTATATTAGAATTGAAACCCTGCCTCAGCTCCCCTGCTAGTTTGTGAACTCTTTGAGGGCACAGAACAGATTCTATACACTTTTGGTTTCCACCCAAATAACTAGCCCTTCCTAGCTCATTGGCACTCAATACACACTTGTTTGAACGAATGAATCCAAGCTAAGGGATGTAGTACATGACTTGACAAAAGTTGGCAAGCCAGTAAAAAGCCTGATTTGACATGAAATACCTGGAAGGATAAAGCCATACAAAAAAAGGAGGCAGAGTACATGACTATATTTCCTTATCAGAAACATCATTATCAGCCAGAACATTGCCTAAGGCAGGATATCAGCTAAAGCGGATCTGGTTGGGAAATAAAAAAAAAAAAAGTGTTTTCCTAAACCTCCAATAAAATAACATACATTTATAAAAACTTAATTCCTGCTGACTTTTTAAATGATTATATCAGCATTTCAGTGGATGGCATGTAAGAGACTCAAAATGCTTAATTTCAGCCTTGACAGAATTCATCCATCACTTCAACCTTGTTTATCTCTAAAAACGTTGAGAGTCAGCTGGTTTGACCATTTCCACCCCGTTTGACCTAAGCTCCCATGATTGCTACCTGGTGCGTTTGTAGTCGAGACTGACTGACAGTTCTGGCAGTAAAAATGCTCTTTATAAACAGAAACCAAGACCATGTAAATACAGTCCTGGCTGCAGGTTGTATACTTAAGTACCAACTTTACCCCTATACTGCTAGACCATTAGCATGCAAAGGGCCTGCCCATATTACTACAAAATTACTCATTTGCCACTAAGTTCTTTTCTTGCTGTGTGGAAGGAGTGCTTAAAAATAGTTTTTTGAATGAATGAGCTATATGCACTGTCTATATGCACTATATAATCTGAACCTGCATTCTGGGTTTGCTGTTCCTCAGGCTTTTGTGGTCAATTAATTTTCCTCGTGGCTTCTTTTTATAGAGATATATTTGATGTAAAACAGTATATTAGTTTCAGGGTAGAGCATAATGATCTATGTGTACACTGCAAATTGATCACCACAATAAATTTAGTTAACATATATAGCTACAATTTTTGCTCTTATGATGAGAACTTTAAGATCTACTCCCTTGACAACTTTCATATATGTAATAAAGTATGTTAACTATAGTTAATAGCTTTTAATTTGACCTCTGTATGCCCCCATCAGGTAGGTCACTACAGACAGAGTACACAGTAGGATCAGCATAAGTTCTGGGCAAGGCTGAAAAGTCAACAAAGTCCCTGGGTTTCTGGCTTCCTCTGCCTCATACAGTGGCACTTTCATTTCCATCTTGAAGTCCCTCTTCCTCCTGCCCTCCCAAATCCCATGCTGTCTCCTAGAGTTTCAGGTTGCCCTGGTCCTGTAAATTACCCATCACCCCTCTTCCCCAGCAGTGTCATTCAAAATTTTTCTGTTCAGCATCTCAAGACTCTGTTCTTGGCTAGATTTCAGTGGTTGATAATGGGCTAATTCAGATTAACTCATGTGTCACCACCAAGGTGACATGCTTTAACCAACAAAATACACAAGACATCCAAACATTGATGCATTCAGATGACCAGTAACGTTTTGGTTACATGAGTGACACTTCCCGGAAAAGTCATATTAACAGCGGGAATACCAGTCATATATAGCAGAAGTCTTTTTCGTCTGGCCTCGTTTCAGAGTCTTCAATTCTTATTAAAAGGGCTGCTTTTATGGCAACTGGTAAGGCTAATCTTCTCTACCATGGCGGAGAAACCTACTTCAGAGGAGGACTAGTTCAGATGCACACTATTAAAAATGGTGTATGTATGAATATACATAGGAACTGAATGAACGCGGTATCCCCACCAAATTCGTATGTTAATGCCCTAATCCCCAGTGTGATGGTATACAGAGGTGGGCCTTTGGCAAACAACTCAGCCATGAGGATGGAGTTTTCATGAATGGCATTAGTGTACTAATAAGAAGACACACAACAGAGATTCTCTCTGTCTCTCTCTCAACCCCACCTCCATCTTCTCCATGTGAATACAGAAAGAGGATAGCCACCTATAGACCAGGAAGAAGACCTGCACCAGAACAAAGCTTGCTAGTGCCTTGATCTTGGATTTTTGATTCTTCAGAACTGTAAAAAATAAATATTTATTGTTTAAGCCATCCAGTCTATGATGTTTTTTACAGAAGCCTGAAATAACTAAGACAATAGACAAAAGAAATGCGTACATAAATGTACTAAGACAGCACATGTATGTTCATAATAGCCTTGTTCATAATTTCCTCAAATTATAGAAAACCCAATTGCCTATTAGCAGTAAGATGGATAAACTACATCATATTCAAATATACAGCAATGAGGATGAAATACAAGCACATTTAACAACATGTATAAATTACACATGTAAGAATGTTGAGCATGAGACAGAATCTGAGAATGTGCTACATTATTACATTTATGTAAAGTATAGACACAGGCTAAACTCATCAGGACAGGGAAGCCTGGTGTGCTGCATTCCATGGGGTCGCAAAGAGTCGGACACGACTGAGGACTGAATCAGTTCAGTTCAGTTCAGTTGCTCAGTTGTGTCCGACTCTTTGCGACCCCATGAATCCCAGCACACCAGGCCTACCTGTCCATCACCAACTCCCGGAGTTCACTCAGACTCACGTCCATCGAGTCGGTGATGCCATCCAGCCATCTCATCCTCTGTCGTCCCCTTCTCCTGCCCCCAATTCCTCCCAGCATCAGGGTCCTTTTCAATGAGTCAACTCTTCACATGAGGTGGCCAAAGTACTGGAGTTTCAGCGACTGAATAGCAACAAACTAATCTATGGTGTTTGAAGTCAGCATGGCAGGTACCCTTAGGAAAGGGAGGTAGTGACTAAGGGAGTCTTCTGGGTGCTATCCAAGTTCTGTTTCTTGATCTAGATGCTTGTTACAGGGTATATTCAGCCTTTGAAAATTCATCAAGCTGACACAATTTTTGCACTTTTCTGTGTATGTATATATACACTTCATTAATAAGTTCAATAACGGACAATACCAATAAAACTACAGTATAAAAAGGATGTTAATGGGGCAAATATAACGGAACAAAACAAAGACAGGAATATGGAGCTTGAACTTCTTGGAAAAGCTGATATAAAAGAAAAATAGAAATAAAAGTGAAAGGAGAGCCAGACAAAGGATTATTCTTATAACACTTATTCATTCATTCTTTAGTGAGTGAGTTGTGCTGGGTATTCGTTGCTGTGCGGGCTCCTCTCTAGTTGTGGTGCATGGGCTTCTCACTGCAGTGGCTTCTCTTATTGTGGGGCACGGGCTCTAGGACACACAGGCTCAATTGTGGCTCATGCACTTCGTTGCTCCACGGCTCATGGGATCTTCCCAGATCAGGGACTGAACCCACATTTCCTGCATTGGTAGCCAGATTCTTTAGCACTGAGCCACCAGGGAAGCCCATTTTCATTCTTTCAATAAGTATTTCTTGAACAACCAACACGTGGCAGGCACCATTCTAAATGCTTGAGACATATCTATGAAGAAAACACATGCCTCTTTCCTTGGTAGGCTTTGAAGGAATATAAAGGGATCCCCAAACCTAAACCTTCAGCAACTGGTTTGCATTACGTGATCTGGAGCTGTGCTAAGACCCTGGGAGAAATCATGAATTCATCATGGTAACCTGTCCAGTCTTCCTAGAAGGTTTCACTGATTTGATTTTAAGCAGCAGTGCTCTAAGAAATACAAGAAGAATTGTGGGCTGCCCTCTGAATGTGTCTGAGTCCAGCTTACAGGGCAGGTTGTGCTCTCGTAAGCCCACTGAGAAACAGGCTTTGCCCTCCTCCCCCTGGACGCCTCTCACTCTGGCACCTGTCATCCATTAGGGGACCTCCTACTGGGATCTTTCATCATTGAAAATATATGATGATTTTCATTACCGCCTAGGCTAATTGGTAGTGAGTATTCCTTTAAAATATATTCCCCTAAATACTAGGCTTTGGATTTGCTTTGAAGTTTCTAACACCAACACAGTTGGACTAAAATCATAGATACTAATCACAGAAACTGCAAAGTCTGGCTCAGGAAGAATCACCACCATGGTTCTTTATTATAGCCAGTTGGGCAGTACACACACATGTGAAAGGAAACCTTAGAGCCAGCCATTAGTTAAACCATCCCCTGGCTGGCTCTGATGGCAGGCTTGCTAGGCCCACCGTGTTTATGTGCCCCCTTGTGAAATTACCATCTAAAAGGAAGTGTTTGATGTACCCAGTCTGCTTTCCAAGCCAGTGAAATAGTATTAGATTTTAAAAATAAAATCACCTTATAGTGTAAGATTTCAACACTTGAAATAATAGGCTGAATTTTATATAGTAAATACTTGCTTTCTAGAGAGGGAATGGAAATACAGTGCTTTATTTTATTTTATTTTTTTAACTTTCTTTTTTTTAATTATTATTATTATTTGTTTTTACTTTACAATATTGTATTGGTTTTGCCATACATCAACATGCATCTGCCACGGGTGTACACGTGTTCCGCATCCTGAACCCCCCTCCCACCTCCCTCCCCATACCATCCCTCTGGGTCATCCCAGTGCACCAGCCCCAAGTTTCCTGTATCCTGCATCGAACCTGGACTGGCGATTTGTTTCTTATATGATATTATACATGTTTTAATGCCATTCTCCCAAATCATCCCCCCCACACACACAGTCCAAAAGACTGTTCTATACATCTGTGTCTCTTTTGCTGTCTCGCATACAGGGTTGTCATTACCATCTTTCTAAATTCCATATATATGCGTTAGTATACTGTATTGGTGTTTTTCTTTCTGGCTTACTTCACTCTGTATAATAGGCTCCAGTTTCATCCACCTCATTAGAACTGATTCAAATGTATTCTTTTTAATGGCTGAGTAATACTCCATTGTGTATATGTACCACTGCTTTCTTATCCATTCATCTGCTGATGGACATCTAGGTTGCTTCCATGTCCTGGCTATTATAAACAGTGCTGCGATGAACATTGGGGTACACGTGTCTCTTTCCCTTCTGGTTTCCTCAGTGTGTATGCCCAGCAGTGGGATTGCTGGGTCGTATAGCAGTTCTATTTCCAGTTTTTTAAGGAATCTCCACACTGTTCTCCATAGTGGCTGTACTAGTTTGCATTCCGACCAACAGTGTAAGAGGGTTCCCTTTTCTCCACACCCTCTCCAGCATTTATTGCTTGTAGACTTTTGGATCGCAGCCATTCTGACTGGCGTGAAATGGTACCTCACTGTGGTTTTGATTTGCATTTCTCTGATAATGAGTGATGTTGAGCATCTTTTCATGTGTAGTGCTTTGTTTCAATTAGCACTTTTTAAAAAGAATCTGACTTAATAAAATGTTCATGCTTGAAGGAGAAGGTATCTTGAAACACCTTCTGTAAACTTCATTTTCAGGTGGAAAAACCAAGACTGTAAGACTGTCAATGCTTTGCCCAAGGTCACTGGTAGTGCTGGAGCCCAGTGCTGAGTACAGGTCTCCTGCCTACTGACCTGGCAATCTCCCACTCTACTAGTATCGCCAGTAGTCATATTACATGCATAACTACTACCTTCTCGCCTTGCTGTGTGCATGGGTGCGCCTATTCCTGTATGAGTATAAAGAAAGCATACAAAGAAAGTAAAGTATTTGGGAATCGTATCATTATACTTTTAAAAATAAAGATTTTAACAGTATTTTTTTTGTTTGCCATGTCACATGATTTGCAGGATCTTTGTTCCCTGACCAGGGATCAAACCATTCCCTCAGCAGTGAAAGCAAGCAGTCCTAACCACTGAACCACCAGGGAATTCCCTTTAATGTATTTTTTAAACTGAGTTATTGCTTAGGATTTAGGATAAAATATTTGCAGTTTACTTCATTTCAATTATAGGCTGATATGGTCTCAACCAGCTCTTTGCTTTAGAATCCATTTTTAACATTAATTCGTTCTAAAATGTATATTAGATGTCATCAACCATAGAAAAATTTAACATTTTTACAGCTAGTTGTTTAATAATGAAATTGGGAGTGTGTAATGTGATCCATTTAGTAGGAAAATAGACTTCAGTTCAGTTCAGTCGCTCAGTCATGTCCAACTCTTTGCGACTCATTGGAAAAGGAAAATAGAATTTCTATTACTGTTTATTTTTACTTTAAAATGTTTGCAGTTCCCTCACATAGCCTATAACCTCTTTGAGGGTAAATCATGTCCTTTTTCCACAGCTGGATCCCCAGTACACAGCACAGCATTCTACATATAGCAGGTACTCAATAAATGCATTGAATGAATGAAAAACCTTAGTCTCAAGCTGGCTATGTGATATGCATCTGCAAGGTATTTGTTGTTACTATAAATAAAGTCTCTGGACCCAGAGACGACACAGGTGAATTTCAGATGATCTCTATTTATCTGGTGTTCTTTCTCATACAAGGTTGCTAGTGAATAAAAGAAAAAGTAAGCAATCATCTAATCCAACTCCCTTATTTTATAGAGGAAGAAACAGCTAGGCTCATGAAGAGGTAAGTGACTTTCCAAGGATCACAAAGCTAGCCAGCAAAAGAGCCTGCGTTATACCCTAAGGCCATTGGCTAGTCATCTTCCACAAATATATATTTTACATTTGCTTTCACATCACTGGATCAATGAATCTCAAACTTGTTCTCCTGGATCAGTAGCATAGCTATCACTTCACAGAAATGTAAATTCTTAGGCCCACCCTGGGCCTCCTAAATCAGAACCTCTGAGGGTAGGACCCAGAGCTCAGTGTTTTAACAAGCCCTTGAGGGGATTCAGATGCTCAAGTTTGAGAAGTACTTGTCTACATAATCTTAACATCTCTCCTGATAGTCTATGAAGTTCTGTGATTTAGGATTGTATTTTCCAACTTAGATGGTTTACTTACATAAAAATAAAGATACCTGTCTATTTTAAAAAGTCAATTGAGATTGGGGAAAGAAGTCTGAAGTCATGTTGCTTTCACATAACCAACTCAGGTTCCTGGCCCAATAAGTGTTCCTGGTAGTCAGTATGTGTTTGTCAAAGCCATCTTGATATATTATCTTGATTTCTTTGGTATTTCTATACGTATTACATAGGCAATATAATCTAGTGGTCAATTACATGAGTCTTGGAGTCAGATTGAACCTGGTTTTGAATCTCAACTCTGTTACTAACTAATTGTGGACCATGGATGGATTACTTAAACCTCTCTGAGCCTCACTATTTCATCTCTACAACACAGATAATTATATACCTACTCCTCAATATTGTTATAAGGATTAAATACAAAAAATGCATGCAAAGAGCTTAATATAGTGCCTTGTACATAGTAATTGCTTAGTAATGGCAGCTATTATTATTATGATGACGATTATTAGCATAATCATCATTACCATCATCATCATCATTTGTTCTCAAGTAGAATGGATTATTCATTTGGACACAGATTTGGCATAAATTTAAAACCGTTGGTATTTGTTTAGTATTCCAAGGGTTGTGGTGTCCATTAAAACTATCTGTTTTCTCTGAGTGTTATTTGAGGGTTCTCAGGCTTTTTGAAAATGAATTTGGGGCACAGGCCCAGAGAAATATTTCCTTAGGCTCCGCAGATATGATTCACACTCTAAATCTTCTAGATGAATCTGCCTAAGGTGGATTTTCCTTCCTAAATATAAAGATACATCAGAACACAAAATTATCTCTGAAATAATATTCTCACACATAGACAGTTTTAATCAGTTTGCTACCTGCCTTCACTAGCCACATAGTAGAGGAGAAAATGAAAGTTTGTGTAATAAAATCTTGGCTGCCTTGCCCCACATAGACTATATACTTCACCAAGTCCTCAGAATCAGGTTGAGAATATGTAAATCTTGCCTAATTTTCAAATTTGGGCATTGGGACAAAATACAGCACAGTAGTGACTACTCCTCCCCAGACCAAAAGATCTCTCGTAAGGTAGTCACACCCCCTTTGCCAAATGTCTCAAGAATTATAGCAGAGCCCCGTGCACCCTCCCCTTCCGGTCAGGGAGCCAGGAAAGTAGGCACACCTGGAGTGAGTTTGGGTGTCGGTGTGCCATGCAAATTCTCCTTTCAAGTCATTTTAAGAATTTCAATGCTGACAACTTTTATTAACATTCTCCATGTCTCTGTCACTGAGGAAAAAGGAGGAAATAGTCTCCCTGGTGTATTCCTCCTCCGCGAGGCCTGAGTATTTAACACCCTCTCAATTTTTGAAGTAAGCTACATTTCAGGAGATGAAACAAGGGAAACTCTTAACATCTGCCAATATGCTTCCAGTTGTTATATCAGAGGAATTGAATAGCCACAAATCCTGAAGAAAGAAAGCGAGTTTTATAATTTACTCAATTATAAGATATGAAATGCTGGCCTAAGTCTACTTTGGCAAGCAAAGTGTTGTCAACAGACACAAAGCTTTCAGGAAGAAGCACCTTAACTGCAGGAACCTTTTTGGTTATGTTTTGAAAAACATAAGCCTTCGGGCTTAGCTGAGTTCCCCAGATGCTCTAGCAAGTGTTTTGTGAATTGAAGAAAATTTAGCTTTAGGGGCAAGAGCCTGAGGAAGCATTTACAAACCAATCGTGTACACCTCTCTAAACAACCTTTAGTCCCAAGTCCATTTTCATATAAGAAGAGTTACCAGAAATTACCTATTTTTTAAAAAAATTCTTATCCTTTTGCAAGTCTACAAAAATAAAGCCTATTTAAAATTCCACACTCGTGTAGATATGGCCTTAGGGAAGACCCATTAGACACAGTGATGATTAATGCTCCCCTCGGAATCTTATTTGCTTCTTCAACTGATTGCTCATATAGAATCTTACTTACCAAGTACTTAAGTATTTAAGTGCCTTATCATTCTTGGAAATCACTACTCACTAGCCTGCCTTGGAGAGTGAGGAGAAGTGCAAGTACAGTGTTTCCTGAATAGGGGAAGCAGCCCGCTCTCTCCAGCCCTGCCCCATAATACGGTCTCCGCATCTGCCCCACCCCCACCAAAAGCCAAATTCCAGCCCTGAAATACTGATTAGAGCATGAGCTCTTGCAATTCAGGTGCCTGTCAGGCATCTAAATATTGGACACTCTGATTTGTAGAACCAGACTGTTTCAAATGGATATTAATCCTTCCCACCGAGAGGAGGGGGAAGGGACAGAACTGTGAATGAATTATCATTTCTAAATGTCTGCTAGACATCTATCTCCCTTTGGATATTCTCTGGCACAAGGAATTTAAGATGCTCCAACCCAAAATCATTATCTATACTTCCATCACCTGCAAAAAGGGCTTGGCCCCTGATTTCCCTATTTCTATCCATATCCCACTGAAGTCCTCAAGGGCATCCCTGACATCCCACTGAAGTCCTCAAGGGCATCCCTGACAGTTTCTTAACCCTCTTAAAATGCATCCCATCATTTGCCAACATTTCTTGATAACTATAATCCTCTTCAATCTCTTTCTAATTTCTTCCCCCTTTTTATTCTCATGAACATCCCCTTATTCAGGCCTCTGATGCCCCCCCATTGAACAGCCTCTCTACTGACCCCCATCCTCGAACTTCCTCTCTCTGTAATCAGTCTTCCACATCTACCATGAGAGAGAGCTTTCTAAAAACACAGGCTTGATCATGTCACTAAAAGCTTTAAATAATAAGAGAAAAGAGGTGAGAGGATAAAAGCTGAGTGGGGTTATCAGGACTTATGCTTTAGTGCTGAAAATGAATAATTATCCTGATTTTAAGTATACCCAAGTCATTTTCCTAAGAATTATAATCGTTAACAGTGAAACTCTTTTCCCTAGTGGTTGTAGGCAAGACCATTATGTGTCTATGTAATGGCCTTAACTACACTATTTGAGGAGTTTATTGTATGTAGTTTTATTTCCAGGAATTTTGTTTGACATGGTTTATTCAAACATATGCAGTGATGAATTCTGTTATTCATGCAACAAACATTTAGTGAGCACTTACCAAGTGCCAGACGCTGTGGTGTGGGCATGGGGTAGAAATATGACTATAACATAGCTTCTACCTTCATAGAACTTTATTTGACTTTCTGAAAGACAAATAAAGCCTAGACTAACTCTCCATTTTCTGTAGGATAATGTCCAAACTATTTTAGTATAAAATATAATTAAATATTTGTCAAGCATTACTCTGAACAAGAACATATACTAGACATTTTCCATGAAGTCTTCCCTGAATATCTCAGCTACCACTCACCAGTTGCCTGACCATGGATAACTTGCTTCTTGGATCTTATTTTCCTTACCCATTAAAATGGGGGAAATGATAGTATCTACTTCTCAGAGAAACTGTAAGGATGAACTATGATCCATATGTAAAATGTTAAATTCTTAGCATAGGGCCTGGGCCTTAATAACTGCTGAAGAAATTACAGCTACTATTGTTATGCTCCAGGATTTTTCTCCAGGACACTTCTCTTCTAAAATGTAGCTGTGTTTTTGTGAGACTCCATCCAGGCTAAAGTTTATTACAGACTTCCTTACTCATTAAAGTCCCCAGGAGAGCACTGGGTACTGAGGCTGGGTTAAAATGCAAAAATCGGAGACAGAAGCCTGAAGAAGGTCAACTCATACTTTACAAGTGTGTTTTGAGCCAGCCCTATCCAGCCCAGGTTCACTGGTGAAGTCCTCCTCTCCCAGAGGTCCCTAGAGGCCACCATCGTGCCCACTGAAGTCCAAGAGAAACTTTGCAGAAGCTCTCACTAGAGAGAAGATTCCCTGTAGCTTTGCATGTGAAGACGAAATTGAATGCGACACTGCAGTCTGTGACAGCCATTCTGAATTGCCATAAATGCTCCCTACCAGTGAGCCTGCAGAGTCACATTAGTATTTAAAAATCATCTGAGTGCTATGTGCTGAGTGCTATGATTACACTAAATCAACCTAATTTCTAAATCACTCAAGTAAACCCTTTTTGGATGTTACCATATAAACCTGAAAGAGTTCAATAAAAGAAAGCAAACAAGTTGGGTATCATTGAGAGGGCAGTGCCCAGCATTGTTGGCTTCAGCTCCTTTCTTTTGAGGTTGAATGTACCTCATTTCGGAGAAGGCAATGGCACCCCACTCCAGTACTCTTGCCTGGAAAATCCCATGGACAGAGGGGCCTGGTGCACTGCAGTCCATGGGGTCACTAAGAGTCGGACATGACTGAGCGACTTCACTTTCACTTTTCACTTTCATGCATTGGAGAAGGAAATGGCAACCCACTCCAGTGTCCTTGCCTGGAGAATCCCAGGGATGGGGGAGCCTGGTGGGCTGCTGTCTATGGGGTCGCACAGAGTCGGACACAATTGATGTGACTTAGCAGCAGCAGCAGCAGTACCTCATTTGCTGAAGATGAATGACCTTATTCTGCAAGGCCTGACTTTTACAAAGAATCTCTGTATTATTCATCTGTTGAGCAAGTATTTACTGAGCACTTGCTATGTTCCTGTTGCTTCTCTTGGTGCTGGGAATATGGTGGTAAGTGACAAAGTTCTAGCCCTCATAGAGCTTACCTTACAGAGCATTGAGACAGACAACTGACACATAAATAAAAATGTACTCTAGAGTGTTACAGAGAAAAAGTAATAGGAGAGCAAATCAGTCAATCCTAAAGGAAATCAACCCTGAATATTCATTGGAAGGACTGGTGCTGATGCTTAAACTGAAGCTCCAATACTTTGGCCACCTGAGGCGAAGAGCCAACTCATTGGAAAAGACCCTGATGCTGGGAAAGATTGAAGGCAGGAGGAGAAGGGGACAGCAGAGGACAAGATGGTTGGGTGGCATCACGGACTCAACAGACATGAGTTTGAGCAAACTCCTGGAGACAGCAAAGGACAGGGAAGTCTGGTGTGCTGCAGTCCATGAGGTCACAAAGAGTCAGACATGACTGAGTGATTGAACAACAACAAAGGAGGGTGTAGAGAGCCAGGGCAGAATTAGGACTGAAGTTATCTTAAGACACGTTCACGTCATCTCTGAGAAGATGACATTGTAACATGTAGCTGAAGGAAAAGAATAGACCAAACCACCATGTTACCTAGGAAATAAGTATGCTAACCAAGCGGAATAACAATGACAAAGGCAATGAGGCAGAAAAAAGCTTCAGGGTGTTCAAGGACCAACCCATAGCAGAAAGAGTTGGGGAATGAATGGTGAAATGATGTAGAGAGGTAGCCACAGGTCAGATAAGTCAGGACCTTAGAGATCAGGGTAAGTACTTCAGGTTTTATTCTGAGAGTAACAGGGTGTAACAGGGAGCCAGCTTTCCAGGTGGCTCAGTGGTAAAGAATCTATCTGCCAAGGCAGGAGATGCAGGTTTGATCCCTGGGTGGGGAAGAGCCCCTGAAGGAGGAAATGGCAACCCACTCCAGTATTCTTGCCTGGGAAATCCCATGGACAGAGGAGCCTGGCAGGCTATAGTCCATGGAGTTGGAAAGAGTCAGACATAACTTAGCAACTGAGCATGGATGCAATGGGGACTTATGGGTGGATTTTTAGCAGTGACAGCACCTGATTTTCATTTTTTTATTGAAATGGAATTTTTAATTATTTTTAATTGTGCTAAAATTCATATAAAATATTTATCACTGCAAACATTTTTTAAGTGTACAAGTCCGGTGACATTAATTTTATTCATATTGTTGTCAACCAACACCACCATGCATCTCCAGGACCTTTTCATCATCCCAAACTGAAACTCTGTACCCATTAAACAACAACCCCCCACCCTCCTGTTTCCCCAGCCCCTGGCAACTACCATTCTACTTGCTGTCTCTATGAATTTTCTGCTCTAAGTGCCTTATGTAAGGGGAATCACACAGTATGTCTTTTTCATTCATATTGCAGGTTATGGCAGAAATCTCTTCTTTTTAAGAATGAATAATATTCCATTTTATGGATATACCATACTTTGTTTACCCATTCATCCATCCGTGGATAATTGGTTGTTTTCACCCCTTGGCTATTATGAATAATGCTTCTATGAGTGTAGGTATTCAATGGTTTTCATTTTAAAAGAGTCACCCTAACTGCTGTCTTGAGATTAGACAGAAGATGTCAGACTAGAAGCTGAGGACCAGTTAAGGGGCTAGATGAGTGATGGATGTGACCGACAATGGTAGTGGAGGAGGAAGTGAGAAGTCATAAAACTCTGATCAGATCTCAAACATCATGCTGGCAATCTGGGCTGTAGCAGTGGGCATTTTTCTGTGCATAATTTCTTTGAAGGCTAGCATATGACATAATGAGATTTATTTCTTTCAATTTCCTATGGGCAGTCTGAAAATGATCTCATCATTGCTGTGGTTGTTGTTCAGTCTCTAAGTTGTGTCCGATTCTTTTTGAGCCCCTGGACTACAACACAACCTGTCCTTCACTAAATCCCAGATTTTGCACAAATTCATGTCCCTTGAATCATTGATGCTGTCTAACCATCATCCTCTGCTGGCCCCTTCTCCTTTGGCCTTTAATCTTTCCCAGCATCAGGGACTTTTCCAATGAATCAGCTCTTCACATCAGGTGGACAAAGTATTGGAGCTTCAGCTTCAGCATCAGTCCTTCCAACGAATATTCAGGGTTGATTTCCTTTAGGATAGACTGGTTTGATTTCCTTGCATCCCTTGAGTCCAAGAGACTCTTGAGAGTCTTCTCCAGCACCACAATTCAAAAGCATCAATACTTCGGTTCTCAGCCTTCTTTATGGTCTAGCTCTCACATCCATACATGACTACTGGAAAAATCATAGCTTTGACTATACGGACCTTTGTAGGCAAAGCGATGTCTCTGCTTTTTAATACACTGTCTATCATAGCTTTCCTTCCCGGGAGCAAGGATCTTTTAATTTCATGACTGCAGTCACCATGCACAGTGGTTTTGGAGCTCAAAAAAATAAAATCTGTCACTGTTTCCAGTTTTTCCCCTTCCATTTGCCATGAAGTGATGGGACCAGATGCCATGATCTTAGTTTTTTGAATGTTGAGTTTTAGCCAGCTTTCTCACTCCCCTCTTTCACTCTCATCAAGAGGCTTCTTAGTTCCTCTTTGCTTTCTGTCATTAGAGTGGTATCATCTGCATATCTGAGATTGCTGGTATTTCTCCCAGCAATCTTGATTCCAGCTTGTGCTTCATTCAGCCTGGCATTTTGCATGATTTACTCTACATATAAGTTAAATAAACACAGTGACAATATACAGCCTTGTCATACTCCTTTCCCAATTTGGAACCGGTCCATTGTTCCATGCCCAGTTCTGTTGCTTCTTAACCTGCATACAGGTGTCTCATGAGACAGGTAAGGTGGTCTGGTATTCCCAACTCTTTAAGAATTTTCCATAGCTTTTTGTGATCCACGCAGTCAAAAGATTTAGTGTAATCAATGAAGCAGATGTAGATGTTTCTCTGGAATTCCCTTGCTTTCTCTATTATCCAATGAATGTTGGCAGTTTGATCTCTGGTTCCTCTGCCTTTTCTAAATCCAGTTTATGTATCTGGAAGTTCTTGGTTTACATACTGCTGAAGCCTAGACTAAAGGATTTTGAACATAACCTTGAGAGCATATGAAATGAGCACAATTGTACGGTAGTTTTAACATTCTTTGGTATTGCCCTTCTTTGGGATTGGAATGAAAACTGACCTTTTCCAGTCCTGTGACCACTGCTGAGTTTTCCAAATTAGCTGACATATTGAGTGCAGCACTTTCACAGGATCATCATTTAGGATTTGAAATAGTTCAGCTGGAATTCCATCACCACCACTAGCTTTGTTTGTAGTGATGCTTTCTAAGGTCCACTTGACTTCACACTCCAGGATGTCTGGCTCTAGGTGAGTGACCACACCATTGTGGTTATCCGGGTCATTATGACTTTTTTTGTATAGTTCTTCTGTGTATTTTTGCCACCTCTTCCTAATCTCTTCTGCTTCTGTTAGGTCTTACTGTTTCTGTCCTTTATCATGCCCATCCTTGCATGAAACTTTCCCTTGGTATCTCCAGTTTTCTTGATCTCTAGTCTTCCCCATTCTGTTGTTTTCCTCTATTTATTTGCAGTGTTCATTGAAAAAGACCTTCTTCTCTCTCCTTATTTTCTCTGGAATTCTGAGTTCAGTTGGAAACATCTTTCCCTTTCTCCTTTGCCTTTGGCTTCTCTTCTTTCCTTAACTATTTGTAAAGCCTCCTCAGATAACTACTTTCCCTTCTTGCAAGAATCTTTTTCTTTGGGATAGTTTTGGTCATTGCCTTCTGTACAATGTTACAAACCTCCATCCATAGTTCTTCAGGCACTCTGTCTACCAGATCTAACCCCTTGTATCTATTCATCACCTCCACTGTATAATCAAAAGGGATTTGATTTATGTCATACCTGAAATGGCCTAGTGGTTTTCCCTACTTTCTTCAATTTAAGTCTGAATTTTGCAATAAGGAGCTCAAGATCTGAGCCACAGTCAGCTCCAGGTCTTGTTTTTGCTGACTGTATGGAGCTTCTCCATCTTCGGCTGCAAAGAATATAATCAATCTGATTTCAGTATTGACCATTTGGCGATGTCCATATGTAGAGTCTTCCCTTGTGTTGTTGGAAATGGGCGTTTGCTATGACCAGTGAGTTCTCTTGACAAAACTCTGTTAGCATTTACCCTGCTTCATTTTGTACTCCAAAGCCAAACTTGTCTGTTACTCCAGGTATCTCTTGACTTCCTACTTTTGCATTCCAATCCCCTATGATGAAAAGGACATCTTTTTTTGGTGTTAGTTCTAGAAGTTCTAGACTGGTCTTCATAGAACTGGTCAACTTCAGCTTTTTCAGCATTAATGGCTGGAGCATAGACCTCGATTACTGTGTTGGAAACGAACCAAGACATTCTGTCGTTTTTGAGATTGCACCCAAGTACTGCATTTAAGACTCTTCTGTTGACTATGAGGGTAACTCCATTTCTTCTAAGGGTTTCTTGTCCACAATAGTATAGATATGATGGTCATCTGAATTAAATTTGCCCGTTATCGTCCATTTTAGTTCACTGATTCCTAAGATATCGATGTTCACTCTTGCCATCGCCTGCTTGACCACATCCAATTTACCCTGAATCATGGACCTAACATTCCAAAAATAATACTTCTAGAGAAATCTGGTTGTTCATCTAAAGTGAGACTGACAAAAGTGTTAGAAAATCTAAAGTCATATCTCAGCCAGCTAGAAGCCTGGTGAATTTCTCAGGGTGCCAGAAAAACTGAACAAAACACCAAAATTGTCCTATTTTAAACATTTTGAGGGAAAGCTACCCAGATATATTATACTTTTGTCTGATTTCTTGAAGACGGGACACTGAGAATACTTTAGACTTTTCTGGATAACTTGGTATCACAATTCTCAAAGAGCAACTTTAGTACTGACACAGGCACATTATAAACAATGTCTTTAAGGCTACTGAAGTGAGCAGGGCCACTTTTCCCCACACAATATGGTCTCATAATTCTATAATTTTGATATTCTTGTACTTTCTTACTATTTTCTGTCCTCCTTGTTAATGTGACTGGTAGTACCGCTCTTCTTCCTCTTGCTAATTTTCTTCCCTTGTTACAAGCTTACAGAATGAAGACATACAAACATGCTTACATCTTGGGCAAAAGAAAAGAAAACTGTTACAGAATGAGGGACTCTTCATTGTCCAGCTTTGTGGTCATTGTTTTGGCCCCACAGAGGCCTCTTTGGTTTTCTTCCTAGTTTTCACAGATGTTCAGGGCAAACAACTTTGTCATATGGCTGCACTCTACTCAGTTGAGATATTAAGCCACTGATAACTCGCAAGAAAGACCCAACTGGGCCTTGTATGTGGATCCCAGGACAGAGAAGCCACAGAAAGAGAAATCTCCCCATCTCATGTATTCTGGTCATAGCCATACTTTAAAAAGATGTGGGTTTCTTTAAGCATCAACTGTTTGGCATCTGTTTTAGGGATATGCATAAGCACATTTTCAATGACAAAAGTAGTATGTTATTTTCTTTCTTTTCTTGCCAAAAAAAAAGGAATTGGAAATATAAACTATTTGGATGGGATCACATTGAAGCTAGAAGTATATGTGAAAATTACAGAATTTTAGAGCAAGAAGGGACACAGAGAGTTGAGAGAAACAGGAAGACAGACAGACATGTCCATGACTCTAGATAACATCTTCATTATTACAGCTTACATAGGATTGTGTAATTGTTAAGAACTGCCTCTAAGCTAATAAATGATAGCAACTAGCTTATACTGAATACTTGCCACTTGCTTTGCACTGTGCTAAGTACTTTAAATAGTACTAATTTATTAATAACTATTGATTAACTCTATGAAGTAAATACTGTTATTATCAGCATTTTACAGAGGGAAAACTGAGAGTTGGGAACGCTAGAGCTGTTACTCAAACCTGTTTGCCTAACCCTAACCCTAATTCAGGTTTGCCTGAGGCCAAAGCTAGTGCCTCTAACCACTATACCATACTGTATGTATCAACAAAAGAATCAGAAACCCTGGGTCTTCGCTAAGAGCCCATAAGACTAGAGCTGAACAGAGCCAATAGGGTGACCCTGTATATCCCAGAGGTCGCCAAGGGAAGCTGATTTCTGCAAGAATACAAAGCCTCATAGAAGCCAATAGAGGGCTTAGCATAGACACTGCTACTGCTGCTACTGCTGCTAAGTCGCTTCAGTCATGTCCGACTCTGTGCGACCCCATAGACGGAAGCCCACCAGGCTCCCCCTGGGATTCTCCAGGCAAGAACACTGGAGTGGGTTGCCATTTCCTTCTCCAATGCATGAAAGCGAAAAGTGAAAGGGAAGTCGCTCAGTCGTGTCCGACTCTTAGCGACCCCATGGACTGCAGCCTACCAGGCTCCTCCGTCCATGGGATTTTCCAGGCAGGAGTACTGGAGTGGGGTGCCACTGCCTTCTCCACAGACACTGCTACTAGCTAAGCCCTAAAAGAGCTAAGAGAAAGTGGAACACTGGAGGAAAAAGAACAAGAAATCATGATGTTCAGAGAATAGTTAATGGACCTAGGACACTGACTGTTATACTCAGAAAGGAAACTACAAAAATCTGCCAAGTGCTTTAGCACACTAGTCTACAATCAGAAGGCTACAGCCACCCACCCCTAGGTCATCTAACAGAGTATGAAGACCCTCAGATAGGGTATCATTTCAACAAGTGCTTTTCACAGAGAAATAAGTTTATTGTCTCTCTCTTCCTCCTACCAGAATGTAAGCTCCTTAAACACAGTAACCATGTATGTATAAGAATGTATTCCCAGTACTTAAACAGTGCCTGGCACATAGAAGGTGCTCAGTAAATAGCACCTGAGTTCAACTGATTGAACTCAGACATGCAAGAATGAATGAATGACAGAGTTCAGTTTGCTGCCTTGAGCAGCAACCCAGATGTCTTCAAGTTCCCCAGTCCTGAAACACACAAACAAGAGTGAGCTCCATGCCACTCTATGGCAGCCATTAATGCTCTTCCCCAGATATATCCAACGCACTGCTTTCCAGGCAGAGTGTTAGGATTGTAATTACTCCCTCCTTTTGAAGTGAGGCATGGCCTCTGATTCACTTTAGCCAATGACATGCAACCAGAAGCTTTAAGAACCTTTCCATGCCTCTGCAATCATGGAAGCATGAAAATGGAGCCTCCCTCAACTTTGGATCCTGAGTAAGGACTAGACAGAAAAGAGCCAGTCAACACACAATGGATATATAATATATGGTATGAACAAGAAATCAGACTTCGTTGTTTTCAGCCACTGAAATTTGGGGGATTGTTATTTCAGCATAACACAGTCTTACCTGACTAGGTACTGACCATCATTTAATTTGCAGAAAAGCTAATCTTTATATTAGGTTCCTTATGCCAAGAATTCCTGGCAGTCATTGAAGAATGCCTACAGTTCATAAATCTATTCTGGTTGTCATTTGTCACCTCGGTATTTACACTACTGTTTCGGGTTTCTCTGTTGGTCAGCTCTTACCTCCCTGCAAGCAAGCTGCTGCTATTTCGTCCAAACCATGTCAAAGCAAGTGACAACAGAATTGAAGATTGCTGTGGAATTTAACAAGGCTTCCCTGGTAACTCAGACAGTAGAGAATCTGCCTGCAATGCAGGAAACCCAGGTTCAGTCCCTCAGTCAGGAAGATCCCCTGGAGAAGGGAATGGATACCCTACCCAAGAATACTCCAGTATTCTTGCCTGGAGAATTCCATGAACAGAAAAGCCTGTCAGGCTACAGTCCATGGCGTTGCAGAGTCGAACATGACTGAGTGACTACCACTTTCACTGTCATGGAGTTTAACAAAATTTTACTGAAGGCTTTAGAATAACAGAAGGTGCTATGGCCTAAATGTCCATTTCCCCGCAAAACTATATGCTGAAGTCTTAACTCCCAAAGATGCTGGCATTAGACCATGGGGCCTTTGGGAGGTACTCAAGTCATGAGTGGTACTGTTATCAATGGGATTTGTGATCTTATAGAAGAGGCTCCAGAGAAATCCCTAGGCCCTTACACTATTTGAGGACACAGTGAGAAGATGCAGCTATGAACAAAGAAAAGGGCCCTCGCCAAACTTCAACTGTGTTGGCACCCTGATCCTGGACTTTCAGTGCCTACAACTGTGAGAAATCAATTTGTGTTGTTTATAAACTACCCAGTCAGTGATATTTTGTTACAGCAGCCCAAATTGATTAAGACAGAGAAGAACTACCATGTAGAGAAAATCATAAATGTGGTTATTCATTATTACATTTCCTAGGCTTTACAACATCACTATGAACAAAGCTAGTGGGGGTGATGGAATTCCAGTTGAGATCTTTCAAATCCTAAAAGATGATGCTGTGAAAGCGCAGCACTCAATATGCCAGCAAATTTGGAAAACTCAGCAGTGGCCACAGGATTGAAAATGGTCAGTTTTCATTCCAATCCCAAAGAAAGGCAATGCCAAAGAATGCTCAAACTACCGCACAATTGCACTCATCTCACACGCTAGTAAAGTAATGCTCAAAATTCTCCAAGCAAGGCTTCAACAGTATGTGAACCCTGAACTTCCAGATATTCAACCCAGATTAGAAAAGGCAGAGGAACCAGAGATCAAATTGCCAACATCTGCTGGATCACAGAAAAGGCAAAAGAGTTCCAGAAAAACATCTATTTCTGCTTTATTGACTATGCCAAAGCCTTTGACTGTGTGGATCACAACAAACTGCGGAAAATTCTTCAAGATGTGGGAATGCCAGGCCACCTTACCTGCCTCCTGAGAAATCTGATGCAGGTCAGGAAGCAACAGTTAGAACTGGACATGGAACAACAGACTGGTCCCAAATTTGGAAAGGAGGATGTCAAGGCTGTATATTGTCACCCTGCTTGTTTAACTTATATGCAGAGTACATCATGTGAGATGCAGGGCTGGATAAAGCACAAGCTGGAATCAAGATTGCCAGGAGAAATATCAGTAACTTCAGGTATGCAGGTGACACCACCCTTATGGCAGAAAGTGAAGAGGAACTAAAAAGCCTCTTGATGAAAGTGAAAGAGGAGAGTGAAAAAGTTGGCTTAAAGCTCAACATTCAGAAAACTAAGATCATGGCATCTGGTCCCATCACTTCATGGCAAATAGATGGGAAAACAATGGAAATAGTGAGAGACTATTTTTTGGGGCTCCAAAATCACTGCAGATGGTGACTGCAGCCATGAAATTAAAAGACACTTGCTCCTTGGAAGAAAAACTATGACAAACCTAGACAGCATATTAAAAAGCAGAGACTTTATTTTGCCAACAAGGTCTTTCTCATCAAAGCTATTGTTTTCCCAGTGGTCATGTATGGATGTGAGAGGTGGACTATAAAGAAAGCTGATCACGGAAGAACTGATGATTTTGAACTATGGTGTTGGACTCTTGAGAGTCCTTTGGATAGCAAGGAGATCCAACCAATCCATCCTAAAAGAAATCAGTCCTGAATATTCATTGGAAGGACGGATGCTGACGCTGAAGCTCCAATACTTTGGCCACCTGATGCAAAGAACTAACTCATTGGAAAAGACCCTGATGCTGGGAAAGATTGAAGGCAGGAGGAGAAGGGGACAACAGAGGATGAAATGGTTGAATGGCATCACCGACTCAATGGACATGGGTTTGAGCAAGCTCCAGGAGCGGGTGATGGACAGGGAAGCTGGCATGCTGCAGTCCATGGGGTTGCAAAGAGTTGGACACCGAGTGACTGAACTGAGCTGAGGTTTTATAGGTTAGGTCTATTTACAAGTGCTCCTCCCATTGGCTGACACTTTCCTTACTCCTGTCATCTACTGCCATGTCAAAGGGCTAGCTAGCCTAGCTCCCAATGAGGAGAGTATCTTCAACCTTGTCCACACCATCCAGATATCACTCCTGACCTTCATTTTCAAGGCCTAAAGAATGAAGGAAAGATCTCCTTGCTTCCAGTGGAAATCACTGTAATCTCATCAGAGATGCTACTCTGCCCTCCCATGAAATCCACCGTGTACATCTACAGGGCAGTTTAGCTCTTCATTTTCACAAACTATTCATCCTAGATCTAAATCTGAGCTAGAGCTTTACAAAACCAAAAGTCCATTAAAGTGATTTTCCCAAAAGGAGAGAATATTATTTTACCAGCAATAAATTCTCAGAGCAAAAGTAGGAAGTTGTTGGCAGCTTTAAAGAGCAGCTCGTCCCTACTTCAGGTTGTGTGTGTACACGTGTGCTCAGTCGCTTCAATTGTATCTGACTCTTTGCAACCCCATGGACCATGCAACCATTCTTGCTGGGATTTCCCCAGCAAGAATACTGGAGTGGGTTGCCATGCCCTCCTCCAGGGGATCTTCCTGACCCAGGGATTGAACCTATGTCTCCTGTGTCTCCTACATTGCAGGCGGATTATTTACCACTGAGTCACCAGGGAAGCCCTACTTCTGGTTAGTTTAGCTTTTTTTGTTTTATTGATTTATTTTTGATGGAGTCTACTTTTCTCTCTATATAAAGTTCTAGAGTTCTGTTCCATGTAGTATTATACCTGATCACATAATGCCCTATATACTAATGATCTGTTCCACCAGTTTTGTCTAATGGCCTCAGCTTTAGTGTAGGATCTACAGGAAGGGTAACTATATCTGCTACTACTTTATTAAGACAGGCAGATTCACATAGGGATTAAGAGTTTGGACTCTGGAGCCAGACCTCCTATCACAGAGTAAACGCTAAGTGTGCCTTTTACTGTAATGCCTTTGGGATGACCTGCTGACATGTCTGGTTCCCTTTCTGGAGAACTGGGACTGACTGGATGGACTACAAGGACTCATTATCTTTAATAGCCAGATGCAGAACTAGTTCAAGGGCTGAGTGCCAATCTAAATTGAGGAGGAAAGCTAAGATCATTATCAAAGGTATATATCTGAGAAGTGAGGCTATAGAGATCAAGAGCAGGAAAGCAGAATCCAAGACAAGTTTGGGAATTCGACCCTGGACAAGACCAGGGAGCTGGTGCTTGTTACTAAGGCGTGATGTGGGAAGGATAGGGCCAAGCTGACCTCTCTGCACTCTCTACAAGTCCTTACATGAGTTATTTTCCTTCACGCAAATGACACCACCCTTATGGCAGAAAGTGAAGAAGAACTAAAGAGCATCTTGATGAAAGTGAAAGAGGAGAGTGGAAAAAGTTGGCTTAAAGCTCAACATTCAGAAAACGAAGATCATGGCATCTGGTCCCATCACTTCATGAGAAGCAGATGGGGAAACAGTGGAAACAGTGTCAGACTTTATTTTGGGGGGCTTCAAAATCACTGCAGATGGTGGCTGCAGCCATGAAATTAAAAGATGCTTACTCCTTGGAAGGAAAGTTATGACCAACCTAGATAGCATATTAAAAAGCAGAGACATTACTTTGCCAACAAAGGTCTGTCTAGTCAAGGCTATGGTTTTTCCAGTAGTTACATATGGATATGAGAGTTGGACTATAAAGAAAGCTGAGCACCGAAGAATTGATGCTTTTGAACTGAAATGTGTGTTGGAGAAGACTCTTGAAAGAGTCCCTTGGACTGCAAGGAGATCCAACCAGTCCATCCTAAAAGAGATCAGTCCTGGGTGTTCATTGAAAGGACTGATGTTGAAGCTGAAACTCCAATACTTTGGCCACCTGATGCAAAGAGCTGACTCATTTGAAAAGACCCTGATGCTGCGAAAGATTGAGGGCAGGAGGAGAAGGGGATGACAGAGGATGAGATGGTTGAATGGCATCACCAACTCAATGGACATGAGTTTGAGTAAACTCCAGAAGCTGGTGATAGACAGGGAGGCCTGGCATGCTGCAGTTCATGGGGTCGCAAAGAGTCAGACACGACTAAGTGACTGAACTAAACTGAAGCATCAGAAAGCTCCATCAACAAAGACATATTATTCCCATAAATCAGCATTTTCCAAAGAATGCTCTGGATAAAACATAGGTTTTTGAGGAAGTCCCTAGGCATATTGTGAAACCAGTTTGAGAATTGTAGCATTCAACAAAGTTTGAAACGTGTTTCCTTATTTTGGGGCCTCTCAAAGTATGTTAATCTGCAGTATGACTCACCAGGATGGAGCTAGACTATGCAGCATTACCCTGTGTATACTTGAGAAGGGAACCTTCTTTTAAGGTTCCCTCCCTGCCATAGCTCATTATATCTACAGAGCACTTCAGGCTTATTATCACAAAAGAGGCCATGTGAGTTCAACACATTTTTGCGTTGCAGTTGGATGTATCTAGTCACATGACTAGGCAGGGAACATCAAACCAGGGACAGTAGAAGCTGCAAAGGTTTGCTTCCAACCAAGTGGTTGACAGAGTGCAAGTGGCAGAAATCAACTATGTTCTCTTGGGGTTCGGAAGAGCCATGGAAGGGGAGGCTATGAATCAGATACGAGAGACTCCTTCAGTGGAAGGAGAGGAGAGCATTACCTGGAGGATC
Source organism: Bos indicus x Bos taurus (assembly GCF_003369695.1). Classification (NCBI taxonomy): domain Eukaryota; kingdom Metazoa; phylum Chordata; class Mammalia; order Artiodactyla; family Bovidae; genus Bos; species Bos indicus x Bos taurus. The sequence goes on from NC_040105.1 coordinate 124,564,227, forward strand.
AGCTATTTCTGGTATGCTGCATGGTGCTAAGCATGGAACTATATACTTCACATACAATATTTCATTGAACTCTCCCAACTACCTCACAAAGTCAGTCTCATGATTCTACTTTGTAGATTAAGAAACTGAAGTTTGGGACTTCCCTGGTGGTCCAGTGGCTAAGAATCCATGCTCCCAAAGCAGGGGTTGTGGGTTTGATCCCTGGTCAGGGAACTAGATCCCACATGCCACCATTAAAAGATTCTTCATGCCACAACAAAGATCCCACAGGCTGAATCTAAGACTCCATGCAGCCAAGTAAATAAATAAAATTTTTTTTTTAAAAAAAGAAGAGAGGTATAAATTGCCTAAGGTTACCCAGTTTATTAGTTTGCAGGGCTGGGATCCAGCTTAGGTGGGTCTGACTCTAACATCTATAGTCTTTGCTCTTTCCACCAAACCATGCGGCCTCAACAGACCTATGCTCAGGGCTTTCTCGCCCCTGCCTTAGGGGTATACACTCTAAAAGTAAGGGAGGAAAATGCCAGCAAATAACTCAAATAGAGTAATGCTGGAGGCCTATTCAAGACACAGTGGCACATGAAGGGAAGAAGGTGTTCTCATCAAGTCAGCTTGGGTTGTGGGATGGAAGGTTGGCCAGGGAGGTGTTCAAAGAGGACCAACCCCTTGAGCTGAGTCCTGATAAAAATCACTGAGGGTACAAGGGTAGGTAGTTGAGGGGTATGGGGTTCATTCCTAACACAGGAAGTAGTGTCCATATGGAAACTGTCATAAAAACTTTTCGCATGAAAAAACAAACTTTTCCTCAAGCAAAAAGTCTATATTTCCATGGCTGATAGTTCCGTTTAGAAGTTCAGAGACCTGACCACCAAAGGAAAATACAACAGAGCCAAAGGAAAAAACCAAAAGCATTGCTAATCTGCCATCTGCACCAATGATGTAGGAAAATAAACGAGAGCTAAGCAAAACAAAACAACAAAAACGCTTTAAACAAAAAAGTCATCTTCTAAGACAGGAAGAAAGCTCTGTCCCCCAAAGCCATGGCCATGTTTTCCGTGTTTATGCTGTGGTGTGACCGAGGCCTCACAGTCCTGGTGGGGGCCTGTCCCTTTTTATGCTACATGGCTTAATCTGTCTCCATCACTTCCCAGAGTCAGACAGGAATCAGCTTAAAATGCCAAGGCTTGACTTCAGCTGTGTGGGCGCCTGCCTTCCAAGCCACAACATCTGAATGCAGCCTCCTCCCAGTCAAGGAAACAGTCGGTAAGGAAATACCATAGTTAGGCTCTTTGCAACTTGCTAGAAGTGTGAGGTGGCGCTTCATTTCCTGATCGCTCAGGTGGAAATTGTAAAAACAATTAAGACCAATGACTAATCACCGAATCAAAGCAGGTTGCCCAACTCATTTGCAATTGTGTGCTCAGTCCTGTGTGCCAACAAAGAAAGACTTGGGGAGTTTATTATTTAAACCAATTAAAAGCTCTAGGCAAAGCAAGTAGTCAATTTGTGGCCACGTGGTGGGAAAACATAGTTTGAAGAGCCTGAGGAATTTCGTGAGCAGAGCCATATGGCCAAAATCGGAATGAAGCACCCAGGATTGCTGGGAAAGTCGGCACTGCAAGCAATTTCAGAATAAAAAGCTTCACCTAGCAAGAGCAGACTTGTGCTCTGTGCTCGCTTCTACCCCCACCTCCCCCCTAACTCCACCTCCCCCATATTCTAGTCTGCCTGCAAGGCTGGTAGTTCTAACCAACAGTAAAAGCAAAACGAACAGACTAAAATCCAAACTCTGACTGTTCAGCAAGAGACATTGCTAAATTTCCTGTCCACCATTTGCACTTTTATGTATTTTAAGGCTACCTAGAGAGTTCTTAAAGGCCCAGATGATGAAAATCGGCCGCCCTTCTTCCCAAATGAGGTGCACAGTCCATCTGGAGAGGGCACTCACACTTTTGTATGAAGCTGTAGGCCGTAAAACGGAAAGTAAAGAATTAAAAACTGAAGCCATTTGGTAGCAGTTATAAAAAAAAAAAAAAAGGCTGAGGGAAGTAGAAGGTGGTGTGGTAGGGGCAGTTACTTCAACAAATTAGATTTACAGAATGGATGTCATGGAGTAAGCCTTTACTGAAAGTTCCTTTTCATGTCCCCATGAGATATTTTCTGCTTACATTTTTTTTTTCTGACCTACAAGTCCCTTTGTGGCTAACCACTCCCCTCCCCTTGCATTTTCCTGGAAAGTCTAATAATTCTTATGCTCCCAATGGAGCTCACTTCTTAAGGTCCTGGTTCCTTTCTCCTTCAAGTTCCCTCCAAAACAAGCATTCTCAGACACTCCTGATTACAGAAGGAGGAAGAACAATTGTACCGGAACCAACTGGAAAAATTTGACAGCTAAGTCAGCTAGCTGCAGCTGTCCTGTACCATGTTGTATATTATAACTAATGCACTAAGATTAAATAATTTTTGTACATCAATAAACAACGTGGTTCATGGTATGCAGACAAGTAAATTCAGTAACAAAGAATAACAGCTGTAATGTCATTCCTTTCCAAAAGTCTAGCACTGTCAATATTTCTAAAATTAATATGGCACACCTGTTAGTGTGTTGTGGGGTCGTGAAGATTACAGCTCCAACTTTCTGTTACTTGGAGGATGGCAGCAGGAAAAGGGTAGAGGGGCTGCTAGGCTCTCAACCTGAGCTTAGCCCAAACCGTTATCATTTGCTGTGGTCATCCAAGACCACCTCATTTTATTCCAACAAGTTGGTAGCAGCAGAACCAGCTGGCATCACAGATTAAAAGTTCTGGTCCCTGCATTTTGAAGTCAGAGGCCTATAAAGAGTGAGGATGAAAAAGCAGAAAACTGTAGAACCTAGATTTCCATGCCTGACCCTGAGGCTGCTGCTGCTGCTGCTAAGTCGCTTCAGTCGTGTCCGACTCTGTGCAACCCTATAGACGGCAGCTCACCAGGCTCCACCGTCCCTGGGATTCTCCAGGCAAGAACACTGGAGTGGGTTGCCATTTCCTTCTCCAATGCATGAAAGTGAAGTCACTCAGTCATGTCCGACTCTTCGTGACCCCATGGACTGCAGTCTACCAGGCTCCTCTGTCCGTGGGATTTTCCAGGCAAGAGTACTGGAGTGGGGTGCCATCGCCATCTCCGCCTGACCCTGCTACTGGGAGCTAAAAAGTTCTCAGAAAGTCACATAGCCCCATGGTCCTGCTTAACTATCCAAAGCCTCTTCTTTCCTAAACTGTCAGTCATGGAAGAGACCCGAGTGATCATCTGGTAAGTGCTGAAAGCATATCCCCACTTCTAAATCAGCGGGAATGGGAACAGCATGTCACAGAGACAAACTGAACTGCTTTGAGTAGTGGATTTCAAAAGAGGTGATTGAGGAGTTTCAAAGCTCTTTCTTTTAGAAGCAATGTGGCCCGTTTGCAGACACCCCTGAAGTCCAATCTGTGCATATTTGGGATGGCCCTCCATATGTGTGAGAGCACTAGAAACTCTGCCTAATTTACAAAACAGAATGACAGCCATGTCACCTGCCTGGCAGTCAAGTGTGATAGGCGTTACAGCTGCTAAACAAGACGTAGTTCTTTGCTAGAAGAAGAAACATGCACAACTGAGACACGCAGAACTAGTCCTTTGTAGTTAGGCGTGGCCATGTGAGTTGATTTGGCCAACAATGTGACAGTGAAAGTGCCTGTGTTAATTCTGGGTAGAAGCATTTAATTGCTTCCATTTAAGAGCTTCCAGAGCCCTCTTGCCCTGGCCTGCTAATCACTGAAGCAAGGTGTTGAGATGTATTCATGAGATGCTATGGAGTGACTCCACAGAGCAAGCCTGACCCAAACTCACCCACTGTTCAACTCAGATCAACACTCACATAGGGTACCATTTATCCCGATTTTACAAATGAACAAACTCAAGTTCTTCCAACTTAAGTGATTTACCTACAGCACATAGTTAGCTCTTGGCAAAGCCAAGATTCTAATCTAGATTTTCGTGGCTCAAAAGGCACACTTTTTTTTTTTCTCCATATGGATCTATTAAGTGGTTGCTGGGCCATTTGTACCCTCTCCCACTTGGGTGCCAATAGAGGCAAAAGGGTGAGACATCTGGAACCAATGAAGTTCAGAGATCGCACCAAAGGGAAATACCAAAGCAGTGGCAATAAGCTAAAGAAAAATTCTCTCAGCACTGGAGAGGCCACACAGCTACCACAGTTTGCAATAAGAAGAAACAGCCCAACTACTACTACCACTTAGGGAACCATTTGAGTATTTCTCTGGTAATCCCTTACCCTCACCTGCTTCACTAAACTCCAAAGATGGGAAAAAACTGTGACCAAGATCACTTTTCTTAAGGCACTTTCAGATTATTCTGCTTTATGTCTGCTGATGACTGAGCCAGACCAAACCATATTTTCTGCCATGATGATGATGAAAAGTCAATATTGCATGAACTCCCCACGTGCCTGAGCTGGGATTTAACATGGCAAAATTGATGTGTGAACCAGTGTTGCTATTTAATGTGGTTTCTATCAAAGTGTTCATAAAACCTGGGGCTGCAGCTGGCCCCCATTAGGTAGTTTCTTGGTGAAAGTTTTCCAAGGAAAACTTTTTTAACAACTTCATAAAGTCAGGTACAAAAGGGCAGTACAATGACTGGCTGAGAGACATGGGATTTTTTATCATTTGATTGGATGTTAAATGCGGATTTGTTCGGTCCATTTCTGGAAGAAAACCTGAAAGACATCAAAGGCTACATTTTGAGTCTTGCATGATTTTATATATTCATCCATTCATTTGTTCAACATTTATTTAGTACCTACTATATGCTAGGGACTGAGTCAAATGTTGGAAGGAACAGAAAGATGAATAACATTCGGGGTCCCAGGGATGTGAAGGAGAAGACAGAATACAACTGTAATTTAAGGCAGTCTGAGGCAAAGGTTGGAATTTGTAAAGCTATTTGGAAAAGTGCCTGGTGCCAAGTAAATGCTAAGAAAATGTATGCCTAGTCTACATGTACAGTTCAGCTCAGTCATGTCTGACTCTCTGCAACCCCGTGAATCGCAGCACGCCAGGCCTCCCTGTCCATCACCAACTCCCAGAGTTCACTCAAACTCATGTCCATCAAGTTGGTGATGCCATCCAGCCATTTCATCCTCCATCGACTCCTTCTCCTCCTGCCCCCAATCCCTCCCAGCATCAGGGTCTTTTCCAATGAGTCAACTCTTCGCATGAGGTGGCCAAAGTATTGGAGTTTCAGCCTTAGCATCAGTCCTTCCAATGAACACCCAGGACTGATCTCCTTTAGGATGGACTGGTTGGATCTCCTTGCAGTCCAAGGGACTCTCAAGAGTCTTCTCCAACACCACAGTTCAAAAGCATCAGTTCTTCGGTGCTCAGCTTTCTTCACAGTTCAACTCTCACATCCATACATGACTACTGGAAAAACCATAGCCTTGACTAGACGGACCTTTGTTGGCAAAGTAATGTCTCTGCTTTTTATTTTTTTTCTGCTTTTTAATATGCTATCTAGATTGGTCATAACTTTCCTTCCACGGAGTGTCTTTTTTTAATATAAATTTATTTATTTTATTTGGAGGTTAATTACTTTACAATATTGTATTGGTTTTGCTTTCATGGTTGCAATCACCATCTGCAGTGATTTTGGAGCCCCCCAAAAAATAAAGTCTGACACTGTTTCCACTGTTTCCCCATCTATTTCCCATGAAGTGATGGGACCACATGCCATGATCTTAGTTTTCTGAATGTTGAGCTTTAAGCCAACTTTTTTACTCTCCAATTTCACTTTCATCAAGAGGCTTTTGAGTTCCTCTTCACTTTCTGCCATAAGGGTGGTGTCATCTGCATATCTGAGGTTATTGATATTTATCCTGGCAATCTTGATTCTAGCTTGTGCTTCTTCCAGCCCAGCATTTCTCATGATGTACTCTACATATAAGTTAAATGAGCAGGGTAACAATATACAGCCTTGACATACTCCTTTCCCTATTTGGACAGTCTGTTGTTCCATGTCCAGTTCTAACTGTTGCTTCCTGACCTGCATACAGGTTTCTCAAGAGGCAGGTCAGGTGGTCTGCTATTCCCATCTCTTTCAGAATTTTCCACAGTTTATTGTGATCCACACAGTCAAAGGCTTTGGCATAGTCAATAAAGCAGAAGTAGATGTTTTTCTGGAACTCTCTTGCTTTTTCCATGATCCCGTGGGTGTTGGCAATTTGATCTCTGGTTCCTCTGCCTTTTCTAAAACCAGCTTGAACATCAGGAAGTTCACAGTTCACATATTCCTGAAGCCTGGCTTGGAGAATTTTGAGCATTACTTTACTAGTGTGTGAGATGAGAGCCATTGTGCAGTAGTTTGAGCATTCTTTGGCATTGCCTTTCTTTGGGATTGGAATGAAAACTGACCTTTTCCAGTCCTGTGGCCACTGCTGAGTTTTCCAAATGTGCTGGCATATTGAGTGCAGCACTTTCACAGCATCATCTTTCAGGATTTGAAATAGCTCAACTGGAATTCCATCACCTCCACTAGCTTTGTGCATAGTGATGCTTTCTAAGGCCCACTTGACTTCACATTCCAGGATGTCTGGCTCTAGGTGAGTGATCACACCATCGTGATTATCTGGGTCGTGAAGATCTTTTTGTGTAGTTCTTCTGTGTATCCTTGCCACCTCTTCTTAATATCTTCTGCTACGTGTAAAACTGGATGATAATGCTTTGGGATAATCGTGGATTTATTGCTAGAAGATAACCGTCAACTTCACACAAAAGGTAAAGTTTGGGAATATGTGCTATTGCTTTCACCTGAACAACCAGATGCATATGTTTTATAGAAACACCACTAATCTTCCCTGTATGACTCTGCTTCAGGAGATCTATGCTCGAGTTTGAGGAAATCACATTTTCAGTTTCTTAAGGACAAAATGTGAAAGAAGTCTTCCCACCCATCAGACTCTCTTACCCACACACCTAGGTTAGTTCCAGATTTGGGTAAGTATTGGCCATTCACCTACCCAACCCTTCCATTCAACCATCATGGACAATAATGCTACTGTAGTTCAGAGGAGAAACTTGATTCCATAGGAGATGAAGTAGTCGAGCAAGGCTCAGTGAAGGAGGCAATCCTAAAGCTAGGTCTTGGGGATGAAGCTTGTACACAAGTAAAAAGAAAGAAGACAGACATTCTAGAATTCTAGAGTGGGCACCAGTTCAGTTCAGTCACTCAGCCATGTCCGACTCTTTGCGAGCCCATGGACTGAAGCATGCCAGTCTTCCCTGTCCATCACCAACTACCAGTGCTTGCTCAAATTCATGTCCATCGAGTTGGTGAAGCCATCCAACCATCTCATCCTCTGTTGTCCCCTTCTCCTCCTGCCCTCAATCTTTCCCAGCATCAGGGTCTTTTCCAATGAGTCAGTTCTTTGCATCAGGTGGCCAAAGTATTGGAGTTTCAGCTTTAGCATCAGTCCTTCCAATGAATATTCAGGACTGATTTCCTTTAGGATTGACTAGTTTAACAAAGCTATGACAAACCTAGATAGCATATTAAAATGCAGAGACATTGCTTTGCCAACAAAGGTCCATCTAGTCGAAGCTATGGTTTTGCCAGTAGTCATGTATGGATGTGCGAGTTGGACCATAAAGAAAGCTGAGCACTGAAGAATTGATGCTTTTGAACTGTGGTGTTGGAGAAGACTCTTGAGAGTCCCTTGGACTGCAAGGAGATCAAACCAGTCCATCCTAAAGAGTGGGGATAGCCTGAGAAAAAAATACAGAAGTAGGAATGTGCTTAGCATATTTGGAGAACAATGGATAAACCAGGTTGATAGGGACACAATTCAGAGAAATAGTAGGAAATCAAACTCATGGTAGATAGGGTCAGATCATGGAGAATCTCAAATTCCAGTCTAAGGAGCTGCATGAAACCAATACCCTATATATGTTGCAAACACTATACTTGGAAAAATATGTAGCAAGGATTGAGTTCCCAAATTTGCAAGAATTTTGTTCTTAACAGTATCATTCATTGTTCTAAGTCTCAGAACTGTTTGTCCTTCCAAAAGATCTGCATACTATGGAATCCATAGGACTTTGGGGTTATGAAAGAAAAATTCCTGTGAATCCAGGGCAACACTGTTCCTGGGGAATGTGTCCCTGAGAAAAGGAACTAGCATTTGCAGACATATGTACAAAATTTTTGTACATATATTCTTTAATTCTCATGAAAAAACTCTATGAGATATTTTCTAATATCCCCATTTTACAGATGAAAAAACTGGGCCTCATAGTAGATAAAAACAGGATTGAAACATGAATCTGCTTTATTCAAAATCCTGAATTCATTTCACCATGCCACACTGCCTCCTGAATGGAATCTCTTTGCAAAGCTTCAAATTGGGGCATCCTGTGATTAACTCATGCCTCTAGTTGTTATTCTCTTAAAACTTAGTAAAATTCCTATTCGCCTGTTGTCCAAACATCCTTGAATGTCAAGGATGTCAAGAATGTCAAGGAAATTCTAGTCAAGCTAGGGGAAACAATGAACTCAATAAAGGACTTCCAGAACAATTAATCATAAAGGTCAAACTACCCTCACATTTACTTAACCATCAAAGGACACAACTCCATGGACCAGGGGAAACGGTACTGGCTAGAACTACCTAGCTGAGGATTGAAGGACTATCCATCAAGCAATGAGCAGACATGGATTGTCTGTGAACCACCTGCCAGTGCAGAAGACATAAGAGACGTGGGTTCGATCCCTGGGTTGGGAAGATCCCCTGGGGTAGGAAATGGCAACCCACTCCAGTGTTCTTGCCTGGAGAATCCAATGGACAGAGGAGCCTGCTGGGCTACAGTCCATGGGGTCACAAAGAGTCAAACATGACTGAAGCAACTTAGCACAGCACACACTGCTGCCTAATTAAGCATCATATCACTGAAACTACAATGAGCAATTATACTACCAGGTAACACAGTATAGCACTCAAGAGTTTGCAAAGGTACAACTGCACTCTGAAACACCACCAACCCTGACTTTACAAATGAGGAAACTGAAGTTCAGAAAGCCTAAGTAACTTGCTCAAGATCACATATCTCAATGAGAGGTAAAGGTGAAAATCAAACCCTTGCCTTTTGACCCCAAAGTTCACTACTCTTTCAATGCTAAGACACTTGCTTGCCTTCATTTTGGCGAAACAACCAGTTGAAAGACTACCAAAAAAATCACCAACCTAACTGCTTTGATTTCTCAGTGCTAAACTTCTAGTTTCTGAGGTTCCTTTTTCCAGCCTCACCTTCAACCCTCCACTGACTGGACTGACCAGCTGGGCTGGTACCATGCAGACATAGTCTATATGTCATATGTGCAGAAAAACTCCACCTCAAACTCCCAAATGCAATAAACTTGACTTTTAACCTTAAGGAAATCCAAAACACATGTCAACCATAAAAATGGCATTGGAGAAATTAACAACAGGTTATCAGAGAGACAAGACTTTCCAGTAGTGTTATATAGATGAGTCGTGACTAGCCTCCGTCAAAAACCCTGGAGGGTATTATGATGATAGAGATGCCAGAGAAAAACATAGGAGCAAGATAAATAACTACCTGATGAGCTAGGCAGCAAGACTCAAAAGGTCTATAAAAATTCTAGTCATCAAACCATTTTATTCACTAGCTACCCTACTTCGTCACATATTTTAGTAATATATGTATACATCATTGCCTATGTCCATCAATCAGAGAAATTACCTTATGGATGAGAAAATCAGTAAATTACACAACCCTTACCTTTTTAGCTCTCAAGCAAGTGGTCTAACAATTGAGATAAAGATTCTAATCTAGGCCTTTATTGCCCAGGAACTGAATCATGCAAGAGCCTCCTACCTCACATCCCATTACACAGTAGTTCTCAAACTTGAGAGTCCATCAGAATCACCTGGATGGCTTGTTAAACCACAGACTTCTGAGCTCCAATCTCAGAACTTTTGATTCAATAAGTCTGAGGCAGGGCTCAAGAATTAGCATTTCTAACAAGTTCCTCGGAGAAGGCAATGGCACGCCACTCCAGTACTCTTGCCTGGAAAATCCCATGGACGGAGGAGCCTGGTAGGCTGCAGTCCATGAGGTCGCTAAGAGTTGGACACGACTGAGCGACTTCACTTTCACTTTTCACTTTCATGCACTGGAGAAGGAAATGGCAACCCACTCCAGTGTTCTTTCCTGGAGAATCCCAGGGACGGGGGAGCCTGGTGGGCTGCCGTCTATGGGGTCACACAGAGTCGGACACGACTGAAGCGACTTAGCAGCAGTAGCAGCAGCAACAAGTTCCTGGTTGCTATGGACACCACTAGTCCAGGGATCACACTTGGAGAACAAAATGCTGTACAGTCATCCAAGCAATCATCTAAAAACATGTACTTTCAGTGATTCACAACCGCCATTACAATAAAGTGCAGACTCTAGTGCCTAGTACTGCAAGCTCCACTTACCCTCTCTCTTCAACCTTATCTCTCAGTACTCACAAACACAGACCCTCCCATCCAGCCAGCAAGGTTTCTTCAATGGTCCTGAACTTCACACTTTTACTGCTGACTTCAATCCCTGCTTTATGCTGTTCCTCTCAAAGGAAATGCCTTCATTTTCTCTTTGCCCACCAATATCCACAGCCTCTGGCTCCTGTTGTTCCACTTCCTCTAACTAGGCTTTCCTGACTGTTCTAGCTGCAGTCATCTCCTACAAAGGCCAATAGCAGTTCTAATTTGCACTCCTTTTAGCAAGCAGGAAGTTGAGTGGTTTTCTGTATGTCTCTTCTTTGTATCTCAGGAAACTCAGTTTCCTCTAAGCCCATATCCTAAGCAGTGTTTCATTAGCCTCTCTGTCAGACCCATGGCAGTGCTAGACAAATAGTATGTACTCAATAAATACATTCCTTTTTAACAAAGTTTTATTAATTAAGGATATTTGATGTATGTATTTAAAAACTGGTAGAGCTTCAGTTCAGTTCAGTCATTCAGTCGTGTCCGACTCTTTGCGACCCCATGAATCACAGCACGCCAGGCCTCCCTGTCCATCACCAATTCCCGGAGTTCACCCAGACTCACGTCCATCGAGTCAGTGATGCCATCCAGCCATCTCATCCTCTGTCGTCCCCTTCTCCTCCTGCCCCTAATCTTTCCCAGCATCAGGGTATTTTCCAATGAGTCAACTCTTCGCAGCACAATAATAAATGGTATATTTTAGCTAGTTAAGCTTATTTTGCTTTCAAGTTTTTGTTTATTTGTCTTACATTTCTTCAGTGTTCTGAGAATTTCAGAGTACAGTTACATTTGTAAAATTATGTTGAGAACAGATGGGAAAACATGAGTACGATCTATGCATTTGCTGGGTATTTCCCAATATGCTTACACATGGAGAACAGACCTAATTTACAGAATTCAACTTAACCCTCTGGTAACGCAGATGCATCATAGGTGCCTTTGACCCAGATCACCAAACACTGATCTAGACATATGCTAATTAAGATTTCATTAATGACAAAAATATCCTGCCTTCGAGAGGTGCCTTGGTGAAACTGGAGGGAGATTAAAAAGACAATTACATTTCGTAAATCACCCCACCTTGTTCTCTATGAAATACTTTGAGGCTGATTTGGTTTAATTCCGCCATTTCAAAAAATCTCACTGGGGGGAAAATGGGAATACAAAAAGAATAATCTCCCAAAGCAAATTTAAACTATTCTAACAGGGACACTGCATGTCAAAAACAAGTAATGTCTCAAACTACGCTGTCTGGGTTCTTCTTCCCATAGGATCTGAACTGATGAAAGGAAAACAGACACAAATTTTATCTACACACACAAACTAGTTTGAATTTTTTTTAAAAAGACTGTGCTCCATTTCTAAACATATTAGTAACCTTGGTTTGATTTTAGTCAACATCTGGTACTTTTGGTCTTCACTCCAGTCTCATATAACAACACTTAGTTTCTAAAACATGTGAGAGAGTAATCACCTGGAAGCTGGACATCCTTCCAATGACGATGCCAGTGTTCCTCAACCTAATGATATTAGTGAGAACTAGCAATGGATTTTTGACTTTGTTTTGGATTTTTTTTTCTTCAAAGAGTCTCTCCAACTCCAAAAACTTTGCTAGACAAGTGACTGCTGAAATGAGTGTAAAGTAACAGGCTTGTTGGTCTCTATGGTAGGCCATACATAATCACCATAGAAATATATAATTACACCTGTCAACTTCATCTTGTGTAATTGATTCAGTGACTAACAATGTCAGTGGCAGGCTAAGCTTTGAGGTCTTGCTGCGAGAAAATACTCATACATGGCTAAACATCTTGGTATCTTAATTGCTTGTCATACTGCCAGGGCTCCTGTGTTGTATCTATCTCCACAGCAACAGACTGGAATAGATAAAGCATATTTAATAGCTTAAGAGTGAAGTGATCACCTTTTTTTCGTTTTATAGGCCCTTTAAGAAAACCATGGAGTTGTCAAAAATAATCTAGTCATAAAGTCAGCTTTGAAAGAAAAGTCTAAAATATGACTCCATACATTTAAAACTAGATGCATGCTATGAGCTTTTCAAAGAAGAATCCTCTAATTATGATTATGAACAGAGGGAAGCAGCCCATGCTTGAACATGTACAAAGGCACAATGAAGTTTTCATCACACTCACTGTCTTTTGAGGAATTAGAATACATTAAAATCCCTTAACCACAAAGCAAGAAAGCCCTGGAAACTACTGGACATTGGCAGGTTTCTTTTGAGGGGGTGGTTTGGAGGTCAACATCATGGTAAGATAGAGGCCACCAACACTAGGGAGCAGCATACCAACTGTAGTTGCATGATATGAAGATGAGGAGTCGTGGCTAGTGTGGTAACAAAAGGCAACAGGTTATTTTTAAAATTTAACAAATTATATCCTATAGCTAATGCTTAAAAAGTACAATGACTAACTGAAAGTGGTCAAGAAGCCTACAGATCCACCATGTTTTACCCAAGATTAAATAACTTTATACACTTCACAGATGCAAACTAACTCTCACACCCAGTCTCGACTGATCTCTTATTTCTATTTAACAAGCTGTCATTTGTACCAACCCAACTCAGGCAACTGATTTCCCAGGCTAGCAAATTCCATTCATTCATTAATTCAGTCACTTATCCAGTCAGTCAACATATTTTTGAGCACTTCCAGTGTGTCAGGCACTGCCCTAGCTGTTGGGATGCAACAAGAGAACATGTGTGTTAATGGGAGCATGTAAGAATGGCATTAACACATTCAAATGATCACAAAAATTTTCCTGAAGGAGGTGACACCTAAGCTGAGTCTTAAAGGATGAGTAGAATATTAGACTTGTTTTAGGGACTAGAGAAAGGAGATCAGACACAATAAAAACTCGCAGAGGTATAAAACAGTTAGGGCATGAGATGGCATAAGGGGTGAGAAGGGAAGAAGGAACCAGATCATAGAGGGTTCTGTTATCATATTAAGGATTTTAGATCCTGGCCCTGAGAACAATGGTGAACTGGTTTTTAAGTGTGTTTGGGAGGAGGGTGCTGCTGCTGCTAAGTCACTTCAGTCGTGCCCGACTCTGTGTGACCCCATAGACGGCAGCCCAACAGGCTCCCCCGTCCCTGGGATTCTCCAGGCAAGAACACTGGAGTGGGTTGCCATTTCCTTCTCCAATGCACGCAAGTGAAAAGTGAAAGGGAAATGGCTCAGTCGTGTCCGATTCTTCGCAACCCCATGGACAGCAGCCTACCAGGCTCCTCCATCCATGGGATTTGCCAGGCAAGAGTACTGGAGTGGGGTGCCATTGCCTTCTCCGGGGAGGAGGGTGGGTGGCTGTATATGTAAGGAATGATCCTCGCTGCACTGTTAAGAACAGAAAAATTCTTCCAGAAGAATAAGATTTTTTCCTCCATTGTATTCTCCTTGACCACAGTATTTGACATTGCTTAAAACATGGTTTCTTTGATATTTTGCTCTTCCATTTCTCTTTCTCCAGTTCCTTTGCTAGTCTTATTTCTTCTATCAAATCACTTGATCCTTCTCTTCTCCCCACTGACACCAACCCTATATAGGCTATCCCAAACTACCTTCGTAATTGGCCTTCCTGCTCCCTCTAGTCCATTTTGTACTCTTCTAGAAAATTGTTCTTCCTAGTCCATCTTCAGTAGTATGATATGCATCTGACATTTCTAGTTGCATAGCAACCATGCCCCCATTGTTGGTAACAGCATCATGATTTTCCTTTGGAAAGTAAATCCTCCCTACTGGATGCTGTCCCACTTTCCTTTGGCCAATGGCCAGTTATGTAACCTAGGCCAAGCCAATCAGACTTTCCATGGAATTTGAATCTTTTCCCAAGAGATTGAGACGATTGGGATCTGGTTCATCATAAGAGAAGAATACTAGAGTAGGTATTTTATTTACCATGGTCTTAGAGCTGTCATAGTTCTTGTATTTACTAAGGCTTGGTTGTTGTACATGCCCTTCAGTTCTGTAAACTATTCTATGTCCTTCTAGTGTGAGTATGTCTACATATATATGTATACATATGCAGATGTACATATGTGCATGTGTGTGTGTTTGTACAGTGCAAGTTAGCCACAATCCAGATGGTTGGATGGCATCAATGATTCAATGGACATGAATTTGAGCAAACTCTGGGAGATAGTGAAGGACAGAGGAGCCTGGCATGCTGCAGTCCTTGGGGTCACAGAGTCGGACACGACTTAGCAGCTGAAAAGAAGTTCTATTGATTACAATGAAGAGTGCTATCTTCCACTGGCATTAAAGGCCCTTTCCCAATTGATACCATCTCTCCTATCCAAACATATATACTACCATTAGCCAACCTAAACCCTCTGCTACAATCCTCTAAGTCTCCCTTCTCTACTCCTGCCACCATACCTACTTATAAATCCCCAACGTCATACTTTTGCATTCTGCCCTCCTGGTCTGCCTTTATATCCCATCTCACTAGACAGTAATGAAGGGTACATTAGATAAGCAGTATTATGATGAAGGTTTGGAAAAGAAGAGATAAGGAAAAAATAGGTCCAGCCTTAAGGTATAATCTCTATTTTTTGGCCTCCTATCTGCGGCTTTCCCTCATAACTCTAGGAACATTGCTGTCTAGGTTCTAGGGATTTTTTTTCTAACAGTTTCCATCATAGGGATGAGAATTAGGACAACACTCTAATGGTGTCTTCCCTCCTTTGCTTGTTTATAGATTTTCAGAAAGAAGCCTCTCTTCTACTACCTTTCTTCCTTCTTCCCAAACCCACCTATCAACCTGAGATTTTGTGCAGTAGCTCTTTTTAAATTCTAAAGAGGAAATATAGAAGAGATTTCCTTCTAATGGCCTGTCCTTGGGCCATTGGGACCTTATGTGTTTGGAAGTACAGTATATTACAGGCATGAGTTTGGAGTCAGATAGACCTGAGTTGTTCAGTTCTGGTTCTGCCACTTATGAGCTACATGACTATACCACTAACCCTCAGTCCCTTCATATGTGTATTAATCTAATATGTATATTAGATGACATGATGCATTTTAAAGTGTCAAGCACAGTTCCTAGCACATAGAAAGCATTTACTAAATGTTGATTATTTTTATTAGAATGGTGATTGTTTTCTTAACCAATATCCCTAAACCTAATTTTATTTTCTTTGAATGCCAAATTCTGAATCTGTGGCAACAGAAAAGGCCACACATGGGCCACCCTCTAAAATAGAGTAAATGTATTCTGTTACTTTTTTTTTTTTTTTTTTTTGCCACTACATATAGAACTTCTCCCACCAGGGATGGAACCCATGCCTTCTGCAGAGGAAGTATGGAGTCTTAACCACTGGACCACCAGGGAAGTCCCTAAGATATATTCTGCAGAGAAGCCTAGATTATTTCTAAGCCACTTCCACCTCCAAAATTCACTGACTGACTCTCATGGAGAGATGTCTATGAGTGGGTGAGTGAGTGAAAGTCGCTCAGTCATGTCCAACTCTTTGTGACCCCATGGACTGTAGCCCACCAGGCTCTCCTCTGTCCATGGGATTCTCCAGGCAAGGGTTTCCATTCCCTTCTCCAGGATATCTATATGTATATATAAAAGGATATGTCTATATGTATATATGAAAGGACTAAGTCTCACTTTATATCTTCTCTGAAGATAGTTTCCAAAATCTGTTCTGTGGTTATCTTACCTAGTGTAGTGATTAGTACAGGCTTTAGAATCAAGAGAGCCAAGGTTTGAATCCAAACCCTGCCAGTTACTGGCTGTGTAAAGCTGGAAAATAAACTTTATGATCCACAGATTTTTTTATCTATAAAAATAGTAAGGATAGCACTTAGCTTATAAGATTATTGTGAGGATTTGATAAATGTTATATATTTACTTATATATATTGAGTTGAGTACCATGCTTTCCCATTAGTAAATACACAACAAAATAAAGTCAAAAAGCATATCCCATAAAAGGAAAATTTATAAATTGGACCTCACCAAAATTTTAAGTTTGCTCTGCAAATGACCATAGTAAGACAATGAAAAGGCAGGCTAGAAAACAAAGAAGAAAATGTTTGCCAGGAAGAAAAGATTTGCAAATCACATATCTGCACAAAGGATTAGTGTTTAGAATACATAAAGAAATCTCAATAGTCAATGTTTTTTAAAAAAAAATTTAAATAGAAAGTCAACTAAATACATGAGCAGAAGTGAAAGTCGCTCAGTCATGTCCAACTCTTTGCAACCCCATGGAATATACAGTCCATGGAATTCTCCACGCTAGAATACTGGAGTGGGTAGCCTTTCCCTTCTCCAGGGGATCTTCCCAACCCAGGGATCGAACCCAGGTTCGATCAAACATTTGATGAGCAGACATTTTATCAAAGAGGATATTCAGATGGCAAATAAGCATAAGAACAGATGTTCAACATTATTACCATTCAGTTCAGTTCAGTCACTCAGTCGTGTCCGACTCTCTGCAACCCCATGAATCGCAGCATGCCAGGCCTCCCTGTCCATCACCAACTCCCGGAGTTCACCCAAACTCATGTCCATCGAGTCGGTGATGCCATCCAACCATCTCATCCTCTGTCGTCCCCTTCTCCTCCTGCCCCCAATCCCTCCCAGCATCAGAGTCTTTTCCAATGAGTCAACTCTTCACATGAGGTGGCCAAAGTATTAGAGTTTCAGCTTTAGCATCAGTCCTTCCAATGAACAACCAGGACTGATCTCCTTTAGGATGGACTGGTTGGATCTCCTTGCAGTCCAAGGGACTCGCAAGAGTCTTCTCCAACACCACAGTTCAAAAGCATCAATTCTTCGGCACTCAGCCTTCTTCACAGTCCAACTCTCACATCCATACATGACCACAGGAAAAACCATAGCCTTGACTAGATGGACCTTTGTTGGCAAAGTAATGTCTCTGCTTTTGAATATGCTATCTAGGTTGGTCATAAATTTCCTTCCAAGGAGTAAGCGTCTTTTAATTTCATGACTTCAATCATTAGCCATTAGGGAAGTACAAATTAAGACCCCAATAAGATATTACAATGTATCTATGAGAATGACTAAAATAAAAAATCTTGACAATACCAAATGTTGATGAGAATACAGAGAAACTAGATCACTCACACATTGCTGATGGGAATGGAAAATGGTAAGTTGCTCTGGAAAAAAGTTTGATAGTTACTTATAAAACTAAACATATGATATGGCTCGCCATATTACCTAGAAATTGCACTCTTAGTTAGGAGTTTACACAGAGAAACAACATGCTCACCAAAAAATCTGAAAACAATTGTTCATAGCAAATTTATTCATATTAACCTCAAATTGGAAACAGCTTAGATGTCCTTCCAAAAACATATTATGCTACAACTAAACCATGAAATACTACTCAGCAATAAAAAGGAATGAATTATTGGTGCATGCAGTAATTTGAATGAATCCTCAGAGAATTATGCTGAGTGAAATAAGCCATTGCCAAAAGATTAAACACCATGTGATTTTATTATACACAACTATTGAAATAACAAATTTATAGAAATGGAAACACAGAAAGTAGATTTAGCAACTGCTTAGGGCTAGGAGTAGGTGAAAATCAGTACTGCTAATTGGTACAAGGTTTCTTCTTGGGGTGAGAAAAATGTTCCAGAATTAGATTGTGGTGGTAGAGGTGGCACAAGTTCACAAATATACTAAAAATCACTGAATTGTACCCTTTAAAGGGTGAATTTTATGATATGTGAATTATATCTCATTTTTTTTTAATGAAACAGAGAAATGATAGTGGCAGAGAGCTGAGTATAAGAGGTAGAGGTGAAAAATTGGTCATGTTCTGGATATATTTTGAAGATAAAGGTAACATTATTTGCAAATGATTAGATGTCAGACATGAGAGAAAAAAAAAAAAGAGGATACATAAACAGTGTGGAGGTTTTTGACTTTCATACATCATGAGAAACGCTGGACTGGAAGAAGCACAAGCTGGAATCAAGATTGCCGGGAGAAATATCAATAACCTCAGATATGCAGATGACACCACCCTTATGGCAGAAAGTGAAGAGGAACTAAAAAGCCTCTTGATGAAAGTGAAAGTGGAGAGTGAAAAAGTTGGCTTAAAGCTCAACATTCAGAAAACGAAGATCATGGCATCCAGTCCCACCACTTCATGGCAAACAGATGGGGAAACAGTGTCAGACTTTATTTATTTTTTTTTTTTTGGCTCCAAAATCACTGCAGATGGTGACTGCAGCCATGAAATTAAAGACGCTTACTCCTTGGAAGGAAAGTTATGACCAACCTACATAGCATATTCAAAAGCAGAGACATTACTTTGCCAACAAAGGTCCGTCTAGTCAAGGCTATGGTTTTTCCTGTGGTCATGTATGGATGTGAGAGTTGGACTGTGAAGAAGGCTGAGTGCCGAAGAATTGACGCTTTTGAACTGTGGTGTTGGAGAAGACTCTTGCGAGTCCCTTGGACTGCAAGGAGATCCAACCAGTGCATTCTGAAGGAGATCAGCCCTGGGATTTCTTTGGAGGGAATGATGCTGAAGCTGAAACTCCAGTACTTTGGCCACCTCATGCAAAGAGTTGACTCATTGGAAAAGACTCTGGTGCCAGGAGGGATTGGGGGCAGGAGGAGAAGCAGGCAACAGAGGATGAGATGGCTGGATGGCATCACTGACTTGATGGACTTGAGTCTGAGTGAACTCCGGGAGTTTGTGATGGACAGGGAGGCCTGGCGTGCTGCGATTCATGGGGTCGCAAAGAGTCGGACACGACTGAGCGACTGAACCGAACTGAACTGAAGGTCGGGAAGACTATAAAAGGAGCAGGGTTTAAGGACACATGAGAATTACAATAACAAACTTAGGATAAGTCTGAGATGCTTCGTAGACATTCAAATGGATTTGTTGAATAGATGGGCAGGAAATTATATATGGCTATACTGTATAAAACAGAGCTTCATGACCAAGATAATCACGATGGTGTGATCACTCACCTAGAGCCAGACATGCTGGAATGTGAAGTCAAATGGGCCTTATAAAGCATCACTACGAACAAATCTAGTGGAGGTGATGAAATTCCAGTTGAGCTATTTCAAATCCTGAAAGATGATGCTGTGAAAGTGCTGCACTTAATATGCCAGCACATTTGGAAAACTCAGCAGTGGCCACAGGACTGGAAAAGGTCAGTTTTCATTCCAATCCCAAAGAAAGGCAATGCCAAAGAATGCTCAAACCACTGCACAATTGTTCTCGTCTCACACGCTAGTAAAGTAATGCTCAAAATTCTCCAAGCCAGGCTTCAGCAATACGTGAACTGCGAACTTCCTGATGTTCAAGCTGGTTTTAGAAAAGGCAGAGGAACCAGAGATCAAATTGCCAACATCTGCTGGATCATGGTAAAAGCAAGAGAGTTCCAGAAAAACATCTATTTCTGCTTTATTGACTATGGCAAAGCCTTTGACTGTGTGGATCACAACAAACTGTGGAAAATTCTGAAAGAGATGGGAATACCAGACCACCTGACCTGCCTCTTGAGAAATATATGCAGGTCAGGAAGCAACAGTTAGAACTGGACATGGAACAACAGACTGGTTCCAAATAGGAAAAGGAGTACATCAAGGCTGTATATTGTCACCCTGATTATTTAAATTCTATGCAGAGTACATCATGAGAAACGCTGGGCTGGAAGAAGCACAAGCTGGAATCAAGATTGCCAGGAGAAATATCAGTAACCTCAGATATGCAGATGACACCACCCTTATGGCAGAAAGTGAAGAGGAACTAAAAAGCTTCTTGATGAAAGTGAAAGAGGAGAGTGAAAATGTTGGCTTAAAGCTCAACATTCAGAAAACTAAGATCATGGCATGTGGTCCCATCACTTCATGGGAAATAGATAGGGAAACAGTGGAAACAGTGTCAGACTTTATTTTTTGGGTCTCCAAAATCACTGCAGATGGTGACTGCAGCCATGAAATTAAAAGACGCTTACTCCTTGGAAGGAAAGTTTTGACCAACCTAGATAGCATATTCAAAAGCAGAGATATTACTTTGCCAACAAAGCTCCGTCTAGTCAAGGCTATAGTTTTTCCAGTGGTCATGTATGGATGTGAGAGTTGGACTGTGAAGAAAGCTGAGCGCTGAAGAATTGATGCTTTTGAACTATGGTGTTGGAGAGGGCTCTTGAGAGTCCCTTGGACCGCAAGGAGATCCAACCAGTCCATCCTAAAGGAGATCAGTCCTGGGTGTTCACTGGAAGGACTGATGCTAAAGCTGAAACTCCAATACTTTGGCCACCTCATGTGAAGAGTTGACTCATTGGAAAAGACTCTGATGCTGGGAGGGATTGGGGGCAGGAGGAGAAGGGGACGACAGAGGATGAGATGGCTGGATGGCATCACCGACTTGATGCACATGAGTTTGGGTGAACTCTGGGAGTTGGTGATGGACAGGGAGGCCTGGAGTTCTGTGATTCATGGGGTTGCAGAGAGTCGGACATGACTGAGCGACTGAACTGAACTGTATAGAGTCCAGAAGAGGTCTGGGTTTAGGCAGAAGATCAAGACAATAGTTTTGTTCCCATTATGTGTGAAGTGCTGGCTAGATGCCTGTTTTTGTTTCCTATTTCTATTAGAGACAAACGACCACTTAGTGGTATAAATCAAGTAAATTTATTATCTTACAGTTTTGGAAGCCAGAAGTTTGAAATGGATTTCACTGGACTAAAATCAAGGGATTAGCAGGCCTATGTTTCTGTCTGTAGCCTCTCAGAGAGAATCTGTTTCCTTGCCTTTTTCATCTACTAGAGGTCACCTGCATTTGGCTTGTGGTCCCCTCCTCAACTTTCAAAGCTAGCGGCACAGCATCTTCAAATCTCTATCTGACTCTGACATCTGCTTCCATCATCACATCTCCTTCCCTACTCTCCTTTATTTCCAAGGACATTTGTGACTACATTGGGCTCACCTGGATAATCTAGGATAATATCTGCTTCTCAAGAAGCATGACTTAATCACATCTGCAAATCCCTTTTGCCACATCAGTGATACACATTCACAGGTCCAACGTACTAGGAAGTTGACATCTTGGGCAGTGGAGTAGGGGGAGGTGCATTATTCTGTCTAGCACAATATCTAAATAGAGGTACTGAATTGGTAGCTAGTTACAGGAATGTAGAGTTCAGAAGGTCCAGGCTGGAGAAGTAAATTTGTGAGTTTCAGTATTCATGTGTTATTTAAACTCACACCACTGAATGAGATCCTCAGGGGAGAGAATATATACAGTGAAACGTTCCCAGCACTGAGAGCCTAGGGACTTTCAATGTTAAGAAGTTGGAGAGATGAGAAGAGGCAAGCAAGGGAATTGAAGAGGCAACTGAAATAGGAGGGGTCACCGAGTGAGTAGGAAAACCAAGGGAAGGCAGTATATTGGAAGCAATGAAAAGAACATGCTTAAGGAAGAAGGGGTGACCAGCTGACTCAAATATTGCTTTAGGTCAAGGAAGATGAAGACTGAGGTTGACCGTTGGATTTGACAATGTGGAAGTCACTGGCGACCATGAAAGGGCAGTTTTTGTGGAGTGGCAGTTTCAAGACAAAAGGAAATCTGTTTCCAGCCATGATAGAGTAACAGAGGTCAAAAATGTACCCTCTGTCCTGAAACAACTAAGAGACTTGTGAAATATATGAACCATGAGGCAATCTACTCAATGTGAGAAAATATTTGCAAATCATATATCTGAATAAGATGTTATATAAAAAACCCTTACAACTCAATAACAAAAAATAACTATTTTAAAATAGGCAAAGGACTTGAATAGACATTTTTCCAAAGAAGACACGCAAATGGCCAACAAGCACATGAACATCACCAATTAGTAAGGGAAATTTAAATCAAAACCACAATAAAATACCACCTCATATCCACCTTACTATCAAAAAACAGAAAATGACAAGTGTTGTCAAGGATGTAGACAAATTGCCACCCTCATAAACTGTTGGTGGCAGTATAAAATGTTGCAGTCGCTATGAAAAACAGTATGTGGTTCTTCAAAAAATTAAAAATAGAATTAACATATGATCTAGAAGTTCACTTCTGGATATATAATCAAAAGAATTGCAAGCAGGGTCTCTAAGAGCTATGCGTACGCCCATGTTCATAGCAGCATTATTCACAGCAGCCTAAAAAGTAAAGGCAATTCAAGTATCCATCAACATATGAGTGAATAAGCAAAATGTGGTCTATTTGTACAATGGAGTATTACTTAGCCTTAAAAAGGGAGGAAATTCTGACACATGCTATCACCTGGAATAACCTTGAGGATATTATGCTAAGCGAAATAAGCCAGACACTGAAGGACAAATACTGACAAGAAAAGACTCAAATTCATAGAGTCAGAAAGAGAGTAGCAGGGAATGGGGAGTTATTGAAGGGGCATAGAGTTTCAGTTTTGCAAGATGAAAGTTCTCAAGATTGATCCCACAGCGTTGTAAACACACTTAACACTATGGAATTATATACTCAAAATTGTTAAGATGGTAAATTTCATGTTATGTATATTTTGACTGTAATTAACAATTGAAAAAGGAAAAATATGCATGAAACAATGGTTTTCAAGACACTGAACATCAGGCAACAAAAAACAGCAACCAGAGTAGTAGTCAAGGTAAACCCTAGGACTGCCATAGCTTACTACCTGGATAAACTCTGTAGTCCTTGGAGCAAGGAAGGGGAACCCAGGTAGAGTCTGGTGGTCGTCCTGAGTTGAGCACATAAAACTGGGAGCCCAGAGAGACCAGGGTGGCTAAGGATCAGAGGGTAGAACCCTAGGGATGAGAGAGCTACATTGAAAGAGAGCTTCAGAAGCTCTAGGGAATCTCTCTTAAACTTTATCTGAGTACCTAGAAGGAAATCAAACTTAAGAGGTGAGGGACTGAACCACCCCTAAATGATGAGGGACAGCAATGCTCAAAATTCACATTTTATATGTTGTGGAATATGGAATATACCAGAGAAATCATTACCACACAAATATAACAAACACATCATCACCTCCCAAAAGTGCACTGTTTGGACTGCTAAATCATGTCCAAAAATGTTCGCTGGTGTCCCTTTATAATAATCCCTGCCTCTCACTCCTCTCCATACCCTATCCCATCCCCAGAAAATCACTGATCTCATTTTGACATGAGAGACTAATTTGCATTTTCCAGAATTTTATATAAATGGAATGAAACAGTACCTTTTGTTTCCTCTGGCATCTTGTACCCAGCATCATTATTGGGAGATTCAGCCATGTTGCTGTGTTTATCAATAGCTTGTTCCTTTCTCTTGCTAAGAAGAATTCCACTACAGGGGTAAACCACAATTTATTATTGATTCTTTCACTTTTTAATGAATATTTGGGTCATTTCTTGTTTTATTCCAATTACCTGTTTTTTCCTTATAAATAAAACTGATATGAATATTCCTGTAGAAGTCTCTTTGAACATATGCTTTCATTTCTCTTGGTTTAGCACCTCATAGTGAAATGATTAAGAAGTATAGTAGGTGCATGTTTAACATTTTAAGGAACTTCCAAGCTGTTTCCAATGTAGTTATACATTTTACATTCCCACCAGCAATGTACGAGGGTTCCAGTTACTCTATCTCTTTGCCAACACAGAGTCACTCGAATTTTAAACATTTTAATAGATGTGGTGGTATCTCATTGTGATTTTGACTTGCATGTCTCTAATGACTGATATTGACCCTTCCTATGCTTATTTGACATCCGTATATCTTCTTTGGTGAAATGTCTTTTCCAATGTTTTGCTCATTTATCAAAATTGGATTGTTCAGGAACTTCCCTGATTGTCCAGGATCTAAGACTCTGCACTCTCAATGCAGTGGAACCAGGTTCGATCCCTGGTCAGGGAACTAGATCCCACATGCCACAATTAAAGAGCCCCCACAACTAAGACCTGGTGCAGCCAAATAAATAAATATTAAAATAAAATAAGTCACCCTGCTAATTTAACTTATATGCAGGGTACATCATGAGAAACGCTGGGCTAGAAGAAGCACAAGCTGGAATCAAGATTGCCGGGAGAAATATCAATAACCTCAGATATGCAGATGACACCACCCTTATGGCAGAAAGTGAAGAGGAACTAAAAAGCCTCTTGATGAAAGTGAAAGAGGAAAGTGAAAAAGTTGGCTTAAAGCTCAACGTTCAGAAAACTAAGATCATGGCATAAGGTCCCATCAATTCATGGCAAATAGATAGGGAAACAGTGGAAATAGTGGCTGACTTTATTTTGGGGGGCTCCAAAATCACTGCACATGGTGACTGCAGCCATGAAAGTAAAAGACGCTTGCTCCTTGGAAAGAAAGTTATGACCAACATAGACAGCATATTAAAAAGCAGAAACATTACTTTGTCAACAAAGGTCCATCTAGTCAAGGCTATGGTTTTTCCAGTAGTCATGTATGGATGTCAGAGTTGGACTATAAAGAAAGCTGAGCACCGAAGAATTCATGCTTTTGAACTGTGGTGTTGGAGAAGACTCTTGAGAGTCCCTTGGACTGCAAGGAGATCCAACCAGTCAATCCTAAAAGAAATCAGTCCTGAATATTCATTGGAAGGACTGATGTTGAAACTGAAACTCCAATACTTTGGCCACGTGATGCGAAGAGGATGAGATGGCTGGATGGCATCACCGACTCAATAGACATGAGTTTGGGTAGGCTCCAGGCGTTGGTGATGAACAGGGAGGCCTGGGGTGCTGCGGTTCATGGGGTCCCAAAGAGTTGGACATGACTGAGTGACTGAACTGAACTGATCCACTCCTTCCAGTACCGTGTACTTATAAGATTATTCCTTTACCATTAAAATCCTTTTGCACCTTTGTCAAGTGAGCATATATGTCTGGGTCTACTTCTAAACTCTCTGTTCTGTACCATTGATCTGTATGTTCACATTTATGACAGAACCACACTGTCTTGATTACTGTGACTTTATAATAATGAAGTTCAACTAACAGTATAAGGCTTATAACTGAAAAATGGAAATAGTCTGCTTTCCAGTGCCTTCCTATTAATCTCCATCCTTCTCCACACCCAAGTCTCACTATCTAGGAGCCCACCAAGAGTCACCTCATTAGAACAAAAGTCACTCTTATCACCCAGGAAATTCCAAGAGATTTAGGAGCTCTGGGTCAGGAATCAGGGTCAAATATCAAATATTACAACGAAAGATGTCCTTACCACTCTTCTTATCACTTAGGAGTTTTAGGAACTCTGTGCCAGGAACTAGGGGCAGAAAGCAATATATTTTTTTTTATTATTTCACATATATCTCATATTTGTTTTACTTTTATTTTTACCTATTTGTTTCTTTATACTTAAACTGGGACTCCCGGAGGCAATGAAAAGTAGCTTTATATCTACTTTATGTATTTTTATATAGCTTTGGCCTCTCGATGCAACTTTTTAATCAGTAATTTTAGACTACTTACATCTCATATATTAATATGACTAGATCTAGATCTACCATCTTGTTATCAGTTTTCCTGTTCTCATCTGTTCTTTGTTCCTCTTTCTGCCTTCTTTTGGATAGAGGATTTTTAACAATTCCACTTATCTCCTTTTTATGGCTTATTATAAAGCAAATTTCTTGTTTTATTTTAGTGGTTGCTTTAGGAATTATCATATACGTATTTCATATATCATATTCTGGCTTCAAATGATAGTATACCACTACAAGAACTTTGCTGTCATTGTCACTGTTGCTCAGTCATTCAGTCGTGTCCGACTCTTTGCGACCCCACAGACTGCAGCACGCCAGGCTTCCCTGTCCTTCACCGTCTACTAGAGCTTGCTCAAACTCATGTCCATTGAGTCAGTGATGCCATCCAACCATCTCGTCCTCTGTCGTCCCCTTCTCCTCCTGCCTTCAGGTTTTCCCAGCATCAGGATCTTTAAAGTATCATATTTCTATTTCTCAAGCTAAGTCAATTTTGCTTTCTCTAGCCCACAGCTTTGGCTCCTATTGGAGAGTGTTGTGTTAGCACTGGGATACCATTATGAAGGTACAAAGTTAGAGAACCAAATGACCTATACAAACTCTGGTCTAGCCATCCTTTCTCTCCGTAAGTTCCCTGAGAGAGATATAGACACGAGTTGAAGCAGGAAAACAAAGTAATGGTTCATTATCACCTGGGATTTAAGTTTTAAATCCCAGTGCAAACATCAAGTGAGCATGGCCAGAGCACATTAGGTATTTATTTCCTTTTTCCTGGGCTAGAGTCCTAAGTGTCCCTCATCCCCAAATGCAAATACACATCTCAGAACTTTACCTTTCAAATGACAAATTAAACCATTCCTCTATCCTTTTCTCTGTATTCCAAAACTTGTCAGAAATTCTTCAGAGATAGATTATACTGGGCCAAGCAGTTAGCTCAGTTAAAGCATCATATCACTAAGGCCAAGGTCAGATACTTAATCTTCTTTTGAGCTACTTGGCCCAGTGCCTACTGATCACAGGGAGAAAAAAGGGAGGGTATGTGGGTTAAATAGTAGAAACCTACCCCATTTTGGAGAGCACATCTTTAAGAACATGCCTGAGTGATTTGAGGTTGGCAATATCGTCCCTGAGTAGGAAGGCCACTGCAATATTTACCTGTATAAGTACATGAAAATGAGCTTGAGTCCTGTGCAGAGGATGCATACGCTAAAGCCACCCTTTATATGCCAACATAAATACTTTGTCTGTAAGGATCTCCTGTTCAGAGAAAATGCATCTGGGATCTGAGAAAGAGGCTTGAATTCCCTAAACCAGATTGTTCAAAGTATTGGAATATGCTGTCTTTTTAATAACAAAGGAGCATGACTTTGATCATGCTTATTTTCATTATGAATGATTATTTCTATTACGCTATCCCTCCAAGGGATGGTACCAAAGGATTTCCTGAATCTTTAAAAATCTATTTCTAGATATCATCAATGAAATGAATACTCAGATTAGTTAGATTTCCTAATTAGCTTGGAAGAAGACCTACGTTGCCTTTAATGAAATTTCTGGAACAGGGAAGCAAATGCTATTGCAACAATGGGATAGTTTATGTTCTGGCTTAGAATAGTGCTTATTAATTCACATAAGAGAAACAATTTCCTCATAACATCATTAAGTGAGCCCTGAAGGCAGAGACAATACTGATAGATGGCAAGAATAAACATCAGAAGTGTTTTCCAAGTATACCATGTTTTCTAATTGTCCACTTACCAGTTAAGTCACAAAGAAAGTCTTGGTTTGTAATTTTATGCTGGCATTGTGAATAAAAGCACTACTGCTGATATAACAGCCAATAATGTGTGTTGCAAAGCAGATCAACTTTTTATGTAAAAATTATTATTTCATGTAGTTCTTCAATGAAAAGTTAGTACACATTACTTTCTCCATTTAGGGAATCATTCTATTAAGTCAGTCTATAAAAATTTGTTAATTATTCTTGATTTTAGAGAACCTAAGGTTCTTCATCGGCCAAAGAGACAATAGATTTTTTGAAGGTTTATGGGAGATACTTTCATAAGAGGAGCTCTTTGGATTTAATTTAGGGCCTTTTGGTGAGCCACTTAACCTCAGTAAGTCTCCATTTACTCGTCTGAAATGGTAAAATAGAGCTAATAATATGGAGAAGGCAATGGCACCCCACTCCAGTACTCTGGCCTGGAAAATCCCATGGATGGAGGAGCCTGGTGGGCTGCAGTCCATGGGGTCACTAAGAGTCGGACACGACTGAGCAACTTCACTTTCACTTTTCACTTTCATGCATTGGAGAAGGAAATGGCAACCCACTCCAGTGTTCTTGCCTAGAGAACCCCAGGGACGGGGGAGCCTGATGGGCTGCCGTCTATGGGGTCGCACAGAGTCGGACACGACTGAAGCAACTTAGCAGCAGTAGCAGCAGGTGTGCTAAAATAAACTTTCATTTGCCCCTCCAGAAGTCAGGTGTTGAATAACATAAGTGGCCACTGAAGAAGATCCAGGTAGCCCTAAAGCATGAGATTAAAATGAAATTCAACCAGACTGCAACTAGCCAACTTACAAAAGTTAAGTTGCCAGGGCTGAAGAAACTGATAAGGAGTAAGCAGAAAGAGAAACACATGTGAGGTAGCCATTTGAATAAAACATGAAGCAGTGAAAGCTCTCAAATAAGATGGAAGAGGGATGTGACAGGACATAACCCAAGACAACCTCCCAAGACAACCCTCTACCCTTGCCCCAGTCTCTGAGTAGCGTTGTACCTCCACCATTCAGAGTACAGAGCACCATTTTGCCTCTAAAGCCCAGACCTTGGCTTTCATTTCTCCAGTAGTTTCTGTGCCCCTACATTGTCCACTACAGTGGAAGATATCCATAGTCAGTTTAGGGGCTTCCCTGGTGGTTCAGCTGTAAAGAATCTCGCCTGCCAATGCAGGAGACACAGGTTCAATCCCTGGGTGGGGAAGATCCCCTGGAGGAGGAAATGTCAACCCACTCCAGTATTCTTGCCTGGGAAATCCCATGGACAAAAGGGCCTGGTGGGCTACAGTCCATAGGGTCTCAAAGAGTCGGACATGACTGAGCACACGCACACATACACACACACACACACACATACACACAGAGATTAAGAGTATTCACTACTCTGCTTCCACCTCAGTGCAATTTGGGGGTTAAAGTGCTCTTTAATCTCTTCTACACCATCCCTGTTTCACCATTCTTATATTCTGCAGCTCACCCTCTGACCCTTTGGATTACCTGCTTTTATGGTTCATTCATACCATTCCACTTCCAGAGGGTTGAGCTAGTTTCCTATCACACATAAATGCTTGAAAAAGCAGAGGCATTGCCTATTCTGGGCCCAGGCCCACTCTCACCTTCAAGCTAATATTAATTTCCTTGAAGCTTTGTGAATTCCAAGTCAGCATCCCTGTACTATGCCTGCTGAAACTTTCTGAACTGGATCCTCCTCTGCCCAGTAACCAGAAGCCATACTCTTCCTCCCCTCAATCCTGGCAGCTGCTTCAGTCCCCCAGTCCACTCAATCCTGAGCAGCTTTGAGACCCAACAATTATTCTCTTCAGGTTGCTATCCCTTTGACAACTCTTCCCCTCCCACAGCCCTTTTGTACCACCTGAAGCTCACAAACTCTCAAACCTTTCTAGAACAAGTCTCTGCTAGATAATATGACAATACAACAGTAACAATCTACAACTCAATTATAAGTCAGTTTCCCTGGCCCCAGATAGCAGCTACTGCCATATCTACATATGAATTTAAGGGAGAGGGACTCTGCCAGAGAGCATGGAGAAAAATCAGGTCTTTGAAGTATAAGTCACATGTCACAAAGAGAGCTAGGTGGCTTTTCCTATAAAGTAGAAGCAAGATGCTCAGCATTACTAATTATCAGAGAAATGCACATCAAAATTACAATGAGGTTAAAATGCTCAACGGCACTAATCATCAGAGAAATGCAATGAGGGATCACCTCACACTGGCCAGAATAGCTATCCTTAAAAAGTTCCAAATAATAAATGCTGGGAAAGTTGTGGAGAAAAGGGAACCCTCCTACACTGTTGGTGGGAATGTAAATTGGTGCTGTCACTGTGGAGAACAGTGTGAACATTCCTCAAAAAACTAAAAATAGAGTTACCATGTGATCCAGCAATCCCACTTTGGGGCATATATCCAGAAAAGGTGAAAACTGTAATTTGAAAAGATACAGGCACCCCCAATGTTCACAGCAGCACCATTTATAATAGCCAAGACATGGAAGCAACCAAAGTGTCCATCAACAGAGGAATGGATAAAGAAGATGCAGTATATATATGTGTGTGTGTGTATACATATATATTATAATGAAACATTACTCAGCCATAAAAAAATGAAATCTTGTCATTTGTGACAACATAGATGGATCTGGAGTGAATTATGCTAAGTGAAATGTCAGACAAAGAGGAATACCACATGATTTCACTTATATGTGGACTGTAAAAAACAAACAAACAAAATGAAAACAGACTCACAAATACAGAGAACAAACAGATATTTGCCAGAGGGGAGGAGAGATTGAGTGAAATAGGTGAAGATAGTTAAGAAGTACAAACTTCCAGTTATAAAACAAGACACAGAGATATAATACTGCATGAGGAATTTAGTCAAAAATATTTTTAATATTTAATAATTTTATATGGGCACAGATGGTTACTAGACATATCATGGTGGTCATTTCATAACGTATGTAAACGTCAAATCATTATGTAGTACACCTGAAACTAACACAATACTGTAGGTCAACTATGTCAAATAATTAAAAGAAAATAATAAAAATACATTTAATTAATGTGAAAGGAAGAATCAAGAAATAAAAAAGAGAAGAAACAAATAATCAATGAATAGTAAATTGTAAGCCTACAATTTACATATAACCATATAACCATACCAATAATTACATTAAATGCAAATAGATGGACTAAATTCTCCAATCAAAATTGCAGTGATTCTCAGGATAAACAAAAAAAGACATACTCAGACACAAGTAGACTATAAGTAAAGGCTGGAAAAAAATACCATCAAAATATTGATATCAGGCATAAGAAAGCTGGAGTAAATACATTGCTGCTGCTGCTAAGTCGCTTCAGTCATGTCCGACTCTGTGACCCCATAGACGGCAGCCTACCAGGCTCCCCTGTCCCTGGGATTCTCCAGGCAAGAACACTGGAGTGGGTTGCCATTTCCTTCTCCAATGCAGGAAAGTGAAAAGTGAAAGTGAAGTCGCTCAGTTGTGTCCTGACTCTTTGTGACCCCATGGACTGTACCCTACCAGGCTCCTCTGTCCATGGGATTTTCCAGGCAATAGTACTGGAGTGGATTGCCATTTCCTTCTCCAGGGGATCTTCCTGACCCAGGGATGAAACCCGGGTCTCCCACATTGTAGTCAGATGCTTAACCATCTGAGCCACCAGGGAAGTCTGTTAACTAAACTTACAGCGATAATCATTTTGCAACACACACATATATCAGATGATTACGTTATATAGTTTAAACTTATACAATGTTATATGTCAATTATACCTCAATTTAAAAAATTTTTTAAAGAATTAATATTTTAGGGATACATAAACTTTATAAATATATGTGAGCTTTAAACAACAAGAGATTGACTGCAAAGTGGCATGAGGGAACATTTTGAAATGAAAGATATGTTCTATATTATTATTGTGATAGTGGTTACACTACTACATACATCAAATTGTTCACTTAAAATTGACAAATGTTAATGCTTGCACTTAATGAAAAATGATGAAATTAAAAGCAAAACATTCAATATAAATATAACATATATGAGTATGTATGTTAGCCTTGAATGTACGCACTAAGTGGCAGTTAGTTTTCATTTGGTGTATCCTCATCAGAAATGTACACTCCAGGGGAAATTAGTGTTTATAGGACTCTAATCAGGAATCCACACCACTTACATGACTACACCAAGTGGTTTTAAAATCTTATCCAAATATGCATCCAAATGTTCAATATTTAGCATAAGCACTGTTAGAAACAAACAACTTTATGGAGAAATTAATCGTGTAGAAGAAAATTTAAACAGGTACCTCTGTCCTGAAATGAACAAGGTGTAGTAGTAGTAATGCGTGTGTGCTCAGTCATGTCCGACTCTCTGTGACCCCATGGACTGTAGCCTGCCAGGCTCCTCTGTCGACACATGGGATTCTCCAGGCAAGAATACTGGAGTGGGTTGCCATTTCCTCCTCCAGGGGATCTTCCTGACCCAGGGATCAAACTCCCTTCTGTATCTCCTGCACTGGCAGGTAGATTCTATACGACTAGTGCCACCTGGGAAGCCCAAACAAGGTATAACAATCTGGCAAAGCCATCAGTCTGATACCTATGAAGAGCACCCTGAATATGCTTGTTTTCAGTTTAAAAGAGAACCCTGTCACCATTCCAGCTAGGAAACTGGCTAATCATGTCACAAGAATGTTAGTTCCATCCTCCTCAGAATGAACCTCATACAAAGTGCTTGCTGGAAAACCTAAAAGGACAAAGAATGCAGTACTGTGCAGTTTTTCTGCCTGCTTCCTAGTGAATATCTGTACTTGATGCAGAATTTAGGCTGAGACTTGCCATCATTGTCACATACCACCCAGTGGTAAGCTGGGGAGAAGCATGTTACTGCCACCTCCAACTGTCAGAAGCCAATTTCCCAGGTGGTTCAGATGGTAAAGAACCTGCCTGCCAATGCAGGAGCTGCAGGAGACACAGGTTCAATCCCTGGGTCAGGAAGTTCCCCTGGTGGAGGCCATGGCAATTCACTCCAATATTCTTGCCTGGAGAATCCCTTGGACAGAGGAGCCTGGCGAGCTGCAGTCCATAGGGTCGCAAAGAGTCGGACATGACTAAATCGACATAGCACGCGTGCACGCAACGATACTGTGCATAGCCAGAGAAGCTTGAATCAGTTCATAGCAGCATCCCATTTTATCCAGAAAAGTCCTCACGTTCCTTCTTTGCTTCTATTACTCATGTAGTTTAAAATAGGTAAATTTCATATCAGACAAGTTCCTAGATCTAAGCTTTCCACTCAATTTCCCTGACTTCTCCAGTAAAGCCTCTTTTCTTCTGGATCTTGCTCACAAAGTCAGCTTTACCACAGGCAATTTATAGGGAACAATTAATACTGTGATTTTAGGTGCCTTTCAACTGTTACAATATTAAACTCTGCATGAAATCCTTATGAACAGCATGTCTACAAGCAATAATGTTGAAACAGGACCGCCCAAAGGACACTGTTTAGTCTTGATCATGGCTGCATGTTTTGTAAATATAAAGTTTTATTGGAGCAGAGCAACACCCCTTCATTTATGTATTGCGCATGGCTGCTTTAGATCTATAATGGCAGATCTGCATAGCTGAGACAGAGACCATATGGCCCACAAAGCCAAACATATTTCCTATCTGGACCTTCACAAAAGTTTGCCAACTGATTCACTGAAACAGTGCCACTTCTAAACCAGTAATTGCTACATTTGACTACATAAGAATCACCATAAAAAAAAAAAAGAATCACCATTAATATCTGTTTTTATAGTTGCTAGTTCCTCCATTTTAGATTCTTTTTTTTGAAAATTTCTTCTGAATTTTTTAATGCTTCATCCATTTAAGATTTCCTCACTTTTGAATAACTACTTAAATTTTCTTCTGCTTACCATTTCAGTTATATTCTATATTTTTGAATGTATATTTTTCTCATTTTTCATTTATAAATAGTAACAGTTTGTAAATTTATCTTGATTCCCTGTTTAGCCTAAGATTTATTTTAAAAGGTGTTCTGAAGATTCTAAGTAGACAGAACCTATTTTTTGGATACACTTTCTTTACTGATTTGTTATTGCGTTACATTTGAGGCAGAGAATTTGATCTATATGATTTTTACTTTTGGAGATTTGTAGATCCTTTGTAGCTTAACATGTAGTCAATCTTTAAGACATTTCCAAGTGAGTTTGAAAATAATACTTATGTTTTTTTCAGTAAAATGTTTATATATATTAGATAAAATTTGTTAATTATATTATTCAAATTCTTTTGTCTACTATAATTGCCATTTTTATGAGAAATATATTTGTCTTAATACGTTTGGGCTGCTACCAAAAACATAACATAGAGAAGATGGTTTAAACAACAGACAGTTACTTCTCACAGTTCTGGAAGTTGGGAAGTTAATATCAAGGTGCTAGCCGATTCCGTGTTTGGTAAGGACCTGCTTCCTGGTTTGTAGATAGCCATTATGATATAATAAGAAATACATATTTTGCTCATTATCCCCAGATCCCAACCAGAGCTCCCAAAATTTTTGTAATTTCCTAAGCAATACAGGTGCCAGGAGAATCTTTTGTCCTAATATTTGGTATTTGACCTCAGAGATCCTAAATCCCTTGGAATTCCCTGAGTGACAACAGCATGTTCTTTTTCTAATGAGGTAATTCTTGGTGGGCTCCTAGATAGCTCCTATATGGGGGTGGGTCACACGAAAGATGAAGCCATGATTAGAAGCTTAGAACTTTAAGCTCTAACCCTCATCCTCCAGGGAGGGGAGAGAATCTAGAGATTGAGAATAATCAATCATGCCTACCTAGTGAAGCCTCCATAAAAATCCTGAAAGTACTGAGTTCAAAGAACTTCCAGGTTGGTGGTATACCTGGGGACAGCATGGAAAATCTATGCACCTCTCCCTCACACCTTGCCTTGTGCATCTCTTAATCTGGCTGTTCTTGAGTTGTATCCATTTAAAATAAACTGGTAATCTAGTAAGTAAACTGCTTTCCAGAGTTCTGTGAGACAGTCTAACAAATTATCAAACCCAAGGAGGGGGTAAAGAGAACTGTAAATTTATAACTGATGGTCAGAAGCACCAGAGGCTCAGGTTAGCAACTGGCATTGAAATGGGGGTCAATCTTGTGGAACTGAGCCCTTATCCTACGGATCTGACACTAACTCATGGTAGATAGTGTTAGAATTGAATTGAATTGTAAAACATTCAGCTGGTGTCTGCACAGAATTGGAGAATTCTTGGTATAGGAAAAAAGCCCAAATATTCGTTGCCCAGAAGTATGTCATAGTAGCAGAGACTGAAGAAACAGAGTTTTTCCATTCAGCCATCTTCTCTCTGTGTCCTCATATTGTGGAAGGTGGTAGAGAGCTCGCTGGTATCTCTTTTATAAGGAGACTAATTCCATTCATGAGGGCTCCACCCTCATGACCTAGTCACCTCCAAAAGGGTCCCCCACTTCCAAATACCATCACAATGGGGAATTAGGATTTAAACATATGAAATTTGAGGGCACACAATCATTCAGTTGAAGAAGGCCTTATCTCTCCTTGCTATACTCTGGAATTCTGCATTCACTTGGGTATATCGTTCCCTTTCTCCTTTACCTTTCGCTTCTCTTCATTTCTCAGCTATTTGTAAGGCTTCCATTTGTAAGACAACCATTTTGCCTTTTTGCATTTCTTTTTCTTGGGGATGGTTTTGGCCATCACCTCCTGTACAATGCTATGAAACTCTGTCTATAGTTCTTCAGGCACTCTGTCTACCAGATATAATCCCTTAAATCTATTTGTCACCTCCACTGTATTATCATAAGAGATTTGATTTAGGCCATACTTTAATAGTCTAGTGGTTTTCCCTACTTTCTTCAATTTAAGTCTGAATTTTGCAGTAAGGAGCTCATGATCTGAGCCACAGTCAGCTTCAGGTCTTGTTTTTGCTGACTGTATAGAGCTTCCCCATCTTCAGCTGCAAAGAATATAATCAATCTGATTTCAGTATTGACCATCTGGTGATGTCCATGTGTAGAGTTGTCTCTTGTGCTTTTGGAAAAGGGTATTTTCTATGACCAGTGTTTTCACTTGACAAAACTCTGTTAGCCTTTGCCTTGCTTCATTTTGTACTCTAAGGCCAAACTTGCCTGCTACTCCAGGTATCTCTTGACTTCCTACTTTTGCATTCCAGTCCCATACGATGAAAAGGACATTTTTTTGGTGTTAGTTCTAGAAAGTCTTATAGGTCTTTATAGAACCAGTCACCTTCAGCTTCTCCAGCACCCCTTGGTTTCCGTGATGTTGAATGGTTTGCCTTGGAAACGAACTGAGATCATTCTGTTGTTTTTGAGGTTGCTCCCAAGTACTGCATTTCAGACTCTTTTGTTGACTATGAGGGCTACTCCCTTTCTTCTAAAGGGTTCTTGCCTACAGTAGTATATACAATGGTCATCTGAATTAAATTTGCCCATTCCTGTCCATTTTAGTTCACTGATTCCTATGATGTTGATATTCACTCTTTCCATCTCCTGCTTGACCATATCCAATTTACCTTGATTCATAGACCTAACATTCCAGGTTCCTATGCAATATTGTTCTTTACACCATTGAACTTTACTTTCACCACCAGACATATCTAAAACTGAGCATCATTTCTGTTTAGCCCAGCCACTTCACTCTTTCTGGAGCCATTAGTACTTGCCTTCTGCTCTTCCTCAGTATCATATTGGACACCTGGGTGGCTCATCTTCTGGTGTCATACCTTTTTGCCTTTTCATATTATTCATTGGATTCTCACAGCAAGAATACTGAAGCGGTTTTCCATTCTCTCCTCCAGTGGACCAGGTATTGTCAGAACTCTCCACTATGACCCTTCCATCTTGGTGGCCTTACATGGCATGGCTCATAGCTTCATTTAGTTGTGAACCCCTTCACCAAAGCAAGGCTGTGATTCATAAAGGGGAACAATAAAATGGAAAAGACTAGAGATCTCTTCAGGAAAATTGGAAATATCAAGGGAATATTCCATGCAAGGATGGACACAATAAAGGACAGGAACAGTAAGAACCTAACAGAGGCTAAAGAGATTAATAAGAGGTGGCAAGAATACACAGAAGAACTATACAAAAAAAGATCTGAATGACCCGGATAACCACAATGGTGTGATCACTCACCTAGAGCCAGACATCCTGGAGTGCAAAGTCAAGTGGGCCTTAGAAAGCATCACTACAAACAAAGCTAGTGGAGGTGATGGAATTCCA
This sequence comes from Bos indicus x Bos taurus, assembly GCF_003369695.1. Classification (NCBI taxonomy): domain Eukaryota; kingdom Metazoa; phylum Chordata; class Mammalia; order Artiodactyla; family Bovidae; genus Bos; species Bos indicus x Bos taurus. The sequence continues at coordinate 124,601,425 of NC_040105.1, forward strand.
GCTGAGCTATTTCAAATCCTAAAAGATGATGCTGTCAAACGGCTGCTCTCAATATGTCAGCAAATTTTAAAAACTCAGCAGTGACCACAGAACTGGAAAAGGTCAATTTTCATTCCAATCCTAAAGAAAGGCAATGCCAAAGAATGCTCAAACTACTGGATGATTGCTTTCATTTTGCATGCTAGTAAGGTAATGTTCAAAATCCTTCAAACTAGGCTTCAGTAGTATGTGAACCGAGAACTTCCAGATGTACAACCTGGGTTTAGAAAAGGCAGAGGAACCAGAGATCAAATTGCCAACATTCACCGGATCATAGAGAAAGCAACAGAATTCCAGAAAAATATCTACTTTTGCCTCATTGACTACGTGAAAGCCTTTGACTGTGTGGATCACAATAAACTGTGGGAAATTCTTAAAGAGATGGAGATGCCAAACCACCTTACCTGCCCCTGAGAGACCTGTATGAGGGTCAAGAAACAACAGTTAGAACTGGACATAGAATCACTGACTGGCTCAAAATTGGGAAAGGAGTTTGACAAGGCTATATATGGTTACCCTGTCTATTTAACTTATATACAGAATATATCATATGAAATACCATGCTGGATGAATCACAAGTTGTAATCAAGATTGTGGGGAGAAATATTAATAAACTCAGATATGCAGATGATACACCTCTAATGGCAGAAAGTGAAGAGGCACTAAAGAGCCTCTTGATAAGGTGAAGAAGAAAGTGAAAAAGCTGGCTTGAAACTCAACATTCAAAACACAAAGGTCATGGCCTTGGGTCCCATCACTTCATGGCGAATAGAACAGGGAAATGTAGAAGTAGTAACAGATTTGATTTTCTTGGTCTCCAAAATCACTGCAGATGGTGACTGCAGCCATGAAATTAAAAGATGCTTGCTCTTTGGAAGGAAAGCTATAATAAACCTAGAAAGCATAATAAAAAGCAAAGACATCATTTTGTCAACAAAGGTTTGTGTAGTCAAAGCTATGGTTTTTCCAGTAGTCATGTACAGATGTGAGAGTTGGACCATAAAGAAGGCTGAGCACCAAATAATTGACACTTTTGAACTGTGGTGTTGTAGAAGATTCTTGAAAGTCCCTTGGACTACAAGGAAATCAGACCAGTCAATCCTAAAAGTAATCAACCCTGAATATTCATTGGAAGGACTGATGCTGAAACTCCAATACTTTGGCCACCTGATGCAAAGAGCCAACTCATTCAAAAAGACCCTGATTCAAGGAAAGATTGAAGGCAAAAGGAGAAGAGGGTGGCAGAGGATGAGATGGTTAGATGGCATCACTGACTTAATGCACATGAGTTTGATCAAACTACAGGAGACAGAGAAGGACAGGACAGCCTGGCATGTTGCAGTCATGGGGTGGCAAAGAGTTAGACACAACTCAGCTACTGGAAAACAACAACAATAATCATTCAATGGTACTCTACACCTTTTCCCACAAAATTCATGTCCTTCTTACATGCAAAATACATTTATCCCATCCCAAAATACCCAAACGTCTTAGCGTATTGTAGCATCAACTTTAAATTCTAAGTCTAAGATGCTGAAGCTGAAACTCAAATACTTTGGACACTAATGCGAAGAACTGACTCATTTGAAAAGACCCTGATGCTGGGAAAGATTGAGGGCAGGAGGAGAACGGGATGACAGAGGATGAGATGGTTGCATAGCATCAACAACTAACTCAACGGACATGAGTTTGGGTAACCTCTGGGAGTTGGTGATGGACCGGGAAGCCTGGCGTGCTGCAGTCCATGGGTTGCGAAGAGTCAGACACAACTGAGCGACTGAACTGAACTGAAAATCTACCTAAATATTAACTAAATCAGATATGGTTGAGCCTCAAGGTATGATTCCTCCTGGGAAAAATGCCTGTTCAACTGCAAACCTGTGAAACCAAAAACATTATGTGCTTCTAAAATACAATGATGGGACAAGCATAAGATAGACATTCTTATTTCAAAAAAGAAAAATAGGAAAGAAGAAAGGAGTGATGGATCCCAAATAAATCTAAAACCTAATGGGGCAAAGTCCATAAGACTTTAAAGTCTTGCGACTAATCCTTTGGCTCATTGCTCTGCCTTCCAGGCCCTTTGGGGTGGCAACATCACCCACATAGCTTTGTAGGACAGCTTCACAGAGGTGTTAAGCTGGGGAGCCCAGTGGCTCTCTTGGTTGGAGTCCCAGGCTGGTTGCACAAGGACAGTTCCAGCAGTTCCCGCAGCCCCACCTCCAAGGCTATGCTGCACAGAGTTCATCCCTGTGTACTGAGTGAGGGTATCCTGGCCCTCTTGAACTGAAGAGACAACCCTACCCTTTGAACTTTCTGTTGTTTTAAGCCATAAATTATGTGGTAATGTTATAATAACCTCAGGAAATTAATATAACAAGGAGTACTCCAAGTAGCTTAGATAAGGCTGAGAGAAGTCAACTGAAATTTCAGTTGCTTACTTCCACAGGGGAGACTGAATTTGTAGTTTCAGTTCAGCTAAGTCACCCTGCTTATTTAACGTACGTGCAGAGTACATCATGAGAAACGCTGGGCTGCAAGAAGCACAAGCTGGAATCAAGATTGCCAGGAGAAATATCAATAACCTCAGATATGCAGATGACACCACCCTTATGGCAGAAAGGGAAGAGGAACTAAAAAGCCTCTTGATGAAAGTGAAAGTGGAGAGTGAAAAAGTTGGCTTAAAGCTCAACATTCAGAAAACGAAGATCATGGCATTCAGTCCCACCACTTCATGGGAAATAGATGGGGAAACAGTGTCAGACTTTATTTTTCTGAGCTCCAAAATCACTGCAGATGGTGACTGCAGCCATGAAATTTAAAGACGCTTACTCCTTGGAAGGAAAGTTATGACCAACCTAGACAGCGTATTCAAAAGCAGAGACATTACTTTGCCAACAAAGGTTCGTCTAGTCAACGCTATGGTTTTTCCTGTGGTCATGTATGGATGTGAGAGTTGGACTGTGAAGAAGGCTGAGCACCGAAGAATTGATGCTTTTGAACTGTGGTGTTGGAGAAGACTCTTGAGAGTCCCTTGGACTGCAAGGAGATCCAACCAGTCCATTCTGAAGGAGATCAGCCCTGGGATTTCTTTGGAAGGAATGATGCTAAAGCTGAAACTCCAGTACTTTGGCCACCTCATGTGAAGAGTTGACTCATTGGAAAAGACTCTGATGCTGGGAGGGATTGGGGTCCAGAGGAGAAGGGGACGACAGAGGATGAGATGGCTCGATGGCATCAATGACTCAATGGACGTGAGTCTGAGTGAACTCCGGGAGTTAGTGATGGACAGGGAGGCCTGGCGTGCTGCGATTCATGGGGTGGCAAAGAGTCGGACACGACTGAGCGACTGAACTGAACTGAAGCTAACTGATAAAACAAACAAAAATAAATAATGTTCTTCAGAAAAATAAAACAGAACCCAGAGTCTCTAACAACAGACCACTCAAAATGTCTAGAACACAAGAGAAAATTATTCTACATATATATAAAAATGGAAACATCACCCATGTCTCTTAAAAGAGACAATTAATGGAAACCAACCCCAAGATGATTCATATGTTGGAAATAGCCACACACAAAAAAAGGAGATCATAAAGCTAGGACTTCCCTGGTGGCACAGTGGATAAGAATCCACCTGCCAATGCAGGGGACACAAGTTCAATCCCTGGTCAGGGAAGATTCCACATGCCATGGGGCAGCTAAGCCGGAGGGCCACAACTACTGAGTCCACACACTAGAGCTCACAAGCTGAAACTATGAGCCTGCTGAAGTCTGTGCACTCTGGGGTCCATAAGCCACAAATACTGAGCCTGTTTGCCACAAATACTGAAGCCCTCATGTCTAGAGCCTGTGCTCCACAAGAGGAGCCCCCACAATGAGAAGCCCACACACCACAACTAAGAGTAGCCTCCATTCACTGCAACTAGAGAAAGCCTGTGCACAAAAAGCAACAAAGAAAAAAAAAAAAAGCAACAAAGATCCAGCACAGCCAAAAATAAATAAATAATTAAAAAGCTATCATTATAAGCATGCTCAAGGAGCTAAAGGCCAATTTATTTTCAATGAGTAAAAAGATAGAAAATCTCAATAAAGTAACGTAAACTCTAAGAGAGAAACAAATACAGATTTTAGAACTGAGAAATATAGTATCTAAAATTTTCTAAATCATTTGATATGTTTGGAAATGATAAAGGAAACAGTCAGTGAAATTGAAGACAGATCAATAGAAATTATTCATCATGAGGTCAGAAAGAAATAAGATTGAAAACATAAACAAAAAAACAGACAACATTTTTGAAAAACAACTTATCAAAACTGATGAGATGAAATAATATTAATATTCATATTTTTTAAGAAATTGGCTTTAGTATCAAAACTCTTTCCAAAATTAAAGCCCTAGACCCAATGATGAATCCTAAAAGGTATTAAAGAATGGCATCACACTAAATTTAGACAGATTATTTCTGAAAATAAAGGAGGGAACACAGTTTATTTTATGATGGCAACATAATCCTGAAACCAAAGCCTGACACAGACATTACCAAAAACAGAAAACTACAGATGGATAAACGTACTTTCAAAATTACCCTGGGACGCCATTATGAATTAATTTTCTCCTCAAGGGTCTGTGCCAGAAAGTAGCTTCACAGAGAGGGCTACTCCCCAAACCCAGGCTATCTCCTTTCTCTCCCACTCCCTCATACACATTCATGTACATCAGCCTGAACGTTCAGGCACTGTCTGCAGCCTATTCACTTGGTCTCACCTCAGGCTAAGACCATATACAACAGCCGTGTGATCAGCCCTCACGAGGAAAGACCTGGGGAAGAAGCCTGTACACATTTTGAGAAAGGGCTTGAGGCAAAGAATTTCAGCATCCTAATGCCTCACCTATGATCTAGAAAGTTGGTGGAGTTGGTATTCAGATGGGCATGTGACCATGGTACAATGAACTTCTCACACCTTAGAAAGGGGAACAGCTGAAGGAGAGCCAGAGCAGGGCTCGCTAAAAGCATAGGGCCCAAAGCAGGGCACCTTTTATCTAGGTATGACGTAAGTTCTGTGAAATGTGCAGATCTATATGAAAACCCTGTAACAGTTCAGTTCAGTCGCTCAATCATGTCCGACTCTTTGCAACCCCATGGACCACAGCAGACTAGGCCTCCCTGTCCATCACCAACTCCTGGAGTTTACTCAAACTAAACTCCATTGAGTCAGTAATGCCATCCAACCATCTCATCCTCTGTCAGCCCCTTCTCCTGCCCTCAATCTTTCCCAGCATCAGGGACTTTTCAAATGAGTCAGTTCTTCGCATCAGGTGGCCAAAGTATTGGAGTTTCAGCTTCAACATCAGTCCTTCCAATGAACACCCAGGACTGATCTCCTTTAGGATGGACTGGTTGGATCTCCTTGCAATCCAAGGGACTCTCAAGAGTCTTCGCCAACACCACAGTTCAAAAGCATCAATTCTTCTGTGCTCAGCTTTCTTTGTAGTCCAACTCTCACATCCATACATGACCACTGGAAAAACCATAGCCTTGACTAGATGGACCTTTGTTGGCAAAGTAATGTCTCTGCTTTTGAATATGCTGTCTAGGTTGGTCAGAACTTTTCTTCCAAGGAGTAAGCGTCTTTTAATTTCATGACTGCAGTCACCATCTGCAGTGATTTTGGAGCCCCCCCAAAAAAAGGTCAGCCACTGTTTCCACCATTTCCCCATCTATTTGCCATGAAGTAATGGGACCAGATGCCATGATCTTAGTTTTCTGAATGCTGAGCTTTAAGCCAACATATTCACTCTCCTCTTTCACTTTCATCAAGAGACTCTTTAGTTCTTCTTTGCTTTCTGCCATAAGGGTGGTGTCATCTGCATATCTCAGGTTATTGATATTTCTCCCATCAATCTTGATTCCAGCTTGTGCTTCTTCCAGCCCAGCATTTCTCATGATGTACTCTGCATATAAGTTAAATAACCAGGGTGACCATATACAGCCTTGACGTACTCCTTTTCCTATTTGGAACCAGTCTGTTGTTCCATGTCCAGTTCTAACTGTTGCTTCCTGACCTGCATACAGATTTCTCAAGAGGCAGGTCAGGTGGTCTGTTATTCCCATCTCTTTCAGAATTTTCCAGTTTGTTGTGATCCACACAGTCAAAGGCTTTGGCATAGTCAATAAAGCAGAAATAGATGTTTTTCTGGAACTCGCTTGCTTTCTCCATGATCCAGCGGATGTTGGCAATTTGATCTCTGGTTCCTCTGCCTTTTCTAGAACCAGCTTGAACATCTGGAAGTTCACAGTTCACGTATTGCTGAAGCCTGACTTGGAGAATTTTGAGCATGACTTTACTAGTGTGTGAGATGAGTGCAATTGTGTGGTAGTTTGAGCATTCTTTGGCATTGCCTTTCTTTGGGATTGGAATGAAAACTGACCTTTTCCAGTCCTGTGGCCACTGCTGAGTTTTCCAAATGTGCTGGCATATTGAGTGCAGCACTTTCACAGCATCATCTTTCAGGATTTGAAATAGTTCAACTGGAATGCCATCACCTCCACTAGCTTTGTTCGTAGTGATGCTTCCTAAGACCCACTTGACTTCACATTCCAGGATGTCTGGCTCTAGGTGAGTGATCACACCATTGTGATTATCTGGGTCATGAAAATCTTTTTTGTACAGTTCTTCTGTGTATTCTTGCCACCACTTCTTAATATCTTCTGCTTCTCTTAGGTCCATACCATGTCTGTCCTTTATTGAGCCCATCTTTGCATGAAATGTTCCCTTGGTATCTCTAATTTTCTTGAAGAGATCTCTAGTCTTTCCCATTCTATTATTTTCCTCTATTTCTTTGTATTGATCACTGAGGAAGGCTTTCTTATCTCTCCTTGCAACTCTTTGGACTCTGCATTCAAATAGGTATATCTTTCCTTTTCTCCTTTGCTTTTGGCTTCTCTTCTTTTCACAGCTATTTGCAAGGCCTCCTCAGACAGCCTTTTTTTTTTTTTTTTTTTTTTGCATTCTTTTTTCCCATGGGATGGTCTTGATCCCTATCTCCTGTACAATATCACAAACCTCCGTCCATAGTTCATCAGGCACTCTGTCTATCAGATCTAGTCCCTTAAATCTATTTCTCACTTCCACTGTATAATCATAAGGGATTTGATTTAGGTCATACCTGAATGGTCTAGTGGTTTTCCCTACTTTCTTCAATTTAAGTCTGAATTTGGCAATAAGGAGTTCATGATCTGAGCCACAGTCAGCTCCCGGTCTTGTATATACATTTAAATAAAGATTATAAACAAAACAAAACATCTCAAAGGAGAGACATATCATGATCCAGGCTGGAGAAACTTATAATTTTAAAGATGCCATTTCTCCCTAAATTAACCTACAAATCCAGTGCAATCACAAACATCATTCCAATGGATATTTTATGAAACTTGGCAAGGTGATTTTATATTCATCTTGGAAAATGAAAATACATGAAAATTAGTTTTAAAAGATGAACAAAAAAGAACAGTGAAAGGTTGCTTTATCAGATAGTAAAATCTTCTATAAGGCAAAAAATAGACTATAGTACTTAAACAACTAAATTAGTGAGATAGAATAGAAAGCCAGGACATTTAATAGACGACAAAAGTAGCATTTCAAATTATAAAGGAAACAATGGACCACGCATTAAGTGATAGTAGAATAATTTACTGTACATTAGGAAAACATAAAGCTCCTGTTCTAATGGATACCAAGCAAAAAATCCAGATGAACTAAAGAGCTAAATGTCAGTAACATAATTGAATACTACAGTAAGCTTTAAGAAGAAAATGTAGGAAGATATTTTTATCATAGGGTGAGGAAGATCATTTAGCAAGAATCAAATGAAGTATCCACGAAGAAAAAGAATGAACATTTTAATTATGCAGTCAATAAATTTAACAATTGTTGTTGTTCAGTCTCTCAGTCATGTCCGACTCTTTGCAACCCCACGGACTGCAGCACACCAGGCTTCCCTGTCCTCCACCATCTCCCGGAGCTTGCTCAAACTCATGTCCATTGAGTCAGACAATAAACGTTAAATTATTACTTATATAATAATAAAATATATAATTAATTGTTTTTAATTAGTAGCAGCTGTGAACTAAGTAAAGAAGGAAAGTGACAAAGTCAGAGAGATATGCAACATATATGACAAAGGGTTCATATCTAGGTCATATGGAAGAAAATCTAAGGAAAAAGTAAAAAATCTATTTTAAAGAGGGGGTTGGAAATTATGTGATTACACCATTCAGAGAAAAAGAAATTTACATGGCAGTTATAAAGATAAAAATGTGTATAGTCTCACCAGTTATCACGGAAAATAATATTTAAACAACAGCTTTGTTTATGAAATTGGTAAAAATGTCCACTTTTGCTGGAAACCTATAGAAGAATATGACCTGAGAGAAATTCCTCAGCTGCTATCAAAATATAAAATATACATAGTTTTGGATTCAGCATATGTGTGCATACAAAGAAACAGGGACAGAGATGTTTATTGCTGCATTATTTTTACTTGTAAAAAGTGGGAAGCAACTTAAATGTTTGTCGATTGTTAAATAACCATATATTGATATTATGCAGTGGTTAAAAGAAATTAAATAGGTCTGTATGCACTGCCATGGAAGGGTTCCCAAAGCATATTGTTCAGTGAGGGAAAAAAGTTGCTAAATAATTTTTATGCTATAATCTCAGTAATGTAGCCTAACAAATGTGTAAGTACATAGATATGTAAACCCATAGGGAATGGACTGTAAAGATTCACATCAAACTTGATGACAATGATTACTTCAGGAAGGAGGATGGAATGGGGCAGTAGAAAGTGAAAAGAGTACTTATGAACAGCCTGAATCATTCCCAATGGAAACGTATTCGAATATTACTTGTGTAATGTTTAAACATAACAACATTTTAAACACTAAATAAAAGTAGCTAATGAGAAGGCAAAGGGCAGGAGACTGCTGTTTCTCATTATAAGTTTTTGAATAATATTTGATTTTTAAAACTATGCACATGCTTTAATTTGATGGAAAAAGGACAAGGTTTAAAATGCATTTAGAACATGCTTTTACTTAAAGCTTCATAGCAGTAAGTGGCAGAGTTGGCCTCCACATCAAGTTTGTGTTGATAGTGTTTAAAGAAAGAAAGAAAAAAGAAAAGGTTTAATCTAGTAACGCATTATAATTAATTTAGCTTTTACTTATAGTAAAAGAAAGATGATTATGGTTCCATAATAATGTATATAATAGTCTAGAAGCAGTAATCTACTTTAAAAGTTTTAAATACATCTCTTATCCACAAAATCACTTCCACTGTTTTCTTCCTTAGTCCTCTAAATTTGGCCCTAAAACTGGTGCAGTTAGGGTTAGCAGGGTGTCATCCTGCCTCAGTCAATTTTCAAGAATGATTCTTTTGCATGATTTATTAACAGCTGTCTACTTTAAACATGCTGTCTGCTAATCTGTATCTTACTTTATGTCCATCAGATTTAGATCAGAGGAGAATCTGTTTTGCTTTTGAGTTTGTATATTTTTCTACATATGAGGACATTCTTGTTTCTACATATCTTTATTTACAGATCAGCATGTGTTCTTGGAAGCCTTTGAATATGAGATCACATGGTTTTGATTTTCCATTTTTATAAAAATGTGTTTTTGTCTTTTAGTTTCTGTACTGAACGTGAACAGTTAATGACAAACTATGATCTTTGTTTTTATAATGCATGAAACAAGTTTATTGCTAAAATTTAAGAAATTAAAATATACCAAAGAGAAAGAACTTTATAAATGTTACCTTCAAAGATAGTATCTCTGTTACCATTTCAAAGCCCTTTATACTATTGCATACAATGCAAAGGAAATTAGAACTTACTGTTTAAGAAAACTGTCCCGTCCTGGGCCAGGAAACTAGAGTGACAGTCACTGAAGCTGACTGTTTAAAAATTCAGAGCTTAAAACAAAAATAATATCTAATATTTATGAGCATGTATGATGTACCAACCTCTCTTATATGGATTTTCTCAATGACTCTTAAAACAACCCTCTGAATTATGTACTATTATTATCTTCATTTTATAGAAGACAAAACTGAGGTTTAAGACTATTAAAGATTTATACAAAATCACACATCTAGGAAATAGTAGAGACAGGTTTTGATCCCAGAGCCTAACCTCATAATCACCGTAAGTTTTATCCTAATTTAGCCCTGGGATTTTTTTGGAAGGAATGATGCTAAAGCTGAAACTCCAATACTTTGGCCACCTCATGCGAAGAGTTGACTCACTGGAAAAGACTCTGATGCTGGGAGGGATTGGGGGCAGGAGGAGAAGGGGACGACAGAGGATGAGATGGCTGGATGGATTCACTGACTCGATGGACGTGCGTCTGAGTGAACTCCGGGGGTTGGTGATGGACAGGGAGGCCTGGCGTGCTGCGATTCATGGGGTCTCAAAGAGTCAGATACGACTGAGCTACTGAACTGAACTGAGACTCAAATATCAGAGAATATGGACTTCTCTGGTGATTCAGATGGTAAAGAATCTGCCTGCAGTGAGGGAGACCAGGGTTTGATCCCTGGGTTGGGAAGATCCCCTCAAGAATGGAATGGCAACCCACTCCAACATTTTTGCCTGGAGAATTCCATGGACAGAGGAGCCTGGCTGGCTATAATCCATGGGTTTGCAAAGAGTCGGACACACTGAGTGACTAACACTTTCACTTTTCATCAGAGAATCTAGATGGCAAGTCATCATGAGATATGTGTACTATAAACCTTCATGGTACCAATTACATCACTGTCATCGCTTATAAGCAAATGAAATGACAAGAAATTAGTACTCAATTCCTCCCACAGACACCTCTCCAATTAAAGGCCCAGGGGGTTCTGTTGAAGCTGTTGCAGACAGGTGTTAAGGAATCATATTCTGAATTTTATCTTTGGATGTTAATATTTTAGATTGCTTTTACCAGAATGCTTGCTAGCATTAAGACATTGGCCTGTATTAAAGGAAAAGAATACAAAATTGCCTTTCATTAGTACCAAGAAATTATTCTCTTTACAAGTATGCTTCTATCTTATGATATAATTTGATTAATTTATCTAGTTAGCTTTTCCTCCTTTCCTCTGACTTCTAGGAAACTTAGAATCAAATCACCATCTCACCTCTAGCAATTGCTTGTGACATTTCCATGTGATGATCTGATTCCTGGTCATATTATTTTCTAATCACTGAACATATTTGTCTTAGTCCATTTGTGCTGCTATATAACAAAAATACCATAGACTAAGTGGCTTTAAAAACAGTTATTTCTCACAGTTCTGGAGGCTGGAAGTCTAAGATCAAGGTACTAGCAGATTCAGTGAGGACCCACTTTCTTGTTTAAAGACAATCATCTTCTCCCTGTGTCTTCTCCTGACAGAACAGGCAAGGGAGCTCCCTGGAGTCTCTTTTAGAAGGACACTAATCCTATGCATCTCGGCTGATAAAGAATATACCTGCAATGCAGGAGACCCCGATTCCATTCCTGAGTCAGTAATTTCCCCTGAAGAAGGAACTTCTCCAGTATTCTTGGGCTTCCCTGGTGACTCATGTGGTAAATAATCGACTGGGTACAATCTCTGCACTGGGAAGATCCCCTGGAGGAGGGGATGGCAACACACTCCAGTATTCTTGCTTGGAGGATCCCATGGACAGAGAAGCCTGGTGGGCTACAGTCCATGGGTCACAGAGATGGACACGACTGAGCAACTAAGCACAGCACAATCCTACGCATGAGGGCATCACCCTTAAGACCTAATCACCTCCCAAAGGTTCTACCTCCAAATGCCATTACTTTGCGTAATGTAAAAGTTTCAAAATATGAACTGGGAATGGGTGTAGAAATTCAGTCTATAACAATCTTCAATATTTCTTTTTATCCTCTGCAGTATGAGAGTTAAGACTTCTTTGATCAAAAGTAGTAGAAAGCCTTCACACCACAAAGATAAGTGATAAGTATGTGATGTGATGGAGATGTCAGCTAATAACTATGGTGGAAATCATTTTGCAGTATATGTCAAAACAACACATTGTACATCTTAAATTTATGAAATGTTGTATGTCAATCACATCCCAATAAACCTGCAAAAAGAGTAATATGTACTAAGCAACCCAGTACATAGTTTGTTGTCAATAAACATAGTTTCATTCCTTATCTGAGATCTTCTACAGGTACCAGCATCTGTTACAAATAGTTCCTGTCTTTTGGTCACTATGGCAACCTTAGGCAAACCATTAAAAAAGTAACAGAAATCCAAACAACCCTAAGCTATACCATATACACACATACAAACATGTGCCTGCACACAAATCCATTTTTATAACTGGGATATACAAAGCATGGGCTTCCCTGGTGGCTCAGTGGTAAAGAATCTGCTTGCCAATGCAGAAGACATTGGTTCGATCCCTGATCCAGGAAGATCCCCTAGAGAAGGAAAGGGCAGCCCCCTCCAGTATTCTTGCCTGGGAAATCCCATGGACAGAGGAGCCTGGCAGGCTACAGTCCATGGGGTTTCAAAAGAGCTGGACATGACTTATAGACTAAACAATGTTCAAAGCATGCTAGCTTAATTTCAGATGGGCCTATAATAGTGAAGTATAAAATATAGTCCACAAGTTCTCAACGAGGGTAAACTTGGTTCCAAAAGAAACATTGTGCAATATCTGAAAATTAAGAGGATGCTACTGGTACCTAGTGGATAGAAGACAGAGATGTTGCTAAACATCCCAAAAGGCACAGGACAGCCCCCTACCACAAAGAACTGTCCAGTCCCAAATGTCAATAGTGCCATGATTGGGAAACCCTGTGTATAGCCACCTTGATTAGTGACTGAGCTAAAGTAAATAGGGAGGAATTTAGGATAAAACAGTGTAGAGATTGTGAAGCCAGGATAGTGATAGCTTGAGGATTACTATAAAGGAGTGGTTTAGAGGTGGCATTCTGATTGGATGTGAAAGCTTAGAGCTCAGTTGGCTTAACACTTTTGTTAAATTGGGTAAATACTAATTGTACACACCAAAAAGTGGGACAGAGCCCTAAAACTCCACCAAACCCCGCCTTTTTATAGCATTCCTGAACCAGAAAGTTAAAACAGATATCAAAAAATAAAAACTAAAAAAAAAAACAGATACCAACTTGGATTTTGAATTCCTATGGATTACTGGGGAAGAGGAGTAAGATTCCCTGAACAGGGAATCTGAAGACCTATGTTCTAATCTCACTCTCCTTCTTTTATGACTTTGGGCAAGTCATTTTCCATCACTAGGTTGCCTCCTGTGTAAACTGAGGCAATTTGGGTGCTCAATTTCTAAGCCTCTTTCTACCTCTGTTGTTGTTCAGTCACTAAGTCGTGTCCGACTCTTTGTGACCCATGGACTGCAGCACGACAGGCCTCCCTGTCCCCCACTATCCCCCAGATTTTGTGCAAGTTCATTCCATTGAGTCGGTGATGCCATCCAACCATCTCATCCTCTGCTGTCCTCTTCTCCTTTTGCCTTCAATCTTTCCCAATATCAGGGTCTTTTCCAATGAATCTACCTGTAACAGTTGTGAATCTGCAATTTATTAACTGGGAGTAAACCAAAACAAAGCATAGGAACATTTTTTGGTGACTTATTTAGACATGTAGTTTCTAAACATCAACAAGGTTGATGAAAATGGACAATCCTCGCCTACTGCTGCTCTCCAGATACAGTGGATTCCACTGCTGAGGATTTTATATAGGAAAAAACGAAGTTAGGTTTATTGTGCGTCCTGCTACAGACTCACATAAGATAAAACCTTTGGTGACTGTAACATACTAATTTCAGAACTTTTTCAGATGTCACACATTTACGGATTGTTTACAACAAACAGTATAATTCAATAAATAGTTCCGCAGGTTTTTTCCTCTGTAATTGTTCTACCATGTTTAATTCATTTAGAGAAAGGGCTATAGAAAAGAAAGGTTTATAAGAGAACTACTACATTGCTAGAGCATGGGAGTACTTCTTATCAGAAGCAATCTTTATGATCTCCCTGCCCGCAGAATTAGTGATATTTTCAATCTTTGGACCAGAGCTTTATTTATAATGTGAAATATTTAGCAGAAATCCAATGAGAAAGTTGAAGTATTCAGTACTCAAGTTTAGGACTTCCCTGGTGGTCCAGTGGTTAAGAATCTGCCTGCCAGAACACTCAATGACTTAAATCAAAGCAAGATCTTCTATGACCCACCTCCTAGAGTAATGGAAATAAAAACAAAAGTAAATAAGTGGGACCTGATTAAACTTAAAAGCTTTTGCACAGCAAAGGAAACTATAAGCAAGGTGAAAAGACAACCCTCAGAATGGGAGAAAATAATAGAAATGAAACAACTGACAAAGGATTAACTTCCAAAATATATAAGCAGCTCATAGAACTCAATACCAGGAAAACAAACAACCCAATCAAAAAGTGGGAAAAAGACCTAAACAGACATTTTTCCAAAGAATGTCTATATGTCTATACAGATGGCTAACAAACACATGAAAAGATGCTCAACATCTCTCATTATTAGAGAAATGCAAATCAAAACTACAATGAGATATCACCTCATACCAGTCAGAATGGCCATCAGCAAAAAGTCTACAAACAATAAATGCTGGAGAGGGTGTGGAGAAAAGGAAACACTCTTGTACTGTTGGTGGGAAGGTAAATTGATAGAGCCACTATGGAAGATGGTATGGAGATTCCTTAAAAAACTAGGAATAAAACCACCATATGACCCAGCAATCCCACTCCTAGGCATATACCCTGAGGAAACCAAAATAGAAAAAGACACATGCATCCCATTGTTCATTGCAGCACTATCTACAATAGCTAGAACATAGAAGCAACCTAGATGTCCATCAACAGATGACTGGATAAAGCTGTGGTACATATACACAATGGAAAGTTACTCAGCCATAAAAAGGAATGCATTTGAGTCAGTCCTAATGAAGTGGATGTACCTAGAACCTATTACACAGAGTGAACTGAGTCAGAAAGAGAAAGATAAATATCATATTCTAATGCATATATATGGAATCTAAAAAATGGTTCTGAAGAATTTATTTACATGGCAGCAATGGAGAAACAGGCATAGAGAATAGGCTTATGGACATGCGGAGAGGGGAGAAGAGGGTGAGAAGTATGGAAAGAGTAACGGAAACTTACAAGCCATATGTGAAATAGATAGCCAATGGGACTTTGCTGTATGGCTCAGGAAACTAAACAGGGGCTCTGTATCAACCTAGAGGGGTGGGATGGGGAGGGAGATGGGAGGGAGGTTCAAAAGGGAGGGGATATGCGTACACCTATGGCTGATTCATGTTGAGGTTCGACAGAAAACAACAAAATTCTGTCAATCAATTATCCTTCAATTAAAAAATACATTAATTTAAAAAAAGAATCTGCCTGCCAATGTGGGGGACATGGGTTCAATCCCTGGTCTAGGAAGATCACACATGCCATGGGGCAGCTAAGCCCATGCACCACATCTGCTGCTGCTGCTGCTAAGTCGCGTCAGTCGTGTCCAACTCTGTGCGACCCCATAGACGGCAGCGCACCAGGCTCCCCCGTCCCTGGGATTCTCCAAGCAAGAATACTGGAGTGGGATGCCATCTCCTTCTCCAAGGCATGAAAGTGAAAAGTGAAAGGGAAGTCGCTCAGTCGTGTCCGACTCTTCGCGACCCCATGGGCTGCAGTCCACCAGGCTTCTCGCCCATGGGATTTTCCAGGCAAGAGTACTGGAGTGGGGTGCCATTGCCTTCTCCATGCACCACATCTACTGAGCCCCAATTCTAGAGTCCACAGGCTACAACTACTGCAGCCCACAAGCTCTAGAAACTGTGCTCTGCAGTAAGAGAAGCCACCATAATGAGAAGCCCACACGCCACAACTAGAGAATAGACCTCACTCTCCACAACTAGAGAAAGTCCACACACAGCAATGAAGACCCAGTGCAGCCAAAAGTAAATAAATTTTTAAAAATCTTTTTTAAAAATATTCAATTTTAGGAGAGCAGAGGGGAGAACATTTGTCTTTTGTCACTTGTGCATAAATTTCTATTTCAAAGACAAATATTTAAAGAGGGTATAGCAAAAGCTTGGGAATGGAATTAGGAATACAAAGCACAAAGTGCTGTACAAGTTGTCCAGTGCATGAGGACACTTAGCAGAGAAAAGAAGTGGAGGCCGAAATACATAGTCTTTCCTCCATTCGCCAAGCCTCACATCTTGGCAGGGGACTGTGTCTGTGGGGAGGGGACCCTTTTCCAATACAAACAAAGGCGTCGTTCACTATTAGGTAACAGAGATGCCTTCAGCAAAACCCAGTTATAACACAGTGTTGTAGAGTCTTATTCTAAACCACAATAGTATAAATTCTTGAAATTTTCCAATTAACAAATTTGATACAAGTAGAGGAAACATACGGAGAAGGCAATGGCACCCCACTCCAGTACTCTGGCCTGGAAAATCCCATGGACAGAGGAGCCTGGTAGGCTACAGTCCATGGGGTCGCTGAGGGTCGGACACAACTGAGAGACTTCCCTTTCACTTTTCACTTCATGCATTGGAGAGGGAAATGGCAACCCACTCCAGTGTTCTTGCCTGGAGAATCCCAGGGACGGGGGAGCCTGGTGGGCTGCCGTCTATGGGGTAGCACAGAGTCGGACATGACTGACGTGACTTAGCAGCAGCAGAGGAAACATATAGTAGAGTAGCCTTAACCTGAAAATTCTCTGGGTGCAAAAACAGTAACAAAAAGATTGTCACCAATATCAAGATCGAAATTCAACTAAAAATAAAGACACACTCTTCAGTATGTATATATCACTCCAAAAAAGAGATTGTCTCTGAATACTGAAAGTGAAAGTGAAGTCGCTCAGTCGTGTCCGACTCTTTGCGACCCCATGGACTGTAGCCTATGAGGTTACTCTGTCCATGGGATTTTCCAGGCAAGAATGCTGGAGTGAATTGCCATTTCCTTCTCCAGGGGATCTTCCCAACCCAGGAATCGAACCCGGGTAGATGCTTTACCGTCTGAGCCACCAGGAAAGCCCTATACTAGAAAGTCACAAGACAAGCTAAAGCTATATAGGGGAAGATTTTGAGGGAAGGAAGCAAATAACTTGGCTAAGTCCTGCTTCAACCCTTGAGGAAAGAATTAAATTTACAGAAAGGCACTTATATCATGTGGCCCAGGAAGTCATCAATTTGGATATCAGACATACTGTTCTTGAAAGAGATGAATAATACATAAACAATCCGATCCTCAGAGCTTGTTCTAAAAAGGAACTTATGGTCATTTCACCATGTCAGTGCATTCTTAAGCTAACCTCTTACATCTGGTATACACAGAATGTAGATTTACAGTGATAAGCATAAGAAACTGATGTGTTTAAATAACCGAAGAGAAATAACTTTTATATTAGGTCTAGTTTAGGTTTTGTTATTCCCATTGTCTCCCAGATCTATAACAATTGATAATCTAAGAGTGAGATATATGCCAACCCAGCATTAGCAAGACAGGTACCCAGGACCATTCTGTAGAATGTACAACACATATTATTAAAGATCAGAATAATATTTATTAAAACTTTCTGTTTAGAAGGTTTTTCAAATGAAATCATTCAGATTTTTTCCCTATATTTCCTTACTTTTTAAAAAAAAATTATAGGTATTCTTTAGTAAGTAGCTTTGGAGAAGGCAATGGCACCCCACTCCAGTACTCTTGCCTGGAAAATCCCATGGACGGAGGAGCCTGGAAGGCTGCAGTCCATGGGGTCGCTGAGGGTCGGACACGACTGAGCGACTTCGCTTTCACTTTTCATCTTCATGCATTGGAGAAGGAAACGGCAACCCACTCCAGTGTTCTTGCCTGGAGAATCCCAGGGACGGGGGAGCCTGGTGGGGTGCCGTCTATGGGGTTGCACAGAGTCAGACACGACTGAAGCGACTTAGCAGCAGCAGTAAGTAGCTTAGTAATTTAAGAAAAATCTTGTTTAACAAAAGATATAGTGAAATATTGAAGTAACCTTTTCTGACTTAATTTGAATGAAAAACCTGATTACTTTTCATCTATTACACAGCAGATCCATGTTCTTTCCTTGTTTATATCCTTCTAAACAAGCTGAAAATTAAGATCAGTCAGCTAGCTGACTGTGTGAGCATTCTCGTTTGGCATGATGAGGGGCTGCATCACAGTTTATGAATATCACGTATTACCTGAGACCAAAGAGGAGGCTCCCCAAACCTGCAGGATGTGGTAGGCAATCAAGCAGTATAAAGGAGATGAACTGCAAGTCCTTTGAGAACAGAATCATTATGAGCTTAACAAGCATCGTTCTCAGTTATATCTATTTTAGTGGTGTTAGCATGATATTCATTATTGCACTATGAACTGTTGCAATAGCTTGAGATTTACCAAAATGATAAATATTTTAGAGTGATATCTGAATAGTCACAAGGATTTGTTATAGTGCTCTCTATTCAATGCTCCATCTCCTGTGCATGAATAAAACAGGGGTATATTTTTGAGCTGAGTAGAGAGAAAAAAGAAAAATAAACATAATGAAATGCAAAGAGTATCAATGAAATTACAGTATGCATATTACTAAGCCATAAAAAAAAAAGAATGAAGTCTTGTAAGTTTCAGCAACATGGATAGACCTGGAGGGTATTAGGGTAACTGAAGTAAGTCAAACAGAGAAAAACAATTACTGTATAATTTCATTTATATGGGGACTCAGAAAAACAAAACAAATGAACAAACAAAACAGAAACAGACTCAGAGAGAAGAAACTGGTGGTTGACAGAGGGGAGCGGAGTGAGGGGTGGTAAGTGAAATAGGTGAAGGAGATTAAAGGTACAAACTTCCAGTTATAAGATAAATAACTCACGGGGATGTAATGTACACATAAGGAATATATCAGTGATGCTGTAACAACTTTGTATGCTGACAAATGGTAACTGGTCTGCTGTGATCAGTTCAAAATGTAAAAATATTGAATCACTGTGTTATAAACCTGAAATTAGTGTAATATTGTATGCTAATTGTACATCAATAAAACTTTTTTATATTTAAATAAATATATCAATACCAAATGTTGAAATCTATGAGCTAGACTTTAAGACTAAATGAGATTTATCTATGCAACTCTGAGCATAGTGCTTGCACTTAGCAGGTGCTCAACTGAGTTAATATTTTTATTTATAATAAAGAAAAAACTATTGTGTTTGCCATTTCTGAAGAATAAGCAGGATGGAGGTGGGAAATTGAGATTTATTGAAGATACTGACAGCAGAGCATAGTGATCAGGACCTGGGACTTTATTCAAATTCCAGACAAGGTTACAGCAAGAAGTGACCTTGGACTTCAGTTACCAAACTACTTAAACTATGACACATACACCTCGCGAAGCACTGAGTGTGACTTGAAAGCATACGATAAACATGGAACACCCTCTGGACCAGCAATTTGGTTAGGTAATGATGGAGAGGGAGTGGTTGTAAAAGTAAACACATATATTATAGAGTAAAATACAGATTTTTACATGAATCTTTAATGAGAATAGGAAACATGCTGAAGACTATTCACAAACTCATTCTTTGTCACTCTTCTTTCTCATTTAGAGAAAACTTCTCAACTGTAAGCTCCTTGAAGGACTAGTCTCTCTTATTTCAAGTTATATTCTCAGCTTTGAGTTCAGAGTTTGGAAGACAGTGGAATGGTTGAATAATGGATGGCTGTATGGTTCAGAAGGATGGAAGAATGGAGTGATGCATTTTGTTATATTTTTTCTTATATCTAGAGTCACAGTATAGTGAATTGATCCACAATTACAGTCAACTAAATAGGGAAGCTCTAATCTGGACCTGAAGCCATAGTCAACCTGAACATTTGGGGCTAGGGAAAGAAGGATGGGTATCCGTGCTCAAATTCTGCTCTATTCCGTCCTTACACTGTGCTCTCCAAAGCAGAAAAAGCATTCTTATGATGTCAGGCCACTGAAAAGTGTGGAAGTGTTTGTTGTTCAGTCATATCTGACTCCTTGCAATCGTATGGACTGTAGCCCACCAGGCTCTTCTGTCCATGGGATTTTCCGGGCAAGAATACTGGAGTGGGTTGTCATTTCCTTCTTCAGGGGATCTTCCCAACCCAGGGATCGTACCCATATCTCCTACATTGCAGGCAGATTCTTTATCATCTAAGCCACTAGACTGTTCCTAATGCTAGAACCACCACATGGCAGAGAAAAGAGGGCAAGATCTTTCCCTGGATCACAGGCAACACTTTCCTAGGAGTGAAGCTAGCCCGGTCATCATCAGTACTTGTCTGGGTGTTAGTTGCTTAGTCGTGTCCTATTCTTTGCCACCCCATGGACTGCAGCCTGAGAGGCTCCTTTGTCCTTGGGATTTCCCAGGCAAGAATACTGGAGTGGGTTGCCATTTCCTTCTCCAGGGGTCAGTAATTTTCTTGCCCCAAAGGAAATATGTTTAGGTTGCCAAACAAAAGGCAATAAAGGTGTGTGTTTGTGTGTGTGTATGTAAACACAAGTATGTACATGTCTGTGTATACACATATTACTGGGATTCTTCATTAAGACCCTTTAAAGTCCATTTTATCTCCAGTTTGATCATGTGACCTTATGCAAGCTACTAACATTTCTCTGAATCTCAGTTTCCTTACTGATAAAAATGGGATAATAATACCTGCCCTGCATATTATATTGACTTTCCAGGATTTTTTTGAGAATAAAAATCAAAAAGAGATAATAATTGTGAAATGATATATAAACTGTACAAAGCTATTCAAGTGCTAGAGAAATTACTCATCTTATATGCAGACTAGGCAGTAGCAGAATTAACAGCAATAGTCTACAAGGGTAGGAGGCTGATTTCCTCTTTGTGCTTGTATCTGTACCACCCCCACTGGGGGCCAGAAGGCAGTGACAAGACTGCCACTCTATAGGAGGCAAGAGCCCAAGCCATGGTTCTCACTACAGACTGACATCCAGCAGCTTGTTAATTACATATTTCCATTAATGGGATGAATCTCATTGTCTTTCTGGATGACAATCTCCCTTTCAATGCATAGATGTCTTATTTTGTTCTGTACTCCTTAGCAACCCAGTGACTGTATTCTGACACATTTCGTTACTAGTCTTGAAGCTTTAAAACAAAAAAAAAAGGTTGCCCTTGAGCAACCATTGATCTTGCTGCACTTGAGTTTTCCCTTAAGTGTTTTTCAAATTTATTTTATTGAAGTACAGTTGATTTACAATGTTGTGTTAATTTCTGCTATCCAGCAAAGTGATTCAGTTATACATATATTTGCATTCTTTTTCATATTTTTTCCATCATGGTTTATCACAGGACATTGAATATAGTTCCCCATGTCCCTTAAGTTTTTAAAATAAAAATGTCTTTAAAAGAATTACATGAACTGGAAACATATAAAAACAGTACAACTCTTCTATGGTAGCATACTACTTAAAGCCTTATCACATCAGAATAGGATTATCTTCTGTCTTTGGAGCACAAATCAAAAGACAATCTTGCAAACACACCCAGAGTTTACTACTATGGCTTTTCTTTAGCAAGGAGACTGGTTTGGGCAGATGGACTTGTCCAAACCACCTGATTCCACACCTCACAGCATTCTTTTCTACATATATGAGATGGTAATCACAAAAACCACAGTCCAGGGAAAAATTGAGGAAGATTGAGATTTGAGAAAATGGAAGTTCACTAATTTTCCTCAGAGTGAATAACTGCAAAACTAAGCCTGATAACCTAAAACATTTTATTAGAGTACATTATATACAAATATTTCCTCCACATTTCCTTGGCAGAAAGATAAGTATTACTACTCCAAGAGAGGAAGTGATAAGATGGCCCAGGCACAAGATTAAATTTTAAATAACAGATAAAGGGCATGGCAACCCACTCGAGTGTTCTTGCCTGGAGAATCCCATGGACAGAGGAACCTGGCAGGCTACAGTCTATGGGGTCACAAAGGGTCAGACACGACTAAGCAACTAACACTTTCACGTTCACTTACTTTCACAGATACACACATGAAAGGAAAATGCTCATCTCTAGGACAACCAGAAAGGAGGTAGAGATGAGACCAAGATTAATGGGGAAAATGGTGACTATGTAAGGGGACAGCCACAATGTCAAACAGTAATGAATACTTGAAAGTTGGAATCATGTTTGTAAATTGGTTTTTTAAACGAACAGGGAGCTGGTGCATAAAATGAAGTAGAGTGAAAGTGAAAGTCACTCAGTTATGTTCGACTCTTTGTGACCCCATGGACTATACAGCATGGAATTTTCCAGGCCAGAATACTGGAGTAGGTAGCCTTTCCCTTCTCCAGGGGATCTTCCCAACCCAGGGATCAAACCCAGATCTCCGACATTGCAGGTGTATTCTTTACCAGCTGAGCCACAAGCGAAGCCCAAGAATACTGGAATGGGTAGCCTAGATCTTCTCCAGGGGATCTTCCAGACCTAGGAATCAAACCGGGATCTCCTGCATTGTAGGTGGACTGTTTACCAACTAAGCTATCAGGGAAGCCCAAAATGGAGTATAGGAGCAGCATAGTCCTGAGACATTCTAAGTCCCTGATTTAAAGCAAAGAAGTTGTAGGCCAGGCATTACTAATTTCCTCCAGATACCACTTCAGTGAGGCCACTGATTTTTGACATTTCATTCATTTTATAGCTACAGAACTACTCCATAAAGTGAATACCATTGCCCCAGCAGAAGTCTGAATAATGCTGTGAACTGTGCGGTTCTGCCTACTTGCACGTACAGAATGCTCCTTACCATGGTAGACACATAATCTGGAAAAGAGTGAGAGATAATGCAGTTACCATATTCATTTTCTACTGCTGCAAACTTAGTGGCTTAAAAAAATACTCATGTATTATCTCACAGATTTCATAGGTCAGGGGTCTAGGCATGGTTTAGCTGGGTTCTGTGCTTAAGGTCTCACTGGGCTATCACAAGGCATAGGCTGATGCTGTGGTCTCATTTGAAGCTTGGGGTTCTTTTCCAAGCACACTGGTTACTGGAAAATTCCATCCCTCATGGTTGTAGAACTGAGGCCATCTACTCCTAGAGGCTGCCTGCTATTCCCTGCCATATGACCTTTACAACACAACAGTTTACTTCCTCAAAGCCAGGAGGACAGCAATTCTCTGGTTCCAAAACTCTCTCTTCAGGGAAGGCCTGGATATTTTTTTTTTAGAGTTTCAGAGTACATTTGTTTTTGTAAACAGTGTACAGCAGGCCAAAATTATTAGAAATCAGAGTTCAGAACAAACTCAGGACAATGAAGTTTGGTGTTGGGGGTGTTTGGGAATCATTTGATTATACTGTCTGTTAAGTACTTGATGTTTCAAAAACAAATCACTGATGACAAGTACAGTCCACAGTGAGAAGACCTGGATATTCTTTGATTGGATCAAGCTCACCCTGAATATTCTCCCTCTTGATTAATTCAAGAATTTGTTGTTGTTCAACCACTAAGTCATGTCTGACTCTTTGCAACCCCATATATGACAGCACACCAGGCTTCCCTGTCCTTCACTATCCCCCAGTTTGCTCAAATTAATGTCCACTGAGCCAGTGATATAATCTAACCATCTCATCCTCTGCCACCCCTTTCTCCTTTTGCCTTCGATCTTTCCCAACATCAAGGTCTTTTCCAATGAGTTGCCTCTTTGCATCAGGTGGCCAAAAGTATTGGAGCTTCAGCATCAGTCCTTCCAATGAATACTCAGGGTTGATTTTCTTTAGAATCAACTGGTTTGATCTCCTTGCAGTCCAAGGGACTCTCAAGAGCCTTCTCCAGCACCATAGTTCGAAGGCACCAATTCTTCAGCACTCAACCTTCTTTATGGTCCAACTCTCACATCCATACATGACTACTGGAAAAACCATAGCTTTGACTATACAGAACTTTGTCAGCAAAGTGATGTTTCTGCTTTATAATATGCTGTCTAGGTTTGTCATAGCTTTTCTTCCAAGGAGTAAGTGTCTTTTAATTTCACGGCTGCAGTGACCATCTGTAGCGATTTTGAAGCCCAAGAAAATAAAGTCTGTCACGACTTCTACTTTTTCCCCTTCTATTTGCCATGAAGTGATGGGACCAGATGCCATGATCTACTAAAGATACCAACCCTCTAATCCCTGGGAATGTGAATGTTACATTATACAGCAAAAGGGATTTTGCAGATAAAAGTAAGGTTAAGGACCTTAAAATTAGGGAAATTAACCTGGATTAACCAGGTGGGGCCAATCTAATCACATGAGCCCTCAAAAAAGCAGAGAGCTTTCTCCAACTGAAAGCAAGAGAGAGGCAGCAGCAGGAGAAGTCAGAAAGAATCAAAATCTGAGAGGAACTCAACCTGCTCTTGCTGAAGGGTGGCCACATGGAAAGCATGGAAAGGAATAGGGCAACACTGAGTTATCAAAGATTGGTCCCACTTGGCAGCCAGCAAAGAAACTGGGCCCTACAACCAGAAGGAACTGAATTTAGGTAGCACCTGAATGAACTTGGAAGCCGATTCCTCCCTGGAGCCTCTAGAAAGGAACACAGCCCTGCTAACACCTTAATTTTGGTCTTGGGAGACCTTGATCTAAGACCCCAGTCAAGTCTCCCCGGACTTCTGACCTACAGAACTCTGAGATAATAGATGGCTGTTGTTTTAAGCTGCTTAATTTATGGCAATTTATCATGGTAGCAATAGAAAACTAATAACAATTATTAAGTTCCAGTTTCTTCAAGTAGTTCTGACACCACAAAGTTTCCATCTTGTCACCATCAGTCTGCCTCCTTGGATCAAACTCCAATTTGTTTATAACCCTTTGGAGAATGCAATGTCAACTGCTGCCACCTGAGTGCACAGATTAATTTTAGCATCACTTAAGAGTAGGATAAACCAGACACTGTGTAACTCCTGAAGGGATGTAATAGGAAGAACACTGCAGGGCCCGTGAGATAGCCTTGTCAAAAATGTTTATATCCTGCATTAATCACACCTGTAGAGCTAGTGCCAAAAGAATAGGAAATCTGAGGGAAAGAGGAACAAGGTAAATGGCACCACAAAAAAAAGCAATCAGAAAACTATAAGATGAGATGAGACAACTGATTGTTTTTAAAAGAAGACATTGAGAGGAAGTAGTGAAAGGGAGACTGCTTTAGTTTAAAAGAGATTTGAGATACATTACTGATAAATGTAATGAACCTTGATTAGATGCTATGTTGAACAAACCATATGTCTCCAAGGCAACCTGTGAAATTTAAATACAGACCGGATAGTAGATGACGATAAGGAATTATTATTAATTCCGTAGATGTAGTAATGCCTTATGGTTATATAAGAAAATGCCCATGTTTTCTTAGAGGGGCATATTGATGTATTCAGGTTTGAGATGACAAGAGGTTCTGGGATTTGCTTTAAAATACTCCAGCAAGACAGCTAAAGGAGGGTGGATAAAGCAGTAGCAAAATGTTAATAACTGCTGAATTTGAGAGAGCAGTATGTGGACATTCATGGTATTATTCTCTCTACTTTTGTGTAGGTTTGAAAGTTTCTATAATATGAATGTCTTTTAAACTGTAATGCCCATTACTAGCATAACACACTTATTCAGCCTGTCTCTGAAGAGTTACTGTAACCACCACCACCCTATTTATGTGGCCTACAATGGCACCCCACTCCAGTACTCTTGCCTAGAAAATCCCATGGACGGAGGAGCCTGGTGGGCTACTGTCCATGGGGTCTCAAAGAGTTGGACACGACTGAGCGATTTCACTTCACTTCACAGGTTTCTTGGGTTTTTTAACAGCTGCACTACAGTACTAACACAAGCACAACAGAGTTTTCCTATTAATGCTAACGGGTTCAGTCCTCCCCCAATATGTACTTTACAATCCTCTGAACTTAAGTGAAAAGTTTGCACTTACTTTGATAAAATATAATCTCGCTAATTTCAACCAATTTTTCCAATCTGTCAAATTTTCTCTAATTCTTTTCTACAATTCTAACTTCTATAATTTCCTTTCTATAATTCTTTTCCAATTTTCTGTAGATTTGTTACATATATAAATTTACTAGGCATGCTTTTATGACAATTTCCAATTATTGATATATATTTGAATAGACTATGGTCAAGAACAAAACCCTGTGGCAGACCACTAAATATCTTTCTCCAATAATGAACATTCTCTAGAGACAGGTATCTATCTTACATTTAGATTTAGAGATTATAGCTTTATAGAGAACATATTCGCACATTAATAATCAAACTTAAATGTCAAAGCTAGTCTGTCAGTTGTCCCATTTTATAGATGAACAAACCAAGGCTCAAAGAAATTGAGAACAATTTTTCTTGAGGTGATTGGACAACATTTAGAAGAAAGAGGTGATGAAAAGGGTCTGTAAAGAAGCATAGAGATATGTATGTGTATGAAGGGGAGATGACATGAGGTGTAATTAAGCACTTAAAGATCAGACAATAGATAGACAAATGGAGAGATTCAGGCTCCCTAGGTGGAAGAAAGGAGTTGGTGGGGAAGAGACAGGTCAGTTCTTTGTGCTAGCCAGTAGGGGGCACAGAACATTCACAAATCAATTTCCTCATCTGTAAAATGGGGTTAAGATCCAGACTTGCAAGTTTCTTTACAGGACTAGAGGAAATCAAGTATATAAAGCATGTGGCATCTGACCTTGGGCTGTGGTGGACACTCAACGAGTTTTGCTTCCCTCTCCCCACCCCTTAATACCTTGATACTCCCAGTAGGCTAGAATCACACCCATTTTTAAAAAGCTCTTAACTGCTACACTAAAATAATATTATGCACCTCTTAGAGGCTCCCTACTATTAGGTTTGTAACCAGTGGGGGAGGGATGAGAGGTTAAAACACTCCTCAGAGTTTGTGTTTTCTGCTACAGACCCTCTTCCTCTACTATTCTTCCCATTTTTCTCTCATGGCTGTTTCCCCCTGTCTTCATTTGGCCCCTTTGCTGATGCTTTGTAGGGTTTGAAGATGGTCAGAGTATATTCTTCAGGCACCCTTTAATAATAATCTCTTTTTTAAATTTCATCTTTACACTGACTAAAGCTTTTTTCTGTTTGTTTCCTCATTTGATTCTCATAATAATTTGATACACTGAGGAGAAATAGGCAGACTAGTGGTTTGATCCACTATTGAACAGATAAGAAAACTGACATTCAAAAAGTGACATGACTTACCCAAGGTCACACAGCAAGTAACTGGCAGAACCGGAAGGAGATCCATGACTCTCTGCCTCTATATGCTCCTGTATTTAAAAGATGACACTAAGTCACAAACTGTGCATCAAAAACCAAAAGGCCACTACTGAAAGCTACAACACCATCGTTATTTTTCCCACGATAAGGTTCATCATCTTCCATAAGGAACAACCACATAAAGCAAAAGCAAAACTAACATATTCCTGTAGGAAAGCCACAAACATGTGAGATGCAAAATGGAACTTTTCTGCCTAGTAGATGGATCATCATTTTGGAGAATCAAATTCCATCATCACTATAAAATATTTCTACATTTTTTCCATGTTTACAAAAAATGGTGCTCAAAATATTATTTTCCCCTATTTGTATTATGTGGCATTCTTCAGATTTTTTTTCTTAACTATCTCTAAAAGGACCTCTATCAAAATTAATATCTGGGGTGACATTTGCTTTCAAGATGTGAACAACAGTACAGTCGTGGGTCCTTCAGGTCAATCTATCAAGTATAAAGCTCAGCATCTTCTACTGTAAAAATGTGCTCAGCATATCCTTTCATATTAATGGGGAAAATCAGAATGTGGCTACATGAACCAATATGTAATCTTATCTCTTTCACTGTTTTTTGTTACAATGATTAATTTCTTATTGGCTAAAGTAACTCGGGTCATTGCTTATGGATATAGTTTTCTCAAACAAAATATTTTTATTAATATAGTACCCAGTTAAAAAGTTTTTTTCTGACTAGAATTAAGAATTTTCTTTGAAAGAATAAATAGTAAAGGATCAACAGTATTCATGAGAAAACTCCATTCAATGGTTTGGCAATGGATAGTTTGATAAAGTCCTCTCCATGAAACAGAATGAAGTGAAAAAACAGACCTGGGTATATATGAAAATATTAACACGTAACTAAAGTAGTACTTAAAATCAGTGGGTAGAGGTGGGCTTTTCAGGAAATGGTAGAAGGACAATTGACTATTCATTTCAGAAAATAAAATAGCTAGATCCCTGTTTCATACCATATGCAAAAATAAATTCCAGATGTTTTAAAGAACCAAATATAAATATTAAAAATATAAATATTACATGAAGATATAGGAGGATGTATTTATATTCTTGAGGTGGATAAGGCAAAGTAAGGCAAAAATACCTGTCATAAAACACAAAATAAGCAAAGCTGATTACATAAAATGTTAAAAGTTTTATACATAAAAGATAGTAAGCATTTGGTAAAACTAATACAATTATGTAAAGTCTAAAAATAAAATAAAATAAAATAAAAAGATAGTAAGCAAAGTTAAAAAGTGACAGACCATCAAAAATAATTGCAACATAACACATAATTGATATGTGGAGTATATAGAGTTCCAGTAGGGAACAATAACAAAAAAATAAGCAACCAGAACCTTTTTTTATTTATTTTTTTTTTTTTTGCCACAGTGCACAGCATGTGGGATCCTAGCTCCCCAACAGGGATCAAACCTGTGCCCCCTGCAGTGGAAGCTCAGAGTCTTAACCACTGGACCACCAGAGAAGTCCCCAGAACACATGTGAATAGAATGAGAAACTAATTCTTATATATAATTTATCATCAAATTGGGAACAATTAAAAAATTATAATATCCATTGGACAAGGATATAGGAAAAGGGCATGCATACACTATTGGTGACAATATAAATTGATTCAGCCACTTTGGAGGCAAATATGACAATATTTTAGGCACACATACCCCATGACCCAATAATTCTACTTCCACAGAGTTACCGTAAGGAAATACTGATACACATGTGCAGAAGACACATTGCCCAGGGCATTCGTTGTGACACTGTTAATAAGAGCAAAGAAATTGGAAACAATCTAAATAAATACCCATCAGTATGCTGCCACTAAGTCACTTCAGTCATGTCTGACTCTGTGAGACCCCACAGACGGCAGCCCACCAGGCTCCCCCATCCCTAGGATTCTCAAGGCAAGAACACTGGAGTGGGTTGCCATTTCCTTCTTCAATGCAAGAAAGTGAAAAGGAAAAGTGAAGTTGCTCAGTCGTGTCCGACCCTCAGCGACCCCATGGACTGCAGCCTACCAGGCTCCTCCGTCCATGGGACTCTCCAGGCAAGAGTGCTAGAGTGGGGTGCCACTGACTTCTCCGACTCATCAGTATAGAAATGGTTAAATAAACTGTGGTACATCCATCCACACAATAGAATACTATACAGCAGTTTAAATGGAACAAGTTCATTTTTTTTAAGGAAGAAGAATGCAGATCTATACGTAGCAATACGGAAAGATAGCAAAGATATACTATTAAATCAAAAGTTATTACTTAAGAATATATAGAAAACAGTTGCTTTTATAGTAAAAAGATAATCACTATGCGTGTATGTATGTACATATGATTGTGAAATGCAGAGAAAAATGTTTGGATAGAGACAGAAGAAAACTTAATTGTGATTACTTCTGGAGAATGGGTTTGAGCTAAAATCTGAAGGTAGCATTGGTATTATCAGATACTTTTTATGGTGAGAATATTTTTATTTGGTGGTTATACAATTGTTTAATGATAAAAGCACTCACTGAAAAAGATGCTAAAACCCTCTAAGGAGGTATGTCTCCACTTCTTTCTCCAGTTGAGAATAATTGAAGGAAAAGGAAAAGGAAGGGGAAGCCCCTGTGGACACTTCAAACCTAGAATCTTCTTCATAATGAATTACAATGGCAAGAATCCCTACCCCTGCGCTAGAATACTTTTTTCTACCCTACTCTTTTAGATTAGAATATTGATTCAAGTAGACCCTAGTGTAAGATGAAAATACATCACCTACTAGAGAGTAAGCCCCAAGACGGCAGAGAGCATGTCTGTCTTAGTTATCTTGGTATCTCTAAGTTAGCACAGACCTTGATACCTAGATGTGTTTGCTAGAAAATAGCTCTAACCTAACTATGTCTGTGGGCTTCCCTGATGGCTCAGAGGTAAAGAATCCGGCTGCCAATGCAGGAGACTTGGGTTCGATCCCTGAGACGGGAAGATCCCCTGGAGAAGGAAATGGCAACTCACTTCAGTATTCTTGCTGGAAAATCCCATGGACAGAAGAGCCTGGAGGGCTACAGTCCATGGGGTCGCAAAGAGTCGGACACAACTTAGTAGCTAAACAACAACAATAACTATGTCTGTGTCCCCTTCATTTATTGCCACAAATAGTCTGTTTTATCTCTAGCACATTTATTCAATGGCATGTATAAGGACCTCCTATGTGATTGGCACTATGCATTGAATTTTCTTATGAAAATATTGAATGAATGAATGTTTAGATACCTTACTAGTATCCATTAACAGAATAGCATCAGAGTGTGCTCATTTACAAACTTATCTAGATGACTGATGGGAAAGGAACAGAGAACTGGGGATATAGCACAGGACACAGGGACTGAGGGAAAGGACACCTGAGTGACGCACCAGGGAGGCCACAAGAGGAGGTCCACCAGCCTGGAGCCAGGCCCTTTTTCTAGCATTACTGCTACCATGAGCCAAGTAACACATACTCCTTCATGTCCATATCCATTCGACAACTCACTGAACACTTACTCTGGCTGGAAGCCTCAGTCTCTGCCCTCAAAGACAGCATATGGCTGGAGAGTAGAATGGAAGGAATGTGGGCTTTGAGTCAGGTTAAAAGTACTGCTGGCAGACCCCAGACCAGTTGCCTGACTTCACCGAGCCGCAGTGATATGGGATAACAATGCCTCTGATAAGAGAGTTATTTTGAAGTTTTAAAATACTCTCTTGTAAAATGCCTGTTACTTAGTAAGTGTTAAATAACCAATAATTATAATTATTATGGACCTAACAGCCTAAAAATCTGACATCCTAGCTGGGTTGGAGGTAGGAAAGGGAGAAAGATATTGAGATGATTACCTCTAATGAAAAGCAGAGTGAAATATAACCTACCATTGAGAAGAGGGTCACAAGGGTTGCAGGCTAGAGGAAAATATAATAATTTCCAAGTCACTGTGGGGATTGGGGAAGGGTTCCGAGAGAACACGGCATTTCAAATTGGGCCTGAGAAGATGAGGGGAATTTCCACAGGTAGGAAGGGCAAGATATGCGCCTGGCACTATCTTGCCCTATAAACACAAAGGTATTCCTCTACCAGACACAGAATAGAATTGGTAAGGTGATAAAGAAAAGGAGAGAGACACAGCTAAGGTTATGTCTCTGTAACAGTAAACATACATTTTGGCAGCGAATAAATGGATCATCATGAATCACTTGCTTTATCCAGACTCAGGAGAATAAAATAAAAAAAGAATTGGAGCTCAGTATCAGGATAAAATCATTTTACTAGAAAGATGGTTTTGATTGTGAGACAATCTCCAAAGGAAAAGAAAAGAATCCTTTGCTCGTGCATTCCATTAACTAAAAAATAGCTTGGATACGTTTGAATCTTTTGATTGCCCGATTGAATGAAAAGTCTTAAAACAGGGATGGAGAACATTCCTTTGGAAATTGTGTTCTGGCAGTCTACACGGTAGCCCTGCCTATACACATTTCAGCATTCTGGACAACAAACATGATCTAAATCTTATGGCACAATTGGGCTTGGTACTATGTAATAGGCCTTCCCAGGTGGTGCTAGTGGTAAAGAACCCGCCTGCCAATGCAGGAGACATAAGAGAAGCGGGTTTGATTCCTGAGTCGGGAAGATCCCTAGAGGAGGGCGTGGCACCCCACTCCAGTATTCTTGCCTGGAAAATTCCACGGACAGAGGAGCCCAGTGAGCTACAGTCCATGGGGTCATACAGAGTGAGAAACGACTGAAGCGACTTAGCATGCACTATATAATGGTCATACCCTAACTGTTCCATAAATGTGCATTGCCTGACTGGATTTCAGACTCTGAGGTCAGGAGCACTGTCATCTGTCCTCGGAATCCAGCACCATCATAGGCACAGGGCCTCCCTTGCTTGAGTTTCTCCACTCAATCATCAGGGTCTATCTAAATCTTCATTATTAGGTGATAAATTTGAGTGAAAGCAGGACCTATATTAGCTCAGTTGTAACTGTTTTCTGGTTTGCTGGTTTGGGCCCCTAAGTTTATAACCATCAGGTGAGTAGAAAATGGCATTCACTTTTGGCTCCTCCACAATATGCCGAGGAGTAGAAATGTGAGGTTTGAAGACTCCTAGGAGTGCAGTGTCCTAAAGTCACATACTGTGGCCCAACTCAAGGAGTGAGCGGGGTTGCTTTATATGATTAGGACTGGGTATTGCAAAAGGCCTTCCTGCAGCCCTCCATCAATCAGTTCTGCCTTGTTACTAACCTGTGAGCCCTGGAGAGGAAACCAGCTCCCCTTCTGCCTAAAACGGTAGACTATGGTGTGTCCTGCAGTGGCTCCTGGGAGGGCCTAGTAGAACCCCTGAACATTCCAGGAGGGGAATTGATTGAGGAATCAATGGGTATGGCTTGGAAGAGGGGGCACAGTGTGACTTGTCAGTTAGGACAGACCATGTTTTAGCCTCCTCCCCTTCTTTTCCAGAAAGTTGACTACACCTTTAATTAACTGTGGAAACTTGTCACTTGGGAGCTTGTTAAAAATGCAGAATCACAGGTTCCCCCTTTAACAAGATCCCCAGGTGATTCATATGCACAGTAAAGTTTGAGAATCTCTGCATTAAATCCTCTAAGCTTGTTTCCTTTTCTGTTAAACCGGGTTGAGGACACCAACCTATCCATGAGATCATGTGGATCATGTGGATAGCAAATGAGATAACCCGGAGCAACAGTGTGCCGGAGCCATTTGTTAAATTTCCAGCAGTTTGGGGAACCAGTTGCTAAGCTGTTGGTAGTTTGAAATCCGGCTATGGTGGGAGCATCTGCAGACCCTACAAATCTGCAAGACCCCACACATAAGGGATTGTCATTTGTTTTTCAGAAATCTGAGTTACCTGCGCTCCTCTATGGGCTTTAAACAGGTGAAAGCCAAGACCTGCGGCTGCAAGTCTGCCATGTCCAGCACACGATTTGCAGGTCCCAGTGGATTTTCAGAAGCAGAGGCACCAGCTGGAGTTTGGCCCTATTTCTGGATCCCCAAAGTGGGAAGATAAGGGCACCAAAAGACAGGCTTCCCAGAATCAACCAGAGCCTCTCCGTTTGGGCTCCCCTCCAATTCCTTGGAGCCTGCACTCCACAGCTGGAGCTCATTACCGGATCCCTCACCAGTTAGCAGCTCAAAAGCCTTGTTCTGTCACACTGCAGAGGGTCTGCATTTTGGCAGCGAAAGAAGCCAGGCCAAGCACAGTGCCACTGGGCCCTGTCGGAGGAACCTTTGAAAACAATTTTTCAAATCATTAAGGAAATGAACATGAAAAACAAACTGCGAGAGAGGAGCAAATCCGCCTGCTAGCCAGGTTACTTAACACGCACGGTGCTTAAATGGGACGTTTAGATCACACCAGAAAGGAGCCCTTTAGGCACGCAGCTCTCCCGTTCACCCAGGGCAAAGATGAACCATGAGACTGTGGAAGATTCACACACTTCAACATCTTTGTGAGACGACGATGCGTCTCTCAGAGGTACCATAAGCATTTGTGATGAGGAGGTTGCTATGGTGGCTGCCTTTGTGTTGAATAACAAACTACTATATAAACTTGGGGAAATCTGCATAAATTATGTCTGGCCTATGGATCTCTGGCTCTCTAACTCAACACACCCTAGTCCATAATTGAAGAAAGATGCTTGGACACAGAGAGATGGGGTATGGACACATGTTCTGCAAGTAAAGAGGCTTCTCAGGTAGTTTCATCAAGAAGGCTATTTAATTCCCTCTGGGTAACCAGCTGTTGATTGTCAGCGCACCTTTTCTGGAAAAATTTTGTAAGCCTTTTAGGACAAATGCTATGATGAGGAGCACTTAGTATTTTTCAGATAATACAAAGCACAGCTTAGTAAGCATGTTTCCATTTCGATGCACAGAAATATAATACTCCTCTTTTACTCATATTCAGTCTATATCTGTGACAAAATGATGTTTTAATATAAAATAAAACCCCTGAAACTTACCACTATATTGTTTCTCTGTCTTTTATCTCTTGCCTCTCTGAGCCACAACATTCCATGGAATCCAGAATTATATTATCACAACCCAACTTCCTTTTGTTCAAGCAGAACACATTGCAGTTCTCTGGAAATAATGCAATAGTGTCAGTTCCAAGCCCCTCCCCGTTTCTAACCCCCACGGTTTTTGGTGCTGTTCCTTTTCATGAAGGAGCTGCAGTAGAACGGAATGCATGTATTCATAGTGAGTTTTCAGCCTATGCAACACGGGTTTGCAGAGTGCCTCAGACATATTTCCTACACCCCTGACTCTTCACTTTATCCATGGAGGACCAAGATATGACATTTTCCCAGAAGCAAGATAACTACACTCCAGTTTTCACAGAGCAATGTCATGTTACTTTGTCTTTTTTTTGTCCTGATGTCCAAGATAACACCTAAGCCATGAACCTTTTACTCCTTTCTTGAAATGCAGCCAACCAACAATCCACATAAAGGCAACCTCCAGCTGGGAAAGCCACTCTCCTTTCAGAGGTGAGTGGTGTACAGCGATGAGTCATGAGAGCTTACAAATGGCAAAACCAGGTGTCTGGGTTTCCAAATGATATTAAAGGATCTCCCTAACATCACTAGGACTTGAGTAGGATTGAACTCCAGCTTGGTACCAACAGCAACAGGAAAAAGTGTGCAGGCGTTTCTGATTTTCCTGTTGCATTCTTTCAGACAGCCAAATTTTACAGAGGGTAGCCACATGATTGGAGCCTGGGATTTCACTTGGCCCCAAGCCATCAGCACTAACACATGTCTAAGGACTCACAGCTGCCTCACTAGTAGGCTCCACTGCAGATGTGGGCTTTTCAGGGTATGTGATATCTGCTTCTCAAGCTTCCGTGAGAGAGAGGGCTAGGAAAAGAAAGGAGTGGATGTCAGCTCCAACAAGTGCCCACTCACAAGTGGAAAGACATCCAGGAACCAAGCCAGGCTAAGCCCCACACTGCTAGACATTAGACAGGTTTTCTGGAGTAGCAGCCGCTGACTGACCACTGTTGGTTCCACTCGCACCCCTCCAGAAGCCAGCTCAGCCTCCAAGTTGTGGGCCAAGCAAGTTGACCCTGGAACTAATCACTGCCCACCTCCCTCAAAGCTTAGGAAAGTTCCTGAGCCTGAGACTAATATAATCAATTGGAAGTTTCTAATAATAATGAATGGAGCTTGCTGCTTATCTGAAATGTCATGGTAGCATCTGCAAGCTGGACAATAAGTACACTTTGCAGTACACAGGACAAGTTCAATCTACTGTCTATCCTTTGGCAGGTCATTTTTGCTCTCTGTGACTCAGTGTTCCTGTTGATACAAGAAGGAAGTAGGATTAGATGACCTCCAAGGCCACTTCCAGTTCTGATATTGAGTGAGTCTGTGTTGCACACACTGGCTTTACAGCTAGACTGCCCTAGATGGTTATCAGAAGGTTCTCTCCCTTTCTGCCGCGTGCCCACTTTAGACCAACTTGCTACAAGAAAAGACTCAACAATAGGTTGGTGGCAGCAAGAAGCAACAAGCTCAGCCCACACAGCAAGAACATTTGCCACCGCATGGTATTTTCTCAGCTAAACAGCTTCCAGACACATCTGCACAGCACCTAAGACACAAATCAATAAGGAAACATATGAACTTCATGGGTGGTCTTCTTAAGATGCTCAAAGACGTCTAGAATATAAACTTACCAGGTCTATCCCTACTCCCACCCCTTGAAAGACACAGGATCCCTTTAACACCAGGCCCTGCCTTAATTGCCACAATCCATCAGCCCAGAATCTTTAGTCACCTCATACCCTAAAATCAGCTCATCTCTACCCCCTAGGTCCTAGATTATCCTTGGCCACAGGCCTGAGTAGGAATTTTCTCGTAGCCATACCTGCCTCTAAAACAACAGATGGGTGTAGAGCCTGCCTATAAGGAGCAAAGATCTGAGATTTAATTTGAGCTATATCACTAACACGACGGCTAACCTTTGGTGGGGTTACTTTTGCTCTCTGTGATTCAGTTTTCCCATCTCTGCAAGGAGAGAGTTGGATTAGATGACCTCCAAAACCACTTCCATTTCTGGTATTAAGTGATTCTGCAGGACATGCCTCACGCATGAAGGAAGAACATATCAACCCAGGCCTAGAAGTCAGGAGGCCCACATTCTAGTTCTAACTTCACCACTTACTAGCTGCGGGTGTCCAACTTGTCAAGATGGCAAAAGAGTCGGAAGTCATGGGGACCTCTGAGGCACACCATAAAACAGTGATAACCACTTTGCCAGCAAAAACTTTCAGCTTTATTATATGTGTACATCTTTGTATCAAAATATTAATAACAACAGTAATATCAATACCTGAAACATTTTAAGAAATATTAATATATTATTTCTGTTTTCTACTTATTTGCTAGTTCCTTGCTCATTTTTTCATCTATAAAAATCATCTCTACAAGGTCTTACCTTCTCCTTTCTCTTCCCACCTTCCCTCCCACCCCATCCACCAATCTCTCTCATTCTGCCAGCTGCTCTGGCTTTTTGGCTTCCTAGAACATTGCTCCCTCCTCAGAGCCTCTGGTCTTACTGTTTTCTCTGCCTAGAATTATCCTCCCTTTTACTTACTTCAGGTCAAAGGTCACCTTCTCACGGCTTTCCTTGGCTTCCCCACCAAATATTCCAACCCCATCTACACTTTCTATGCCCTTTGCCCACTTGCCCAGCTTTTTTCTCATTAGTTCTCATCACTATTATACCATTTATTTTTCATCTCTCCCCACCCCACCCTCCACTAAAATATAACCTCCATGAGGGTAGGGATCTTTGTCTGCCTTTTTGTTTCACTGCTTTTTCCCTAGTGCCAAGAATAGTACCAAGTATATGAAGGCACTCAGAAACTATGTTTTGGATGAAGGAATAAAGAGTAGCAGGAACCAAGTGTTGAATAAATATTTATGGGAGAAAAAATTATAACTGAGAAAATATATCAACAATTTGCCACATGGGAAATGCTTTCATTATTGTCAATGAGCAGCTGGCACTGCAGTCCAGCTCTGGAAACTCCAGTGATCCCCAGGAGAGGAGCTTGGAGCCCTGGGTGTAAATGCTCTCTCTTCATATTGTGTATTCTGACTTGGATTGGCTAATCCTGTCAGCTGCCTTCCTAACCTGTAATCTATCCTTCTGTCTGGAAACATCAGTGATATATCAGAACACACAGAGTCCTCTGGAAATAAAAGGAACCACAGAGAATGTTTCCTGCATGCCAGGCTCTGTGCTTGAACATATTTCTGGCACTATCAGCAAGGCTCAGAACCACCCTATGAGATGAGTACTATTTAGCCCTGTTTTTCAAGTGAGGAAACTGAGCCTCAACAAGGTTGTTTCTTGCCCAAGTACACACAGCTAAAAGTGGTAAGGCGGGGCTTTCAGTCTGGGTCTTAAACATTAAGCTCTACCCTTCTCTCTTATCTCCCATTGTCTGTCTCCTTCCTGCCGTTGAAAGTCCTCTCCCCACCCCCAAGCCTGGACATTTGTGTTCAGGGATTAAAATATGTATACGTGACCACAATGATGAGGATATATTGACAATTGCAAAGAGTCCATTTCTCTCCATGAACAGAATTAATGAAGTTGGTGCAAATGAACTACAGTTGGACAGAAAAAAGAAAAAAAAAAAAAAAACACCTGTGTTCAAATTCTGATTCAGTCAATTTACTGCAGCAAATTACATAATCTGAGCCCCTGTTTCCTCAAGTGTAAAAAAGAAGGATGTTGCCAACTTCACAGCATTGCCATGAGGCTGAAAATGAAATAATATTTACGAATGGACCAAGCCCAGTACAGGGATTCCCAGGTAGTTCACTGACAAAGAATCCGCTTGCCAATGCAGGACACATGGGTTTGATCCCTGAGTCAGGAAGATCCCCTAGAGAAGGAAATGGCTACCCACTCCAGTATTCTTGCCTGGGATGTCCCATGGACAGAGAAGCCTGGCGGGCTCCTCTGGGGTTGCAAAAGAGTCGGACCTGACTGAGCAAGCCCTCATGCAAGCCCACTACCTGGCACCTAATAGCAGCTAAGTAAATGCTGATTTCCTTCCTGCCTTTCAAACCTGAAGTATGAGTATCCTCTGTTCTATAGTTACTTCCAATCTCCAGGACACTGGTGTGTGACCGCAGAGGAAGAGAACTTCTCTATCTCCAAGGTAGAGCAAAAAGATTTGCTTTTCCCTTTTATTCATTTGCTTTCCCTGTCACTTTGATGGCTCTTATATGACAGTATGGAATTTCAAGATGTGGAAGTGACCTAAAACAAATCAGACTCTTCTTAAAAATGAGGATGATCCAGAAATATATTATGTCGTAATGAAGAATGCGTAATGTTTTCCTTCTGTTTGATGAATATACTAAAATTGGAACGATGAGTGACAAATGACCATTCAGATCTCAATTGTGCAGATCCTAGATGAGACTAGCTAATAAAAATTAATATTATAAAAAGCAAGTCATGTCAATTCAAGATGGAAAAAAGATTAAACCCAATACAGAATGTTTTCTATGAAAGATATGTTTCAAAATGTTTAAAGTTTCATTTTGTTGCCATGATACCATCATTTCCAACTATTTTCAGTTATCTTGAAATACTCAGTAGGGTCAAGTATATGCTATGATATCCAAGTGTTTTCCCAGGTTTATTTAAAAGCACCATTCTGCAAAGGCAACTGAATGTTTGCAGACATCTGAAGATTAATACCGAAATGAAAATATTTAGCAAAATGTCTATCCTTAGATAATGCCATAAGGATAATGCTTTAAATTTATCCAATGCCTTTGTTCTGAGCAGCTCAAAGGGCTGTGAAATTATTATCTCATTAATCAAATAACGCATTCCAAAGCTAGAATATCATGATGTGTGTGCTTAGTGGTATAGATCCAGGGGGAAAAACTCACAACCATCTCAATGTGCAAGTCCTAATACAAATCATGCTGTCTATCAAAGTACTTTCTCAGGAATAGACTGATTTTTTTGTATGTTCCCAACATACATATTAGGAAGGCATGCTATCATTGTCCCAAACTGGTGATGCTAAGTAGAGTGAAAATAGAGCAGGCTGACGTCAGGAGGCCCAGTTCTTGTGGAGGCTCTGTCTTTAGCTTACTGGATGCCCTACTATGTGCTCTTTTTCTCTCTGGACTAAACTTTTTCTTTTCTCAAAGAGAGGGTTGAATGAACCAGTGCCTTTTATACTGTCCTCACCACAAAATACTTTCTACCAACGGATGAGAATCCTTCCACACAGGACTCGAACCGTTGCTTCTTGACCCACACACAGATTTCTCAGGAGGCAGGTAAGATGGTCTGGTATTCCCGTCTCTCTAAGAGCTTTCCACGGTTTGTCGTGATCCACACAGTCAAAGACTTTAGCATAGTCGATGAAACAGAGATAAATGTTTTTTCTGAAAATTCCCTTGCTTTCTCTACGTTTCTCTGAAATTCCCTTGCTTTCTCTATAAATCATCAAATATTGGCTATTTGATCTCTTCCTTTTCTAAACCCAGCTTGGCCATCTAGATAACATCTGGATAACAATAGAATATTATTCAGCCTTAAAAAGGACCAAAGTTCTAACACATACTACCACATGGATGAACCTTGCATACATTACAAACCAGGGTCTCCTGCATTGCAGGCATATTCCTTATCATCTGAGCTACCAGGGAAGCCCCGACTGGAATAAGCCAGACACAAAACAAATATTATATGATTCTATTTATATTAAATATCTAAAATTGACAAATTCACACAGATAGAAAGTTGAATAGTGGTTGAACAGGCACTGGGGAAATGGAAGTCATTTTGTAATGAGGACTAAGATTCAGTTTTGCAAGATGAAAAGAGTTCTGGACATGACTGATGGTGATGGTTGCATGCAATTTTAATGTACTTAATGCTACTTAAAAATGGTTAAGGTGGTAAATTTTAAGTTATAGGTATTTTATCACATTTTTTAAATAGAAAATTTTAAATTCCCACTGCTAAAGACCACTTTGAAAATAGCAAGTATAGTAAAATCCTTTCCAGAACTGAAGAATATCTATGTAAATCTAAAAAAAATAATTGTACGTCAACCAGGAAAAAAGTGATTCTTTAAATTTCACTTTTTGTTGGAAGATTGAGTCAATGGTGATGGACAGCAAAGAAAACCCCCATTTCTCCATATTACTAACATAAGCTTGTGTTAACCAAAAACTGTTCTCCAGAGTTTGCAGAAAGGGCTCTTGGTCACTGCTGACTTCCTTGCAGAGGTGTAGTGCTCCTGGTGATTTATTTCACATCCAAGTGACCAGTATACCAGTTGTAAGGAATTAATATGAGTCACAAAGGTCCATATAGTCAAAGCTATGGTTTTTCCAGTACAGAGTTGGATGTAAAGAAGGCTGAATGCCAAAGTATTGATGCTTTTGAACTGTGGTGTTGGAGAAGACTCTTGAGAGTCTCTTGGACTGCAAGGAGATTAAACCAGTGAATCCTAAAGGAGATCAATCCTCAACATTCATTACAAGGACTGATGCTGAAGCTGAAGCTCCAATACTTTGGCCACCTGATGCGAAGAGCAGACTTATTAGAAAAGACCCTGATGCTGGGAAAGACTGAAGGTAGGAGGAAGGGGACAACAGAGGATGAGATGGTTAGATGGCATCACCGACTCAATGGACATGAGTTTGAGTAAGCTCTGGGAGATGGTGATGGACAGGGAAGCCTGGCGTGCTGCAGTCCATGGGGTCGCAACAAGTCAGACACAACTGAGCAACTGATCAATGAACAACAAATGTGAGTCACTGTTTTTTCCCAAAGTTGTTAGATTGGAAGAGAAGGAGAGAAGGGCAAGTAAAAATAGGATTCATACTTAAAATATTTGAGGGCTAAAGTGGCTTATAGTTATCATGAGGTAAGTTTGCTTTTGAGGGTCCACTTTAGCTAGCAGATCACTGAGTCTTCCTAGAGCTACAGCATCCCCCTCCCAGTTCTTCCATCCATGCCTGAGGCCAGACAAGACCCAAATCCACCTCTGAGGAAAGAAACTGGTATCTTTTACCCACGATTTCAGCCCACGCTATCACCTTAATTGCAAGCCTCCATACCAAAGGAGAAATAAACCTGGTACCCAGAATAATGACCTTGTTCACCATCACCGAAATTTCAAAGAAGAGACTGAAACTCTCCCTTTAGTCCTAGTCTATTTTCCCACATTAGAAAAAAAAACAAAACTTAGAAATAATTTCCCCTGAAAAAGAAGAAAATTGTTTACAAAAATTCAAAACTGCTTGCGGCTGCATCGTGGGGGAGGGGGATGGTCCATAAAGGAAACTTGGAGAAGGGCAAGGAGAGAATGGAAGGGGCAAAAGTATTTGCCTTGTTCTCAGAGTAGGAAAGGCCCAGGTTACCAGGATCTTTATAGTCAAGCTTCCTTGTTAGGGGATTGGTTGAGGAAGGGCCCTGTAGTAATGCACTTCCTCAAAGGAGAAGGCTAAAGGTTGCCATAGGAACCTTGGTTCTGTATTTCTCTGACTTGGATGAATATGTAAAAGCTGCCTAGCTGGAGATTTTATATTAATCACTAAATGTCCTTTATGAGAGGATTTGAAGAATTCTCTTTAGCAAATGCGTTTCAAAACAAAGCTAACTTCTCATTGAAAGCTAGCTGAGCGAAAGCCCAATTTGTTTAGAAGCATGGTGGAAAGGCTAGATGAGGAGTTAGAAAACTTGAGGTTCAATCTTTGCTTGGTCACTGGCCAGCTGTGAGACATTAAGAGAACCAGTTGCCTGGGCCTCAGTTTCCTCATGAAATAAGGATAATAAAACCTCCCCTACAGGGTTGTTTCCAGGCCTTCTCCCTACTTGGAAAAGCAAAGGTGGAACAGGGAAGGAAGTACTGCTGATTTAATTACCAAGACAAGTTTGTGAACATTTTCCTTTGCAGATTCTGAAAGCAGGAGGCAATTAAGACCGTTTCATTTGATAGACAAAGTTCTAGGATTAAGTGACTTGACCACAGTCAAGAAGTTACAAAGTGGTACAGCTGGGATTCAAACCAAAATCCATCTAACTCCAAGTTCACTGCTCTTTTCTCCCCACCAACTAGGTGTAAGAAGAAATGAGCCTGAAAAAGAAGCTTCTCTACCTTCTCCGTCCAGGAAGGAAAAGCTAATTTTTAACACCTGTGCTGGCTGTACTGGCATATGCACACCAAGACAGCACAGATGCAGCAGGCAATGTCATGATTTCCAGATCAATTTAACACCATTTTCCTAAAAAGCGTAGTATTACTAAATTGGTGGGTGAAGTGGATCAAATAAAGTAGAAAGAATGTTCTCCGCAGTTAGCTGGATTCATTTAGGTAATTTCAAAGACAATACCCACTTCTTCCCCTTGTTTTGCAGCTTCTGTACTTTTGTGAAAAAGAAAAAGTCTTCTTTTAGATATTTGCACATCTCCTCAGGATGATGCCCTCCTAGTACCTCCAAAGTCACACAACAAGATTAAGTAGAAAATCTGAATAAAACTGCATACAATTGGTTCCTTGATAAGAAATGCTTGTTTAATGCGGTTTGTTTTCTTCGTAAATAAAAAGAACCTATCTTTAGCCATCAACCAGTTTGAAACACGGACCATCATTGCTTATTCTGTTTTGATATTTCTCTACACTTTAAAATTTGCCGTTCCTTTCCCATGGCAAATCAAAGGTTTTATACAAAATCCTTCACAGCTAAAGTAAAGCCTTAGTTATACATCTTTCTATTCTCTGATGATTAGGGCTGTGTTTTTGTTATGGTAAATAAGTATCTCATAGAAGTTCAGAAGGTCCTTTCTAGTAATCGTTTGCAAAGGCTCTGAGAAAAACAGTCTCTCCCCAACCCTTATTTTAGACCTATGTGATTCTTTTCTCCAGGCATCCTTGCACTAAGAAGCCTAAGATAAGCTTTGTAACAAAGTTGGATGGTTTGGACTAACTCTTAGGTAAATGAGTGGCCTTTTCAAGAAGATACTCTTGTTGGAGGAGAAAGATGTTCTGCACAATTAATGTTTGCAAGAGGGTCATTGAGTAGGTCAAATTTTAACTGGTGGCAATATATCACTCAACATCCAATGGTGAGCTGATGAAAGCATCTGATTGGCTTCAGCCATATGAACCCAAAGGCAGGAATTTCTGAACCTTGCAAGGAGAGAGGAACAGTGGGGGCAGCCTCTGAAACAGCTGTAAAATGTAGCAGCCCTAAACCCCCAGTGATTCCACCCTTAAAACTGATGGCTAAACAAGCAAGCACTTTTTAGCCAGTGACTCATTCTTCCTAAGTCTGTTGACCAAAAGAAGGTTCCTGTGCACAGAATAGGAGAATGAAACAGTTTAACCTAATCCTGTACCTGAGCCTTACTATAGCTGGATCAGTTAGCCCCATCCACCCCACCCACGGACTCTTACAGAAAGATGAAAATCAGAACCTAAGAGTGCATTTGATATCTTGCAAAATGTCAGAAATGGAAAAAGGGGACTTAGACTTCAAGTCAAAACCCTCCTCTCAGTTTTTCAGATGAGGAAACCAAAGCCCCGGAAGGTGA
The DNA here is from genome assembly GCF_003369695.1 of Bos indicus x Bos taurus. Taxonomy (NCBI): domain Eukaryota; kingdom Metazoa; phylum Chordata; class Mammalia; order Artiodactyla; family Bovidae; genus Bos; species Bos indicus x Bos taurus. Next base: position 124,645,518 of record NC_040105.1, read on the forward strand.
GTTGCCAGAATGTGCAAAGGCTTCCTTCTAACTCTAGACTTTTACTATTTAGTCAGTATTTTGTCCCACTTTCAAAGGGAAAATGTCAAGACTTTTGGTTTAATATTAAAATTAAAGCTTAAAATTAACTCTCTCCTTACTTCATAGTTTTGTCTCCAGGAGCTCTCTGAAAGCAAAGTCCTCGCCTGCTCACCCCCGCCCCCACCAGAATCCCTAGCTTAACAGTTCCTGTTTTCTCACTCTGTCCTCCTTCCAGCTTTCTGTCTCCTCCCCTCCATAAGGGTAGGCCCAATTACTTGGTAGCCCACTTAGCATAGCAAAGAGCCGCAGTCCAGAAATGAATGTTGTGTGGAAAACCCAGAGGGCCCCCAGTTGATGCTTTGTTCCTCCCAGCTGTGCTTACTTCCCAAGCAGAGCTGCAATCCCCACTGCTGTGCCTTCCTCCAGGTTTGGGTCTGGCCTCCAGGATACTGTTATTACATAATTTTGCATTGTATCTCAAGGCAAAAAAAAAAAAAAAAGGGGGGGAATGAAGGGAAAAGCCTACACCTCTCGTTCCATTTCCTTCCTTGGAAAAGTGGCTCTCATCCTCCAGGCTGTGAACTGGGCTTTGCCCAGGACAATAGGCTTCTGAGGACAAGGTGATTAGGCCGGCAGTGCAGCGTGTTTGATTAGCACCAGCCAGCTCTTTGTAGAGGGACAATATCAGGCCATACAGTAACAAGATCACGTCTTTTGATTTGGGTTCGCTCCCTCTGTTGATACAATCCATTATCCTGTTTGCCTTTCTTACTACACCAAGGCATTGCACCAAGGGCTTCAAGGAGTTTTTCTATAATAACCTCCAAATCCCTCAGCACCTGCCTTCTGCCGAAGAACCTCCCTCTTCACATCGGTGCTTTTCTTTGTCCTTTCAAGATCACTTTGAATAGTTAGGTAAAGCGATACTCCCATCCCGCGGAAAAAGAAAACTGGGGCAACAACTACAGGGCCTCATATTTAATAAGAAACAAAATTAGGCAAAGCTATTGAGTCATTGTTTGCGTGGCCCTTTTCCTGCTGCCCTCGTCTTAGTTTCACCGCACCACACACCATCTTCTTGGCTGTTTAAATAGGTTTGGTGAAGAAAGGGAGACAAGTTCCAGAGCTTGAAACAGCCGCCAAGAGATTCAGTAACAAAATTTGCCTTCACAAAGGCAACCAGCACATCAATTTGTTAAAAACACACACAAACGGTATGATGCCACCTATCTCAGGGCCCGAAACTCCCCAAATCCTAGAGCAGAAAACTGCACCCACCCAGAATTTGTCCAGGCTCTCCAAAGCTCCTTTAGAAATTACATAAGATGAATGGAATCTCTTGAATTTTCAAGGGCCCTCCCCAACCTTGAAAACCAATCCACACTTGAAAGGTATTCGCTTTTGAAAATATTTCATATCCCGAAACTTTCAAGGAAAAAAAACTTGATGAAATCACTTAGGGCCTGTGCTGATAGCACTGGCTAGTAGATAAGGGACCATGAAATATCAGGAATCGGGACTTGGGAAAGAATGGGTTGTATTTTTGTGTGGCAAACACCCTTCAGCTCTGGCAGAATTCACATAACACGGTATCTTTTTTCCACCACCCCTCCCCCCCCACCAGCAACCCCTGCCTTAGCATCTTACATGTGTTTATGCAAGACACTCCTGCTTAATTATGATTCATTCCAATTTGGACTGTAAATAGAAGGCAAATTAATAATTTAGAGGGGAAAAAAGACTTGGGCCCTTTTCTCCTCCCTTCATTCCTAGGTCAGCCGGCTCGTTTATGAATTAGTGCTCAAGCAGCCTGAATAGCAGAGAATGAATGTTTGACTAAATCCTCTAAGTATGAAAGCTCTTCACACCATTTGGTCTTGAACTGATCCAATAGCGAGGTGTAACCACTAGTGACAATAAAGCGCCATCTGGCAAAGTGAACTCTAGGCAAACAATGACAAGCAGAAGTGAAAAGAATCGCAATGATTTCCACAAACATGTGAAATACTATAAACTGTGGGATTTAGCAGCTTCCTCCCGAGGCAAGTAAACAAATGCAACACTTCGGTGGAGGCGCTGATGTGTGGGGCTCCGTCTCTGGGAGCGGGCTAGACTCCATTTGCATTTAGCTAGGGAAAAAATGTATGCAGATTGGCGAACAAAAAAATATATAAGCACTACTAACCAGACGTCACTTTTCCTTCGCTCTTTACTGTCAGGGTGATGTACTGGAAGTCTTTATTTCTTTCAGCTTGGGCCTCTCGGTGCCTCATTCTCCTTCCAGCCTCTTCTCATGCCTTTCTCATCACCTGCTGAGGCCTTGATCACGGACAGAGCAGACGAGCAGCGGGGGGACAATTAGAGAGGAGTTCAGACTTTGATCATTTGACCATATGTGAATACAACAGCTGACCACATGTTTTAAAAGACAACTAACTTAAATGTATTTTTAAAAAATCACAAAGCAAGCATAGATACTGAAATTTACATTTTAATTATCCGGCACAATGCAGCATTCAACTTTTTCAAAATATTTAATATGGAAAAATACATCTTGCCACTTCAAAATAGGAAGGGAAAGCACTTTTCTGTGTTTCCTCCCCACCCCCAGCTTTGCTCCCCCCTCAAAATGTGTTCCTTTCAGCAGAACATTTAACCACTGTGGATGGTGAAGAATTCTGTGCCGGAGATTTCAAAAGGCACATTCAAAGCTGCCAAAAGTTGAGTATGATTACTAAAGGTAAATTAAGCTTAAAAGAAGCACAATCATTTATTTTTAAAACATGATTTTATAGAAAAAATATCTGTGCAGCACTAATACCATAAACTGCTTTTTTTTTTTAAAACGGAGCATATTCTATGGTTTAGCTTCACTTCCCCAATTCTTTAAAATGACCGTTACAAAATTGTAAAATGTATATTCTAAACAGTGTGAAAAAAAAGAACTTTGTTGACAGTAAAATAAAGCTATATAATATTTGGTTAGCTGGGAGACTCTCATTGCAGCAGCCTTGCAGAAATGAAGGTTTATTTGTGGTTAATTCTGTCAAAACAATGTCACTTCTCTTCTGGTTTTCTTTAAAGTATCACAGTCTGGCTAGGTGAAATGCGGACATACTCTATCCAGCTTAGAGCCAGTTCTCTCGTGTTTTTGTATGCAATTGATGATTTATCAGTTGCTTCTGGAGATATTGGGCCCTCCTTATCTTCTCCACCTACTAGATAATTAACATATTCATGAACTGGTTATTTACTCTCAAATAGGAGGATAATAGAAAAATAACACTAATTGTTTTGACAGCAGTTTACTTAAGAGTTATCTGGGGGAACAAATGTTTCTTTTGTAGTGTTAGGAAGACAAGCATTTATCTATGTATTAAGTTTATTTTTGTTCTTATGGTAGACAAACAAAACTAATCTAGAATAGGGAAAAATTCTAGAAGAAATAATTTAAGTGAAATTTTATCTGACATTCCCCCCAAATATTTTGATAGTCCATTTATTTCATCCGTTGTGAGGGAAGTCAGCAATGTGGTATACATTGTAATCGCTACATGTACTAATGTATTTATTCATTATCTGTGCTCCACTGTATTTTCAAAATATATATTACCCTTTAATTAAAAAAGAATCCCACCTTGTTGTATTTTACTTTGGTACTATCTTAAATGTAGCTGGTTTTTACAATCATTATCCCATGAGCTTTAAGCATGGGGATTCTTATTTGAGCACAAAATGCATTTTTACTTTGAAAGAGTTAATGTTTAAGACAACCTTGAAACAAAGGTTCCTTAAAAATCGTATTCCTTTCTTAAATGCAAGTGTCTTTAGCAGGTCTTCTGTGTTAGCTTGAGAGCCAGGGCATGTCATAGCCATCTCTGGGCCTATTTCCTCTTCTGTAAACAAGTTAGTAAACTATTTGACCTCTAAGTGCTCTTCCAGCTCCAAAGAATCTCAGATTCTATCATTTCCCTACCAAAATGAAAACATATTCATGCCTCTTTCTTTCTTTCCTTATTGAAATTTTCCCTGTAGCGTGGAGAGATGGGTGAATGGACCAATCTTTTTATCTACTATGTGCCAGGCATTTTGCAGATATTATCTCCTTTAATCCTTACAACCAGCCTGCAAAGTAAGCATTATTATCTCCATTTTATAGATGAGAAAACAGAGGCCCATGGAGGCTACATACCTTACAACAAGCCCTATAGCTAGGAAGTTGTAGAACCAAGACCTATCATTAGATAGGCATTCTCATTATTACACAACACTCCCTCACAGAAAGATAATGGGTATCAGAAGATTAAGTTTCTAGCTCCACTTTATCACTGATTTCCTGAGACAAATCCTCTACCTCAATTTCCTTAGCCCATATAGGCGTTGTAAGTCCAGGACCCTATCACCTACCTCATTATGTACAGAGCCAAAATCAGAAGGGCAACAGTCAACAAAAGGCAAACCAAGTACTTCCTCCACGGTGACAGGAGACAGTGGCCTTGCAGGTGACAAGGACATGGAACTACCCTTTCTGAACACAGAACAGCATTTGGTGGTAGAACTGGAATACTGAAAAAAATAACTTCAATTATGGCAGCATTCTTTTTTTTTTGAGCAATGTTTTATTTTTTAATTAATTTATTTATTTTAATTGGAGGCTAATTACTTTACAATATTGTGGTGGTTTTCGCCATACATTGACATGAATCAGTATGACAGTATTCTTTAATAACGTTTCTTAAGGTTAAAAGACTTTTCCACAAACTAGGAAAATTCTGGGAAACATAATTCAATTGCTTCTTTTGAATTGAAATAGAATCTATGGAGAAAGAAAATCCTACAAAATGGAAGAAATTGAAAAGTCTACCCTGTAAACATGCTTTATTTAAACTTCACATGTACTTAGTTTCAAAGTGAACACAGAGAAAATCAAGTGGATTTGAACACAACCTTCTAATCTTTTGAGCCACTGGCAAACATGAGGTAACTTCCCATAAAGTCCATCTTTAAACCAAGATTTTGGTAAGAAATGCATTTTTTAAAACATTTTAAGGCATTATTTAAGACACAGAAATAGTCTCTGTGTGCCAGAGAGTGGGAGCATCCCAAAAGAAAGAAAATGGGACAGGCTCAAGAATTTGGGATGCCAGGTGAGAAAGGTTGTTAAGAGGTATAGATGGGGACTCTGGGCATCTCGTTCAATTGCTGTTATTTTGTAATTTTCCTGTTGGTCATTTTTTACCTTTTTGTTTCTTTTGTCTACTTTTCTTTAAGGATTTGCTATAAAAACCTCCCAGCTTTGTTTGTACATTTTTGAGACCTAGACCCCCTTGGAGAATCTGAAGGTTATGAAACATCATCCCATCCCTCCCCTGGTCAGTGAAAAATGCACAGAAATATAAACAATTTGCATAACATTTCTTAAGAGTCCACTGCCTATCCAAGATCCTGAAGTTATGGTGACATATTTAATAAGCTAAGGTACCAGTGCACCATTTTCAGCTATCAGATTGGCAATAAGTAAAAGGCTCAACAATTCCTAGTGTGGTTAAAGAAGCAAGTTCACATACCACTGATGGAAGTATAGATTGGTGACAACTCTTCAGAGTTTTTTTAAATGCACACACTCTTTGACCTAGTATATCCACCACTGGAAAGCGACATCAATGTCTGTTGATAGGGGAGACTGCTTAACTGAAGGTACGAATATTTCTGGTGATGATGGATGTCGCATTTTTAAGCAAAGGCAGTGTCCCCTCTCCCTATGAGTCACTGTGGTGAGTGGCTGCAGTTGAGAGGTGGGGAGCTGAAGTTCATACTAGGGGTTTAGCTGTGAGTTACCTAATGGGCCTCCTTATAAGGCAATTAGTGAGACAATGAGGGCGCCTGTGAGGCAGTCCTGAAGTGCTGTACTATTAGGGTATTTCAACAGTGGTTCTTAATCTTTTGGGGTTCAAAGACTCCTTTGAAAATCTAATGAGAGCTAAGGACCTATTCTCTAGAAAATGCACATATGCACAAATTTTGCATATAAGTTCAGGGAATTCTTGGGCCCCCTGAAGTGGGTTCCTGGACACCAGGTGATCCTTGCCTTGGGCTTCAAACAAAGAGAAAATCCTTTTGAGGGAGGTCAGTAGGGAAAAACAACTATATGCGGCGAAGGACAGAGAATCCCACACGTGGGCACACTAGATTCCTTTTAAATTCCTGATTTCATACCTCAAATGAATCCTTAAAAAATTCGTGAATTCCTTGCACAGAAATCCTACTGTATTTCTTTATTATTATTATTAATTTATTTTATTTTTAAACTTTACATAATTGTATTAGTTTTGCCAAACATCAAAATGAATCCATCATAGGTCTTTAGAAATCTCTCCTATTTTCTAAGACAACTATTTCAAGTCTATTTCTACCTCCTACACTCATTAGCTGCAACCTTGCCACTTAGCTCATTGAGAAAATAGAAGCCATCAAACAAAAACGACTCCTCCTCCTCCTCTTTACTAACCTACAAACCAAACATTTCTTCCTCTAGGTATGAGGAAATGCCTTTCCCGACCAAAGCCAACTCTGCCACTCACGCTTCTGGGTTCCTTTCTCACCTACTTTTTCCAAGGTCTTAGAATAAAATTAAAACTCTGCTGTGGCTCACAAGGATAACACATGATCTGATTTAAAATTTGCAGACGACACCCTTATTGGTGTGCATAAATCTGGATTGGGGGAGGCTTAAGAGGGAAATCTGGGAAACCAGATATTTATTAAGTACCAAGTACTGTTTGGTGAGAGTTTCCCTGGTGGCTTAGATGGTACAGAATCTGTCTGCAATGCAGGAAACGCCGGTTTGATCCCTGGGTCAGGAAGATCCCCTGGAGAAGGGAATGGCTATCCTCCCCAGTATTCTTGCCTGGAGAATTCCATGGACAGAGCAGACTGGTGGGCTATAGTCCATGGGGTCGCAAGAGTCGAACATGACTGAGCAACTAACACACACACACACACACACACACACACTGTTTGGAGGGGATAAAGTGGCAAGCAAAGCCAGCATGGCCAATGTCTTATGGAGCTTGCAGTTGAACAGAGAAGTGAAGGTGCAAAGTGAATGGGACTTTCAAGGCTCAAACGTGCTCTATAATTTATTCAGAACCCAGCATAACGAGTGAACCAAATCACAAATTCCACACTCTCTTGAAAATCTTACTGTGACTGTTGTTGTAGACAAGGTTTTCAAAAAATTTCACATGAGAGTTGGTTCAGAGGTTACATGAAAACATGACCTATATGGATTTTAATTAAACAACAACAACATAATGTCCACCAAGCAAAAAGTTTTGATAAGAGATCAAAGGAAAACACCTTAAAATGAAATACACTAAAACAGTATTTGAAGTTGTATTTAAAAGTCAAAATTGCAGAAGATTTTAAATTTTGTTTTACATATTTTCTAACATTTTTTTTCTAATAAGTTTGAAAAGCTTAGCTGTATTAAGCACTCCAAGGAGAAAAGGGGAAAATGTTATTAATATTGTTAAGTGAAATAAGTAGGTTATAAACCTAGCATGATTGTGATAACATAAGCTATAAGAGGCTAGACAAAGATTTGTGGATTGATAAGCAGAAATGAAAATAGCTAGGCTGGGTTTTGGAATCAGAATACTTGGTTGAGCAAGTGTCTTGAAATCTCTGTGCCTCTGTACCTCTGTTTTCCCAGCTGTAAAATGGTCATAATAATTGTCCCTGCCTTATAAGGCTTTTGTGACAATTAAATGAGTTAATATATATAAAATGGTTAGGCAGAGCACAAAGAACTTTTAGGGCAAAGTATTCTACATGATACTATAATGATGGATACATGTCATTATCCTCTTGTCAAAACCCATAGAATGTACAGCACCAAGCTTGAACAGTAATGGAAACTATGACTTTGGATGGTTGTAATGTGCATGTTCACCAGTGTAACAAATGTCCTAGTCTAGGGGAAGATGTTGATAATGGGGGATGATGTGCCTATGAGGGGACAGGGGGTAGATGGAAACTCTTTGTCCATCCCCTCAATTTACTGTGAACATGGTTTCTCTAAAAACTAAAGTCTATTAAAAAATATTCAATACACTGACCGTCACATAGGAAGCATTCAACAAATGCCAGTTATTATTTTATTACTATGACTACTATGTTATACTCAGGGTCCTGGTAGGTATTCAGAATTACTGGTAAATAGTTGCCACAGTGGTTGCTTTCTTCTGCTTTAGACCTCTGTGCTGGGCTACAGATCTGATCATCTAAGGAGAATTCCCACTAAACTACCTACCCCACCCTCTCCATTGTCTATCTGTAGCCCCAGAGCAGCACTTAGGCCTCCCCATTGTATTGTCTGTTTTCCTGTCTTCTCATTACTTCATTGCAAGCTCCCCTGGGGCAGTGAGCCCAGATTTCAAACTTCCTCTCTTATTCATACCACACTAGGCAACCCAGAGACTGGGGTCTTAGAATGAGCAGCCTCTTTCTGAGCCCTTGTCCCAATGAAACCATTATTATCATGCTACTATGGAGTACTAGGGGGCTTCCCAGGTGACGCTAGTGGTAAAGAACCCGCCTGCCAATGCAGGAGACTTAAACAGACATGTGTTCGATCCCTGGGTCAGAAAGACCCCCTGCAGGAGACCATGGCAAACCACTCCAGTATTCTTGCCTGGAGAATCCCATGGACAGAGAGGCCTGGCAGGCTACAGTCCAAAGGGGTACAAGGAGTCAGACACGACTGAAGCGCCTGAGCGCGCACGCACACATAGAATACTAGGGAGAGAAGACACAAACTCCGCAAAGTTTTCCAAGGAAATTATCTGTATTATTTGCCACTTAAGCTTACCCTTACAAGTCGGAGTTCCCAATAAAAATACAAAGACTTCTACAATTCTCTCTTTCTCTCTATTTCTCTTATACTCTCACATGTATACATGTAAATGTGTATGGTATATATATGTATATATATCATATACATCTATACATATATATATGTATATATATCATACAACTACAACTATATCATGGAATTAGGATTCAGATTTTTTTCTTGTCTCTATTTTTCAGTATTCTATATTTCTGACTATTTCTTATTTGTCATGGGAAATCCTCAATCAAAATAAAAGAGAATTTGGTATAGAGATACAGGGAGGAGAAAAGCCACTGTAAACAAGTGGGTCGTGGCATGGAAAACAGACACATGAAAACTGAAAAAAAAAAACCTTCATCTCACTTTCCTCCAAGCTCAGGCAGTCCATATCCAGAAAGGGAATCTGGACAATGTCGAAAAATTTCACTGGGCATTGGAACTGGTCAAACTGGGTTTGACAACTGTTTCTTCAATTGTTTAACTTCTCAGAGCTTCAATTTCTCTATATGGGGACAATAGTACCTACTTCCCAATTTTACTGTGAGGATTATATGAAATATTTCTAAAATATGCAATGTGGAAAATCTCTAAAAATGTTTTATCTAAATTAGCAGTCCTCACATTTTAAAATTTGAGAGTACCTTTTAAATGTCAAATACTTCATAGACCCTCCTACACACAGACACACACACACACACATTACCAGTGGATTGAGAAAATACAAAAAGCTACTACATAGTTCACATCTACTACAATGGCTTACCAAAAAAAAGGAGCGAGGGCCGGGGGATAAGCGTTGGTGAGGGTGTAGAGGAGTTGGAACCATTGTACACTGTTGGTGGGAATGGAAGATGGTATAGTCACCATGGAAAAACAGTTTGGTGGTGCCTGAAAAACATGGAAATACCATATAACCTGGCAGTTCCACTCTGAGGTATATACCCAATTGAAACGAAAACAGAGAATCAGATACCCATATGCTGATGTTCATAGCAGCATTATTAAAAGATGGAAACAACCCAAATGTCTATCAACAGAGGAATGGATAAACAAAATGTGGCATAAATATACAATGGAATATTATTCAGCTATAACAAGGAATGGAGTTCTACATGCTACAACATGGATGAATCTTGAAAACATTATGCTGATTGAAATGTCAGGCACAGAAGGACAAATATTGTATGATTTGACTTACATGAAATACCCAGAATAGGCAAATCCATAAAGGCAAAAATATAAGAGGTTAACAGTGGCTGGGAAAGAAGAGAGTGGAAAGCTATTTCTTAATGGGTACAGAGTTTCTGTTTGGGATGACAGAAACATTCTGAAAACAGATAGTGGTAACAGCTGTACAACATAGTGAATGTAATTAATGAGACTGAATTGTACATTTAAAATGGTTAAAATGATAAATTTTATGTTATATATAGTTTACTATAATTTTTAAGTGAATTAAAAATTACTATGAATTTATTAGTGCCTTACACATAAATATGACATATATTTATTATTTAATCTGCATATGGATTTGTGGACCACTTACACAGATTCTAGTGTATTCAAGGGTGTATACATGGCAAATATTTACTAAGTGCTTCCTCAGTAAATGTGTCTCTTTAGTACAATATCCAAGCACCAGTTCATATGAGCCAATTAGAGACTTTGTGACTAAATGAGTGTGTGTGTATGTGTATGGGGGGAAGGCTGTAGTAGATAAGTGTTATAAAAAACAGAAAGGGCCTGTCCCTGAATCCTGGCTAATTGCTTCCTTTCAGGAGAAGCACCGAGGATAGAGCAGCCTGGCGTTTGCCTCATGCTGGCTCCCGCAGGTGCAAAGGGAGGACTACTGCTAATGCAACAGAGATGTGCCAGGCTGCACATGGCACACACATAAACAGGTCTGGAGCCTCCAGAGCTGTCAGCCTAGTGCCTTTCATGAGCCTTAAAAGTGAATCAGAAAGAAAACAAAGAAGGGTCACTCTTAAGATCTGTGTTTCTCGCCATTGCTGAAAGTAAATATGAGGCATCTGGGAGAAACAGAGCCTATATTCAAAAAGTTTACATAAAGCTGAACAGGACAGAGAGGTTCGGAAGGTAGTCAGAGATGATACACAATAAAAAAGGAGACAGAGCATCCTTTCAAAATATATTGAGAGTTTCAACTGCTCATCATTCAGTGAGAGTTAATGAATCTAAATTCCTACATTGCCACCAATATGAATAGTACTAAGCATTACCACAAGATGATTCCTTTTCTCTTTAAAAATTAACCAAAAGTGCAAGCTGACTTCTTCATCTTAAATGGGTTTGCTTTTTCCTCTGAAATGTGCATGCGAAAATGTATTCAACTAAAAGATGTCATTGATCATTTTTTAAAGTTGCTTTAAGTTGCTTTTGATGGCCATACTTTAAAGTAATCAGCATTGGAAGCATTTCAGACACATTCATTGCATTCTCTGATTTCATTAAAGTTTACCTATTAATAAAAGGACAAATTTCTTTATAGTTATTGCAAATTTTGCCAAAACACAAAATTCTATTAAGTGATACCTATTTTTCCACTTGATTTACATTACAAGATTGGAGATATATTTTGCTTGTGAAGAAATTGATCCTTCTATAAAATCAAACTGCCCTTTATACTACAGCAATTCTTTTTTTGTAAAAAAACAAACAAAAAAAAAAAAAAAAACCCACTCATTTCAACATATATCTGTGTGTGCATACAGAAAGTTCTGAAAGAATGTACAACCAACTTTTGCTGTGGTTACTTCTAGGGAGGCATGTGGGTTTTACTGTTTATATTTTCTGTATTCTTTTAGTTTTTTTACAATGAGTATACAGTTAATAACTTAAAAATAGAGACAAATGAAAGAAAAAAAAAAGACAAATGATGTTCCATGGATTGTGGGTGGTGGTAAACCAATAAAATATCACTTATAACACCAGGCAAAGTAATTTATTTTTAAAAATTTTTATTTTATATTGGAATATAATTGAATAACAATTCTGTGTTAGTTTTAGGTGTGCAGCAAAGTGATTAATATATAATTAATTATATGTATTAATTATATAATAAATATATAAATTATTTATAAATAAATATGTTAGTTAGCACTCATCATCCAGTTTCAATAATGATCAGTTCCTGGCCCATCTTGTGTCATTCATACCCCCTCATACACTTAAGCAGACACATAACTAAATTTGTTAAAACTAAATCTTCAACATTATATAATTTTATCTGTACATATTTTACACATTCAAGCTAAAACTATAGAACAGTGTAAGCAACTTTTCAGGATCATACCAGTTCCCTAAAGAAGATGTGTTTTCATAAAGGAAGAGAAGGCAAGTTTTACAAGGATAGGAATGTGATTTTCTGAAACTCAACAAGACCCTCTTATTCTAACTGTAAATCATCCAAATCTAGTCTACTTAATCAATGACTAAGGAAATGCAGTCAAATAGGGCGGAACCAAGGAACAGCAGGTAAGTTAGAAAAATGAGTTCAAGAAAACACATCTCTCCATCTGCCACTTGTGAGCCTTACAGCAAAGCGTGCAAATACTCCCTTTCTTGCCAGTTAATTCTTCACAGCTAGCTCTAAGCATTTGAGAGAGAAAAAATAGTTGCTGCAACCTGACAAAATGACTGATGAATTATTCATGTAGCCACTGAACTGAAATCTGCAACCTATAGCTTCCCTGAGCTTCTTCATGACAGGTGAATATAGCACGAAGCATGCTTTAAAATTTACACCCAGGCTTATCCCATGTAATCCGCATTGTCCACCTTCCCGGATGGCTGGAGACTCTAAAGTCCCTCCCTCAGAGCTGAGGAGTGGCCTGGCTAGATGCCCAGTTCTCCCTGTCCCACCACACACTCTTACTTCTGCTCAAGAATCCATTTCTGGCCTATGGCTCTTGAGATTAAGAAGAATTTAATCTTTCTGGGCTTCTGCTTCCTCATCTGTAAGATGGAGGTGAAAATGCTTACCACAATTGTGCCATTGAACTGTGTAGGTGAAATGAATATTGTATGTAAAAGGACTTTAACATAGGTCACTTGTTAAACAACTATTCCAGTTGCTGCCAGAACCTCTTCAAAACACAAGCAGCTTTTAGTCTAGGTGTTGCCTTGGCTCCTGACCTCTAACATCTTGCCCCATGTGAAAGTCTTTTTCTCACTGGCAAAGCCCATTAACAATTCCCAAGAAATAAAAATAGAATCTGGGTAATAAAATAAAGTCTAACCTTTTTCCTTTCCTTTGTGCTCAGTCTAGTTTCACTTGCTCAGGAGTACTGCGTGCAGAGGCCTGGCACCAAGTACTTAAGAACAGAGTTCTTAAGGCAGAATGGCTACCCCAGTACCTCAGTTCAAGATGGCGGCAGTGAGCCGTGTTCTGAATGGCTGCGCACAACACTGCGACCTGGAGCTGTGAGCAACACGTCTGCACTGGACTCACGGGAATTCAGCCCCCTCACCTCCCCACTGCGGAGAACACTACAAAGCAGCCCCGCCCACAGCCTTTCAGGGAGAGCATGTGCTCTAGACAGAGCTACCATCTCTCTGTTCTTTGATCACCAGAATAATAATAAAGCTTTCCTTTTCTTCTAAACAGAGCTCCATCTCATTCTATTAATTAGAATGACAACAGGCTGGAGGAAGGATCTTTGTTGGGGGCTGACTCAAAAGGGTTGGTAACACTTTGGCTTTAAAGTTTTAAAAATCCTTTTGAGTCTTTTCCTTAGGCTCCTGAAGCTGATTGAAAAACAGTTAACCTTACCATCATCCCTGATGTGTATCAAGTCAACATTAACCAACCGAAACAATTGTCTAACAAGTGACCTATGTTAAAGTCCTTTCATGCACACTATTCATTTCACCCACACGATTCTGTGGCACAATTGTGGTAAGTATTTTTACCTCCATCTTACAGATGAGGAAAAAGGGCTTCCCTGGTGGCTCAGACGGTAAAGAATCTGCCTGCAATGCAAGAGACAAGAGACGCGTGTTCAATCCGTGAGTCAGAACAACCTCCTGGTGAAGGAAATGGCTACCTGCTCCAGTATTCTTGCCTGGGAAATCCCATGGACAGAGGAGCCTGGTGGGCTACAGTCCATGGGGTCGCACAGAGTCGGACACAACTGAGCGACTTTCACTACAGAGGACAAAGCCGAAGCCCAGAAAGATTAAGTGACTTGTCAAAGATCTCACAGCTATAGAGAATAATCAAGTTTGAACCCAGGTGCTCTAATTTCTGGGGCTTCCCAGGTGGTGATGGTGGTTAAGAATCCATCTGACAATGCAGGAGACATAAGAGATACAGGTTCGATTCCTGGGTTTGGAAGATCCCCTGGAGGAGGGCCTGGCAACCCACTCCAGTATTCTTGCCTGGGAAATCCCATGGACAGAGGAGCTTTCTGGGCTACAGTCCATAGGGTCACAAAGAGTCAGACACGACTGAAGTGACTTTGTTGTTGTTGCTGCTTCTGATTTCTAGTTTATTGCCCTTTCTACTAAACCAAAGACTGACAATCTTTGGGCCAATCCAGCATCCAAACGTGTGACTGACATCTAAAAGTCATTAAAAAAAAAAAAAAAAAGCTAGATCATTTGAAAAACGGTAAGACAGTAGCCACACTGTGCCTGCATTCCCAAAGGTCAGTCATATGGCTGCAGCTGAGGAATTTCTGGCCTCTGAGGACGGAACACATTATTTCCATTTCACTCTAGTCTCCCCTCAGCCCACTTTTCTCATTTATGTTCTTGGCCTGGTCCCCACAGGCCTTTGAGATCCTGGCTTAAAACCAAGCTTCCTGTCAAATGTGTAGAATTTGATTTTTGAAACTTTCATGCTAAAAATATGAGATGGCTATATTGCTCAATCTGCCTTCATTTTCTTCTCTTTGTAGCATATAAGCAAATAACAAGCCCCAAATCACATGAATTTAGACCCTTAGGCTGTGAGCACATCTTAAGTGCCACATTACAGACTAGGCTCCCGCAGTGACTACAATGATTGCAGCAGTTTGGATACTTAGGGAATCTCAATTTGTCCTCGTTAACTCTGTAAATTGTATGCTCTTGAAAGCAGGCTTTGCTATTGCTTGGTCATTATAATACTTTTTGACAAGACAATGATTTACCACAAGTTTGACTGTTGGTGAGACCTGAGCATTCAACAATAAGCTAGGAATGGACCCAACAACAACAAAAAAAAGATGCGAAATCAACAGGTTAGTAAGTCCTCACTACAAGCAGACATTATAGACTCAGAACTGGCCACAGCTGAATAAACAAACTGGATAACTATACAATGTTCTGCAACCCAAGGCTGGTCATTCTGCCCCGATCTTGCTTGCAGTACAGCAGAGACTTCGTCAATGCTCTCTCCACCCATCATGGAGTGGCTATAGGAAGGGAAAGTGGGTGTTTGCAAGCCTGCCTACCACACATTTAGGATAATCCATGGAGAAGGCAATGGCACCCCACTCCAGTACTGTTGCCTGGAAAATCCCATGGATGGAGGAGCCTGGTGGGCTGCAGTCCATGGGGTCGCTAAGAGTCGGACACGACTGAGCGACTTCACTTTCACTTTCCACTTTCATGCATTGGAGAAGGAAATGGCAACCCACTCCAGTGTTCTTGCCTGGAGAATCCAATGGACAGAGTAGCCTGGTGGGCTGCAGTCCATGGGGTCTCACAGAGTCGGACACGACTGAAGTGACTTAGCAGCAGTAGCAGCAGCATTGTTATCTTACTTGGGAAAGAAGTCATAACTAGCAATATTGCTGTGCCTGTATAAGTCAGCAGGTTCCTTTGGCTGGCAAATGTAATCCATGTCACTTTTCCATTTCTTTCACAGGCCTGGTGATCATAATGAGGGTGAGATCAGTAGTTCCTTGTCAAAACTATACAAAGTTGACCCTATTGTGCTACCCTATTAATGACTCTGATGATTGATTTTTCCAGGATGGTTTTGTTTCAGTGGGGAGAAATCATTATGAAGGCGTGTGAGAGTGTTGGCAGGGCCATCCCGACACTAAAATGATCATTTTATGCAGATCCTTTAAACAGATCAAAAACCAAGACGTAGGTAACCAGGAAGTCATTCTCAGTCCTTGCAACCCTGGGCCATATAATATGGTGCATTTTCTGTGGCACAATAAACAACGGTCAGTGTCAAGATACACATATGCCACTCTAAGGTGGCCACCCTCAGCGTGTACCTCTGTAGATCGCCAGAACCTACAGATACGTAATTCAAATACCACTTCTTTTGAAAGTTTAGCACAAGGGCTTAGATTCTACCCCTGATACTAGAGGAAATACCCTGGTTGCTGTCATTGAATCTGAGAAGGTCCATACATCAAGTAAAATGGAACCATAAAACTTTGGCATGGAGATGCCCAAGCATTTCATTCATGATTTGTATCTATTAGCTTATTAAGATCCTGGCACATTCTATCACTTTAGAGTAGTCAATGGCTTAAGTGAGGTAAAATTGATTAATTTAAGCTGGGTTTTTGTGATGGTTAATTTTACGTGTTAACTGGGCTAGGGTGTGCTCAGATATTCAGTCAGTCATTTTTCTGGATGAGATTAACCCTCCCTAATGTGGGTGATCCTTATCCAATCAGTTAAAGGACTGGTTAGAACAGAAAAGCTAAGAAAGTATTCCTTCTGCCTGACTGCCATTGAGCAAGGACATTGTGTGTGTGAGTGAGTGTGTGTGTGTTTGTGTGTGTGTGTGTGTGTTTTCCTGCATTTGAGCTTGACCTGAAATATCAGATTTCCTGGGTTTCAAGCCTGCCAGCTTTCAGACAGAAACTACACATCAGCTCTCCTCAGTCTCCAGCTTGTTGGCTGCAGGCCTTGGGACTTGTGAGCTTCCATAAGTATGTGAGACAGTTCCTTATAATGAACCAATCTCTCTCTCTCCTTCTCTCTCCCTCTCTCTGTCTCTCTCTCACACACACACTCACATTCTCAATTGGTTCCATTTCCCTGGAGAACCCTGACTAATATAATTTTGGTGTGCCTGAAAAATTTATGAACTAGAAAAGATTTCTAAAATTTAGACATAGATTGACACACTTAACATGTTATACTATGTGTCTGCTATGTGCTAGGCACTGAGCAAATTACTATGAGATGAATCAGAATGATCAAAACACTGGTTTTGTCCTTCAAGAAACTAATATATATATAACATATTTTATATAGATAATAAATACATTCAAAGCATATATATTATAAAATACATTCAAACTATTCAGACAATAGGCTAGAAAGTATTCAGACAACTCTTTGTGATCCCATGGACTGTAGCCTACCAGGCTCCTCCATCCACGGAATTTTCCAGGCAAGAGTACTGGAGTGGGTTGCCATTTCCTTCTCCAGGGGATCTTCCCAACCCAGGGATGGAACCCAGATCTTCCCCATTGCAAGCAGACGCTTTACCATCTGAGCTACCGGGGAAGTCCCTAGTGAAAGTTGCTCAGTTGTGTCAGACTCTTTGTGACCCCATGGACTGTATAGTCCATGGAATTCTCCAGGCCAGAATACTGAAGTGGGTAGCAGTTCCCTTCTCCAGGGGATCTTTCCAACCCAGGGATCGAACCCAGGTCTCCCGCATTGCAAGAGGATGCTTCACCAGCTGAGCCACCAGGGAAGCCCAAATACTACATTGAAAGAAAAGTGAAAGTGAAGTCACTCAGTCGTGTCCGACTCTTTGCAATCCCATGGTCTACCAGGCTTCTCTGTCCATGGGATTTTCCAGGCAAGAGTACTGGAGTGGGTTGCCATTTCCTTCATCCAGGGGATCTTCCTGACCCAGGAATCGAACCCAGGTCTCCTGCATTGCAGGCAGACATTTTACCCTATGAGCCACCAGGGAATACTACATTATAAAATACATTCAAAGTATTTTATAATATCTATATATTATAAAACACATTCAAACTATTCAGACAATAGGCTAGAAAGTATTCAGACAACTTTTGCCTAGAAAAAAACCAAGGGAGCCTTCATGGAGAAAATGGCACTTGAGCTGTATCTTAAAGAATTGATAAGCCCAACACATGCAGTAATAGAATACAATTCACTTTAGGAGGAGGAACTGGCAGGAACAAAGGCAGAGAGATGGTACACATTGGTTTTTCACAGGAAGAATGGGCAATTCAGTCCAGCAGGATTGTCTGGCTGATAGAGAAGTAAGAAGCAAGTCTGGAAGGAGTTGGTTAGGACCATTTTAGAGAATCACAAATGCTAGACTAAGCAGTTTGGACTTTATTGATTAAATACATAGGAGATATTGAAGGGCGGGATCAGAATTGTGTTTATGATGATGAATGTTGCAGCAATGTGTTCTTTGCACGGAACTCTATTACACTAGCCTAGCAGAGAGATAACAAGATTCTGAACAAAATTTGAATGGATCTGCCAGTGAGTTGGATGTGTTTTAATGAGGAAAAGAGTCAAATATAGCTCAAGTTTAGACTCTTAATCTTAGAGTTGGAAGATACCTTCGATGTCATCTAGACTTGCTCACTGACTCTACAGATAGGAAATCTGAAGTTGAAAGAGGTAAGTGATTTGTCCAGGAAGCAATTAGAGGAGTGAGGACTAGAACTAAGGTTTCCTGATCCCTACCTGAAGATAGTAGGATTATTAATAGGAAAGGGGAGAAAAATTTTAAGGGAAAGATGAGAAGTAGGTTTTGAATTATCTGAATTTGGATGCCTCTACAATCCAAGCAGAGACAGCCCAGGAAATTAGCTATGCAAATCTAGAATTAATGTCCTTGGACCCACGTCTATCTCTTCAGGAATCCCATTTTCCCCCTATGTTGTGTCTTCACCTCTTCCTCCTTATTTGCTTTTTCTTACAAGGATTAAAGATGCTTCTATCACTCTGATCTTAACAACAAAAATAAAACAAGCCTTGTTACCTACCACTCTCATTAATTGACTGATTCATTTTTATTAAGTGTCTACTGTCTATCCAGTACTGTTCCAGTCACTAAGGATAAAGCAATAAACAAGTCAGCCACAGTTCCTCATCTCTTGGGAACTTAAAGTCTTACTGGAAAGACAAATTTGAATAAGAAATAGACAAGAGAGTATACAAGATGTTTACAAGTGAGGCATCATTATACTATTTTCCTTGGAATTTTGAAGTTTTTCACAATAGTGAAAGTATGGCTCAGACGGTAAAGCGTCTGTCTACAATGCGGGAGACCCGGGTTCAATCCCTGGGTTGGGAAGATCCCCTGGAAAAGGAAATGGCAATCCACTCCAGTACTATTGCCTGGAAAATCTCATGGACAGAGGAGCCTGGTAGGCTACAGTCCATGGGGTCACAAAGAGTCGGACATGACTGAGCGACTTCACTTTCTTTCTTTCTAACATATGCTGCTGCTGCTAAGTCGCTTCAGTCGTGTCCGACTCTGTGCAACCCCATAGACTGCAGCGCACCAGGCTCCCCCGTCCCTGGGACTCTCCAGGCAAGAACACTGGATTGGGTTGCCATTTCCTTCTCCAATGCATGAAAGGGAAAAGTGAAAGTGAAGTCGCTCAGTCGTGTCCGACTCTTAGCAACCCCATGGACTGCAGCCCACCAGGCTTCTCCATCCATGGGATTTTCCAGGCAAGAGTACTGGAGTGGGGTGCCATTGCCATCTCCGTTTCTAACAAATAACACTTTAATTTAAGGTGTATAACATGTTAATTTGACACACTTATATATTCCAATTTGATTACTGCTGCAGTGGTAGCTAGCACCTCTGTCATGCCATAATTATCATTTCTTTTTTGTGATAAGAAAAATTAAGATCTAGTCTCTTAGCAACTTTGAAGTTAGTAATACAGTATTGTTGACTATGATCAGTATGCTGTGCCGTGAATCTCCTGAACATACTCATCTACTGGTTGCAAGTTTGTACCCTGAAACAACATCTCCCCAATTCACCCCAGACTCTGGTAACCACCATTCTACTCACTGTTTTTATGAGTTTGGCTTTTTTAGATTTTACATAGAAGTGATGTCATTCAGTATTTGTCTTTCTCTGAATTATCTCACTTAGCATAATGCCCACAAGTTCCATCCATGTGGTTGTAAATGGCAGGATTTCCTTCTTTCTCATGGCTAAATAGCATTCCATTAAATATAATATAAATGTAATATCACATCCTCCTTATCTACTTATCCATCAATGGATAGTTAGAGTGCTTCTATATCTTGGCTACTGTGAATAATGCTGCAAAAAATCATGGAAGTACAGATATCTCTTCACAATCCTGTTTTCATTTCCTTTGAGTATATACCCAGAAGTGGAATTGCTGAATTCAGTAACAAACATTTTAAAGAAGGGATGCTGTTTGAATGTATAAGAGATAGAGTTAACCTCAGTTTTGGGGAAATTCTCAGAGAAGACTTCCTGGATGAAGAGAATTTTAATTGGGGTCCTGGAGGATGAGTAGGAGCTAGTCCAGTAGAGGGTGGAGTGGGGAGACTGTTCTGAAGTGAGAAAAACAAATGGAAAGAGTCCAAGGCAGGAAAAAATCATCTTACTAGCCATTGGACATTCACCTATTAGTTTAACCAGATAATCAGTACTCAGGAGTTGAGTCTTGCTCAGTAAAAGAAAGAGGTGAGAGGGAGAGAGACAAAGAGAACTTTCCTAAATATTCGATTTTAAGGGCTTATATCTTAAGGGGTAGAAAGAGTATAAGCTAGACTTACCTGTGTGTCTTATGGTTGAGTATGCTTTTCTTTGTATACTTATCAAATACATAGTAATATATAACATATATTATAAAATTATACAACATAAATATAGTATAATGTACAATTATATTTCATTATACACACGCTACACATAAAATCCCTATAATCTCTCTCAGGGTCACAATTTAGACTGGAGGGAATATGCATTTATGCACAAACATTTTTCAAAAGCCTTAATTTATAGGTTGTGTCACACAAATTCTAACCACTTGTTAAAGTATCATTGAAAAGTACTCAATATACTTCCTAGAGTTTCTACCCACTGGACACAGAATATTAGGATCTCAACCAGTGCACAGTGTATGAAATGTTTGAGAAGAGCCGAAGCTCCTTCCTGTAAAGGCTCCAGCCTCTACTTGTGAATGCTGCTGCTGCCCACCCCACTGTGGAAATGAGTTGGTCTTCTCACCAAGTGGAACACAAGCCTGCTGTGAAACTTTCTCAATAGAATAATGGCTTTGTCCCCATCACATTTGGAATGTCATGAGTGTCACTCTGGAACGAATCAAACACAAAAGTCATGCTTACTGCAGGTGCTCAATTCTGAATTGACCACTCCCCAGCACCTTTAGTAAGCTGGCTTGCAATAATCATTACTAATCTCTAGCCCTCATGAAGTTTGATCATTAGAAAGCAAAATATCTAGATCATATAATTTGAATCCTTTTGAAAAATGTCTACCCTGATGTACAATTTAACATTATACATTCAATCTTGTAATTAATAGGCCATCCATTTATTTAAGTAGAGTTGCTGTACCTCCTACAAAACTCTCACTGAAGATATTGTTGACTGCTATTCAAAGGGGTTTCTAAAAGACTGGACAAAGTAAATTCCTTTTCGGCCTTAATCTCAGGGGGAAAAACTGTATGTGCCTATAAATTTATAAAATGGCTCTTCTCAGATAAGGAAAACAGTACAATCCAATCTCTTTCTCTTTTGCCTTTGCTGTTTGGAAACAGCACAATTCACTTCCTCTCAGCGTCTACTCTGCCTAATTTCTATAAAACACATCTATTCTGTTTAATGCTTAATTCTCTCATTTTGCTTATGTTTAAGTCTGTAATTCACATCAGGTCTTCCAGAAAGTATATATCTTAATTAAAATCACCCTCATTTTTTAATATAAATTTATTTATTTTAATTGGAGGCTAATTACAATATTGTATTGTACAATATTTGCCATACATCAACATGAATCTGCCACAGGTGTACACGTGTTCCCCATCCTGAACCCCCCTCCCACTTCCCTCCCCGTACCATCCCTCTGGGTCATCCCAGTGCTCCAGCCCTGAGAATCCTGTATCATGCATCGAACCTAGACCGGCAAATCGTTTCACATATGATATTATACATGTTTCAATGCCATTCTCCCAAATCATCCCACCCTCTCCCTCTCCCACAGAGTCCAAAAGACTGTTCTATACATCTGTGTCTCTTTTGCTGTCTCGCATACAGGGTTATCATTACCATCTTTCCAAATTCCACATATATATGCGTTAGTATACTGTATTGGTGGAGAAGGAAATGGCAACCCACTCCAGTGTTCTTGCCTGGAGAATCCCATGGACGGAGAAGCCTGGTAGGCTGCAGGCCATGGGGTCGCACAGAGTCGGACACGACTGAAGCAACGCAGCAAACAGCAATACTGTATTGGTGTTTTTCTTTCTGGCTTACTTCACTCTGTATAATAGGCTCCAGTTTCATCCACCTCATTAGAGCTAATTCAAATGTATTCTTTTTAATGGCTGAATAATACTCCATTGTGTGTATGTACCACAGCTTTCTTATCTATTCATCTGCTAATGGACATCTAGGTTGCTTCCATGTCCTGGCTATTATAGTCCTGCAATGAACATTGGGGTACACATGTCTCTTTCAATTCTGGTTTCCTCAGTGTGTATGCCCAGTAGTGGGATTTCTGGGTCATAAGGCAGTTCTATTTTCAGTTTTTTAAGGAATCTCCACACTGTTCTCCATAGTGGCTGAACTAGTTTGCATTCCGACCAACAGTGTAAGAGGTTCCCTTTTCTCCACACTCTCTCCAGCATTTATTGCTTGTAGACTTTAGACAGCAACCATTCTGACTGGCATGAAATGGTACCTCATTGTGGTTTTGATTTGCATTTCTCTGATAATGAGTGACATTGAGCATCTTTTCATGTGTTTGTTAGCCATCTGCATGTCTTCTTTGGAGAAATGTCTATTTAGTTCTTTGGCCCATTTTTTGATTGGGCTATTTATTTTTCTGGAATTGAGCTGCAGGAGTTCCTTGTATATTTTTGAGATTAATCCTTTGTCAGTTGCTTCATTTGCTGTTATTTTCTCCCATTCGGAAGGCTGTCTTTTCACCTTGCTTGTAGTTTCCTTTGTTGTGCAGAAGCTTTTAATTTTAATTAGGTCCCATTTGTTTATTTTTGCTTTTATTTCCAATATTCTGAGAGGTGGGTCATAGAGGATCCTGCTGTGATTTATGTCGCAGAGTGTTTTGCCTATGTTCTCCTCTAGGAGTCTTATAGTTTCTGGTCTTATGTTTAGATCTTTAATCCATTTTGAGTTTATTTTTAAGTATGGTGTTAGAAAGTGTTCTAGTTTCATTCTTTTACAAGTGGTTGACCAGTTTTCCCAGCACCACTTGTTAAAGAGATTGTTTTTTCTCCATTGTATATTCTTGCCACCTTTGTCAAAGATAAGGTCTCCATAGGTGCGTGGATTTATCTCTGAGCTTTCTATTTTGTTCCATTGATCTATATTTCTGTCTTTGTGCCAGTACCATACTGTCTTGATGACTGTGGCTTTGTAGTAGAGCCTGAAGTCAGGCAGGTTGATTCCTCCAGTTCCATTCTTCTTTCTCAAGATTGCTTTGGCTATTCAAGGTTTTTTGTATTTCCATACAAATTGTGAAATTATTTGATCTAGTTCTGTGAAAAATACCATTGGTAGCTTGATCGGGATTGCATTAAATTGTAGATTGCTTTGGGTAGTATACTCATTTTCAGTATATTGATTCTTCCAATCCATGAACACGGTATGTTTCTCCATCTATTAGTGTCCTCTTTGATTTCTTTCACCAGTGTTTTATAGTTTTCTATATATAGGTCTTTAGTTTCTTTAGGCGGAGAAGGCAATGGCACCCCACTCCGGTACTCTTGCCTGGAAAATCCCATGGACGGAGGAGCCTGGTAGGCTGCAGTCCATGGGGTCGAGAAGAGTCGGACATGACTGAGCGACTTCACTTTCACTTTTCACTTTCATGCATTGGAGAAGGAAATGGCAACCCAATCCAGTGTTCTTGCCTGGAGAATCCCAGGGACGGGGGAGCCTGGTGGGCTGCCATCTCTGGGGTCGCACAGAGTCGGACACGACTGAAACAACTTAGCAGCAGCAGTTTCTTTAGGTAGACATATTCCTAAGTATTTTATTCTTCTTGTTGCAATGGTGAATGGAATTGTTTCCTTAATTTTTCTTTCTATTATCTTATTATTAGTGTATAGGAATGCAAGGGATTTCTGTGTGTTGATTTTATATCCTGCAACTTTACTATATTCATTGATTAGCTCTAGTAATTTTCTGGTGGAGTCTTTAGGGTTTTCTATGTAGAGGATCATGTCATCTGCAAACAGTGAGAGTTTTACTTCTTCTTTTCCAATTTGGATTCCTTTTATTTCTTTTTCTGCTGTGATTGCTGTGGCCAAAACTTCCAAAACTATGTTGAATAGTAGTGGTGAAAGTGGGCACCCTTATCTTGTTCCTGACTTTAGGGAAAATGCTTTAAATTTTTCACCATTGAGGATAATGTTTGCTGTGCGTTTGTCATATATAGCTTTTATTATGTTGAGGTATGTTCCTTCTATTCCTGCTTTCTGTAGAGTTTTTATCATAAATGGATGTTGAGTTTTGTCAAAGGCTTTCTCTGCATCTATTGAGATAATCATATGGCTTTTACTTTTCAATTTGCTAATGTGGTATATTACATTGATTGATTTGTGGATTTTGAAGAATCCTTGCATCCCTGGGATAAAGCCCATTTGGTCATGATGTATGATCTTTTTAATGTGTTGTTGGATTCTGATTGCCAGAATTTTGTTAAGGATTTTTGCATCTATGTTCATCAGTGATATTGGCCTATAGTTTTCTTTTTTTGTGGGATCTTTGTCAGGTTTTGGTATTATGGTGATGGTGGCCTCATAGAATGAGTTTGGAAGTTTACTTTCCTCTGCAATTTTCTGGAAGAGTTTGAGTAGGATAGGTGTTAGCTCTTCTCTAAATTTTTGGTAGAATTCAGCTCTGAAGCCGTCTGGACCTGGGCTTTTGTTTGCTGGATGATTTCTGATTACAGTTTCAATTTCTGTGCTTGTGATGGGTCTGTTAAGATTTTCTATTTCTTCCTGGTTCAGTTTTAGAAAGTTGTACTTTTCTAAGAATTTGTCCATTTCTTCCAAGTTGTCCATTTTATTGGCATATAATTGCTGATGGTAGTCTCTTATAATCCTTTGTAGTTCTGTGTTGTCTGTTGTGATCTCCATAAAATCACCCCTCATTTTGAAGCTATAAATTCATCAGGTTTGACCCAAACAAGAATCAACAGAAATGAGCTCTTAAGAAATAACACAAATGATTGAGATCAAATTTAGGAAAGATATTTCTCATTAAGCGAAGAGCAGACAAAAAGTTTAACTTTCACAGTTATTTATTAATTATCTACACACTGACCAAAGAGAAGAGGAAAACACAAAGCAACAGAACATCCTAAATTGTTTTAGTTTAATGTTGGAATCAACCAATATATACCTCTTGAACTTTTGCTATGAGCTCAATCCAGGATTTCACTATCTAAGTTGAGAGACAACAAACAATGAGCAAACTTAGCAGCAGATCTGCCACATTCAACAAATATTATCAGCCAGATTATACCCATTCATCTATTGATGGAAATAGGTTGCTTCCACCTTTTGGCTCTTGTGAGTTACACTGCTATGAACATTGGTATACAAGTTTGAGTATCTGCTTTCAATTCTTTTGGATATAGATCTAGAAGTAGAATTACTGAATTACTGGATTCTACTGGAAATTCTCTGCTTACAATTTTGATGAACTGCCAAACAGTTTTCTACAGTAGCTGCCAATATTTCACACTCCTGCCAGCAGTGCATGAGGGTTCTAATTTCTCTATAATATGTCTGACAATTGTTATTTTCCAATCTTCTAATAATTGTTATCCTAATGGATGTGACAGTGGTATCTCATTTTGGTTTTGATTTGCACTTCCTTAATGACTAGTGCTATTGAGCATCTTTTCATGAACTTATTGACCATTTGTGTATCTTCATTAGGTGGCATGTCTATTCAGTTTCTTTACTCATTTTTGACGTGCGTTGTTTATTTTTGCTGTTGTTTTCATCTCCCTTATCAGATATATGATTTGCAAATGGTTTCTCTTGTTTTGAGGGTTATGTATTCACTGTGTTGATAATGTTCTTTGATAAACAAAAGATCTCAATTTTGCTGAGATCCAATTTATCTAAGTTTTTTTCTGTTGCTCATGCTTTTGGTGTTATAATTAAGAATCCATTATCAAATCCAAATACATGAAGAATTACACCCTAAGTTTTCTTCTAAGTGTTTTATAGTGTTAGCTCTTATATTTAGGTCTTTGATCCACTTTGAGTTAATTTTTGTATATGGTTTAAGGTAAGGGTCCAAATTCTTTTGCATGTGGCTATCCAGTTTCCCTAGCACCATTTGTTGAAAAGACTGTCCTTTCCCCATTGAAGGCCTTAGCACCCTTGTCAAAATTCTATTGACCATATGAGGTAAGGGCTAATTTCTGGTTTCTCTATTCTAGTCCACTGGTCTATATATCTGTCCTTATGCCAGTTCCACACTGTTTTGCTTGCTATTGCTTTGTAGGAAGTTTTAAATCAAAAAGTACTAGTTTTCCAGTTTTTTTTCCTCTTTGCACCTGGCTATTCAAGGTCCCTTGAAAATCCATTAGAATTTTAGGAATTTTTTTTTCTGCAAAAAACTATTGGAATTTTGGTAGGGATTATATGCAATCTGTAGATCACATTGGGTAGTACTGTCATCCTAATAATGTCTTCCAGTCTGAGAATACAAAGTATCTTTCCCTTTATTTTGGTTTTCTTGAGTTATTTTCAGCAATATTTTGTAGTTTTCAGTGTACAAGTCTTCTCTTTGGTTAAATTTATTCCTCAAAATTCTATGCTTTTTGATACTATTATAAATAAATTTTTTTTCTTAATTTCCTTTTTGAATTGGTCATTGTTAGTGTATAGAAATGCAAAAAAATTTGTACAATTGCCTTTTGTTGCTACTTTATTTATTTCACCAGGAAATCATATTGTGCTTGTTCAGCACTCTAATTCATTTGTCTTTTCATCAATTTTTATGAGTGACTATATACTTATTGTACCAACAATGACATTTTCTAGAGAGAAAGGAGCACCATCATACAGGTGAAAAAGGTGTTAATTTGAATTTTTCAGAGAAAATATGGATGTAACGTACTCATATTGTACATATTTAACATATGTAGATGGCTTCAATTTTTTTGTAACTCTCTTACATCACTTAACTACTTTTAACTTAGTGCTATAGTAGTTTATGGGCTTTTCTGGTGACTCAGTGGTAAAGAATTTGCCTGCAATGCAGAAACTTCGGGAGACATGGGTTCGATCCCTGCGTTGGGAAGATCTTCTGAAGGAGGAAATGGCAACCCACTCCCATAATCTTGCCAGGATAATCCCATGGACAGAGAAGCTTGGAGGGCTCTGTCCATGCGGTCACAAAGAGTCGGACATGACTGAAGCAACTGAGCATGCACATATGCATAGTATTATAAACACATTTCATATTTTGAATCAGGACATGGAAGAACAGACTGGTTCCAAATAGGAAAAGGAGTACATCAAGGCTGTATATTGTCACCCTGTTTATTTAACTTATATGCAGAGTACATCATAAGAAATGCTAGGCTGGAAGAAGCACAAGCTGGAATCAAGATTGCTGGGAGAAATATCAATAACCTCAGATATGCAGATGACACCACCCTTATGGCAGAAAGTGAAGAGGAACTAAAAAGCCTCTTGATGAAAGTGAAAGAGGAGAGTGAAAAAGTTGGCTTAAAGCTCAACATTCAGAAAACGAAGATCATGCCATCTGGTCCCATCTCTTCATGGGAAATAGATGGGGAAATAGTGGAAACAGTGTCAGACTTTATTTGGGGGGGCTCCAAAATCACTGCAGATGGTGAATGCAGCCATGAAATTAAAAGACACTTACTCCTTGGAAGGAAAGTTATGACCAACCTAGATAGCATATTCAAAAGCAGGGACATCACTTTGCCAACAAAGGTCCATCTAGTCAAGGCTATGGTTTTTCCAGGAGTCATGTATGGATGTGAGAGTTGGACTGTGAAGAAAGCTGAGCAGCAAAGAATTGATGCTTTTGAACTGTGGTGTTGGAGAAGACTCTTGAGAGTCCCTTGGACTGCAAGGAGATCCAACCAGTCCATTCTAAAGGAGATCAGTCCTAGGTGTTCTTTGGAAGGACTGATGCTAAAGCTGGAACTCCAATACTTTGGCCACCTCATGAGAAGAGTTGATTCATTGGAAAAGAGTCTAATGCTGGGAGGGGTTGGGGGCAGGAGGAGAAGGGGATGACAGAGGATGAGATGGCTGGATGGCATCACCAACTCGATGGACATGAGTTTGAGTGAACTCCGGGAGTTGGTGATGGACAGGGAGGCCTGCTGTGCTGCAGTTCATGGGGTTGCAAAGAGGTGGACATGACTGAGCGACTGAACTGAACTGAACCAGCTCCTTGAATATAAAAATAATTTCCCACTGTCTTTGCATGTCCCTGAATCCAGCACAGTGATTTAAATATAGTAAATACCCATGAAAGGTCTGTTGGATTAGTTATGACATTTATTTATCTCCAAAGAAATCCTTAGTCTTCTACTCACAGAGTCTGTCTGGGAGCTCCCACATAGAACCCCTAGTAGTAAATAAAGGGTATGTGACCTATGACCTAAGGTAAATAAAACCCTAATCATGGGGTTTAAAAAATCATCTTCCAGCAGGTTACATAACTCAGCCAACCATACAGTGAGATCTATCAAGATGCAAATTAATTTCCAACTTGCACAAAAGTTATAGAATTCTATTTTTTTATTACAAAATTCTACTGTTTTTATTACAAATTTGTATAAATGACTGGTTAAGACTCCCACACTTTCAAGTCACTTCCAGTAGCAACAGTTTATTTGGGGATTTGGCATAACAGGTGAATTTTATAGAGAATATTATGTGTCCTCAGCCATTTTAAAACATATTCAGGAATTATAGGAAATAACCCCATTTATACACTTCAGTGTTCTACCAGAACCCAAATGATGAACTCTATGTGGGTTTTCCCCCCTCTGGATGATGAATGCAAAAGAATCAAGTCGGATTACCATCTCACACCATGTACAAAAATTAACTCAAACTGAATTAGAAACCTAAAAGCAAGTCTTTCATAAAAAACATAAGGGTAAATATTCATGACCTCGGATTTGGTGTATCCATACTAGCTGATGGAAAAGTAAAATGTTGTAGCCATTTTGAGTAGAACATCATATATCAAGCTGTAAGTATGATATTCACCCATTATCACAATTTTCCTATATAAATCTTGGTTTTCTTTATAAGTTTTAAAGGTACCAAATCTAGTTTTTCATCTTTTCAGTATAAGATAACTGCTAAGGGGGATGTTTCTTCCCAGTTCCTGATGTTTCCTTTCAAAGGTTCAATTAGTGTGGCATTCCTAGACTCTTCTACCTCTTCACAAACCAAACTACAGGATAGATGGAGTGACATCTCTTTAATGAATCTGGGGAGAATAAATAAGGTATGCTAGGCCCAGAAGCCTCTTCTTTCTTTTTTAAATCAAACTTTCTAACAGAATGCTCTTTCATAGTGTAAATTTTCTCTGGGCAGGAACATTGGATCTGGTCCTTTGCAGTCATAAACGATCAGGTAAGTATATCTGTTAACTTTTACCATGTAACAAACTAACCCCAAATTTAGTGGCTATACTAGTTTCCTAGGGCTGTTGTAATACAGTATCACAAACTCGGTAGCTTAAAACAACAGAAATTTATCCTCTCACAGGCCTGGTGGTTAGAAGTCTAAAATCAAGTGTCAGCAAGGCCACATTGTCTTGAAGGCTCTAGGGGAGAATCTGTCACATGCCTAGCTTCTGGTGACAGTCAGCAATACTTAGCATTCTTTGTCTTGTAGAAACATCACTCCAATCTCTGTCTCCATAGTCACATGGTATTCTCCCTTTGTGTCTATCTCTGTGTTTCTTCTCCTCTTCTTATAAAGACACCAGTCATATTGTACTAAGGGCCCATCCTAGTCCAGTATGACCTCATTATATCTTACATCTTAATTATATTTGCAATACCTTACTTCCAAATAAGGTCACCAGGAGTTTGGACTTCAATATGTCTTTTTAGGAAACACAGTTCAACCCACAATAGTACTTAAACCATAAAGATTATTCTTCATGATTCTACTGGTTAGCTGGACAGAATCTTCTAACCTAGGTTGGCTCAGTTGGGGCTAACTGGTCTACCATAGCTTCACTCACATGTGTGGGTCTCATCTGCTACAGCTGAAATAACTGGTACAGCTGGGGCCTCTGTCCACTCTCACCCTTCAGAAGTCTAACACAAGACTGTCTCATGTTGATAGGTTTCCCAGAAGTACAAGGGGAAAGCTTCAATATGCAAGAATTTTTTCTAAATATCTGCCTGCATCATATTTTCTAATTAATGTTCTATTGACCAAAGAAAGTCACATAGTTGATCCCGGAGTAAGTGCAAGAAGGGACTGCCTAGGAAGGTATGAACAAATTGGGGCCATAACTACAACAATCTAGCACAGTAAGTATATCTAGTTCCGTGTTTCAGCATTCATAGTTCATGCCTTCAGATACAAGCCATGTCCTCTAACAGCCATTAGTTAACAGTAATACAGGTGACGTTAGAGTCTTTAACTGGCACTTCATTTTTTTGCTCAATTTTTTTCAAAAATAGGATGAACAATTTACTGGAGCCCCCACAACTCCATCATTCATTTCATATCACTTCTAAGAAATGATAGCATCATGTATTCATTCAATAAGCATTTATTGTGAACCTGTTAACATGGCAAGTACAAGAGATATAGTGGTGAACTAGTCAGACAAAGTTTACATTCCAACTCCCAGCTTAGAGGTCAGGTGATGGTGAAACCAAACAGCAGCTGGGAGCAGAGAGAGGTCTAATCTCCTTCCTATAATCTCTAAAAGCCAGCGTTCCATCAGTGCCACCACAAGAAAAAGAAAATTTATGAAAAAATTTGCATGCTATTGTAAACGTTGCCTCAAAATCAATGTCCTAGCCCCTTCCAATAAGAGCCTCTTCTACATAAAAATTCTGGAGTGGTCACCAAATCCAGTATTTGTCCAACTCTTTTATATGCCCAAACTAATTTAAAGGCCAAGAAGTGAAGTTAAAAGTGAAAGTGTTAGTTGCTCATTAGTGTCTGACTCTTTGTGACCCCGTGGACTGTAGTCTGCCAGACTCCTCTGTCCATGGGATTCTCCAGGCAGGAATACTGGAGTGGGTAGCCATCCCCTTCTCCAGTGGATCTTCTCGACCCAGGGATCAAATCCAGGTCTCCCACATTGCAGAAACATTCTTTACCATCTGAGCCACCAGGGAAGTCCATTCAATCAGCCAAATTGCATCAGTGGTCTGGTTTCACCATAGCTCGAAACACTGGTCACAAAGTAATCCCCAAAAATCACAATTCATATTTTGCACTTTTGGAAACAGTTTTATTGAGATATAGTTCACATACCATATAATTCACATATTTAAAGTTTATAATCCAATGTTTTGTTGAATATTCATAAAGTTGTACAATCAAATTCAATCAATTCTAGAACATATTCATCACCTTAAAATGAACAGTCATTCCCCATTTCCCCCTGCAATTCCCTAGGAATAGGACATTAATCTCCTTTCTGTTTCAGTGAATTTGCTTATTCTGGACAGTTTTTGTTATTGGATTTATTCAATCTGTGACCTCCTATGACTGCATTCTTTCACTTAGTATAAATGTCCATATTGTAGTATGAATCAGTACTTCATTACTTTTTATTACTGTATAATACTCCATAGAATAGACATTTCATTTATCCATTCATCATTCAATGGACATTTGAGTTGTTTTCACAGTAATCTATTCTTAATAAGGCCTGTTGTCAAAAGAAGCTAGTTAATGAGAGCCTAATCTGGTGGGCTATTATCAGAGCCTAACTAACCTGGGGAAGAGACATTCTAGCTGGCTCTAGCCTTCCAGGTGGGAGAAGGGAAATACCCAACTCTAGCCTACTCTAGCCATTCTGTTCCACCTAAGATGAGAGAAAAATATGAGAATCTCTTGTGAAATTCACAGTCCAGACTCACTGAAAGACTGAGGCCTAATCATAGGATAAAAGAATGGTTCTCCTTTCCCCCACACCTCAGCACCACATTACCAAAGATCTGTTTGTATCAGTTCTCTTTACCCAGTAAATAATGTCTGGCAATCAGGAAAAAATCACAAGGCACACCAAAAGGCAGAAAATACAATTTGAAGAAACAAAGGAAGCACAAGAACCTAACACAGCAGGGATGCTGGAATTATCAGACCAAGAATTTAAAACAGGCTTCTGGTAGCTCAGATGGTAAACAATCCACCCGCAGTGCAGGAGACCTAGGTTTGATCCCTGGGTTGGGAAGATCCCCTGGAGGAAGGCATGGAAACTCACTCCAGTATTCTTGCCTGGAGAATCCTCATGGACAGAGGAGCCTGGCGGGCTACAGTCCATGGGGTCATAAAGAGTCAGACACAACTGAGTGACTAAGTACATGATTAGCATGCTAAGAGCACCAATGGATAATGTAGACAGCATGCAAGAATAGGTAGAGAATGCAAACAGAGAGAGAGAAATCATAAGAGAGGACCAAAGAACTGAATCACCTAGCTGTGTATCTGAAACATTGTAAGTCAACTATACTTCAATAAAATATATATATTTTAAAAAAGAGAGAACCAAGAAGAAATTCAAGGAATCAAAAACACTAGAGGAAATGGAGTACCTCTGATGTGTTTATTCGTAGACTGGACACAGCCAAGGAAAGACTCTCTGAGCTTGAGGGTATCTTGGTAGAAACCTCCAAAACTGAAAATCAAACAGAACAAACACTGAAAATTAAAAAAGGGACAAGATATACAAGGACTGTGGGACAACGAGATACACAGGAAAAGATGTAATATACACATAATAGAAAAAAAGAAACAGAAGAAATACTTGAAACAATAATGACTGAGAACTTCCATTCTCCTGCTGAGTCACCAGCTTCATGGGTGTTAAAGAGACAGCAGAAGCAGCAGTAAAATCTTCATGACAAAGACTTTCTGGTGGCTGCAGGAACTCCACTCCCACCAGCGTGGGCAAGGGCCAAGGCCCTGCAGGAGCAGCTAAAGATGCAACAGAAGAATCGATAACAGAAGAGGACAAGAGGAGAAACTATGGTGGGTGTATGTTGGTCTGCCATCTGAAGCTGTCAATACGGTGTCCAATCAAACAAAGATTGTGTGAAAAAAATAAAAGAAAATAATATCATGACGGATATTCATTGAGAGCCTGCTCATGAAAATCTGGATGGAATTTTTCTTTCATGGGATTTTGTAATGACAGTCACCACCCCCTCTCCTGTAAATTCTTACAGTTAAAACCATGGGTACATATTGAATGTTGTGGTTCTAGAAAGGAATTGGCTAAACAACACGCTCATATATGGAACTTTCTGTGGAAGACAAGTTTATGAAGGGTTCTTGCCCAGCCAGATGCTGTGCCCCACCTGGGTTCTCACCTGACCATCCCCACAGCTCATGAAGATCATGTCTTTTCACTGATACTTTTTTAATGGTTTTTATATAACAAAATTCTTTGTCTATTTATAACTTAAAATAATATAATTTAAATAATCTATAATTTAATATAATTTAAAATAAAAAGGCATTATTAAGAATTACCCAAAGTAATATATCTGTCTGTTATCTTTCACTATTTCTACTTCATGTTAATTTTCAGTTGTAAGATTGCTAAACTGATTCTTGAAAGTGAAAGTCGCTCAGTCATCTCTGACACTTGCGACCCCATCCGCTGAGTCACGGGAAAGCCCAACAATAACAGAGTGGGTAGCCTATCCCTTCTCCAGGAGATCTTCCTGACCTAGGAATTGAACTGGGGTCTCCTGCATTGCAAGTGGATTCTTTACCAGCTGAGTTATCAGGGAAGCCCATATTACTGTCTCTTTCCATTTTTTACTATTTGGCTTTCAGCTTTATTTTAATGTCAGAGTTTATTTATTGGGAACAATGTACTACACGGCAATACTTCAGCTGCTCAGGTTTGCATGCCGCGTATACATTTTGATTAACTTCCTGTTTTCTTTTATACATTAATACATAAGCCAAAGGCTTATGGATTAATAACTACAAATACTTCATAGCTATCAAGTCTCCTGTTCTACCTCAGTGTGATCAGAGCATCTCATCACATTAATTCTACACTATTTTCAAGGACTTGTCATTGACAGTTAGTGTTTGATAATTACCTTGTGTATCTATTTAGTCCTGCAATGTAAATCATTAATTTACCAGTGTATCTCAACAATTAAAACATTTTTATCCCTCTTTTAAAAAAAAAAAAGATTTTCTGTTCTCCCTCATACACTGTTGGTGGGAATGTAAACTGGTGCGGCCACTGTGGAAAACAGTTTGGAGCCCTACTGTTTTGTGGAGACACATGCATATAACAGGAAACATACATGGGAATGATGCTCACCAATTTCCTGATTGGTGGTTACAAGAATGGGAAATATGTATTTATGCCATTCTGTTTCTTCACAAAATGTTGTAGTCTTAAAATGTTGTAGTCTTTAAATGTTAATGTCTATTTTGTCCTGGGGAGTACATAAGTGTCTGGTATATTATATATAGTTTGAATGTTTGAAATGCTTCATAATTACAAACAACATTTTCAGAACCTAATGAGTAAGTTCATGCAAAAATATTGAAGCCCCCCAGCAAAACTTGAAATAAAAACATGAAATTTAAACACGACAGGTTAAATTTGCCAGAGAAATGTGGAGAGCTAGGGAAGGCACATGAACAGACAGAGGCTTAAGGCTTTCTGGTTATCGTGTAAGAAAGGCAAGGGCAGGTGTGGGGACTTCCAGAAATTTCTGCCATTTTGTAGTTTCCCTGTGTTAGCTATTTTTCTCACTTCTTATTTACTTTTCTTTAGTGGTTAGCTATACAAAGCTTTAAGTGCTTTTGAAAATACATTTTTTGTCTCAGACCTCTTTGAGAAACTGATCAAAGCTTCTGATGCCTCACAGTAGAAGAATGCACACACCACGTTGCAGGTTAAGATTTACATAATGAGGCAAGAGGAAAGAATGTTCCACCTGGCTCCACGGTTACAGCAATTCATAGGCTATGAGCTTCTTCCCATCATTTTGAGGTGAAGCCTCTCTTGGCAGGTATACAATGAAAAAACTGAACTTCCAGCACTTTCAAGTTGAGTTGCCCTCACAGTGAGATGGGAGGGGAGAATATAGGAGAAAGGGTCAATTTCTCCCTTCCCAGGCCAACTTCTGTGGAGGTGCCTAGAAATCCTTCTTTACCGCCACCAAGGGTGTCATGGCGGCCCCACAGATCTACTCTCACCCTGGACTCTAGTGTTGAGCTGGGGCTGCAGCAGCACACTGCCACTTGCAGGCTCTTTACTCATCCCAGAGCTGGAAAGAGAAATCAAATCCAGTAGGTGAGACTCATACTTCCCATATGCTGCAGTTCTGTGAGTGATGCTAAAAACCTCAATAGACACCTCTCTCACTGATGGGAGACATGAGATCATGAGCTACACACATCCAACTGGGCTTCAGTAAGAAGCCTAAGGAAGAAACCTAAAGAAGTTTCCCCAATTTCTTTTGATACCTTACCCAGTGTTGAACATTCTTCCCTGTCCAGAACTACTTTGTGAATATCAAACTTGGCCGTATATTTTATTTTTGCTTTGTTTTGTTTTTGCAGTTCTGTTTCATTGCTATTGAGTACCCCACTAGTCAAAATGAGAAAGATTCACTTAACATTCATTTCTCATTGCTAAAGCTCCTAAAGAATTTACTCCCTAAGTTGTTCTTGTCTTGGCTTAACAGTCCTCATCCTCCTGGCCATATATAATAGCTTTTATGAAGCAATTGTGCCCAGTCCACTGCCCTCTCTCCATATTTCCCAGAACCAGTATGATGAAGAGTCATGTGATAAATCAGGCACAGTCTAGAAATTTGAAGACCTGGGTTCAAGTTCCAGCTTTGTCTCTTCCTGCCTGTATGACCCTGGGGTTTCTGAGGCTCAGTTTCCTATCCATGAAATTGAGATAATAAATGTCTTTAATTTACAGGGATGCATCCCAAATTGAAACAAATAACAGTTGGAAGGACTTTCTGCACAAAGCATTGTTAATAGTAAGGTATTATGTAAGGTAAAGGTCTTTCCAGTAGTAAATAAAATAAGTTTCAAATCTCCACTTCTTGTTCACACAGTGACGGATTTATCTGTTTTTGCCCTGCACATTTTTTTAGCTCATTATCAGATTGTGATTTGCTACGATCTCTTTACCGTAGACAAGATTATTTGCTGGAAAGATTAGAACTTGCTCAATTTACAGCTGCCCATCAAGATATGTGCACCTTGTCTAGTATTTTAAAAACCAAAGCTGTAGCCTGCAACCAAAGTTGACCCCACCAATCCTGAGGGGACCTGTAGAAATGGAGACAGAGCATTTTTGTCAGAACAAGGGACACGTCTAGCATTAATAAACAGAAGCCAGTGCTAAATGCCTTGCAGTAAGCAGCTTACAGTGAAGAACTGTTCCACCCACATGCCAACAGTTCATAAAAATTCTCTGCTCAGCCTCAAGGAGAGACTTGCACTGAAAAGTTGAGTGGGTTGAGTGTGGAGATTCCTTAAAAAACTGGAAATAGAACTGCCTTATGACCCAGCAATCCCACTACTGGGCATACACACCGAGGAAACCAGAATTGAAAGAGACATATGTACCCCCAATGTTCATTGCAGCACTGTTTATAATAGCCAGGACATGGAAGCAACCTAGATGTCCATCAGCAGATGAATGGATAAGAAAGCTGTGGTACATACACACAATGGAGTATTACTCAGCCATTAAAAAGAATATATTTTAATCAGTTCTAATGAGGTGGATGAAACTGGAGCCAATTATACAGAGTAAAGTAAGCCAGAAAGAAAAACACCAATACAGTATACTAACGCATATATATGGAATTTAGAAAGATGGTAATGATAACCCTGTATGCGAGACAGCAAAAGAGACACAAATGTATAGAACAGTCTTTTGGACTCTGTGGGAGAGGGAGAGGGTGGGATGATTTGGGAGAATGGCACTGAAACATGTATAATATCATATGTGAAACAAATTGCCAGTCCAGGTTCGATACATGATACAGGATGCTTGGGGCTGGTGCACTGGGATGACCCAGAGGGATGGTACAGGGAGGGAGGTGGAAGGGGGGTTCAGGATGGGGAACACGTGTACACCCATGGCGGATTCATGTCAATGTATGGCAATATTGTAAAGTTGAAAAATAAAATAAATAAAAAGAAAAAAGGAAAAAAAAAAAAGAAAAGTTGAAAGGTAAGTTTGGCTCATAAGGTATATGCAACTCAGCCATTTAAAGAGGGTTGTCCTTCAATCAAAAGATGGGCAGAAGCTCTAAATAAACTTTGCTCCAAAGAAGACGTACAGGTGGACAACAGGCACATGAAAAGATGCTCAACGTTGCTAATTGTTAGAGAAATACAAATTAATACTACAATGAAGTATCACCTCACAACCAGTCAGAATGGTCAATATTAGGAGAGGGTGTGGAGAAAAGGGAATCCTCCTACACATTTGGTAGGAATGAGAATTGGTACAGCCACCATGGAGAACAGTATGGAGGCTCCTTAAAAAACTAAAAATAGAGCTACCATATGATCCTTCAATCCCACTCCTTGGTATATATTCAGAGAAAATAATAATTTGAAAATATACAGGCACCCCAATGTTCATTGCAGTACCCCAATGTTCATTTGCAATAGCCAAGACATGGAAACAATGTAACTGTCCATTGACAAGAGGAATGTATAAAAAATGATGTGGCATACGTATATACAATGGAGTATTATTCAGCCATAAAAAAGAATTAAACAATGCCATTTCTAGCAACATGGATGGACCTAGAGTTTAGAAATATCAATCACCTCAGATATGCAGATGATACCACCCTTATGGCAGAAAGTGAAGAGGAACTCAAAAGCCTCTTGATGAAAGTGAAAGTGGAGAGTGAGTGAAAAAGTTGGCTTAAAGCTCAACATTCAGAAAACGAAGATCATGGCATCCGGTCCCATCACTTCATGGGAAATAGATGGGGAAACAGTGGAAACTTTATTTTGGGGGGCTCCAAAATCACTGCAGATGGTGATTGCAGCCATGAAATCAAAAGACGCTTACTCCTTGGAAGGAAAGTTATGTCCAACCTAGATGGCATATTCAAAAGCAGAGACATCACTTTGCCAACAAAGGTCCGTCTAGTCAAGGCTATGGCTTTTCCTGTGGTCATGTATGGATGTGAGAGTTGGACTGTAAAGAAGGCTGAGCGCTGAAGAATTGATGCTTTTGAACTGTGGTGTTGGAGAAGACTCTTGAGAGTTCCTTGGACTGCAAGGAGATCCAACGAGTCCATTCTGAAGGAGATCAGCCCTGGGATTTCTTTGGAAGGAATGATGCTAAAGCTGAAACTCCAGTACTTTGGCCACCTCATGCAAAGAGTTGACTCATTGGAAAAGACTCTGATGCTGGGAGGGATTGGGGGCAAGAGGAGAAGGGGACAACAGAGGATGAGATGGCTGGATGGCATCACTGACTTGAACGTGAGTCTGAGTGGACTCCAGGAGTTGGTGATGGACAGGGAGGCCTGGTGTGCTGCGATTCATGGGGTCGCAAAGAGTCGGACACGACTGAGCGACTGAACTGAACTGAGGTAAGTCAGCTAAGTCACTTCAGTTGTGTCCGACTCTGTGCGACCCCATAGACAGCAGCCCACCAGGCTCCCCTGTCCCTGGGGTTCTCCAGGCAAGAACACTGGAGTGGGTTGCCATTTCCTTCTCCAGTGCACGAAGGTGAAAAGAGAAAGTGAAGTCGCTCAGTCGTGTCCGACTCTTAGCGACCCCATGGACTGCAGCCTACCAGGCTCCTCCGTCCATGGGATTTTCCAGGCAAGAGTACTGGAGTGGGGTGCCATTGCCTTCTCCGGAGGTAAATTAGAGAGAGAGACAAATATTATATGATATCACTCATGTGAAATCTAAAAAAGATGATACAAATGAACATTTTTATAAAACAGACTCACAGACATAGAAAATAAAGTTATGGTTACTTTATTTATATAAAGGGGCTAGTGAGCATTTGGAGGGGGGGAGGGATAAGTTAGGAATTTGAGAATAACATATACATACTACTGCATATAAAATAGATAAACAACAAGGTTCTACTGTACACCACAAGGAACTCACTCAATATTTTATAATAACCTATAGGAGGAAAGAATCTGAAAAAAGAATATATATGCATTATATGTATGAAATATATATGTTTAACTGAATTACTTTGCTGTACACCTGAAACCAACACATTTAAAATCAGTTATACTTCAATAAAAAAAAATTTTTTTAATAAAAGAGGATTGTTCCCTTCAATGAAGTTCCTTTAGGAAGTGGAACTCTTATTCCAAATATAAATCCAGTAGTTTTAACCTTTTTTAAAAAAATTAGTTTTTCAGAATTAATGCCCCTCTCTCCCGAGAATTATTAAGGCTTTCTATTTTCCTTTTTCATTCATCTTAATGGTTAATAAATATTCATGCTTTGGGAGTAGTTGTAATTTCTGAAAATATTCAAACCCTATCCCAAACACCAGGAGGTGAGGGTGGGGGGTGTGTGGCGTGTAAATGAAATATGTCTAAAAAATGACAAGACTAGCTTTTGTTTCCTTCTGTGGTTTATTGAAAAAGTGATGGTCTGAAATGTAGCCACTCCTGAATAATCAAGACTTGGCCATTCTTTCTGTTGGAGTTAGGATGACCACCAAGCAGCCACATTATAGGTGATTTTTATTTTCCTATTAATATATACTTGGATTTCTTACTTTTTCCATAATTAGCATGTATTACTTTTATAATAGGGAGAAATCAATTTGAGTCATAATATAATAATATTCTCACTATGTTTAATTTTTCCTACCCCACCCTCCTCTCTTCCTTCCACAGGAGAAGGGGACACACCATTCTGAGAGCTCACATTACCTACCACTCACCACCACGGGAGAATGACTTAATAAAGAAGGATACATTTACTCACTGGGAGGTTACCCAGTCATTAATAGGATCATTTTGAAGACTGTGGAAACATGGTAGCATGTATATTTAACACAGAATACCAAGTGAAAATTTCAAACTATAAAATAATAGATACATAATGATTGCAATGATCTAGAAACTGATGCATATGAATAAAAAGTTTTCAAAAATAATAGACAAAAATTAAAATATTACTCATAGGTCACAGGGATTATGGATGGGGTTTTTTTAAATCAAAATTGTCCTAGATATTTTTATATCACCTTTTGATTTACACATATTTCAAATGTAAAAGGGAGATATCTGTGTTCCTTGTGTTTATTTCAATTGTCCCAATGAAGCATTTTTATAATTTAAAAATACACAGTGATTGGTAACCTGCTGCTGCTGCTGCTGTTGCTAAGTCACTTCAGTCATGTCCGACTGTGTGCAACCCCATAGATAGCAGCCCACCAGGCTCCCCCATCCCTGGGATTCTCCAGTTGAGAACACTGGAGTGGGTTGCCATTTCCTTCTCCAATGCATGAAAGTGAAAAGTGAAAGTGAAGTCGCTCAGTCGTGTCCGACTCTTAGTGACCCCATGGACTGCAGCCTACCAGGCACAGTCCATGGGATTTTCCAGGCAAGAGTACTGGAGTGGATCACCATTGCCTTCTCCAGATTGATAACCTAGTGCTAAGTAATACATATACGATGATTTCATGATTCATTTTATCCAAAAATTATAATTAGTGAAACATAATGTCTTATCCTTTGCAACCTTCCATTTTACCTTCTATGGAACACAACATTTTCTTTGTCTTCACTGTGTCTGGATAAAGGCTGATTATTTGTGGACTACTTCGTACCTATGGATATTTGAAAAATAAATTAAGTGATTTGATAATGAAGATGCAAGGCTTTTACCTAGTTTTTTGTTGTTTTCCCTTGGAGGACTTTAAATACTCCAAACAATCCACCTGAAAAAAATAGAGGCAAACATGACTGACTTTGAAAAGATCAAAACCCAAATCAAATTATTTGTTCTCAGTATTATCAGAGGTATGGTTTAATTGCAAATAAAAAAAGATAATAATTTATGAGTCCATTTTCCATAGTATCGCTAGTTTCTCTCCTGTCTCTATGAGCTCAGAATAGTGTAAAATTTGGGGCCTTTATTTTTCTCTATTGAAACTGCAAATAACTAGAAATGGATGTCCTTTTACTGTAATTCACTATTTGGAAAAAATCATATGGTAATGTCCCTATTAACAAAGAAACTATGAGTCAGACCCATATTTTCCTGGCAGAAACCTCATTACCAAAGGTAGAGATAATAGCCAGGAGGAGAGAATGGATCCAGAGTATGGATTCCCCCCTACTGTATACCCCTGCAAAATCATTCCCCACTTCTCACCTAACTCAGATATCTCCAAAGCCTCTTAACAAGGTGGTAAGGAGGCAATAACTTCTACATAGGCACAGTTCCCCATCCACCAGAGATCTCAAGCTAAGACTCCCTTTGCCTTTAGTTGCCACCACCCTGACCCAGCTGCAAACTGATTGGCATTTCCCCTCAATGCCTTCTGTACCCAGGAAGATTGCCTAAAAATATGCTTTCTTCACTCCTTCACTCCCTCAAGAAATATCTATTGAATATATACCTCCTGCCATGTTATCAGATGTTCATCTAGGTTTCCTGAACCTTACAGTTTACACAATTTGTAGGGCTATTTTGGGGGGTTCCCTGGTGGCTCAGAGGGTAAAGAATCCACCTGCAATGCAGGAGACCTGGGTTCGATCCCTGGGTCAGGAAGATCCCCTGGAGGAGAGCATGGCAACCCACTCCAGTATTCTTACCTGCAGAATCCCATGGTCAAAGGAGCCTGGTGGGCTATGTTGCACGGGTTCGCAAAGAGTCAGACGTGACTGAACAACTAACACTTGCACTTACTTGCACTTGCAGGGCTATCTTAAGAAAAAGATGTCAATACAAACAATACCCAAAAATGTCAATACAAAACTGAGTAATTAAATATTTACTTAGAATTTAGACATCACAACAAATCATAAATTTGTAAAAGCTGAAATAGCACTAACATTACAAAATCCATAAAAATAACATGCTGTTTATGTTAACTGCATGACATATCTACAATTTCCCACTTTTAAAGCTGCATACTCTTTGATCATCTTTTCATATGACAAAGATTTTGTATTGATAATATAAATTTCCATGAAGAAAACAGAAAGATAATTCAATCTTTCCTCTGTCTAACATGCTGGTTCAAATTTTGTTTTTATTATTATTGATAATTTTCAAAAGTTTTGTTCATCAACACAAATCTTCATTATTAATATCATATAACTGTAAATTTATGGTTTTTTAATGAAAATAAGAAAATTCTATCAAGTTTCTCTCATACATGACCTGTAAGATCTGGGAGAATTTTCTACAGATTAGCTTCTAGTTGTGTAGATTTCAGCCTTACTTCTCCTGTATGAATCACATACTTCCAAGTGATCATTCATATCATGGGTTACACATTCAAATCATGATATGACTTCTGAGCCTGCCCTTTTCATGCCATGGTGCCAGGTGAGATGGCACACTGAGTAGTAATGCAAACTATTCCTATGCCTTCTAGGTAGTTATAATTATAATCCCAGGTGACTGCAAACAGCATAAACATATGACATTAACCCCAACTAAAAGTAGCCTCACTTCCACAAAGTTGCAGTCATATAAAATGAGTACGCCCTAGATATCTACTGCTTCAGCATAGTGTCTATAGCTAAAAATACCATATACTGTGTACTAAAATACTTGTTAAGGTAGATCTTATATTAGGTGTTTTTATGGTCATCATCAGCCTCATAAACAAAAAAGAAAGGAGGAGGGAACTTTTGGAGGTGATGAATATGTGTAAGACACAGATTGTGGTAATGGTTTCATGGGTGTATACTTACCTGTAAACTCATCAAGCTGTACACATTAAATATGGATAGCTTTTTGTGTGTCAGTAAAATCAGACCTCAGTAAAATGGTTTTAAAAAATATATTCCCACTGTAACTCCCCCTTAGCCCAACCCCCATAATACCTGCAGCCTCTCAAATGCCACTCTACAAAAAGGCAGGTATGATGGAGAAGTCGAAACAGAAAGACAGTGCCTTAATTATTTTCAAATTTTGCAAAAATATATGACCATATGAACACATTGCCTTGGGAGGGGACCATGTAAATGATGGGCCTTGATGTTTATTTCTAATTTGCTTTATGGTAAATCTGCTACTACTTATTGTATATATAAAATTTCCTATCTCTGTCCACTGTGGGAGCCTAGCAACATTAACATCTTAGCATCAATGAACATACCTAGTTCCCAGATCTTGGTGCTTTAAATATTATTCTCCAGTAAATGGAGAGAAAGGGCTGATTGTAGACCCAGGAAAAGGAAAAAGACAAGATGAGTCTAGGATATCTTATTATGCCAGAAAGTAAGAAAGTATCCCCAGAATGACAAGGGCGTGTCAAAAGGACATAGGAACTACCCTGAAGTGATTCTCATTGACAAAATCTGAGATAATTTGAACATCAAAATAATGATCAGACCAGATCAGATCAGATCAGTCGCTCAGTTGTGTCCACCTCTTTGCAACCCCATGAATCGCAGCATGCCAGGCCTCCCTGTCCATCACCAACTCCCGGAGTTCACTCAGACTCGCGTCCATCAAGTCAGTGATGCCATCCAGCCATCTCATCCTCTGTCGTCCCCTTCTCCTCTTGCCCCCAATCCCTCCCAGCATCAGAGTCTTTTCCAATGAGTCAACTCTTCGCATGAGGTGGCCAAAGTACTGGAGTTTCAGCTTTAGCATCATTCCTTCCAAAGAAACCCCAGGGCTGATCTCCTTCAGAATGGACTCGTTGGATCTCCTTGCAGTCCAAGGGACTCTCAAGAGTCTTCTCCAACACCACAGTTCAAAAGCATCAATTCTTCAGCGCTCAGCTTTCTTCACAGTCCAACTCTCACATC
Source organism: Bos indicus x Bos taurus (assembly GCF_003369695.1). NCBI lineage: Eukaryota > Metazoa > Chordata > Mammalia > Artiodactyla > Bovidae > Bos > Bos indicus x Bos taurus. The sequence continues at coordinate 124,689,860 of NC_040105.1, forward strand.
CATACATGACCACAGGAAAAACCATAGCGTTGACTAGACGAACCTTTGTTGGCAAAGTAATGTCTCTGCTTTTGAATATGCTATCTAGGTTGGTCATAACTTTCCTTCCAAGGAGTAAGCATCTTTTAATTTCATGGCTGCAATCACCATCTGCAGTGCTTTTGGAGCCCCCCAAAATAAAGTCTGACACTGTTTCCACTGTTTCCCCATCTATTTCCCATGAAGTGATGGGACCGGATGCCATGATCTTCGTTTTCTGAATGCTGAGCTTTAAGCCAACTTTTTCACTCTCCGCTTTCACTTTCATCAAGAGGCCTTTTAGTTCCTATAGCAACATATAATTGCTTGTAAAATAGAAATTCATATTTTATACCATATTTTTATAAATAAATAGAGAAGAAAAGAAAGCTGCTCTTTATAGAAGAATGCTAACAATAAAGGGTAGAATTAGAAAATCATCATTGAAATAGAATATTTACATAGTCTCAAAGTATCGCCCCACAAAATATTCATTTATAACAAAGGGAAAATGGTAACTTTTTAGTAAAGAAATCTGATAGATATCACCTTAACAAGTGATTAAAGGTAACATCACTAGTAATAGGACAATTTAATGTACCTCCTGATATGATAAACTGAGAAAAATGTGACATTACTTCTGTTATATTTTTGCCCCAGAATTCATAAGTGGATCTACTCATAAGGAAATATCAGACAGCCCATATTGAGAGACAGTCTACAAAACAAATGAACTGTACTCTAAAAAGGTCTAAGTCATGAAAGACAAGGAAAAACTGAAAAAATGTTCTAGATTGAGCAAAACTAAAAAGATGTGACAGCTAAGTATAACACATAATCTTGGATTGGATCCGGAACCAGAAGAAAAAGTGTATTTTATTTATTAACTAACTGATCGCTATAAAAAATATTATTGTACCATTGGTGAAATTCAAATGGAGTTTGTGGTACACCTGAAACTAACACAGCTTTGTAAGGCAACTATACTCCAACAAAAACAAAACAAAATCACCAAAAAGACACCCAAAAAACAAATAGAGTCTGTGGGTTAGATGGAAGTATTTTAAAAATGTCCATTTTCTGATTTTGATGGTAGCACTGATTATATATGAAAGCATCTATGTCTTTCTTATGAAATACACACTGAACTATTTGGGAGCAATGGGCATATCATGTTTACAACTTACTTAAGATTAGTTTGGAAAAAAGTAATAAAACATATTTTTTTTAAAGAGAGAATGAGGGAGTTCCCTGGCTATCCATGCATGCAATTTCAATCCCTGGTCAGGGGAACTAAGATCCTGCAAGCTCATGGTACAACCAAAAAAATAGTAATAATAATAAATAGAGAATGATAAAATGATATAAATAATTAGGGAATCTAAATAAAAAGTATATGGACCTGTTGGTACTATACTTGCAACTTGAATGTAAGTTTGGAATTATTTCACAATAAAAATTTAAGAAAAAACCAGCTGCATACACATTTCAAAGTATTACATAAAGGAGTGGGATGTCTTCTTAATCAAACTCAGTTCAGTTCAGTCACTCAGTCGTGTCCAACTCTTTGCGACCCCATGAATCGCAGCATGCCAGGCCTCCCTGTCCATCACCAACTCCCAAAGTTCACCCAAACGCATGTCCATCGAGTCAGGCATGCCATCCAACCATCTCATCCTTTGTCCCCTTCTCCTCCTGCCCCCAATCTTTCCCAGCATCAGGGTCTTTTCAAGTGAATCACCTCTTCGTATCAGGTGGCCAAAGTATTGGAGTTTCAGCTTCAACATCAGTCCTTCCAATGAACACCCAAGACTGATCTCCTTTAGGATGGACTGGTTGGATCTCCTTGCCGTCCAAGGGACTCTCAAGAGTTTTCTCCAACACCACAGTTCAAAAGCATCAATTCTTCAGCGCTCAGCTTTCTTCAGAGTCCAACTCTCACATCCATACATGACTATTGGAAAAACCATAGCCTTGACTAGACGGACCTTTGTTGACAAAGTAATGTCTCTGCTTTTTAATATGCTGTCTATATTGGTCATAACTTTCCTTCCAAGGAGAAAGCATCTTTTAATTTCAGGACTACAGTCACCATCTGCAGTGATTTTGGAGCCCAGAAAAATAAAGTCAGCCACTGTTTCCACTGTTTCCCCATCTATTTCCCATGAAGTGATGGGACTGGATGCCATGATCTTAGTTTTCTGATTGTTGAGTTTTAAGCCAACTTTTTCACTCTCCTCTTTCACTTTCATCAAGAGGGCCTTTAGTTCTTCTTCACTTTCTGCATATCTGAGGTTATTGATATTTCTCCTGGCAATCTTGATTCCAGCTTGTGCTTCTTCCAGCCCAGCGTTTCTCATGATGTACTCTGCATATAAGTTAAATGAGCAGGGTAACAATATACAGCCTCGACATACTCCTTTTCCTATTTGGAACCAGTCTGTTGTTCCATGTCCAGTTCTAACTGTTGCTGCCTGACCTACATACAGGTTTGTCAAGAGGCAGGTCAGGTGGTCTGGTATTCCCATCTCTTTCAGAATTTCCCACAGTTTAGTGTGATCCACACAGTCAAAGGCTTTGGCATAGTCAATAAAGCAGAAGTAGATGTTTTTCTGGAACTCTCTTGCTTTTTCCATGATCCATCGGATGTTGGCAATTTGATCTCTGGTTCCTCTGCCTTTTCTAAAACCAGCTTGAACACCTGGAAGTTCACGGTTCACGTACTGCTGAAGCCTGGCTTGGAGAATTTTGAGCATTATTTTACTAGTGTGTGAGATGAGTGCAATTGTGCAGTAGTTTGAGCATTCTTTGGCATTGCCTTTCTTTGGGATTGGAATGAAAACTGACCTTTTCCAGTCCTGTGGCCACTGCTGAGTTTTCCAAATTTTCTGGCATATTGAGTGCAGCACTTTCACAGCATCATCTTTCAGGATTTGAAATAGCTCAACTGGTATTCCATCACCTCCACTAGCTTTGTTCGTAGTGATGCTTCCTAAGGCCCACTTGACTTCACATTCCAGGATGCCTGGCTCTAGGTCAGTGATCACATCATCGTGATTATCTGGGTCATGAAGCTCTTTTTTGTACAGTTCTTCTGTGTATTCTTGCCACCTCTTATTAATATCTTCTGCTTCTGTTAGGTCCATACCATTTCTGTCCTTTATTGTGCCCATCTTTGAGTGAAATGTTCCCTTGGTATCTTTAATTTCCTTGAAGAGATCTCTAGTCTTTCCCATTCTATTGTTTTCCTCTATTTCTTTGCATTGATCGCTGAGGAAGGCTTGCTTATCTCTCCTTGCTACTCTTCGCAACTCTGCATTCAAATGGGTATATGTTTCCTTTTCTCCTTTGCTTTTTGCTTCCCTTCTTATCACAGCTATTTGTAAGGCCTCCTCAGACAGCCATTTTGCTTTTTTGCATTTCTTTTTCTTGGGGCTGGTCTTGATTCCTGTCTCCTGTACAATGTCACGAACCTCCACCCCTAGTTCATCAGGCACTCTGTCTATCAGATCTAGTCCCTTAAATCTATTTCTCACTTCCACTGTATAGTCATAAGGGATTTTATTTAGGTCATACCTGAATGGTCTAGTGGTTTTCTCCACTTTCTTCAATTTCAGTCTGAATTTGGCAATTAACTAGTCTACTTTAACACTACTACTACATTTAATTCATTAACTACTTTGAGTCAAAAGAGACGTCAAGGAAAGCCATTCATAACATAAAGGATTTTAACATAATTACAAAGGTCAGTATCAAAATATAGTTGCCCTCTTGACCTATTCTTAATCATACAGAACTTCTCCAACACTTCTGGAGTATAAAGTAAGCTATAAGTGTTTCTGCAAAGTATGTCAATTAGCCCTGAGCTAGAGTTACTGGATTTATTAAGTGAACAATGGAGGTGGGTAAAATGTATTAATAAAAAATTGAGAATCTGATTGTAACAGTACATGCGTGCTAAGTCAGTTCAGTTGTGTCCAATATTTTCGACCCAAAGTAAATGGTTACTCTGTCCGTGGGATTCTCCAGGCAAGAATACTGGAGTGAATTGCCATACCCTCCTCCAAGGGATCTTCCCGAGCCTGGAATCAAACCTGGGTCTCTTTGGCATTAACTTTCAATGTTCCTTGACAAAGTGTTAAAAATGAAGTCAAGGGATCTGTTAAAGACATAAATACCCAAAAACTGATCTAAAAAAGATGGCCGACAAGTCTCAAGTATCTAGGAGAAAAGCGCTACAAAATATTATCATTACATTTATTAATAATTTTCTCAAGAACATAATTGTATTACCTCTGCAGTGTGGCCACATGGAGTAGGGCAAGAAGAACAAGAACATTCTCTTAAGGGACTTCTCTCATGGTTATAGAATCAAAAACCTAAGATGGGACAGCAGTTTGGGACCTTATATCAACTCTCAGTATGTGTATCCTGTAAGGATATTGAGGATACAGGGGCTGGGAAGTTCCCATTTAAGAGATTAGGGCCTTTACAAGACCTTGATTTGACCAAAACTGGTTAGTGGCAGTTAGGGTTTTAAACACAGTCCTTCCCAATCCTGGCCTAGCCTTCTTTCTATGGCTACTCTGCCTTTCTGATGCAAATAAATTATTTTTACAAATCAAAGGTTTCCTTTAGAAACCTATGACACTTGCGAAAAAATTTTAACCCCACGCCAAGTATAGAAGCTGGCATGAGTACTAAGCAGTGACAGTTAACATGAGCACTGTTATTAGGGAAAGTGTTTAGGCCACTGCTTTCCTACCTCACTGAATGTTTACTCCCGCAATCTCAATAAAACAAAACTAAACGGAACCACCACCCATTTCCGGGATTCAAATGGGAAGGACTAGTATCAATGAGCAACATCAACAGAAACCCTGAGATCCTCTTTGAACACATCACTCATCCGAGCCATGGTACAAGGAAAATCAGAGTCTTTTGTATAGGAGAGAAATCTCTGTGAGAAATATGCAGAGGAATCATTTCATTTCTTTGCATCTGCCCTCCTGGTGGGAGGTATCAGGCCTTGGGTAGCCCAAGAAGCTATAGGAAGCATATTACAGAGAGTTTAATTTATTCAAAGAAAATCAGAATCAACTAATCAGAAGGAAGGGGAAAATGCATTAATTAAACAGCTTTACTCATGCAGAAAAGCTGCCAGCATGAGCATTTCAAATTACCTGGGCACACCTAATGCATTTGCATTTGCTCGGGAGAAATGAGTTCTGCCCCACAAAGCCACGAACATTTCATAATTCCATTTGAGCGAATAACAAAAGGGAATTGACAGCTAAGAACCACCTTCCACACTTGGGGGCTATAGCCTTTTCCTAGGAATTTTTAGCTCATGCAGAAATTCTCTTCTTGACTAGATGTGGAGAGAGGAAGTTTAACGTCTTCTGTAAAGTAAAAGGCTAAAAAAGAACCCCCCCTCCTCTCCACCCTCCCAACAAAGGAGGCGGGGCCTTTACTGGCAGGAGGCTAACAGCATTCCTTTGTTAGATATTAACATAAAATAAGGCAGTAGAAATGGATGTCCATCAACAGAATTAGAAGGAACTAAGTAAGTTTTAAGAACAAAAGGTTTACTTCTTTAAATAACAGGAGTTGAGAAACAGCTGGGAATGCAGTTTCTTTCCCAGAGTAAAAAAGAAAAAAAAAAAAAACTATAAAGGGGTTCAATGTAATTGTGTTGCAATATAATTTTATTATTTCAGATTGAATGTGTATAATCATTCTAATGAAAATAACCCTACAGGCAATACTCAAACATATATATTTGTATGCTTTATCTTTCCTTTTTTTTCAGTTCAGCTTATTTGTCAAACAGTACAATATTTTATTTTCGTATTTACTCCTGAGAAAGCTTTTCAATGTAACATTTAAGCATGCGATATTAACCAATGAGATCTACCTTTAAATTCTTTCAAAGATGTAGTACGTTCTCTGTTGCTTTACTTTTTTACATCACAGTTTTCCATTTCATTTTGCATAAGAAAATATGCTAGAATTACTGGTAGGGTTTATTACTCTGGATTTTTACAGAAGAGAAAAATAGAAATCACCATTAGAAAAGTTCTTACAATTTTCCTTTCTACTTCAGAAAGGAAAGTGTTAATTTGAAATCCAAAAGCTCTACTAAAACGTGAGAAATACCCAACTTTGGTCTATTTCATGCATAATGCATACAGGTTCATACTAGAAAAAAAAAAAAGAACAACTTGTATTTGTTGTCAAGAGCCTATGAAGAAAAATTAGAATGGTAGATGGATAGGTAGAGATTTATTTCCCTGAAGTATATAATTTGTCATATAGTTCTTACTAAAATATTCTGTAGTTTTGCCTAAAATGCCTTATCTGTATGAATTGGGATCAAGCGTGTAACCAGATTGATTGTCTCAGCTTTGCCTGTAAAAATACAATTTAAAAATTATCAAGGCTGAACTGTCAATACATATGCTGGACATTTCCTCTGGATCAAAAAGACTAATACAAGCTAGGCAGAAAGTAGGTATATGTTGCTGAGGCCTATGAAAAACCCCCATCTAGATTAGGGATGTTTTTGGAAACTCAACTGTTACATTTTTACGAAGTCTGATCCCATTTTATGAAGCTCTTTTGTGCATCTTCACTCTGCTAACTAAAATCAACTGCTTTTGTGGAGTATCTTTCCATGAATTCCTTTCAATGCAGTCACCATTTGTGGTAGATAACATACAATGATTTCAAATGCTAAAGGGCTTAAAGTCAGTGGCCCCTTAAATCGCAAACACCTTGAAGGACACTGCTGACTCTGTAGCCTAGGTTTCAATGCGTTTTAGGACTTTCATCTGGAAAACAAGCTTGAGCAATTAAATATACTAGGGTATAAATATACTGGTGAGACGGGTGTGTGATATATGAATGAAAGCTCGAAAATTCAGTTTTAAATATCCTGATAAAAGAAACTACAAAGACATGTCATTGATCTAATTAATACTTGTTTGCACATTCCTTAGAGCGGTGCTTGAAGTATAATAGGATTTCTACAGGCCAAAACAACAAAAGGTGTAAACTGCCTTTTCAATTGCAAACTTTGTTCATTTATTCCATTGGTAAAAGTATGCAAATCTTCAGTCATTTTTTTGTTAACTGACACCAAGTCTTTCTCACTAAACTTTTTTTCAAAAAGACAAGGGTAAAGTTCAGAGTAAAGTCAAGCTTTTCCCCCTGAAAAAAAAGGCAGTTTAAAGAAATTTCACTAAATCATCCCTGTCAATTAGAACCTGCCATTTAAATGCATTCTAGTGCTTGAGGTATTTTAATACCCCCGCAGATATGTATAATTCAGGAAGATTGATATGGGTATTCCAGAATCTGAACAGTATTTTCTATAAATGTTTGTGATACAATAGAAAATCAAAATGACAGCAACATCTTTTGTGAGCTTGCCCAAACCAAATATCCATATACGTTGATTTAATTTCCTAGTAATTATTTCCCTAAGAATATAATGGGAGAATTAAGATATTTCACTCACTGTTGTAATTATTTCTAAAGGACAAGTTCAGTGCTCAGTCGCTCAGTCGTGTTCAACTCTTTGCAACCACATAGACCATAGCCCATCAGGCTCCTCTGTCCATGGGCTTTCCCAGGCAAGAATACTGGAGTGGGTCGCCATGCCCTCCTCCAGAGCATCTTCCCGACCCAGGGATCGAACCAGCATCTCCTGCATCTCCTGCACTGGCAGGTGTATTCTTTACCACTGAGCCACCTGGGAAGCCCCTAAAGGACAAAGTAAAAGCTAAATAGGAGGTGTTGAGTAAAATTTGAACAAGTGGCCAAACAGTCAACATAAAGAAGAAAGAATGAGGATTCAGCAGGCAAGATAAATGAAGGAAATGCAAAAGTAGGAAAGAAGAGGAGGAGAAAATGTTATTTGTAACCATAAATCTGGTCATTTCTCTCAAGTATTTCAAATGATTATTTCAAGAAAAAAAATCTGATTTTATTAGTGTTGAATTCAAATCCCAATTTACATACACAAGTCATCTTAAAATGTACTACAGATGTCCAAAAAGTCAACGTTAATAACAAATTTAGTTTTTACCCACGTAGACTGTACCAAATTCTATAGGTTATTAATGTGAATTCTTCCTCTTACCTGCACTCTAGGGTTTTATCTATAATTACCTCTAAGCCCTTTAGTTAACTCAGAAGTTAATTTGTCTGTCCCAGATTGGAGACTAAGCAGACAAGACAATGTCAGGTGGAAGGAGTTTTCCTATAGCCTCTTAAGCTAACTCCTTGGGGGTCTGTGAATTAAACTGCTGCTGCTGCTGCTAAGTTGCTTCAGTCGTGTCCGACTCTGTGCGACCCCATAGATGGCAGCCCACCAGGCTCCCCTGTGCCTGGGATTCTCCAGGCAAGAACACTGGATTGGGTTGCCATTTCCTTTTCCAATGCGTGAAAGTTAAAAGTGAAAGTGAAGTCGCTCAGTCCTGTCCGACTCTTAGCGACCCCATGGACTGCAGCCTACCAGGCTCCTCCATCCATGGGATTTTCCAGGCAAGAGTACTAGAGTGGGGTGCCATTGCCTTCTCTGGTGAATTAAACTAAGAAAAGGCAAATTAACAAGAGAAATGGCATACAATTTTTACTAATATTTTACATGTATGGAGTTCACAGAGAAGAAATGAGACTCAAAGAAGTGGCTGGACACTGGGAATTATACACCATTTGAACAGAGGAAAGGGGAAGTTGGACTTCAAGGAACGATAAATTGTGAAGTGCCTTAAGTGGCCACTGTAGGTCCTTGAACAGGTATCTGAGATTGGTCTTTGGGGAGCAGAATCTTTCTGTGGCCTACAGGATGGCCTGGAGGGAAAACCATACTAGCTGCCAGCACAGGTGCGAGTCTAGGAGGGAGGTGACGCAGTTCTGGGCTAAGGCCATAGCTGTGGGGATGGGAAAGAAGGATATAATTTTGGACAGCCCCAGCTCCTTCTGGTGGAGAAGGCAATGGCAAACCACTCCAGTATTCTCACCTGGAAAATCCCATGGATGGAGGAGCCTGGTAGGCTGCAGTCCATGGGGTTGCTAAGAGTCGGACATGACTGAGTGACTTCCCTTTCACTTTTCACTTTCATACATTGGAGAAGGAAATGGCAACCCACTCCAGTGGTCTTGCCTGGAGAATCCCAGGGACGGGGGAGCCTGGTGGGCTGCCGTCTCTGGGGTCGAGTAGAGTCGGACATGACTGAAGTGACGTAGCAGCAGCTGCTCCTTCTGGAGCCTGTTCTCTTTATGAAAAGGGAAGAATGACCCCAAAGGTGATCCAGATATCACCAGGGCTGCCATTCCCACCAGAGGCTGGGGAACAGGGCCAGTTCCTCCTAGGTTTCAAAGGGTGGGGCCACCTCTCCAGACTGGCAGGCCAGAGTCACCCTCCCCAAGTACCTCAGTGGCAAGGTCCCTGCAGGGACCTTCAGTAGGGCAGTGTTCTGTTGAGCCATGTGGTGACATGGCCACCCCAGTGGTCTTAGAGGGCAGAGCGTTAGACTAAAGGAAATAATTCACAAATGTTAAAGTCTCATAGAATTTCCCTTACAAGGTTTGGGACTTGCTTGGGAACTAGCATCCCTTTCTTCCTTCCTTTTGGAATGTGAATGTCTATCTGTGCCTGTCCCATCACTGTATTTTAGAAGCGTGTAACTTGTTTTATTTCACAGGTTCATAACTGGAGAAGAATTTTGTCTCTGGATGAATCTTACCAGAAGATTATTTAGGTGAGATTTTGGACTTTTGATATTAGGGTTTATGCTGGAATGAGTTAAAATTCTGGGGACTATTGAGATGAAATGAATATATTTTACATGTAGGAAGGACATGAATTTGGGGGGGGGGGACAGAATGGTTCGGGCTACATGTTTGTGCCCCCCGCCATGAAATTCATGTTTAAGCCTTAGCTCCCAATTTGGTGATATTTAGAAGTGGGTCGCTTGGTAGGTAATTAGATTTAGACTAGGTCCTGAGAGTCAGACCCTTTTAAGAAGAGGAAGAGAGAAATCTCACTCCAGGAACACCCACCAAGTAAAGGCAATCTGAGGCCCTCATCAGATGCCAAATCTGCCAGCACCTTGATCTTAGACTTCCCAGCCTCCAGAGCCATGAGAAATAAACTTCTGTTGTTTAAGCCACCCAGTTCAGTCCAGTTGCTCAGTTGTGTCTGACTTTTGCATCCCCACAGACTGCAGCACTCCAGGCTTCCCTGTCCATCACCAACTCCCGGAGCTTGTTCAAACTCATGTCCATCGAGTCGGTGATGCCATCCAACCGTTTCATCCTCTGTCGTCCCCTTCTCCTCCTGCCTTCAATCTTGCCCAGCATCAGGGTTTTTTCCAATGAGTCAGTTCTTTGCATCAGGTGGCCAAAGCATTGGAGTTTCAGCCTCAGCATCAGTCCTTCCAATGACTATTCAGGACTGATTTCCTTTAGGATTGACTGGTTGGATCTCCTTGAAGTCCAAGGGACTCTCAAGAGTCTTCTCCAACACCACAGTTCAAAAGCCACCCAGTCTATGGTATTTTGTTATAGCAGCCCTAGCAGAGTAAGATACTACCTAAATTACGAACTCCTTGAAGATAGACACCATGTTATACCTTTCTCTGTACTCCCATGGATGCCAGAAGAATGCTGGACACAGAGATGCCCTCAAAATGTCTTGACTGATAGAATAATTGTAACACACAATACCCTCTGTAAATTAATTTTATGACCTAAATCTATTTTCAACACTGCTCCAAAACCTAAAACACTCTCATAGTTGATACTATGACTAGGCACAATATTTTAATTGTTCTCACAAATGTTTGTTGGCCTAATGTAAAAGAACAAAATGGAAGCTTACATATGATTGTATACTTGTCATCAGGCTGTGGACGTTGCTCCACTCCTTAGTAGTTTCGTAATTTGAGGCAAGTCATTTAAACTCTTAGACTTGGTTTTCTCATCTACAAAGTAAGGCTTATCATGCCTTACCTATGTCACATTATTCTTGTGGGGATCAGATAAGGTAGTATGCTGCTGCTACTGCTGCCAAGTCGCTTCAGTTGTGTCTGACTCTGTGCGACCCCAGAGACAGCAGCCCACCAGGCTCCCCCGTCCCTGGGATTCTCCAGGCAAGAACATTGGAGTGGGTTGCCATTTCCTTCTCCAATGCATGAAAGTAAAAAGTCAAAGTGAAGTCGCTCAGTCGTGTCCGACTCTTAGTGACCTCATGGACTGCAGCCTACCAGGCTCCTCCATCCATGGGATTTTCCAGGCAAGAGTACTGGAGTGGGGTGCCATTGCCTTCTCCAATGAGGTAGTATAGCATATACATAAAAGCATCAGACTTTTGTAATCACAGAGCCCTAGGTTTGAATACAGGCTCTGCCACTTAGTAGGTATATTGAAAATTGAAGTCACTCAGTCATGTCCAACCCTCTGCAACCCCATGGACTGTAGCCTACAGGGCTCCTCTGTCCATTGGATTTTCCAGGCAAGGGTACTGGAGTGGGTTGCCATTTCCTTCTCCAGGGGATCTTCCTGACCCAGGGATCGAACCCAGGTCTCCTGCACGGCAGGCAGACACTTTACCATCTGAGCCACCTGGGAAGACCTAGTAGGTATATTACTCTTATCAAGTTACTTAGCTTTTTTATATCTGTTTCCTCATTTGCAAATAATGGCACAATGATGTCTAAATCTTAGTGTTGGACTTCCCTGGTGGCTCACTGGTAAAGAATCTACCATGCCCATGCAGAGCCCATGCTCTGCAACAAGAGAAGTCACCACAGTGAGAAGCCCATGCACCAGACCTAGAGAGTACCCCCACTCGCTGCAACTAGAGAAAGCCTGCATGCAGCAACAAAGACCTAGCACAGCCAAAATAGATAAATATCAGTGTTATACCAACTTAAAGTATGAGGTATTAGAGACTTGAGGTATGTGAGGAGCTTATTGCCAGAGATACTGATGTCACGCAGTAGGTGATGGGTATTGTGAATGTGATTATTATTCAGTATTAATATTCACAAAATTATTTGATATGGAAGCATATGACTATTCTGAGCACACTGGATCACTGACTTATTTCTATTACATTCAAAAGACATCTTCTATATTAAAACATATAAGAATTTATAAGACTGGAACAGTGATCAGAAATGAACTCCATCTTTATACATAAAACCTATGATTGTTATTTTTAAAGATAATTTCTGTTTTACTTGGAACTTTGAGAATCCAATAAAATAGCTCTTCTGGGTTGCTTATACATCTTTTAACTTTAAAGAAAGTGTTTAAATTAATTCCAAGAAAGAATATAATTTAAAGGAAAAAATTAAACTCTGTATTTGTAGTCTGGGAAGGATCGGTTATATGACTCTAACTCATCAAGTCATAGAAGCATGGAATGTATTAGTTGGAAGGGCTATTAGGGATGATCAGCCAAACTCCTCATTTTACAGATGGAAAAATTGTGGCACAGAAAGGACAAACAGCATGAAGTTACTCAGTTTGTCAAAAGTACCCCTGGTTCTAGTCAGAACCTCCATCTCCTGATTACTAAGACTGTCTTTTTCTTAGTAATCTACTTGTACTGCAAAAGATACAATTTTTTTTTCTTCAAGACTGTAAATAAGGGAAGAGATTTAGAAAAAAATTATTTGAATGTGTAACTTGATCTTTAACATATCGAGAAAATCCCAATTCTTTAGCCATATCCCATTTGCTCAAGAGCAGTCAGTCAATGGAGAAAATTCACAGGAAGGAAAGAAACTGGTATCAATGCGTACTATTTGCAACTGAATTATTCCTCCTACATCTTTCTCATCTGAATTATGTAACCTGATGTGCAAGCTTTGTCAGAAACTTATCCCAAATCATTTATATCAGCTGTCAAATCTACATGAGAGTGATGAGTCAAATGTCTTTAGAGGATTATAGATAAACTGTTCTAGTATGGAGGCAGCCTCCAGTTTTCTCATCATTATATCAGAAATATCAGCCACATACCTATATTTATATTATTTAGTCCATTCAATTAACATTCTTTCACTGGAATGCAAGCTGCCTGAGAGCAGAGGTTTTTGTCCATTTTGTTTGCTGCTGCATTGCCTAGAACAATGGCTAGCTTTTAGGAAGAGAAAAGCAGGTGGTATTTTCTGAGTCCCAGTTTTTATATTTAGATTTCCTTCTTATTATGACTTAATTCAATATTGAAAGGAGGCCATAATGTAATTGTTGCATAAAAGCTAGCAGGGTATCCAGGATGGTACTATATACTAGAGATTTTCTCTTCTCATGAACTTCTTGATTCCTCATAGTAGTTATAGAGATCTTTGTAGAACTTTCTTAAGACTTACTACTTTTACAACCCTTTAACGGAAACTCTAATCAGTTAGGAAGTGGGTCTAGAACCTGACTGTCTATAAACTCACACTTTTCTCCATAAATATTTTATCTGTCTCTTTAAAGAGTAAAACTGGTAATTAGAAAAAATGTCTAATCGTTTCTTTTATATAGCACGTTACTATGTCAAGCAATGAATCCTAAATGAATTCTAAATGAAGTCAAATGAATTCTAAACATGAAGCAATGAATGTTTAGTCAAACTATGAGAAACTCACAGAATGCAAATATTATTTATAAATAAGGATTTTAGCTCTTTTTCTTCTGGCACCTGATACACTAACATGACCAATCTCATAGAACCCTAACATATTTAAACTAGAAGCATAGGGTAGAACAAAGGGAAGATTACTAAATAAGACAGCACAGTACTTAGGATGAGGACTGGAAGAGAGAGCTGTGAGGGTATGGAGAGATGGGAGGAGCAGCCTTGCAAGTGGTTCATAAATAATGGACTGCATGCCATCTAACAACATATAAGAATACAGGAAACTAACACATTTTGGTATTGTTTAGAAATGGGATGAAATTTTCAGACATTTCAAATGAGCAATTTCACCCTCACATTTGTGCTCTGGGGACTGCCTGGGCTTCTCTTTTGTCTCTTCCTGTTGCCTTGACTGGTGATCAGCAATGCATGATCAGCCAAGTGGCATCAGCTCTAATGCTATCATCATATGCCAGCCAGAGGGGGTGTGAAAAGGGAAATGGGATTTGCCACTGCAAATGCCATCTCGATTAATAAATATCTGAGACCACACCAGGACAGAACAAAATCTCTTTTTCCTTTCTGCATACACCTTGCCTTTTGGGTTGTATTACTTGTATAATAAACCCTTTCTTAGAGCCTGTTGTGTTTCCAGGCAGCTGACAAGCAGATCAAGCCCCCCCAAAAAAGGGTCATGTTAATCACTGTTTCAAACAGCGATCTAAAAATGCATTCTAACATGCCTTTGCAAAGGTATAATTCAAATGATTACCTCATGTGTTCCAAAGGGGAATCGGGTGGTGTCTTGTTTCCATAGCACTCAATTTCACAACATTTTGCAAAACTGCTCTGTGTGATGTCTTCCTTCAAGAGTAGCAATATCACAGCCATAACTTTCTAAATTTGGGTCTGCAGTAATGACAGACTTTGAATGAATGCCTTCCTATGGTATGAGAAAGAAGCAGAAGTTCAAAAAATTAGACTTTTCCCTGCTTTAAACTCTAAGCTATACTAAGGTAATTTATCTTCCTTTAGATCTATATGAAATACCTGGACTTTGGATTAGAAGGTCAGAATTCACTCTACTTTCTGAACTTGGCTGCTGTTTGACTATTTTTACTATGATCGCTTTTATAATCAGAAAAAAATATATATTACATATTTTGAGAACATATATTACCTATTACTTTTTCTTGTTACAGAATCTTTACTGAAAGAGGTGAAAGTGAGAGTGAAGAGACGTGGGTTCAAATCCAGGGTCTGCCTATAACTAGCTTTTTGACCTTTGACTTGTTTATTAAGCTCTCCAAACCCAAATTTCCTGATCTGCTAATAAAAAGTCTCTAAGGACTTTTCCAGCTTAAAAAAAGGTAGTAAATAACTGCTGTACAAAAAAGAGGGAATTTGTGCCCTAGATGTTAAGTTTCCAGATGTACACTAACCTGAAATTTAAAGATATTTTATATTGTGTGTTTGTTATTTAGGAATTTTTTAATTGTGGGTTTTTCTTTTTTCATTTATTTCAAAAGCATCACACTGAAGGGATGGGGAATAATGGAGCTGACTTAAGCAAAAAACAACAAAAAAAACATTTTAAACATCATAATTCCTTCTTCAGTTTCACAAGATCAATAATTGAGTTGTCAAGAAGAATTTTTTCTACTCTTTTTACCTTGGTCTCTCTAAAATGGTAAAATTAAAGTGAATACCATTGAAATCAATGATTTCTGCTCAGAAATTATCATGCGAATTTTTTTCCTCATCAGAGTATTTTCTAACACTTTCTCATTAGAAAATGTACATGTAAGAAAAAGCTCAACTAAATAAGAAGCAGAGCATTACGAGTTTTAAAAATTGTATAGTAAAACTCCATTCTGCTAAATCTATCTCGTGTGTTCTATATGTTCCACATAGCTGTTCACCTCTAGCTCTCTGTCTAATGTCTAGTAACAATGGGCAGAAGACCTAACCAGGTATTGATTAGAGCCAAGAAGTTCTACAAAAGCTAAACAAAAATATCTTCCCAAATACCATCTAAATACCATCTAATAGAAAAAAATATGTCTATATTGCACAACAGGCAAAATGTGTCTGGTCTCTATGATTTTTATTCTTGAACATATAAATAGCAGCAGTTACTAAAACCAGCTGAAACTTACCATCTAGGAAATTGTGCTCTTTTAAGTTTTGATATGATAAAATGTGTCAGACTATAAAAGAGCAAAGTCTGGAGTGTATGTACTAGAGATGTTTGACTGTGCAAGATTCATTGAGTCCTAGAAGAAAGGGATGCCTCTCACACAAGTCTTAAACACGAACCAATCCAATTACTTTGTTTGATTGAAAGTCTGGTTCATTTGTCTCTAACATTTGACTTGGAGTGCCGACAGTTTTGATGAAATCATTTCTTCTTTGATAAAGTTTTATTATTTTGCTTTTGGATTTAATCATAGTAATTCTTTTCCAAGATGCTTACCACTAACTGGTTAGACGTGGGCAATCTTACTCTTAGCTGTTTATATTTACATAATATTGCTTCTTGTTGTTGTCATTCAGTTGCTCAGTCATGTCCAACTCTTTGTGACCCCACGGACTGCAGCATGCCAGGCTTCCCTGTCCTTCACTGTTTCCTGAAGTTGGCTCAAACTCATGTCCATTGAGTCAGTGATGCCATCCAACCATCTCATCCTCTGTCACCCCCTTCTCATGTCCTCAATCTTTCCCGGCATCAGGGTCTTTTCCAATGAATTGGCTCTCTGCATCAGGTGGCCAAAGTATTGGAGCTTCAGCTTCAGCATCAGCCCTTCCAATAAATATTCAGGGTTGATTTCCTTTAGGATTGACTGGTTTGATTTCCTTGCTGTCCAAGGGACTCTCAAGAGTCTTCTCCACTACCACAGTTCAAAAGTATTGATTCTTTGGTGCTCAGCCTTCTTTATGATCCAACTCACATCCATACATGACTACTGGTAAAACCATCACTTTGCCTATACTGATCTTTGTCGGCAAAGTGATGTCTCTGCTTTTTAATATGCTGTCTAGGGTTGTCATCGCTTTTCGTCCAATGAGCAAGTGTTTTTTAATTTCATGACTGCAGTCATCATCTGCAGTGATTTTGGAGCCCAAGAAAATGGTCTGTCACTATTTCCATTTTTTCCCCATCTATTTGCCCTAAAGTGATGGGACCAGATGCCGTGATCTTAGTTTTTTGAAAGTTGAGTTTTAAGCCAGCTAACTGGTATTTAGTCCCCCTGTTCCTCACATCAAGTAGAATCAAACTAGAACCTAGAGTCTTGAGCTAGTTTTTAAGGTTTTGACTGAGGGTATAACAGTGAAGAAAACAGACATCTTCCCTCCAGGTAAAGAAATAATACATGCAAAAGTCCTGTGACTGAGCAAAATCTCACACTACAGACTCGCATGACACATTTTGTTGTAGTACTTGTCACAATTGAAGCTTTACATTTAGGTGTGTGATTAATTAATGTGTATATCTCAGTAGAATGTCATTCAAGGTCTTTAATCATATCTTAAGAATTTTGGTCTTTATCCTAAAGATAATGAGAACCAATCCACTGAAGGGCTTTAAGTGTATTGTTGAGAAGGAGGTGATACAATTGGATAAACCCTTCAGAAAAGTCACTCTAACTTCCATGTGGGAAATAGAATGGAAAATGGTCTAGGAGTGGCTCAGGAAAATACAAGAAAGTGACTACTGTGACTCTCTCACTTAAGGTCAATTCATTTTTGACAATGGTACCAAGATAATTCAGTGGGGAAAGAATAGTCCTTTTGGAAAATGGGTCTGGGACAAAACAGACATCTGCATGCAAAAGCATAAGTTTGGATTCCTACTTAATATCACATATCAACATTAACTCAAAATAGACGTTAATTTTAAGAGCTAAAACTCTAACATGCTTCAAAGAAAACGTAGATATCAACTTTCATGACCATGAGCTAGTCAAGAGTTTCTTAGCTATGACACCAAAAGCACAGGCAGTCAAAGAAAAAATAGATAAACTGGAGAGCATCAAAATTATAAAGATTTATGCTTTGATGGACACTATAAAGTGAAAAGATGATCCCCAGAATGGGACAAAAATATTTGCAAATCACACATCTGATAAAATATGTGTATCCAGAATATGTAAAGAGCTCTTATAACTCAATCATAAAAGAATCAAAGACCTAGTGTTCTAAATGAGAAGAGGAACCATTTAGATATTTCTTTAAAAAATAAATACATACAAATGGCCAATAAGCACATGACTATATAATTAGTCATTCAGGAAATACAAATCAAAATCAATGAGTACTATTTCACATCCACTTGGATGGCTTGAATCAAAAAGTCCACTCCTGGGTATGTACCCCCAAAAATGAAAACACTAATTCAAAAAGATATATGTATCCCAATGTTCACAGCAGCATTATTTTTTCCAAGATATGGAACAACCCAAGTGCCCATCAACAGATGAGTGGATAAAGAAGACGTGGCGTACTACCAGCCATAAAAAAGAATGAAATTGTGTCATTTGCAGCAACACGGATGGACCTGTAGGGTATTATGCTAAGTGAGACAAATCAGACAGAGAAAGACAGATACTATATGATATCCCTTATAGTAGAATCTAAAAAGTACAACAAACTAGTGAATATAACAAAAACGGAAGCAGACTCGGGTATAGAGAACAAACTAGCAGCTACCAGTAGGGAGAGGGAAAGGGGGAAGGGTAACAGAGAGATAGGAAATTAAGAGGTACAACCTATTAGGCATAAAATAAGCTACAAAGACATATTGTACAACACATGGAATATACTCAGTATTTTATAATAACTATAAATGGTGTATAACCTTTAAAATTGTGGATCACTATATAGTACATCTATAACTTATAATTGGTACATCAACTGTACTTTAATTTTTTTTAAATGTCAGAGAACAAGTGTTGGCAAGGATGTGGAGAAACTGAAACCATACATATACTGCTCTTAGGAATGCAAAATCATGCAGTTGGTTTAGAAGAGTCTGGCAGTTTCTCAAAAAAGTTGAACATTAAATTGCCATATGACCCAGCAATCCCACTCCTAGGTATATACTGAAGATACAATGAAAACATGGGCTCACACAAAAATCAGTACACAAACCTTCATAGCAGCACTATTCATAATAGCCAAGAAGTGAAAACAAGTCAATTATCCATCAACTGATAAACAAAATGTGATATATTCATACAAGGGAATATTATTCAGCCATTGAAGGAAGGAAGTACTAATACATTTACAACATGAATGAAACTTGAAATATTATGCTAAGTGAAAGAAGCCAGTGATGAGAGACTACACACTGTATGAACTCATTTAAATGAAATGTCCAGAATAGGCAAATCTATAGAAAAAGAAAATAGATTAATGGTTACCTAGGGCTGACCATGGGGTGGTTACAAAAGAATGGGGAGTGAGTACAAAAGGTTATGGGGTTCTTATAAAGTTGATGAAAATGTACTAAAATTAAACAGTGGTGATGGTTGCACATTGTTTAAATATACAAAAAACCATTGAATTGTGTATTTTAAATGGGTAGATTTTATGGTATATGAATTAGATCTCAACAAAACTGTTACCAAAAAATATCTACTTCAGTGGTCTGTTGTTGCTATTCAGTAGCCCAGTCATGTCTGACTCTTTGCAACCCATGGACAGCAGCATGCCAGGCCTCTCTGTCCCTCACCATCTCCCGAAGTTTGCCCAAGTTCATGTCCTTTGCATCAGTGATGCCATAAAGCCATCTCATCCTTTTAGTCAAGAATGGTTTGACTAAATATGTTATTAACGGAGATGAAGATAAGTGGATTAATTTGAGAGATATTTCGGAGGTAAAAATCAATAGGACATACTGATGAATTTGATGGGAAGGTTGAGAGAAAGGGAAATGTTGAAGATGATTCAGATTTTTTGCTTGTCCAATGGAGTCCATTGCTTTGGCACTTACTGTTATACAAAACACTGGAGGCAGAGCAAGTATGGGTGGAACAATCATGAGTTCAGTCACAAGCAACTTGAATTTGAGACATTCTTGTGATAACCAAGTAGAGATGTTGAGTTGCACACAGGGGCTCTAGAACTCAGAGAAGAAACCTGGGTTGAGGGTATAAATCTTGCTATTCACAACATGAAGATAGTATTTTAAGCCATGGAAATGGATTAAATCACTGTGGCTTAGTCAGTAAAGAATTCACCTGCCATGTGGGAGACTTGGGTTCAGTCCCTGGGTCAGGAAGATCCCCTGGAGAAGGAAATGGCAATCCACTCTAGCATTCTTGTCTGGAGAATTCCGTGGACAGAGGAGCCTGGCAGGCTACAGTCCATGGGGTCACAAAGAGTCGGACACAACTGAGTGACTAACACAATACAGATTATGGAGTGAGATGGTAAGAGAATCTAGAGGAGTACCCTTTTGAACTTCAGTGCTTAATAACCAAGTAGAGGAGAATAAACCTGCAAAGGAGAGCAAAAGGGACCAATTAATACCAAAAGGCTGTCATTGATAGAAGGCAACAATATAATATACTTCAAGAAGGAAGGATTGGGTTTCCCTGGTGGCTCAGTGGTGAAGACTCTGCCTGCCAATGTAGGAAACACGGGTTCAATCCCTGATTCAGGAAGATTCCATATAGTAACTAAGCCCATGTCCCACAACTATTGAGCCTCTGCTCTAGAGCCTGTGAGCCGCAGCTACTGAAGCCCGAGGCCCCTAGAGCCCATGCCTCGCAACAAGAGAAGCCACCGCAATGAGAAGCTTGCACCCCACAACCAGAGAGTAGCCCCTGCTCACTGCAACTAGAGAAAAGCCAGTGCACAGCAACAAAGACCCAGCACAGCCAAACATAAATAAATAAAATAAAAATTCAAAACAGAATGGAGGATTGATTGTCAGTATCAAATGCTGCTTAGAGGTTGAATATGATGAGGATTGAAACTTTTTGTTCAATTTAGTGACCTGATGGTCACTGATGACCTTAGGGAGAGCTGTTTCAGCAGGTGATGTGAGTGGAAACTTCAAAGTCCATATGGCCAAAAACACACTGTTGGGTTAGGGCTGGGGGAAGGAATCATAAATATCTAGGAAGACACTGATCAATGTATCAAAATAACTGCTTGAAAAAGAAAATAAATTTAGTTGTTGAAGCCCAAGGAGAAAAACGGTCTTCCCTGGTGGCTCAGACGGTAAAGAATCCTCCTGCAATGCAGGAGACCTGGGTTTGATCCCTGGGTTGGGAAGATCCCCTGGAGGAGGGCATGGCAAGCCAGTCCAGTATTCTTGTCTGGACAGAGAATCCCCATGGACAGAGGAGCCTGGTGGGCTGCAGTCCATGGGGCTGCAGAGAGTCGAACATGACTAAGCAACTAAGCACACAAGGAGAAAAGTTACTTCTTTGCTTGAGGCTCAGAGTTTTCAACTATAAAATAAAGGTGAACTAGGTTATATCATGGAGGTTCCCCCCCCAGTAGCTTTTGTATCAGCTTTATCTATATTTATTCAACTTATAGGTAAGCACCTGTATACCCTCGGTGTTTTCACAAAAGGCGATATACTTCCTGCCCTAACAAAGACTTGGCTCTCTACAAAGACTATGAGCCTCATATGCAACTCTCACCGATTAAAGTTGCTTGATCTCTAAACATGCAAATTCTCTAGTGGAGAGGGTGCTGATTCCCGCCTGCCTCCCCACTGCCTTACAAGGCCATTCTTGCAGTTTCACGAAGAGGTCATCTGCCTATAATGTTTATTCCATCTGGGGGTACCATCTTCTACTTTTCCCTGTTCTATTTGCCCTTCTCCTGGACACACCCTTCCGTCACTGTGGACTCAGGCATCTGGCTCCCTCATATCCTCTCTACCCCAATTCCTGGCACCATTGGCCAGATGGAAAAGCCGTCTCACGTTCTAAACTCATATTCATTGGCTTACTCAGCTCTCATGGTCAGATGAATATTGCCATCTTCCAGAACACCTTCACCTTGAAATCTTAAATTTGGACATCTCACTTTCTGACCAAGACTACATATCTTTTGAACTAGGCCTGCTCCCTAGTCAAGTTCCAACTCTGGGCTCCTATACTTCCCTATTCATGAATCTATCTTATTATTTTCCAGATCATATTAAAACTCTTCAGTAATGTGCTCATCTATCATGAATACTTTGAGGGAAGTAAATGCTTCATTCACTCTGCAAACCTAGTGTCTGGCACATGGTAGGCACTCAAATCTGAATGCATGTTTCTGAGTGACTTTTATATTCAAGCACCGTGTTTGGTTTTTGAGGACCACCAAAGGTTGAGTGCGGAGAAGGCGATGGCACCCCACTCCAGTACTCTTGCCTGGAAAATCCCATGGATGGAGGAGCCTGGTGGGCTGCAGTCCATGGGGTCGCTAAGAGTCAGACACGACTGAGCGACTTCACTTTCACTTTCCACTTTCATGCATTGGAGAAGGAAATGGCAACCCACTCCAGTGTTCTTGCCTGGAGAATCCCAGGGATGGGGGAGCCTGGTGGGCTGCCGTCTCTGGGGTTGCACAGAGTCGGACATGACTGAAGCGACTTAGGAGGAGGAGGAGAAAGGTTGAGTGAAAATGTAGTCTGCTTAGCTTGAAGGAAATCAAATACTAGTTTAAAAAAAAAAAGATATAAGACAAATATATTAAAAACTAAATTTCAAGGGGGAAAGTGAAGTGAGCCTCAAGAAATATAAAAACAAAATCCTATGAGACTGTTAAGGTAATAGAGGTGGGGAAAGAGAGACAGGAGAGAGTGTTTCTGTGAAGAGATCAGAGAAAGCTTCATAGAGGGTGTAGGACCTGAGCTAGTCTGGAAGAATGACTGGGGATTTGGATATGTGAGGACAGAGGAAAAAGGAATTCTAGGAAGAGGGACCAGCATAAACAAAGACAGTAAGTTAAGAAAGCAGGTATGTGGACTTTGCTGGTGGTCCAGTGGTTAAGACTTCACCTCCCAATGCAGGGGGGTGCTGGTTCAATCCCTGGTTGGGGAGCTAAGATCCACATGTCTCATAGGCAAAAAAACCAAAACATTAAAAAAGCCAAAGGAAATCATAGGGTACAACTGAGGAGCAAATGATTCAGTGGGAACAAAGTGTCCATAAAGGAGAAAGTGAAAGCAACTAAGTTGACCTAATTTTGGAGCAGCTTAACCATCAATTTTCATGTTATTTTGGCAGTGGGGAGGCATAGATCGGAGAAGGCAATGGCACTCCACTCCAGTATTCTTGCCTGGAAAATCCCATGGATGGAGCAGCCTGGTGGGCTGCAGTCCACAGGGTCACAAAGAGTCGGACACGACTGAGCGACTTCACTTTCACTTTTCACTTTCATACATTGGAGAAGGAAATGGCAACCCACTCCAGTGTCCTTGCCTTGAGAATCCCAGGGACGGGGGAGCCTGGTGGGCTGCCGTCTATGGGGTCGCACAGAGCCGGACACGACTGAAGTGACTTAGCAGCAGCAGCAGCAGGCATCGAGTTCCTGGATGTTTGATTTCTCAATTAACCCTTAAATCACATGCCTCTCTTCAAAAGAACATTTCAAGGACTAAAAAAAACTTTTTACAAAGGCTTTTCATCCAAGATGATAGTTATTTATTATTCCTACCTAAGCTTACCTTTCTTTTTTTATCAACACAGTCATTGTTTCCTATGACAAAGTGATAAACAGGTTTGTTTGTTTTTTAAAGGAAGGTAAGGCCAAACAACAAAGATGGGAATCATTTTCAATTCTTTAAATTCTTTAGATGATATTTTATTTCCATGAACATATTTTCCTGTTATTGTAAATTTATACTAAGTAAATAATGATGGCATTAACTGGCATTCTTGATGTGCTTTTGATCATCTTTCTCAAAAAGGGACTGCCAAGAGAACTTCCTAACAAACATCACTTAACTACTAAATGGCTGTAAGTGTTAAAGGCAATTAGGCAATCATCATTTAAGGAGCACAGTGAAAGTTACCCACTTTCTCTGTTAAAGAATTTAATATACACACACACATATGGCAGAGCCCTTGGGATATATTCCTCTACAGTACTTCATTTTATAAACTGTTCAGGTCTTCATCCTCAAAGTTGTGGCTCTACCCTTATTAAAAGCCTTCCACAGGCCGGGAATTCACTTCAGAATTCTGACTCTGCCACTTACTAGCTGTGTGATCTTGGGCAAGTTACATAACCACACTCACTTTCCACAACAATAAAACCCACATAATAATACTTTCTTCGTAGGGCCATTGTGAGAATTAAATGAGCCAATGCAGGTAAAGTGCTCAGCACAAAGCCTGGGAAAAGGCTCAATGATCATTGACTGCATTATTATTGTAGACAAAATAGACTTTTTGACTATTCTACAGTATGGATTTGCATCTACATGTAAAAGCACCTCTCTCTATATATGAACATGAAGTGCTTTGTATTAGGCTCTTATACATTTTCTGTCCCTTTCCAACTCTACACAACTAAACTAGTGTCGAATTTGTGACAATTCTTGTTTTAAACCATTGTACATGTCTTTAAACTCAGCCTGGATCGATTACATATTTCTCTGTTAACGGTACACCAAACTCAGACTCTGTCAATGAATTCTTTTCCTTTTAATCTCATAAAACAGACACCTTATTTCCCCTCATTTCAATTCAGTGTCTAAACAAAATGGCATTTACTAGTTTCTGATCTGATCCACATGCTAGAGTGGCCAGTCCAGACCTAAGTATTCAGGGAAAGCTGCTGAGCTCTCTGAAACCATTGGCATGTGTCTCCCGGTTCCCAGAGAGAGTATCCAGTTCTCCTTCACTGCCTGACTAGGGAGCTATGTTAAGGCACTGATGAGACTGGCAAAGTATAAATTATGGCACTCCCCCTTGACTCCCTCACTTTTAAGAAAATACCACAGATTTTCATAAATTAAATGTATTACTGAATGAAGTAGAGGGGGTAGGTGGTGGACAGATCTCACATTTCCCTTCTTATATCATTCGTAAGACTTAGAAAATTTATGGCAGTTCCCTTCCACTTACCTCAAACATATTCATGGACCCCATGAAACCAGTCTCTGCCCCCCACAAAATGGTGTAGAAATTCGGAGTAGCCCTGTCTGGCTGGAATAGGAGTCAATCACATATTATCCCAGGCTTTAGAAATTGAGTTCAAGTCAATTGTTGTTATTGAGCATCTACTCTGCAAGGTTATCCTGTGTTTTAAGGCTATCCCTGTGCTCTGGGGTCAAGTAGACCTGGGTTCAAATCCCAGCTACATCACTTGCTAGCTGTGTGGCTTTAAGCAAATAACTTAACCTCATTGAATCTGTTTTCTTTTCATAAAATAATAATATTAATAGTATGATTTTCTGTTCCATAAGATTGTTGTGAGGTTTAAATGAAATAACTAAGATAAAGCACAATAAGAAGCACTTTAAAGTGTTAACTATTAATGCTATTATTACTATTACATTTTGAGGTCTTTTTGGAAAAAAGCATGTACTGCTTAAAAGCTCACTTCAGGGACTTCCCTGATGGACAGTGGATTGGAATCCGCCTGCCAACGCACTGGACTTGGGTTCAATCCCTGGTCCAGGAAGATTCCACAGGCTTTGGAGCAACTAAGCCCACAAGCCACAACTACTGAGCCCGTGTGCTGCAACTACTGAAGCCCACACACCTAGAGCCTGTGTTCCACAAGAGCAGCCACTGCGGTGAGAAGCCCGTGCACCACCACGAAGAGTAGCCCCTGCTCGCTACGACTAGAGAAAGCCCGTGCCAAGCAACGAAGACCTAGTGCAGCCCAAAAAAAGTTCACTTCAGCAAAAGGAGATACTTGTTTCTGAGACATCACTATCAATAGGAAGCCAGGAAAGTCTTACCCAGTCAGAGTCTGAAAGTAGCTGTGCCTAAAAATGAAGGTTAGGCCCAGAAAGTCCAATGAAGAAGGTACTACTTTTCTAAACCCTTACATAAAGGTGCTCCCAAGATTCTGTCCCAATAATTGTATTGGGACTAGTCCTCACAAGCCAAACACACAATAACTTAATAAGTACATCTACCAATTTGTCCTAGCATTACTCCTAAAACACCTAAACTATGGATTATGCTAAAAATGCATTTTGTCTTCTGTACTTACATTTCTAGCTTGGGGCTTCATCACTTCACCAGGATCATCAAGACACAACCCTCTCCCCCTATACACACACACTGAGGTTCTATCACCGTGCTGCGTACTTCATATCCAAATACCTGGTACTCGACTCTAGGGGATTCCTGTTCAGTTTGCAAAACAGGATGTGCTCAACCAACAATAGCTCAGAATAAGTTAGTTTACCCTTGAAGCCAATGAACAGTGTAAAAAGGCGTGACTGCATGGAAAACTCTCTGGTGCAAAGACCTCCACCCCGGCCCCCGCCATAATGCTTTCCATCTCACTTAGAGTAAAATCCAATGGCATCACCATGGCTTGCAAGGCTCTGTATGATCTAGTTCCCTCCTATGTCTCCAACTTCATCTCTTCCCACTCCCTACCCCCTGACTGACTCTACTCCAGCCACGGTGGCCTCTTTGCTTTCTCTTCAACAGACCAGGCATGCTGTACCTAGGAGTCCTTGCAGTGGCCATTCTTTCAGTCTGGAAATGTCTTTCCCCGATCTTTACATGGCTGATTCCTTGTCTCCAATTAGGTCTTAATTCACATTCTCAGGGAGGCCTTCCTTGACCCCTTATTTAAAGGACCTGTCCCTTCTCCCCACACCCCTGTCACTTTCTATCACATCACCCTCTTTTATTGTCTTCATAGCTCCCTACTCTCCTGTCAAGATGACCTCTTCTCAAGTTTTCCTTCCTGCCGCTGGGTCTTTGCATATGCTATTTACTTTCCTGGGAATGCTCCTCCCCTTCTCTTCATGTGGCTCTTTTTCAGCCTTCAGATCTCAGCTGAAGTCTCACCTCCTGAGAAAGGACTTTCCTGATCATTCTATATAAAGTAGCTCACAGTGCCCCCCCTGCACATGCTACCATTAATCCCCATTAGCATCCTGTTCATTTTCTTCATGACATGGCAATCTTCAATATTATCTAGTTTTTGATCATTTTCTTTATCCCCTCACCCCAGACTGAAAGCTCAATGAGGGCAAGGATTTTTGTCTTCTTTGTTCACCACTGAGATTGTCAGGGAAGTCTTCACTGAGGAAGTGAAAGCTGAGCAAAGTCCTCAAAAAGAGATTGGCACTACTGTTACTAATATATCGAGGTCAAACACTTCCGCCTGACTTTGAAAGCCTTCACAACCTGGACCCACCTAACCTAGCCAATCCTCTTCCTCACTCACACACCAGGATACACTCTGTACTCTAATCAGAATTGTCTCACACATTCCCACTTGGAAAGTCTTCTATGCCTATCCTCTACAGTCTTTAAAACTATATATATAGATACAATCATTATACCCATTTTACAGATGGGGAAGCTAAAATTCAGAAGGGTTGAATAACTTTTCCAAGGTCATACAACCAGTAAGTGCTAGAGCAAGATTAGACTCCATATTTATTTGGACTCCAAAGCCTGTGTTCTGAAATACATGCTTTGTTGTTGCTGTTGCTTAGTTGCTAAGTCATCTCCAACTCTTGTGACCCTATGGACTGTAGTCCGCCAGGGCCCTTTGTCCATGAAATTTTCCAGGCAAGAATACTAAAGTGGGTTGTCATTCCCCCCTCCAGGGGATCTTCCCAACCCAGGGATCAAACCCCTGTCTCCTGCATTGGCAGGCGGGTTCCTTACTGCTGAACCACCAGGGAAGCCCAAAATACATGATATGAACAACGTAACAGAATAGACTGCATGGAAGAGATCTTTTTAAAAAGGAGCAAAAAAAAAAAAAAGAAGGATTAAACAAACCACTAAACAGTGTAAAGGAGACAGAGACTGCAGTACTCTCTGGCTCAAAGACCTCCCCCCACCCCCCACAATGAATGACTCACAATTAATTCAAGTCTTTCTGATACCGAAGTTTGTGCCCATAAACTCTGTGTAGGGTTCTATATGTTCAAATTTGTCTGGGATTCTTGATTTACTTCTGATTTCCCAGCTTAATTATTAATAGCACACTCTTTCACTTGTAAGTTGCTGTAATTTTAGAGAGGATTGGGTATTTTTGCCTTCTCAGAACTCACAGTGCCATTTCTCACTCTCGGGAAATTAAGAAAAATGAAAAAAGAAAAGAAAAAGTAATTGTGAGTATATTTTTGGCATGACATATCCATTATGAGAATTACTTGTGTTTCCTATGTTATGTTAGCATTCCTTGAAGACCATATTTGACAATGGGGATACGGGAATGATTGTGTTTGTCTAACACATAGTGTATGGACAATAAATATCAAATACAATTAGAAGATGGTGAAAATACATCCAAATTTTGTTTCATGTAAATGGTCTAGTTATCATTATAATTGCTAATACATTTGACTCCAACCACCCCAGATTGAAGTGCACAGGTCAACATGAATTTTTTTCAATAATCAATCCTACCATAGTATATGATGTATGGTTGGTTGAATCCACAGATACAGAGGAATCCAGGATACAGAGGGCTGAATGTGCCAGGGGTTGGTGCCCATCACCCCCTGTTGTTCAAGAGTTCACTGTACTTACTGAGAGTTTAGTATATGTAGGACACTGCATGCATCACTTCATTCAGTCGTCACAAGAACTATCATTATTCCTATTTTTCAAATGAGAAGACTGAGGCATTGGGAGATTAAGTGATTTATCCAAGGTCCCAGAGTTGCTAAGTGGCAAAAAGCTGGAGTTCAAACCCACATGGACCTGATTCCAAAGCCTGTGTGTTTAACCCTCTTCTACCTTTCATTGACTCATACCTGCATTCAACAATCAAGATCATGACAGAATAGCCAATATTTACCCTAGAAAAAGAATACTAAAGGAAATTATTTCCCAAAAATCCTACTGATGCATCCCTTTTCTGATGCATTAAAATTTCTATGAACAAAGGAAGTTAAACACCAGCACCTCCCTCCCAAATCATAGCAATGCTGCTAAGAAAACATAGCAAAGCCTACAACAAATGCTGTGTTTTAATTCCCCTCTCTTCCTGTGTGATGGTGTCCCCACCCAGGGCCACACATGGGAGAGAGACCAAGTAGAGCTGTCCAGCAGGATCACATTGGAGAGTGTGTGTTGCATGATGTGGAACAAATCGCAGCCGTGCCCCGTTCCTGAAAACAGTGTGTCCAATTCCACCCACATCCTCTGAGCACTTGCCATGGGCTCACAATACTGAGGATACAGAGATGAGAAAAAGACAGTCCGTATGCTCCAGTCCCCATTCTCTGCGTTTGGGGGTTGGTGGGGGAGAAGAAAGAAGAGAAGCAGTGCAAAAAGGACCAGTACAAAAATGTTGTCCCGGGTCTTTCCTGGCTGTCCAGTGGTTAAGATTTCGCCTTCAAATGCAAGGGGTTCAGGTTCAATCCCTGGTCAGGGAGCTAAGATCCCATATGCCTCATGGCCAAAAAACCAAAACATAAAACAGAAGCAATATTATAACAAATGCCACAAAGACTTAAAAATAGTCCACATCAAAAAAAAAAAATTAGAACCAAAACAACCACACACACACCAAAAAACATTGTACCTCCTCTGAACTCCCTTAGCAAGTTTGCTGTGCCTTTCTTATGGCATTTCCACTTCCTTTCTATCCGGTGTTCTGTAAAGAGGCAGAGTGGTGTAGTAGCAAGTACTGAGCTTGGCAATCAGATGCTGCCTTAAATCCCAGCTCCTCCATTTAAGCAGCTGGGTAAAGTTAAGTCATTTAAACTTTCTTGCCCTCAGTTTCCTCACCTTAAAAATGGGATGTACAATATTTATCTCACAGAACTGTCAGAAGGAGCCACTTGGAAAGGTATTGTAAAATGCCTACCACAGGACGTGGTACATAGGAAGTCTTCAGTAAGGAGTAAAACTTATTCTCATCAGCACACCTTACCTTCTGTACTAGAGGGTGAGCTTGTTGCAGGCATTTTCTCAGTGTTTTTTCCTGTTATCTGTGTGTCCCCAAGAGACTCAGAAATAAGCTAAAAAAAAAAAAAGAAATAAGCTGTATTTTGTTCAAGGAATGAACAAATTATTATAGTTCAAGTACAATAACCTGTGATCCAAAGAATTGCAAACAAAGTGCTTTAAGGATTCAAAGAAGGACAACAACACGTCTATTGAGGGCAGGAGAAAAAAAGAAGAGTCAGGAAGAGCTTTAAGGAAGCGATAGATATTGATAAGTAGAAATGACATGGAGAAAACAGTCCTTCCTAAGGCAGTTTGAATCCACATCTCTCTGGCTTCAATGCCTCACTCTTTTCAAGCCGATTTCAGACCAGAGCTGAGTTTATAGTCCCTTCCCCAGTATAAGAGGAAAGTCATGGTGTAGTAAAAAGCCAAGAAACCCAAGTCTCAGTCAGCCAAAGACTCATATAATCTTAGGCCTGGCACTTCATCTCTCTAAGCCTCTGGTTTCTCATCTATAAAATGGGAACATAAAAAAAATACATTGCTATCTCACAGAGTTGTTGAGAATCACATGCTCAACAAATGGGCAGCTGTAGTTTCTTCCCTGGGCTGCCAACAAATCTGCTCACATACTCTGCAAATTTGACAAAAAACAAGCTCAATGTACAGATATACTCAGCCGGCCAGGCATCCCAGTTGCCTGGAATATTAGATTTTGTATCAGGTTTTGTAAGTCATTTTCACTCCTAGTTTTAATAATCACTTTAAGAGCTGGGACATCCTGACTCTCTTCGGCATTGACTGAAACTTCATACAGCAGATGACAGTTTTGGTAAAATAGGATTGCTAGATGACGTTATAAGACTTTAGGATCCTTAAGAAACTTTGGGAAACGTTGCCTCCAAAGCAAAATAAAATGAACGACAAGTTGATCGCAGCAGTCCTGAAGAGAAAAGTGAACACGCTGCTATTAGAAAGCCAACAAGGAGCCGGGCGTAGAAGGCGACGACACAGGGGCACCAATGGGGAGCTTTGGCTGTACAGCTTTATATCCAACAGTTTTGGTTTAAATAAAGCTATAGACTATATCAGACAAAAAGGAGGGAACTTCCAGAACCATGATGATATATTAAATTCCATCCCAGGCTCAATAAACTATGACTTATAAGGCTTGTAAAATCTTTACAGGGCTCCTGACGGCTCCACATGTGCTGATGGCCAGAAGAATGGAACTTTTGCAAAACATCTGCTAAATCATGCATTTTGGCTAGAATTTCTCTGTCTGCCCATGATGACAAAATACAGAGGGAGTGGAGTGCACTGAGCTTTGAGAGAGTGGGTGGGGGTGTTTTTGCACAGTATAGGGGCTGCTTATTTAAAGTGGCATTTTGTCATAGCTTCCATCTGTAGATGCCATTCTAACCATATCAGATGAAAGCTGCTCTCTCCTAATTTTAATCATGCCTGAGCAACAAGACTTTGCTCATCACATATTGAATTACATCGAGGGTCTGTCTACTAGAAGACACAAAGCTTCTGGTAACTTCTGACACACATGAGCCTGAATAGATTACGCTCAGCAGGCTAAAAGAGTTTCCTAATAAGTTTAACTGGAGTTCATGTACAGATGGGAAAAATAAATGGACTTGCGTGGATAACCAAGTGGTTTTCCATTGTCCAAGAAAGTTGCAAATCAAGTGATTGGAACTTTTTCATATCATGCTGAGTTTCGCTTCAGAACTCAAGTGCTTGTGGAGTGAGAACATGGAGAAACAGGCTGATAAAAGGAGCTTTCATCTTTCACCTTTTCGATGCTGCTTTGGATTTTTGAGGTTTTTAAAGAGTATTGCTCAGATGATTGGAATCTGAGTAAGGAAACAAAAGGAATTGGAATGGTGCTCTTCTTCGTCTCCATTCTCCTCTCAGTTTTACTAAACACGTCTCTTGCTGTCCCCAGAGGACTATAAAATGTGTGAGTGGGGGGCGGGGGGTGTGCTCAGAAATCACTCCTGGTTGGGACAACTAGGACTGAAGTCAGGATCCTTTGTAATTTGGATCTGTAGCCAAACCCTTGGGCTTGAAACCAACCACGTAAGGTGCCACCTTTCCAATGCCCACTGAATTTGGTTAGTTGTTCAAATTCTAAAAATACTGGGACAGGAGATGGTTTTTACTATGTATGATTACAACTACATGAGACAACTTTCACCAATCCCTACCTAAGGTTGCTGCATCTCAGTGGAAAACCACCAACTCCTAATATCCACTGGCAATTTACTGAGCATCTACCATACACCAGGTACCATGCTCAGTTTGAGCATG
This sequence comes from Bos indicus x Bos taurus, assembly GCF_003369695.1. Taxonomy (NCBI): domain Eukaryota; kingdom Metazoa; phylum Chordata; class Mammalia; order Artiodactyla; family Bovidae; genus Bos; species Bos indicus x Bos taurus. The sequence continues at coordinate 124,721,918 of NC_040105.1, forward strand.
GGGTACAGCAGTAAAGAAACTAGGTGGGGTGTCTGTCCTCGTGGATTTAGTAGAGCAGATAGGCAAACAACCAGATGAGGGCAAGGCAGAGGGATGACTGCCGTGGTAGGGAGTACATATATGCTGCATGCTAAGTCGCTTCAACTGTGTCTGACTCTTTGCGACCCTATGGACCATAGCCTGCCATGCTCTTCTGTCCATGGGATTCTCCAGGCAAGAATACTGGAGTGGGCTGCCATGCCCTTCTCCAGGGGATCTTCCCAACCTAAGGCCTGAACCTGCATCTCCAGGGAGTACAAAGGTAAAGCAATGTAGTCTGTGCCCACAGGGAGCTCAGAACCTCATGGGAGAGACATGATAGCAAATAAGCAATGACAAGACGCAGTGACAGTCTCTGGGGGAAGGGAGTTCAGAGACTATGGGACCACAGAAAAAAGAACTCATTCCTCTGCCTAGGAAAGATGGGAAGGGGCTTCACATAGGAGGTACCATTAAACCAGGTCCTGAAGGATCAAATGGCTGACGGGGTCCAGGACTCCAGTGCACTAGCAGTCACAATTTTCCTCCTTCAAGTGACTATGACATTCGAGTAAAGACTGATGTAATCCTCACACGGTGAGCAATAAAGAGTTAAACCTCACTTCTGCCAGTCCTTTTAAGGTTCTTAAAATCCCAGGGGAGGAAGAACTCTAATCCTGCCTCATGGTAGTAGGAATGCTTTAAAGGGAGGAAACTAGGAAACATCAAAGACAGGGTGTGTTTCTGGGTGAGTGGAAAGAGCCCTGGGTTTGAGTCCTGGCTCCACCACTAACTAACTAACTGATTGGCTGACTAACTACCTATTTGATCTTCAAGGAAACTAATTTTCTCTCAGACTCAGTTTCTTTCTCTGTAAAATTGTAATAAGCATGTCTGCTTTCAGGAGGGTGGTCCAGGGAAGGGGCTTGGTAAACTATAAAGCCCAATACAAATGTCAGCTATTGTTTCCTGGAAGGGGGTGGTGATGGCAGGAGGTCAGGGGGGAAGCAATTGGGGTTTATTCCTGGTGTCCTCTGCCAGGAAGCCAGTTCTTTCCCGATGAAACAAGCAGGCTTCCTGAAGGAGATGCACAGCCCTTGCCATCATTCCTGTGGAAACTAAGAGGGAAAACAGTGACCCGTTTGACCAGAGGCCCGGGTCAGAGTAGGGGGGGTGGTCCCTTCATGGTCTAAGGGAGGCGGTGAGGCCTGTTGTCGTGATGCGGAGGAGAACAGTAAAGACAGGAAATCCATGGAGTGTGGTGAAGACTGAGACCAAGAGAAGTGGAAGAAAAGCATACTTGTAGGGGAGAGCTGCAGCAGCCAGCAGCTGAACAGGTAACGAAGAGCACTACCCCACTGACTTTGGACTTGGCCCTGCCACCTGCTTTGGCAAATGGAATATGAGTGGACAGAACATGTGCTACTTACAAGCACAAGCAAGCTTTTAATGCACTGGTATAACTTGGCTTTGCCCTTCTAGCTCCTGCCCTATGAGAACAGCATGTCCCACAAAATGGCTGCTCTTTCAGCCAGGCTTCCAGAATGAGCACTGTGGAGCCAAGCTGGATGGAGCACAGCAGCATCACAGCTGACCTACAGCCTCCACATGCTACGAACAAGAAGGAGATAGGTGTTTAAGTCTAGGGTCCACGAACTACAGCCCATGGGCAAAATAGGGCCCACTGCCCATTTTTTGCGGAGAAAGCAATGGCACCCCACTCCAGTACTCTTGCCTGGAAAATCCCATGGATGGAGGAGGCTGGTAGGCTGCAGTCCATGAGGTTGCTAGGAGTCGGACATGACTGAGTGACTTCACTCTCAGTTTTCACTTTCATACATTGGAGAAGGAAATGGCAACCCACTCCAGTGTTCTTGCCTGGAGAATCCCAGGGACGGGGGAGCCTGGTGGGCTGCCGTCTCTGGGGTCGCACAGAGTCGGACACGACTGAAGTGACTTAGCAGCAGCAGCAGCAGCCCATTTTTTGTGTAGCATGTGAGCTAAGAACATATCTTTATATTTTTCAATGGTTTATAAACATATCAAAAGAATAGTATTTTATGACATGAAAGTTCTGTGAAATTCCAATTTCTGTGGCTTTCAGCAAAGTTTTATTGGAACACAGCCATGTTTGTCTGTTTGCACAGTGTATGCAGCTACCTTTGTGCTATGAGGGCAGAGCTGAATAGCTGTGACACAGACCATATGGCCCACAAAAGCCCTAACTATTTACTATCTGGCCCTTTACGGAAAAATTTTGTCCAACTCTGGTTCAAGCCCCACAATACTGGAGTTGTTTTTAACCTTGTCGAAAGATGACTAACATAAAGTACTTAAGTTCACCAAGCCTCAGTTTCCTCATCTGCGAAATAAAAACGAAAACAGGCCCACATTCACTGGGTTTTTAGAGGATTAAATCATAGTGCATCTAATGCATTCAGAATGCAACCTGCCACATAGCAGGCATTCACGATTATGATTAGAGGGCCAACAGATTCCTGCAACAAGCACAGGAAGAAGGAAAGAAGACAAAGGAAAGGAACTAAAGATAAGGATCAGACAAAATGCAGCAGGACTGAGACACTGGTCTACCTACCTATGACTAGATAATGCCCTGGATAAAAGTACGACATGCTTATAATGAACTGTAAAACTGATATTAACTTCTGGGTAATATCAAATCTGCTTCAAAGTCATCTACGAGATATGGCTTGTTGAGTGAATATCTTTGGGGCAGAGGTGACAACTTAAGAATCCCCAAATGGGGCATTGTTAGTATCAATATATATATATATATATCTTCACAGACCATCCTTCTGGTGTTTGGATTGGTAGCCAGACAGTAATCTACCTGGACTCCTTTTACTTGGTACTTGAGGGGCCAAGTGACTAACACCCTGAAAAATGATGGTCACATTGAGTGATATTCCACATTGACTGAGAGTTGGTTGAGCACCTAAATTCCAGCGGTTAGCAGATTGCATATAAATTCTTTCAGTATAGATTTCTTCCCTGACTCTTGTACCTGTATATATCAATATAGAGTCTTCAATGTAAACCATTTGTGCTCCATGCCTACTCTATTGTGGTCTTCTTTCTCTGGATGCCCAGAAGGAGAAAGAAGCAAAGGGTAAGATTCAAAGGGCAATATTTAAAAAGGGCTTCAGAAGGCATTTCCAGAGCCCCTTTGGATGCTCAGTAGAGGAAATAAAATTCTTCAGAAAAGAACAAAAATGCTGGTCCCTTCTGCTCTACACTCCTGGAGCCCTGGGAGGTTTTCCTAAAATTAAATTAATTCCCTTTCTCTCCAAAAGCAGATTCAGTGGCAAGCCTGTGTGGCTGAGCCACCTGACTCAACTCCACATTTTCCCTGGTGTAATCTATTCTAGGCAGAATATTGAACAGTATTCCCCAAGTACTTAGAGTTTGACTTAATTACTTACTTTATTTAACTTCTACAGTTCTAAAACTGAAGTGCCTCATAGGTGATCTTTTGAAGGCTAGATGATGTGGAAATATTTCAGTCATTGGCCAAATATTTTGTTCTTTTCTCCCTTTCCAGATGTAAAATCCATTAGTTGCTAAGGCTGCCTCTGTGTTGCTGTAAAGTGGAACCAGAATGCTTTTCTCAGAAATATTAGATACTCCAAAAGTTTCTTTGGAAGCTCACCATTCAGAGCATGTGTAACATAAGGCTGGAAACTCCTAGGTCCCTCTCCCTTGATACTCGCTATGAGGAATTTATCAGGCTCTTCTGAATCTGCTAAATCATCTTGACGGCTTGCTGCAGCCTTTTGAAAAACACATGCACCATTTTGTCATGGAGATCACCTTTTTATTTTTTTAAGAGTCCAAACAAGCCAAAAAGCTTCCAAGTAATTTGGGACTAAAGAGAAACACATTTCAGAAAGGTCCCAGAGTAGCTTTTCTGCTGACACCCCAGGACTGGTTCCCCCAGGCTGGTTCCATGTCTCCATCTCCTCTCAGAAGTGCTGTTGTACATTCTAACTCAGGCTTCCCAATCCTCTATTTCCTTTTCTGTCAGCAGCAGCTTGGTAGAACCGCGAGACTTTCCTATTTCTTTCCTACTTTTCTCTATGAATAAATCATGCAAAAATCTGCCACCATTCCTCACGTTTCCTGTCACTTCATCGGAGTTCATCTGTTCTTGTCCATCAGCGTTTTCCCTTCATTTCCCTATGGCGTTCAGGCAAGGCAAAGAGTTCACATTCTCATGGGCCGTGTGACAAGAACCTTCAATGACTCCCTCACAGGCGGTCTCACAGTTCTCTCCCTCTTATCCCACCAGAGAGCCCTAGCTCACCTTTGTCCCCTGCATCGTCATCACCTATTCACTTATCTGTATCCCACTGGACTAGGAGACCTTGAAGAACAGAGACCACATCTTATTTCTCTCCAAATCCCCAGGACATTTGGTTGCCTGGCATGAGGCGAATGCTTAACGTATATATTTGTGAAATGAAGGAGTGAGTGAGTAAGTCAGTCAGTCAATCAGTCAAGCAGTCAATGAATTCATTTATTCCAAAAGTATAATGAAACCTGAGCTATCCATAACCTTTGGGAGAAGTGGCTGAGTATTCTTTGCGGGGATGTGTGGGCTCTTCTGGGGTTTCTCAGTGTCTTTTTGTTAAATTCCTGGTTCTCTGTGATGATCTTGGCAAGGAGTGAGCAAGTAGCATTAGCAACTGCAATTCAATTATACACACTGCAGTGTTCTGTGGCTGGAGGAATAGAAGAAATGTATTCCTGCCTCCAGTAGGATAGTGAAAACATGTCTTCCTGCCCTACTTTGCTGGCCCCACCAAAGACTCACATTCATTCACTTAATTATCTCTGACACCAAGAAACCTCATTACATCACTTTCTTGGTCTCTCTCACCCTCTTATCTTTCCCTGTGCTGTATCAGAACAGAAGGTAATCAGTGATTGTCCTAATGGTAGTGATAATGGTGGTAGATGCGTGATATGGAAGTGAAGAGTTCTGAGTGATTTCAGCTGATTTCTTGATGCAAATTTAATCATGTTCAAGTTTCTACCCATCTCTCACAATATTTATGTACATTAAAGTGGCCCTTCCTTTTTTTGTGGAAAATCTCTCTCTTATGGATGACCTCAGTCCTAACCTAGTGTATTAAATTAGGATTTTACTTAATGTAGTCAATTCTAAATGTTGATTATTCAAACAATGGATTATCCAAAGAAAATTTGAAACTCTAAACTAGCTTTCTGCCTGCTCTCCTAGTCTCCCACCCAGCTCCACCTAAATATAAACATACACACACACACACACACACACACAAACACACGTCTTACCTTCTTTCTCTTAATTGGTTATGGCCCCAAGCAACACAAACCAATTTTATCATTAACCTAAGAAAAAAATAACTGGATGTCAAATCTGTGCCCAAAACTTGTGTAATCCAATCAAACATTTGGCTCTGCACTATTTTGCTTGTATATGAGGTGATGAAAACAAAATGAGTGTGTCAGGCACTTTGGGAGTTGTTTCAAATTTCTGAAGCCAATAAGGTATCACTCCATAAATTACTATTGCAGTACACTAAACAGAGCCCTGGTAGCCTTAATGAAGAAATGTTTCTCTGGGAATGCCAGTTTACTCAGAGGAATAACTTCCCCAGGTTGACAACAATTAGCGTGCAAGCACTTCCATAGACATGGAATATTTTATACTATATCGGGTCCATTGTTTACTTAGTTCGATATTATTGTGAAGCTGTTGAAAGAAATCAGTTTTCCATTTTGCTGTCAGTCTCAATGATTTACATTCATAACTTGGGCTTGACTACATATGCAAATGTAACAGTGAGACCAAAGTATTGGTACAGCAGATGAGGTTCAGTATTCAAGAAAGGACATTTATTTAAAGGATGAGGGAACTGCCTGGCAGTCCAATGGTTGGTTGGAGAAGGCAATGGCACCCCACTCCAGTACTCTTGCCTGGAAAATCCCATGGACGGAGGAGCCTGGTGGGCTACAGTCCATGGGGTCGCTAAGAGTTGGACAGGACTGAGCGACTTCACTTTCACTTTTCACTTTCAGGCATTGGAGAAGGAAATGGCAACCCACTCCAGTGTTCTTGCCTGGAGAATCCCAGGGACGGGGGAGCCTGGTGGGCTACTGTCTATGGGATCGCACAGAGTCGGACATGACTGAAGTGACTTAGCAGCAGTAGCAGCAGCCAGTGGTTGCTACTCAGTGCACTCTCCCTTGTTTCGGGGAACTAAGATTCCACAAGCCATACAGTGTGGCAAAAAAAAAAAAGGATGAGATAGCTTGAAGTGATTAATCAGAGTAGATAATAACATGAACTCCTTCCAGATTTAGTTTGAACACACCCTCTAATCTATTACAAAATTATTTACGTATAGTAATCTTAAAATGGATCAACTTTCTCTGTGGGAATCCTACGTATCTGTCAAATCCCAGTTCAAATGCTGATTTTACAAAGCCTGCCTGGATCTGCCAACAGAACCATCCAGGAAGAAAGAACAGAGCAGATAAATGCCCAGCTACGGGAAAGAATTTGGCTTCTGTTAGGAAATGAAAGGAGGTCATGATTGCTGGAACATGGGAAGCGAGGGTAAGAGGGGAGCAAATGGGATTGGTATGGTGATGGAGGTTCATTCTAGGAGTATTAGAAAGTTATTGAAAAAAAATTACACAGGAGATATAGATAGGGGTGGAATGACATGGGCAATACAATCTTATAGGCTTTTCCAAAAGATTGTTCCTGCTGTAGTTTAGAGTACAGAGAAGACAGAGATAAGACCAATGAGCTGACTTATCAAGAAGGTGTCCAGGTGAGAGGTGATGGTAGCCTAGACTAGTTAGTTGTGGCAATGGAGGTGGTGAAAAGAAAACAGACTTACTACATCTCAGAGGCAAAAATGCTAGGACTTGTTGATGAACAGGATACAAGGGGTGAAGTTTGAAAAAGAATACAAAGAATCTCTTCCAGGCTGTGGCTTTTAATAGCTATTCCAGTGATCATGACACAGAGATGGAGAACCCTGGAGACTCAAAATAGCACTCTGGGGTACTTTTCAAGTAAGAGATGTTTATAGATTAAGGGGCTATCAAATCTCATCTTTGTGCTTAAGCAGCTAGGATTAATTTCAGTCCAATTAACTTAGCTCATCTTTTTAAGTCAATATTTAACCAGTGAATTCATTAAGATATACTGAGGAAAGGTCGACTGTGTGGTCAGTAGTGCCTATGATCAGTGCGGGAACAAAATAACCTTTCGAAAGTAAACCAGAGCTTTTTTAATGGCCATTTCACTAACTAGTATTGGCAATTGTATTGGCAATATACAACTTGAAAGTACAAGTCACTCTCTGGTTAAAAGTGGCATTCTGGCTGAGGCTAGTGCTCAGTTGCTTCAATTGTGTCCAACTCTTGTGACCCCATGGACTGTAGCCCTCCAGGTTCCTCTGTCCATGGGATTCTCCAAGCAAGAATACGGGAGTGGGTAGCCATTCCCTCCTCCAGGGGATCTTCCTGACCCAGGGATTGAACCTGCCTCTCTTATGTCTCCTGCATTGGCAGGCAGGTTCTTTATCACTAGCACCACCTGGGAAGTTCTTGATGAAAGAATCTTTCAAAAATAATATATTAATTAGACAAATATTTCAGTAGACATAAAACTAAGCTGAATATCAAGAATCAGAAAAAAAGTGAAATAACATGGCATGTAAAATAAGTAAGGCATAGTTATGTTTAAAATACTAAACTAAGAGTCAGTTATGGTTCTGATTTTGCCATAAATTCGCTTTTTGACCTTAAGCACAATTCCCTTTGTTTGGGGGGCCATTGTTTCTCCACTTACAAAATGAGGGGGTTGGATTCAATGAGCTCTAAGATTTTGTTCAGTTCCAACACTCTAAATCAGGAAAAATCTAACTGGGAGTTTCCAGGCTACTAGTTAGGTTACTATAACAAGCTTTTCCTAAGACAATAAGGAGATGAAATACACTCAACATAAAATGATTTCTTAAAATTATATATTGTCAAGGCACAAAAGAGTCAGAAACATGAAAATTAAAAGTTGTAGAGTCAACATGTAACCCAGAAAAAAGAAATTTATAGTTTTAAAGAATAAGAATTTCTCAGTGTTTCTACAGCTTAATCAGGAGAGAGTGGTCTGTTCTAGGCAGCAATTTTAGTTGTTTAGACAGAAATGTACCAAGAGTGGAGAACATGGTGTCTTTAGGGCCCCAGAGCTTGATGGAACCATCCTAGAAACCCAGTTTCACTTTCCTTTTGCTATGACTGTCTGCTCCAGAGGCTTCTGAGTGGTGGATTACATTACCAAGTGGGGTGCCTCTTAGACAACTAACCGGTTTCATTTATCAGCCTGGGGGCCACTCTCACAGTAAACTAATTAACCAACTTTCTGATTTACATTTGGTCTCTTGTGAGTTTTTCTTTTAAGAGTGAATTCATTCACTGGAACCAGAACACCCGTTGGTAAAAAGAGTAAAATGTGTTTCTTTGCCCACAAGGACAAAAACCAACACCTAGAGCCAAAGTGGTCTTAAAAGCACAGGAACCATAAAGCCCCATAAGGGAAATACAGAGACCGCCTATGTCAGAGTTGTGTTATCTTTTGGCTGAGATGCAGCGTATTATAGTGGCAATTGTTATTGTGGCTAAACACTGATGAGTTTTGGCTTCTCCAGTTTCTCAGGTGCTCAGGAACAGCAAACCAAGATCCAGAAAAGATTAGTCCCAGCCCATTCTTGTCCTTCCCATTCCAGTCTACTCATTCCTATGGTGCTGAGTGTCCATAACTCTTCAAACTGGAGAAAAGCACCCTATATAATAGTAAAAATCAACAGACAATTTTATCCTCTAAATGGAAAAAGCACTTGGCAGACATCATTCATTCATCTTCACCACATTCCTAGGAGGTAAGGAATGGTCTTTGCGACCCCATGGACTATACAGTCCATGGAATTCTCCAAGCCAGAATACTGGAGTGGGTAGCCTTTCCCTTCTCCAGAGGATCTTCCCAAACCAGGGATTGAACCCAGGTCTCCCGCATTGTAGACAGATTCTTTACCAGCTGAGCCACAAGGGAAGCCCAACAATACTAGAGTGGATAGCCTATCCGTTCTCCAGGGGATCTTCCTGACCCAGGAATCAAACCAGGGTCTCCTGCATTGCAGGCAGATTCTTCACCAACTGAGCTATCAGGGAAGTGCAGGAGGTAAGCACCATTTTCATTTTTTAGATGATAAACCAGAACATGTCTTTTGGAGTAGGAAAGTCTTAGTGGGTTAAGTTGATCTCAAATATATCCTTCTTTCTGATTTACATTTCATACTTCTTATTAAAAAGCTAAATTCTCAGAAATATCTTTATGTAGTTTACATGTTGTAAAGTGATTTCCCCCACTTGTCAAATATACAGAGTGATTATTAAACATGCAAATAGGAGGAGCAATTTGGTGTGCAGCCTCTGTCATTTAAAATTCTAAAAATATTTGGAGAGCAATACTGGGAATTATTCTACACCATCAGTAACCTGTGAAAATATTAGTAGAAAAGGAATCCTAGAATACAGCCTCAGTATGTTTTCATGTGAGCAGCTTCAAAATTACATCTTAACACAATGTTTTATTATCAGCAGTAGAAGGATTTGGTTCAGTTACAGCAAAAAGTGACAAAATGAAAACCAATTAAATAAGCTGGGGGAAGGGGCTGCCTGGAAACATCTTGTTTAAATTGTGCAGTAAACATGTGGTTTCTAATTCTCTTGGTCACTGTGTTTCCTCTAAAAGGATGGGAAGCCCTCTTTCCCCAGTTCCCTGGTCCTATACACGATTTTTGTTCCATTTCTGGAGTAAGCTGGAGCCTAGAGTCTTTTATCAAAAGAAAATAAAAGCAAAGAAATATCAAATTCTTTGGATATGGTTTGCTTTTCCTTTTTAAAATTTGAATGCAGGAAAAATACACACAAAGGAAAATAAACTATCTGATAATCTGATGTCTGAGCTCTGGGACCAAGAGTTTTAAATTGGCTAAGCCTGCCTGAAAGTACACAGGCTAATGAAAGGTGGTCAATCCCAGAAAAAGCCAAACCAGAAGTTGAGCCCTGGGGAGTAATTAAACCAGGAAAGACCACAAATACTTCTTCTAGAAAGAAATGGAAACACAAAAGTATAATCTCTCTCCAAACAGACTGATCAACTATCTTGAATAGTGAATGCCCTGTATGATAATTCAGGTTTTCAATCTTTGCAGTTTTCCTCAATTAGTTTTAAAGGAAAAATTCAAAGTCTACATTCTGTTGCTGTCAGACATACTTTTCACACCTTGAAGGAAGGGAATTCAAAATTGGTTCTGAAGTGTCTTGCAGACTGAGACCTTTCCTTTTTTTTTTTTTTTAACCATTTTAGTCTGTTCCTTTTAACAATTAGCTGCTTATTTAGTTGTGTATAGGGAAAGGAGAACAGTACCCCCCACAGAAAAAATAAAATTGTGCTTCCACTTTTGAGGCTTTTAAGCTAGTTGGACTCCACTTCAATAAGCATGTCAAAAGACCTATTTGAAAGAATAGATTTTCTGTGCCCCAGGCCAAATCCATTTAAAAAAATACAATTGATCCATCTTCAGGAACTGTTCTAAAACTACTGCAAGGAAAGGCTACAGCTACTTTAGCAATTAAATACACTCTGAATTGGAAATAGATAACTCTAAATATATGCAAAGTTACCAGAGTATATAGTTCTTAACTAATTCCTGATCAACTTATGGCTATTCTGTTTGCAAAACTTCTTAATGATTTCGGACAAAGAATCAGTTTCATCAAAATGTGTTTCCAGATAATGAAATAAAGGGGACACGGCAGAATACTTTCAGATTTAGACATTAGCCTCAAAAGTTCAGTAGACTGTGGCCAAGCACAGAACCCTGGAAGCTGTCAAGGAAACAGAATGACTTTGGGTGTCTGGCGGGCTTCTCTTCTGCCTCTGCCTTCACACTTCTCCATTTACACTAACTGGAGCAATGATGTCTGTGCCTTATGAATGTTCCAAATCACGTGACTCACTTGTTCCGAAATATACTAAAGGAAGAATGCATTCTTAAATACCAAGACATATCTAGGGAAAGCCTAACTGTAAATATACACTTCATTTTGAAACATTTTTTTAAAATTCCATTTTCCTCAAACCAAGAGTCTCTTGAATTTAACCCTTAGTAGGAAGACTATCAAGCTAATCATTGTAAAAGTTTCAAACATTAGTCTTTAATTTCTTCCACACGTGCTCTTAGAGAAAAGATCAAATGTCATAATTCTCGTTAGTCATCACAAAATTACCTGTTTAATTAAAAACCCACTGATGGTTCTTCAACTCATGAATGGGTGAAAAACATTGGTATAGCCATAAGGAAATTTTACTCAGCAATAGAAAGGAAAGCAATGGAGATAAATCTCGCTCAAACCATTACGCTAAGTGAAAGAAGCTAGATTTTAATGGCTATGTATTTTATGATTACATTTATATGTCATTTTAGAGAAGGCAAAACTATAGGGTTAAAAAAATAGATCAGTAGTTGCCAGAAGTTGGTGAAGAGGCCAGAAGCTTGACTCAGGATATGGAGGAGTTCTAGGGAGTGATGAAAGTGCATTGTATCTTGATTTGTAGTTAGGCATTGATCAAAATTCATAGAATTAAACACTAAATAGGGTGAATTTTATGGTATGCAAATTATATGTCAGTAAAGGTGGCACTAGTGGTAATGAGTCCACCTGCCAATGCAGGAGACATAAGAGATGTGGGTTCAATCCCTGGGTCGGGAAGATCCCCTGGAGAAGAAAATGGCACTCCACTCCAGTATTCTTGCCTGGGAAATCCCATGGACAGAGGAACCTGGCAACCTACAGTCCATGAAGTCGCAAAAGAGTTGGATATGACTGAGGGTCTGAGCACAAACCTGACCTGAAAAAGAAAAACTTACTTTTTAACTCCCTTCTAGAAAAACCAACACTGCTGGTAATTTAAGTTTAGTGTATAAGTTCTCAGTATAACCATACAACAAATTGTGCATAATATCATTATAAAAACAACCCCCCCCCAAAAAAAAACCCACAAATAGGAATTGTGCCAATACAAGCGGCTCTGAAGCAAAACTTCATTACAATAATCTTTATAATAGTATTTTTCACCAAAAAAAATGCTTTAAAGTCCCAGTGTAAATATTGTAATACTAAAGGTTCCAGTTACATGTTCCAAGTAAAAGTGACTCAAATTTATCTCCAAATGAACCATAAAGAGGTAGGTCTTTCATCATATTGTATTTAAATATGTCTCCAAATCTAGGTTAAGGTTTCCTATTTGTGGTATACTGAGCCATCAGTAAGAAGATATTAAAATTTGTTTTACCATTTGATCATATTATATTTCTGATAAGCCAATATTTTCTTCTACTTTTATTAGTATTCTTATTATTATATTGAGAACTTTAAAAAATTTACATTAATGCAGAGAGTTAATATAAAGAAGACAAACACAGTACATCTACTATATTTCAGGCACTGTACTAGCTCTTTGTTAAATCTCCTTTAATTTAAAAAACAACTTTGCCAAGTTGCTATATAGCACAGGGAGCTCAGTTAGGTGCTCTGTGATGACCTAGAAGGGTGGGAAGTGGGGTGGGAGGGAGGCTCAAGAGGGAGCTATATGTATATATACATATATATACATATATATGTATATATACATATGCTATGCTATGCTATGCTAAGCCACTTCAGTTGTGTCCGACTCTGTGCAACCCCATAGACGGCAGCCCACCAGGCTCCCCCGTCCCTGGGATTCTCCAGGCAAGAACACTGGAGTGGGTTGCCATTTCCTTCTCCAATGCATGAAAGTGAGAAGAGAAAGTGAAGTCGCTCAGTCGTGTCCGACTCTTAGCGACTCCATGGACTGCAGCCCACCAGGCTCCTCCGTCCATGGGATTTTCCAGGCAAGAGTACTGGAGTGGGGTGCCATATACATACACATATGCATATGTATGTACGTATATGTACATACATATATATGTGTGTATATACATATGTATGTATATGTATACATATATACATATAGCTGATTCATGACGTTGTACAGCAGAAACGAACACAACATTTTAAAGCAATTGTCCTCCAACTAAAAATAAATTTTAAAAAAATTCTGTGAAGTACATGTGATTATCTTTGCTTTATAGATAAGGGAAAAAAATTGAGAGAGATTAAGTGACTTGTCCCAAATCGCCCAGCCAGTTTATTGTACAATGTGGATTCCAACCCAAGTCTGGTGGCTCAAAAGCTGAAGGGCTGCCGCTGTAAGGTGATCGAGCAATGATCAGGCTTTTGGAGGGTCTAGTGGGTGATGAAATAGGCCTGAGACCATTAAAGGTTTACACTATAAAGTTGGAACACCAGTATTTGATTCAAATATGGCCAACGCACTCTTCATTAGCTCAAAACATTGTATTTAAGGATTTTGCTTCGGTTTGACTGTCCTAACTTCCTCCATTTTTTTCCTCCATCTCAAATTGATTACCTACATTTCACAGGGTCTTAGAAAAGATCTTTAATCTTCCAAGCCTGCAGACACAGTCAGGCATTTGAATGTTATTTAACGATGTGTTTGTAAAGGAAAAAGCCAGGGCACTGATTTAAAGACGTCCTTACAGCGCTCAGTGTTATACCTAGTATCACACTTCAAGCAGAAAAGTAACAAAGATAAGTGGGGAGAAGCCAGCATTGGCACAAAGTCCCAAGCATGCATGTTCTTAAACAAAGTGGCCACATAGAAAACACACATTACAGTATGAAAAAGAGCACACCATCTCAAATTGTTTCCCTTCTCTTCCTCAGATGATTAAAGGATTAAAGAGAACAGGACTGCCTTTTTCCTGTGCTAAGAACTCTACTTGTGCAGAGAAACATGGCTCAGCTAGCTTTTTAAATCATCTAGTAGTCTTAAATGTTAAAAAAAAAAAAAAAGCTTCCACAGTGAAGGATTTTTTATCTTGTCTGTGTATTTCTAGAATCTTAAGGTCTTTTATTTCAAGGTATTAACTAAAATCCCTAACATTTAAAAATCATGTCAAATTCCCAAACTTTGTAATTAAAGGAACAACTACCTTTCCAAACAAAACTATGTATTTTATCTGACAAATGCCTGTTTGAAACACCAGAAAGACACAGCACAAGAGCCTATTTACATAAAACCTAGCACACGCTGGCTCTTAATATTCTTCTTTGGAGTATGAAATCCAAAGTTGCTAAACAAAATGTTTATGTAAGACTGATCAGAACTAATTACTCTTCTCTAGATGAAATGCTGAGGAAAAAGTGAATGAAGAATCCACAATGAGCTTCTTGGAAAGAAAACAGAAGCATCGTGTGTGGTTATGTATACTCTGATTTTCCGCACATGGACCTATAGGAGCAGCATTTCGGTTTCATAATTATGTTCAGCATGTAGGCCTATTTCAAAGCAAGCGAATTTTCAGCAGCACAACCCCTCCAGCTACCCAGTCTACATGGCAGTTCGAAAATTATTTTTTTAACAGCTACAACTCAGAGATAAGAAAACAGCCAAGTTCACACTATGTTCTGAAACTTCCTGACTTTTAAGTGTTTTGAATGCTCATTTAACACTGTTTTGAACCCATTTTTAGTTTGCCCTCACAGGTGTTTTGTTTTTTTCAATTTGAAAAGGAAAATTTAAAAGCGGTTAGCTGTGAAGTCCCTCCCACAGGCAGCTTTAATTACCTGACAAATGTTTCCCATACTTATCATACCCTTCCACTGCTTAGAGAGCAAGGGCCCCTTGAGAGTGAGAAGTACATTTCTGTGTGTTTATGTGTGTAAGTCAAGGGAAAACCACTTCCCTGGTGTAGACAACCAACCTAATGTACACAACAAGAAATCTGTTTAGTTTGGTCAGATACTAAATTACTATTATTGGTGTTTTCAGCACTTTGTATTTTAAAGGACCTAATTCAAAAAATTTTTTAGGATATTTTCCTATGCTAAAACTCTCTCTGGTAACCAGATGTCATATTCCATGCTTTTAAAATCTCATTAGGTGGCCTTGTTCTCATCTCACTGCACTGTCTTCCTTGGATATTTAGGAGAGGGCCAGATGCTTAGAGAAGATTCAAAGGATGAGGTAATGAGACATTTCTAACAAAACAGTGCTGGACAGTTAGTTTACTAACAATGTGGTTTAAAAATTACACAGACATCACACAAAGCACATTCAGAAGAAAAATAAAGAAATATACACACACACACTAAACTAGAATAGATATCAAAATACTAAGATTGGGAACATGAAAGATGATTTTTTTCCTCTTTCATCTGCTTATTTTCTTTAATAAGTATGCATTTTCTCTAAGTGGAAAGTAAACTTCTAAAACAATTGTTTCTTCCCATCATGAAGAAAACTGCTACGTATTTACGGCCAGGTCACTTTTTTGACAAACAATTGCTCCAAGAGCCTCCACAGACAACCTTTGGCTTTGCTGACAGTAGTGATTTATGGGCTTCCTGGTGGCTCACATGGTAAAGAATCTGCCTGCCATGTGGGAGACCTGGGTTCGATCCCTGTTATGGGAGGATCCCCTGGAGGAGGGCATGGCAATCCACTTCAGTATTCTTACCTGGAAAATTCCATGGACAGAGGAGCCTGGAGAGCTACAGTCCATGGGGTTGCAAAGAGACAGACACGACTGAGCAAGGCAGTACAGCATAGCACAGTAACAATTTATAGTAAGTCTCTTCAAAGATTCCGAGGTTATTTATTCCAAATCTATAATTCTTTGCCCACAACAATTTGGAGCCTATGAATTCATAAATTCATAGAGATAAAATTCATCATTTCTGTCATCAACAACACATTTTCACAGGGAGCCTCCAAGGTAGAGATTAGTAGTCTCTCCCTCCTTTGCATGTCTATGGAACTTACTGTCTGCAAAGCTTAATTTGGCATTTAGCATTATTGCTGATTTATATTTTATTATTTTTCATGTATACATGTAATCTACCAATTCAGTCATAATCTCCTTGAGAGAGCAGTGCTTTTTCTTGTCCAAAGCTTCACAACATGGTGCCTTTGAAATGAGATTCACTCTGTTGGTGAGGATGTATCAGCCTTGTGCACACATGGCTCCTAGATGGAGGGGGCGATGGAAGGAGCACCATAGGCTAAAACTGGTTATGAGTCACCCCCTTAGAGCTGAGAAAGAGGTCCCTTTTCCTGAGCATATGGGAAAGAGAACACCGAAACAAAACAGGGGATCTACCAACAAAGAGAAAGGGGCTGAGCATGTCAGAAATTGGCTATACCAGCAATAGCAGCTGGTGATGATGATAGAATGATGTTGTAGAAGACTTCAACGGTGATAAGATTAACTGATCAAACTCTGGGATCTAAAGCATGGGGCTGGGGAATGGGAAACTGTGACTGGGAAGGTATCAGTCAGTATAATTTCTAGCGCTATATGCAGATGATGTAGAGTATATAAATACACATTGGCATCTACAATAAACAGCCACAATATAGGAAATATAGAGAATCAGTTATGTGCCCTGGCTTAATAAAGCTGTGCTATTTAAAAATGCCTATGCCAGAAACGTATTTGTTTTGAACAATTCTATTCTTCGTGTGTGGAAGACATAAGCAGCAGATAGAATAGGAAGACTCTTGCTGTAAGTTTGACAATTATGGTTTGATAAGCCCAAGAATATAAACTGATTCATAATATAGATTCTATTGATGTGTTGTGGGACATTCTCATCTATTGAAAATTATGGATTGTTTGTTTTTGGTTTTGTGTATTTTTGTATCTTCCTTGGGGCCTTCACAGGCCCCTGCACATGACAAATACCAAATAAATCTCTGATGAATGAATAAATGAGTGAGTAAATTAACAATATGTAGAAAACAGAGAATGTAATTCTCAAGCTCTCCTAGCAATAACATTATGCTCCTGATGACACAATATTATTTTGCCACTGTTTTGATCTATGAAAAATACACCAAGATTCAGGGAAGATGTAAGACAACACAATCTAAAGTCAAGTTAGAGTATGTCCTTCCTTTCCCAAGAAACAACGGAGTAATTGAAAAGCATGTACTTCAGAAAACTATTTTTGAATGTAGAAAACTTTTTCCAACTGGCTGTAAGTAATCTAAAAAGAAATCCTTTTCACTTACTGTATTGAATAAACAAAACAGTCGCATAATAGTGACATCAAGGTTGACTCATCGGTGAACAGTTCATTCACAGAAAACACACATACACACAGTAAATATATTTGAGATAAACATTTACGTTATGCCTCTGTACATTGCCAGGACAAGGGAATGGACAGGAAAAAGGATTAAGGAAGTTTCAGCAGGGCAGGTGCACACAAAGATAATACTATCAAGTAATTTTCCTGAAAAATATCGACCACTCAGGAGAGAAAGACCTGGCACCTCCAGAACTCAATAGGACCATTCTATAAGAAAGAGAAAAGTAATTGAAAATGTACTTGCAGCTATATGAACTCTCAAAAGAATAAGTGATGAAATGTTTTTCTCTGGGGACAAGTAGGGAATAGCATGTTTCCCTGAAATTGACACTAAACGGAAACAAAATTTCTGCTAACAATGTGCGATGAGAATGCTTTCATTCAGAACGTAGTATTGTATAAGAGATTGTGGTGTTCTGTGCACGATGGAAAATGACAACAGATATGACATGACTAGGAGGTAACAAGACTGCCTCCTTTAAGCCATGTTTATAGATGCATCTTGAGACTTTATGGTCATAGCCCATAGTCAATTCTTAAGGAAATTCAAAATTGGGTTTTTGGAGGGCAGTGGCATAAGGGTATGTCAGGAATGTTACCAATTAATCCTGGAGGCCATTCATTTAACAAAGTCTTAGCAAACTTTCCCTGAGCGTGAAATGGGAATGAAGAAGTGTCCCAATGGAATAGATGGAAATAAATGAAATAATATCAATGAAAGCCTCTAAAAGAAATGAACAGTAGAAACAGGAAGTGGGAGTATGTTGTAATAAAGAAGCGGGATGCCAGAGGCAAACTGCCCAGGTTCAAATCGTGTTCTTATCACTCACTACCTGGGCAAGTTCCTTGAACTCTGTGACTCGGTTTATTCATCTGTAAAATCAGAGATCGAGTAAACACTTACTTCACAGGGTTGTGAGAATGAAATGAAAACACTGAACCCAGTGCGAGCACATAGTAGTACTCAATAAATGTTAGGTTCTCCTTTCTACTAACACCTTCATGAATATAAAAATATTGTTGAGGGAAGACTCGATTATATGAATTATAAGTATATAGCACTTCTTCCCACATATTAAAATCAACCTCTTTCAGATGTGAATAAACTGATCCAAACTACTCCATATGTTTCAGCAGAATAAAGGAAATGGCTTTTTATGAAGTAGCATTTCTATTGAATTTGGTAATCGCTCAACAACAAATTAATCTTTATGGCTTAGTGAGTTGTTTCTTTTGGAATTCCCTTTGAACCAGTGACAAAATATCAATATTCCCATTTAAAAATATTTTATTGGTCCATGTTCTTTAATCAAAAATCATAGATTGTGTGCTATAGAAATGAGAGCTATTCTGACTATGAAGGTGACTATAATAGAACAGAATTCATGTAGACAAAGAGAATGATATCAGCATCAGCAACATTAGTTCAGGTCCTTCATGTGACCCTAACAATTGCATCGTTTAAGATAAGGGACAAAAAAAGAGCAACAGAAAAACCAGATGTAAGGATATGAGGAGAAGGAGAAATGAGAAAGAATGAAAATAAATTTCTTGAATGGAGATATTTGTCAAATACTGTTCATCCCCTACCCTGCAATATACATATGCAAGCATGCACACACACATGCATGCTCACGCACACATGTTTCTGTTTATCACCCATCTCCAAACGTCAGTGATAGACAAATCTTTTGTGAGATACAGCTACCTCCATCTAATAGCCATTCATTTCATTTATGTTAAATCTGGGCCTGCAAGATGAAAAAATAGTTGCTCCTAGAAATGAGAAAAGGTAGTTGAAAAAAAAGTGCCATCTATTAGTTATCTCATTCCTGTTGACATTTAGTGATCTTTATTGTATCAATATATGTCTTGAGTCAGAAAATCTTCAATAAGATGAAAATAGGACAAACAGAGATAATAAAGCTCACTGGTTAATGTGGAGATAATAAAGCATAGTGGTTAAATTAGATAGAACCACTATTGTGATGGTAAATGGTGGCGGGGAGGGCAGAAGCCCTGATTTATATCATTTGCCAATTTCCACGGTGTAAATATAACTACAATGCAAATGTAAAGTTACCAAAATACATCAACCATCTCACAAAATTCTTGAAAATTTAACAATCGACTCTCACAAACTAGTGCAAACTGGCTATAGCACACCACTGATTGTACTTTTATATGGTCATATGACAGGTCACTTAATCTCCCCAACTTCACTTCTCTGTAAATTCAAATCACCACAATTATCATCACCATCATTGTCACCATTATTTCTATTATTTCGATCCCACTTGTAGTCATAGCTTCGAATTTCCATGCCAACAGTATCCTAAGCCACATACCAAAGTCTCTAAGAGGTGCTATGGCTTTCTACCTCATGGATGGCAAAGTTAGAATGGTCCAGTGTCAAAATCGAAGACTACAAAAAAAAAAAAATCGAAGACTACAGTGCCTATTACAGAGAATTTAGTAATATATAAAATAGATATATAGTATATAAAATAGATACCTACTACAGAGCATCTAGTAATATATAATATATATATAAATATAGTGCCTATTACAGAGCACAAAAGAACTATACAAAAAAGATCTTCATGACCCAGATAATCATGATGGTGTGACCACTAACCTAGAGCCAGACATCCCGAAATGCAAAGTCAAGTGGGCCTTAGGAAGCATCACTACAAACAAAGCTAGTGGAGGTGATGGAATTCTAGTTGAGCTATTTCAAATCCTAAAAGATGATGCTGTGAAAGTGCTGCACTCACTATGCCAGCAAATTTGGAAAACTCAGCAGTGGCCACAGGACTGGAAAAGGTCAGTTTTCATTCCAATCCCAAAGACAGGCAATGCCAAAGAGTGTTCAAACTACTGCACAATTGCACTCATCTCACATGCTACCAAGTAATAATCAAAATTCTCCAAGCCAGATTTCAACAGTATGTGAACCATGAACTTCCAGATGTTCAAGCTGGATTTAGAAAAGGCAGAGGAACCAGAGATCAAATTGCCAACATCCATTGGATCATCAAAAAAGCAAAAGAGTTCCAGAAACATCTACTTCTGCTTTATTGACTATGCCAAAGTCTTTGACTGTGTAGATCACAACAAACTGGAAAATTCTTAAAGAGATGGGAATACCAGACCACCTGATCTGTCGCCTGAGAAATCTGTATGCAGGTCAAGAAGCAACAGTTAGAACTGGACATGGAACAACAGACTGGTTCCAAATCAGGAAAGGAGTATGTCAAGGCTATATATTGTCACGCTGCTTATTTAACTTCTATGCAGAGTACATCATGAGAAACGTTGGGCTAGATGAAGCACAAGCTGGAATCAAGATTGCTGGGAGAAATATGAATAACCTCAGATATGCAGATGAAACCACACCTATGGCAGAAAGCGAGGAAGAGCTAAAGAGCCTCTTGATGAAAGTGAAAGAGGAGAGTGAAAAAGTTGGCTTAAAGCTCAACATTCAGAAAACTAAGATCATGGCATCTGGTCCCATCACTTCATGGCAAATAGATGGGGAAACAGTGGAAACAGTGACGAACTTTATTTTTTGGGGGGCTCCAAAATCACTGGAGATGGTGACTGCAGCCATGAAATTAAAAGACGCTTGATCCTTGGAAGAAAAGCTATGACCAACCTAGATAGCATATTAAAAAGCAAAGACATTACTTTGCCAACAAAGGTCCATCTAGTGAAAGCCATGGTTTTCCCACTAGTCATGTATGGATGTGAGAGTTGTACTATAAAGAAAGCTGAGTGCCAAAGAATTGATGCTTTTGAACTGTGGTGTTGGAGTAGACTCTTGAGAGTCCCTTGGACAACTAGGAGATCCAACCAGTCAATCCTAAAGGAAATCAGTCCTGAATATTCATTGGAAGGGCTGATGCTGAAGCTGAAACTCCAATACTTTGACCACATAATGCAAAGAACTGACTCATTTGAAAAGACCCTAATGCTCAGAAAGATTGAAGGCAGGAGGAGAAGGGGATGACAGAGGATGAGATGATTGGATGGCATCACCAACTCAATGGGCATGAGTTTGAGTAAACTCTAGGATTTGGTGATGGACAGGGAGGCCTGGTGTACTGCAGTCCATGAGGTCACAGAGAGTCGGACACAACTGAGTGACTAACTGAACTGAACAGAGCATCTGCTAAAAATGCCCCTCATTAATATGGTTTATCACTAACTAGAGAGAGGGGAGAAAAG
Source organism: Bos indicus x Bos taurus (assembly GCF_003369695.1). NCBI lineage: Eukaryota > Metazoa > Chordata > Mammalia > Artiodactyla > Bovidae > Bos > Bos indicus x Bos taurus. The sequence continues at coordinate 124,743,509 of NC_040105.1, forward strand.
GGAAGTAAAAAGGAAAATAGACATATAGATCAATGAAACATAATAGAGGGTCCAGAAATGAATCCCACTAATACAGGCAATTAATCTACAACATAGGGGCAAGAACATATAATGGGAAAAGATATCCTCTTCAATAAATGGTGTTGAAAAACCACACAGTTACATGCAAATTAGTCAAACTTAACTATTTTCTCACACCATATACAAAAATAAACTCAAATGGACTTACAAAATGTAAGATTTGAAACCATTAAACTTCTAGAAGAAAACATGCGCAGGATGCTGTTTGACATCAGACTTAGCAATATATTTTTTTATCTGTCTCAGGCAAGGCAAAGAAAAGCAAAAATAAACAAATGGGTTTACATCAAACTTAAAAATTTAGTGAAAGAAACCACCAACAAAATGAAAAACTGATCTACTGAATGGGGTAAGATAAGTTTGTGTTCAATCACTCAGTCGTGTCCGACTTTGTGACCCCCCCCCTCAGACCATAGCCCACCAGGCCCCTCTGTCCATGGGCTTGAGGACACTCGAGTGGCCAGCCATTCCCTTCTCTGGGGGATCTTCCCAATCCAGAGATCGAACCCACATCTCCTGCATCTCCTGCATCGGCAGGCAGTTTCTTTACCACTGGACCACTTGGGAAGCCCATGAATGGGGTAAGATACTGAAAACGATATATTTAATAAAGGGTTAATATACAAAATATGCAAAGAACTCAGACAACTCAATAACAAACAAATAACCCAATAGGAAAATGGACAGTGGGCCTGAGCAGATATTTTTCCAAAGAAGTAATATAGACGACCAAAAGACATATAAAAAGATGCTCAATAGCACTAATAATCAAGGAAATGCAAATCAAAACCATCCTCTCACACCTGTTAGAATGTCTATCATCAGAAAAACAACAAATTATAAATGTTGGCAAGGACGTGGAGAAAAGGGAACTTTCGAGCACTAGGGGCAGGATTATAAATTGGTGCAGCCACTACAGAAAATAATATGGCATTTCCTCAGGAAATGAAAAATAGAACTGCTGTATGATCCAGCAATATCACTTCTGAGTATTTATTGGAAGAAAACAAACATTAAATCAAAAAAGGATGTAATCCTCAATGTTTACTATAGCATTATTTGCAATAACCAAGCTATGGAAGCAATCCAAGTGTCTATTGATAGAGAAATGCATAATGAAGATGGGGTATATGTACAGTGGAATATTATTTGGCCATAAAAATGAAACCTTGCCATTTCCAACACATGGATGAATCTAGAGTGTATCATGTAAAATGAAAGAAGTCATCCAAAGAAAGATAGATACCTCATGATCTCATATGTGGAATCAAAAAACAAAACAAACAAGATGAAAACAGACTCAAAGATTCAGAGAACAAATGGATGGTTGCCAGAAGGGAAGGGGGTAGGTGGGTGGGTAAAATAAGAGAACTGATTAAGAGGTACAAACCTCCAGTTATAAATTAAGTAAGTCATGAGGATGTAATACACAGCATAAGGGATACGGTCAATAATATTTTAATAATTTTGTATGGGGACAGGTTGTTACTAGACTTACCATGGTAGTCATTTCATAATGTATACAAGTGTCAAATCAGTCTGTAGTATACCTGAAACTAACATAATATAGTACCTCAGCTATATTCCAATAAAAACAAATAAACAAGCCAAGAAAGGAGGAACTTCAGAGTCAAACTGACATGGGTTCAAATCCCAAATCCTAGATTTACTCTTTTCCAGCTCTGTCACCTTCAAAAAATTATTTTAGCTCTCTGTGCCTGAATTCTGCCATCTATAAATGAGATAATTATTGTACATGTTACACAAGGTCTCCCTGGTGGGTCAGATGGTAAAGAATCTTCCTGCAATACAGGAGACCTGGGTTTGATCCAGGAGTTAGGAAGATCCCTTGGAGAAGAAAATGGCCACATACACCAGTATTCTTGCTTGGAGAATCCCATGGACAGAGGAGCCTGGCAGGCTACAGTCCATGCGGTTGCAAAGAGTCGGACACAACTGAGCGACTAACACTTCTGTTACACAGTTGCTGTGAACATCAAATAAAATTATGCATGTTAAGTACTTAGCATAGTGTCTGGCAAGTAGTAAGCTCCCAATAAATTGAAGTTAACTAAAGAAACTACCACCACAAGCCCACTCCTTAATCCCATGCTAGTGAATGGGCATGAGCCTAACCAGTTCGTCCAATGTCCCATGTTGACATAATTCCCAGGTGGCACTAGTAGTAAAGAACCCACCCACCAATGCAGGAGACATAAGAGATGCGGGTTTAATCCTTGGGTTGGGAAGATTCCCTGGAAGAGGGCATGCAACCCACTCCGGTATTCTAGCCTGGAGAATCCCATGGACAGAGGAGCCTGGCGGGCTACACTCCATTGGATCGCAAAGAGCCGGACACAACTGAAGCGACTTAGTACGCACACAATTGAAATCTTGTCGCTTTCTGCGGACCATTTATAAGCCCACCCAGCCACAGAGTACACAAGTCCTTGGTGATTAGGAGCCCAGCCTAATTTTGTCACCCAAAGTTTGCTTATCCCATTCTTCCACAATAGCAGCTCTAGCCATATATACCACTCTGGCCTAACAACACTGCTAGACAGTTCAGACCATGCTAGTGCTGGGGGAGAGGTGAGGAAAAAAGGAGGTTAAGACCTTCCATTCTAGAACTTTTGGAAACAAACCTTTTACACTATTACATTCACAATGTACACAGTATTTTCAAAAGTACAATGAGAAAATTACCCATTTCCTATATATACATTTAGAGAGGAAAAAACAGGAAATTCTACACTGCAGGACTAAGTTATGTAGTATTCGATCAAATCAATTTATTTTGTGTTAGGACAATTCATCGGTATTCTGAATTATAGTTAAGTCCTTCAAAGGACAAAACTTGTTTGGAGAGTATTTACATCTTTACAAGATAAAATTAAGCTGACTTTGACCTATATATGCATAAATTATAGCTTTGCTGGTGAAAAGTGCTGTTTTACCTTCTGACTAAAAATTTAATATACAATTAAGGATGGGCTTTTAAATCACTCCATTAGATGCATGAAGCCACTCAAAAATGATAAACATGAACACAACATTAGGAATGAATTTCTTCTTCAACAGGAGTACAACCATGGTCTCAAATGTAACTCATTCTCCCCCTCCTCTACCACCGCCCCGTACTGTCTTACCTAGGCACCTTCAAAAATTAGTCCTATATAATTCCCTCTCTTTTCAGTTCTCTCCACCCTCCTCAGTTTTATCTGTCTCTTTTTGCTTCAGCTTGTCTTACTGAAATTGTCTTTAAACAGGTATTTCTTCTCAGCAGCTCTTTTTTTCCCATTTGTGTTTTTCAAGGCCAGGTTAACCTTCCGAAGCAGTCTGTTCCTGGTGTTACCCTACTTATTGAACCATACATGTGTTCATTCTTACAATCAACGTTTATTGAACTCCTACCATATGCAAGTAGTGTAATTAACTCTAGAGACAGGTGAAAAGCAATTCAATGCATTCACAAGATGGCCAAAGTAAAACAACTGTGGCCAGAATCTCAACATCATGATAAAAGTTCTTGGTCCAAAGAAATCAACATGACTGTAAAATCTTCTAACCATCAACGACTGTTTCTAAATAAATGAACTTTAACTGAACTACAAGAAATGAAAGAAGAGAAGTTCAAGAAAGATGATAGAGCTAGGGAATTTCCTCTGGTGTATATTTAAGAACTATCCTATGTCTAGGATCTAGCTTAAGCATAAAAACATTTTGGACATTTCTCCATGAAAGTTTGGGAATGGGGAATGGGCTGCTGCTGCTGCTGCTAAGTCGCTTTAGTTGTGTCCGACTCTGTGTGACCCCATAGACAGCAACCCACCAGGCTCTCCCGTCCCTGGGATTCTCAAAGCAAGAACACTGGAGTGGGTTGCCATTTCCTTCTCCAATGTATGAAAGTGAAAGTGAAGTCACTCAGTCGTGTCCGACTCTTAGCAACCCCATGGCCTGCAACCCGCCAGGCTCCTCCATCCATGGGATTTTCTGGGCAAGAGTACTGGAGTGGGATGCCATTGCCTTCTCCGGGGGAATGGGCTAGGGGACCATTAATCCCTTCTAGAATTTTATGATTCTGAAACTCCTTAAGCAAAGCAAAGTCAAAGGCTGATTTGGAGAGCTATTAGTGATTCATTAAATTACCTTTAAGTTTTCTTGATTGCAGAATAGGAAGCAAGGTTACATTTCTGAACAAACTAAGAAAGCATAAATAAATCCATTTCTTTTTTTTTTTTTTTGTTCCCTGCATGGCTTAAACTGTGGGCCTAGGCCTTATAAAATAATAGTCTTTAATGTCATCTGCAACCTTGAAGGATGACTTTGTGAGTCTGAACTTCCTTTGTAAAGTCATAAAAATCAAGTAAGTAAATTTTGTAAACCAAAAAGAGATGTGAATAAGAGATTTGTAAAAAGAACATGTATGTCCTTTGTTACTTGAGCTTGTTTCAAGTAAATCTCATTATGTCTTGCTTAAACTTAACAGCTTGTAAGTCTATCCCATTGGCATCTCAAGAGGAACTGTGAACAGAGGCTCCTGGGTCCTCTGTGGAGACATGTACCACAGGTCCTGTAGTGTGAGACTTAAAATGAACATAATGCCCTTCCTTCAAATCTGATGAAATAAGGAGAGTCTCTAATGGCCTCACTTTGCTACAGGGAAAAGGTCCTCTTCAACTTCTGAAAGTGGATTAAATGGACCAAATGCAGTTCCTGCTTCTCCTGAATGGTAGGTTTCAGTTTCCTGCCAGCCCATGGAATTACTCCAACTGGCCAATTACATCTTCTCATAGGAACCAGGGTCACTCCATCTTCTTGACACTACAAAGCCTGCCTCCCGCTGCCGGGGACCAGCCCCGGCTGATCCAGGGTATTCGAAGGAGAGACGGCGTAGGCGAAGATCAGGAAACAATTGCTTAATTAAACGTTAATTAAGGATATAAAGACTAATAGAATGAGGATAGCTCAGTGAGGAAATTCAGTGGAGAAAAGAGGCTGAAATAAGGATAGCTCAGCGAGGAAATTCAGTGGAGAAAAGAGGCTGAATAATTCAGCCAGAAGGTAAGAGAAAGAACGACATGGTGAGACCAAGTTTCGGTGAACAAGGCCCCCAATAAATCCATTTCTAAATAAAATATTCCCAAGCATAGTCGCAAGGTATTAAGAAGTCAATATTGACAAAAGTATGGATAAAACTAAATATCCAAAGAATTATAGTGGCCATCTAGGTTCTTCTGGATCAACATTTGCTTCCAAGTAAGCAATGACTTCATGTGCTTTATGTGGTACCTATTTAATTTCACATTTATTTTATGGTTGCCTGTTTACATGTCCTAAAAGACACATGATAAAATCCAAATCCTAATAGAAGCAGAGCTTATATCTTCCTGACACATCTCCAGAAAATCGCTACATGGCTACCTCAATTGGATATTCAAGCACTGCACAATTTGGATGGATGAAGGAAATGGGAATGTTGATCTCTCACAGCGAAACTAGAATTTTTAGAGTAGGATGTGAAAACCCTTCAACACAAAAGAATAAGTCAAGTGTATGAGCTAGACCAAAATTTTGCTGCATCAAATATTTCTGGAAATTAGTAGATTGATCACTGACAGGGACTTAGATATTTTTATAGTATTATTATATAAAGCATTTTGTTGGAAAAGCATTTTTTGGTTAATCAGTCAGTTCACTCACTCAGTCATGTCTGACTCTTTGTGACCCCATGGACTGCAGTGCACCAGGCTTCCCTGTCCATCACCAACTCCCGGAATTTACTCAAACTCATGTCCATTGAGTCAGTGATGCCATCCAACCATCTCATCCTCTGTCGTCCCCTTTTCCTTCCGCCTTCAATCCTTCCCAGCAGCAGGGTCTTTTCAAATGAGTCAGTTCTTCGCATCAGGTGGCCAAAGTATTGCAGTTTCAGCTTCAGCATCAGTCCTTCCAATGAATATTCAGAACTGATTTCCTTTAGGATGGACTGGTTGGATCTCCTTGAAGTCCAAGGGACTCTCAAGGATAGGATTTAATGCTAAGACTAAAATTGATACATGCTTTAGTCAAATATTTAATTCTCACTATATTTGTTACCTGAGTCATTCAATAAGATAATATAAGAACATCTTTGGTTCCATATGCGTGAGCCATGTTAGAATTTTTGAGCTTTAAGAACACTCACTGCAAATATATAGCATCTGCCCAAACTTAATTACAGTGGTGTTTCTCAGACACAGTGAGGAATTCTCTACAGCCTGTTTTCCAGGGTTAAAATTTAGATGTATATTCTGAAACATTTCATATAAAATCTAAGCTTGGAGAGATTTTTGTGTATATGTATTAAATTTCTTTAAAATTACTACCTATAATTTTTGACTACAGAGCCCTAAAAGTTAAAATTCTTTTTTTAACTATTCCAATTTATGGCAGGATGGGGAGAGGAAGAAATTTACATTGACATGAAATAGTATGACATATTGATAATCTTGCATTTAGTAAATTTTTCATCAATATTTGTTGATTTTTTTACTCCTTATTACAATATAATACAAACTTAGAAAACTTCGTCTAACAGCAAGTTTAATCATTAGAAAGCCCTGAAATGTGAAATTGGATTTTAAACATTTGTGTCTTAAAGTAACAGATTCGTTTATACAGTTTTTTAGGGATGATGAAGAACAATGTGTTGTAATTAGAGTATGCCTCCTGGCATGAACAGCAGTCTTCCAGAACACACACCACTGTGCTTCCCAGAGAAACACAATGAACAAGCAGGTCCCTGATTCATACTTTGTAACTTAGGACTTTCTCACAAATCAGTTCTGAGGTTCATTTTTGTTTTTCAATAACCACTTATAACAATGATATTATAGCTGATCGCCTGGTTCCAGACATGAGGGAGAACTTGGACTGGTTGCTGGCTCCTTCTCCTAAGCACAACCCTGGAATAATCCAGAAGTGTGTCTGTGTTGAGGGGAGGGAGGTTGTGGATCCCAGAATCCAAAATGAAAATTGTGAGGCATTCCTAGGGACAGAGAAAGTGGTTGGATGCCACTATCAAGGGCAGACGGGGTGGGGGTGAGTCTAGAGCCACCTGTCACAGAGAGACAAATGGCTGGCCATAGCTTTCCAAAATGCTGGTGGGTTTTTCAGGCTCACCAGTGTTTTGCTGGGAAGATCTTTTTGATCATGGCATCATGGCAGAATACAAAACAATAGGAACAGCACCAGTCAGAGGACTCGGGGTAACATCTGGATAGCACTCAAGCACAGCTGTCATCAGGACCAGATAATCATAGCCTTGGGAAGAGGCATTCCATTTCACTTCAATCTTGTGGGTCAATTGTTCAAAATCCAGGGGAAAGAGCAATTCCCAGGAGAGAGGCAGAGCGAGGTTGCTTGAGGGTCAGGGTCTTTTGAGCAGCGGAGACACAAGAAACAGAGAAAGTTTAGGTTTTAACCCAGAGGTTATTATGTATAAACTCAGAGGTCTCCCTCCGCCAAGGGCACATGCATACACACACACTCACACATACATACACTCACATATTAATGCATAGTGCATAGTAGGAGTCAGGAGGTGAGGGAAGTTACAGATAAGCAAGAAAGCCTGGCTAAAATGATCTATGTGGTAACGGATTAGAGTTGGAGATAAATAAGCGTAAACTCATGTTTACAATAATAGAGATACTGATATTTATAGGTCTGTGGGTTAGTATCCATACATATATTTCCTGGCTCTATCATCTGAGAGGGTCTAGGAGAAATGACACTCCAAAAGGAACAAGTACAGACTCCAGACATTGGTTTCTAGTATCATTCTCCAATAAACGGAACCAGGACACCTTGGAAGGTGATTCATTCTAGGGCTGGGGCAAGGAATATGCAAAATAAGCCCGGAGCATCTTGTAGTAACAAAGAGTAAGAAGTGTTTTTTAAAAACACACAATCATTATGTCAAAGAGACACAGGAGGCAGCTGAAAGAGCTCTAAAGGGTCAAAGCTGGAACAATTTGAAGAACAAAGTCATGCATGAGTAAAAAAACTATTTAAAATGGTGAATATTCCAATGAATTTTAATGTAACAGAGTGCATAAATTTCATTGATATAATTTCAGATTCCACTATGCCACTTACCTTTAAGAAACTACTCCTTGTCAAGCTTTGGTATATTATCAAATTAAAGTATTCATCACTACCTTAAAAAGCTAATGAAGTAGCCCTCCCTTCCAATCTCATTTCTTTGTGAGGCTAAATTATCTTCATATACTTCAACCAAACCATTTATTGCAATAGATTGTATGTAGAAGCAGTTATGAGAATACAACTAGTTTTTATGAAGTCAAACCTTAAAGGAATTTCCAAAAATACCTTAAAGGAATTTCCAAAAATATGAAACAATGCCACTGGTAGCACTAAATTATTATTTGCTTTGAGAAATTTGGTTATGTTTAATTAAAAATGTTATTTTGTTTGCATATAATGGGTTTATAATTATTATTTGTATTATTATATATTTGTCATGTATATTATAATCAATACTTCAGAATTTTCTCAGTTTTTATTTCTAATATGATAAATATCAATTGATATAGCCCACATGAACCAAAACTCTCTTGGGTGTTTGATGATTTTTGAGTATCAAGTAATACTAGACCAAAAGGTTTGAGAACTGTTGCATTGTACAAAGCTAATGAATGATGGATATTCTAAGAAAAAGAAGTTGGTTTACCATACTACTACCACAACTGCAAAGAAAAAAAATATGTAATAATACGTAATATGTGCCGTGTAGTTGGTGCACGCCTAATGTGTGGACACAGGCACACCCGTGCTTTTGAGAGCATACTTTATATCACCCCTCCTCTTTATCTCTCTGAAATTTAAGTAGCTCTGTCTGATATTTCTATTTCTTTTCTATGCTCACAGCCTGCCCAGATTCTAGCTTCTAGCCCCAACATTATAGAAAACCTACGCTTTCAAAGATTGGGTAGCACTTGGTTATTGGCAAATCTTTAATCTTTCATCTGTCCTAATTTCTCTTGTCTGAATTTGGCAATAAGGAGTTCATAATCTGAGCCACAGTCAGCTCCTGGTCTTGTTTTTGCTGACTGTATAGAGCTTCTCCATCTTTGGCTGCAAAGAATATAATCAATCTGATTTCGGTGTTGACCATCTGGTGATGTCCATGTGGAGAGTCTTCTCTTGTGTTGTTGGAAGAGGGTGTTCGCTATGACCAGTGCGTTCTCTTGGCAAAACTCTATTAGCCTTTGACCTGCTTCATTCCGTATTCCAAGGCCAAATTTGCCTGTTACCCCAGCTGTTTCTTGACTTCCTACTTTTGCATTCCAGTCCCCTATAATGAAAAGGACATCTTTTTTGGATGTTAGTTCTAAAGGGTCTTGTAGGTCTTCATAGAACCATTCAACTTCAGCTTCTTCAGCGTTACTGGTTGGGGCATAGGCTTGGATTACTATGATATTGAATGGTTTGCCTTGGAAACGAACAGAGATCATTCTGTTGTTTTTGAGACTGCATCCAAGTACTGCATTTCGGACTCTTTTGTTGACCATGATAGCTACTCCATTTCTTCTGAGGGATTCCTGCCCACAGTAGCAGATATAATAATGGTCATCTGAGTTAAATTCACCCATTCCAGTCCATTTTAGTTCGCTGATTCCTAGAATGTCGACGTTCACTCTTGCCATCTCCTGTTTGATCACTTCCAATTTGCACTGATTCATGGACCTAACATTGCAGGTTCCTATGCAATATTGCTCTTTAAAGCATTGGACCTTGCTTAGGCCGTTTAGGTATGACCTAAATCAAATCCCTTATGATTATACAGTGGAAGTGAGAAATAGATTTAAGGGACTAGATCTGATAGATAGAGTGCCTGATGAACTATGGACGGAGGTTCGTAACATTGTACAGGAGACAGGGGTCAAGACCATTCCCATGGAAAAGAAATGCAGAAAAGCAAAATGGCTGCCTGGGGAAGCCTTACAAATAACTGTGAAAAGAAGAGAAGTGAAAAGCAAAGGAGAAAAGGAAAGATATAAGCATCTGAAAGCAGAGTTCCAAAGAATAGCTAGGAGAGATAAGAAAGCCTTCCTCAGCGATCAAGGCAAAGAAATAGAGGAAAACAACAGAATGGGAAAGACTAGAGATCTCTTCAAGAAAAGTAGAGATACCAAGGGAACATTTCATGCAAAAATGGGCTCAATAGAGGACAGAAATGGTATGGACCTAACAGAAGCAGAAGATATTAAGAGGTGGCAAGAATACACAGAAGAACTGTATAAAAAAGATCTTCACAACCAAGATAATCATGATGGTGTGATCACTCACCTGGAGCCAGACATCCTGGAATGTGAAGTCAAGTGGGCTTTAGAAAGCATCACTATGAACAAAGCTAGTGGAAGTGATGGAATTCCAGTTGAGCTATTTCAAATCCTGAAAGATGATGCTGTGAAAGTGCTGCACTCAATATGCCAGCACATTTGGAAAACTCAGCAGTGGCCACAGGACTGGAAAAGGTCAGTTTTCATTCCAATCCCAAAGAAAGGCAATGCCAAAGAATGCTCAAACTACTCACAATGGCACTCATCTCACACGCTAGTAAAGTAATGCTCAAAATTCTCGAAGCCAGGCCTCAGCAATACGTGAACCATGAACTTCCCGATGTTCAAACTGGTTCTAGAAAAGGCAGAGGAGCCAGAGATCAAATTGCCAACATCTGCTGGATCATGGAAAAAGCAAGAGAGTTCCAGAAAAACATCTATTTCTGCTTCATTGACTATGCCAAAGCCTTTGACTGTGTGGATCACAATAAACTGTGGGAAATTCTGAAAGACATGGGCATACCAGACCACCTGACCTGCCTCTTGAGAAACCTGTATGTAGGTCAGGAAGCAACAGTTAGAACTTGACATGGAACAACAGACTGGTTCCAAATAGGAAAAGTACATCAAAGCTGTATACTGTCACCCTGCTTATTTAACTTCTATGCAGAGTACATCATAAGAAACGCTGGGCTGGAAGAAACACAAGCTGGAATTAAGATTGCCGGGAGAAATATCAATAACCTCAAATATGCAGATGATACCACCCTTATGGCAGAAAGTGAAGAAGAACTAAAAAGCCTCTTGATGAAAATGAAAATGGAGAGTGAAAAAGTTGGCTTAAAGCTCCACATTCAGAAAACTAAGATCATGGCATCTGGTCCCATCACTTCATGGGAAATAGATGGGGAAATAGTGGAAACAGTGTCAGACTTTATTTTGGGGGGCTCCAAAATCACTGCAGATGGTGATTGCAGCCATGAAATTAAAAGACGCTTACTCCTTGGAAGGAAAGTTATGACCAACCTAGACAGCATATTAAAAAGCAGAGACATCACTTTGCCCACAAGGGTCCGTCTAGTCAAGGCTATGGTTTTTCCAGTGGTCATGTATGGATGTGAGAGGTGGACTGTGAAGAAAGCTGAGTGCCGAAGAATTGATGCTTTTGAACTGTGGTGTTGGAGAAGACTCTTGAGAGTCCCTTGGACTGCAAGGAGATCCAACCAGTCAATCCTAAAGGAGATCAGTCCTGGGTGTTCATTGGAAGGACTGATGCTGAAGCTGAAACTCCAATGCTTTGCCCACCTCATGCAAAGAGTTGACTCATTGGAAAAGACTCTGATGCTGGGAGGGATTGGGGGCAGGAGGAGAAGGGGACGACAGAGGATGAGATGGCTGGATGGCATCACTGACTCAATGGACATGAGTTTGAGTAAACTCTGGGAGTTGGTGATGGACAGGGAGGCCTGGCGTGCTGGGATACATGGGTTGCAAAGAGTCAGACACAACTGAGCGACTGAACTGAACTGAATTTCTCTTGACCCCTGCATAGTGCTAGATTTGCTTTTGCTAGCACTAGGGTATCACCTTATCCTTCTTTAATGTCTCTTACCACATTATTCCAGATGATGCCTATCTCTAAATAATCCTCTTCTGCTTCCTTCACTGCCATTCTCCGCGCTTCCTTGCCCAATCACTAACCATTAGGTCTTCTCTCTGTATGCTTATTTCCTAAGACAGATTGCTATTCCCCGTCTTCATCTATATTTTAGCACCTTTTTAACATCTTTTTGGTCTTAGGCACTCTTATCTCAAAGGTCTCACTTCATATCATATCAAATATATTAAAAAATACTCACATTCTACATTACATACCATGTATATATTATATGAGTTGAGTAATGCTCATTTTGCTAAATGCATTCTCTGTATCAAGTGATAGGATCATGTGGGTTATCAATATGGTAAAATACATACGTGCTTGAGGGCATGCTAAGTCGCTTCAGTTGTGTCCGACTCTTTGTGACCCTATAGACTGTAGCCTGCCAGGCTCCTCTGTCCATGGGATTCTCCAGACCAGAATACTGGAGTGGGTTGCCATGCCCTCCTTCAGAGGTTTGATAAACCTTCATCTCTATGTCTCATGCATTAGCAGGCAGGCTCTTTACCACCAGTGCTACCTGGGAAGCCCAGAATACATATATTGATTTTCAAATACTGAACAAGCCTTGCGTTCCCAAAATAGACTCCACTTGGTTGTGTTATATTATTTTATCATATATTGCTGTATTCAATTTGGTAATATTTTGTATTTTGCCCCTATATTTATGAGAGATACTGGTCTACAGTTTTTTTTTGTTTTGTTTTGTTTTTTTCTGCTTGTGTTCTCTTTTTCAGGATTTGGCTACAGAGGAATGTTGGCCTCATAAAATGAGTTGGGGAAGGTTTCCTCCTCTTCTATTTTCTGGAAAAATTGTATAGAATTAGTTTTATTTCTTCTTTAAACATTTGATAGAATTTGCCAGAGAAATTATCTGAGTCTGGAGATTCCTTTTTTCAGAAAATTTTAACTGTGAACTCATTTTATTTAATAAGATTATCAAGTTATCTATTTCTTTCTGAGTAGGTTTTGACACTTTGTAAACTTTAAAGAATTGATCCATTCAGTTCAGTTCTGTCGCTCAGTCGTGTCTGACTCTTTGCAACCCCATGAACTGCAGCACGCCAGGCCTTCCTGTCCATCACCAACTCCCAGAGTTTACTCAAACTCAACTCCATTGAGTCAGTGATGCCATCCAACCATCTAATCCTCTGTCGTCCCCTTCTCCTCCTGCCCTCAATACTTCCCAGCATCAGGGTCTTTTCAAATGAGTCAGCTCTTCGCATCAGGTGGCCGAAGTATTGGAGTTTCAGCTTCAACAGTCCTTGCAATGAACACCCAGGACTGATCTCCTTTAGGATTGACTGGTTGGATCTCCTTGCAGTCCAAGGGACTCTCAAGAGTCTTCTCCAACACCACAGTTCAAAAGCATCAATTCTTCGGCGCTCAGCTTTCTTTATAGTCCCCATATATGACCACTGGAAAAACCATAGTCTTGACTAGACAGACATTTGTCAACAAAGTAATGTCTCTGCTTTTTAATATACTGTCTAGGTTGGTCATAACTTTCCTTCCAAGGAGTAAGCGTCTACATCTAAATAATTAAATTTATGTGCACAGTCATTTGTAGTATTCCCTTATTATCCAGTTAACACTGGTGATGTCTGTTGTGATATTTTCTCTTTTATGCATAGTATTTGTCTTATTCTTTTTCTTTGTCAGTCTAGTTAGAGATTTGCCATTTTTATTCATCTTCTTATTAAAAGCATAGCTTTTGGTTTTACTGTGTTTCTCTGTTGCTTTTCTGTTTTCAGTTTCAGTGATTTCTGCTATTATTCCCTTCCTTCTACTTTGGCTTTATTTTGTTATTCCTTTTTCCAGTCTTATAAATTCAAGGTTTAGATTATTGATTTGAGAACTTTTTTTCTAAAATAATCACTTAAAGCTGTATTTTTTTCTCTTACCATAGTTTTAGGAACACACCACAAATTTTGATATGCTGTATTTTTATTTTCATTTAATTCAAATTATATTCTCATTTCCCCTAGGGCTTCCTCTTTATCAAATGGATTATTAAGAAACATATAGAACTTCCCTGGTGGTCCAGTGGTTAAGAATCCGCCTGCCAATGCAAGAAACACGGGTTCAGTCTCTGGGTCAGGAAGTCCCCTGCAGAAGGAAATGGCACACCACTCTAGTATTCTTGCCTGGGAAATCCCATGGACCGAGGAGCCTGGCAGGCTACAGACCATGGGTTTGCAAGAGTTGGACATGACTTAGCAACTAAACCACCACCAGCATTTGAAATTGATATAGCTGTAAATGTACATTGCAAACTCTAGGGCAACAACTTTAAAAACTTCTTTCAAAGAAGTATAATTGATATGTCAAGAGAGAAGAAAAAATGGAATCACATTAAAAGCTTAATTAAAACCAGAGAAGGCAGAAAAAGAGAGGAAGACAAAGAGTATTTGCCCTTATTTATTGAACCATGGTTATAATAGATGCTTCAAAGTATTGTCATAATTCCAACATCTGTGTCATTTTACAGTTGGAATCTGATGATCATTTTGTTTTTTCTCTTGCACGTTGAGGTTCCTAATTTTTCATATGCTGAGTAATTTTGGATTGCATCTTGCACTTTTTGAACATGAGACTCTGGGTCTTGTATGATTTCTAAGGAAAAGATTGTGGTTTTGTGTTTGTTTCTGTATTGTTTTGGTTTTGCTTTAGAAGTTAATAGGCCTGGTTAGGTTTGGGGTACAAGTTTCAAACCAACTTCTCTGGGCTGTGGTTCCAGGGTCAGTTTAGTTTTCAGAGCATTTGCCGTGTTATTTGGATCTGTCTTGCATTTACACCACTCAGTGGCCACCGTGAGACTAGGCAATGGTCTAATGGTCTTTGGCATGTGACTCAGAGGTGTGCCCAGGCATCTCTCTACTTTAAAGAGGATCTCTCTCCCTACAAGTGTCTGCCTCTCTGGGGCCCTTCCTCACAGTCATCTGGCCAGAAAGCTGGGGAGCTCTGATGCAACCCTTCCAATTGTGTGCATATGGTAGGTAGGGGAAGAAAAATCTTTTCCCTCTACCCTCCTAAGGAATAGCCTGGGGCCCCTGTAATAAGAAATAAATTTACAAGCAGAAACTATACAAATTTAATACAGGTTTTACATGACATGGGAGCCTTCAAAAGGAAATGAAGACCTGAAAAAGAAGTTAAACCTGAGTATTTTCATGCTATGTTTGATGAAGAGTGGAAAGTCCTGGAAAAATGTGAAAGGACAAAATAAGGGTAAGAGCCAAGTGTGGTTAACTGGGGCAAACAGCAAGGTCTGTTCATTTTAAACGCCTTTGAGCATCCCTCTGTCTTGGGAGGTAAAGATGCTCTCCTGCTCCAGGTATAGGGAGGTAACCGGTCACTTGAGGCTTTGACAACCTGCTTCAGGGGAAGGTCAGAAGACGCTTCCTGCACCTGCCACTTCTCAAATTCCTTCAGCTTTAAATATTCAAATGCCAAGTTGCCTTGTTTTGGGGTAACACATCTGAACTCTTCAGGGGCCAAGAGGTAGGAGAGCAGAGAGAGAAATAATGTTTATTTACTCCACACTCTTGGGACCATAGTCCTTCCACATTGCTGGTGCAGGGTTGAATCTGGGTAATTTTCAAAATAGGCAAAGATGTCTTTGACATTCTCCTACCATTTTACTAACACCTATCTCTCTGGTTTGAGTTACTTTAGATGACATCTAAAGTCCCTTCCCACAGAAAGGCTCGTTTTTAAGTAATTCAAAGTTGTTAATAGCACAGTACCTGGGGTTCAGAATACCTTTGCTTGAAAGTGTTAGTCACTCAGTCATATCTGACTCTTTGAGACCCCATGGACTGTAGCCCGACAGGCTCCTCTGTCATGGGATTTCTCAGGCAAAAATACTGGAGTGGGTAGCCATTCCCTTCTCCAGGGGATCTTCCTGACTCAGGGACGGAACCCATGTCTCCTGCATTGCAGGCAGATTCTTTACTGTCTGAGCCATGAGGGAAGTCCACGCCCCATTTTTATTTAAATCCTGTTTACTAACTGGGTGACCTTTAGTCAGAATTGTTTAAATTACCAGTACCTTGCTTTCCTCTTAACAGTGCTTACCTCCTGGTGTTGCTGTGCATTTTAAATGAGATATTGCATATAAAGCACCTAGCACAGTGCCTGACAGATAGGAATAGCAAATGCTTAATAAATGGAAGCTGTTAGTTTTTTCTTTTTAATTTATTTTTTTATTGAAGGATAATTGATTTACAGAATTTTGTTGTTTTCTGTCAAACCTCAACATGAATCAGCCATAGGTATACATACATCCCCTCCCTTTTGAACCTCCCTCCCATCTCCCTCTCCATCCCACCCCTCTAGGTTGATACAGAGCCCCTGTTTGAGCTTCCTGAGCCATACAGCAAATTCCCATTGGCTATCTATTTTACACATGGTAATGTAAGTTTCCACGTTACTCTTTCCATACACCTCACCCTCTCCTCCCCTCTCTCCATGTCCATAAGTCTATTCTCTATGTCTGTTTCTCCACT
Organism: Bos indicus x Bos taurus; assembly: GCF_003369695.1. Classification (NCBI taxonomy): domain Eukaryota; kingdom Metazoa; phylum Chordata; class Mammalia; order Artiodactyla; family Bovidae; genus Bos; species Bos indicus x Bos taurus. The sequence continues at coordinate 124,760,110 of NC_040105.1, forward strand.
GTTGTGCTGTAAATAAGTTCTTCAGTACCATTCTTGTAGATTCCATATATTTGTTAGAATACAATATTCATCTTTCTCTTTCTGACTCACTTAACTCTGTATAATAGGTTCTAGGTTCATCCACCTCATCAGAACTGACTCAAATGCATTCCTTTTTATGGCTGCGTAATACTCCATTATGTATATGTACCACAGCTTCTTTATCCATTCATCTGTTGATGGACATCTAGGTTGCTTCCATGTTCTAGCTACTATAAATAGTGCTGCAATGAACAATGGGATACATGTGTCTATATCAATTTTGGTTTCCTCAGGGTATATGCCTAGGAGTCAGATTGCTGGGTCATAAGGTGGTTTTATTCCTAGTTTTTTAAGGAATCTCCATACCATCTTCCATAGTGGCTCTATCAACTTACCTTCCCACCAACAGTGCAAGAGGGTTCTCTTTTCTCCACACCCTCTCCAGCATTTATTGTTTATAGACTTTTGGATGATGGCCATTCTGACCAATGTGAGGTGATATCTCATTGTAGTTTTGATTTGCGTTTCTCTAATAATGAGTGATGCTGACCATCTTTTCATGTGTTTGTTAGCCATCTGTATGTCTTCTTTGGAGAAATGTCTGTTTAGGTCTTTTTTACACTTTTTGATTGCGTTTTTCTTCTGGCATTGAGTTGTATGAGCTGCTTGTATATTTTGGAAATTAATCCTTTGTCAGTTGTTTCATTTGCTATTATTTTCTCCCATTCTGAGGGTTGTCTTTTCACCTTGCTTATAGTTTCCTTTGCTGTGCAAAAGCTTTTAAGTTTAATCAGGTCCCACTTGTTTACTTTTGTCTTTATTTCCATTACTCTAGGAGGTGAGTCATAGAGGATCGTGCTTTGATTTATGTCATCAAGTGTTCTGCCTATGTTTTCCTCTAAGAGTTTTATAGTTTCTGGTCTTACATTTAGGTCTTTAATCCATTTTGAGTTTATCATTGTGTATGGTGTTAGGAAGTGTTCTAACTTCATTCTTTTACATGTAGCTGTCCAGTTTCCCCAGCACCATTTATTGAAGAGGCTGTCTTTGCCCCATTGTATATTCCTGCCTCCTTTGTCAAAACTAAGGTACCCATAGGTGCATGGGCTTTCTATCTTGTTCCATTGGTCTATATTTCTGTTTTTGTGCCAGTACCATACTGCCTTGATGACTGTAGTATAATCTGAAGTCAGGAGGGTTGATTCCTCCAGCTCCATTCTTCTTTCTCAAGACTGCTTTGGCTATTCAGGGTCTTTTGGGTTTCCATACGAATTGTGAAATTTTTTGTTCTAGTTCTGTGGAAAATGTCATTGGTATTTGATAGAGATCACATTGAATCTGTAGATTGTGTTTGGTAGTATAGTCATTTTCACAATATTGATTCTTCCTACCCAGGAACATGGAATAGCTCTCCATCTGTTTATGTCATCTTTGATTTCTTTCATTAGTGTCTTATAATTTTCTGTGTACAGTTCTTTTGTCTCCTTAGGTAAGTTTATTCCTAGATATTTAATTCTTTAATAAATGGAAGCCGTTAGTTTTTTAACTTAAGGAGAAACTTTTCTGTTTTGGGACAAATTTCAAATTTGTTTTATTATTATTTTTGTGTTTTTATCAAGCAAGAATATTATAGTATGTATAAAGTGCTTCTAAATTTTAGCACACAAGTTCCAATATGGCTTTAAACAGCCACATAATACTTATATACACCAGCACACATATGTATCCTATCGAATGTATGAATTTGATTTGTGTCAGATCAAAGGTATAGAGTCTGATTAGAGTAGGATTCTATTTTATTTGCATTCACTACTTTTCAAAGTATCAATTTTGGTGATAAACATTTTTTTTATATTGGACATGTTTACTGGCATAATTATGCTAAACCTATTTAATTCTTATTTAGGATTCATTCATGTGTATGTTTATTTTTTTAAGACAATAATTTTTTTAGCAAGGCACAAAGTCCAAAGTGATTTAAAGAATATAGGCAATATGATGTTGATCTTCATGCTTCCAGAACACAACTGAGTAATAGTAATAATAACAACTTGTATTTGAATATTGCTTTTATAATTTCCAAAGCGTTTTCACATAGCCTTTTTTGAAATTTAGTTTAATTGCATGTTTCAGTCCCCATAGTGAAAAATCTGATTCCACTTTAAAAATGAACTGAAAAAGTAAATCTTTCATTTTTACACAATAATATTTTTATTTTTACTAAAAGGGCTACACTTGTGTCATGGACAGAAAACTACCCACAATCTCAGTGGTATGACTCCTTTTTTCTCCACAAAATTATGTGGAAGACAGAAAATCATTTTCACAGTAGGCATCACACAAATTAATGTAAGAGAGAAGAAACAAACAGCTTATTTAAACTTTGAAGGTAATTTAAATACATTTAGTACTTTTACATTTGTAGACGCATTCAACAAACAATTGTTAAATGAATGACAGGTGGAACTTTCTCATCAAATTGAAAGATTAATTGCAAGATGAAGAGAATATGAAATTTAATTTTTGCCAAACATTTATGAATATGTTTCTCTTTCTGGCTCAATACAACAGCCTGATGCTCAGCTTTTGCTGGCCAGCTCTTGCCTATCAAATAGGGTACACTTGCTTGCCATTTCACATTCTCCATTCTCAGACCCAGTCTGATCTCCTACCACTCCTCTGTTCAAATCCTTGACACCAGCCCACCTTGACGGTTTATTTTTCTGTGGACACAGTCAGGGCTTGCCAGGTGGCTCTGTGGTCAAGAATCTGCCTCCAATGCAGGAGATGCAGGAGATGAAGCTTCGATCCCTGGGTTGGGAAGATCCCCTGGAGAAGGAAATGGCAACACACTCCAGTATTCTTGCCTGGGAGATCCACGGACGGAGGAGACTGGCGGGCTACAGTCCATGGGGTCGCCAAGAATCGCACATGACTGAGCACGCACATGTGACATGGACACAGTCACACGCCCCCAGCTCAGGGCCTCCGTTCATGCATTTTCCTTTGCTAGGAAATCTCCAGCATACTTGTGGAATCCTACCCAATTTGAAACAACCATTTATTCACGTTCGTGAATTCTGTGAGTCAGAAATGCAGACAGGCACAGCAGACATAACTTATCTTGACTCCACCATGACAAGACCTTGGTTGGGAAGACTTGAATGGCTGGGGTGATTGAGTGGCTCAGTGAAAGAAATGTCCAGGGGTGTCTTCACTCACTGGAAATTGCCCCACTGAAAATTTCACTCACATTTGATGCCTGGGCTAGGTTGATTGAAAAATGCCACTCAACTTGGCTGTCAACAGAAGCACCTAAACAAATATGCCCCATGTGACCTTGGCTTCCCACAGCATGGTAGCCTTGAGGCTCCGAAAGTGAGTCTCTCAGTGAATAAAAAACCCCTACCCATTCTTGAACACCCCTCTCAAATGCATTTCCTCCATATGAACCCTCTCCTTATTTCTCCCTTAACCAAATGTGTTTACTCTCTTTCAAATTTTCACTGTAGTTTCTTTGTGTTTTTCCTTAAGCACTTTTCTTATTCCACCTTGGTTTTACAGCCATTTTAATATTTATTTTTATAGTCATGTTATGTTCCTTTGTGTTTCCTATGAACACTTTGAGGGCAAGAACTAGATTTTATTCATCTATGTATTCTCTAAAGCAACTAATAAGGTACCTTTCTAGCATATTGTACATGCTGAACAAATATCTACTGAATCAAAAAGGAAAAAAAAGCTAGTTTCCTAATCCTCCCTTAAGTATTCAATTTCTTCAATATCCACTTTTTTAAAAAACTCACACTTTTACTTGACATATATATGTGTTTGAGAGTATCATGAATTATGTCAAGCCATAATAATCAAAGAAACAGAAATACCATTTGGCAGTTGGCAAAAAGGAATCGGGTAACCATTGTGAAGTGGTTATTTCCAATCAACCATGCATCCATGGATGGTTTGTGAACCATGGTTAATTTAATATCCACACATGCTTATTAGAAGTATTCAGCCTCTTGCTATAATCAACTTGTTTATATATTTACAAGTAATGACTTTCTGGTTATTTTAATTAAGAAACCCTTCATTCATTAGAATTCTGTTGACTAATATAATCCCTTCCATTGGGGGAAACTAGTATTTATAGCAGTTGTAGGAAGAGCAGGTTGACAAATTGCCACAGACATCCATGATGAGGTCTTGATTAACCTGTTAATGGATGAATTAAAATCAGATAAACATTCTGGAGAACAATTTTGCAATATATATCAACTGATATAAAATTGTGTATATCCTTTGACCCAGTGATTTCTCTTCTAGGAATCTATCCTTGACACTTGCACAAAGATAGGAACATGATATTAATTGAAGCATTGGCCATAAGAATATATATTCGGAAACAACATAAATGTGTATCAATGGAGCATTGGTAAAATAAATGATGGTACAGTTATGAAGTGGATTGTTACATAGCTGTTAAAAAGACTGAGGAAAATCTATATGCAATAACACTGAAAGATATTCATATTTTATTGGTAATCAAAGGAATTTGCAGGACAATATGTATATTATGGTACCATTTCTGTTAAAAACAAAAAAAAACAACATGTGCTTATAAATTACAGAAATTTAACCAGGACCAGAGTTGTGGTGTTAAGGTGGGGAGGGGGAGAAAAAACGAGGTAGAAGAGAAGGCTGGGTTATACTTAGTAGTTCTGAGAATCAAAAACATGTGTCATCAATCTTACTCAAAAATATAAGTCAAGGAGCTCCTCCCTTTTTCTGTCAGCCTGTCTCCAAGTTGGTGGGCCACAAATCTCCATTCTCTCTGAGTGACCTGTTGTTTTGGCTGCACTACGTAGTTTGTGGGATCTTAGTTCCCTGACCAGGGCTTGAACCCAGGCTCGGGCAGTGAGAGTGCCAAGTCCTAACCACTGGACAACCTGGAAAGTCCCTAACTAACCTCTTTCTTGGCAGTCAGTCCAGCGCCAGTTTTCAGGCTACCGATGGTAACTAATCATGTCAACTCTGTCTCGCCAAGTTTGTCAATTTTCTCTTCCTCTCTTTTCCTTTCTACTTTCTCTACCTGGTAGCCCAAGCCTTTATCACCTCACCCCTCAATTATTGCAGTTTCTCTCAGCCTGTAGTTTCTCTTCCTAGCCCACAAACCTTCCCTCTATCCTACACAGAGCTTTCCTAATCCCCTGCAGGGTGCCAGCCCAGTCTTCAGCACTTTCCACTGTTACATGTCCCAACTCCTGAGGACGACTGGGCAGTCGGTGCCCTCCCACAGCCTGGCCCGGACTACCGTGCCTGGTGTAACTTCCAGGACGCCAAAAGACGATGGGCTGAACTTCCGTGATCACGAGGACCCCTATCTGGAAGGTCCTGCCTGCCCTCCCAGCTCTGCATACTACAGGTTCTTTAGCACCCACCAGCAATATCTTCCTCATTATTTTTCAGTAAGTCCCTAAGCTGTGTGGAAGCTCCCTAAGAGTGGAAAATGTTGTCTCTTACACTGATTAACTGATAAAGTAACCTGAATCTCCTTAGGCTTTGCCAGCCTGTGGGTACACTAGGGTTCCAAAAATCTATACTTCCCTGACTTTTGTTCCTATCTGCTCATGTGGGACCCTGTCTTCCTGCAAAGTGCCCTTCAGGTATTTCTGGGAGTCTCCAGGCAGCATCTCACCTCATGATCGAGCCCCGGTCAGCTGTCCAGGTCTGCTTCCAGGTGACACACACCATTCTTTTCTCCATTTCCTGCTCTCGACCCCTGCAGGCACCATGGCACCCCACTGGGCACCATTGCTGCTTCCACTGGATACCACTGTGTTCACTAGGCACCAGCCTCCTGCAGAGACTCCTACAATTATATATTTCTTGCAATCGCCAACTGCTGTGAACCAAACAATCTCTCAAAAACATTAGCTGTGGAATGATATTCAGTAGGACATGCTTGGATTTGCTTTTCCAGTGGTGGAGACAGGGTGCACTGATTTATCCTCACGTTCTGTCTCTCCAGTTATCATCAGGACCAGCCTGTAGGCATTTGTGAGGTGGTTTTTCAGGGCTCAGGATACACGATTCTGAGTTGTTGAGCAAAGTAACCCTACCTGCCAAGGTTGCCAGCCCAAATTAATGGTTCCTGCTCTAATGTGTTTTGATCCTTATATGGAAACTTCCTATCTCTGGGTCTTCAAAGTTCAAATCCAAGTAGGAGTTGATCTCAAGTTTCAAGAAAGGTCAGCTCGCACCTCAGACAGAGTTTCTTTGTGCCCATCTGCTAAGCCAAAGAGAGAGTTCCCTACTGCAGTTCTCACAAGGGGAGAATTAGGGAAGTAAAACAATCAAAGAAATGCTTTCTCCACAGAGTGGCACAGGGCAGCGCAGCTAGGAATGAATGGACAAATGCGTTGCATGCAAGTGTGGTAAAAGGATGGTCAGTTTATGAGTGTTTGTTTCTTAGTGCTTCACAGTCTTACCATACAAATGGTTCTCAGAGGCTTTGAAGTTAAAGCTCCTGGGAAAGAGAAGTGTTCACACTTAGGGTTTCAATGCACTAGAGCCAAGGTCAAGTAAACCTAGTGGTGTGAAAGGCCACAGAGAGGCTCCGATGGTAGGAAATACTCTATCCTTATAGAAGGCAAAAGGTGACTGCATATTCTTCAACAGTAAAAGACACACCTTCAAATCATATAAATCAGGTTAATTTCCTGTGACAGCATGTCAAGAATAAAAGAGACGATGGTCTGAAATATGTGGCATGCTAGTGGCAGATATAACATTAGAAGTTTTCAAACTTTTTAAAATAGGCATCAGATTTTCTCAAATGATTTTCATATAATTATTTTTGGAATCTCTAGGACACACTATGTCACATGGGTCTTGCTTAAGGGAAATACCATAAATAATTCTCTATCTTTACAAAGGAGAAACAGAGAGTGATTATTTTCCTAATCAAAGGATCCTCATCCCCTTTAGAGTAATATGAGATTTAAGTTACGCAAATGTATTTTCTCATAACTTTGCTTTTTGCTGCTTTTATTGTTATTTTTTAAAACCCAGTTTTATGGATCCTTTTTGGATTAAAAAGTAATGCTCATCACTTAAGAGCACTTGAGATTTGTATGACAGTTTGTTCTGGTGAAGACTTTCCCCTCTCCCATCCCTGCTTCATTTGGTTCTGGCAGCCCTGTGAGGGAGGTGGTCAGAGCAGGATTTCCCACCTCTATTTTTGTTTCATCTTTACTGTGTTTACTGGGCTTCCCTGGTGATTCAGCTGCTAAAGAATCTGCCTGTTAAAAAAAAAAAAAAAGAATCTGCCTGTAATGCAGGAGACCTGGGTTTGATCCCTGGGTTGGGAAGATCCCCTGAAGGAGGAAATGGCTACCCACTCCAGTATTCTGGCCTGGAGAATTCCATGGACTATCATCCATGGGGTCGCAAAGAGTCGGACACGACTGAGCGACTTTCAGTTGAACACTTTACTGTGTTAGGGGGTTTACTACACCGTGAACCTGTTCTTGCTGCAAAATGTCAAACTGATTCCAAATCTAACATATAAAACTCTGTTATCTTGTACATGACACTCACAAGTTCTCTCCATCGAGTTAAATGTATTCTAACACTTCATAGAAAAACCCACCAAGGAGAGGTAGTATATCCTATTTTCAGCCTAGAGAAGTGAATCCCAAACCTCACTGGGCATCACAATCATCTGAATTTGCTAAAAATATGGATTCCAGAACCCCACCCCAAACCTACTGAATCAGGATGTCTGACAGTGAGAAACTCTGGGAGAGCCCATTTCAGATGACAACCCAACTCCTGCCTGAAGGAGAGTGCTCTGCTGTCTCCAGTTCCTTCAGTTCAGGCTGTAATTAAAAAAAAAAAATTATTGGAGTATAATTGATTTAAAATGTTACTTAAATGTTATTTAAAATGTTACTTAAATGTTATTTAAAATGATCGAACCCAGGTCTCCTGCATTACAGGCGGATTCTTTAGCAGCTGAACCACCAGGGAAGCCCAGTTACTTCAGGTGTACAATAAACTAAATCAGTTATACTTACAGGCTTCCCAGGTGGCTCTGTGGTAAAGAAACCACCTGCCAGTGCAGGAGACATTAGAGACCTGGGTTCAATCCCTGGGTGGGGAAGATCACCTGGAGGAGGGCATAGCAACCCACTCCAGTATTCTTGCCTGGAGAATCCCATGGTCAGGGGAGCCTGGTGTGCTACAGTCCATGGGGTAGCAGAAGAGTCAGACACGACTGAGTGACTGACCACAACACATATATTCATTCTTTTTAAGATTTTTTTCCTATATAGGTCATTACACAGTATTGAGTAGAGGTCCTTATGCTATACCATAGGTCCTTATTATTTATCCATTTTATATATGGTAGTATGTATATGTCAAGCCCAGTCTGCCAATTTATCTCTCCTCCTCCGTTTCCCCCACCCTGATAACCGTAAGTTTGTTTTCTACAACTGTGATTCTATTTCTGTTTTGTGAAGTAAGTCAGAGAAAGACAAACATCATGTAATACCGCTTATATGTGAAATCTTAAAAAAAAGGCACAAATGAACCTATTTAGAGGCTGTAATTTTTAACAGAACTTGACTGAATGCTTGAAGGGTGACATAGAAATGACTGAGGTAGTTGCTTAGAGTTGCTGCTGCTGCTACTGCTGCTGCTGCTAAGTCGCTTCAGTCATGTCCGACTCTGTGCGACCCCATAGACGGCAGCCCACCAGGCTCCCCCGTCCCTGGGATTCTCCAGGCAAGAACACTGGAGTGGGTTGCCATTTCCCTCTCCAGTGCATGAAAGTGAAAAATAAAAGTGAAGTCGCTCAGTCGTGTTCGACTCCTAGCGACCCCATGGACTGCAGCCTACCAGGCTCCTCCATCCATGGGATTTTCCAGGCAAGAGTACTGGAGTGGGGTGCCATGCTTAGAGCTAGTAGTTTATAACTTCCAATCCACATTCAATTTATAGCCACTTAGTGGCAGTATCTTCACAGCAGGTGCCAGCTCAAAATCCACACCAACAGGAATCTTTAGAAATTCCCATGCCTAAGATTTCAGATCCAACCCCCCTGTTGTCGTTGATGCTATTGTTCAGTCGCTAAGTTTTGTCTGACCCCATGAATTTCAGCACACCCAGGCTTCCCTGTCCTTCATTATCTCCTGGAGTTTTCTCAAATTCATGTCCATTGAGTTGGTGATGCCATCCAACCATCTCATCCTGTGTCACCCGCTTCTCCTCCTGCCTTCAGTCTTTCCCAGCATCAGGGTCTTTTCCAGTAAGTCAGCTCTTTGCATCAGGTGGCCAAAGTATTGAAACTTCAGCTTCAGCATCAGTCCTTCCAATGAATATTCAGGGTTGATTTCCTTTAGGATTGACTGGTTTGATCTCCTTGCAATCCAAGGGATTCTCAAGAGTCTTCTCCAACACCACAGTTGAAAAGCATCAATTCTTCAGTGCTCAGCCCTCTATATGGTCCAACTCTCATATGCTCCAGCCAAAGGAGCAACTCCTCCTTTCATGCCATCTAAGACCATTGCCCCACTTTCCCACCCCAGAGTGGTTGATGCTGAGATTCTCCATTTCCTCCTGGGGAAATCCTAGTATCTCCAGATACCATAACCCAGATAGATGATAAGGAGACCACCATCCATTTCCCATAGGCTGGTACAGACATGTCTCTAGTGAGACCAAGCAAGGCCACCTCGCTTAGTCTAGCTAGCACTAAGCCAGCCCCAGGCTCAGCTCGTCACAGCCTCTCCTCCAATTTAAGGCTAAAGAAAAATCAAACCTGCACACCTCCTTCGCTTCAAACTAATCTCAATTCCAAGTCTATTGTGAGAAAAACCTCAGGGCAAAAAAACTACACCTATCTGCAGGGGGGCAGGGAATCCAAGCTTAATCCAGCTTTAGAAAAAGGGAAATTGTCGAACTCTATTGGAGAGTAGTTTGTTTAAACCCAATTTACATCACCAAACAGGTTGATTAGCATCACACTCTGAAGTAAGGTTTCTCCTAAACAAAGACTGAAGGCTTTTATGACAAAAGGAGCTCACTAAGGCTGAGTTCTCTCAAACAAAGCCAGAACCTGCTACTTTTGGAGTGCATCTTGTCCTCCAATCTAATACCTTATCAGCTCAAATCCCTCTTCTTCCAGGAAGCCCTCCCAGACCATTCTGGGCCACCTTGTGTCTCCTTCTAATAAATCCCAACAGTTACTATCAATCTTATTCACCTGGCAATCGGTTATATATGGCATGGTCTCTAGACCATTTTGGGGGTTTCCCTGGTGGCTCAGAGGGTAAAGCATCTGCCTGCAATGTGGGAGACCTGGGTTCTCTATACAAGACTATTCTTGTAATTTTGCTTTGAACTTTTGAATTCTTTTACCATTTGAAGTGAAGTGAAGTGAAAGTCGCTTCAATCAGTTCAGTCACTCAGTCGTGTCCAACTCTTTGCCATCCCATGGACTGCAGTACACCATGCTTCCCTGTCTGTCCTTTACCATCTCCTAGAGCTTGCTCAAACTCATGTCCATTGAGTCGATGATGCCATCCAACCATCTGGTCCTCTGTCGTCCCCTTCTCCTCTTGCCCTCAATCTTTCCCAGCATCAAGGTCTTTTCCAATGAGTCAGCTCTTCACATCAGGTGGCCAAAGTATTGGAGCTTCAGCATCAGTCCTTCCAATAACTATTCAGGGTGGATTTCCTTTAGGATTAACTGGTTTGATTTCTTTGCTGTCCAAGGGACTCTCAAGAGTCTTCTCCAGCACCACAGTTGGATAGTGTAAATTCTTTTGTGCTCAGCCTTCTTTATGGTCCAATTTGCGCATGCATACATGACTACTGGAAAAACCATAGCTTTGACTAGAGGGACCTTTGTCAGCGGTCATAGCTTTTCTTCCAAGGAGCAAGCGTCTTTTAATTTCATGGCTGCAGTCACCATCTGCAGTGATTTTGGAGCCCAAGAAAATAAATTGTGTCACTGTTCCCATTATTTTCCCATCTATTTGCCATGAAGTGATGGGACCAGATGCCATGATCTTCATTTTTTGAATGTTGAGTTTTAAGCCAGCTTTTTCAGTCTCCTCTTTCACCTTCTCCAAGAGGCTCTTTAGTTCCTCTTCACTTTCTGCCATAAGGGTGGTGTCATCTGCATATCTGAGGTTATTGAGATTTCTCCCAGCAATCTTGATTCCAGCTTGTGCTTCCTCCAATCCAACATTTCTCATGATGTACTCTTGGCTTCCCAGATGGTGCTAGTAAAGAACGTGCCTGCCAGTGCAGGAGACAAAAGAGACTCAAGTTCAGTCCCTGAATTGGGAAGATTCCATGGGGAAGAAAATGGCAACCCACTCCAGTATTCTTGCCTGGAGAATTCCATGGATAGAGGAGCCTGGCAGGCTGCAGTCCAAGGGGTTGCAAAGAGGTGGACACAACTGAAGCGACTTAGCACTTAGCACACACACTCTGCATATAAGTTAAATAATTAGGGTGACAATATACAGCTTTGATGTACTCCTTTCCCAATTTTGAACCAGTCAGTTTTTCATTCTGTTCTAACTATTGCTTCTTGACATGCATACAGGTTTCTCAGGAGGCAGGTAAGGTGGTCTGGTATTCCTATGTCTTTAAGAATTTTCCACAGTTTGTTGTGATCTACACAGTCAAAGGCTTTGGCATGGTCAGTGAAGTGGAAGTAGATGTTTTTCTGGAATTCTCTTGCTTTTTTGATGATCCAATTGATGTTGGCAATTTGATCTCTGGTTCCTCTGTCTTTTCTAAATCCATCTTGTTCACCTGGAAGTTCTTGGTTCACGTACTGCTGAAGCCTGGCTTGGAGAATTTTGTGCATGACCTTGCTAGCATGGGAAATGAGTGCAATTGTGCGGAAGTTTGAGTGTTCTTTGGCATTTCCCTTCAATGGGATTGGAATGAAAACTGACCTTTTCCAGTCTTGTGGCCACTGCTGAGTTTTCCAAATGTGCTGACATATTGAGTGCAACACTTTAACAGCATCATCTTTTAGCATCCAGCTCAGCTGGAATTCCATCATCTCCACTGGCTTTGTTCATTGTGATGCTTCCTATGGCCCACTTGACTTTGGGCTCCAGGATGTCTGGCTCTAGGTGAGTGATCACACCATCGTGCTTATCTGGGTCATTAAGATCTTTTTTGTATAGTTCTTCTGTGTATTCTTGCTACCTCTTCTTAATATCTTCTGCTTCTGTTGAGTGTTGAGTGGTGGACAGCAATAATCTAAAATATCCTGTTGCTCCCCAAAATGTCTTAAGTTTATATCATTTGTTCAGTCCTCACAACAACCCTATACAGCAGGTGTTTGTATTATCCCCATCAACAAGGACACTGGATTTCAGAAAGGTAAGCAGATGCACTGAAGTCACACAGCTGGCTCACACAGAAGCAATTCTGATCTGACTCCCCAAAATGTTCTCTTATCTATTATCTCAAACTACTTCCTCAGGAGTCTATTTTGACTGGACCATTGGATCTGTAGAAAGGTGTACTGCAAAATAAGATCGAACCTAAGTGAGAAGGGCCTTATGTATCAAGCTACAAAATTTGTACTTAATTTGCCAAGCAATGGGGTGCCATTGAAGGCTCTGGAACACAGAAATGACAGGATCAGTGTTAGGCGCTAGGAAGATTAATCTGACAGTAGGGTGTAAAACAAGAGTGGTGAGAGCCTGAAGCGGGTAGGGGAGTGCAGGAAGATGGTTAGTCAGCAAAGACAACAGTCCAGGTGAAACTGCCCTTAGAACTTGAAGGGAAGAGGCAGATTTGCAAGAAAGAAGAGGGTACTAGTCATGAAAAAATTGAGAAGGAATGTCAACACCACCCTCCTCAGTCAATTTCTGGCGGGAAAGAAGTGAAGAAAAGGCTCATCTCTCAATACGATACAAAATGAACATAGTTTTAATTGGCGCCCTCTTCCTCTTGTTTCTTCTAATTCTTATTTCCTTTCTCCCCTTGTGACTGAGCTACAGTCACCTTACAAGGGACTCTTGCCTTAGGTGTTTCAGTTTTTCCTAAGGAACACAAACACTTAAAAGTGAGAACTGTGATTATTCCAGCTTGGAGCAGAGCCAAGCAGAATTATATCTTCAGGGCTGAAATACAGTAAAACACGCAGAAACAGTGTTTCTGCCTGGTTCAGACACTTCCGTTTGCATAATGCCTGCGACAAAAATATTGAAATTAAAGGTGATATCGTGTGAATCAGGAAACTCTTTTAAAGACAGCATATTCTAGAAAATAAGAGATATTTAATCAAGTCAGGAATTTGGACCTAACCTAGAAGTTTAAACAAAAAGAAAGAAAAGAATGGCATATGTTTCTGTTTCCTAATGAGGACCTAATCACTAATTTGAAAGATAGCTAAATCCCCAAATTAAATTTTTTTGGAAACCAGATGCAAACAGGAGCGTTTTCTCTCCTACTCACTCTCTGCTCTTTCCTATCAGCCCTCCTGCAACTGGATTTTTCTCGATCTCCTTTGTTTTTATATCTATTTCTCTAGAAAAGTGCATGCTACTCAAACAAATGTTATCTTCTGACCCCCAGTGAGAAAGACCCACTAGGTACCATGTTTTTACACATCAAATACATTTTCATAGTTTCAAATACTTGGAATTACTAATGTTCCCATAATGCGTTAGGGACATTGTGGTGGTATTGAAACCACAAGAAAGGAATATTATTTTATTAAGACAGGATTGAAGATGTGCTCTTTCACTAAGGGAAGAAAACACCACAGTGAAAAGCACATATGCTCTGCTTCTCTGATACTAAGGAACCCCGAGGAAAGCTCTTCACACAAAATTTGCATAGAGCCTGGCTCCGCAGCGTGCCCCTCCAGCTCGCCCTTTTCCCATTTCAGGAGTCGAATGGTTAGTACTGAAAAGGTTTTACACAGAAATGGGAAGTTCTCCTATTTACTGCCTTCTGAGAACCTTACTGTACTGTGCCTGTATTTGGTGTGCATAGGATAATAAAATCCATGTGTGAATGTTTATATTTTAAAGATGTTGTGCTCCAATATGTTCTGAGTTAGGGCTTTTGAAAATACGGTATAGATTGCACACAATGCCAACTGAAAGGCTAATCTTCCCACTGTTACACTTTAATTAGTGAGACCTGTCATTACAACTTTTTATGATGAAAAGTATCAGGCCTTTTATCTTACTTTTAAGCCCTATTCTGAAAACAGCAGAAAAGGAACTGAAAAGACAAAGGAAATTGCATTTTATGGAACAATAAGGAGAGTCTTTAAAAATTCAGGGAAGTTCACAAACTGCCAAGGAAAACTCATTGGAGGCAGCAGCGCTAAGAAGGGGGCCGTCAACTGAGTATGCAATATTAGCAGTCAGCTAACTCCCTAATCCTCTTCAGAATCCAAGGGACAAAAAAGAATAAGAACATTTCATAACAGCAGCCTGTAAGGGTGGCCTTTCAATTGCATCTCTGAATACGTAGGAATTTAGAGATGAGTTCCAAAGCTATTAGAAAAGTCTTGGTTTGTCATACCTGTGTTCTCTTTAACATCAGGTTGGAATCAAATGACAAAAATTTATTGCATCTTATTGACAATTTATTACATCTATGTCAGCATTTGCTACACTAAAAATTGTTCTGATAGCCTTAGTAGAAAATGTGGCACTTAAAAACACAAAAGCAGTACTTTAATTCAAAAGAAGTCTAAGAAATTGGAAGATTTACAGAATTAATTTAAAATTAGGAAGCACAGAGTTCTTAGGAAATGGTAACTTAAAAAAATAAAAATAAAAAAGCCAGAGCCCACAGACAAAAATAGAGCTTTCTTTCTGATTTTGTACAATTATTTTCTGCAAACCCTATTTAAATAAACATGACTGTGGTTTGTCCTCAAGATAATAGAGGTTTGATATGAATTAAGGTGATGTTTTAAGAAAATATGCATGTTTTGAAAGCACGAAGGACAAAAAGACAAAGTTGAGAATGCACTTTCTGGTTTTCGGAGAGAAAAATAATTGGTTGCTGCCAAAATACTTTTCCTTCACTCTTTCAGTATTATCTACTTTGGGGTTTGGGGTAGATTCAGTTGGTTTGCTTTGTATCCGACTTGGAAACCAAAGCTTTAAACTGAGATGAGGGAGACGTTTTCAAAGCAGAATAGGAAAAAGAGCAATGGGGTGGCTCTGAAAAGAGGGAAGATGCTGCCTTACCAATTCCAACACTCATGCCAATTCATTCCCTTCATCCACTCCCTACCTGCTGGTAAAAGCTGGATCCTATTTCAGAAACCCAGTTCAGTGCACACTCCAATTCCAGAGCTCTTCTCAATTATTCTATGACAGGAGGTCCCAGTAAGGAATACAGAACTAACAAGCTACCGCCAACCAGGAAAGGTCAAAAGAAGACACCACATGTCCAACCACCTCCCAGAATCCTCCTTGCTGGCATCCATCTTGACTGAGCAATGGTGAGCGACCAGGAAGGACCCTGAGTCAGAATGATTAGCCAGAGACAACCCCAAGGGGATGAGAAAAGAGGGTGATACACAAGAGGAGAGGATGGTCACTTCTTTTTCTGTTGCAGGAAGGGGGACCCTTCCCAGGGCCGGAGAGTGGGCTCTTGTCTAACACTCGAAAATGAATTGTCCGTGGAGACACAGGTGCTGAGAAAGCAAGAGACTTTATTGGGAAGGAGCGTCTGGGCAGAGAGGAAGAGGGTAAAGGAATTCAGGAGACCTGCTCTGCCAAGTGGCTCTCAGTCTTGGATTTTATGGTAACAGGATTAGTTTCTGGGTTGTCTCTGGTTAATCATTCTAACTCAGGGTCCTTCCTGGTAGCTCACTGTTGCTCAGTCAAGATGAATGCCAGCAAAGAGGATTCTGGGAGGTGGTCAGACATGTGGTGTCTTCTTTCGACCTTTCCTGGTTGGTGGTGGCTTCTTAGTTCTGTCTTCCTTACCAGGACCTCTTGTTGTAAAATAACTCATGTAAATGGTTACGATACCTGGCCAAGGTGGGCAGTTTTAGTCAGTATGTTTCCCCTAACATTTCTACCTACACCATTACTGCCCGCATTTTGTCTAGGCAGCTGGGGAAGGAGAGCCTAGTTACACCTTCGACATCTGTACTTGGGTCACCAAACACTATGATGGTGCCATCATTTGACAACATTGTGGGTTAAAGTTCAAATAGAAGAATTTTAAAATAAATAAACTTTCAGTAAGGTAATCCAAGGACTCTATCACTGATTTCTAGAGAAAAAATAAACTGTGATTTTAAAACAACCTAAAACTTCAAAGGTAAATTTTGGAACAGAACTCATTTCCAACTCATTTGTTGTAAGAGCCCATCTGGAAAAGACATGGCAGAGAGCACGTGATGGCTTAGAAAATGCCAACAAATGAAATATCTCGACTTGCCACATTCAAGTGGGTATTTTCTTTAATACAACAGAAAAATCCTTTATTAGCGCCCATAATGGTAAAAGTTAACTTTAGATTTGGTTTTTCCTTCCAGCTAAAGCTGTTGTAATGTCTAACAGAAGCATAGGGAAGGTGAAAGAATTATTGTTCTTACTCATTACAGAAAAAAGCAAGGGCATTATTTTCCGATTCAGGAAGTGCTAAATTCTTAAGACAGCACAGTATTTATAATGTTACCATTTTTAATATGTCATGATCATTGACACAGAAAGCTGCAGAAACCTGGAGGAGGACTTTTGGCATAATGAATGGGAAATGATCAGAAATACAAAAAGGCTTGGGTTTTGCATTT
This sequence comes from Bos indicus x Bos taurus, assembly GCF_003369695.1. Lineage (NCBI taxonomy): Eukaryota > Metazoa > Chordata > Mammalia > Artiodactyla > Bovidae > Bos > Bos indicus x Bos taurus. The sequence continues at coordinate 124,776,953 of NC_040105.1, forward strand.
AAGTTAAATATTAAATCAAACAAACACACGCTGAGGAATCTACCCCCTGCTTGCAAATACCAATTTGTCCTCAGATCTACATCTATGTGTCTCTGAATGGTTGGCAATTCTACGTTGGCAAAATGAAATAGAGAGAATCGAGACAATTGTCCACGCTGAGAATAATTTGTTGCCTTAGACAAAAATAATTTTGCAGTTTATTAATTAAGCAGGCCATTCTGATATACTGAATCGTAAAAGACCACTAGAGAACAAGTAGATAAATTGGTAGGAAAGAGTTTCAATAGTTTTGCTTTTTTACCATTCTCTGGAAAACAATGCTTCTCACACTTTCATACATATCATATTCAGCTACAGTGAACACTTGTTTTATTTAAAAAAAATTTTTTGGCCACATCCTACAGCTTGTAGGATCTTAGTTCCCTGACCAGGGATTGAACCAGCAGCCCTGTCAGTGAAAGTGCAGAGTCCTAATCACCTGACCACCAGGCAAGTCCCTGAAACCACTTGTTTTAAAGTCATATCCCTAGGCCCTGACTTGGAGAACTTTGATTTTGTTTATCAGAGCAGGGTCCAAGGAATTTTGATACAGGGGATCTGCAGGCCATATAGCAGGCAGCCCCATGACCCTCAATTCTGTGGAAATACCTAAGTAAGCAAAACTAAAGTGTCAATTAAGTTACATCATATACTCCATGCAAACAAACTTTGAATTATTCATCCATTTAGTCAACATTCATTTATTGGTTGGACGCGGTGTAAGCTGGGCACAAAGTAGGTGCAAAATGCAGTTTCTTCAACACCCAGCTCTCTATACGATTTCCTGACGCCCCACGTCACTTTGTCCATATAAACACCGTTGTCCCTGTACAATGCCAGAACATCCAGTTGATTTAATGAATCAACCAGGTAAAATACACAATAACTTCCCAACTAACACTGAATGTTTTCTGAAGTGACAAAGTTTTGGCTTTGATTAGATGTAGCCACTCTCTGAGTTTTAAAATGCTTAAAATGTAAGGAGGAAGGTAGCGAAAGTCTTGCCTGAGAATATTCTTCAAAGCTTGAAGTATAAGAAACAATGACTGTCTCTTGAAAGGGAAACAGGGGGACTGCGAATTGTTGATGGGCAAAGAACATTATTGTCACTGTGTACACTTCTGAATTTCTCATCACGTACGTGTATTCTCTATTAAAAAATAAACATGAATTTTACATTTAAAAAATAGGCTTTATAACCTATTTTAGCTAAAGATGCTCTCTCCTGATTCTTCCAGGAACTTCAGCTTTGAACACCCGACAATCATAACACACACTTTTAATCTAAATGAATGCTATACGTGTGCACGCACAAGCCACGATTCCTTTATTAAACAACACATATGCACCAAATAAGTTTCAATTAGCGCAGGCTACAGACTCCATCCTCTCCCACCCCAACAAAAAATGCCCCGGGCCATACATTTAAAGAAATGAATGCAAATTGAAAACAAATGCACAATTACCTTTTCAAAATGATTTAATTTTAATTAACATATTTATATTGCATGTGGATGTTCAATTTAAAACCCTTAAAGGAAGCAAATGTAGAAGATTTGATAAAATATTATGTATGAAGGTTCTGCATTTATCAATTACTGATTCATTTTCTGATTTAGCATTTGCCCAAGAGAAAGCATTACTGGTTAATTTATAAATTCAAAGTTGTTTTTAGATTTTTCTTCAAGTAGGGAAGCGGTTATTGTCCTGCGTTCTGATTTTCAAGTACCATATTCCAACTATTCACTTATCCAAAGTGATTACAGTGCTAATAGAAGCATTTGGGTTTAAATTCAGTGTTCAAATAGCTGTATTATGCAATTAGTCAATATGCAATTACAGGCAATCTAATGGAGCCAGATGCATGCAGTCCAGACACATGCAAACTAGAGATTAAGACTTCCTCAGTTTTATGCATATAAGCAAATTATGCAGTTAAACAGGCCTCGCTAAAGAATGAATTGCATCTGTTTTGAGCCAGCTGGACTAGGTGAATTTTCATTTCACCAGTTCAGAGAAATGCCTTAAAACTCTGAAGCTTTGCAGTGCTGTAATAATGGTATGAAGTTTCAAGTACCCATAGCAAAGACAGCAACAACAACAACGAAGATGTCCTTAATGTTTTTCCTGAAGTAGGGCTTCTTTCCCCTCCCCCACTCAATTTCTTTCATAAGGATGTCTTATCAGAAAGTCCTATGAAAACGCTTCCCTGCCATCTCATTCACAAGATTAAATCTAGTGCCTTGAACATAAACGTTGTGTTTCACTGGCACATTCAATGGAAGAAGCAGCTTCATTTCATATCCTTGATATACCCACAAATCAGGTTCAAAAATCATGGAAGGCTCAGAAATGATCAAGGAATAGACGCCTGATGGAACAGATGCACAGATGCTGTGCTGGAAGAAAAGACAAATGCTGAAGTGCATAATGATTTTGAAAAGATTTCTTTATCAAACATGTCATTTGTTTGAAAGACCAGAGTTGTTGGCATCAGATGTGGGGTATCAGCTTGTTAGCAAAGTGAAACATGATGGCTGCTAGATACTGGCGACTGATGAATCAATTGAAATCACTGATGTTGCTCAACTGAACATCTTCATTTAATATGTCAATGGTCAGAAGTTAACAGAACACCTTCTGTATTGGGTTATCACCACAACCAATAAGACGTCACATCTCAGTGGATACCCTGACTAAATATTTTTGTAAAGAGTAGTGAAATCTCTAAAGAAATCTTATCAGCTGGCCTAACCAATTACACATTCTGTGGATGATTAGCTGCAAAAATAGAATATGAGTGTAGCTTTTCCGTGTAAGTTCTGGCTGGGTAACATTAGTGAATCATTTGTAAACAATTTCCATGCACTGGATTTATATCAAGATGTTAAAATGCATTTATTTATCTGTACTACAAATAGGCTCTATTATCGACTCTGGGACATTTACAGAGGAAATCTTTAGCAATAACATTTTTCTCATTTCTTTAGTGAGGTTTCTGATGACCCAATGTATTTTAAAAGGGCTTTTAACCCAAAGTACAAAAAAAAAAAAAAAAAGGAGTAAGCACTTGAATTCTTCTCTAAGAAAAACCTAAGAGGGTGTTCTCCTGCCCCACCCCCCACCCCCCTTGCCTGCTCTATAGGAAAAGGCTGGGCTGACTGGATTTTTGGACTCGAGAGTGATCACACCTATAGAAGGGTCCGTCCAGGGGAGGCACCACAGCATTGCACTAGACATCAGTTTTCAAGTTGCTTCTTTAATATAACCTTGTTCTTACTCGGTGACAACAAACCAATACTCAAAATAAGTTTACCACCACCTTGGACCTGCGCTTCTCATAGGGCGGGGTCAGGAAGAAAGCTAGACAAAGGTGTTAAACCAGTGAAGAAAGGAATAATGAAACATCCCCCAAGCCTCTCTACAAAAGCCATTATCATGCAGCAGTACAGACTCTCTGGGAAGCTCCAAGCCCCCAAAATCCTTGGGAAGGAAAGAAATACTCGCCCGTCAGTTCCTCTGGGAAGAGCTTCGTGTGTAGGTATTTCTGTCTTGTTTTACTGCGTAAGTAGACATATGGCTGTGAAAAATACATTTCATAGTGCTGTAATAGAGACTTTCTACATTTTCATTTAAGCCTCAATTTTATTAACATAAAATAATCAGGGTATCCTTTAAAAGCATAATAAAAAACAAAAGTATGGCTGTAATGCCTGGTGGCTGGTGTTCACTTTGTATCTGAAGTGAGGCCATCACCTAGGAAGTCCATAAACTCATTCTAAGGATCCTGACATTGGTCAAAACATTTTGGGGGCTCCTCTCTGGGAATTGCCTTCAGAGCAAGCTTCCAAGCCCCACAAGAAAGGCAGCCTCATTACTCTATAGTCACACCTGCATAATACTAACATAAATTTAGTAGAGGGAAACTGAATAATTTAAGGCATCATAAGATTTAATCTTTTCCTTAAATGTGAATGCCAATTTTCACATTGTAAAATTGTCATTTAAATATAGTAAGAAGCTGTTGACTAAAGTAAAAAATTTTGTCAAATTAAACCATTAAATTACTATGTGTACAAATTTTTTAAGTACACAACTTACTTTTAATCTAAGAGTTAAGTGTATTCATTGGAAGATAATGAACAACAGGCATTTAATAACATTTTAATTTTATGTGTTTAAATATTCATAGCTATGTTCATAAACTCACATGCCTGATCTAGTGATTATGCTTATGAAATGCAGTATTTCTTAGATGCCCTAAGTCTCCATTTATTTTCTGAAACTGCATTAATTTGCACCCCAGTGCAAATCACTATGTTTTTAGTAAAATATTCCATAATATTACAAGTACGAAACCACCCCAAAGCAATGAAACAATAGCTACCTGCAAGAGGAAAAGAAGCAAATTAACATTTGTCCAGGCCCTACTCTGTGCCAGGCTCTTTATGGACATTTTCTTGCTTAATCCTTAGAATAACCCTAGGAGGTATTATTATCACAGCGCAGTTGGCTCATGCACAACTTGGTAGTTTACCTTTCCAAGGCCTTTCTTAATAATCCCATTATAACACTCCACTGCCTGTCTGAAAGAACACAGTTCTTGTTCTTAAAAACAAAAACAAAACAAAAATTCCTACTAACATCTTTCTAGGGGGATATAAGAATGTCAAGTTCTAGGGAGCAAAGAATCACAGTCTTTCCTGACTGGACGGTACGCCTACTCTTGATGTAAATGAACAACAAAAATCAGAGGGAGAGGAGCAATTTTCCCCTTTACTTAAAAAATTCCAGTATCATCAGTCTACTTAGCAGAAATTTTAATAAAATTGGATCTAAAGAACCAATAGCAATATACTCTATCAGGCTGCAATTTTATAATACCTCACCATGGCATAATCACGTCAAATAAATAGAATGATGGCCACTCAGAGATCACATTAGATTACAGATGTTAAATTTTAAATGAGAAATCAAGTATCTGGAGTTTGAAGAATTTCTCTGAAGTGTCTTCATCTTCTCTAACACTACAGTTAATTAACAACAACTTGTGTTTTAATAACACCTAAATCCCATGATTCTGTAAGTGTTCTAATCAATGGTTGCCAAGTTGTCTGCCCCAAGAACCACTTTGGAGCTTCTGAATTATATCCATATAATGTGCAATGCTGCAACGCCCCCTTTCCAGAGGCCCTCCTTTCTCCTTTAAGGTTATTTTCAGCTTTGTCTTTTCCTCTCTCATCCAGGTAGTGGTGTTCAAATGCTCTTTTTTTCTCCAAACTCCTATCTCCAGTCCTTCCTTCTAATCATCCCAATCAATCCTTGACTCTGAATTCCTCCCCTCCCCTGGAGGTCCCCAGGACCTCCCCAGCACCTGGCCCTGAGTTCCTCTGGGAAAACACTGTGAGCTCAAAACGGCTGGGGTTTGTTCAGCGGGTTGGGTCTTTTTCCCAAGTTTATTGCTCAGTGAAAGCCAAGCTGTATCATGAAAGATGTGAATAGAATATAAATTGTCCCAATTCAACAAGTTAATCAAGGTTATTTGATCACTGAGGATTTAGTTAGGGGCTATGGTTGTCACTGAAATAAAACAATAATCACAAAAAATAATTTAAATGGTTTTATTTAAGTCGATTGTAGAGATCCTGGATGTTGCTTTTTGAACACAAACAAGAAATTAACAAAACAAGCATTCATATTTCTAGTTTTAAACACTTTAGTTCTACATGTGGAATGCAGATATTTGAAAGAGATTTTCAACAAGGTCAACACAATGCATGAGATAACACACACTGAATTAGGCTAGTCTTCACCTCCATCTTCGCGTTTATGATCCTAAATTGGCTGGAGGTGTGTGTGTGGCGGGGTGGGGGGTGGGGGGTGCTTTTTTGCTTTTTCATTTCACAAATGATTGCTCAACACAGAATGAAATACACCAAAGAAGAAAATAGTCTTTTTATACCTAGGGAAGAAGCTACTACTCTTAAAATGATCACTTCAAGGTAACAGACATCCAAATTGATGTGGTTTTCTTTGAAACCTCATCAGTAAATCATTTCTTGCACAGTAGGTTCGGCATTAACCCTGCATTTAGGATAGGTAGTGTTATGGAGGGCTGGCTGCTGCATACCAACGTCAGTATCAAGTTCTTCATCAGGAATTAGAGACTGTCCCGGATACCAAGCAGGACAACACTGGCAAAAAAACAAAAAGTGAACTGCAGATAGGTCAAAACAAGCTACATTTACTGTTAGAAAAATATCATAAAACGTTACTGGATATGTTGTTTTAAATGCTAGTGTATAATAAAACACAATGGAATCTTCTATTTTTAACACCTTACGCTCAAATGGTCTTTACATAGGTTGTGTTTTAATAAAACACATTAGACAACATACACACTCTATCAGAGAACAAACATTAGAAACTTGCCATTTGGTGAAGGCTATTCTCCCACTTACTACAGGGCTCACATTTCTCTATTCATCACATCAGTAAACAGGTTGGACTGTCATCACATTAAAAATATACAAAATTGTTTGCTCTATTAGATGATTTTTAAATAAATGTTTTCTTTAGTTTCAACAGATTTTTGGCAACAAGAATCTTATTCAAAGACGTTTTGCTCCTGTGTTATTATTAGTCTAAGTCCTCTGAACATTCCCCCCTTTAATGGCTTCCTGCGAACTTAGTGTTTTTCAAGCTGTAAATTTCAATAGTGATGGTAGAAACCAAACCTCAGAGGGAAAAGCAGTGCCCTTTGGAGTTATCATTCAAACAAATATAAGAGTTCTACCAATTTGTCATTCGTCCAGTTTAGAAGAAATTCCATTCATGTAACTCTTATGAAAATCAACCACAGTTTTACCATATCAAATGACCCAAAGAACACCGCAGGTATCCAGGGGAGATAGTTCACCAGTGCTTCTTTAGCTTGATTCCAAAGTCAATCTTAGAGACGTTCTGGGCACTGCAGTTCTCAGAGAGACAAACTGCCTATCCATTGGCTAAAGATTTTTCAAGTTAATGAACTTTTCACTTTCCACACTTTTGGTACCAAGAGATTTAGCCAGGAAAAAGCTCATATCTCAGGGTTCAAACTACAGCATGGAAAAATAAAGTATACAGCAAGCACCATCTACCTCCTTTGCTCTCTCAAACATGTCAATACTCTACTCCAGTCAGGGGGTGGGGTGAAGAGGCTGAACCCTGGAAGCAAACTTCACCCAAAGGGGTAAAAATCTGTTTGGTGGCTATTTCAAAACAAGTTTCCAAACTGTAGAAGGGTCTCCATCCCCTTTGACTTGCACGAACCACACATAAGAAAAGGACAGAAAATACTACAAGGCAGGCTTATTTTAATTGCCCAGGGGTTTCCAATGCAAAGCACGACAACTTAAATGCATATTCCAAATTCTTGCTCCAAAGCCGTCTTCTTTGTGCACTGAAAAGGAGGAAAGACAACCCCATCAATTGTTCTCTGCAGATAAAGGCACTGTTTTGCAGATTTCCCCCCAGATCTGGGCCAGCTTTGCTAATGACCTGCCCACCCACCTGGGGCCCTTCTCAAGGTGGCCCACGGGAGCTGGCCCACACCTTCAGGAGCCCAAATCCTCGCCAGTGGGCAGCCCAGAAGGCTGTCTTTTCGTTTAGCTGTTGGCCTCCACGAAGACGCAACCTGAAAGAACGCGTGCCGCTTATTTTCCTAGAGGAGACGGGGGTCAAAAACTACATTTTTAAAAGCCCACATTTTTTCCCCCTCACGAAAGACATCTGCTCCATTTTCCCTGCAGAGAAAACACGGACTCGAGATCCCAGAACTACCAGGGGTTCTTTCACACGCCAGCATTAAGGCGGTTTAAGCTAAAGCTGAATGAAAGTTTTCGGAATCATGGCCTTCCCTCCAGCCCCTTTTTTCGTAAGACGACCAGCTGTTAACAGCACACACAAAAGCGCACACAGTGCTATTTTTCATAGGCCCGCGTTTAAATGAGATATGCAGAAAACGGGGCCTGAGCAACGTGTAGGGTTCGAACTCGCAATGACATATCCGTGCGGCTAATCCAGGGCACCCGGTTTGGAAACGGTGCCTCCGTGCTCCGCTCACGCGCCCCGCCATTGTCCTGGAAGAGAACAGTGTCCACTCCTTGGCATTTTTCGCGACTCGAAGGTGCAGGAGGATCCCGACTTGGGCACGAAGCTCAAAACGGCATCCCCCACCCCGAGGGGGTCAGAGGAGAAACGCTTTCAGTCGGGCCCGGAGGGTGGGGAGGCTTCGGGTAGATTTCAGGTCCAAGCCTACCCCCCTTCCCTCCCGGGAACCCCAGCCCCCAGAAGGCTCGCCAACTTCCCACGCCCAGGATGCCCTGGAAGAACTTCTCCGCTTCCGTTTTTTTTTTTTTTTTTTTTTAACAATTTTGCGCTCGGCCGCCACGACCTACATTCTCCCGCGAGGCGCTCCGAGCCGAGGAATAAAAGGGAGTTGAAACCACACAACAGTTCGGCAGCCCGCCGTCAGCGCTTTGCTGCGCTCCGCGGGGGTTCGCATCCGGCCGCCATGTTTCCGACCCGAGAGCCGCCCCCAAACCAGCCCCCCCGCTCCGTCCGGCCCTCCGCCCCCCTTCCCGGCCCGGCCGAGGCCGCGGCGCCGCCGAGCCGCTTTCAACTCTCCCCCGCCGCCCCCTCGCAGCGAAATCTGACTCGACGGCTGCGGGTTCTGCGCCTGCGCACAGCGCGGGCTCTGGGCGCTGGCGGCCGGCGGGGTCCCGGCCGCGGCTTGAAAAGGCCGGAGCGACGGGGCGCGGGGGAGGAGGGGCCGGTCCGGGCCGGAGCCTCCCCTTTCCACCCAGCGGGCCCCCGCTCCGGCCCCGGCGCGGCTCTCACACGTGCACGCTAAAAACCCACTTCAAAGTCTTGTTCTTAGTGCGGGGGCGGCCGCCTCTAGGCCAGCCCTTGGGCCCTCGCGCGGGCCGCGAACCGGGCCCAGCGCCCTGCCGGCCCTTCCAAAACCCTGGCGCGGCGATGAGACCGGGAGGGCCGGAGAGCGGGGACTCTCGCTGAAAAGCCCCGGGCGCTGGGATCGGCCTTCGGGCGTGCGAGTACCTCCCCTCCCTCCCCCACCCCGCCGCTTTCAGAAAATGAATGGAACACAAAGTTTGCGGCCAGCGCTGCGCTGTGGCCTTCGGAGCTCACCATTGTTTGGGCTCATATTGACCCCAGGTCCGGATTAGGCAGCGGCTGATTCCTGCTTTACAGACCCGCCGGCCTAATGAGGCCGGGAGGCGATGGGGCGCGAAGCGTCCTCGGAGCCCGGGCGACCGCCGGCTTACGGCCGCCAAGGGCCCTGTAGGTGGAGGTCAAAGGGTCAGCGGGCCGAGACCGCAAGAGAATTGACTCTAGGAAATGAGGTCCCCCTCCCCCCCGGCCCCAGCTTCGACCGGGCCTTGCAAGAACTTGGTGTGTGCATAGGGACCCCGGGATCCCCCACCAGGGGCCTGAGGACCCCGAGCGGGAGCCCTGACTTCCGCGACGCCTCGTCCCGGGGCCGAGCCCGACTAGACTTTAGGTCTCGTGGGGGAAGACCGCCCGAAAGAAAACCAGCCCGGCTGCGGGGCTGAGATCCCGCGCGGTTCAGGGGATGGGCAGACCGGTAGCGACTCTTTCAGAAGCTTAAGGGCCAAGGCCCTTAGGCTTTTTTCGTTTGTTTGGGGGGTTTTATAAGGGGAGAAGGAGCCAGGGGCGAAGAGACAGCGGGCGGCGAGGGGGGTGGGAGGGGCGAGGAAGTCCTGAACACAACTTTCCTAGGAGGCTTTGTGAGCAGAGGCGTTCCTGTTAGTTCTTCAACCTCCGCGGTAGTTAGGACCCACAACCCTGCTTAGCCTGGACCCTGATCTTTAACCTTCCAAACTGGATGAAGTCCAGACTTCTGTCTGCATGAAAATAGACACCTTCGTGGAAATGTTAAACTAAACCACCCATTTTGGAAAAGATAATGGACTTTTAACAAAGGTCTTACCAGGTACAAGAAGTAAAATAACCGTTCTCTTACTAAGAATCCAGCTGACATTCATGTTTTCCAGCTTATCTATCTTTAGGGTTGCAAAGGTTTTTGTTGTTGTTGGGCGGCGGGGGAGGGGGTGCTTATTCTTTAAGAGACTTACTGAAAATTGAAGAATATGTACTCCCAGAGTCAGATTATAGAAAGAAAATCTGTGAAAAGTTTTCTACTAAAATAAAGTTTTCTTTGCAACAAATGACAAGGGCAGAGGGATAGACAGAAATAACGATGCTACATCCGTATTAAAGGATATCATGTAAGGGGCAAAACTTTCACATCTTAATATTGGTTATCATCATTGTTAATTCACATCTTCCCCTCTTAGGACACAATGCTCTACTGTAAATTTTCATGGCAGAATAATTTCAAGCCTAGCAAAAAAGATCAAACTTAATGTCTCCTAAGGAGATGTCTGTTTAATGTATTTAATGGGGGGTGGGAGAAGCAAGTTTTTGAAATAATCTTGCATCCAACCCATCACTCTACTGTCATTTAAGGTTAGGTGAAGTTGGGGGTGGAGAGAAAATTCATAGAGAAAACAGTAAACTGTGGAAGTTAAATGCACATTTCAGAAGAAAAACATCATTTAGACTTCAGTTGGAACACATGTAAAGCCAATCTTATGAGTACACACTTTCTGAAAACTTGCTGAGCATTTAAAATGCTTTCTGGTTTGAAGTGAAGGAAAACTCCTGAAATAGGAATTTGGTCCAGCACCCTCAATGTCAAGGTCAAGACTAGAATGTCTGGGGGTAGGAGCAGTAGACTGACCAGGTTACCTGCTCACACTTGTGAAGGCATCCCAATCCGTTCATGGCATTCAGGCCTTTGCCTTGTCTACTGGTGGAGGAAAGTGCAAAAAAAACCCCCCAAAAAACCATTCTCCACAAACAAGAAATCACATCCAAAGCAATTTGCAATTAGAAACTGTCAATAACTAATTGTCTGTTGACAAAGATCAGTAGATAACTTAAAACAGACTGTTTCAACTGTATCCAAGGAATCAAAGTTTCTTTTAATCATCAGAACTTCTCTGAGCATTTCAATTTAAGGTTGATTTATTTGAACATGGGAAAAAAATCAGGCACCAAATACAAAAATGTTATAAATAGTTGTGCCAAGACTTTATTTCTTCAAAAAGAACAATAAACAAAATTCTAGAATTCAAAATGATTATGAATAATACCAAACTGACTGCCACCACAAATCCTAGAGTACTGCCCCTTCAAGAGAAGGAGATACTTAAGCCTATTCATTACATTTCTAAATTCTTTACAATTCCTTATCTCCACCATTCTATTTGCTGATTTGCAAGTTGGTTATTCATGCAGATTGGGCTCTCAATATTAAACAGCACCCTAAATTAGTAAAAAAAAAAAAACCCTCAATACTCTACCCACTCCACCCCCCCAAATAGTAATGTTTCTTTTTCATATAACAACTGTAAAAAAACGGTCTGTCCAAATGAGTTGCTTCACTTAAGATTAAACGGATTGTTAATATTTTATCACAAAGCAAACAACCATTTTTCATTGTTATTGATTTTAATGGAAACAATGCTCTTAACATCTTTGCCTACAAACCATGAACTTTTAAAAATACATATTTTGCAAATGTTTTTTCTTTCCATAATATTTCAGAACAGCTGCAGTTATTACACCGCTATAAAAATGTTATGAATAATTGTGATAATTACGAATTGAACTATATACAGCAAAACAAACCAACCTGTGCCTTCCAAAATTGTAAATGGTCTATGGTTCTTTTAAGAAGCACTTTAATCATAAGTAAGCATGCCTCGACTGGCCTTACTCGTCATCACTGTTTCAGACATATGCTTACTTTTGAAAATATATAGATAGCTAGATAGATTTGATAGGCAGATTAGATAAGTCATAGATACAAACATATATAGGTATATGGGTGATCTCTTGATAGAACAGACAGACATGCATCCTGTCGCAATGTTCATTTTTATGTAAGATAATAAAAAACTAAGGGACATAAAACTCATTAGGTTACCTTAGGTTTATATATGTAGGGCAGGGATGATTAAATCCAGCTTCTCAGTCTTTGAAGTACAAGATTGAGATGTCATGGCCACTAACTGAATTGATCAGTAATATTTGATTTGCATGCAGAAAATCCAGGACAAACACATTTAAACTCGCAGTTAAACAACCATCTGAGCTAAAGAAAGGAGGGTCTTCCCAGATGGAAACTGACACTGTAAAGAATCTATACTGCAATAGAAAAATAATTTAACAATTAAAAAAGGGATCTGAGTGAGTTATAAATACCAACAAACAAGATTTCATTTGCTCACGTCTCCTCTTTGAAGAAGGAGGCTGTTACAAAACAAGAGAAAGGAGTCAGTGGTTCAAAAACTGTAAATTGTGTTCTTCTTTCAAAACAATAAATTTTAATGCTAAAGCGGTTATAATCAAAAGCTGTACAGAATTTGTTAGAAAACATTTATCCATAAATATTGTTCAGTTCCCGGCATTTGTAGCAATAATTAAATTACAAACGATAAATATGGCATCAATGGATATGTATTTACAAAAAAGAAAGTTATTACAAAAGGCAATTGTATACTAAACGTCACAATTTGTGTAGAGTAACATCACATCCTCAGCCTGAAAAAATACTGAACAACAGTTTTAACCCCATTAGACAAAAATACATTCACAAGTGTAATGCTTTGAGGAAAAGTTCAAGACATAACAGGACTTTGGCACGGTTTAAGACTGTGAGAGTTTAAACAATCACCACTAAGGCGAAGATTTTTCCATCAGTTTTAGCATCACCACCAATAAGACTTCCATAACTTCCTCTCAAGAAACAGGACAAGAGTTAAAATGAACTGAAGGCATTTAGGGATGGGGTGAGCAGAGAGCAAGATAAAGGGGAGGAAAAAGCAGTGAGAAGATCTTTTTTTAATCCTTCAAATGCCAAAACATATTTTCTAATCCTGAGAAAAGGGCATGGCTACTTTTGGATCTTGCCCAAAAACCTTCCTGGACAATTGCAATTAACCAGATGTAGCCCTATATATGGCCTCTTGCCTTACAACTCCATTTCCATCTGATTGGTCTCAGTTTTCTTTTTAAAATGCATTTGGTCCATTCTATGGTTAAACAGGGTTTGTGTTTGTCCTCAGACGTACCATTCGTTAAAATTGGGAGGAAGTCCAGGGTTGTGGCTGGTGCTAGTTTGAACTGCAGAAGGGGTTTTAGTGGTATCTTTACTGTTTGCAGAAGCTATAGCGGGTGGAGTGGAAGATTCATAGCCTGAACTGGCAGCAGGGGAGGAATCTGACCCTTGAGATTCATGAACCTAAAATTAACATGTATATATTATAATGAATATAATTCCAACTGGCATTGTGCAAGCAAAAACAAGAGCACTGTAAGAGCAAGACCGCCCAGTGACCCACTTAAAAGACAAAATGCTGCTGATTTGGGGGTTTTGTTTTTTAATTTCCACATTACCGATGTATAAGAAAACCCCAAGACATTCGTCAAAAAACCAGTTTGAGTCCTAAGATTGGCCATTGTGGAAAAGGAATAAAGTACTCTAGTTTATTCATGCCCCTTCAGAAATGCTTTCTCCGCGGCTAGAGCGGGGTAAGCACAGTCTTTGGGGCCCTATAAAATACTCCGGGCCCAAGTCTGGCCAAGACCGCTCTGGCTTGCGAAAGCAGGTACAGAGAAAGGTGGCACGGGCGCCCTGGGCGCTGCGAGGGCTCCGACAATTGCGTGGGAATCCCCCCGCGCTCCTCGGCCCTATTGTTTTACCCGAAGCCGAAGAAGAACGGAGCCCCCAGCCCCCCGCCCCCCGGATTCGGCGCGGGCACTCTCGGTTCTCATCGCGGGTTGAGCCGGGGAGAGGCGGCCACTGCGACATCCAGTCCCGGCGAGCTCGGTTAGAGCTTCCCAGGAAACAACTGATCTTTCCCTCCGCTCCTCCTCCTCCCTACTGCGCTCCCCCTCCCCGTCCCCCCTCCCGGTCCCTCAAATGGGTTCAAGGTGTCAACGCTGGAGCAAATCGGATTTAACGTGGAAGATACAGGGTTGGCAGCGCGGGCGCTTCCGTTCCGCAGCCCGGTGTCGGGCAGAGTGTTTATAAACCGCCGACCGCTAATAAAGAGGTAATTACCTTCATGTGCTTGCGCAGGGAGCTCGGGTGCGTGTAGGACTTGTCGCACACTTTGCAGATATAGGGCTTGTCCGAGGTGTGCACATGCATGTGCTTCTTGCGGTCGCTGCTGTTGGCAAAGCGTCTGTCACAGCCTTCAAATTCACATTTAAAAGGTTTCTCACCTGCAAAAGGCAGAAACGCAAAGGGGGTGGGGGTGGGGGGATAGAGTCAGGGCCAGGAGCGTCCTCCGGCCGAGCAGCGGGAGACAGAGCTCTCCGGCGGTCTGCCCGGAGAGGGAGCGCCGACTGGGGGCTGCCGTGGCATCTCTTTTCCCTGGAGAAAAATGGAGATCGCGGGTTGAGCCTGCTAGGGTGGGGAGCAGTGGTCGGGGGCGGGGGTGAGGCAGGGCCGGCCCAGAACCTGCCCGTCCCTTTGTTCTCGGGCCGGAGGGCGAGCCCCTGGCTCCTCCAAAGTTTCCCCCGAGTTGCGGTACTCCCCCCGCCCCCCACCCGGCCCGGGGCCTCCGAGCGCTGCCGCGTTCCGCCGGTATCTCGGCGTGGCAGCCAAGCCCGGGAGGGACAATGGACCGAGGACGGGACAATCCCTTTTAGTTCCTCCTTTGTACCTTTTAATTTGCCTCTTTCAAATGCATCGGTTTTGCTAAGCCCAGCATTAAAAAGCTGAGGTCGTCGTACTTAACGTTCGAAAAGAGAAAACTATATAAATCCAGGGGGCTCCGGACAGTTTTACAAGATGCTCTGAACAAGCCACGAAACTGGGGTGCCTTTTCTACGTTAGCGTTCCTCCCGGAGGACTGAATTGAACCTGGAACTCCAAATAAAAATAGTTTGACAAAAGTACCAGTCATTTAATTAGGAGATGTGCCAATCAAGGGTAAAAAAGAGCGGAAGTAACCGAAAGTTAGTTTTCATTAGCATTTCTATGGTTGCCTCCCCCGACTGGGTGCCGAGAGCTAAGTCGCTTGTGAACAATTTCTCTGCACACGTTCGGAGTCCCTCCAGAGTAACCCAGAAAGAGACAAAAAGAGGCGGCGCCAGTGGGTTCCTGGGCGCGAGAAGGTTCCAATTAGTTCCTGAGACCGCACAGCCGTCCGCCCGGGAAGTTAGAACTGGGCAAAAGCTCCGCGGGGCGGGGAGGACGAGAGGTGGAGGGACATTGACAGCGCTACTTCTTCCAACCACCCCGGCGGGGCGCCGCCTCTCTCTACGGCCGCCACCCCTCGCTTCCTCGCGGTGCATGTCGGCTTCGCGGCGCGCGGCCGCGGCGAACCCCGCGCCCGCCCGCCCTCCTCCTTACCTGTGTGGGTCCTCTTGTGGATCTTGAGGTTCTCGGAGCGAGCGAAGATCTTCCCGCAGCCCGGGAAGGGGCACGGGAAGGGCTTCTCGCCCGTGTGCACCCGAATGTGATTGACCAGTTTGTACTTCGCCTTGAAAGACTTGCCCTCGCGGGGGCACTCCTCCCAATAGCAGACGTGGTTGTTCTGCTCCGGGCCCCCCACATGCTCCATGGTGACATGTGTCACCAGCTCGTGCATGGTGCTGAAGGTCCGGTCACAGCTCTTCTTGGGCCGGCTCAGCTGAGCCTCGTCGATCCACTTGCACGACAGCTCCTGCTTGATGGGCTGTCGCATGTAACGGAAGAAGGCGCCGGGCCCGTGGTGGGCCGCCACGTTCACGCCCATGTTCATGTTCATGGGGCTGTAGTTCGGGAACTGCGCGCCGGCCGTGTAGGGGTCCGTGCGCGGGCTGGCCACCGGGCGGTACGGGTCAGCGCGGCCGAACAGCTCCCCGCGCAGCCCCAGGTGGACCTGGTTGTTGTCCACGTGCCCGGTGGGCGACGGGTGCCCAGCGCCTTGGTCGTGCAGCCCGGGGAAGAGCAGGTAGCCAGGGGGCTCAGAGATGCCAGCCGGAGCGTGCAGGCTACTCGCCGAGCCGGCGAAGAGCCCGTGCTGCCCGCCACCCGAGGCCGCCTCGCCGAGCCCGGAGCCGCGCTGGCGGAACAGAAAGTCGCGCGTGGAGTTGAAGGCGGCGGAGGCGGCTCCGCCGTAGCTGGGCACCTGGCCGGCGTGGTGATGGTGGTGATGGTGGTGGTGATGATGGCCCAGGGCGTTGGCGTAACCCGAACCCTGCGGCGTGAACGCCGAGCTCTGGCCAGAAGACAGATCGTGAGCCGCCGCGGGGCTCAGCTTGAAGGCGGCGGCGGCGGCGGCGGCGGCGTGGGGCGAGTCCCCGAAAGGAGTCAGCCCTATGCCCGCCGGCTCGCGGTTGGGCATCTCGTGGTGGCGCGGCGCGCCGAAGCTGCCCACTCCCAGTCCTGGGAACTGCGGGCCTCCGTCCAGGAGCATCGTCATGGGTGGTTCTTTTTCGACACCAGCGACCTCGCAGATGTGATCGAGGGTGCTTAAGGAGAGCTCCACAGAGTCGAAGTCGAAGAGGGGTGGCGACGGTTGGACACGGTGGTCGGGAGATCCCTCAGGCTGAAGCAGGGACTGCAACTTTCCGTCGCTGAGAGAGTCTCCTGCAGAGGGACAGGAGGGAGGAGGGGAAGTAGAAGGACCTGGAGGGGGGAGGAGGGGGGAGAAGGAGGGGGGTAGAAGGGAGGAGAAAAGATTCTGGAACTAGATCTGGTTTAACAAACTAACAGACGCGCACAAAGAAAAATAAGCAAAATAATAAGTGGAGGGCGGAGTTTGCCAATCCTGTCCCGGGCACCCCACCTCTCCCCGAGAGCGCAGAGCCGCGGGACCAGGAGGTTCCTGCCTCCCGGCTAGGGTGCGCTTAGAAGCAGAGCAGGCTCGCGGCCGGCGGGCAGGAGGCAGGAGGAAGGCTCGGTCCTCGCCGCTCGCCGCGCCAGTCCCAGCCTGTTCGCCTCCAGAGTAGTGTCCTTGGACTGATAAAGTCAATCACTCACTCCTCTCACATAAACCGAGCGGGAGGCCGCGCGGCGCGCGCCAATGGGGAGCCAGCTGGCCCGCGGTCACCTGACCCCCGGCCCCGCAGCCCATTGGCAGTCGCCACACTGATTGGCAGCGCGGAGTGGGGAACATGGCAGCCGCGGCCGAGCGACCGCCGCTGATTGGGCCGTGGCCCGGCGCCTGGCAGGTGAGGCGGCGGCAGCGGCGGCCGGGAACCCGCGAGTGGGCTCCGTGAGGCTGGCGCTGCCGTGGGGGAACTGGAGCCAGGCTCCAGCCGGCGACCGGCGGGGCGGAGCCGGGGCCTCTCCCCGGCTTCCCCCTCGCCCGAAGCGGGCGAGCACCCCTCGCGCCCGCTTTACCCGCTTTTACCAAATGAATTCCTTGCCTCGCCAGGATCGTTCCCACCGTCGGCTGGGCGCTGCACGTCCAGTCCTGCCTGGGCCCCCCAACCCGCTGCCTCACCACCCCGAGAATGTGCCCCCGGGCGTGGATCCCGGGGCGAGAACAGTTCCACTCTCGCGGCTCATTCGCCGCGTCCTCCCCACGGGCTGCTGTGGGTCCTGTTGACCCAAGAGGCTGGACCCAGGCCGGCCAGCTCGCCGTCTGTGAAAACGAGGAGAAATGGTTAGAATTAGAGCCATCTCCGTTACTTCCCTCTGAGCCATCCATTGGCTCTCAGTATGTGAGTAGTGGCTATAGTATACTGTCCTCGCCACTGTCCCCGCCACCCTCCCACATGACACACCAGACACAACACAGCAATCACATGTAACACAGTAAACTCGCACACACGACACTAAACACGCTCTCAACACAGCAGTAAACACGCACAACAAACTACACACAAAAAGGGAAACAGACACACAACAAATTAAACACCCAACAGTATACACACACGCACGTATAACTGCAAACACACCGAAGCACAAATACTAAACAGGCAAAACGTACATTTACCCTGGCACGCCGAACATGCACACAGCATGAACTACACAGCAAACTCACTGCACACACATTCGCTCACACACACACACACACACACACACACACCGGATCAGTGCCTGTTTTCAAACCACTGGGCTAATCAGCTTCGAATTCTTAACATTTTCAAATGCAAAAGTGGGGGCGGGAATGGGGCTTGTGAGGTGGAATTCTCTTCCCTCTGAACTGCCAGGGCTTTGCCCTCTTCTACCTGCAGAAGCTTCTAGTCACCTAGGGAACTTCTTACCCTTAAATATTGTCTTTCTAGGGTTGTGTGTGGGATCAGGGCCCCCTCTCCTGTCTGGTGCAAGGTCTTTCTGGACATAATGACCAGGTTCAGACAGGGCTATAAATCCACTCTTTTTTTTTTTTTTTTTTGTTCAGCAGGGCATTTGCAAAGAATATAAGAGAGCGAGAATGGCAAAAAAAAAAAAAAGAGAGAGAGAGAGAGATGGCTATGATTGTCATACCCCGAACGGAGCCGAGCCCCAAAGTCTGCGCCTTGAGGCAGCCTCACAGCCTGGCCGCCATCTCTCTGTAGGAAACAGAACATCTGATCAAGTTCAGAGACGCTTGAAGAGACCGCCTCAAGCAGCGCTTTATAAACTGCAGTCTTTCACTTCCTGCCCCCCATTCCTCCAGGCCTGGTCAAGACTTCACCTTCTTTCTTTGCCAGTTTGCTGGGGGCAAACCCTGCCGGTAGCGCACTTGCCGTAGTCACCCCCTCCCCTTCAAACTCGCCCCAATTCTCCCTCTACATCAGAGCTCTCCCCCCAGGTTGGAAGGTGAGTTCACTGCTGTCTTAAATTATTACAGCTACTGAAAATAGGCTCGCCAAGACTGGTTTCAGTGTCGCTCAGCAGCGGGTTTCTTTGCGGGAAGGGTGGGGTGGTGGTTGGGGGGGGGGGGAAGGTTCAGAGAAGAACAAATAAGCCTAAATTATGCAAATGAATTCCCTGGAGTCAGCTTTACAAAAAGGGAGGATAGCTTTTCTTTCTCTTCCGCGTTTCTCCTCCCTTCCCCCTTTATATCCTTCCTTCTTTCTACCTCTCTTCACTTCCCACCAGCCCCCACGGACCCTGGGCGCGCAGCTGATCAGAAAAAGTTTGGATCTCCTCCGGCGTCAGCCCGGAGGAGAGCGGGGTTCGGGGGCGGCGAAGAGGTGGCTCTCAAGCCCTAGCCCGGCCAGCGCTGATGAGAGGGTTTCCGGGGAGCCCCGCCAGGTACCCCGAGAACCAGGGGCCTACGCGCGTTTGGGAGTCCGGGTCGGGGCTGCGGGGGCAAGGAGGAGCCGAGAAAGGAGGGCGGCCGAGGGCCCCTCGCCAGCCCCTTTTGGGGGAGGGGTCCCGAGCGCAGGGCGGGGGATGTTGCCGCCGCTGACCTACCCAGTGCCCACTGTCCGTCTTCATCTGACCACATTCTGATAATTAATTGCCTCCAGCACGTGCTCTGTAGTCCCTGGAACAAAAAGGCATAATTCAATTAGATCATCAACCGAGAAGTGGGGAGGGGGGATGCTTGTTAAGGGGCCGACCTGAGGCGGTTCAGCCAGGCCAGAACCCCGGGCGGTGGAGCCCTTCCTAGGACAGCCCGGCCCAGCCCGAATGTGCGACTCTTGAGGGAGTGTCGTTGCTCGGCAGGGCGCAGGGACCCCAGATACCCCCAAGAGGATGAGGCTGGGGACTTTGTGAGCTGCAGGGCAGAGGCAGGCCATTTCGAATTCTATTTCGGTTGGCGTGGGTGGAGGTTTCCTTTGGGGGAAGGGGGAACCCTGACCTTTGGAACACGATAGAAAGCGAAATACCTCCAGATATAGCAAGTTACCGCCTAAGAAAACAACTAACGCGCCCCCCCACCCCAAGCAAACCACTCCTGTTAGGCAACTACAATAATAACAGGCAAGGTTCTGATTACCTGCAGCCCCCACCCCTCGACTCCCTTTTCGGAGGAAACCCTGGGAACAACTTCGGGGGACAGGGGGCTTTAGGGAGCTGAGTCTGAGAGGAGCGGAGTGGTGGCGGAAAGCAAGCGAAGAAAAGTTTTTTTCTGCACACAGGCTGGGGTAAGACAGAAGAGAGCTCTGGTTTCTTCGTTTCTCAGGTGGAGAAAGGAAGCACTGGGCAGGGCAGGGCAGGGCAGGGCAGGGCGACTGGAACCCAGGAGTCGTGGTTCTTATTTTACGCTAGAACCGAGGCTCCCTCGGCAGCTTTGGCTTACTGGGGTTTACATGTGTATTAGGCGGCGTAAATTAACCAATAAATCTCTTTTATGTGTCCCCCAGTTGTATGTGGTCTGGTCTAAATATCCACATGTCTGTATGGATAGGAAATATAATGGGATCCTTTCCCTCACACTGAGTTCAAACAGTAAATAGGAAAAAGATTTATTTTCATGCCCAAATCTGAAGCAATAAATAAAATCAGAGAAACTGATCATTGCCAAACGAGCAAAGCTTTTGAGCCAGAATTTTAGGATCCATCTTGGAGAAGCAAGAGGGAAACAGAATGTCCAGACGGGCAGTAGGGATAAACTGGTTTCTCCATAGAACCCAGAGCCCCACTTTGCAGCACTTTTCTCTTCAATCCAGCCTGCTAAAAAACAAAACATGTACAGCAGTTGTTCTATGGGGCAGAATTTCCTCTTAAAACACAGTCTCTGTGGCGGACATGAAATTATCCCAAGTCGGAGATCTAGCAGTTTTAAGTCCAAGGGAAACACTGCGGTCTTTTCTTCTGTTTTGTATTTAGAAAAGACTTGCAATCTAACACTCGGAACATTTTAAAGACCCTTTAAACCCAGCAAGCGGATTTCCGTTCTGCCAATGCTTCCTGATTTATTTCAATAAATGAATCTTTGAATCCAGGAAGGGAATTATTCCAAGACGCTGAATTTCGTGCCCCTGCCTCTTTCTAGCGAAGCACCAAGTGTTTCTCGTTGAAACATGTACTTGAAACTCACCATTATATGCATTTTTCCCCCTGGTAAACAGCACTTTCCTTACATCAATCCAACCCCCTCTTTAAAAAGAGTTCCAGATCTTTTTAAAAGAAAAACTGCAAATCGCAATTTTTTTAAAAAATGAAGGGAGAAGAAGGCTGGGAAAGGAATGAGTTTTTAACTCCTCTTTATTTTTATGCTAAGATAAAGCTCTTAATTGGCTTCAGGGGCCAAGCTAAACTGTCGATCTTGGGAGCTCCGGGACTAGTGGACACTTTCAGCAGCCGCTTATTTGAGGTCCAGATTTTATTGGCTGCATCAGAGTTTGCACTACCCTCTCATCATTTCACAAAAAAGTTTTAAGCCCTAAATACCTTTAAAATTCAATGTAGAATGAACAAGTAGATATTGTTAACCAACCCTTTTTAAATATCTGTTTTGTCTTTGTCCTCTGCGGTCCACAGCACATCGCTGCCCAATGTAATGAAAGGCAAACCAGACAGGAATGAGACATTTTCATTCATTGTACTTGTCAATCATGTCTGTGCAGATAGATAGACAAATGATAGATATTTGAACTTCAGAGACACAGGCTGAAGTAAAGAGGATTGAACTTGGAGGAAGGCAGGAAGTTGAGCTAGAGATATCAGAACCTAGTTTGAGATAATGAAGAGAGCCCTGAAAATACAGGAAATACAGTGAAAGCCTAGGCAGTGGGCAGTGCTCTGTTACAGCTAAGTCTGAGTCGTGGTCCTGGCCCACCAGGTCATGCAGCCAATGAGTACCTTTATTGC
Source organism: Bos indicus x Bos taurus (assembly GCF_003369695.1). Taxonomy (NCBI): domain Eukaryota; kingdom Metazoa; phylum Chordata; class Mammalia; order Artiodactyla; family Bovidae; genus Bos; species Bos indicus x Bos taurus. Next base: position 124,798,839 of record NC_040105.1, read on the forward strand.
CCAGGATCTGAGGTACACTCTGGCTGTGGGTACCAGAAGGACAAGTCACACTGGAAGAAGACTTCCCCTTCCCCAAAGGGATCAGAACCATTTGTAGGTGGGAAGCACTGAGGCAAGGGGAGAGGGAGACCCAGGCAGGGGTAGAAATACACAATGATGCATTTGATTTATGATTCCAAGTCCTTCCCCAGTGAGCTGAAGAGATAGAGAAAGAAGAATGGATTGGGGGTGCAAAGCTTGCCTGACATTCTAGAGCTCTCATTTATGCAGGGCCCCAAGTTCCTTCTAGGTGCTAAGTGCTCCGTTAGTTCTGGTAAATAACTTCAGCTCCAAAACAAGTGGAGAGAAGCCTTGACTCTCCTGGGGTATTTACTTATTCATGTCCCTGCTTTGAGACAGGGTCCTGCACCCAAGGTGACAGGAAGGGTACCTCAGGACCACATTATGGTTTCTGGCACTGACTCATCCTTGGTGCCTAGGTGTTGGGGCCCCCACCTTCCTAGCTCCATTTCCCTAGTTCAGACCCAGTCCACCATTCCCTCTTCTTCCTCCCCTTCTCCCTGGGGGCCAGATGCTGCATTACCTCAATTATCTTCCCTTTTGCCCAAATTGAGAGTGAGAATTCCTGCCACCTAAAAAAATGCTGTCCCGGCTTATTCAACTCCCAAGAAGTTCTATATAGTTCAGGAATGGCATTTGGTAAAATCAACTTGCTTGTGGTTTTTGCATGATTTGGAGTCTTCATCTAGTCCTTTTCTAGTGAAGGAGTAGGAGGAAAAGGCTTTGATGGGGGCCTCCCTTTCCCCCTTTTCTTCCCCCCACCCCCAAGTAAGACAGAGTAGGAGTGAATTAGACTAACTTCTAGCTTGAATGTGGTCTGGCAATTTGCAAGCCAAATCTGGCCTGTTGTATTTGTATGGCCCCAGGAGCCAAGAATTATTTTTTTTTAATCTTTAGAGGGTTAGAAGTAGAAAAAAGAGGAGGAGAGGGAAAAGGGTGGGGAGATTAAGCTACAGAGACCCAGCGTGGCTTGCAAAGCTAAAGTTGTTTCTATATGATGCTTTACAGAAAATGTTTGCTTTCCCCTAGACTAGAGGTTGGAGGTTGCCAGCGAAGAAGCTAAGTATTCTTAACCGGCGGGTTTTATCCACCATCACTCTCCTACTTTTTAAGCTTCATTTTGCATGACATGATTTTTTTTTCAGCCTCGTAATTATTTCCAGGCATAACGTTGGTTTTGGAGAAAGGCGAAAAGTAGAGTCAAGGGAGAATGAACCAGAGGGAGAAAGAGGAGACAAGAGGAGAGGAAAGAAAAAAGAGTTGTGAATATCTCAATCTGTGACTGTGTGACCTGTGACCCTGAGGGTGGTTTTATTGTCTTTCTTCTTTGGCTAGAGATACATAGGTTTATTGACCCTTTCCGCATGACTGAACCCTGAGGGGCAACTGTAGCTGTCAAACCCAGCGAGGCATGTGAGTCCAGGCTAAGGCCGTTCCTTGAGCTGCCTGCCTTCAGGAAGCCCGAGGGAAGCGAGGCCAGTTCCCCAGGCCCCAGGGGCTCTGATGAGGAGAGGGCAACTATTTGCCAATTCAACTGCCCCTCCTCAGCCAGGGCCTGGACTTCATCCCTTGCCTTTTTCTCTCTCAGAAATGCTCCTTCCAGTTCTACCATGGACAGATGTCCTCAGCCACTACACTTGGGCAAGGATTTTAGCCCCACTTCCTTGAATGCCTCTCCTTTAAACTATAGGTTAATATAAAGATTCCAGGATGCTCCCACAACCTTGTCTTCTTAAGTATGCCTCTCCCCTCGTTTCTCCCAGACTCTAGCCCTATCAGAAATTTCTCTTCAAAGTTGCAGTTCCTCCCTGTCCTTAACCTTTGTCCTCTCAGACTCAGTTTTGGTAGATTACACTTCAGTTTTCGAAGCTGGCGTAGGCTGGCAGAGTCAACAGTTCCTCCAGACACAAGTAGTCACTGCACTCTGGTAGAGCTACTAGGTCTAGCAGAGAAATCTGGGATGCTCAGTTAATCCTGAATTTCAAATAAACTGATTTTTTTTTTTTTTAAGTATAAGTATGTCCCAAATACTGCATGGGAGATATTTACACTAAAAAATTAATCATTTTTTGTCAGAAATTTTAATTCAACTGGACGACCTATATCTTATCTGGTAATACTATGATTCAGGCATCTGACCTAGATGGGCCTGAAAGTGAAAGTGAAAATCGCTCAGTTGTGTCCGACTCTTTGGGACCCCATGGATAGTCCATGGAATTCTCCAGGCCAGAATACTGGAGTGGGTAGCCTATCCCTTTCTCCAGGGGATCTTCCCAACCCAGGAATCCAACCGGGATCTCCTGCATTGCAGGAAGATTCTTTACCAACTGAGCTACCAGGGAAGCCCTCTAGACAGGCCTAGATGACCGAAACTGTCTCAAGCCCAAGCTGTGGCCTGACCAGGTATCATATGCCTAGCAGAATGGAGAAAGAAAGACTTCCTTGCACCTAGACTTTTCCACAGGCGCCATTTGTGGAAAATCAGCTTAGGAACCTCTGACCCTAGCAAGCCCAAGAAAGGCTGGAGTGACATTCCCAGTTCAGTTAGGGTGCCATTTCTCTTTAACGGGGCCAGGAGCCATCTTAGTGAGGCTCTGTGCAGTGATCTGTATTTAAAATGAGCCCCCTCCTGGCCCTGCCAAGAGAAACCCTCAGCTCTCAGAAGGTGGTGGGCTGAGGTGGGTGGAGGGAATGGGGGGAGGGAGGAGGGAGGTGGTTAAGGAAGGGGTGGGGAGTAGAGGGGGGGGAGGGGAGAGCCGGACACTGGGACTAGAACCTTCCATGGCTGCTGCTCCCAAACTGTGCCCCTAGGGGCTCCTGCCTCCCTTCTCAGAAAACTAAAAAAGTGAAGTCGCTCGTCATGTCCAACTCTTTGTAACCCCATGGACTGTAACCTACCAGGCTCCTCCGTCCATGGGATTTTCCAGGCAAGAATACTGGAGTAGATTGCCATTTCCTGCTCCAGGAGATCTTCCTGACCCAGGGACTGAACCCGGGTCTCCCACATTGTAGGGCCACCAGAGAAGTTCAGAGCAGGTCCTTAACCCCTGGAGGGAAACCCTGTGTACTACTGACCGCTGGGCCCCAGATATAGTGCCATGTTACAGAAGGACCCTGAGGCACAAGGTGCCGTTCACTGATCTCTCACCATCCCAGCTGGACTGGAGGCCGCGGTCCACTGGCTCATCTTTTCCTAATTTCCTCTGCGTATGTGCACCCGAGGCCCCCTCCCCAGGGTCCAAGTTCCAAATCGACCTGGCCCCCAAAGTCTGCTGAGCCTTGCCCTCTCCCCACCCCCAATCGCCTGGCCAACACACACACACACACACACACTGGCGCATGCACTTTAGTCAACACCAGTGGTGCAGAAGCCACTGTGCAGCCTTCCAGGGCAAAAGTTGGTGTTTTCCTCAGACCAAGGCCATTGAGAAGCACATTTTATCAGCAGACGGCTGTTTTCCTTCCCTGTTTCCCCACCCCACCCCATACTTCTTAATAGAGGTTCTTATCGATCTATGTATAAAGTGAAGCAGAATAAACACGGCTAGAACATTGTTTTCCTCACTACTGGTTCCACAGGCCGAATCTGTCCTCAGTTAAGTGGCCTTGAGAACATTCTAGAAGCCCCCCTCTACTCCCCCCCCAACACCTAAATACCCTTTTCCCACTTTACAAAAAGCTCAGTAATTCTTATTTCTTACCTTCTTCTTCAAGAAGTAGTTCTGACTCTAAGACTGTTGGAAGCCTGCACTGCCTTTTGATAGCAAACTTGCCTTCTGGGTGGTATATATAGCCTGTGAGCAGTTCGAGCTTTAGCTTACACCAGCCTCCCCTCTCAGTTTCTAACACGCTCCCTAGGAGGGCACAGGGGCCCCTTTAGTTTATGCACCCAAAAGCTGTAACTCCAGCTTTATCTGTTACTTTTGTGGTTCTCTAAGAGTTACATTCGGAGAAGGCAATGGCAACCCACTCCAATACTCTTGCCTGGAAAATCCAATGGACGGAGGAGCCTGGTAGGCTACAGTCCATGGGGTCGCTAGGAGTCGGACAGGACTGAGTGACTTCACTTTCACTTTTCACTTTCACGCATTGGAGAAGGAAATGGCAACCCACTCCAGTGTTCTTGCCTGGAGAATCCCAGGGACGGGGGAGCCTGGTGGGCTGCCGTCTCTGGGGTCGCACAGAGTCGGACACCGACTGAAGCGACTTAGCAGCAGCAGCAGCAGCAGCAAGAGTTACATTGCAGGTTCTAGTTATTTTTGCAGGCATCATATTCCTTTAAATTTGGAAGAGGGAGGAGTTGCCTGCCCTCTGCCTCAGAAACAATAGAGTGGAGCCAGGATTCCCTGGATTGGAAACTGTGGCTCCACATTGGAATCTCCTGGGAATCTTTGAAATACTCAGATGCCCAGACCACCCCAGAACTTGTGACTCAGTTTAGGGAGGTGTACTTCCTGGGCTTACTGGGCTTCCTAGGTGGGGCTACTGGTAGGAACCCACTTGTGGACGTAAGAGATGTGGGTTCGATCCCTGGGTGGGGAAGATCCCCTAGAGGAGGGCATGGCAATCCACCACAGTATTCTTGGCTGAAGAATTCCTATGGACACAGGAGCCTAGAGGGCTAAAGTCCATAGTTCAAAAAGAGTCAAACACGACTGAAGTGACTTAGCAGGCATGCACCATAGTACTATGTTTTGAAGCTCCCCAGGTGACTTTAATGAAGGAACCACTGAACTGAAAGAACTCAAGAGCGTCTGATAAGGAATTTGTTTGCTTTGGGGCCTGCTCCCATTTATCCTATTGCAACTAAAGAGCTACACTTATGTTGTCACAAAACAAAATTTCCACAGGAAGACAGTGAAGGATGGAGCTACTTGAATAACAGGGCTATTTGAATCCCACTTCTCTCCATCTTACCCAGTCCAGTCCTGACCTCCTTCCAGAAGAAACAAGGAGTGGCTGTGGATGGGGAGGTATTTCCTCTCACTTGGAATGTTTCCTCAGGATTAATTTCTTTGCTTCCTCCTGCTGCCCTAGGTCTAAGAAGGCAATGGCACCCCACTCCAGTACTCTTGCCTGGAAAGTCCCATGGACGAGGAGCCTGGTAGGCTACAGTCCATGGGGTTACAAAGAGTTGGACACAACTGAGCGACTTCACTCTCATGCATCGGAGAAGGAAATGGCAACCCACTCCAGTGTTCTTGCCTGGAGAATCCCAGGGACCGGGGAGCCCGATGGGCTGCCATCTATGGGGTCACACAGAGTCGGACACGACTGAAGCGACTTAGCAGCAGCAGCAGCTGCCCTAGGTGGACTCCCCATGACTGATGAGGGGAGCCTTATGGCTCTCAGGTTCTAAACAATTACAAGAAACTGAGCTGTGCAGGATTGTTCGGTTTGGCTCAGGGTCCAGGGACATCTCACTGAAGTTGTAGAAGGCAGAGAGAGATGGGGGCAAGTGGATGAAGTTCAAATTGCAGAGTGATTTGAAACTTAACTTTTTTTTTTCTTAGAAAACTTTTTTTTTAAAGTTCACACATGTAATACATTAGCTGGTTAACTTCATATTCAAAAAAAATAGTTACATATTTCCTGCTTTATACAAGACACTGTCTTAGGTGTTGTGGGGGAGATAAGAGTAAATCATACTATGATACTGCATTGTGACTGTCTTGCACATGGGCCAGCAAAACATTTTAATACTCTAAAAACAAATGCTGGGATTTGAAGTTTTAGAAGAGGTATTTTGTGACTGCTATATTGATTGCTTGAAAGTTTGGGGTAACTATTAGTGCTTCTTTATTATTTTTTTAAACATAAAAAAATATGTTCAGTTATGTCTTTTCCAACTCAGATACATTACTGGAGTTTGCTGGGATGAATACCCAAATGAAACTTTCATAGAAGCATTTATCTTTTTGTGAGAAAAAAAAATGAAATCAGCTTTGAATTTATTAGTTTAATTTGGGGAGTGGTTTCTTCCACTGTATTCTTCTTTTGTCCTGTTCTGCAATAGAAAGTCTTCAAGATCAGAGGCTTCATTTAATATTGTTTACCATTCTGGCACCTTTAAAACAATTTTAAAGACCACTTCGTAACAAATGGGGCTTATTTTTATTATTATTAATTTTGCAATTTCATAACTCCATGAAAAAGAGAGCAAAGGAGAGAAAGAGGGAGAGAGCCTAGCTATAGGAAAGTGCTTTATAGCACAATTCCATACATACACTTCATTTCTTGAGCTATTTTGTTCTTTAACAGCTGTAGTAGGTTCAAATCATTATTTTGAGTATAATAAGCCTCAAAAAAATGGGGAGGCAGATGGCTCTGAAAGTGGGTTTGTCACTACTTTGTCATTACACATGTCAGTTAATTTTTGTTGATTATTTTTATAATGTAGACCCATCACAAGTAATTTAATGAAAGAAATAACCTTCAGAGGATAATACAGTAGAGAGAGCGTATTGTGCATATGCTATGTAATATCAAATTTTCTGATTCATAGAAACCACGTATTAATTATTTTGATTATTATCAAATGGTCTTTGCAGTTTTTACATTTCCATCCAAACATCATATACTGCTTATGTGTGCTAGTACTTGGAGAGAATGTATATGATTTTAAAAGGAGTTCTTCCTGTTGAAGATCATGAATTTCAGATAGTTACACAAATCCAAATATTCAAACTCCAATACTGAAAAAAAATATTTGGTGGGAGAAGTACCGGATCTTCCCCTTTCCCGAAGAGAGGCAACACTGCATACCCCCTTGAATAGGCCAACAGGCTACAGAGGTATTCAGTCACCTATGCTGGCTTCTGTCTCATTTCATTGAGTGGAAAGAGGTGAGAAGGAAATTTTCCTCTAAGCCAAAGTGGAAAGGAGGCATCCCAGCCCTGTGGTGGCTCTCCTCACCCCAGTCCCTGCAGCAGGGATGAAAACCTTCCTAGTTTCAGTAGAAGGAACAAATCTGGTCAGGAGAGGAGGTCTTACGACCAGTCCATCAATTTAAGGGGTTGTGTTTGGGGTTTGTCTAGAGGGCCAAATCCACAGCTCTTCTACCCCCTCCCACTCCACAGGTGTATATTTTGAGTTTTCTGGTCTCCCAACAGAATGAACAAACAATGCCCTCTGAGTGTAAGGCTACCAACATGCCTACATGACTGCATCACAGCCAGAGCTGCAAATACTGTTTAGAGTGCTGCACGGGCCTGCTCTGTATTCGGCTCAAGGGCTGGGCTGAGGAAGAAGGTGGAGCTCAAGTCTGCAGAGCTTCCCAAGAAGTAAGCGGGTGTGTGTGTGTGTGTGTGTGTGTGTGTGTGTGTGTGTGTGTGTGTAAGAACAGGCCTTGCTTAGCGTGTGTGTAAGAACATGCCTTGCTTAGTATGTGTGTTTGTGTGTAAGAACATGCCTTGCTTAGGCTCACAACACATCCTCCCCTTTCTTGAGGCGCCACTTACTTATAACAGCGCCTGCGGCGCCCGCGCTTTCAGTGTGCAGGATGCTGGCGAAGCCCTCTCTTCCTGTTGGTCAGGACAGAGGATCCGCTACTTTGGGACCCAAGGAGGGCGGAGTAGCCGGAAGTCGGAGCCCGAAGGCCGGGAGTGGGCCGAGACCCCAGTGCTTTTCCTGGTGCCTGTCGCTCCCCGCTGCACCCGCCCAACCTGGAGACCCGAGAGGGCCCAGGGAGGGGGTGCTTCGACCCCTAGCGGGGGCGGGAAATGATGATACGGGGAGACTTTGGGGGAGGGGGAGGAGGTTGGCGCAAAGCCCGAGCTACTGGGACTGCCTTCGTTCCATTCTGTTCCCCGGAGAAGGAAACCTCCTCCTCCCCTTCCTCTCCTCTCCTTCCCTTCCCTCCACTCTGCCTCCGTGGGGCGCTCAGGTCCTGCCGCTTCCCGAAGCCCCAAAGCCTCAGCCGCCCGATACCCCGGCCCAGGGGGCAAAAGGGCCTGCGAGCCTGGTTCTGGGGCCGGCCAGCCCTTCCGTTTTTCCTACAGGGAACCAAGGGGCGCAGTGCCTCGCCTCCCTTCGATGCCTGCCGCCGCTCGAGAGGGGCTGTTTAATTAAAGGGGAACCCGCAATGTATACGTCTGATAAAAGCAACGCGCAGAATAAACTAATTAAAACATTGTGTTTGCAACACATTTTATTTCTCTTTCTGCCTTTTTTGATCTTCGCTGAGTTTTAAAGAAATGTCATCGCACCATAAAGCGAGCCGTGAAACGCTATTTCCTTATAGTGTGCGGCGCTTTTCAAAGGCTAGTGTGATATATTTTAGAAAAGGGATCCCGCTGTGAAAGCTTGCGTGTCTTCCCTTTACCAAACTAAGCTCTTGTCAATCACACCGAGCCCGGTCCAATCACCGAGATCCTTTTTGGAAAGCAGCTCATCCCGCTGTGCTTTTATACCGCGCTCCGCAGCCTGTTTTGATGCATTTTTACCAGCACGTCCAGGGAAATGAATGATGAGGCCGCGGACAGTGCAGGCCTGGCTCCCTGAGCGCCCGCCCGGTCCTAACGAGGCGCCGGCGCATTGTGCGTGGCCCGGGCTTTCTCACGTAGCGGCCACTGCGCGGGGCTGTCCCGACGTCAACTCGGGTCAATGCTGGGGACCCGGCTTGTCATGGCCGCGCGACAGCTTCCACCCGGCAGCCGCGGGCCTGGATGGGCGAGGCTCAGTAGCCGGCCTCCTGGTCCGTGTGGCCCAGGAAAGGAAGACCCAGAGGTGCCTGGCGCTGCATCTCGACTACTAGGAGTCCTGGGGCCCTGTTGATGCGCCTCTCCTGCAGAATGTGGGGCCCGAGAGTGTGGGGCGGGGAAGGCAAGGCCGGCCGCCCCCACCAAAAAGGTCTCTGGCTTTGTCCGGGTTTAGCGTAGGACATTGGTTCCCAGCAAGCCTCGGGTTTCTCCTCTCTGTCCCCTCTCCCTGCACCATCACATCCAGAGGTTCTGGGGGCTTCCCCAGCCTCTTTGGAAAGGCCTCCCCCGCCCTGGAGGAGCCATCAATCCACTCGGGCCCCAGCAGCTCTCGGAGAACCCCAGCTCTGAAAGAGGGACTCGTCTAGGAACGCCCACCGGTAGGACCGAATTGGTGGCCTCGGACCAGGCAGAGCCTACAGTCTCCAGTCGGGACGCTTACTCCCCAGTGGACCACGGAGCCGCGGGGCTGGAGCGGGTGGCCCCGAAAAGACAAATATAAACTCCTAAACCACGGCCGAGAACCCACGAGGGCAAGGGGCTCCTCCCGCGCCTTCCCTGGATACCAGGAAGGGTTGGCAGGAGCCGCCCAGCTCCAGAGTCCCAGAGATTTTCCCCCGACCCCCCAGCATTTAGCCAGCCTCTGTCAGGGCTGGGGGCGCGCCCCGCCGGGGTGATGTAGAAGCTTTTGATCTTCACATTGGCTTTCCGGCTCCGGGAGGGGAGACGCGGGAGGAGGCTTTGTGGTCCTCCTTTCCGGCAGCGCCAGAATCGTTGCCTGCTTTTGTTTCCAGTTCCACTTCGAACTTGAACCAGGAGAGTGAGGTTTGGCTAAGGTCTCAGCGGATGAACAAGTGAAAACTGTGTGAGATTGTATGCATTTGTAGAATAGACCAAAGTCTACATTTCTAAATAGTCCAGTGTGAGTCCATTCGGCCTCTCTGTCTCTCGCTCGCTCTCACACTGATGCCGACCCGCCCTAGTCTCCGATTACTGGCGCCCTCGGTGCTCCTGTTCTATTTCCAGGGGACTGCGACCCTCCCCTCTCCAGCGCCCAGGCGCACCTCTTTCCACCACCTGCCAGTTTCTTTTGAACATTCCCCAAAGTGCTTATTTGTTCGAAGGGCCCTGGGTCCATCCGAGAGCCGAGGGCAAAGAGAGAGATGCCCAGGTTCCCTGAATTTTTCCTCAATGCCCTGGCCCCACCAGCTAGATCTCGGGTCCCTTCCCAGAGGTCTCCTCAGTGATGCCCAGATCCTCAGGTTGACTCTAAAACGAGGGGGAAAGCCCTCAGCCCTCCCCGCCTCCCCCGCCGACCGCCCCCCGAGCTGGGCCTCGGGTTCTACACGGTGGCTGGGATGCAGATCAGCTGGAACCTGCCCGGCGCTCCGAGTCTCCCGGGGGCACCCATCATCGTCTCCCTGCGGCCCGCCCGTTGGAGTGCAGGCCCCGCAGGTCGGCAGCTTCTCCAGAGTTCCCTTCCCGGACTCCCGCAGGTGGGGCCGCCGGACGGAAGAGGGACGGCCCGGTCCGGGTAAAGACGAAAGTTGGTGCTGCCTGCTGCCCTCCGGGAGGCCTGAGGAACCTGCCAGGAAACCTGTGTCCGGGCGGCGCTCCCCTTCCGTACTTCGTAAGACAAAGCGTGCGGTTATGCCACAGCCTTTGGTGAAGTTTGCAAGTGTGAAGGTGACCCCAGTGCAGACGCCGCGGGCCGCAGAAAGCCTGTGGACCTGGAGGGAGGCAGGCGCCAGCGTTTCACCTGCCTCAGTTTAGCCAGGAGACAGGAGCTGCGGTTTTGCTGTGACTCCCGGTCCATTCCAGTCTGTCTCTGAGCTGCAGATCACCCTGAAATTTCTGAACGGCTTGATAAAATAGGGAGCGCCCGTGAAATCTTGGTATAGATGTATATACAAAAAAGAAAAGAAAATCCTGGAAATAATGGGTTCTTTTGATGTGAAGAATTGCTTGTCTCCATTGAACCCGTTATTACCCATCTTCTTATTCTTTTTTTTTTTTTTTTTAATTGCATCGTGGCTCTGGGAATCCGGGGTGGACATTTAGGTTTCTACTTCCAGGCATAAAGCAGTACAAGAGTGAACTCGACGGCTGTTAATAGGCAGTTTGCCAACAGCCCTGGACAAGGAGATGAGGACTCCCATGCACGAAGGCGACGAGCCGCAGTCCTCTGGGACTCCGGTGGCTTCCAGAACCCTGGCAGAAGAGCCTGAAGCAAAGCCAGCACCCAGTGTGACTCCAGCTGCCATTGGCTGCCACCCTTGGCCCCGACTGACACCCACTGCCCACCCCCTCCCCGCGCCAGTCCCTCCCAGACTCTCTCCATGGCTTGTTGGGTACCAGTCCTTGCTGAGGGTCCCAGGACCGAGCCAAGAAGCCCAGATGGAACACAGGACCTTGCGGATAGTGTTTACCTCGGACAATGGCTCGCTCCCTGGCTCACAGAGCCCGACCTAGGCGACCCAGAGAGTGCGCTGTTGTCTTAGGACAAACCCCGAGAAGCAACTGGCAATCAAGGTCCGAGGCCAAGGAGCTTCGAAGATTTACTGCTGCTGGAACAAGCGAAGTGGCCTCTGCCCTTTTAATTTAGTTCTTCGCTTGGAGGGTGGTGAAGGTGTAGGTGTGACAGGGTGTGTGATGTCTGCCTTTGAGAGAAGGGACAGTGTCCCACATCACTCAAGTTGGAATTACAACCTGGTTTCCAGTCTCAGCTGGGCGGCTCCTACAAATTGGCTGACATGGGGACAACCCTGCACAGCCCCCGCCCCCCCCACCCCGTTACCCCCATCTTGTGATAGACGGAGTCTCACCACTTGTTTGTTGGGCAAATGGATGGACTCCTGCCTCTCCCCTTTACCCTCCCTTCACAAAGTCTCCTAAAAACTTCCTTTGAACCCATCTGTCCCCAAACGAATTTTATCTTCAACCACTTCGTGTGTCCCCTGAGCCCTGCCAATGCAGGAAGTTTTTCCCTGGAGCTGCCAGAGGTTGCTGGGGTCTTGGCGGTGCAGCATCCCTCACCTCAGTCCCTGAGCCGCACGATCCCCAAGGACAGGGCTGGCCGACCAGGGTGGAGTGGAGGCCCATCGGCTGTCTGTCTTCCCTGGACTTCCACCTAAAGGGGCTGCCGGCGTGCCCTCTCTGGGGGCCAGAGGGGCCCTTTGATCCCGAGGTGCCTCTTCAAAAGACGAGGGCTTTAAAGTGTAGGGATCCTAAAAATAAGGCTAACCAAGTTCCTGCTAAGAAGCCAAGGCCGTGCCAAGCGGTCCAGGACCGTGCAGACGCAGACCTCCGACTCTCTGTCCAGAGCTGGGCTGACATCGCTGTCTGCCTGTAAGCTCAGGGGTGGAAAACACCAGACACAAATAGCTCCCTTCCCGCACCGCGTGACCATTTTCTAGGTGGGACTTCTCTCCACAGGACACAGAGAGGCGATAGATGAAGATTCCGGGGTCGGCTGAGACCCGGCGCAGCGAGATGCTGGTCCGCAGCTCGGGGCCCCCCACCACTCGGGCTGCTCCGCCGCTGGCCCGGCCGCCGCTCTCCAGCCCGGCTTCCCCTGCCTCGGCGCCGCGCGCTGCATCTCCAGCCTAGAGGCAGGTGGGTGGAACGTGTCCTTTGGTCTCCCGGGGTTGAGAATTAGGAACCCGCACGCCTGGGGCAAGCACTTGATGCTCTGCGGGGAGGCCTGAGAACCCTCAAAGGTCCCGGCACGACCGCTCCTCCCACCAACCCCAATCTGGCTCCTTTCTGCTAAAGTCTGGTCACAAAAGAAAGAAAAAGCCATCCACACTGGCTCACTTCTGTTAGCCCAGTGCATCGACTGGCCCTTCTGCCCTTTGTGCTTATAATTTTTTTTAGACTCCATCCATGTGAACTGGTTGTCCCCCAGTAACACCTGCTGCCAGCCAGTTCAAAATTGTCTCCTCTTTCAGCTTCCCCACCTCACCTTAGACTTTCCAGTCCTTTAAGAAAATGACTTCGCAACTTTGAAAGACATGGTGTTCGGAGTGCTCCGGGAGAGCAAGGAAACAACGATTTATTTAGCACTTACCTTGGGGGCTTCCCTCCTAGCTCAGTTGGTAAAGAATCTGCCTGCAATGCAAAAGACCGGGGTTCAATTCCTGGGTTGGGAAGATCCCCTGGAGAAGGAAATGGCCACCCACTCCAGTATTCTTGCCTGGAGAATCCCATGGACAGAGAAGCCTGGCAGGCTACTATCCATGGAGTCATAAAGAGTCGGACAGGACTTAGTGACTAGACCACCGCCACCACTAAATAAAAAGTGTTGAAGGTAAATCTTGTCAAGAAATTGCCTCCATAACCCTCCGAAGTTGGTACTATTATCCCCCATTTTACATATAAGGAAACTGAAGCACAGGGCTGAAGGCAATTGCTTCCAAGTGTTTAGAATCCAATAGACCCCTCCCCCACCGAACTTGACCTAACTGTGAAGCCTTTCTTAACTGGCTTTAGTTGTCCCTAACCTGGGCTTCGGAGAAGGCGATGGCACCCCACTCCAGTACTCTTGCCTGGAAAATCCCATGGACGGAGGGGCCTGGTGGGCTGCAGTCCATGGGGTCGCTAGGAGTCGGGCACGACTGAGCGACTTCACTTTCACTTTTCACTTTCATGCATTGGAGAAGGAAATGGCAACCCACTCCAGTGTTCTTGCCTAGAGAATCCCATGGACAGAGGAGCCTGGTAGGCTGCCGTCTATGGGGTCGCACAGAGTGGACTGAAGCTACTTAGCAGCAGCAGCAGCAACCTGGGCTTTTCCTCCTGAGCCTGGAAGGGAAGTGCCAAAGTTAAAGAGGCTTTGGGTGGGAGCCACAACTGCCCACCGAGTCTGCCCTCAGCAACTGCCTGGGACGAGGTACAAGATTTAGTGCCCAGTTTAGCCGGCTGTTGACCAGCCCTGAGCCTCGGGGGAGTCTGTCCACCTCTCGGTTTCTCCCTCATTTGTAAATTGGTATTCATGATAATCACCGACCCCTTCAATTGGGTGGATGTCAGAATCCGGGGAGTATGGCTGCGATACTATCAAGTGCAACGCACGGCTACCATGATCCGACGCAGGGAGGGGGGCCGGACGCCAGGCCGCGCCCAGGAGGCGGAGTTGTGAGGACTGCGGCTGGAAGGTCCCCCGACCTCCTCTGGAGCCAACTCTGGAGCAGGACTCGGTCCCAAACTGTCCCGGGCCGGGTCCTCATTGAGTCTCGGGGGAAGTTTCGGGGCGCACCTGGCAGCCTGAGACTCGCCGCCCCCGAGGGACAGAGGCTGTTCGGAAAATGCTTTGCGGTCCAGAGGGCCCAGCTGGCTATTTCGAACTCACTTGGGGCCACACCCAGTTTGGGTCTGCAAAGTTCGGGGTCAAGTGTGCATGGAAGTGCTGACACTCGGCTCCGGGAGAACAGTCCAGAAAACTTGTGCGTAGGTAGGGACTTGGGGTGTGCAGGCTCCCGCCCCTGCGGGGCCGGGGCTCTCCGCTGAAGCAGCCGGCTTGAGGGCCCCGACTCTGGGCTGGGGGGTGGGCACTGCATTTGGATTTTGGAAAGATTAAAGTAGGGAAAGCCCCGGTGGTGCTGTTTTGCTCACTGAACTATCTTAGGACGAAGGGCACGGGGTGAGGGGAGAACTAGTGACTGAGGGAATAAATACTGCCCTGCTGTTGACAAGCCTGCCAGCCACAGGCCCTGAGGGGATTTGGGACAAGACCTCAAAGGCGCCTTGGGGGAAGCGGTGGCCTTGGCTGTTAGTCCTCTTGGTTTGGGGGACAGTGGCCCATTCTGCTGTACCTCAAAATGTCCCAATCCTTACAAAGTTTTAAGTGATTCCCACCCTCTGAGCAAGCTGAAATTATGGGGAATCCTGTCTAATCTCTCCACCCCACAGCAGACAACACAGCTCTCTCTCTCTCTAACTCTCCAGGTCTCTCTCTCTCTTTCACTGTTTCTCTCACACACTTCACTCATTTAGTCTCTCTTTCACAGAAGTCCTGTAGTCAGTGCATAGACTTTAGTCAAGTAGTTTTAGAAAGGTTTGATTCTCTATGTCTTGCCATTAACTAGCTTCTTGAACTCAGACAAGTGACTGAAGACCCCAGAACCATGTCAATGTATGGCAAAAATCACTACAATATCGTAAAGTAATTAGCCTCCAATTAAAATAAATTAATTAATTTTTAAAAAGACCTCTGATGAGTTTCCACATCTGTCAAAGTTTAATAAAGGTGCCCATCTTTACAGTCTTCAGGTAAATTAAATGAAATAGAGCCACATAATAGTGACCACTCAGTGATAGCTCTGTGTGTGTGTGTGTGTGTGTGTGTGTGTGTGCTGTGCTCAGTCGTGTCTGATTAGTCGTGTCTGACTATTTCCGACCCCATGGACTGTAGCCTGCCACGCTCCTCTGTCCATGTGATTCTCCAGGGAAAAATACTGGAGTGGGTTGCCATTTCCTTCTCCAGGGGATCTTCCCAACCCAGGGATCGAACCCATGTCTCCTGCCTGCATCTCCTGCATTGGCAGTCAGATTCTTTACCACTTGAGCCACCTGGGAGGCCCAGTGTAAGCTACTAACCTGAATAAAGTAATCTCTACAGTAGCTTCCTCTGTAATGTGTTGGAGCAGGCAGAGTGACTAGAAGGGGTTAATGAGCTTCATTGTCTTTGTGCGGTCTTGGAGATAATGGTGTGTTGTAGGAACTTACTTTTAAAATCTCTTCCAAACATGAATCTATGACTACAGCCCCTATCCTACCTGCCATCATACCAACTTAGGACAGATGCTTTTGTCCCTCAGATCCCCAAAGAGCAATTCCATGGCCAGCTGGAGATGCCCCAACTGAGCCCCTGTCTGTTCAGACTTAGCCTGGGCCAAGCCGGCACCCTCCCTTTCTATGCTAGGGCAAGTCTCATCTCTACCCAGGGCAGCCAAAGACCCTGACCCAAGGCGATCTGGACCAACAGAAAGACTCTGCCCCTCCCTTCATTTCCATCCCAGTGTGTTCCCAGGTGAAGTGGAGATAAGAGGATTATTGGTAGCAGTCCAAAATGTGTGGCAGGAGTCACAAAATGCAACCTAAGGAATTGGAAGTACCAGGTGAAGGAGAACCCATTGGGCAGGCCTTGAGCGACATGCACGGTGGGGTTGGGAGAATGTGTGGAACTCCTACAACTCCATCAGTTTTCCCTTCCTTAATTATTGCCCAGTTATTCTCAATAGCTCAACTCAACTTTCACCCTAACAAGGTACCCAGAAGAATGACAATAATTCAGAATGTCTAGTCACTCCTGGGCCTGAGCTCAGCCAGGAGCAGAGTTCTGGAAATCTGATCTCAAGACAAATTGAATGGTGAAGTGGAGACACAGTGGGCACTGGAATGGAGTGCCCTAAACTTTCCAAGTGACCTTGGACAATTTACTTAAGCTATCTGGGTTTCTACTGAGCTCATGTATAATCTGAGTCAGCTGGACGGGATGATCTCGACAAGCCCTTCCCTTCCTAAGAATCTATGACCATAGATTAAGTCAAGCTCAAGTCTGTAAAAAGTCAAGATCAAGTTTGACAGCACTGAGAGAATAACAGCATTGAGTGGTGCCAGAAGGGGGGCTGAGGGAGAGTGGATATGGCATTTCTAAGCCCTTTGGATTATATTTGAGCAGAGGTTTCCTAAGAAAGAGATGAAAACTCTCCATGATCCATTACTTCAAGAATCCAGATCAAGAGGAGGTGCAGCCACGGACTTCCCTGGTGGGCCAGTGGCTAAGACTCCACACTCCCAGTGCAGGGGGCCTGGGTTCGGTCCCTTGTCTGGGAACTAGGTCCCATGTGCTGCAACTAAGGGTTTGCATGCCACAACTACGATCCCACGTTCTGCAACGAAGATCAACGGTCCCGTGTGCCACAACTAAGACCTGGTGCAGCCAAACCAACAAACATATATTTATATTTTAAGGTTTTATAAAATGTTTTAAAAGAGATTCAACCTGACAGAGAAAGTAGAAGCAGGTCACTATGGCCTGAGAAGGATGTCCTAACTTCCTTCCTGAGGTCACGATGATCCCAGGTTCCAGCTGAATGTGTCAACTGGAGTCAAAGAGTCTACATACCTTAATTGCACCTATATGAACAGCATTTTATGCCTCTGGGAAATTATTCTAAACTCCAGTGGTTTTGCTTGGCCTTAGTTAACCTAATTGCACAGAGTGGTGTTGGTCCCCCAGGGAGTTCACTGGTTAAAAAATCAGGTGGAATCTTTTTCTCTCCATCCTTTCCAAAGGAGGGCACATCTGTCTCCCAGAACTTCCAGAACCATCCAACAGTGCCCAGGTTAGCATTTGTAGGCAAGTGATTCATTACAATGAATGTAATGTCAGAATTACATTCATTTTCACTTATGAACCATACACTAAGCAACTCTGGAGTCCCCAAAGGCCTCCCAACATAAAATTCAAACACAAGGAGTATTATGACAATTAAGAATAATCTCTCAACAAGCAAGTAACGAAACATGTAAAAGATTTCTCAGTTAAGAAAAAGATTTTGGTGTAGTCCTTGCATTTGGATTTGGTTTGCACCATTTAGGTTCTCATTAAATCTCTGTAACACTCCATTTAAATAGCTCTTTCTTTAATCAGTGACTCTCTAAGCGACTTGAATCACAGCGTATTTTCAGTTGCATTTTAATAGCTGCTACATTTCCTTGTGTCAAAAAGTCTGAACATGTGTGTGAAGAAAGGAAAGAGAATTCTAAACTGTTTTGGCACTAGGAGATTGTAGTTTGGCTTGTATCTGTTAGACTGAACAGTAGGGTATTTAGACAAGCAGCCTTGTTGGATTCAGGAAGAATATATCCACATGTGGGTGCTCCTCTGCTTCCGACTTTCTGAGGAGAAGAAGAAACAGTGTGGTTAGGGTAAAATGCTCTAAAAATATCATGGCTTTGCCCTGGCTACTAAGTAGAATTATGTGGCTTTGGCCTTGTGAGTTTAGTGTTCATGGCTGTGCATGTTTTATGCTCAGATAGTTGCTTTGAATGTAATTTTAGAGAAGTGCACTTTGCTGAGAACATTCTGTTTCTGTCTGGCTTGGAGAGGCAGTAAGCTTCTTTAGACTTACAGGGTCAAAATTTACAATCATTGACACCTGGGACAATCTATCAGATTTATAAAAAAATGAGACTTTGGGTGGATATAAGAGTAAGAGATCTCCTTCTCATTGTTCAGTTGTTTCTGACTTGACTTTTCTCTGTGATTTAATTTCCTGTGTGTTTTCTACCTCATTTCAACCACACCTGAATACCATCTACAAAATATTTCCTTAAGTAGAATGCCATTCAAATTCCAATCTGGGATGTTCTGCCTCAGTTATTGAAAGACAAAGAGTCATTTGTAATTATGTTAACTCAATACTTATGTACAAGAGAGCCTTATATGCTCCTAAGAAGTGGAGAATCTTCTTAGGTCTGCACTTACTAGCTGTGTGACTTTGGCAAGTTATTTAAACTCTCCAAGCCTCAGTTTCCCCACTTATAAAAAGAATTATGTTGATGATTAAAGGGTTAGTACAGTGTCTGTACTTGTTAGTGTTGAGTAGATACTGCTGTAAATTTTTTTAAATCTCTTTCTGTGTCTATAAAAGAACTCCTCAGACCTGAAAAATTAGGAGCTTAAAAGCACAGGGAAAGCTTTAGTTTCAATTACTACTGAGTTGGGAGTCTAATACAATTTTAAGAAATAGTGAAGAGTAGATACACAAATCAAAAGAAGGCTAGAGTTTGGATTTTGTTATTTGCTTGGTTGTGTATCTGAAACTGAATCAATGAGTAGTTTCGAGTATCTACTGTGTGCCCCTTGCTGCACCATGAATCACAACAGATCACAACCACTTGACCCCCTTCTTCATTAGCTTGTAAACTCCTCAAGGAAGGATCAGAACCTTGCCCTTCTCCTCACTGGATCCTCAGAATGAGCCAAGTGTGTGCCCTGCACTTGTGATATAAGAGTTATTCTTATTGGAACAATAGATTGTTTCTAGGTGCTAATGACATACAGAGGGCCATGATGTCATATAACATGGGAATTCTGAGTGGCCATTGCTCAAGCAGTCCTGAAACACACTATGGATGGGGCACATCTAGATGTGAAGGAATTTTCAAATTGCCTTTCCTCTGAAACTGCAAAGGAAATTGGAAAGGGCTGCCTACAGATAAGAAGAGGTTGTACTGTGAGACATACTGGTGTATCATCTGTACCATTTCTTTGTAAATCCCCAAAAGGTTTTTCACATTATTGTCTTGTTGGCACATTCAACAAGTTGAAACCCAGTTTGCCTTTGGAGATACTTACAGACTTTTTCTTTGTGAGAGTGGAGTCTTCCCACTTTTGTGTATCTGAACACTACCTTTGCTAACATATCTTTAAAAATGGAAGAACTTCTTCAAAGTGAAAGCCTAAGTAAGTAGCCCTCTTCAGACATTCAGGTCCGGAAAGGAAGTGCAGCAGGACCCCCAAATGATGCGGGTCAACTTATGAGAAATGCCATCACACATACTAAAAACTTTGTGTAGCAGGAAGTCCCACTGATGGCAGGATTTCAAGCTCTATTTATTATGGCTGAGTTCCTCTATAGCAAAGAAATTTGACACCAGACTGCAGTTTGTTCTAGCAGGATTTAACCTGTCACTGGAGCCAAAATCTGGGTCCCTGTGAGCCCTGACTGGACCATGGCTGGAGTACAGGATGAGCCATGGAGAATGGATGCCACGCGGAGCTGGTTGCAGGCCCAGCTGACAGCCCTATGTCACCAGGAGCTGAAGGTTTGGGCTGATTCACAGTAAGGCTGGCGGTAACTGTTCCCTGGCTAGACCACACATTTGGTGTATTTGCTGCTGATGGTGAAGAGCCATCATTAACATGTATTTCAGGATGGAGTGACTCATTGCTCCTGATGATAAAGCATTTCCTACCGTGAAAATTCACTCTAGGCAATCTTGCAATGACATTTAAAAAGAAAGTCAGGAGATCTCAATATAGAACTCAGAAGTCAGGGACAATTATGCAAAATGGAGTCAAGTCACTAGACTGTTTTTAACCTAGACTCCCTGAACTGAAAATAGTGAGAGGATGTGAACTAGCCAGTAAACTCAAAAACATGTTTTAAGGGCTTGAAGCAGCAGGAGGCCGCAGGAGACAGCGAGAGCAGCATTACAAGAAGACAATACTATCATTCTAAATAAAAGTGATGCTCTATGAATTTCTTCCCTCTAGATTGCAGAGTGCAAATACCCATAAGTTTTCACTCTTCTACATTTCTAAATTTTTTCTTTCTCTTCTCCTTTGTCTGCTATTTTAGCATCCTTCAGATGGAAAATTCTTGGACTTTTATTATTTTCTCTGTTGTACCCCTTCAATTAGTTACCGTCTCCTACTTCCTCCCCTCTAAAACCCTGAAAACATGGACAGACTTCTATTTATTTGTATAAACCTAACTTCTTGATGAGCAGGAGATCATTTAAACATGCCTAAAGGATGTTGTCTGGACTGTGGCAGCAGCCTCTTATCTGGTCTCTCTGCTTCAGCTCACTCACATTCCATTTATTCTACACCCATCAGTTAAAGAGATGAGATCCTTAGGTCAAACCAATTGTACACTTAGGGAGAGGTTCCTGTTCTCTCTCTCGTCAGCTCATACAGGTACTGCAATAAAGTTCGCTTAATTACTGCAAGTTTCCTTATGATTTACGATAAGAACGCCTTCCATTTTGTGCCTCAGTTAAGAATTGAACCCCTAGGGATTCAATGAGACATCCCAGCATGGCCGCACTCTGCAAGACTCCCCTGGGGAAGTACGGAATGAGCAGGGCAAAGGCTAATAGAATTTTGCCAAGAGAACGCACTGGTCATAGCAAACACCCTCTTCCAACAACACAAGAGAAGACTCTACACATGGACATCACCACATGTTCAACACCAAAATCAGATTAATTATATTCTTTGCAGCCAAACATGGAGAAGCTCTATATAGTCAGCAAAAACAAGACCAGGAGCTGACTGTGGCTCAGATCATGAACCCCTTATTGCCAAATTCAGACTTAAATTGAAGAAAGTAGGGAAAACCACTAGACCATTCAGGTATGACCTAAATCAAATCCCTTATGATTATACAGTGGAAGTGAGAAATAGATTTAAGGGCCTAGATCTGATAGGCAGAGTGCCTGATGAACTATGGACGGAGGTTCATGACATTGTACAGGAGACAGGGATCAAGATCATCCCCATGGAAAAGAAATGCAGAAAAGCAAAATGGCTGTCTGAGGAGGCCTTACAAATAGCTGTGAAAGGAAGAGAAGTGAAAAGCAAAGGAGAAAAGGAAAGACATAAGCATCTGAATGCAGAGTTCCAAAGAAGAGCAAGGAGAGATAAGAAAGCCTTCAGCGATCAATGCAAGGAAATACAGGAAAACAATAGAAAGGGAAAGACTAGAGAACTCTTGAAGAAAATTAGAGATACCAAAGGAACATTTCATGCAAAGATGGGCTCAATAAAGGACAGAAATGGTATGGACCTAACAGAAGCAGAAGATATTAAGAAGAGGTGGCAAGAATACAAAGAAGAACTGTACAAAAAAGAGCTTCACGACCCAGATAATCATGATGATGTGATCACTGACCTAGAGCCAGACATCCTGGAATGTGAAGTCAAATGGGCCTTAGAAAGCATCACTACGAACAAAGCTAGTGGAGGTGATGGAATTCCAGTTGAGCTATTTCAAATCCTGAAAGATGATGCTGTGAAAGTGCTGCACTCAATATGCCAGCACATTTGGAAAACTCAGCCGTGGCCACAGGACTGGAAAAGGTCAGTTTTCATTCCAATCCCAAAGAAAGGCAATGCCAAAGAATGCTCAAACTACCACACAATTGCACTCATCTCACATGCTAGTAAAGTAATGCTTAAAATTCTCCAAGCCAGGCTTCAGCAATACGTGAACTGTGAACTTCCAGATGTTCAAGCTGGTTTTAGAAAAGACAGAGGAACCAGAGATCAAATTGCCAACATCCGCTGGATCATGGAAAAAGCAAGAGAGTTCCAGAAAAACATCTATTTTTGCTTTATTGACTATGCCAAAGCCTTGACTGTGTGGACCACCATCAACTGTGGAAAATTCTGAAAGAGATGGGAATACCAGACCACCTGACCTACCTCTTGAGAAACCTGCATGCAGGTCAGGCAGCAACAGTTAGAACTGGACATGGAAAAACAGACTGGTCCAAATAGGAAAAGGAGTATGTCAAGGCTGCATATTGTCACCCTGCTTATTTAACTTATATGCAGAGTACATCATGAGAAACGCTGGGCTGGAAGAAGCACAAGCTGGAATCAAGATTGAAGGGAGAAATATCATTAACCTTAGATATGCAGATGACACCACCCTTATGGCAGAAAGTGAAGAGGAACTAAAAAGCCTCTTGATGAAAGTGAAAGAGGAGAGTGAAAAAGTTGGCTTAAAGCACAACATTCAGAAAACGAAGATCATGGCATCTGGTCCCATCACTTCATGGCAAATAGATGGGGAAACAGTGGCAGACTTTATTTTCTTGGGCTCCAAAATCACTGCAGATGGTGACTGCAGTCATGAAATTAAAAGACACTTGCTCCTTGGAAGAACAGTTATGACCAACCTAGATAGCATATTGAAAAACAGAGACATTACTTTGCCCACAAAGGTCCGTCTAGTCAAAGCTATGGTTTTTCCAGTAGTCATGTATGGACGTGAGAGTTGGACTGTGAATAAAGCTGAGCGCAAAGAATTGATGCTTTTGAATTGTGGTGTTGGAGAAGACTCTTGAGAGTCCCTTGGACTGCAAAGAGATCCAACCAGTCCATCCTAAAGGAGATCAGTCCTGGGTGCTCACTGGAAGGAATGATGCTGAAGCTGAAACTCCAGTACTTTGGCCACCTCATGCGAAGAGTTGACTCATTGGAAAAGACTCTGATGCTGGGAGGGATTCGGGGCAGGAGGAGAAAGGGATGACAGAGGATGAGATGGCTGGGTGGCATCACCGACTCGATGGACATGAGTTTGGGTGAACTCCGGGAGTTGGTGATGGACAGGGAGGCCTGGCATGCTGCAATTCATGGGGTTGCAAAGAGTCGGACACAACTGAGTGACTGAACTGAACTAAAGGATGTTGAGTAAGGAATGTTTTACTCTGTCCCTCTTCTCAGGGAAAGAAAAGCCCAAACCTAACATTGACCCATAAGGTTCATTGATTCATTCATTTTGACTGTGCCAGGACTGCTCCCTCCCTCATGTAAGAATTCTTTAGTAAAGTGTGAACATATGATCTAATTCTGTTCTGTTTCTTTCATGCCTTATACATGCACTGGGCACCCACCAGTGTGTGTCAGGCATTGTTCTAGATGCTGGAACACAAAAGATGAAGGAAGGACAGTTTCTTATCTCTAGGTGCTCAGTCTGGAGGAGAAGCAAACAAGGAAACAAGCAAATGCCATGTAACTTTCTACACGGCTATATTCTAATCAGGATGTGTGAACAAGGAGATGCCATTCCTTGTTCAAAATAATCAGAAGACCTCCCAAGTTTTGAGAACGCTATGAAAATTCCAGATAGATGGACGTGGCCACACAAGCAGTTCTTATCTTCTCCTTCCTCGTTTCTCCTCCCTCTCCTTTGGGATTCTCTCACTTGGTTTCCCAATGCACCCAGTTCCTGATTCATTCATTTTTTGATTCAATAAATATGTATTGATTTTTTTTTTACTGTGTACCAAGTACTGTACAACATGCTGCAGGCTCTGAGATAAACGCTGTTTCAGCCCTTGAGGAACTCCCAGTCTAGTGGGGAGACAAACAAGAAAAGAGCCCGTTACAAGTGACAGTTACAGCGTGGTTAAAACAGATACCCTGCAATTTACCAGTCACTAGCCAATCATGTGTTAGGCCTATGTTAGGTATTGGGTAAAATAATTATTGAAGAAGGAAATGGCAACCCACTCCAGTATTTTTGCCTGGAGAATCCCATGGACAGAGGAGCCTGGTGGGCTACAGTCCATGGGGTCACCAAAGTCGGACACGACTGAACGACTATCACTTACACTCACAAAATAATTATAAAAGAAATTATTGATTAAAGTTTTAAAATTTTTTACATTAAGCATCATCTAGTTTATTTATTTGTCTATGCCAGATCTTAGTTGTGGCACGTGGGATCTAGTTCCCCGACCAGGGATCAAACCAGGGCCCCCTGCACTAGGAGCATGGAGCCTTAGTCACTGGACTGCCAGGGAATCCCTAAACATCATCTAGTTTTAATGACTAAAATTAATGTTGTTACTGAAACTAAGATGTTTTGAATGCTTATGATTCCAGGCACTTTACATGTATCACTTCATTTAAAACAGTCTCCAGTTTGCAGGTTAGAAAGCGCAGTCACAGAGAGCTTCAAGAACTAGCTTTAGGCCCCCTGGCTAGTTAGTGGCAGGTCTGGAGTTGGACTATAAAGCCTATCTGAATCCAGAGCTCACATTTCCATCCAGCCCTCTATCATAAAGAAAAGCCAGCCTCTGCCCTCAAGATGCTCACAGCAGTGGGAAAGATGGAGAAGGAAACAGACAATTAGAACACCATGGGACGCTGGGATGAAAGTGGAGAAATATGTGTTTGCTGAGGATATTAATTAGAAAAAGGCATGAGAGTGGATGAATCTGCTTTTTTTTAAACCAGGAAATCTCTCGTTTGTATTTTTACAATTTAAATTATTTTTTAAACTGAATTATAGTTGATAGACAATATTATATTCATTTCAGGTCAAGTTTCTAAAAATTGCATTATTACATGCATAGGATATTATCATTTTAACCATTTTAAGTGTGCAATTTAGTGGCATTAAGCACGTTCACATTGCCGTGCAACCATCCATCTCCAGAACTTTTTCATTTTCCCAAACTGAAACTCTGTACCCATTAAACAATAACTCCCCTCTTCCCATTCCCCCATGTCACTGGTAACCACTATTCTACTTTCTACCTCTATGAATTTGAGGATTCTATGTACCTCATGTAAGTGGCATCATATAATATTTGTCCTTTTGTGTCTTGCTTATTTTACTGAGCATAATGTTTCAAGGTTCATCCACGTTGTAGCAAGGTAACAAATTTCATTCCTTTTTACGGCTGAATAATATCACATTGTATGTATATATCATATTTTGTTATCTCATTTAAGCATTTTGTTTATCCATTCATCTGTTGATAGACACTTGGGTTCTTTCCACCTTTTGGCTGTTGTGAATGCCTTTTCGGACATATAATGCTGCTATGTACAAATATTTATTTGAGCCCCTGCTTTAAATTCTTTTGGAGTGGAATTGTTGGGTTGCCAGGCTCCCCTGTCCTTCACCATCTCCTGGAGTTGGTCGTATGGTCGTTTATGTTTTACCTTCTGAGAAACCACCAATCTGTTTTTCACAGGGGTTGCACCATTTAACATTCCCACCAGCAATGCATGAAGGTTCCAATTTCTTTACATCCTCACCAACATTTGTTTTCTATTTTTAAAAAAATTATAGCCATCCTAGTAGGTGTAAAATGGCAGCTTATTGTGGTTCTGGCTGCAGTCCATGGGGTCGCCATTGAGCGACTTCACTTTCACTTTTCACTTTCACACATTGGAGAAGGAAATGGCAACCCACTCCAGTGTTCTTGCCTGGAGAATCCCAGGGACGGGGGAGCCTGGTGGGCCGCCGTCTATGGGGTCGCACAGAGTTGGACACGACTGAAGCAACTTAGCAGCAGCAGCAATGAGTAATGATGTTGAACATCTTTTTATATGCTTATTGGTCATTTGCATATCTACTTTGGAAATATGTCTATTCAATCCTTTGCCCATTTTTGAATTAGGTTGTTTGTTTTTTGTTGAATTATAAGAGTTCTTTATATATTCTGGATATGCATGCCTTATCAGATATATGATTTCCAAATATTTTTCCCCATTCAGTAGGCTGTCCTTTTGCTTTCTTGATAGTTTCCTTTAATGTGTAAAATTTCTTAATTTTGATGAACTTTTCTATTTATCTATTTTGTTTTTCTTTTTTTTGACTGTGCTTTTGGTGTCATATCCATGAAGTCATTGTCAGATCATATGTCATGAAGATTTCCTCCAATGTTTTCTTCTAAGAGGTTTAAAATTTTAGGTCTTACTTTTAGGTCTTTGATGCATTTTAAGTTCATTTTTGTATATGAAGTAAGGTGAAGGTCCAATTTTCTTCTTTTGCCTGTGGGTGTCCAGTTGCCCCAGCATGATTTGATGAAAAACAAACAAACAAACAAACAAACTCTCCTTTCCCCACTGAACAATTTTGGCATCCTTGTCAAAAATCTATGGACTATATATGTGAGGGTTAGTTCTGTTTAGAGTGTGGTCTTCTCTCACAGTCACAAACTGGTTCCTGAGTTTAACTGACTAGGGAGGAAGAAATCATGCCCCTAAAGGCTTAAGATTGCTGGACAAAGCTTAAACAGGAGAGCATTACCTCTCATCTCAATATTGAGGACAGTATGATTCCAAAAACTTATTCTAGAGGGAGCAGTTACATTCATGAGCTTTGCCTTCTACATTGTAGGCGTTGAAATAAGTATTTGTTAAACAAATATTACAGCACTTCATTCACTTAATATAGTACAATGCAATTTCTATATGTAAAGATGTCTTAGTTCCTATAAAAGCAAATGAAATTCTCCTCAAATTAGAATCTGTGACATTTTCAAATATTCTGATGACTTCTTAACTTTAAAGGAGTTTTCAGAGTTTGAAAAAGTTCAAAGAGTTCTTTGATTATTATTCTCTCACTCTCTTTTCCCCTGGCCTTTATGTTATAAACACAGTACAGAGCCAGATCTCCCTTTGATAAAGATGCTATTAATCTTTCTCACACCTAGGAAGCAAGTACATAATGACACAGAGTAAACAGATTTCTTTGCATTTACACTTCCTAAACATGCAGCAGTAATAGACTAAGCTGTTCATTCTTTCTCCATGCCTGTAATATAGTGAACACAGCACGAGCATAATGCGATGCTGTCTTTCAATCATGTTGCATTCCATACCAGCTATGTGACAAGATTCTCAGGTGCTCAGTGAAATAGATATATTTCAAGCAATCGTGAGGCAGAGTCTTCCCTACAGACAAATGTAGCCTAGTTCTTTCCATTGTGAACCTGATGTCATTTTTAGGAACTCATTTGAGGTTGGCGACTCAGTGATTTCCTATGGACAGACAGCCTAACAGGGTCCATTTTGTGACTGACTGCCGAGCCTCCATCAGAGAAGATCGATAGTTGGCATGGCAACGAGCTCGTTTCTCCAGAAATGAGCTCCTTTTATTAAATTTTGCCAGCTATTGATCAATTCCTGATCCACATATCAAAACATGACAAGCAGTTAATGAATCACGGAACTGGTTGAGTTAAACAACAACAACAAATATTCTAGAGAGTTAGGGCTGAATCTTTCTCTGCTAATTTGGTCCAAGGAGTCTGACATGAATAGTGACAGGTATAGCATGAATCCATTTGTAAGGATATAGGTGTTCCAACACAGGAAAGTGCAGTGACTAAAATACACTTTCACAATAACTTAAAGACTGCAATTTGGCTTTTTTTCCTCTTTAAATACTATGAAATACAAAACTGTATTTCATACCATGCATGCCCTTATTTTCCAAGTTTTATGCTGAAAGACAGAATATCCGGCTCATCTGGGTACAGGGCTGGACATTTCTTTCCTTTAGCTATTAACGGTACCACCTTTCTACTTCCTGCAATTTTAGGCTCTCAGGCTCTGTGTGTGAAAGGAGGAGCTTGGAGAAGAGAAAGATTCTATTGTGAAGAATGGGCCAGACCATGGAGGTGGCTTTCTCATTCCCTTCCCATTTTCCATTCTTCAACTTCCTTTCCATTTCTTGGCCACTCCAACCCAAAAAGAAGGCTGATTTATCCTATAAGTAATGCTTTTTAGTTGAGGATCCTCAGGGGTTCATCTTCTTTCTTCCATTAACCAAGCTCATGTCACTTTAAAGAGTGAAAATAGTGGAACACGCTTGAGTATCCAAACTGCAGATTAAAACCACACAAAAGGCCTTAATGATGCCAGACAAGCCACATCCTATCCATCAAGAAAAAAATCATGCCTTAAAAAAAAGATGTGTTGCAATCCTGATTTACATTAGACATAATAACAGTTCTGCCCTCAGTTTCTTCCTATCTGATTTAATAAGATTCCATTTAATCTAAATTCTTATTGCAATGATAGATTATCAAGGACCCAGGAGTAACCTTCATAACCCCCATAAGTATGCTTGGTGTAGTTTAGAAATTGCCAGCTTCTTATTTATTCATATAATATGGGGAGTACAATAACACCTCATGACAACAGTTGGGAAGGACTAGCTGGGGTTCTGTGTCATTGTGTGAGATCTGTTTGTTTAATAATTTATTATCATAAAAATAAACTTTCTTCAATAATGACCCTATAGAAAGAGCAGCCTCAAGAGCTCTGGCAGGGATTCCAAACCTGAATTAAAATGGACTATTTTGCATAGGGGAATTAGACCCACGTTACTGATAAGTGATTTCATTATGTCTGATATTATCAAAATGACTACTGGAAGAATTAAAAGTGATTAGCTACAGAGTACAAGTGGTGCCTATTTGCTTCTTGAAACGTTCGAGAACTTTAAAAACTGTAATTGGCTAAAAGCAGACTAAAATAATCTAGGACTAATAGCTATCTTATGTATGTGTATATGGGTGTGTATCTATGTCTTTGGAGGTTTACTGGATACTTCTATAATAGTGGAGCTCTAAGTATCACTTAGAGTAAAACAGCCTTTCTTAGACATTAAAAAAACACTGAGTAATTCAATCCAGCTTAAATCTCTCTTTGGTCCCTGTTATGAATAACGCAAATGGTACTAGATCTGACAGGGCAAAGATAAACTAGCTTTCAGTTTCAGAATCTAAAAAAATGTTGATCTAAACAATAATGCTGCAGACTAGTAACAGCCTCACGCCCTTACCAAAATTACGCCTTGTTAGACTAATCAGATGCCCTTTTGTGACTGAGGGCTCAGCCTGTTAGGTCAAGTGGCTATTGTGGCCATCATCTAGCCTGGATGTCTCCCAGCTTTTGATTTGGTTTGTGAGGTCACCTCATGTCAGCTGGGAAGATAGGTTCTAACCCGCCCTTCTTTGTTGGCTGCACTGTGAACTCCTCAAGGACACAAACCACTGCTATTTATTCTGGAGTTCCTCCCAAAGCACAGCATAATGCCTAGCACCCAGTAATCACACAATGTATGTATTTGGAGTTGAAAGAGAGTTTCTAAATCAAGAGGAGTTTATCAATGAGCCTGGGGTGAAGGCAGAGCATGTGGAGTGGCAGGGGACGGTCTGATGGTTGAAGTCCCCACTTGGTGCCATCTGCAGTCTTCCTCGTGACCCAGAGGCTAGAATAGAGGGCTCACCTCTGTTCTCTGGAGTCACCAGGCTGGCTGGGTGAAGCAATAGGCCAGTATCCACTTCTCTGTGTATTTTACTCTCCTGCATCTGGGCAGAGGATGAGACCTGCTTGAACTATTAATAATAAAATGAAGCAGAGATGACACTGCCAGTTCTGGGTCTTATGATCTGGCAGTTTTTGTGCTCTTGGGAGCTTGGAGCCACCATGTCAAAAGCCCAGCTACCCTGCTGCAGAAAACATGTGGAGTCCACATGGAGAAAGAGAAGCTCTCAGACTACATGGAGAGCAGGAGAGTTCCGGCCATCCTGATGTGTGAGCTGAACCTAGTCTCTAGTGACCCTGACAGCTGAATGCAGCCACACAAGAGACCCCTGGTAAGAACAGAAGAAGAGCTACCTACCCAGATGAAGCCAGCTTAAACTGAAAAATCAGGGGCAAATAAAGTGGGCATTGTTGTTAGCCACCGGTACTTGAGTCACTTTGTTAACATAGCAACCGGTAACCAAAACATTTCACAAAC
Source organism: Bos indicus x Bos taurus (assembly GCF_003369695.1). Taxonomy (NCBI): domain Eukaryota; kingdom Metazoa; phylum Chordata; class Mammalia; order Artiodactyla; family Bovidae; genus Bos; species Bos indicus x Bos taurus. Next base: position 124,828,678 of record NC_040105.1, read on the forward strand.
AGTATCAGGAGGACTGGACTGTGTACAGTTGGAACCATTTTAGAGTAGATTGTGACTTTCCATCTGCAGGAAGGCTGAAAAATAAAGGTAGTGTAAATTATAGAATGAGGATTTTTGTCTTGTTGGCTCTAAGGGACAAACTTTCTTAGAGAGGAGAGAAGCTGCAAGGAAGGATGAGAATGAATAAAGTGGGCTCAGGCTTGACTCTTGAGTTACCACCAAGGGATATATACAAAGACTTATACCTGTAATTTAAAGCCTGAAGTGGGGAAGTTGGGGCAGCTGTGTGTGTTATGGTGACAAAATTAACATTTATAAAGCACTTACTAGGTGTCAAACACTATGCTGAATATTTTCAAGCCATAATCTCATTTAAACCTTACACCAGTACCATGAGGTAGGCATTTAAAAACTTATTTAGATACCAAGACCATATAATAATTCACAACTGTGTATCTATCATCCAGCTCAAGGAATTAAACAGGAGAAATATAGTTAAAGGCTCCTGTGTACTTCTCTGTTTGGTGGACATTTTCTCTCCAGTTCTTTGCTATTGCAATGTTCTATTTGACAATTTTGTATATGTCTTCTTGTCAATATCAATAAGTGGGATTCCTGGATCATACAGTATGAACATCTGCTAGTAGAATTGTTAAAACTGTATAATCCCCTTTGTAATATATGAAATATCTCTGCTTTTTATTATACTATCTAGGTTTGTCATAGCTTTTCTTCCAAGGAGCAAGCGTCTTTTAATTTCATGGCTGCAGTCACCATCTGCAGTGATTTTGGAGCCCCCCCAAAATAAAGTCTCTCACTGTTTCCATTATTTCCCCATCTATTTGCCTTGAAGTGATGGGACCAGATGCCATGATCTTCGTTTTTTGAATGTTGAGTTTTAAACCAGCTTTTTCACTCTCCTCATTCACTTTCATCAAGAGGCTTTTTAGTTTCTTCTCGCTTTCCACCATAAGGGTGGTGTCATCTGCATATCTGAGGTTCTTGATATTTCTCCCTGCATTCTTGATTCCAGCTTGTGCTTCATCCAGCCTGGCATTTCTCATGTTGTACTCTGCATATAAGTTAAATAAGCAAGGTGACAATATACTGCCTTCATGTACTCCTTTCCCAATTTGGAGCCAGTCCGTTGTTCCATGTCTGGTTCTAACTGTTGCTTCTTGACCTGCATACAGATTTTTCAGGAGGCAGGTAAGGTGGTTTGATATTCCCATCTCTTTAAGAATTTTCCACAGTTTGTTGTGATGCACACAGTCAAAGGCTTTATATATTCAATGAAGCAGAAGTTATTCTGGAATTCTTAATTCTCTTGCTTTTTCTACGATCCATATAGTCAAAGCTATGGTTTTTCCAGTGGTCATGTATGGATGTGAGAGCTGGACCATGAAGAAAGCTGAGTGCCGAAGAATTGATGCTTTAGAACTGTGGTGTTGGAGAAGACACTTGAGAGTCCCTTGGACAGCAACGAGATCAGACCAGTCCATCCTAAAGGAAATCAGTCCTGGATAGTCATTGGAAGGAGTGATTCTAAAGCTGAAGCTCCAATACTTTGACCACCTGATGTGAAAAACTGACTCACTGGAAAAGCCCTGATGCTTGGAAAGTTTGAAGGCAGGAGGACAAGGGGATGATAGAGGATGAGATGGTTGGATGGTATCACCGACTCAATGGACATGAGTTTGAGCAAGCTCTGGGAGTTGGTCATGAACAGGGAAGCCTGGCATGCTGTAGTCCATGGGGTAGCAAAGTCAGACACAACTGAGTGACTGAACTGAGCTGAATTTGTAATGTACGAAAGGATCTATTTCTCTATCTTCTTGAGATATTTTACATTGCTAGACTCTAATAGTCTTCATGTTAATAATTTGCTCCTTTTAAAATATTTTTAATTTATCCTTATTTATTTGGCTGTGCTGGGTCTAATTTGCAACACAAGGGATCTTGGAGCTTTGTTGTGACGTGTGAACTCTTAGTTGCCACATATGGAATCTAGTTCCCTGACCAAGGATTGAACCTGGACCCTCTGCATTGGGATTGCAGTGTCTTAGTCATTGGACCACCAGGGAAATCCCTAGACTCTAATATTTTTATCAATTGGATTGTGTGCAATATTTTTTCTTTTGTGGTCTGAATTTTTATTTCCATGGTAACTAGGGAGAGTTAACATTGTTTCATATATTTAGTCACCATTCAGGTTTTCTCTTCTGTGAACTGCTTCATCATATACTTGGCTGTTTCCCTTTTGGGTTATTAGTTTTCTTTTCATTGATTTTAAGGTGCTCTTTATATATTGTAGACCCTAATCTTTGTTAGTCCTGTGTATTGGTACAAATAACATAAACACATTTGTTTATCCTATTTTACAGATGAGGAAATAGGGAAAGTGAGTTTGTCAATCTTAAATAGCTAGTGATTAGCAAAGTTTGGATCTGACTATGTGTGAACATAAAATGCAGGGGCTGCATTCCATCCACCTACATTTAACCTTTATTAGTGAGAAGTCTTTGAAATATGTGCTTCTGAGATCATCAGAATTGCTCCTCTTAGAATCTATTAATTTTGCATGGTTCAACTTAATATCTTCAAATAAAATAAAGAGTAAGAGAGAAATTCAAACATCTTTTATTCTCAAGTCCACACAACTCCTTTGCTTGTAGTTTTCATAATTCTTAAAAGCAACTCACACATCTATTCACTAATAACATACCCACACACAATTAAACATTTCCTGTTACCAAATAATAGAACCTAGAGGATTATTGGTACTACTAAATAGCAGTTAATATTGAAATGATATATTTGCATAAAGAATGTTTATGCTGTAGCATAGCTGATCAGATTGATTGTGCTATTAAAGTCAGATGAAAAAAGTGGAAGCAAGAATCCATTGAGTACCTAAAACTGTGCATTTAAGACAAACATAGTAGCTGAAAAGCAAAACAACAGCCAAGAAGAAGTGCCTGGCTTGAAGTATATGGAATTTTGGAAGAAGAGTTTTTCCCATGGAACAGTTGGTTTGTAATAATTAAAAAAACTGAAAAAAGAAAACTGAAAGCAATGAGAGGTCAAATTTTTGTAGAAATGCCAAAAGAAATTGATTCAAGGATGTTCATTCATTCATCTATTCTATTTTTTTTTTTCAACAGGTACTTATTGAGGACCTTCTGTGGCCCAGATGTCATCTCTGCCCTCCTGGAGCTTAGTAGTTAAGAGGAATACTCATTAAATAACTAATTTTGTAGTCATATATGCTATGAAGGAGAATTATAGAATACATCAATGAAGTGAAAAAAACAATGTTTTCCAGGAGAATTGTCTGATGTCCGTTTGGCCCAGCGGGGGGAAAATCCATAAGAGAGAGATGGAAAGCAAAGAGTTACTAAACAGGGGAAAAGAGAATGAAGACATGGTGTACTCTCTAAGCCACAGAGTCAGTGAAGTATAAAACAAGTCAGGAAAGGAGACTGAAAAGGTGATTATAGATTTGCTTACTTCCCTTACTGTAAGAGAGGTATTAGTTACTGAAGAAGCCAAAAAGGTCACTGAAGAAGAAAGGGAGGTTTCTAAGAGGTGGCAATCACAGCGCTAAAATGGGCAAGAACAGAACAGTGAGCAGCAGGCTGTAAAAGGATGGATCAGATGCAGACAGGAGGAAGAAGCACCCATTTTCTTAGGAGGGGCCCTGGGGAAGCAGGGAATGGACTCAGGCAGGTCACCCTGTGTGTGGCAGTATGAAAAGGTGAAGGCCAGTTGTGGCCAGAAAAGAGGAGGAGCCTTAGCACGAATGGAGCACACAGCTAAATGGGAAACAGGAGCACAAACTCATATATGTGTTTAATGGAAGAGTCAAAAATGCTCCGGGGGAGGAGAAACTAAGAGGCCCTAGGACAATGAAGTGTGCGTTTGACTTGAGCCCGAATAAACTTGCCAAGTTTCTTGATTCACAGGGGGCACAGCTTTCTCATTTTCGTGCCAAAAGACCATCTCCTAGGATATGGAGACCATCTGTGTCAAGGAGCAAAGCCCTTAAAGATGATTTCAATGTAAAATGTGGCGTGACGGGGGCCATATTGTCTGACACTGTCCAACCCCTTTCGTATTTCAACAAGTTAAGCACAAAGGAAGTAAAAAACTGCCAGCAACAATGAACCAGAATTCCCAGACAGCTCCAGGGGAGAGGGAGAAGGCTTTGACAGAATTAAGACAAGTCAGCCTGGATGTGCACAAAGGTGTCTAAAATCACTAAGTATGGGCTTTGCAACAAGCAAAGAAAGATGGCCAGCTCAGTGAGACGCCACAGCCATGGGCCCCATGCTGGCCTAGCTCCTTGCCACCGAGGATCACAGTGGGAAGGAGAAGTGACTCCTTTCCACTCTCACACACAGGCTACCAGTCTGCACGAGCCCCTGTCCTGCAAACCTCCGCACTTGCCCAAATTAATTCTGCTCAGGTTTCATCCATTTCCAGCAGTTGCTCAGCTGGACACAGTGATACCAAAATCTTTTCCCAGTTTTATTGAGAAATAATTGACATACATCACTGTATAAGTTTAAGGTATACAGCATCAAATTCTGGATAAACAAACCCTTGCTTTTCATGCTGAAATAGAGTTGAAAAGACCTGTCTGAGGCTTGCTTCAAAATAATCCGAGATTGAGGTGGAGAGAGTGAGGGAGGGTAGAGATGAAACAGGGTTGACTATGAGTTCATCATTGCTACAGCGGAGAAGGTCATCTGGAAGTTCCCACTTTTTTATATGTGGGAAATTTTCCATTAAAAAAGAAAAGAAGAAAACTCTTGTCAGCTCACCTGTCTTTACGTCAAGGACTTTCCTGACTGCTTCACACCCTTTCCTTTCTCCCCAAGGAGTACTGCCTCTCACTTTCTCCTTTGTTGGCTTTTCATTCAACAAGCAACTCCAGACATGGCTGTGGGGGTGGGGGTGGGGGTACACTGTACTGGGCACCCAGGGGCACGCAGATCGATGGGTTTTAGTTCTTAGTTCACACTCTCATGGGGAACACAGATGGAGCTTAGAAAGTGTGGCCAGGCAACCTGGGAGAAAGACTGGCACCAAAGGAGAGAGGAAAAACAATTCTGGTTTGTGCCCTTTGGAACAGATTTCTGGAAGAAGTGGTATTTGAACTGATACCCTAAAGGAAGAGTACAGTGGTGTCTGGTGTATATAGCCTGCCTCTGACAAGAGTTACCTGGGACAAATGAGCATACTGGCTAATAAAATATAGTCTATCTTCAATCCTGACACACATACATTTATCTGAGAGGCTCGGTTCGAACTTGAAATTCTTGTACTCCTTGGAATTCTGGGCTAGAACATGCCATGTGGGGAGATCCAGTCCCCTGGCCTACAGCCTCTTTCTTTCTTCCTACCCTGCATTCTAGCTCTCATCACAGGGGGCTTCCTACACATGCAAGAAGACATCTCAGCCCTCAAATCCAAAATTCATTAAAAAAAAAATGCCACGAACAGCCACCCCTTGACCACTCCTCAGACCCAGGGGTGTCACAGTAGTAGCATCGTCATCTACTTTGGAGAGGGTGGACACAAGGAAGAGTCCCCCTCAGGCCCCAGAATTGAGTTTGGAGTCACTGGGCAGGAAGATCTGGGGTCCCAGGACCCCTGTCTTTGCTCTAGAAGCAGTGTGGAGGGAGGCAGGGCTCTGGATGGAAACTTTCCCTGGGCCCTGAAATCCCTTGCCTTGTGGGAGGACACAGCTAGAGGACCACCAGCGCATGGCAGTCTAAAGCACAAAACTGAGGAGGGGGCTCCTCTTGCTACTTTCTGTGTGGTTTCAAGTAGATAACAGCTTTTGCACCCCTTGGTTTTTTCATTTTCAGAATGGGGATGACAATAGGGCCTAACTTATTGGGTTAGATTGAGAATTACATGAGATGATGCATGTCAAGCTTTTAGACTAGCACTTGGCGTATCGCAATTGCTCAGTGAATGAAAATACAGCCAGCTTGATTTTCCTCTCTCTGAATTAACTTAAACAGGTTGTTTTTTGGGGCGGGGGTAGATAATGAGAAAGATGTTGAAACAGCCTCAAAGAATCTTGTAAATACTTTAATGAGCAAATCTTTCGTGTGTAAATAAGAGTCATTTGTCATAAAAGCATTAATCTTGTGTGTGCTGAGTTGAGGTCTACCACTAATGGAAAGAAAGGTCAGGTAAGGCCAGCCATGGAGAATAAAGACAGAAGAACCATCTCCCTTCTCATGGGGGAACATGAATACATTTCTTGCCACTTTCTACCTTTAGTGGCAACAGTTTGCCGACAACTATTTCACATGAATAGTGTGCTAATCACAATTAATTAGTGGCCATTTATCACAGGAGAAGATACTGTGAGTGATTGGAAAGGTTACCACCTCAAGTCTGAGCTTGTAAGGCAATGTTTCTATTCACACTATTCTACAGTTAGCTGTGTAGGGGCAGTTTAGCAGGGGGGCTGAGTGTAGGCTCTGAAGCCAGGTGTCCTGGGCTTATGCCCAAACTTTATCACTTACCAGGGATGTGACTATGGAAAAGTGTCTCAGTGGTTTTATTTCTATAACAGGGGAATAATAATAGTAATAATGATAATAATACTTCCTTCACAGGGCTGTTGTGGAAATTAAGTTAATATATAAAGCATTTAACAGGACACAAAGTACGTGCTGCGTGCTAAGTCGCTTGAGTCGTGTCTGACTTTTGTGACCCTAGGGACTGTAGCCCACCAGGCTCCTCTGTCCATGGGATTCTCCAGGCAAGAACACTGGAGTGGGTTGCCATTTCCCTCTCCAATGCATGAAAGTGAAAAGTGAAAGTGAAGTCGCTCAGTTGTGTCTGACCTTCAGTGATCCCATGGACTGCAGCCTACCAGGCTCCTCCGTCCATGGGATTTTCCAGGCAAGAGTACTGGAGTGGGGTGCCATTGCCTTCTCCTGGAGATCTTCCTGACACAGATCAAACCCGAGTCTCTTACATCTCCTGCATTGGCAGGCGGGTTCTTTATCACTAGTGCCACCGAATGGACACAAAGTAAGTCCTATATAAATATGGTTTTCATATCAATAATGATTTCCCTATCACTAAATCCTGATAGAAATTTTTCTACCCCCACAACCACCACCCACTAACACCTTATTCAGAATTACTGGGGCTTAACTATACTTAGAAAGTTCTATTGTTAATAATAATAGTGATAATAGTCAACATTTGTTGAATTTTTGTTATATGTGGGGTGCTGCTCCAAGTTTTTACCAAAAGCATAGGCTCACTCATTCCTCACATCAGTCCTTGAGGAAGGTACTATTATCATCCACATTTGACAGATGAGGAAACTGCAGATCAAAGAGAGGAAGTGACTAGATCAAGGTCACAGAGGTCATTGCTGATGAAGCCCAACTTCAAACCAGTGTTTGTTGAGTGCGAAACTGCGCCTGAGCAGAAAGTTTACTATTCCTCTGGTACGCAGGATAGGGATTGAGATAAGTTGCTGAAAACAAACCAACTACTTCAGTTAGACTCACGGTGGTGCTTTCAAGAAAGGAGCTCAGAGAATGGGCTCCTTATACCTGCATATGATACAGGAGATGGGGATGTGAGGAGGTGGCTTTTCCCACAGAACCCGGGCCAGGTACCAGGAGGTGAAGGTGGATCATGCCATGTGCTGAGGACTTGTCTCAGTCCATTCAGGATGCTATAACCACAACACCATAGGCTGCGTGGCTTAAAAGACAGATTTTTAACAGTTCTGGAAGTTGGAAGTCTGAAATCAAGACACTGACACATCCAGTACCTGCTGAAGGACCACTTCCGGGTTCATGGATGTTCTCTTCTTGCTATGTCCTCACATGGTGGAAGGCAGGAGAGAATTCTCTCGGGTCTCTTTTGCAGAGGCACTAATCCCATTCATGAGGGCTCAGCCTTCATGCCCTAATTACTGCCCAAAGGCCCCACCTCCAAAAACCTTAGGGGTTAAGAATTCAACATCTGAGGTTGAGAGACCACACACCTTCAGTCCATATAACAGGTTCCTTCCTGTTACAGTATGTGGCTGTGAGCTCCCAGTGATGACTGATGCATCACGCCTAGGCTCTGATTCATGATCTCATTCTTTTTCAGCTATTTGGATATTTGGGAGCAAGAGGGATAATTTTATACCATAGATTGGCTGGCCAGCACGGGTCTTCTTCCCTGGACAGATTTCCATGTGCGTTTCCTTCTATGGAAATGTATCCAATGGAGTCACTGGCAAGGGCCATGTTCAAAGCCGACTATGTCCCCTGTGGGCTTCCCAGGTGGCGCTGGTGGTAAAGAATCCTCCTGCCAATGCAGGAGACATAAGAGACACAAGTTCAATCCCTGGGTAAGGAAGATCCCTGGAGGAGGGCATGGCAACCCACTCTAGTATTCTTGCCTGGAGAATCCCACGGACAGAGGAGCCTGGCAGGCTATACTCTATAGGGTCACAAAGAGTTGGACGCAACTGAAATGACTTAGTATGCACGCATGCATGTCCCTTGTACCCAGCAAGGTTACTAGAAGGGGGTCCTTGTGGAAGAGTGGGATTGAATGCCAGGTGCTTACGGGGAGTAGCCATCTGGGACTTTCTCCAGTGCAAACTGGTAATCTGTTTACCATCCAAGAGAAACATAGTTGGCTTGGCTGGAGGAAAACTTGGAGGTCATTGAAATAAAACCCCACTTACACACGAAAAAAACTGAGAAACAGAGGCCCCAAGAGGAGGAGTAACTCTTATAAGGTCACACAGCACTCTTCCCTTTTCTTCAGTTTCCCAGGCTGTGTTTCTTCCTATTTGCAGTGCAGGGTGCCCTGGGACAAACTCCTTCTGGCATATTTATCAGCCACACAAAGTCTACACAATGAGATGTTTTATTTCATTTAAAAGTAATGTTGACTTAACCAGTTGAAATTGAAGTCCCCCAAAGGATCATTTCCTCACTAGGATAATTTTGCTACAAGCTTTTCACTAATCCAATCATAAATTCAGTTATGTTATTTGGCAGCTTACTGAAGCCTTCAGGAGCCACAGGGCACTGAGTGCATTGTTTTTATGATCAAAGAAAAAGAAACAAACAACAGGCTAATAAGCTCATTCATTCATCCAACAAACAGATGTGTACTGGAGCATCTACTGGGTTCAGGGCACAGTACTAGGACTACTAGGGCTACAGACGTGAATCATTCATTGTGTGAACACTGACTGCCCATTTCTTTTAAGGACGTATAGCCTGGTAAGACAAAAAAAAAACTTGTAAACCTGGACTTGCCTGATGCACCAGTGATTAAGAATCTGCCTGCTAAAAGGCAGCCTCTTCAATAAGTAGGGCTGGGAAAACTGGACAGCTACGTGCAAAAGAATGAAATTAGAACACTACCTTATACCATACCCAAAGATAAACTCAAAATGGATTAAAGACATAAATGTAAGACCAGAAACTATAAAACTCTTAGAGGAAAACATAGGCAGAACACTCAATGACATAAATCAAAGCAAGATCTTCTTTGACCCACCTCCCAGAGTAATGGAAATAAAAACAAAAATAAACAAGTGGGACCTAATTAAACTTAAAAGCTTTTGCACAGCAAAGGAAACTGCAAACAAGGTAAAAAGGCAACCCTCAGAATGGGAGAGAATAATAGTAAAGGAAATAACTGACAAATAATTAATTTCCAAAATGTACAGGCAGCTCATAGAACTCAATACCAGAAAAGCAAACAATCCAATCCGAAAGTGGGAAAGGGACCTGAAGAGACATTTCTCCAAAGAAGACATACAGATGAGTAACAAACAGGTGAAAAGATGCTCAAAATCACTCATTATTAGAGAACTGCAAATCAAAACTACAATGAGATACCACCTCACACTGGTCAGAATGGCCATCATCAAAAAGTCTACAAACAATAAATGCTGGAGATGGTGTGGAGAAGAGGGAACCCTCTTGTATTGCTGGTGGGAATGTAAACTGATATAGCCACTATGAAAGATGGTATGGAGATTCCTTACAAAGCTAGGAATAAAACCACCATATGACCCAGCAATCCCACTCCTAGGCATATACCCTGAGGAAGCCAAAATTGAAAAAGACACGTGTACCCCAATGTTCACTGCAATTTTTAGAACATGGAAGCAACCTCGATGTCCATCCACAGATGAATGGATAAAGAAGTTGTGGTATATATACCCAATGGAATATTACTCAGCCATAAAAAGGAATGCATTTGAGTCAGTTCAAATGAGGTAGACGAACCTAGAACCTATTATACAGAGTGAAGGAAGTCAGAAAAAGAAATATAAATATCGTATACTGATGCATACATTTGAATCAAGAAAGATGGCACCGATGAATTTATTTTCAGGGCAGCAATGGAGAAACAGACATAGAGAACAGATCTGTGGACATGGGGGAGGGGAGGAAGGAGAAGGGGAGATGTATGGACAGAGTAACTTGGAAATTTACAATACCATATGTAAAATAGATAGCCAGTGGGAATTTGCTGTATGACTCAGGGAACTCAAACAGGGGCTCTGTGACAGGCTGAAGGGTGGGATGGGGAGGGAGATGGGAAGGAGGTTTGGGAGGGAGGGGACATGGGTGTACCTATGGCTGATTCTTGTTGATGTATGACAGAAAACCACAAAATTCTGTAAAGCAAATATCCTTCAATTTAAAAAATTTTAAAAAAAGAGAGAATCTGCCTGCAAATCCAAGAGACGCAGGTTCCATTGCTGGTGCAGGAGGATTCCACATGCCTCATGGCAACCAAGCCCACGCACCACAACTATGGAATCTATGCTCTAGAGCCCAGGAGCCACAGCTACTGAGGTCCATGTGCCCTAGAGCCTGTGCTCTGCAACAAGAGAAGCCACCACATGTCCTACATTTCAGCCAAACCAACGTCCCTTGAACATAGCCTACACTTTTCTGCTTTCACGCCTTTTTTCGCTTAGACTACCTCTCCTGGACACACACACCCCCCTTATAAGGGCTGCACGTGGAAATCTACCCATCCTACAAGGCTCGCCTCAAACATCACCTTGGCCAGGAAGGCTTTCCTGATGCCCCCAACAGATGATGGTCTCTCCCTCCCCTGAATCTTGATGCAGTGCTCTTGGCATTTTGTTTCTGTCCTTTACTTTCTTGCACCTTGTCCAAGTCATTTGGATACCTGCCCATGCAGTTCTGAAAGCAGAGCTTGGCCCTTCCTCTTTCCAGTCTCCTGAAAACAGTGCATGCAGCAGAGGCTTGGCGACTGCTTGATGAGCTGAATTTGGTGGAATAACTTCATTGTTCTGTTTATTTCTAATCATGTCCCTTATTCCCAGGCAGAATGAGATCTGGTTTCAGGATCAAGCAGAAACTAAGTTGCTTTAAAATGTTGGGTATATCTTCTGCCATCGGTTCCCTGTTCCCCTTTTTCAAAGTGACTCATGGGTAGTATATTCAGAGATGTCATGGGACTCTATTAAATTTCACAAAATGAAGTATAACATTTTCAACTTGAGCTATGTTTCTTTTGAGAATCTCAGAAATCATATTGAAAAAGACTTGAATTAGATAGCACCTTTGGTGATGGTATTAAGATTGGAACCATGGACAGGACGACCCAGAGGAAAGGAGCTTTGATCTTAGATGAGGACACCTCCCTAAGCCTTTTTTCCTTGTTTGGTACTTCTCAAAATTTAATGGAAGTGCCCAACACAGTCTCTGGTACATACCTGCTCAAGAAGCGACTTCTCTTGTCCTTTCCTTCACAAAGACGAACAGTCTCCAAATAAATATTTAAATGGAGGAGCAAACACATTCATTTCCTAAGTGAATCCCGCCTCCTGTAAAGGAAGACAGCATGCATTTCTGAATGCATAAATTTTGCCTTGTATTCTAGCCGCCTTGCTACTCAGTCTGGCCTCTGAATCAGCAGCATCAGCATCACCTGGGAGCTTATAAGAAATTTCAGTTTCAGACCCCATCCCAGACCCACAGAATCAGGATACATATTTTAACAAGATCCCCACGTGAGTCACATGCACATTCGACTTAGAGAAGCAGAGCTCTAGGTACTGCCTTTCAGAAAAAAATCAGAAAGCCATCCCAACAGTTTATAATCTGGTTTGTCTGACGGGTAGATATTTTTTTTTAAAAACTGTTTTTATCAATGTCTAGTTGATTTACAACGTTGTGTTAGTTTTGGGTATATAGCAAAGTGATTAAGTTACACACATATATGTTCTTTTTCAGATTCTTTTCCTTAACAGGCTATTATCATATGTTGAATATAGTTTCCTGTGCTATACAGTAGGTCCTTGTTGTTCATCTATTTTATATATAATAGTGTGTATCTGTTCATTCCAAAGTTCTAGTTTATCATTCCTCCCCTGCCTTTCCCCTTTGGTAACCATAAGTTTCTTTTCTATGTCTATGAGTCTGTTTCTGTTTATAAATAAGTTCATTTGTGTTATATTTTAGATTCTACATATAAGTGATACTACACAATATGTCTTTATTTGACTTCACTTAACATGGTGATCTCCATCCTCGTTGCTAAAACTCCTAGAAAAGAAGATAGGAAAAACATTTCTAACATAAATCATAGCAATATTTTCGTAGGTCAATCTCCCAAGACAAAGGAAATAAAAGCAAAAATAAGCAAATGGTACCTAATCAAACTTATAAGCTTTTGCACAGCAAAGGAAACCATAAACAAAACGAAAAGACAACCTGTAGACCGTAAGAAAATATTTGCAAATGGTTAAGGTACATGTTCGGAGAAGGCAATGGCACCCCACTCCAGTACTCTTGCCTGGAAAATCCCACGGACGGAGGAGCCTGGTAGGCTGCAGTCCATGGGGTCTCTAAGAGTCGGACATGACTGAGCGACTTCCCTTTCACTTTTCACTTCATGCATTGGAGAGGGAAATGGCAACCCACTCCAGTGTTCTTGCCTGGAGAATCCCAGGGACCGCGGAGCCTGGTGGGCTGCCGTCTATGGGGTCGCACAGAGTCGGACACGACTGAAGCGACTTAGCAGCAGCAGCAGCAGCAAGGTACATGTTAACTACCAGAGCTCAACATCACACCTGTGATTCTAATGACATTCATGGCAATTACCTTGTGTTGTGAATTTCACAAAAGAAAATGGCAAATAAAAATCCAATTTTGAAAAGTTCTCAGTAGGACATGCATACTTTTTTTCTCTTAAATATCACTTGGGCGTTAACCTAAATGTTGGCATAAGAAAGAAGGGCAGTCTGCATGCCAAAGAGGTTATTCTTCAAACATCCATTCTCATTTGTTTCTTTCAATCACGCAGAGTTAAATTGTCTTAAATGCATTCATTTGGTTTGTAAAGTTCATGGGTATGTTATTTTACATAAATTCCAAGATTATGAGGCTGGTGACTCTCAGCATATACTTTTCTAGCCCAAGATGGGAACGTAATAGTTCACCTGCTGGGACTAATTTCCAAAGAGGTAGAAGTGCCTGGCAATGCATCTTTTAGCCAAGCAAATTGGATAGCTTCCGTTTTTTAAAAGGGCATTTTTATGGGCTAATTTTTTTTTTTTTTTTGCCTCTCAACATATTGGGCTACTTTCAGTCAAAACCAGGACTTTATTGTTAAGGAAAGCTTTTTTTGTGTGGTCACATTGGCAGGCTTATAAGATAGCTTTCACTTACTCTTATTTTAATCTACTTTATTACTTAACTCTGTCCGTTTCTCAATTCTGAGTGGTATAAAATGAAAATAATGGGAGAAATTCAGAAAAGTGTGATTTTCAAAAATGGGACTTTTCCAGTGATTAAGCTTAGTAATGAATTGTCTTTACATATATATATACACACATATTTGTCAACCAGAAAACTTGGTAGAATAAGGTGTTGACAGACACAGTAGCCTTTCCCTTCTCCAGCAGATCTTCTCAACCCAGGAATCAAACTGGGGTCTCCTGGATTGCAGGCAGATTCTTTACCAACTGAGCTATCAGGGAAGCCCATACACACACACACACACACACACACACACACACATTTGTCAACCAAAAAACTTGGCAGAATAAGGTGTTGACAGACACAGTAACCAACCAGTGAGACATTTAGGAAATAGTTGCAGCTATACTTCAAGTTTTTCTTTGTTTGTTTTAAATATTTACTTATTTATTTGTCTGTGCTGGGTCTTAGTTGCGGCACGCAGGATCTCCGATCCATCTTCGTTTTGGTATGAAGGCTCTAGTTCCCTGATCAGAGATGGAACTTAGGTCCCCAGCATGGGGAGCATGGAGTCTTAACCACTGGGCCACCAGGGAGGTCCTTCAAGGTGTAACTATCATCTTAAAGCTGATGATTCCAAACATTACTCAAGTAGCTCCCTGATTCCTTATAGAAATGAATCCTGAAAATATATGCAAGAATCCAATATATAAGTCAAACAGTAGACTCTCATGTTATTGGCAACATGAGAGGGAGTTGATTCCTAGAGAGCTAAAACATAATATAAAAATCTCCAAGTATCCTTTACTTTCTAGTAACATTTTTCAGAAATAGATGTTCATAGTTTTCTTTATGTTCCAGAATTGTAAATTGAGGACATAATTGCCCTAAGTCCAATGAGAATCCAATTAAAGCTAAATATCTACCATGTTACAATATATCAAGTTTGAGATGTTTCTTGTCATTAGTATTATTCATTTTGCTTTTCTAAATTTCCATTTATTCTTATAATGAAAAATGTAATACAGTGTCCTAAAATGTCCCTAGTAGACAGTGCTGCACATAGAGGCCAAGCTCTTGGAAACCATTGTCCAGGTTAGCACCTAGTAAGCATTCAACAAAATGTCTGATAAATTGAAGAGACTGATGGTGGTTTAGTCGCTAAGTCGTGTCTGACTCTTGAGACCCCATGGACTGTAGCCTGCCAGGCTCCTCTGTCCATGAGATTCTCTAGGCAAGAATACTGGAGTGGATTGCCATAAATTACTTTATCTTCAAGTAATTGAACCATATTACCAGACAGACAAATCTCATACATATGAAACAATTAGACACTGATAGGATTAGGTTGCTGTACCAGAGAGAAGAGAGATCAATGCCAAATCAGTCTCCACACATCAAATTTAGCTTTATAGCTCCCCAAAGTATGGTAGCCTGCACTGTAGCCACTGTATTCCACTGTTCTATGGAATAGCATTCCTGCAGTATGCCTAGGGTATGTAGCTATGAGTCGAAACCCATCACAGCAAAGAAAATTAAAGTGGCACTACCATTCTGTAACTAAAAAGACTTTCAATCAAGAGGAATCTATTTTTTCCTGCCAATTTCCAACCATATTCACTTCAGAATTCTATTATGGCAATGTAAAACTAACCCAATGAGGCATCTGTGTTTTGGTTCTACTGGGATTTGCTTCCAAAATCAGTATCCGCAAGCCCAGCCTAGCCCTAGTAAAGTGTCTAATGCTGAAAGGTGATCGGGGGTCAGATAGCTTGATGGATTTTAGTGCACTTGGATCACCTTGAAGCTGGCTGAGTGCCTACTCTCATTTCCTTCTGAAAGTGATGTGGGAGGTTGCCTTTTCCTTTCTGTGCATAAATCATGATTGTGCAACCATACTTGTCCTGACTGTCAGCAGATAATTTTGATTTTAGGGTTTGACAACCCTGGCAGGGTCTCATAGGACTACAGGATTGAATGGGGACAGGGCTGCATGTAAAAGATGAGAGCAGTCTTGAGTTTTTCCCTGGCCTAGAGGCAGAGCAAACCAAACAGATCAGTTCAAATTAGGGGCTAACTGGAAGCTGCCATCCCTGGTATGCAGCTCAAGCTAGACTTGTGTTGTTCAATACAGCACCCCGTAGCCATGTGTAATGTGGCTAGTTGAATTGAGATGTGCTGTTTAAGGGTAAAAACATCATGTACACCCATGGCTGATTCATGTCAGTGTATGGCAAAAACCACTACATTATTGTAAAGTAATTAGCCTCCAATAAAATAAATAAATTTTTTAAAAAGGGTAAAACATACCCCCAATTTTAAGAGTTGGTATAAAAAATGTAAATAATTTTATATGGATTTTATGTTGAACTTATACTTTTTTGGATATATTTTACTTTTGGATATATTTTGTGTTTATTTTTTTATAAATAAAATATAGTATTAAAATTAATTTCAGCTGTTTATTTCCACTTTTTAAAATGGGGCTACTGGGAAAATTAAAATTATGCATATGTTTTGCCTCATATTACCA
The DNA here is from genome assembly GCF_003369695.1 of Bos indicus x Bos taurus. Classification (NCBI taxonomy): domain Eukaryota; kingdom Metazoa; phylum Chordata; class Mammalia; order Artiodactyla; family Bovidae; genus Bos; species Bos indicus x Bos taurus. The sequence goes on from NC_040105.1 coordinate 124,844,965, forward strand.
TGGGCAGTGGCAGATCTAGAATTTTGCAAGGCAGAGGCATAAGTGAACCTTGGGACTCAAGTTACCTTTCCACAGTCAAATAGCTCAACCTTCATTTCCTATTCCATTTGTTTCTGGTAACAGGGACCTGCAAGAATGGCTGTTGTCGTCGAATTTGTGATCCATGAGAAGCCACGGGGTCCACTCTTGTTCCAGGCACTGAGGCTTGGGTGACTGGGGGATATATTATCCACTCACTGTTGCTGGTGGAAAACGCTATGTTGCCAAATGCTGCTCTCAGGAGGTGAAAAAAAAAAAAAAAAAACCTTTGCATTCATCTTCAGATGCCCAAATAAATCTAGTCCCTCCTCCTCCCACTGCAACAAAAATATTACAATAATAAAGCATTTGTGTCAACCAAAAAGTATCCCAAAGTCTTTAGCGCCTGTAGGGAGACCTGCTGCCAATAAGGCATTAAATCTGAGGGAAACATTTCTGCAATTACTGATCAAATACAATACAGCTAAATTTCACCTCCAGCATATCATTTTGATAATGGGTATGGAAATTATCCATTCAATAGCTATTCAAAAATAACTCAGGAAGATTGGTTACTAGATACTTCACAGACCTTCGGAATAATCCTTTCTAATCAGGCTGGTGAGAATTCAATAGGCAACATTGGCCTTGGACAAAATAACCTTTTGGGGGTTTTGGGGCTCCGGGATTGCTCCTTCTCTCATTTGCTGTCCAGGAGGTGAAATCACAAACAGGCAAAAAGGCAGGGACTGTTTCCCTGTGGGCCGAGCTGCTGCCCAGTACCCACCAAAGCTCCGGGCAGACAGCTGTGCCTGCAAGTTAAGTGAGGCGCCTTAGTACTTATCAATCAGGAATCAGCAGGGCTTCTAGAGTTGTCCTCATTAAATTTAAAGTATATTCTTTCCCCAGCAGCAAACGTCTCCATTGCCATCCATTTCTGCACAGCCAATTTTAGGCAATCAAAGAGTGTTGGCTTCATCACTGTCTCCGAACAGATTTCCAGCTTGACACAGCTCTTCCTAGCGTCCCTGATCTCTGACAACCGGTATCTATCTCTCCCTGGTTGCCACCAACACATCCCTGTCTCTGAGGCTTTTCTGATCTTTTATCTTCACATCACCTTTCTCAGGTCAGGATGTTTTTGCCCATAAAATATACCACTCCTACCTGTTCTGGCAGAAATGCTTCTTCATTCTTATTCATTTCTGGGTCTCCCGTATCTCAGTTCTCCACACACAGTAGATGCTTAATGTTTGATGTCCATTTGCTTACTTCCTCAAGAAAGCTATGTGGTGAAGTTGAAAAGAACAGTTACTTTACTTACTGAGATCAGGGAATATTGCTCTATACCTGATTAGCTGTGCGACAGCGGGGCAATTCACTTCACCAATCTATGCCTCAGTTTCCTTTATGGTAACTTGGGGAAAATTATCACTCCCTCCTTATAGGATTACTTTGAAATTCAAATAAAAGACGTAGAAAGTGTAAAGTGCTATAGACGTTTGTTGCTTCATCTGTCGAGTATTTAAAGAACCCCTATTTTGTTCAAGGCCAAATGTGAGGAACCAGGCTTTTAGTGGTAAATAAGGTCCATTTCTCGTCTTCAAGGAGCTCACAGCCTAGATTATTTACCGCTGCGCCACCTAGGGTTCCCAGGTGGCGCAGTGGTAAAGAATCTGCCGGCCAATGCAGGAGTCACAAGAGACCAGGGTTCGATTCCTAGGTTGGGAAGATCCCCTGGAGTAGGAAATGGCAACCCACTCTTCAGTATTCTTGCCTAGAAAATTCTGTGGACAGAGGAGCCTGGCGGGCTACAGTCCATGAGATCACAGAGTTGAACTCGACTGAGCACACACACACACACACACACATTTTGTTCAAGGCCAAAGATGAGGAACCAGGCTTATCATGGCAAACAAGGTCCATTTCTCATCCTCAAGGACCTCACAGCCTAGAATGGGGCACAAACATGCTGCTGCCTGCTGCTGCTGCTGCTGCTAAGTTGCTTCAGTCGTGTCCGACTCTGTGCGACCCCATAGACAGCAGCCCACCAGGCTCCCCGGTCCCTGGGATTCTCCAGGCAAGAACACTGGAGTGGGTTGCCATTGCCTTCTCCAATGCATGAAAAGTGAAAGAGAAGTCGCTCAGCTGTGTCCGACTCCTAGCGACCCCATGGACTGCAGCCTACCAGGCTCCTCGGTCCATGGGATTTTCCAGGCAAGAGTACAGGAGTGGGGTGCCATTGCCTTCTCCGATGCTGCTGCCTAATAGACGGCAAAAAGAAAAGCTGTGGATGGTAATTAAACAGACACTGTGATGCTGAGAAGCAGAGGGATTCAAGCTGATCTCAGGCTTGCAGAGCCTAAGGGAGGAGGGAGGAAGACTTCAAAAAGGAGATGGCATTTCTATTGCACCAGGAGGACGATCTGGGTTTTGGTAAGGCCAAGGAGGAGGAAGTAAAATGCAGAGTGAGAGTGTTGAAAGGCAAGAGATGGGTTGGAGACATATTGGAGCACTTAGTGTGGCTGGAGATGAGATTTTAGAGAGGACTGCAGGGGAAGAAATGGCTACGGCTGAGATGGTGAGCTGAAATGAGGTTGTGGTGGGCTTGGACTGCATGCTGAAGACTGTGAGTTCCAGTTCTGTAGTTCACCACAGACTGAAGAAAGGTTTTGGAACATTTTTTTTTTAATTATATTTAAGCTGCCCTGGGTCTTCATTGCAACGCAGGGGCTTCTCTAGTTGTTGCAGGTGGGATCTAGTTCCCTGACAGGGGATCAAACCCAGGCCCAAACACTGAGAGCATGGAATCTTAGCCACTGGACCACTAGGGGAGTCCTAGAGCAGTTTTGCAGTATGCAAAGTTCACTCTAGGAATTAACTGGAGAATGGAAGGAAGATGTGCAGGACTAGAAGTAGGAAGAACAGGTAGGAGAGTCATGGAATACAAATTGTCTCAACCAGACTCTCCCTAGCCTGGAGATCCCTAGCCTGGAGAGAGGCTCTGTTAGTAGTGGCCTCGCCTCTGTGGCCAAAGGTTTGGGAAATGCTGCTTATTGCAGGCTCCTCTTGAATATTCATAAAACATATTAGCATATTTTTCTAGTGTCCAAGAAGTCTATTTTATTTAGCATTTTGTAAACTGTTTATTTATTTATTTATTGCTGTGGCGGGTCTTTGTTGCTGCATGTGGGCTTTCTCGAGTTGTGGAGCACAGGCTCTTAGGTGCACGGCTTCCGCAGTTGGAGTACCCGGGGTCGGGGTTGTGGCACATGGGCTTTGGTATTCCACAGCAGGTGGGATCTTCCCGGACCAGGGATCAAACCAGTGTCCCTTGCATTGCAAGGCAGATTCTTAACCACCGGACCACCAGGGAAGCCTGGTGTGAACGTAATTCAGTATAAATTCTTTTCCCCACAGAAGATCCAGTTAAATGAGTGTTTATCTCTGTCAAGGTGGCAAAAAAATATGAAAGACCTCGAAACTGTTACAGGTTGGAGAAGACCCAGGAACTTGATGAATCAAGGCAGTGTGGTATTCTGTATTGGAGCCTGAAACAGAAAAAGGTCATTTAGTGGAAAAACTGGGGAAATCTGAGTAAACTCTGGAGTTTCATTAATAGTATTTATGTCTTTCGTTTTGACACATTGACCATGGTTATGTAAGATGCTCACCTCAGGGGAAGCTGAGGGAACAATATACGTAAGCTCTTTGTACTCTTTGCAATTCTTCTGCAAATCTAAAATTAATTCATACTAAAAAAGCTTGCAAATACTCATGTTCATCAAAACAGACTCTGGGAAATTAGGGGGTAAACTGACTTTCAGCACAATCCAGATTTAATAATAATATATTTCATTTTCTTAGCATTTAGAAGTAAACATTACCTTTTATTTTCACTAGACAAAGGAAACTTTCACTCAAAATTTTACCACTCATATATGTAAATGAGTGGTAATATGAGCTCGTGATTGGAGTTCAAGAAATCCTAGTCTCTTTTCCATGTCTTTCTTTGATTTCAAAAACATTGCTTAGTAGTTACTTAGAAACACTATTTATTGGACCCAAAAAGTTAGTTTTAAAATTTGGAGAGCTATGTGACAGCTTGTTCCTTTTCTGCAGCAGAGATGATGGAAAAAGGCATTTAACACTCAGTTATCAAATCTCCCTGGAGCGCACAGGCACAGATACTCTGCAACTTCCCAAGTTCTGGTTTTCACTGTGTTAAATAATAGATGGGAAAGCCTAAGATAGTGTTATATTTTTAAGCACCTAAAATGACCTTAAAAACTGGCAGAATTTCTAAGCACCTAAAATGACCTTAAAAACTGGACTTCCTTGGTGGCTCAGTGGATAGGAATCTGCCTGCCAATGCAGGAGACATGGGTTCAATCCCTGGTCCAAGAGGATCCCACAGGCCATGGGGCAACTAGGCCCGTGTGCCATGACTGCTAAGCCTGAGCTCTAGAGCCCACACACTGCAACTACTAAAGCCTGCGTGTTCTAGAGCCCCTGCTCCACAAGAAGAGAAGCCACCACAGTGAGAAGCCCGTGCAGCACAAGTAGAGAGTCGCCCCCACTCGCTGCAACTAGAGAAAAGTCTGAGCAGCAACGAAGACCCAGCACAGCCAAGACAAAAATAAAATTAAAAAAATGCTAGTACAAGAATTGGCAGAATGTGAAATAAGTGATGTAACTAATACAGTGATCACATAAATTAAGTTTTAAAGGAAATTTGTAACATAAAATGTACAAGTGGTACATTCGTGGATCAGACACCCTCTACCCCCAACACACAGATAATATGTCTATGCTGGTGCTCCTCTCCTTCCTAGCCATCTATGGACTTGAGGACTAGCTCGCGGTGATGGTAGGTGAACACTGATGGGCTAAAGGCAGATCGAGTGTGCTTTGGCCACCTGATGGGAAAAACCGACTCATTGGAAAAGACCCTGATGCTGGGAAAGATTGAAGGCAGGAGGAGAAGGGGACGACAGAGGATGAGGTGGTTGGATGGCATCACCAACGCAATAGACATGAGTTTGAGTAAGCTCTGGGAGTTGGTGATGGACAGAGAAGCCTGGCATGCTGCAGTCCATGAGGTGCAAAGAGTTGGACACAACTGAGTGACTGAACTGAACTGAACTCAGCAGAGGTGTGAGTCTGCCTGGGGAACACGGCACCCTGCTCAGTCGCCCTCCTTAGCACACCATTCCCTAGATGTGCACTTCAGAAGTGAAGTGAAGAGAAGTGAACTATCTGAGTCTTTACCATCTGAGCCACCAGGGAAGCCCTATTTCATTGAGTTCCCCTATACTTCTGAGGTTCCCTGGTGGCTCAGACTGTAAAGAATCTGCCTGCCAAGCAGGAAACCAGGGTTCAATCCCTGGGTTGGGAAGATCTCCTGGAGGAGGGCATGGCAACCCACTCCAATATTCTTGCCTGGAGAATCACATAGACAGAGGAGCCTGGCGGGCTACATACAGCCCATGGGCTTGCAAAGAGTCGGACACGACTGAGTGACTTCACTTCCTTTCTTTTATATTCCTGCTGCTGCTGCTGCTAAGTCACTTCAGTCGTGTCCGACTCTGTGTGACCCCGTAGACGGCAGCCCACTAGGCTCTCCCGTCCCTGGGATTCTCCAGGCAAGAATACTGGAGTGGGTTGCCATTTCCTTCTCCAGGGGATCTTCCGGACCCAGGGATCCAGCCTGCATCTCCTGCATTGCAAGCAGATTCTTAACTGCTGAACCACCAGGGAAGCCCTGACAACGTTGCTGCTGCTAAGTCGCTTCAGTCATGTCCGACTCTGTGCGACCCCATAGACGGCAGCCCACCAGGCTTCCCCGTCCCTGGGATTCTCCAGGCAAGAACACTGGAGTGGGTTGCCAGTTCCTTCTCCAATGCATGAAAGTGAAAAGTGAAAGTGAAGTCACTCAGTCATATCCGACTCTTAGCTACCCCATGGACTGCAGCCTACCAGGTTCCTCCATCCATGGGATTTTCCAGGCAAGAGTACTGGAGTGGGGTGCCATTGCCTTCTCCGTTATACTTCTGAGAGGACCTCAATTATAGCCCAGTGTCAAGTGAGGTGGATATTATGTACCCAAGCTGGACCTAGAGCCATCAGGGAAAAGATAGGTGGAAAACTGCTCCTGAAGATGGGAGACAGCCAGGGGAGATGCCCTGGACAGTCTGGGTTCAGGTCCAAAATAAACTCAGCCCAAAGCCCAGGACCCCAGTCATCTCAAGTCAGTGGAGATGCAGAGATATTGCACCCCTCCCTTTGGAAGGAACAGGACTTTTCTTAATGATGTTCAGGATATAAATGGCTTTATTTTGCTCTATGCTGTTAGGTCCCCTGAGGAGGCAGAAGTAGGATCTAGAGGAAGCTAAAAGGATAGAGATTTCAGGCCAAAATAAGAAAGAAATTGTAAATAGAAGGAGTTTGCTAAAGATAAGTATGGTGGCCTTAGGGCACAGTGAGCTTTCTCTGGGAGTGTTCAAAGCAGAAGCTGCAAAGCTATTTGGCAGGAAAGTTGTGGAGAGGAATCAGACATAGTCAAGAACGGGGAAGCTCAAAGTACTCTCCTTACAGCAAAGATCCACCTACTTGACCTTGGCAAACAAAGACTCCAGTGAACACACACACACACACACACACACAAAACACACAAAACACACAGTCCACCAAGCACACACAGACACCCTCACCTGGTGGGACACTTAAACTAACAATTCCAACTTAGCTTCCTATGAGGACCCTGAGCGGAGGGGAGAAGGGTGTGTGTGTGTGTGTTTGTACGTGTGTGTGTGTGTGTGTATGTTGGGTAGCAGAAGTCATCTAATGGAAGGGAGCAGAGAGACTCTATTATGGAAAATCAACAATTGTTTAGAGAAGACAATCCTAGATCCTTAGGGTTTACTTTAAAACTCTAAACTTTTCTAGTAATGATCACTTAATTCTTCCTTAATGCAGTTCCAAACTCTTATTTGACTGAAAAATAAGGGAGATGAATATTTCCAGTTGATAATAACTATAAAAATAGCTAGTATTTCAGTGTTCACTATGTTCCAGGCTAAGAACTTTACCTGTATTTAATTATTCAGTCCTCATCACAGCCCTTTGAGGGGGGCACTGTGCTCACTCCCATTTTACAGATGAATACATTGAAGCTGAATGAAGTCTAAGGATTTGTCAAGGCCCCACAACTACAGATGCAGTCCTCCTGCAAAACCTGTACTATTAAAACTACTGGGCAATACCACCAAATTTCTTCTCCAACCAGGATTATTTGGGCCTACCTATTTGAGGGTCCCGGGTTTCAGGGGAGAAGAAAAAGAATTGTGGCCTAGGAGGCCAAGACCTCTCCCTGAAGCTCACTTGGCATGGCTCCTCCCCTGTCAGGCCCTTGGGTCCAGCATATAGTGACAGTCTCACTGGGAACAGTACGGATGTCCTCTGCCCTAGAGTAGCCAAGGGGACGGGAGTGGGGGAGATGGTTTGATTTTCCTCCTTCTTATTTTCCATCTGGAAAATGAAGATGAAACCCAGATCTTTTCAGTTAGCAGTCTTGTACTTCTTTAGGTCCCCTGTCTTGAAAACGTGTCTGTCAAGGTCACAATCAAATCAAGGTGTTCATGGATCTTCCTGGAGCCTCCATTCCTGAAACTTCTATCAACTAAAGACCAATGATAGCTTTCGACACTCCCAGTTGACAGAGAATAGAATTCAGCAGTGTAGAACAGATGTTTTGTGTCTGAATACCAGCGAACCTAAGCACATAAACAGAAAATGTAGGCGGTCACATATAAAAGCGGGCTTGTAGTTTCCCTGGGCTGCTCTCTAAAAGCAGAGTGCTCTCAGAGCCTGCATGTATCATAGTATCCACTGTTCATTATTTGGCTGACTCTGCCAGAAAGGAAAGATTAATTAATGACCTCTACAGTTCAATGTATAACTATCCTTCAAACATATTCACTCATCCTTTACTACATTTTCTTTGTTGCTTTCCAGTAGAAGCGACAACAGGGTATATATTCCTGTAGAACAATAGATTATTATCCTAATTATAGTTGCCTGGTGTTTTCTACACTTTTACCATTTTATTAAAAACAATTATCTGAGAAGAACCAATCTTTTGTAATACCTACCCTATTGTTCTCATTTCTCTCAGATTCTGATGAGGTCTTTTCAAAGGGTATTTTATTCATAATTATAGACTATAAGGCAATTGCTCAGAAAACTGAGTCCAGGAGATACTTTGTTGAGATTAATTTTTTCGTTCACTTCTTGATCCAATTATATCTTTAGGCTGTTTTTTCTTTTATACTGGCCACTTTATAAACCTATGTCTTTTCTGTAAGCCAAATATAGTATCTATTAGGAATGATCAACATTAAAGCCTGTTTTTAAAGAAAGAATATTTTAGGAAAGTAGAATATATAGTCAGTATGATGCCGAAAGCTCAGTTTTCTGTACACTGGGCGGAATCAAATCTCGGAGACAGAGTGGAAAAGGATAGCTGTATTATTTTGCCCGGCAAAGGGGAAATACAGTAAGCTCCTGCCTAGAAAAACTGTGTGTCCCCACTTGGAGAGGATAGTGAGAAGTTTTATAGTAATGAATCAAAGAGGGCAAAAATCAGCTTGTGGACATTCTTATGGGTTGGCAGTGATGTAAGCAGGAGCCAGCATCATCCACCTTCAGGTTTCAACTGGTCTGGGGTCTACATGCTTGTGGGCAATGTACCATTGTTAATTGTTAACTTTTCCCACCTGGAGGTGTTGCAGGGAGGAAGCCAATTTGGACTCCATGTTGGAAACTTTCTTTGACTTGCTTTTCATTGCTTTTGTTATTATAATCATACAGAACGGTTTGCCTCCGAGAATCCTGTCCCTTGGCCTGACTGTTAAACCAAAGTGGCTTTGTTCAGAACCCTGTCCACCTGTGGATGGCAGGAAGGAAGAAATTAACACATCCTCTGCCTGAGGCTTGCCATTCTAGGAGATGTTTTCAAGAGTAATGGCCTTTTTACTTTGCTTCCTCACCTCCCCTCATCTCTGATCTAGAAAAGAACCTGGCATCCAAACCCCAGTAAGATGGTTATTTTGAGGCACTAGCCTGCCATCTCTTGGGTCTGCTGGCCCCCCGATTAAAGTTTCTTCCTTGCCTCAACACCTTGTCTCTCGGATTCACTGACCTGTCCTGCGGCGAGCAGAGCAAGCTTGGACTTGGTAACAGGGGATTTCAGTATCTGCGAAACAGCTCAAAGATATTGTGTGTGTTACTGGTGGGGAAATAGGGCCTTGCCCTAAAGGCTGTGCTATTGTTTATCTTGACCGTTTCTCCCTATAATTGCTTGAACCTGCCCATTGGCGAACACAGGGAAGAACATGGAGGCTGAATGAAGCCTATTTGCTGCAATCAAAGAGATGGGGGACACAGAAAGGATTTGCAGCCAGGAGTCCCATGGGGCCCTACTTTGTATCACCTGGGACTGAAATTGTCCAGGGATGTGCTGCCCACAGTGACAGGTGACAGGGTTCTTTGACTCCTTCTGGTCCTGGTTTGCTTGCAGTGGACACGGCTTTCAGTCTAGATGGAACAGTCTCTGTGCTGAGGGCTTCCCTGGTGGCTCAGACAGTAAAGCATCTGCCTGAAATGTGGGAGAACCAGGCTTGATCCCTGGGTCGGGAAGATCCCCTGGAGAAGGGAATGGCAACCCACTCCAGTACGCTTGCCTGGAAAATTCCATGGACAGAGGAGCCTGGTAGGCTATAGTCCATGGGGTTGCAAAGAGTGGGACATGACTGAGTGACTTCACTTTCACTTTCTGTTCTAAGAACACTGAGATCCTGGAGGAGGTAGGCTTTTTCCTTTTGGAGACAGATGGAAATTGCCAAAAAAGAGAATGGGCGAGTACTTGACCTAGGATTCTCTGGGGGGCATCGGGCTATAAGGAAGCGGCAGCTTTGAGTCCTGATTGGTGAAGCCTAGGGTTTAGATTTTCCATGAGCCTCTCTTTTGATAGCTAGGTCTCAAATCAGGATTGACATCTACCTGTTCAGTAGGCTTCTAGGAACTGGCAAGGAACTCAGTTACTATCTGTGGTGGTTTCTCTTAGCAAGAAGCTCTTCAAGTCTGAGTCAATTTTCCTGGAAACTTTCAAATCCAGCCTTATTACAACCCAGATTCCCAGCCCTAGAATTTTTGAATCAGAATCTCTAGGGTAGGACCCCTGCATTTGCAGCTGTAAGGATTGCCTCAGGTGATTTGCCGCACTTTTAAATTTGAGTAAGAGCTCTCTTAAACCTCTTCTTAATCTTTCACAAAGTGCATGAGTCACCTTGGAATCAAGTTAAAATGCAGATTCTGATTCTGTAGGTCTTGGGTGGGGCAAGTGATTCTTCACTTCGAAACAAACTGCTCGTCTGAGGACCGCACTTTGAGTAGCAAGGTTCTAAGTCAAACTCTACTGCTGACTGGTTGAGAGTGCTTTTATCTTGGAGTGTGGGGTACACGAGGGACCAGAGAACGCACAGAAGTAGTGATGTTTCAGTTACGCTTGAAGTTGAGTAGAGTAGGGGCTTCCCTGTTGGCTCAGTGACAAAGAATCCGCCTGCAATGCAGGAGACGTGGGTTCCATCCGTTGGTCAGGAAGATCCCCTGGAGAAGGGAATGGCTACCCACTCCAGTATTCTTCCCTGGAGAATCCCACAGACAGAAGAGCCTGGTGGGCTACAGTCCATGGGGTCGCAAAGAGTCGGACATGACTGAGCGACTAAACAGCAGCTGAGTAGAGTGGAGGAGAGATGGGAGATGATGTTTCTGAGAGGTTACCTGTTCTTATCAAATTGATAACTTATTCCTGCTTAGAGCCAATATTTTCTATGGTCCTAAACTCCTGGAACTGAACCTTTAAATCATTTGGGCTGAACATTTTTTTTATTATCTAATTATTTGGCTGCACCAGGTCTCAGCTGCAGCATGAGGAACCTTCGATCCACGTCGTGGCGTATGGGATCTTTCAGTGAACTCCGGGAGTTGGTGATGGACAGGGAGGCCTGGTGTGCTGCGATTCCTGGGGTCGCAAAGAGTCGGACACAACTGAGCGACTGATCTGATCTTATCTGATCTGTGAGCTCTTAGTTGTGGCAGTTACCAGCTGTGTGGCCTTGGGCTTATTACCTAACCTCTCTGGACCTGAAGAATGAGAAAAACAATAGCATCTACCTTCTGGTGATATTGCGGGGATGAAAGGAGATGATACATATAAAATAGGGGGCACCAGGCCTGGCACAGAGTAAGTGCTCACTAACTGGCCTCTACACTCTTATTAAAGGTATTCCCCAGGTTACTTTTGGGGGTGCTGAGGCCTCTGAGATGTAAGACTGTGTGCTAAGTAGGCTGATGCTTGAATCCTTTCTCTGCTGGGTCTGTAGCAATTCTTTCTGCTTTGGCACCTGTTCTCTTTGGGGCCTTGGACTGTGGCTGCTGGTGCAGAGAGATTCTCTTTCTGTCTGCTGGACTGCCGGCCTGCCTGGCTCGAGATTCCTAGCTGTTTCCCAGAGAGCCCTACGAGTGAAAGTTAGGCTTCAAGAATATCTTTCTTTGCTCTCCTTTGTCAAGTTCACTGTAGGAATCCCATCCCTGGGGGGCCTAGAGCCCAGACAAAGGGCAATGGAGCTGTCCCAAAAGCTCCCTGCAGCTGCTCAATCAGGAAACTCCTGGGACTTCCTATGGGCTTTCTCATTTACCTAACCCGGCTTTTCATTATTGCTTCCTAAGAAAAATCTGGAGTCCTTTTTCCACCTGAATATAAGTGACTGCTCAGGGACAGAGGCCCTGTTAGAGGTAATGAGAATTCTCCTTCCCCGCCACTTAAGTGATGAGCATCAGACAGGCACAAAATGCATTCTTAATCACTACGACTGAACTGCATTCTATCCTTCTTAACAGACAGAAAAGACTGCTCTGAGAGGTAGTGAGTTCCCCGTTCTTAGAGGTGTGTAAGCTAGACTACTACTGGTTGTGGTGGTGGTGTGTGTACGTGGGGGGTAATTTTGAGGTAATTGTTTTATGGGTTGTTAGGCTAAATGATTTTCTAAAGTCCCATCTAGCTCTGAGAATCTGCATGGTACTTAAGCTCGCCTGTGGGCTTCCTTACTCACCCAAACCAACCAGCCAATCTTTGCATTGTTCAGCCAACAACACTATCTTATATCACGTTTCCTATAGAGCCTGAACCCCTCTGGTTTATGAAGCTGTACTACATTACTCAAATCCTAACGCTTCTTACAGAAAAATTGATGAGGCAAGTCCAAATCTGCTCCCACTCATGAACTCTGCCACGTGCCCATCAGAGGGCCGCTGGTAGAGACAAGGGCCTTCTGCATATGGTGTGTGCCCAGAGGGCGTGCCACAGAGCTGCTGAGGGGGCCTCTCCTACTGATGTCCATTCCCTGACTGAGCTCTGTGGTCTGCTCTCAATGCCAGCAGGAAAGACTCAAGGAGGGAATAAGAAAGGACAGAGCCAGAGGCAGTAAGGCTTCAGCTCTGGGGCTACATTTCCCGTGTTTAAAGCCTGACTCTACACCTTACTAGCTTCCCAGGTGGCACAGTGGTGAAGAATCTGCCTGCCAATGCAGGGGACACAAGAGACCGGGGTTCTGATCCCTGGGTCGGGAAGATCCCCTGGAGTAGGAAATGGCAACCCCCTCCAGTATTTTTGCCTGGAAAATTCCATGGACAGAGGAGCCTGGCGGGGCTACAGTCCATGGGGCCACAGAGTCGGACATGACTGAACACGCACACACATTCCTTACTGGCTGTATGACCTTGGGCAAATTATTTAATTTCTCTCAGCCTCAGTTTTCACATCTGGAAAAGGGATTAACAATTTACCTGTCTCATAGGGTTGATGTGAGGCAAACATTGTTTATGTTTATTAAGTATATTAACTGTTTATATTGTTTATGTATATTATGTATGTTAACTGTTATTATTAGTAAGAGTGAGGTTTAGTATTTATTTTATTAATTCACAAACTCAAATCCAAAGCACTTAGTTTCTTGAGGCTTTCTGCCTCCTGCTCCCTTACCCTCTCTTCCACAGTCTTTGTCAGAGAAACAGCTGATGAACACTGTGTGGACTTGTCATTAAAAAATCTAGGCCTTATCTTTCCTTGAAGAAACTTCAGTTTAACAGGGAATAACGTTGTCAGGGCTTCCCTGGTGGCTCAGCAGTTAAGAATCTGCTTGCAATGCAGGAGATGCAGGCTGGATCCCTGGGTCCGGAAGATCCCCTGGAGAAGGAAATGGCAACCTACTCCAGTATTCTTGCCTGGAGAATCCCATGGACAGAGGGGCCTGGTGGGCCACAGTCCATGGGGTCACAAGAGACAGACATGACTGAGTGACTAAATCACCACCAACATTAAGTCAAAGGAATGAATTGGCAATGACAGAGTTCTTGGCATGGACCAGAAGATAATGGAAGAAGCTTAGGGAGATGAAGTGCTCGTCAATTAGAAGAAATAAAGTTATAGGACAGCTCCAACAGCCCCCACTGTGTTTCCTCAACACTAAATCCCATGGATGGAGGAGCCTGATGGGCTGCAGTCCACGGGGTCGCTGAGGGTCAGACACGACTGAAGCGACTTAGCAGCAGCAGCAGCAGCAGCAGCAGCAAGCTTCTCAAGCGTTGGGAAGAGTTCTGCCTGAAGCAAGGCCTTGGAAAGCAGGGCTTCATTTCCACACAAAGGGGCTTGGCAGGGTGGATATTGGTGCTAGGGAGGAGGAACAATGGGAGGGGGTTGGGTTAGGGGTCAAACTCCACTGGAGGTCTTAGAGGCTTCATTGGGGTCAAGTACAAAATTCCATCACGGTGAGCCAAACAGCCCTTCCAAGGGGGCATGACCAGGTCCAGAGGCAGTAGCTAAATATCCAACAAAAGAACGCAGCGGTAGCACTTGGCCTCTTGGTGAATGTCACTGAATAGCATGTCTGTTGCCTTGTTGGCCATACTGAGAGGTGTGTGTGGTGCCTGAGAGTTAGTGGCCACAGAGGGGGAAGGGAGAAAGAGAACTCTCAAGTTAGACTTAGGCTCTCTGATGAAATGAGTACAATGTAAACTTAGCTATTGCCCTGAAATAGAAGGTGGGTAAATGACAAGATCTCTGCTCCTTTTTCTCCCCCTTGGCTCAATAGTGTTCGCCCTCATTATCATTAACTATATGAGGAGTATGAGGGCGTGATTATCTGATTTGCAACAACATAAAGATGGTGGCTTCCCTGGTGGTGCTAGTGGTGAAGCATCTGCCTGCAAAGCAGGAGACCTGGGTTCGATCCCTGGGTCAGGAAGGTCCCCTGGAGAACAGAATGGCTACCCACTCCAGTATTCTTGCCTGGAGAATTCCTTGGACAGAAGAGCCTAGAGGGTTATAGTCCATGGGGTTGCAAAGAGTCAGACACAACCAAAGTGACTTAGCATACAAAGATGGTGGTGGTGGTGGTTTAGTTGCTAAGTCGAGTCCTACTCTTGGACTCTTTCGACCCCATTGACTGTAGCCTGCCAGGCTCCTCTGTCCATGGGATTCTCTAGACAAGACTACTGGAGTGGGTTGCCATTTCCTTCTTCAGGGGATCTTCCTGACCCTGGGATCGAACCTGGGTCTCCTGCATTGCAGGCAGATTCTTTACCAACTTGGAGGAGAGTCTATATTCTGGATGATAGAACCAAGATTTCCAAAGCCTTCTTCAAATAATACCTTCTTTTACAAAATTATTTATTTATTTATTTTGGTTCTGCTGGGTCTTTGTTGCTGTGTGCAAGGCTTTCGTTGGAGAAGGAAATGGCAATGTAATTGCGGGGAGTGGGGGTTACTCTCGAGTTGCAGTGCGCCAGCCTCTCACTGCAGGGACTTCTCCTGTTGTGGAGCACAGGCCTTAGGTGCACTGGCTTCAGCAGCTGCAGCATGCAGACTCAGAAGTTTTGACACCTGGACCTTATTGTTCTGCAGCAAGTGCGATCCTTCCAGATCAGGGATCAAACCCATGTCTCCTGCACCATGTCTCCACCACTGAGCCACAAGGGAAACCCTCATATATATAGTATCTTAAATAAATGTAAAGAGCACCTAGGGTCAAAAAAGTAACTGCATAATTTCAAGACTTGGAGAATGTGGACGAACAGCAAGCACAGAGCATAGCAAGAGCTGTAAGTTTTAGTTGACTAAGCTCTATATTTGTCGACAGTATGATGTTGCCGCTAAAACAGATAATTTGATCTTAGGTTATATTAATGAAATACAGTAGATTGACCAGTTGAAAGTTGCTGATATCTGACTATTTTTGACGTACAAAATGGCAATTGGATACGGTTAAACATACCACCCAGAGAAGGCAATGGCACCCCACTCTAGTACTCTTGCCTGGAAAATCCCATGGATGGAGGAGCCTGGTAGGCTGCAGTCCATGGGATCGCTGAGGGTCGGACACGACTGAGCGACTTCACTTTCACTTTTCGCTTTCATGCATTGGAGAAGGAAATGGCAACACACTCCAGTGTTCTTGCCTGGAGAATCCCAGGGATGGGGGAGCCTGGTGGGCTCGACTGAAGTGACTTAGCAGCAGCAGCAGCAGCAAACGTACCACCCAGCACAAGATGATGATCCTGGAGGACAGTGCTGTTGTTTAGTGGCTCAGTCATATCCGACTCTTTGTGACCCCGTGAACTGCAGCACACCAGGCTTTCTTGTCCTTCACTATCTCCTGGAGTTTGCTCAAACTCTTGTCCATTGAGTCAATGACGCCATCCAACCATCTTGTCCTCTTGTCCCCTTTTCCTCCTGCCTTCAATCTTTCCCAGCATCAGGGTCTTTTCCAATGAATCAGCTCTTCGAATCAGGTGGCCAAAGTATTGGAGCTTCAGCTTCTGCATCAGTCCTTCCAATGAATATTCAGGCTTGATTTCCTTTAGGATTGACTGGTTTGATCTCCTTACTATCACATTATAATAAGTGAAATAAGCCAGACACAGAAGGACAAATACTGTATGATCTCACTTCTACATGGAATCAAAAAAGTCGAATTCATGGAAGCAGAGAATAGAATGGTGGGTGCACAGCTGGGAAGTGGGGGAAATAGTGCACTTTCAGTTATTACATGAATAAGTTCTGGGGATTAATGTGTAGCATGGTGACTGTAGTTATTAATAATAATATTGTATTGTGTACTTGGAATGTGCTAAGAGAATAGGTCTTAAATGTTCTTACCACATACACAAAAAATGATAACTGTGGCTAGGAGGTTAGAGATGTGTTACTTAACTTGATTGTGGTGATCATTTCAGTGTATACCTACATCAAATCATCACATTGTACACTTTAAATATACGCATTTTTTATATGTCAATTATACCTTGACAAAGCTGGGGGTGGGGAAAGAAGATGAATATCCTTTGTGCTCTGCACTGATTGGACCACATTTAAAGGATTGTGCTTGGTTCTAGGGGGACACATTATAAAAAGAATTTTGATAAATATGCACAGAGAATTCCTACTATAATCTAGGGATTCAAAACCTTGTTACTGAGGGAAAAGATGAACAAACTGCTGACAGGCTAGGGACTTGTGAGCCGTCTTCAAATATTAGAGGAGCTAGGAACTGGGAAAGAATTGTTTTCTGGATAGTTTTGGAAAGCAGCAAAAGACAAATTAGCAGGAATTATGGGGTAGGTTTGTATTTTACCTAAGGGAAAGGTTTCTCATGATTGAGACTTCTCTTGGGCTGCCAGGACAGGCAGCGAAATCTCCAAGTGTTAAAGCAGAAACTGCATGTTGCTGAGAGCATTTATGTGCCAGAAAAGTTTTCAACAACTTTATCACTTGGTTCCCTTGCAACTCTGAGAAAACTCTCTGATCCAGTGCAAAACTGAACCAACATTGGTTCAGTCCTACTGCTGGGGTAGCTCTTTTACATCTGAGCATTTTGTTTTAGTGTCTTTTTGTTATACAGTCACTCAGTTGTCTGACTCTTTGAGACCCCATGGACTGCAGCACACCAGGCTTCCCTGTCCTTCACTATCTCCCAGAGTTTGCCCAACCTCATGTCCATTGAATCGATGATGCCATCCAACATCTCTCATCCTCTGTCGCCCCCTTCTCCTCTTGCCCTGAATCTTACCCAGCATCAGGATCTTTCCCAATGAGTCAGCTCTTTGCATCAGGTGGCCAAAGTATTGGAGATTCAGCTTCAGCATCAGTCCTTCCAATGAATATTCAGGCTTGATTTCCTTTAGGATTGACTGGTTTGATCTCCTTGCTGTCCAAGGGACTCTCAAGAGTCTTCTCCAGCACCACAACTCAAAAGCATTAATTCTTTGGCTCTCAGCTTTCTTTATGGTCTAACTCTCACACCCATACATAGCTACTGGAAAAACCATAACTTTGACTATAGACCTGTATATAACTTTGTTGGCAATAGTAATGCATCAGAATAGTAACTTCACTGGATTCTTCCAAGTGTTCAGCATGTTTTGTTTGACCAAATTTAACAGTGATCTTCTCAAGACGCATTTTTAATCTACACTGGAGAATGTGGTTTAGAAATCCCATTGCTTAAAATTCATACTGTGTTGGATTTTTGAACCTGCTTGAGAACTTGTAGCTTAGAAGTACTGAACAGAACTCAAATTTGTTGGGGTCGGATATTATTTAATGTGTGTGCTTAGTCTCTTAGTTGTGTCTGACTCTCTGCGTCCCCATGGGCTGTAGCCCACCAGGCTCCTCTGTCTATAGGATTCTCTAGGCAAGAATACTGGAGTCAGTTGCCATTCCCTCCTCCAGGGGATTTTCCTGACCCAGAGATAGAATCCATGTCTTGAGTCTCCTGCATTGGCAGGTGATTCTTTACCATTAACATCACCTGGGAAGCCCCATGCAATTGCTCTAAGAAAAGTAAATAATAGAGAAGAACCAGAGGCTTTTAAAAATATTGAATATTTTTATGAGATATTTTGATAACTAAGATGAAACAACATATTTCATTTCTCACAAAGTGCAGAAGAGTTTAAAAACTAAGGCACTTTACACTTAAAATGGGTGTATTTTATAGTATAAAATTTATAGTGCCTAAATTATACCTCAATAAAATTGTTTAAAATAGGCAAAGATATTTTATTTGGCAAAATGTACTTTAGGTTTTCAAGGTTAAAGTACTTGAAAGCATGCTCAAGTGCAGAATATTTGGCCAATATAAGAGTATTTGCCTTAAAGTCCAACTGCCTGCATTCGTTACCTGGCTCCTCCAACTTACCATGTAAACTTGGCCAGGTCATTGAACTTCTCCAAGCATCAGTTTCTTCATGTGCTAAAGCAGCTTACCTAGAGGATTGATGGATAGGAAGTTTGATCAGGATAAAAGAGAGGAAGGCTATTCCAGACAGAGAAGCAGCACAATTAAAGGACTGAATTTTTATGTCCAAGGGACAGAGAGAACTGACCGGAGAGCAGTCAGCGCCAGGATTCCTGATGTATTCACACATGGTGGATTCCTAAAAACACACATCAAAGTTTGAGAGTGTGTAAAACTCTCTTAGATGATATGGGATAGGCTGGGGTGTCCCATTCCCAGAAAATGAAAAATAGTATTGAAAAACCCACATCAACCTGAAAAATACATTCACAGAAAAGTACACCTTCTCTGATTGTGTTCTTTTCCTTCACAATTGGGCCTCTAGTGTCCTAAATGAAAAACCTGAATCCAAAGACCAAGATTAACGAGTCTCTAACTTTGGACCATGTGATGATTTCCACCTTTATCTCAATTGTAATTTGTTTAAGAGACCCAAGCTTCTTCTCACTAGTATCAAGACTTGTTATTCCTGTTTCCATTCATATCTGTATTTCACTTTCTTATTCTTTCAATTGAAGTATAGCTGATGCACAATACTGCATTAGTTTCTGTTTTACAGCATAGGCATCCCACAATCAAACACATGATGAAGCGATCACCGAGACAATTCTATCAACCATCTGTCCTCATACAAAATTATTACAGTATTATTGACTATATTTCTTATGTTGTACATTACATTCCTGTGGCTTATTTTATAACTGGAAGATTATATCTCTTAATCCCCGTCACCTATTTCATCCCACCCCTCTACACCCCCAGCCTGCCCTGGCAACCACCAGTTTGCTCCCTGTATCCATTCATTTTTATAAAGACTGGATGCAAAATGAGAAATTGCCTGAACTGCTGTATCCAAACAATTAACACTGCTGAAATAAATGGCATCTTCATGAGAGACCTCAAAATGCCCAGTTCAATGACTGCTCAGCAGTCCACGGTGGGTATAGGGGGTGACAGTTTTAGGAGACCAAAGAAGAATGGCCGAAGTGTTGAATGTGTGAAGGTATGGAAGGATGACACTCATGCCTGGAAAGACATGGGCTTGAGGGTCAAGTGTATCCTGGAATGTGGGACTGCAGGACAATAGAGCCAGCCATTTTCAAGAAAGCCTTACTAAGGTCTGTGAATAAAACTTTCCCAAACAGGTCTACCATTTCATTTCGATTGTGAATAGAGTCACTAAGCTTTGGAGAGCTGATACTCCTTAGCAACTCAGTAGCAACCACTTGAGGTCATGATCTTAATTACAAACTGCCTTAGTTCCAGGGGCAGCCCCGCACTTTCTGAAGACTAATTTAAACAAGATTTTGGAATAAAGATTTATACTTATCTAATTACCTTTTGCCAAAGCAAATGGTATCCAAAGCTGTTTTCCCTCACCAGGCATATTTTTCCAGAAAGAACTGGTGATGAAAGAACCCATTTCCGCTCCCTCCTATCCATGCTGTTGTCCATTCCTCCCCTTTGCCTAAGCTGATCAGGGAGCTCCCTTGGTCATTTTTTCCCCATCTCTGAAGCACAGAACTAAACCAAAGCTTCAAGAGTGACCAACCTGGGAACAACATGAGAACCTGTGTAAAGGACTAACATTACTAAAACTTTGGTTCAATTCATTGCAAAACTAACTTCCAGTACAGAACTACAAAAATGTAGAAATTAGCTCGTTCAACCCTCTACCTGTAGCATAAATACTATCAAGATCTGAAAGGAAGAGATGGCCGTCACAGTTACTTTCCATGATAGTGTGCATTTAATTTTTTTCAAAGCACTCTCACATCCTTGATCTCACTTTATCCTCATAAGAACCCTATGCAGTGAAATAGAACAAGAAGTATTATCTCCATTTTATAGCTAAGGAAACTTAACTATCACACACATACACACACACACACACACACACACACACGATCCGTGCCTGTGAAAAGGCAAAGATGATGAACTTCTTTAGAATCGGAGAGGGTATGGGAGGAGGCAGAGACAAAGGCTAGAGAATAAAAACCAGCGCTTTGTTTAGGGTCAGGGGACTGATTGGTGTCTACTTCTTTATTCCCTCATTTCAAAAAAAAATCACAAAATAGAATCACTGCTTGTTCAACAACTGAGACGATCACACTATATGAACCTCCAACGGTGGCTAACAGAGGAAAAGCAAGACCTAGTCACTTGTCTTTAAATAGATCTCATGCTCACAAATACAGTCAAAGCACTTAGCCTCCTTAGAGCTCTAGGTTTCTTGTAGCACCAGAATTCTTTCTATTCCCCAGGGGGCAATGGGGGAGGGAAAAGAGGGAGATGCAAAGAAAAGGGATGTGCTGTTTAATTAAACTGGTAAATCTTTTTCCTTTGAGAAAAATATGGCTTCTTAATATTTGATTTTGCAACCTTAATATCAGCACAGATGCCAGAGAGCCAGTCTGTGTGTCGGCAAGGGCACAGCTTTTAAGGCTGAGGCAGCATATTAACCACCTCACAGGGGGTGGCTGTTTTACATACATCGTTTCACAGAAACAGGGTATACACAGCCACCATTTTGCTGTCATGCCTTGGCAGCAATAAAATGGTGGCAGAAATGAAAACTTTCAGATCAAACACATTTCGGCTCTCTGTCACCATCTTTGGCTCCTTCCCAACTTGCATGTTGATACTGGATGTCATGATACCTAAAATAATTTTATGGAATTCTCCCCCTGGATTTGGTCCTGTAATATTTAAAATGCTACAATAGACATGTGATGCTCTTTTCTCCAAAACACATGGTATCTCCACTTCTCAATTATAATTGTATTTGTAGGAAATACTGAGAAAAAAAAAATCAGCAACAATGAAAGCTGACTTTAACATGGGCAAAAGATTTTAAAACACCTTTGAAGATGTCCTAGAGAGAACATTTAGGACTAAGTCTTAAGGCAATGATTTTACTTATTTTCCAAGACCCTTCCCCCTATAATGGCGGGGTCATGCTGCAAATACGATCCCAAACCAATGCTTTCTAACTTTCATTAGTGATTAATTTAAGCCACAGAATCCGAAAGATGTGCTGCAAATGCACCGAAATCAACTCTAAAGGTTTTGGCACACTTCTGCTGGGTGATGGTGAATTCTATAAATGCTGATTTTTTTTTCTTTAATGGTGACATCATCACTTGAAAAGAGGTTTGCTAAAGAACACTGGTGGCTGTGGGAAGTTGTCTTTCCCTGTAGGAGTCTGGACACAACTTGGTCATTATGGCTTCCAATTGTTGATCCAACGCTGCAAAGGCATTCAGAAGGGATCTTGTTCCAAATGAATTTCGACTTTCTATTAGGCATACAGACTAGATTTAGATGTTTCTGGATCTTTCTGATTTCTTACTGGTATTTCTCTCTGATGTTTCTTAATCTATGAATATCTCTCAATAAAAGACTGTTTTAAATAGCAGCCCCCCTTTGCAGTTTTTTTTCCTCTCCTCTCCACCCCTCTTTCCTCCTTTCCTTCCTTTTAACCATCCACAAGGTGGAAAAGGAATTCAGTGAAATTATAGTTCTGTTTATGTCACTCTTGATAAATTCTGACCCTTTTCAAAATACCAGGTATAGTTTTTTGCAAAGTTTGAAGCGCTGGGCACGTGATGTTTTGTGTTCTGCTTTTTCTAATTACCATTATTTCATGCAGACATTGCCACACATTGAAACTAACCACCTGCTCAGTGCTCTAATGGCTTCGCGGTGAACCACTGAGTTGATATGCTGTTCTTGGCTTAGCCAGTGCCCTTACTGTTGGGCATTTGGGTTCCTTCCAATTTTCCTCTATTATAAGTGGCTTTGCTATAAATATCCTTATAAAATTAGGTTTTGCCTTTTGGCTCATTTCCATGGGCCATATTCTCATATGTGAGATTACCAGGTCAAAGGGTAAATGGAGAGCCATAGTTCCAGAGGTCTCCTATAAACCTTTCTACCATTCAGTATCTCCTGCCTGAATCCTTCATACACAAGGCCACCCACTAGCTCCAGTTGAGTCGATCTATCTTCCTGCTTTTCCTAACCGAAACGTTGTTATTTATGGTTTTAGAGATTTTTTTTTCCTTCTGGCCGCACCAGGTGGCATGTGAGATCTTAGTTCCCCAACCAGGGCTCTAACCTGAGCCCCTAAGAGTGGAAGTCCCTACAAAATTTTTTAACAAATATTTTTACATTTTTGTATCTTATCCAGAATTATAAATATGAATTTGTGAGTATTAGGAAGACGACCAGATCTTCTGAGAAAATGCGCATCAAAAACATTTGAAATGAATCAACCAATAGGCTTTGCTCATTGTACATAAGATTGAGCTCAGTTAGAGACCCCGGAGCGGCCAGCCTCCAGCCTGCTCATCTGGGAGTGAGCTGATTTAGTTTTGCTTTTTCTATTTTTGGTGAGAAATAAACGTTTGTTGTGCTAAGGTTGGTTTCTTTTTGTGTCCATTCACTCATTCATTTATTCTTTCTACAGACTTTTGTTGACTAATCCCCATTTGCCAAGCATGGTGCTGGGTGCCAGTTGACTGACACAGTAGCCCCAGGTTCCACATGGCTGCTTAAAGGCTCTGGGGCCAAACAGTGGCTGAGCTGCACCTTTGGGCACAGCTGGCCAAGTACTGGCAAGCCCAGCCTCCATCCCAAACAGTGCACCGTTTATAGGAAATTTTTAAATTGCAGACACAATTATTTACACGCTGAGTTCCATACCTTCGCGAGGGCTCAAGCTGTCAGCATTATATATCTCATTACAACCATCGCTGGGCATGGAAAGGATTATTTTTCAAGGCTGTGAGTGCAAAACATCAATTAGTCATAGGAGAGAACAGTTAACTGGCATGCGTTCGAGATTTTGCACCTTTGGGAGGGAGGGGAAATGCATGTACTTAATCTTTTATAGCTGAATCAAATGAAAAAGGAGACAACAAAACCACTCAATTTGGGTTAGTTGATTCTTTAATCAGCCTCTCAATTAACTGCAGATGCACACAGTGAACAGAGAACAGAGACAGCTAGGAAGGTGGCCTTTTCAATATGCCTGCAATATTCACTCGGAGAATTACTGCGCTTGGGGAGAAGGCTGCAGAAATCAATAGCAGCTTTCTCAGGCTTCAATTCCGGGAGCTGCAGCTGCCCTGGAAAAACTACCTTTCCTTGTGTCACTTTTGATTTCTTTCCTCAAACAGGAGAAAGGCCAGATTCAACAAACATTGACTGAGCCCCCACCAAGTGTGGAGCCCTGGGGTGTAGACTAGAAGGGTTGTTCAGTATAGAAAACTTGGTAAGGAGCTCTAACCCAGTGCTCTTCCTTGCTCCCATAGAGGAATGATTAAATGGAGTGGTTTGGATTTTGAGGAAATCTGAGAAATGTGAGTATGAATTGGGTATTACATGATGACAAGAGATTGTCATTAATTATATCGGCTATATTTTCAAAATGGCATTCTGGTTATCCAAGAAAAAGCCTACATATTTTTAAAAAGGTATCCCAAAGTCACAAAGGTAAAATGACACAATTCTGGAATTTGCTTTTACATTATGCAGCCCAAACACAGGAGGTAAGGAGACGAAGTGAGTGTGGCAAAAACCATAGTTCCTGCTCAGCCTGGGTCAATGGGGCTTCCCTGTGCTATTTTCTTTACTTGTATAGTTTGGAAATTTTCCTATTAGAAAGAGTTTGAAATGAATGGCTTAATTTGAACACAGGTATATGTTTCTTATTGCATTGATAGGATTTTGGAGGCAGAGTCTTTGGGATGGCTAGTTTTTAAAGACTGAGAGTGGCATTGTTAGATGTTATACGACTTATTAAAATATTTATTTATTTGGCTGCATCAAGTCTCAGTTGCAGCATGCAGGATCTTTAGTTGTATCATGTGGGATCTAGTTCCTTGACCAAGGATCGAACCCGGGCCCCTGCATTGAGAGCTGAGTCTTAGTCACTGGATCACTAGGGAAGACCCAATCTTATGCGACTTTATGTTACTGTTTTAAGCAAATTCGTAGTTTTAGAAACTCATTCCTGCAGCCAGCCACTTAAGAAATGCAGCCTTATTAGAGATATACAGGTGCAATAAATGCATGAATCACAGTATACCATTGCAATATTGGTGGGAGTGGAATGGGGATAGGAAATGACAAGTTTCCTTTTGACAAAAAGCTTCCTTTTTGGCATTTTTGCTAAATAAAGGGTAACTCTGAGCTCAACCAGAAGTAGGGGCAAAGATGAGCTGTGACTACACCTTTGCATACAGTGGCAGTACCATAGCAATGGTTAGATCACAGGGTAATTAATCTAAAAGATCTCCTGGTTTAACGAGCGTGTTTGTAAACATAACATGGTAGTTCTTCGCTTAGGCAAGAAATTGGCATAAGAGTGAAAAAGTGAAAAACGCCTCTAGGTGACATGGAAGACGTTCCTCATGGTCCTTTATAGTGCTGTTTCCCCTTGGATTTGAAAGAGTGTTTATTGTTGTTTAAGGAAATGACAGAGCAGCTTCGTTTATCCAGCTGCAGCCTTCGGGAGTCTACAGCCGGATTATGAGGTGAGCTTTCTGGCACCTGAGTAACTAACACCGTGTCCTATAGGACCCTTTTTATCTCTGAGATGATCTCTCCCCAATACAATGTCTTCCTCAACTGGGAAAGGTCTCTCCTGCGTGAAGATAGTGCCCCCGATCGGCCAGATGAACCCTGACCAATGGGCATCTGTAAATTAGGCATGCATCCTTAAAAATGAAATTCACCACGCTAGGACCTGGAGTTGGGTTGTAAAAACTACATTTTGCCTGGGCCAATCTGGCAGGATATGCAAATAAAGTTTTTCTTTAACAAACTCCTGACTGTGCTGGTGGAGGGGGAAACTGGGTCCCCACAAGCGCCCATGATATTAAGGATCATTTGTAAAACTACAAGCTGAGAAGCCTCCAAGTTTGATACAGAATTTAGGAACAGTAAACATTTTTCTTGGGTTCGTTAAAGAAAGCTTGCATCTACATCTACATTTGAATATGATATTTAAGTTTTGAGAAATCATTGTCAAGCTTGTCAACTGATAAAAATGATAGATCTGGCATTGACTGGATTGAACAGAGAGGTGGCCCCGGTAGGTGGCTGTGGCAAGCTGGGACCTAGACTGTTAGGCACAGATGTGCTTGTCTTTACTGAGCTGATGTCTTCCAGAAACGTGGACTCTGATGTCTGGTTTTGTAAATTATACCATGTTGCCCTCATCAACCTCTGTCATAAAGTTAGAGCTGTTTTCATGAGGGTTCTCTGGCCATTAAGAAGTTACACAAATCATATTTTAGAATGGGAAAAGGTGTTTGCTTGTTTTTTTTTAAGCCACAATAAAAAATGTGGCGAGGCTTTCAAAATTCCCATAATTTAAGATAAATTGTCCTTTTATAGCAAACGATTAGAAATGCTGCTCTGATTACATCTGAACAAAGAAGCATGTCCTGTGTGTTACCTTAGTGTTAGATGTATTCCATTGCTCACCTCTCCCTAGATAAATATTTTCTTTGAAAACTCAAAGCATTTAGCTGCCCCTTCTGTAGAAGGGTTTGTCTTATAGGAAATCCCTTCACTGTTTGTTTATTTAATCACCCTGTTCAAGGCTGCCAGGAGTTGCAATGTTTGCTCAATACCCTTTAAAGTTCAGTAGGGAGAAGACACCATATTTTTTTGAATAGTGAGACATCAGATGCTGGCTGAAGGATTATTACTATATTTTGTTACTTCTGTAAGTATATTCCACTAAGGAGTTGTGTTTAAATAAGATCCACCTATACTTGGAAGATATCCAAGACCATTCTGACAGTGAAAATTCTATTTTTTTGAATAAAAAATTATTTTTATTTTTACCTATTTTTTGGCCACACTGAGTGGCTTGTGGGATCTTAATTCTCCGACCAGGGATTGAACCCGTGCCCGCTGCATTGGAAACATGGAGTCTTAACCACTGGACCACTGGGGAAGTTCTGAAAATTTTCTTAGTAGTATTTTTTCTCCTTAACTTGTCCCCTCATTTGTGGAGTTTTATCTTACTACTAGTAGGCACCTTTTTCTTATAGCTATTTCTAAAAACTAATGGAATTTAAGTCTTTAGACACTTCTCCTTAGGATAAAATAATGTTTAAGTTGTATGTCATGGAAAGAACCATGTAAAATTCTTCAGGGTCAGTTCTCTTTATTAGTGTTAACCCTCGCTCCCTCAACCTCAGGAGACGCAGGAGATACTAGTTCAATCCTTGGGTCCGGAAGATCCCCTGGAGGAGGAAATGGCAAACCACTCCAGTATTCTTGCCTGGAGAACCCCATAGACAGAGGAGCCTCATGGGCTACAGTCCATGGGGTCTCAAAGAGTTGGACATGACTGAAGCGACTGAGCACTCCAAGTGAAAGTCGCTCAGTGGTGTCCGACTCTTTGTGACCCCATGGACTGTGATTCTCCAGGCTAGAATACTGGAGTGGGTAGCCTTTCCCTTTTCCAGGGGATCTTCCAACCCAGGGATTGAACGCAGGTCTCCCACATTGCAGGTGGATTCTTTACCAGCTGAACCACCAGGAAAGCCCAAGAATACTGCAGTTGGTAGCCTATCCCTTCTCCAGCTGATCTTCCTGACCCAGGAATCGAACCAGGGTCTCCTGCATTGCAGGCGGATTCTTTACCAACTGAACTACCAGGGAAGCCAACCCCTGCCCCAAAGCTGTATTTTCCTGAAAGTTTCCAACCTACCTGGAAATAGCGTTAATAGCTGTTTGCTTTTTTTTTTTTTTAATTTGCAACTATATTTCAGCTAAAAAAATACTAACAAAATGGAAATAAAAGTACCACTGTAATAGTACCCATTCTCCAAAGGGTGTATTTCCTGAGTGTCATATGGAGACTGGTCTCTGAATTCAGCTTCCTATACTTTTCTTGAAAGTTTGAACTCTGAAAAAAATCATGTAAAATGAGTCAATGAAAAATAATAATCAAGGTCTAATAAATATACTCAAAGAAAAATTTAACAATGCAAATAGAGCTCAATCATAGGAAGCTTCTCTTTATTCCTAAAAGGTGACATTTTTCAAATCCTGATGTTTGAAAAACCTAACATGAGTCTTTATCTGTGTCTATATCACATTATGCATCCTGACTTAAATAGAAAAATACGTATTTCTTAGCTACACAAGGACAAACATTTGCAAATATCCATAGCATTGACAGTTCCAGTCAGTTGAGGTTATGTAGAAAGAGCCGGTGTCACGTGCACCAATATGCCAGCTATTCAATAACAACCCAGATTTAATTTCCTTCTGAATTAACATGATATTCATTAATTTGACAGTGTATCTATTGCTGCTTCCAATGAAAACACATATACAAAAGATTCCTGGCTGTATTTTAAATGAAAACCTGCAGCATGTTAGAATCAATCATTTCCCTAATGTTGGTAAATTTCATTGTTTTTCTTTTATTTCAAAAATTTTACCCCACTTATAGCATGGCCTTTCCCTGTGAGTCTGCAGGCACATTGTTAATAAATGCTTTTGCAAATATGATTATGCAAAGAACAAATGAATATTGATTAAGCTGAATAATGCATTATTTTCTAGGATAAGTATATTAAATTAACTCTCAGTGAACAAACAGCATGAATTAAACGAGTTCATTTTTTGAAGCTGTAACTAGCTTATTTTGCACTGCAATGATCATTCAGATTGAAGTTTAAGACAGCATTTGCACTGCTTTTTTCCTCTGTTTCCTTATAATTTAAAAGATGTGCATAAGTAATATAAGTTCCTTAAAGGAAAAAGAAGATACAGATTTGTTGAAAAAAGAAAACACCTACAGCTTCATCACTGAGACACAACCATTGTTAGTGTTTGTGCTTTCTGGTTTCCTTGTGAATGGTACTGGGTTTTTCTTTTTAAATGTTGACTCCTTTTTGGCATTACGATCCAAACTTTAAAATTTGATCTTCTCTTTTTTCTCCATGTTTTCGTGTTTCCTTAGATTGCAGGATACTTAATACTGAGCAAAATCAATCACAGAAAACAAATCAATTCTTTCATAGCTTCAAACATTGTGTTTTAGGCTAATCTTGTTTGAGCCTCTTTATTCCAGAGAATTTAAGGAAGTCTCTAAAAGGGTTTGTTTGTAGCATAAGAAGTAAGATAATAGATATTGAGGGTCGGGGAGGGGAAGGAGTTTGAATTGCCAAATGGTTTGGTGACAGATAATAGAAAGTATTCAACACCTATTATTAACGTGATGTCAGATACTTGGCATGTGCCATCCTATTTCACCCTCACAATAATCTTGTGAGGTTGGTAATATTAGCTTCCTTATTTTCCAGTGGGTAAACAGAGGCTGACAGAAGTTGTTTTAACCCATGTCGCCTTGCTAAGTAGCAGTCTCACATTTTGCATTTAGGTAGTCTGACTCTTGAGCCTGTGTTCAAAACCTATACCATGCATAGGGTAGAGGGATGTGATCCCATAAAGTATTTCCAAGGCCCTGAGCATGTTCTGGACAGGGCCTCCAATCTTTGGACACGAAGAAGCCCTAAAGCACAGGCAATGACAGAAGGATATTGAAAGCACTATTGTCTCCAAAATCTACCCCTATAACTACTCTACCAGTTAATTATAAACCGGGATCAAATGCTACATTCTCCCTATACCTCCCAGTCTTGAAACAGATCCCTTGTGTCCACTTGAGACGATCCAAGCTCTCTCTCTCTCTCTCTCTGTGGCCCCCTCAACACCCCGCCCCACCCCAGAAGCATCACATTTGTCTTCCTCCTGCCAGGCTGATGAAAGTGTGGCCTGAGAATGCCCTACTGGGACTTGCCAGTCCTACACTGCTCATCACTCGAAGCAGTAAGTGCTGCCAAGCTATTTGGAATGTCAGGTTTAGGGGGTTCTGAAGAGAGATGTGGTCTCAACACATCTTCTTTTCTGCCAAGCAAGGACGTATTTCTATCAGATGCCCAAAGGGCTATAGGCAAGAATCTTGGCCTCCTGGCAGAGGAAAATAAGCCACTTTCTATTGGTAGAAATGATTGTGGTTTCAACATGGGCTTAAGGTGGAAAAGGGAGGAAGGAAGCGACAGGTTTCTTCTCCTGCATGCCCACCTATCCCTGGGGTGGTTACAGCAGGAACAGGGCCGCCTGCTCTCCTCTGGACCCCTACCCCATCCATGCTGCACTCCACAGTCAGTGCTCTTTCCCCAGCACCAATCTGATCACGTCCTGTCCTACTAAAAACCTCTCACTGTCTTCCCATTGAAGCTTCACTAGACACACGAGGCCCTATTCCCAGTATTTCCCCTTATGCTCCACATCCTCTCACCCCAGGCCTTTAGACTATCTGTCTCCTTGCCAGACACACTCTCTCCTTCCCTGTGTCCCTACCCACCTGCCCCAAGCCTTTTCTACTTTCAGTTCTTGTTGTCAAGATTACTGCTTCCAGGAGCTCTCCCGTGATGGACTCCGCCACCAGAACGCGTGACTAGATTTCTCTGTCCCCCAGCACCCTGCACTTCTCCTGCATGGCACTCGCCCCACTTTATAGTCATTTCGTATTTGGCATCTGTATTCCCTGGTGCTAGACCACTAGTTCAAGGAGGGCCTGGACCGGGTCTGTATTTCTCATTTATGGAAAAAGGCACAGAGATAAGAATGATCTGAAGTTAGTTAAGACTTTATCTTTATGATCAGAAGTTAGTTAAGCGCCAGGGCCTGAGATGAAAAGAAGTCCTTCTGGCTGGCTGGGACTTCATGACCAAAGGCACAGAGGTAAGAAATCACTGAATAGAGGCGGGGCTCTGCATGGACTTCAATAGCCTCATGATATCAGCCTTACAGCAGGGAGTATAAGCTCTCCTGTGTAAGTATGTGTGTCTCCTTTTTTCCTGAAGAAATCCATAATTTTGATCACAATCCCAAAAGGAATCAGGTGGAGGGACATTTAGGGACAGGATTTCAGGAGGTGCACAGGCTTCTCTCAAGCATATCCACGGGCCCCAGTTAAGACCCCCCTTTTGGAGACCTGTGTTGCTACGAGCAGCTATAGACCCAGCTGAAATGAAGGCAGAGACTGTGTACTCTTCTCCCTCAATGAACCTCCAGTGCCTAGAATAGATATCTCAAATTTAACATGGCCTATTCCAACTCATGGGTCCCACAGCACACCCCTACCTGCCCCCACCAACCTATTTCTTTATCGGATTTCTCCTCCCCCGCCCCCAGCTCTTCCAAACCTTGATTCTTCACTTTTCACTACTCCCTCCTCAACACATCAGTGAACCCTGAATCTACCCACCTTGCTCCACCTCCAGGGTTGTCAGCTCCAATCAGAGCACAGTCTCCTCCTGTGAGAGGTACTTCTTTTTTCCTAACTGAAAGAAAAGTTATTTATTTTTTTTACAAACTTTTTTGTTTTGAAAACATTTTACTGGCAAAAGTATAAATGGATGGGCAATATTTTATGTCCCTCAAACCTTGAGTTAAACTTGGTGCCTCTAAGTGAAAGAATATTAGACAACAATCTCAGAAGAGTACTTTTCTGCCCATAGCACACCATCTTGGTACTGTTGCCTTAAAAAAATTTTTTACATGCTTTTTTGTATTCATTTCTATGATGGTTTATCACAGGACATTGCATACAGTTCCCTGTGCTACATAGTAGGACCTTGTTGTTTATCCATCCTGTATCTTGTAGCTTGCGTCTGCTAATCCCAAACTCCCAATCCACCCCTCCGCCAACCTCCCCTCCCACTTGGCAACCTCAAGTCGGTTCTCTTTGTGGAAACTGTTCCTCTTCTCCCTCTGCCTGGAAACTCGTCTCATCTATCTGGTGGTTACAACTCAAAAACCTTCTCCTCCACCTCCACCTCCTTCTCGGCCGAAAGATCTTTCCTCTTTTATTGTCTTTCTAACATCTACTTTTATGGGAAATTGGCTTGCCTTATACATTTCTTTGTAAGTTAATTTGTTTTCTCCCCTCTTTAGGATATACATATTCTCTAAGGGCAGGAATCTTGGTGGCTTTTGTTGTTGTTATTCATCTATGCACCCCCTTCCCCCCAGAACAAGTCTAGCTATTTGTAGGTGTTCAATAAATATGTGTTGAGTGAATAAATACATTTTGAAAACATCGTTGGGATACTGGAGTAAAGACCATTGAGTGTGACTTTGAGCCTGTCCTCAAACCTCTCTAGGCTCCCCTTCGTCTGTAAAACGGGGTTAATCATAATTGTTCTTCCCTACAGGACTTCCCTGGTGGCTCAGATGGTAAAGAATCCACCTGCAATGCGGGAGACTTGGGTTCGATCCCTGGGTTGGGAAGATCGCCTGGAGGACAGCATGGCAACCTACTCCAGTATTCTTGCCTAGAGAATCTAGTGGACAGAGGAGCCTGGTGAGCTACAGTCCATGGGGCTGCAAAGAGTCGACACGACTAAGCGACTAAGCACAGCACAGGAATGGCATGAGTTGAAAGTTGATACCAATCTTGACTGTATGTTGCATTCTTGGAGGAAAGCAGTCCTGAGTACTGAGCACAGTAGGGTGATTCCAGGTACTAGATCTCATGGATACCCACACACTCTCAGGATACCACACACTCTGAGAATCAGGCTGCCCTCATAAGGTCACCAGGAGACTGTGGTTCTGAAGTTAGCTTGGCCAATTGCCAGCTCTGCCAGGCAAGCCTGTTCTCTGCCCAGAGCACTGGCATCCTGTCTCTCTCTCCATCCATTCCTGTTGCCATTCTGCCTTGAGTAGGTAACCAGTTGGGTCTCTCAGCTCTTTCCTTTGGGCAGAGAGAAAAATGAAAACAGAAATACATATATTTCCCAATTTCCAGAGGGCTTTTACATCAATCTTGTTTAACATTCCCCAAAGCCTTCAAAATTGGCTTCATCTCATTTTACTGGAGAGAAAGCTGAGGTCAGCGAGCTCGTGTGACACGCCTAAGGTCGCAAAGGTGGAAAGCAGTGAAGCCAAGATCTACCAGGTCTGCCGATGGACTTGACATCACACAGTGCTGCATTTCCTTTGCGCTGCAAGGTTGGGCTCTTAAGGTGAAGTTCCCATCTGGACCCCACCTCCCTCTGCAGACTCCTCCTTCCGTAGCTCCCAGGGTGACAGGGCCACAGAGTGCTGGGGACCTCAGGACAGTCACGGGGAAAGACAGCCCGAGGCTGCTGGCCACAGCAAGCTTGTGGACCCAGAGGCTACAGTTAGAAGCAGGTCACAGCAGGCTTGAAGGACTATTTCCTCAGAGGCCTCTTAATATCTTTTAAATGAAATAAAGTGAGTCAGTATTTCTAGTAAACTGCCCTAAGCCATGAATTTTGTGGTTTCTACTTTTGGGCTGACAGCCAAAGCCATGACAAATGTGGTCACCAGCCAGAGGCCTGGCCAGTAGCTGCCCCTAGAAAGTTGCACAGCCTGTGCAAACAATGAGGAGAGAGATAAGTAAGGTGAGCAAGAAGTATGTGTGCATGTATTCACAATCTCCCCTTTAGGACTCCACTGAGCTGGGACAGGAGCTGTTACATTTTTTCCAATTGTGTAAGGGGAATCTGGTGAAAACTTGCAGTAACTAGAACCACATTTTGATTCCTCACAGGTTACTCAATGCCCCTTTGAGGTGGTTAGCTGGCCAGGAAACCTAGGGTTGAGATTGGCCCTCGGCAATCACAGTTTGGGGGCCTCTCCCCTTTCCCTGCTTTTCCAGATGTGCTCTCAAGAGTCTCCCTTCCTCAGGTGGCAGCCGGTCTCCATCAGTTGGGCTGCACCCGTGTGCTCTGGGGCCCCATCTTCCCCGAGCCCCACAGCTCCAGCCCTCATCTTGCCTGCTGTCTTGCTCTCCAGACCTCCTGAGTCTCATGAAAACCCAATTCCCCTTTGATCCGGTGGCTGGTGGACTTCCCCTCACAACTTCCAAGCCACTTCTGGGAAGTCTTCAGAGCCTCCTTTACCCTCCCTAAGTCTCATCCAGACTAGGTGGGGGTTCCTGCTCTCTGCTTCCTGAAGGCTATGGACCTCCCACCAGGGGCTGTCATTGTCCCATCGCTTGATCATTTCCTGGGCAGGACAGAGAGTTCTCGAAGGGCTGCGGTTCTTCTCCCTGCTTCTGGGGCCTAGCACAGAGCGGATTGTCAGTAAATAGTCCTTCATCGAATCCAGGAATGCATGCAGGAACACATACCTCTGTGGGACATTTGGGAAGTGTAGTGTTTGGAGACTAGTTGTCGAACAAAGGGTGGTATTTGTATTCCCTTGCGTGCATGCTAACCCACTCCAGTGTTCTTGCCTGGAGAATCCCAGGGACGGTGGAGCCTGATGGGCTGCTGTCTATGGGGTTGCATAGAGTCGGACATGACTGGAGCGACTTAGCAGTAGCAGTAGCAGCAGCGTGCATGCTAAGTTGCTTCAACCATGTCCAACTCTTAGCGATCCCATGGACTGTAGCCTGCCAGGCTCCTCTGTCCATGGGATTCTCCAGGTAAGAATATTGGAGTGGGTTGCCATGCCCGCCTCCAGGAGGGCATCTTCCCCACCCAGGCATCGAACTCGAATCTCTTAAGTCTCCTGCATTGGCAGGTGGGTTCTTTACCACTAGAGCCACTTGGGAAGCCCTTGTATTTCCTTAGCACTGGTCATCCTTCTGTAATCCCACTTGCTCCCATCTCCAAGAGATGACTCTGAATTCTGTGATGGAGGATTTTCTTCACCTTGTACTACACCACCTGGACAGTGATGCTTAATAAATATTTGATGAATGAATGAATGAACAGGAGTAGGAGTTGGACACAGAGGGCCCCACACAGCAGTGCCACAATCACACTCAGTGAAGGCTTGCTGTGTGTTCACCTCAGTGCCTCAGACTTTTAGCATTAATTGCAAACTGTCCAATCTCCGGGGCTTAACCCCAAGCAGCCTGAAGTATCGAAGCTCAGCAAAGACACTGGCAGGGAAGGGAATATCACCACTCAGCCCACCTCACTGCCATGCCCCACTCTGACTGGAACATTTGCTGGGAAATTTAAATCTAAGCACCAGAATTTTAGGTCTTAAAGCTAACATTGGGAGTGAGAGGGGATATTGGATTTTTTTGTTCATTTTATTTTTATTTATTTATATTTGTTTATCATTTATTTTTATTTCATCATCGAATTCCGTGTCTCTGAAGCCTGCTGACTTTTCACACCTGGAGTTTGACAATCTCTGTTTTTATCTAGCAAACTGGCTTAATTTCAGTCCC
This sequence comes from Bos indicus x Bos taurus, assembly GCF_003369695.1. Classification (NCBI taxonomy): domain Eukaryota; kingdom Metazoa; phylum Chordata; class Mammalia; order Artiodactyla; family Bovidae; genus Bos; species Bos indicus x Bos taurus. The sequence continues at coordinate 124,879,663 of NC_040105.1, forward strand.
CATGGAGGATTTAAGAAAGTCATACTCCAAGGACAGATTGCTAAGAGGCTGGGAGTTTGGCCCAGAGAACAAATAAAAATGAGGAGCAAATGGAAAGTTATAACTCAGGCAGGTCTCAGGGACTTCCGTGTTTGCAGAAGGTGAATTGGGGATAGGAGAGCCAAGTGGTTAGTGGCAAAGCTTTAGGATTTATACACACCAAGGTCCTTACTTTGACATGCACAGTCTGTGTGTCTTTGGGCAAGTAAAAAAACTTCTCAATGCCTTGATTCCTTTATATGTAAATTGTAGATGATGATAAAACCTGCTTCACAGAGTTGTATTATTGGTGAATTCAAATAGTGCGTGTAAACAACTTAGCACGTGGTTTAAGTGTACAATAAAGCTAGCTATCATTATCTTAAGGATTTTCATTAAAATCCTTATGTCACAATGAGGTCAGCCGTGTGCAATCAGGTTCTGTAGCTTGGAGAGGCTGACAAGGTCTCTTAGAACACGCTTAATTTTTCAATTACTGTCTGCTCCACATTCTGCCAAAGGGAAAAATGTAAGATTACATAATAGATTTGAGAATAGCCAGGGAAGAAAGATTTGTAAAATCCTACTGAAACATAGAAACCTATAGGTCCATCTTTAAATAAATAAGTAAACAAGGAGAAGAAAAAGCTTCTCCTTGCATAAAAAATCAGCTAATAAATGTTTAAGGGATGACTGAATTAGAAAAAAAAATCACCATTTGGCAACCGTCATAGTAATAATTAATTTAGCAAGAAACATCAATGGGCGCTAAAATTAGTGGGTGAAAGTTGATGAGGAGTGGGATATTGACATAGTCTCAGAGTACCTCCCCTCCCCACAGAATACTTATTAATTACAAAGGGAATAATTTTACTGTGCAGAAGGCTGGCAAATCCTGCCACCTTAATGAAGTGATCAAAGTGAACAGCCTTAGTAATGGGACAAATTGAAATCATGGGCCACCTGATAGGAGGCAATGAGAACATAGCATCGCTTCTGTGCTATGCCTACAAAAGACGCAGAACTGGAATCTAATCACGAGGAAACCTCAGATAAACGGAAACTAAGGGACACTCTATAAAAGAAAGGGTGTGTCGTCTTCAAAAATGTCAAGATCATGAAAAACAAGGAAGGACTGAGGAACCATTCCAGACTGAAGGAGACTAAAAAGACAAGACAATTAAATGCTACTCATGATCCTGGATTGGATCCCTTTGCTATAAAGGACATTCATTGTTGGTGACTGTGGAGAAACTTGGGGTTTAGTGATGCATCAGCGTTAACCTCCTGGGTTGAATGACTGTATTGTGGTTATATAGGAGAATGTCCCTCTTTGTAGGAAAATACACCAAAGCATTCAGGGGTGATAAGCATCAAGTTGACAGCTGACTATCAAATTAATGACAAGTATGTGTATGTGTTTATTTGCTCATAAGATTAGTATGTTTTGGTACATTTAGAGTTGAGAGTTGTTGGAATGAAATAGAAAAATTCAGAACAGAACCACAAAAGCAGGAATTTTGCTTGCTTTTGTTTGCAGGGCTGAAAGAGTGCTTTGTGCAAGGTGGGCACTCCCTGAAGAGTTGTTGAATGAATGAATGTGGTTCTAAATTTGTAGGGCAAAAAAGTAAATACTCAGGGAAAATATTTCCTTTTTTCTCCCCTCAAAGCCTCAATTTGTTTTTCTCCCTACAGGAGACCATGCTTATAACTCTACGCCAACCTGATCATGGAGACTGCTCTGTGGGAAGCTGCAAAATGCCTTGCAATGATGACAGATGGTTCTGCCCAGAGGCCTATGTTACGGGAGATTCTCAAGCTTTCCTTCTAATAGTTGCCTTAGCTCTTTACATGGATCTGGCTTTGCCACACAGGTAGTATCCTGGGGTGGTGAAGTGTGTGGTAACTGGAGCCAAACTGCCCATGTTGGTTTGAACCATGGCTCTACCACTCACCAGATGTGTGATCTTGGACAAGCTACTTAACCTCTGACTCTTGGTTTCCTCATTTATAAAATAGAAATAAGAAAAATACCTATATTACAAGGTTGTTGTGAGGATTAAGCCAGTAAATATACAGAGAGAGAGCGCGCACACTGTAGAAATGTTTGCAAGTACTCCACTTCACTGGCAGCTTGTTAAAGCTCAGCCTTGGGCATAATTTAGGACTTCGCTGGTGGCTCAGATGGTAAAGCGTCTGCCTACAATGTGGGAGACCCGGGCTCGATCCCTGGGTTAGGAAGATCCTCTGAAGAAGGAAATGGTAATCAGCTCCAGTACTCTTGCCTGCAAAAACCCATGGATGGAGGAACGTGGTAGGCTATAGTCTATGGGTTGCAAAGAGTCGGACACGACTGAGCCATTTCACTTTCACTTTTGGCATAATTTACCTCAGAGTGTTCTCTCAGACTGCCTCAGCTCTTCCATCATCAGTGTGTCCTGCTTACCTGGATTTCAGGGGCTGTGTCCAAAGGAAGGGACATTTGAACTACATCTTGAAAGACAAGTAAAAGTTCACTAGATGGAAAAAGAAGGCATTGGAGCACCCTTCAGAGTTCCCAAGGAGCCCAAGTCTCACAGGCAAACCATCCCTGGCCCCTGGGGGCCCAACCTTGAGCTGAAAGTCATTTACCAAGAATGGACTGTGTTGTCATCATTTCTGTTTACTCGGTGCTCTGGCACAGTGTTTGGTTGGCAGTTTGATATGACTTAAAATAGCCCTTTGAAAGCCTCCAGAAGCCAAACTAATAAAGTGACTCATAGAGACAGCAGAGTGACCTAGGCATGAGCAGGGACTGCCTGCGATGGATCTCGGCCCCACCATTTCCGGCTGTGGAACTGAGTGCAGGTTCCTCACCTCTCTGTGCTCTGGTGTCTTCATCTCTGAAACAGGAATAATATGGGAACAGTATCTGCCTCATGGGGTTGTTGTATCGTCCTGCCAGGGAGGTTGGTAGGTGGCAGGGGGAGAGGAAGAAGAAACACTTCCCTGACCAGGAATCAAACCTGGACCGTGGTGGTGAGAGTGCTGAATCCTAACCACTAGACCAAGGGGTTGTTAGGAAGAGGAAATGTGCCCATATTTGTAAAGTACTTAGAACAGTGACTGGTACAGAGTATGTGCTATGTAAGTGTCTGTTAAGTGATACATAAATAAATGATGACAACACTCGGTATGGAAACAGAAGATGAGAGGCACTATCCATGTAAACAAACATTAATAGTGATAAATTAGTAATACCCTGTAGACGAAACCGCAGATGTCTTCACTGTCTTCCCCCTCACTTGGTGCATAGTCTGGGGGTAGGGATGGGAGATAAAACCTCTCTCATTACCAAGAAGACACAATTATTTTTAAGTAAATTATTAGTTACATATTACAGTTCTAAGAAAGCTAAATCAGAGGGAGAAACATGTCTTTATTGCTGCTATTATTGCTTGCAAAGTGAAGATGCATCTGTGCGAATAGGTTTTGGTGACTAATCCACTCGTTTTTACCTCTTTGTAAGCAGCAGTTTGGAAACCCTAGCATGGCAAAGAGAAAAATCACTTTTTTTTTTTTTAATGAAAAGATCAAAATGAAAGGAACAAAAAAATAAATGAAAGCACTGTATTTTACCACCATCATTACGTTTTAGGAGGAGGAAAAATGTTCTCCAGTAATCGTTAGGGCAGGAATAAGCACCCATTTCATTTGTTCACCTACTCCAGAGTCAAGAAGCTGTGAATTCCAGCATGTGCATGAGTGTGGTGTCGGCCTTCTAAAGCCACTCGATGAGGCCCTGCATTTTCGTTTGGGCCCTGCCAAGTCAATGCAGACTGGGAGTCACCGTAGGAAGCACAGCAGGGTGGGCTGGGATGGATGAGCTGACTGGTAGCTTTGGCACAGCTTTCCTGGAACACTGGGTTGCCTAAAGAATTCCATGTGGAGTAACTGGGGCAATCAGGGAGACTCTGAAAGTCAAGCTTCGTGGGCACATGCCAAAGCACACCCACGAATGGGTGAGCTCTGCTTGCAGCCTTTTGCAGATGACACTGAGAAGCAGAACTCTCGGGAGAGTTTTCTTTCCAAAGCTGGCAGAGATATGGCTGGTACCAAGTGTTCTGCCCATAAAAATGATAAAGTGTCAGTTACTGTCAGTCCTTTGCTAAGAGCAACAGCTGGGGCCTCTGTGCTGGCAGAGGGGTTGAATTGTATAATCAAGCTGAGCCTAACTCTCAGGAGCGTGACGATAATCGGCTCTCAATACCCTGGCTTGTAAGGATGTGTGCCTGCCACCCTGGGACACCCCTTCCTGCCCACCCCCCCCCATTAGGACTCCACACCTCACATGGAGTCCACATACCTTTGGCATCCACAAGGCTTGTGGAATCAACTTTGTACTTTATGGACACATCCGTCTAGTTCAGTTTTTATTGGGCCAACAGTAAGTACTGTGTCACAAGAACCAAGTTCACCCAGTTACAAGGAAGCGAGTGGCTCTTGCTTCGGTGGTGTCAGCTCCACAGGGAGTGAACATTCACAGCTCTCACATGAGAAGGCTGTGACCAAGAGTACACTGAAAGCCAAGTATGAAGGCTGATGGTTGTTATTACTTAGTAGGTCCACGGTAAGAACTAACCAGTAAAGACTCATAAATCTCAGCATGCTGAAGTAATGTCACCTCAAATAGTCCTAAGGCTACAGTAAGTCTGTGTCATCTTAATAGTCCCGAATAATATTTTAATCAATTCTATCCATTTGACAGTCAGCTTGTAACTATCGCTCTCTTCCTTCCCTTCACCATCGCCCCTTTAAGAAGACTTGTCTGTATCTCCTTCCTGCATTTCTTAACCCTGCTCCTTAATCCCTTGTAATTTGGCTCCTACCCTCAGCACTCTACTCAAATGCAGTGTGCTAGTTCTCAATCACTGCATCACAAATTAGCCCAAAGTTTAATGACTTAAGACAACATACGTTTATTCTCTCACAGTTTCTGTGGGTTGGGAAATTGGCATGGTATAACTGGAGCCTCTGGCTCAGGGTCTCTGGAGCTGCACTCTTCTGGAAGCTTGACTGGGGAAGGATTCAATTTCAAGTTCAGTCATGTGATTGTTGGCAGGATGCAGTTCTTCATGGACTCGGAATTAATGAGGGCCTCAGTTTTTTGCTGGCTGTTGGCCGGAGGCCACCCCCAGTTCCCTGCCCTGTGGGCCACTCCACAGAACTGCTTGCAACATGGCAGTTGGATACATCAGCCTCAGCAAGTGAGAGAACAACAGAGAGAAAGCATGTCAGTAAGATGAAAGTCACAGTCTTTTTAAACTTAATCTTAGAAGTCATATCCCATCATGCATGCATGCTAAGTCACTTCACTCTTGCAGCTCAATGGACTGTAGCCCACCAGGCTTCTCTGTCCATGGGATTATCCAGGCAAGAATACTGGAGTGGGTTGCCCTGCCCTTCTCCAGGGAATCTTCCTGACCCAGGGATCAAACCCATGTCTCTTTTGTCTCCTGCATTGGCAAGCAGGTTTTTTACCACTAGCGCCACCTGGGAAGCCACATATCCCATCACTTTCACTGTATTTTGTTCATTCAAAGGTATTCTATTTGCTAGAAGCAAGTCACTAGGTCCAACTCAGAAAAAGGGAAGGGCTTACACAAGGGCATGAAATCCTGGAGGCAGAGATCACTGGGGTCATCTTAGAAGTCTGTCTACTATATGGAGATCACTTGAGACCTCATTGGCAAACCCAATGAACTCTTAGTAGGCTTCATCCTCTCCAGCCTTTCTGGAGCCATTCATTCTTGCAATAACTCCAGCTTGAAATGCTCTCTTCACCGCAACTGCATGGCACTTTATCTTCCCACCTCTCTGTCACTCCTTTCTTGTCTCCGTCTCTCTTCCTCTCCCTCCTCCTCCCCACTAAATACATGGCCTAACTCAAAGTAGGGACACTAACAAAAATTTGCAGACTGACAGGGTAAGTATGGAGTCTCTCAAGGGTCAGTCCTTGACTCATACCTACCTCTTCCCTTTCCTGCCATGACAGTCTCCTCCCATGTCCCACCTCAGTTATCATCTTTATGGACATACTTCTGAAATCTTGATCTATTGGGTTGGTGAAAAAGTTCGTTCGGGTTTTTCTCTTACGTTACTGTATGGGAAAAGTTGAACGAATTTATTGGCCAACCCAATACAACTTTGGTGCTTTGCCTGAGCCTCACTTTTGACTGACTGCTGTGAGACAACCCAAAGGATGGTGGGCTGGGACCTCAAAATCGGCTTACCTTTTCCCACCAAAGCCTGCTAGCACCGCCACAATTCCCAATTTCAGGCACTGCCATTTACCCAGTCACCCAGACATAAAACGTCAGCATTATAATATGATTCCTCTTTTCCTTCCACCTGTCACATCCAATGAATTAATGCTGCTGTGCTGCTGCTAAGTTGCTTCAGTCGTGTCCGACTCTGTGCGACCCCATAGACGGCAGCCCAACAGGCTCCCCCGTCCCTGGGATTCTCCAGGCAAGAACACTGGAGTGGGTTGTCATTTCCTTCTCCAATGCATGAAAGTGAAAAGTGAAAGGGAAGTCGCTCAGTCGTGTCTGACTCTTCGAGACCCCATGGACTGCAGCCCACCAGGTTCCTCCGTCCATGGGAGTTTCCAGGCAAGAGTACTGGAGTGGGGTGCCATTGCCTTTTCCGAATGAATCACTGGATTTTGTCTATTCTTAACCTTGCATCATCTGTCCTCTCTGCTTTGTCCCAGAGACTGTAATTGGTCTCCCTGCCACTGGACTCTATCCTTTTTCATCTCTCCTATGCATTCCCTTCAAATGAATCTTCTTGGAGTACATCTCTGATCATTCCACTTCTTGCTCACCCACCATCAATGGTTGCCATTGTTTGCAGAATAAATGTCAACTTCCTTTGTCTGTCATTGAAGGCCTGATGTAATCTGGTCCTATCCTTGGTCCCTACTCATTTCATATGCTGTGTCCTCAATCACGTGGAGCCCCTATCTTCTCCTCCTGGAGCTCTCATGCTTTCCTGCCTCAGTGGCTTTGTTCCTACTCTTTGTTCCTTCAGCCTGAAATTCTCTTTTCCCACTCTTTACCCCGATTCTCCACAGTCAGCTCCTACTTCTCCTCCATGGCCTGCCTCACAAGACACCGTCTGCCTGGAAGTTTCCCTGAGTGTTCCACACTCTCCAAAGTCTAGCCTGAAGTTTATACTTTCGTTCTGAGACCTCCTAGGCTCCTTCACTTCTCTATCTTATGGCACTTTCCCTAGATATTTCTGTTCAAATGTACCTTTTCCTACTACACTGGGAGCTTCTTGATGGTAGGGTACATGCTTGATTCTTTTTTGTCCTCTGCATCTCATAGTTTTATATATCTGTATCACCAATAGATTTTAAATGTTTTTGTAAAATCCCCATTGTATATGTATGCCCATTTGCCACATGGTCACAGAAAAAGAGGGCAGATTCAGTTAATGCACTGCTATTGCTTAAAGTGTAATTTTAGATTTTGATGACATCTTATTATTTCTTTTTATGTTCTTGATTATATCTGAATTTGTCTCAAAAGGGTAAACAATACATACTTCAACCCTAAGAAATGATGTCCAGGTTTTCCTGTTGGAAATACTAAATTAATAAGTGTATTAGTCAAACAGTTTCACTGGAAGACAATTGTGGTATTAAGCTCAATACAAATAGTCATCGGGCATCTGCAATAGATGATAGAGAGGTAAGCCCTAACTCTTTAGAAAAACCTTTCAGTGGGGGAATGGGACTGTAGTACAAGACAACAAGTAATATAAATGCTGAGCCTCTTCCCTGCAGTTTCCAAAGACTGCCACCATCAATTAAGTGCATAAACTCATTTGCTACAGTGTGGGAGAATCTCTAGGCAAGACTCAGTCACTTATAGAGGTAAGGGCAGGGACTCCTAAGTTTTAGGTGGTTTACCTTATAGCAGTGGTTCTCAGTGTGGTGCCTGGACTGACGGCAGCATCACCAGGAGCTTATGAGTGATGTAAATTCTCGTGCCCCAACCTAGACCTACTGAGTTGGAAACTCCACTGGCGGTTCTCAACAATCTGCGTCTCAATAAGCCTTCCCACCCAGGTGATTCTGATGCACATTACAGTTTATGAAGCACTGACTTAGGATATTACTCAGTCTCTCCAAGTTCTTCCAGTTACACTTACTCCTTCTTTAAAGAGATTCCACTGGTCTTCCACCTAGGACTTGTATTTTTCCGGGAGTACATGAAGACTCTCCATGAAGTGATTTTTTAAAAAATATTTATTTATTTGGCTGTCTCAGGTCCTAGTTGCCACACACGGGATTTCGTTCCGTCATGTGAGATCTTTCCATGCAGTGCATGGACTCTCTAGTTGAGGCAGGTGGGCTCAGGAGTTGCCCCTCTGCATGTGTGATCTTAGTTTCCCGACCAGGGACTGAACCCGTGTCCCCTGCATTGCAAGGCGAATTCTTTAACCACTGGACCACCAGGGAAGGTCCTTCCATGAAGTTTTAAGGAAACCAAGTTCCAGATCCTCAATTTCACTGTGTACTTTTCCTGAAAACTTATCTACTTGAGGAAGTGTCCATGGCGGGGGCAGCAAACCAGTTTTACTTTCTCCCTCTCTTTTTACCATAAACCTTCTCTCCGTTCACCAAAGAAAAGCTAACTTTTACCCACCATAACTCTCACTATGGTGCATTCACCCGGGAATGTAAACACCTCGGGGAAAACAGTCAATTTGAAAAACTGTGCCAGTGTTAAAAAAAAGCCGATGACTCTAATCAATACCAGGTAACAAGTCTCTTTTCAAGTAGGTAGTATCCAATTCTTAGCTTTTAACAAAATTGCAGAAGGGCCTACTTGCATTGTCACCTGACTGATCCTTAAACTGATTTTTAAATGGCACTCTTGTACATTTCTGGTGGGAATGTAAAATGTACAGCCACTGTGGAAGACAGTAAGACATTTCCTCAAAAAATTAAAAATAGAACTACCATATGATCCAATAATTCCTATTCTGGGTTTAAACTCAAAATACTAGAAGCAGGACTCAGATATGTGTACACTCATTATTCACCATAGCCAAAAGACTTCCCTGATGGCTCAGATGTTAAAGAATCTGCCTGCAATGCAAGAGACCCGGATTCCATCCCTGGGTTGGGAAGATCCCCTGGAGAAGGGAATGGCAACCCACTCCAGTATTCTTGCCTGGGAAATAACATAGATAGAGGAGCCTGGCAGGCTACAGTCTATAGGGTTGCAAAGAGTCAGACATGACTGAGCGACTAACACTTTTCAAAGATAGGAGCACCTCAGATGTTCACTGATGAAAAATGGATAAATAAATGTGCTCTTTTTATACAATGGAATATTATTCAGCCTTAAAAAGGAAAGAAGTTCTGACACATGCAACAACATGGGTGAAACTTGAAGACATTATTCTAAGTGAAATAAGCCAGACACGAGATGAAAAATGTCATGTGGTTCCACTTATCTGAGGTGCCTATGGTATTCAAATTCATAGAGACAGAAACTAGAATGGTGGTTGCCAGGGGCAGGGGGGAATTGGAGATTTAGTGGTTAGTGTGTATAGAGTTTCAGTTGTGGAAGATGAAAAAGTTCTGGAAATGGATGGTGCTGATGGTCACTCAACAATGTGAGTATACTTAATGTCACTTAACTATACACCTTAAGTGATTGCAATGGTAAATTTTGTGATATATATTTTGCCACAATTTTTAAGTTTTTAATGATAAGCATTATGTAATTTGGGGTCGTGTAACATGAAAAGAGTTTTAAAAAATCAGGTGACATTGCTTGAACAAAACTTCACTCTTCCTTCTAATCTAGTATACTTACTTATAGGAATAAGGTTTCTTTGAACTTACATCTGTAAAAATAAGAAATAGAAATAAAATCAATGTTGATTCTTGTCTCATTTTAGCATTAAGTAATAATCTCAGGTACATGAACTAATTTCACAGAAAAAAAAACCTCATCAATAATTGATGACAAGACTGGAGAGAAGGTAACCCTGTGCACTACTGATAGGAATGTAAATTGATGCAGTCCCTATGGAAAACAGTATGAAGGTTCCTCAAAAATTTAAAAATACAATTACCACATGATTCAGTTCAGTTCAGTTCAGTTCAGTCGCTCAGTCATGTCCGACTCTCTGCAACTCCACGAATCACAGCACGCCAAGCCTCCCTGTCCATCACCAACTCCCAGAGTTCACCCAAACTCATGTGCATCAAGTCGGTGATGCCATCCAGCCATCTCATCCTCTATCGTCCCCTTCTCCTCCTGCCCTCAATCCCTCCCAGCATCAGAGTCTTTTCCAATGAGTCAACTCTTCTCATGAGGTGGCGCCCACTTCTGAGAATATATCTGAAGTAAATAAAAACAGTATCTTGGAACAGTCATATGGATCAATGAGACAGAAGAGGGAGCCCGGAAATAAACCCATACACCTATGTCAATTAATCTTCAACAAAGGAAACAAGAATATATACAATGGAGAGAAGACAGTCTCTTCAGCAAGTGCTGCTGGGAAAGCTGGACAACTGCATGTAAATCAATGAAGTTAGAACACACCCTCACATCATACACAAAAATAAACTCAAAATGGCTCAAAGACTTAAATATATGACAGGACACCATAAGACTCTTAGAAGAAAACATAGGCAAAACATTCTCTGACATAAATCAGAGCCAGTTTTCGTAGGTCAGTCTCCCAAGGTAATAGAAATAAAAGCAAAAATAAACCAATGGGACCTAATCAAACTTATAAGCTTTTGCACAGCAAAGGAAACCACAAACAAAACAAAAGGACAACTTATGGACTGGAAGAAAATGCAAATGATGCGACCAACAAGGAGTTAATGTCTAAAATATACAAGCCGTTCATACGGCTCAAACAAAAAACCAAACAACCCAATCAAAAATGGGCAGAGTTCCTAAACTGACATTTTTCTAAATAAGACATGGCCAATAGGCAGATGAAAAGATGCTCAACATCACTAATTATTAGAGAAGTGCAAATCAAAACTACAATTAGGTACCACCTCACACTGGTCAGAATGGCCATCATCAAGAAGTCTACAAATAATAAATACTGAAGAGGGTGAGGAGAGAAGGGAACCCTCCTACACTGTCAGTGGAAGGTAAATTGGTACAGCCACAATGGAGAACAGTTATGGCAGGTGCTCAAAAAACTAAAAATAGAGTTACCATATGATCCAGCAATCCCACTCCTGGGCTATATCTGGAAAAATCTCTAATTAAAAAAGACACATGCACGCCACTGTTTATAACAGCACTGCTTACAATAGCCAAGACATGGAAACAACCTAAATGTCCATCAGCAGAACAATGAATAAAGAAAGTGTGAGATATATCACACACACACACACACACACAAACATATATATATATATATATATATTCAGGCTTCCCTGGTAGCTCAACTGGTAAAGAATCTGCCTGCAATGCAGGAGACTGCAGTTCAATTCCTGGAGAAGGGATAGGCTACCCACTCCAGTGTTCATGGGCTTCCCTGGTGGCTCAGCTGGTAAAGAATCCGCCTGCAATATGGGAGACCTGGGTTCGATCCCTGGGTTGAGAAGATCCCCTGGAGGAGGGCATGCCAACCCACTCCAGTATTCTTGCCTGGAGAATCCCCATGGACAGAGGTGCCTGGTGGGCTACAGTCAATGAGGTTGCAAAAAGTCGGACAGAACTGAGTGACTAAGCATATATGTATATATACTGGAATACTATTCAGCTATAAAAAAGAAGGAAATAGTACTATTTTTAGCAACATGGATTGACCTAGAGATTATCATACCAAGTGAAGTAAGTCAGAAAGAAAAAAAACAAATTTATCATATGATATCATGTATCAATAATTATATAAGGGGATGGAGATATTCACTAACATTACCATGGTAATCATTTTCCAGCATCCATTTCAAATCATTTTTAAAATGTTTATTTATTTATTTTCGGCTGCATCAGGTGTTAGCTGCAGCATGTAGGATCTTTCATTGCAGCGTGAGTGTTTGTTGCGGCACGCCAGTTTCTCTCTAGTTGTGGCCTGCAGGCTTCAGAGTGCCTGTGCTCCACAGTGGCCGCCCGTAGGCTCTCCAGTTCAGGTTAGCATGCTCAGTTGTGGTATTTGGGCTTAGTTGCCTAGCAGCTGTTCTTCGGACGGGTCACCACAGGGGCCCAGGACGACCTGAGGAAGGTCACCCAGAGCACCTATGCCCAGATTGTGCAGTTCGGGATGAGCGAGAAGCTGGGCCAGGTGTCCTTCGATCTCCCGCGGCCAGCGAGGCGCTGGTGGAGAAACCGTTCAGCGAGGCCACGGCCCAGCTCATAGACGAGGAGGTGCGGCGGCTCATCGGCTCCGCGCATGCGTGCACCCTGGACCTGCTCACGCCCTGCCACCAGCAGGTGGACAAGGTGGGCAGGCGGCTGCTGGAGAAGGAGGTGCTGGAGCGGGCCGACATGGTGGAGCTGCTCGGGCCGTGGCCGTTCGCCAAGAAGATCACCTACGAGGAGCTCGTGGAGGGTGCGGGCGGCCTGGAGGAGGACACGGCCCTTCCCGAAGGTCTGCAGGGCTGGCGTGGGGGGCCCACTGCAGGAGAGCCCAGCCTAGCGCTTCCGCCTGGAGAGCAGCCTCTGGGACCCCCAGGAAGCAAATTAAAGCACATGTAACCTGAAGCAATGGCACCCCACTCCAGTACTCTTGCCTGGAAAATCCCACGGACAGAGGAGCCTGGTGGGCTGCAGTCCCTGGGGTCGCTAAGAGTCGGACACGACTGAGCGACTTCACTATCACTTTTCACTTTCACACATTGGAGAAAGAAATGGCAAGCCACTCCAGTGTTCTTGCCTGGAGAATCCCAGGGACAGGGGAGCCTGGTGGGCTGCCGTCTATGGGGTCGCATAGAGTCGGACACGACTGAAGTGACTTAGCAGCAGCAGCCTGCAGTATGTGGGATCTTAGTTCCCTGATCAGGGATCAAGCCCGCATCTCCTGCACTGAAAGGCGGATTCTTAACCACTGGATCACCAGGGAAGTCCCACATTGTACACTTTAAACTTGTACAGGTTATATGTCAATAATAGCACAATAAAACTGGGAAAAGTTTTTGAAAGGCTTGTTTTTTATTGAATGAGTGATCTATGTAATTGCCGTTGTTGTTCACTCTTTGTGATCCTATGGACTGCAGCATGGCAGGCTTCCCTGCCCCTCACTATCTCCCAGAGTTTGCTCAAACTCATGTCCATTGAGTTGATGCCATCCAACCATCTCATCCTCTTCTCCTCCTGCCCTCAATCTTTCCCAGCATCAGGGTTTTTCCCAATGAGTCAGCTCTTCGTATCACGTGGCCAATATATTGGAGCTTCAACTTCAGCATCAGTTGTTCCAGTGAATATTTAGGGTTGATTTCCTTTAGGATTAAGTGGTTTGATCTCCTTGCAGCCCAAGGGACTCTCAAGAATCTTCTCCAGCACCACAATTCAAAAGCATCAATTCTTTGGCACTCAGCCTTCTTTATGCTCCAGCTCTCACATCCGTACTAGAAAAACCATAGCTTTGATTATATGGATCTTGTTGGCAAAGTGATGTCTCTGCTTTTTAGTATACTGTCGATGTTTGTCCTCTTGCCTTTGGAGTACCCTAAAAGCCCTCAACTTTTTATTTGCTTGGGTTGCTAAGTCACTTCAGTCGTGTCCAACTCTGTGCGACCCCATAGACAGCAGCCCACCAGGCTTCCCCGTCCCTGGGATTCTCCAGGCAAGAACACTGGAGTGGGTTGCCATTTCCTTCTCCAATGCATGCAAGTGAAAAGTGAAAGTGAAGTCGCTCAGTCGTGTCCGACCCTCAGCGACCCCATGGACTGCAGCCTTCCAGGCTCCTCCATCCATGGGATTTTCCAGGCAAGAGTACTGGAGTGGGGTGCCATTGCCTTCTCCGTTGCTTGGGTTAGGGGTTTCCAAGTCTTGTCACTTCTTCAGATATTCACCTGAAAGCTCTCATCACTGTAAAACTTCTGCTTTCTTTTAATTGAAATACAGTTGTACAATATTATATTAGTTTCAGGTGTTCTACATAGCGATTTGACATTTGCATGCATTATGAAATGGTCACCACGATAGTCTAGTAATCATCTGTCCCCATACAAAGTTATTACCATGTTATTCATCACATTCCTTATGCTGTGTATTACATCTTTGTGGTTATTTATTATATAACTGCAGGTTTGTACTTCTCAATCCCTTTCATCTACTTTGCTTCCCCTATCCTCTCTCCCCACTGGCAGCTACTCATTTATTCTCTGTAGCAATAAGTCTGTTTTCATTTTCTTTTGTTTGTTTTGTTTTTATAGATTCCACATGTAAGTGAAATCATTAGTATTTGTTTTTCTCTCTCTGATATTCATTAGCACAATATCCTTTAGATACATCCATTTGTTGTAAATGGCAAGATTTCATTTTTAATGGCTGAGCAATATTCTACTGCATATATATATATATATATATATATATATACACATATATCATATCATATATATATCTATACACATCTCACATCTTTTTCCATTTGTCAATTGATGGACACTTTGGTTGCTTCCATATCTTGGTTCTTATAAACAGTGATTCAATGAACACAGGGCTGCATATATCTTTTCAAATTAGTGTTTTTGTTTCCTTTGGGTAAATATCCAAAAGTGAAATTTCTGGGTCATATGGCAATTCTATTTTTAATTTTTAAAGGAACCTCCATAGTGTTTTTCATAGCAACTGCACAAATTTAAAATCCCACCAACAGTGCACGATGGTTTCCTCTGCTCCACATCCTTGCCAACACTTTTTATGTGTTGTCTTTTTGATAATAGCAATTCTGACAGGTGTGGGATTATATCTCATTGTGGTTTTTAACTTGCATTTCTTTAATAATTAGTGACATCGAGCATCTTTTGATGTGTCTGTTGGCCACCCATATGTCTTCTTTGGAAAACTATTCAGTTTTCCCATTTTTTAATTGGGTTGTTTGATGTTCAGTTGTATGGATTCTTTGTATATTTTGGATATTAACCTGTTATTGGATATGTTGCTCACAAATATCTTCTCCCATTCAATAGACTCCCTTTTTATTTAGTCAATGGTCCTCTGCTGTTCAAAAGCTTTTTAGTTTGATTAAGTCCCATTTGTTTATTTTTACCCTTGTATCCTTTGCCTGAGAAGACAGATCCAAACAATATAACTAAGATTGATGTCAAAGAGCATCTTGCCTGTTTTCTTCTAGGAGTGTAATGGTTTGAGGTCTTACATTTTATGTTTTTAATCTATTTTGTGTTTACTTTTGTATATGGTGTAAGAAAGTAGTTCAAACTGATTCTTTTGCATGTAGTGGTCCAGTTTTCCCAACACCATTTATTGTAACACTTCCTTCCCTTTAAAACATCCTCATGACTCAACAGCATGACTCCTGACTGAGCTGCTGCATTCCCACCTCTCTGGTTTCAGTCGGCTAGCTGACAGCTGAGATCACTGCAATCACCCTGGGGAAGGGCTCTTTGCCCTAAATATCTCTTAAGAAGTAACATATACCATATACAGCCTCATTTACAGACTTGATCCCTGTATTTTTCACCTATGCTTAATTGGTGGCATCTGAGAATGTCCTCTTCTAAATGGTTGGTAGATAAGTTTAAACAATAACTACCAGCAGTCACTTGGCAAAGGACCCTAAGAGGCTGATGTTTGCTTTCAGTCTCCTGCTGCATCCTGAGTTCTTAGGGCCTGACGAGTCTGTGGGAAGATCTTCACATCTGGGAGCCTACAGACCCAAATCTTTAGTAATGCAGCCTTTTGGCAACATCTACAAATAACAATGGGCTTCCCTCATAGCTCAGTTGGTAAAGAATCTGCCTGGAATGCAAGAGAGCTGGGTTTGATTCCTGGGTCAGGAAGATCCCTTGCAGAAGGAAATGGCTACCTACTCCAGTATTCTTGCCTGGAGAATCCCATGGACAGAGTAGCCTGGTAGTGATCATCCAACCATCTCATTCTCTGTCATCCCCTTCTCCTCCTGCCTTCGATCTTTCCCAGCATCAGGGTCTTTTCTAATGAGTTTGCTCTTTGCATCAGGTAGCCAAAGTATTGGAGCTTCAGCCTCAGTGACATCAGTCCTTTAATCAATATTCAGGATTGATTTCTTTTAGTATTGACTGGTTTGATTTTACAGTCCAAGGGACTCTCAAGAGTCTTTCCAACACCACAGTTCAAAATCATCAATTCTTTGGTGCTCAGCTTTCTTTATGGCCCAGCTCTCACATCCACACGTGGCTACTGGAAAAACCATAGATTTGACTAGATGGACATTTGTAGACAAAGTAACGTCTCTACTTTCTAATATGCTGTCTGGGTTGGTCATAGCTTTTCTTCCAAGCAGCAAACGTCTTTTAATTTCATGGCTGCAATCACCATCTGCAGTGATTTTGCAGCCCAAGAAGATAAAGTCTGTCACTGTTTCCATTGTTTCCCCATCTATTTGCCATGAAGTGATGGGACCAAATGCCACAATCTTAGGTCTTTGAATGTTGAGTTTTAAGCCAGCTTTTTCACTCTCTTCTTTCACTTTCATCAAGAGGCTCTTTAGTTCCTCTTCATTTTCTGCCATAAGGGTGGAAAGGGCAGTAGCAGCCCAAAGAAAGCTCTTCTCATGGCCATGGCAGAAGTGCAAGACAGCAAGTCCAACTACTCAAGCACATTCAAGCCCTTGCTTACATCACAGCTCTATTGGTCAAGGTAAGTCACGTAACTGAGTCCAAAGCTGAAGGGTGGAGAAGTATATTCCGCCTCTAGTGGAACTGCACAGCTACATGGCATAGTGTGTAGATACAGGGAAGGTGAACAATTTGGAATAACCACAGAAATTTCAGGCAGAGAAAGTGCAAAAAGATGATCAAAAGCAAGGAAGTATGAATGAATATGGATCGTTTAGAGGGAGATACGAAGAATAAAGTATGAAGTTAAATTTTAAAAAGTTTCTAGCAAAATTATGTAGAGCCTTGAATGTTATGCCTTGAATGTGGGCTTTCTTCTGCAGGTTCCAGGGAGCCCCTGGGGTTCACATGATTATATCTGGGTTTTAGACAAATTGAAAGTGAGGAGACAATTTAGGAGGCCAGTATAATGGTCTAAGAATGCATAAAAGTTGGGTAGATATGAGATGTTTAGGAGATTTTAAGATATGTCCATAAATTATCTGATACACCTCCTTTCAAAAGGACTTTAATTGTCCTCTTTTAGTGTATATTCAGTAACTTGTCTCTACTGAATAGAATATGGTAGAAGTGAGGGTGTAAAGCTTCTTAGACTAGGTTATGAAAGACACGTGGTCTCCTTACTCTCTCTTGGGTTACTCACTCTGGGGAAGCTAGCTGCCATATTATGAGGTCACTCAAGCAACCCAGTGGAGAGACCCATCTACAGAGGAATTAGTACTTTTTGCTGATAGCCAGTGAAGAAGTGAGGCCTCCTGCCCATGGCCACTAAGTGAGCAATTTTTACTATTGATCCTGAAGCTCTAATCAAACCTTCAGATGACTACATCCTCAGCCAACATTTGACTGCAACCTCACGAGAGACTCTGAGCTAGAACCATCCACTTAAGCTGTTCATAGTTTATCACCCACAGAAACTGAGTGAGATAACAAGTGTTGGCGGGCTTCCCAGGTGGCACGAGTGGTAAAGAACCCATCTGCCAGTGCAGCAGACACAAGAGACTCAAGTTTGATGCTTGGGGAGAAGAAGATCCCCTGGAGTAGGAAATGGCAACCCACTCCAGTATTCTTGCCTGAAAAATCCCATGGACAGAGGAGCCTGGCAGGCTACAGTCCATGGGATCTCAAAGAGTTGGATGTGACTGAGCATAAGGTACCTATTGTAGTAAGATGCTAAATTTAGGGATAATTTGTTACATAGAAATACATATGCAGCTTAGATGTAGAAAGTGATGTTGCTCAGTCATGTCCAACTCTTTCTGACCCTGTGGACTGTAGCCCACCAGGCTCCTCTGTCCATGGGATTTTCCAGGCAAGAGTATTGGAGTGGGTTGCCATTTCCTTCTCCAAGGGATCTTCCCAACCCAGGGATTGAACCTGGGTCTCCTGCATTGCAGGGAGACGCTTTACCCTCTGAGCCTAGATGTAGAAGTTGAGGGAAAAGAATAAGGCAACGATGATTCTTAAGTTTTTGGCTCAAGCCACTGAGTGGTATGATTTACTGAGAAGGAAAGAGATGGGTAAGGGTAAGTTTGAGGGACAGTGATAGAAGAAATAGGATAAAGAGTTTA
Organism: Bos indicus x Bos taurus; assembly: GCF_003369695.1. Taxonomy (NCBI): domain Eukaryota; kingdom Metazoa; phylum Chordata; class Mammalia; order Artiodactyla; family Bovidae; genus Bos; species Bos indicus x Bos taurus. Next base: position 124,898,077 of record NC_040105.1, read on the forward strand.
TTTTAGGACAGTTTAGGCGAATGAATTGTGCCCCCAAAACAAAATTTATATGTTGAAGCCCTAAACCCCAATGTGACCATATTAGGAGATAAGACCTTTAGGGAGGTAACTAAGATGAGGTCATATGGTTGGGACCCTACTTGAATACGACTGGCATCCTTATTAGAAGAGGAAGAGATACTGGAGATCTCTCTCTCTCTCCCCTCATGTACGCACAGAAAAGAGGTCATGTGAGGACACAGAAAGAAGGTGGGAATTTTCAACTCGAGGAGAGAGAGTTCTCATCAGACACCAACCCTACTGGCACCTTGATCTTATACTTCCAGTCTCCAGAGCTGTGAGGAAAGAATCTTATGTTGTTTAAGCCACCCAGCCTGTGGTGTTCTGTCATGGCAGCCCAAGCTGACTAACACACAGGTTGAATCTGTCTCAGCAGGGCACTTACATTGTGGATATGTAGCGGTCGGTTGGAAATACACCTGGAGCTCAGAAAAGAGTTGTTGCTGTGGGAGTCATCTCATCACTGGCATTTGGAAGTGAATGAGAAAGATCATCCAGAGAGAAAAAGAACACAGAAAAGAAAGAGGAGAGCCAGGATGGAACAAGGAGGTGGGGACAGCATCTATGACTGAATGGTTCACTGAGGAACATAGAGCAATGACTTGGAAGGAGTTTCAGAAAAGTAAAAGTGAACTACAGCAGAAGTGAGGGAGGTTTCAAAGCCAGACAAGTTGATTAACAGTGCCAAGCGCTCAGGAAATTCATGTAAGAAGAGGATCAAGACAAGGCTGTTGAACTTTCTACTGAGGGGTTCGTTGCTAACCTTGGCAAGGGCAATTTAGTTGGCTTCTGAAAAGCCAGCCTGCGGTGGGTTGCAGTAGCCACTGTGATGCACCACCCAGATCTCCCTTCAATGAAAGATCTGTTGCTCAGCTGCTGGGAGGACTATCTGCTGAGTCCCCAGCAGCCCCTTCAGAGATGGCTTCAGCTTCAGAGAGACCCTTTACCCAGAGGTCACACTTCTTTTCATGGAAGCATATATCCAATAACTGATCTGTGTGGGAGCGTAACGTTTCCCAGTCATCTCAGTTTAACTCAGGGCAGCTCTGAAGAATGATCTCCATCCGGAGAGCCCTGTGAGGTTGGCTGAGCAACCACTGAACCTGCATTATGGCCCTTCTCCAGAGAGAGAAGTGCTTCCTCTTCCTGCTTCCCAAGCCTGCTTCCTCTCCCTCCCTCCCACAGATGTTAATCCTGAGGGAACTCACTCATAAATACCCCACATTCTACCTCTGTCTCAGACTCTGCTTCCCAGAGAATCCAACCTGAGACATAGGTTAAAGGAAAGACACAGAGGCTTCACGCATAGACTGCTCTTCCAAGGCCTCAAAGGGCTGAAGAAAGATGGGTGGTAACCTGAGGGCAAGGACCTTGTGCTCCAAGCCTCCCTCTATATCAGGAACAGAGCTGGACACAGAGTAGGTGTTTTCCCCTTGGCTAGATCTCCGATTGGCAACTGGATGACTCACCCCTCAGATTTTTTCCTTTCAAATATTTAAATGAAAGTATGGAGCCAGAAAAATCTTTAATTGATTTGTGTTGCCCCCTCCCTGCTCCCCAACCCACTGCGCACTTACGCACATGTGCGCGTGCACACACACACACACACACACACACACACACACACACACACACAGGTCTTCTCATCTCCTAGAAATAACTGATCCCCTTTTAGCCTTTCCCTGGTTTAGGTCAGAGAGTAAAGGTTATTATGCTGTCTATCTATTTCCCCTAACTGAGACGGTTATGGGGAAAGGAAAAGAGAAGGAGACAGATGACTGGCTAGAAGCACTTTCAGACTTGAACTACTTAAAACTTTTTCCTCAGATGACAGGAAGGCAGTCATCTGGGAACAAACACATGGCTGGCTTGAAATGTCTAGGAGAATCATGGGGCAGGTCCAGACGGAAGCTATACCATTCTCAACAGCCCTCCAACATGACAGACCCCAAGTCTGCTCTCTTTAGAAAATGAGGCAGAAAAGAATGCTTAATGAGGTGCGTTGTGATCACTGAAGAAGGAGCTTCCCCACTAAGGCTCCAACCCTCAACTCAACGGGCTCCTTTTTCATAGAGTGCTCTGACTGGGAGCCAGTCACACAAGCTCTGACTGCAAGGAAGCTTGTGTGTGAGAAACATGCAGGGAGACAGGTGGGGACCATGGGTGTCATGATTACCCAGCACCAGAGCAGCAAAAGGCAGGCGCTGGGGCATTTTAGGAGGTGCAGATGCTGACTGCAATCTGCCTAAGCACAAAGTTAAGGGCTATGGAAAGATATAGAATTTAAAGGATACATGCAGGAAAGAAAAAAGGAAGTATTTCACAGGACACTTGACATCACCCACGTGAAATCATCAGTCCTTGGAAGCTTGTTAAGTGAAAGATAACAAGAAAAGAGCTGAGATATGAAAGGTGGCAATATCAGTCAGAATGGCTGCGATCCAAAAGTCTACAAGCAATAAAGGCTGGAGAGGGTGTGGAGAAAAGGGAACCCTCTTACACTGTTGGTGGGAATGCAAACTAGTTTCAGCCACTATGGAGAACAGTGTGGAGATTCCTTAAAAAACTGGAAATAGAACTGCCATACAACCCAGCAATCCCACTGCTGGACATACACACCGAGGAAACCAGAATTGAAAGAGACACGTGTACCCCAATGTTCATCGCAGCACTGTTTATAATAGCCAGGACATGGAAGCAACCTAGATGTCCATCAGCAGACGAATGGATAAGAAAGCAGTGGTACATATACACAATGGAGTATTACTCAGCCATTAAAAAGAATACATTTGAATCAGTTCTAATGAGGTGGATGAAACTGGAGCCTATTATACAGAGTGAAGTAAGTCAGAGGGAAAAACACCAATACAGTATAATAACACATATATATGGAATTTAGAAAGATGGTAATGACAACCCTATATGCGAGACAGCAAAAGAGACACAGATGTATAGAACAGTCTTTTGGACTCTGTGGGAGAAGGCAAGGGTGGGATGATCTGCGAGAATAGCATTGAAACATGTATATTATCATATATGAAACAGATCACCAGTCCAGGTTCGATGCATGAAACAGGGTGCTCAGGGCTGGTGCACTGGGATGACCCAGAGGGATGGGATGGGGAGGGAGGTGGGAGAGGGGTTCAGGATGGGAAACACATGTACACCCATGGCGGATTCACGTCAATGTATGGCAAAACCAATACAATATTGTAAAGTAAAAATAAATAAAACCAGGGAAAAAAAGAAAGGTGGCAAGATGAGGGTGCATTTAGGTTTAAACAGTTCCCTAGGAAATGTGTGTGTGTGCGGGGGAAGGACATGGTTCAAACACTGTCCCAGTATAAGAGACTCTTCAAAATTTCTCTGATGGTGTTTTGTATTTGAGGTTAAGAGGATGCTATTCTAGAAAATACAGAGGACTTCCCTGGCAGTCCGGTGGTTAAGACTCCATGCTTCCACTGCAAGGAGGTTCGATCCCTGGTCAGGGAACTAAGATTCCACATGCCACTCGGTGTGGCCAAAAAAAAAAAAAAACCAAAGAAAGAAAATACAGAGGTGTTATGGGCAGAGAAAGAGATGGAAAAGAAGTCAGAAAAGCTATAGAAAAAGGAATTGGAACACACAGGAATCTAAATGGCTGGATACTATAAGTCAGTACAACTGGAAATGTAATGCTCATTTCCCCAACAATTGCCTTTAAGTAAAAAAGCTTCACACTATTAAAAAAAAAAACCCAAACCAAAAAAAGAAGAAATAATTCAAATCCAGGAATATAACCATATGTTTTGCAGCCACTCACTCCCGCCTCCCACATGCTAACCTCATACTGGTTTAGTTTCCCCACATTATTTTTTTTCAGGTTCAAAAGCATTTTTAAATCTAAAGAGCAAAAAAAAAAGAAGAAGATAGATAGCTAGAGATATTGAGCTGGATATGTATTATAGACTTAGAATCTATATCTGTAGCAGGAAGGGTGAAAAAAATAGACTCCAAGGATATTCTTAAACTTCTGCTTCAAATTAACATCTCCTCCAAAATCTAGTGGTTTTCCACTGAACTACCATGTCACACTGTTTCATATCACTCTAAAATGGAATAGTCAGATGACTGCAATGAGAGCAGATTCTAACATGGAACTTCGATCACTCCAGAGCCAAGATGCTCTTTCCTCTTCTAGCAACCCACTCGCTACTTTGTATTCAACCTCAACTACAAATTGTTCTGACTCCAATATCCTTAGTTCTCATTGGTCAAACTGTGTATAGAACTGTCAATTTTTCATCCACTAACTCAGCACACTTTGTGTGCTACTTCTGTAACAGGAGCCATGTCATGCCCTGGGAGTGCAGCAACAATGGGACCCAAGTTTCCACCCTGTGAGCAGCAGAGAGTCCACACTGGGAGACCTTTAAGTGGACAGGCAACTAAAACATGGAGCAACAAGGTCTGTGGCAAGGGACACACAAATTACAAGAGGGACAAGGGAAGAGGATAAGGAGCCATGGAGGCTTCCTCCAAGAAGTGATGTCTGGGTTCCACTAAAGCCCGGCCTTTGCTATTGTCAATCATGAGCCCTGTGGGAACAAGGACTGTTTATCACATCACCAGGGCATCCTTAGTACCAAGGAGAGTGGCTGGGACTCAGCAAATGATACTCAGGATATATGCCTTTCTTTATAAAGGTTACAAGGGAAAGAATCTGCTTAAACAATTTTCTCCTTCCATTTTCATAGCAGAAAGCATATTCGTCATGGATGTGTGCTAAATAAATAAATGAATGGGGAAAACAAATATTTAGGGAATGAGACAGTTCAGTTCCATAACTGTCCAGAAGGACAGTTCCGTTCATTAAGCTTTGAGCACCGGACTTGGGTGCTGGGGCTATGGGATGGCTTAGACACAGGCCCTGTCTTCAGACTGCTTGTTGTCTGCTGGGGTGACAATGCAGGATGACAGAAGAGTGATGACTCTGTGTCTTGAGGTCATTTGGGTGTGAAGACATCTTATCCCTCAGCAGATAGAAAGATGCATGAGTGAGGCAGATGTGGCCTTGGCAAAATGTTCTTTGAGACACTTCCAACTCCATGACAGCTTGGACACTTTCACAGTAACTCTTCTCATTAGAAGAAATGGCAAGTTATCAAGAACTCCAGCTTTTGTTCATATCAGTACTAGGACTTTAAGTTTTTGGAGAAATCTGCTGAACATGTATAATCATATTTCAAAGAATGCAAATCTTACACAGTCTGTTTGCTTCAGTTTAAATTTTAACATAACTAATGCTCAAGCGACCCTTGAAAGCAATGGAAGACTCCAGGGTGGAGATGAATGCATTTCTAGGACTAGAGGAAGAAGGCAATGGCAACCCACTCCAGTACTCTTGCCTGGCAAATCCCATGGACGGAGGAGCCTGGTAGGCTGCAGTCCATGGGGTCGCTACAAGTCGGACACGATTGAGCAACTTCACTTTTCACTTTCATGCATTGGAGAAGGAAATGGCAACCCACTCCAGTATTCTTGCCTTGAGAATCCCAGGGACGGGGGAGCCTGGTGGGCTGCCGTCTATGGGGTCGCACAGAGTCGGACATGACTGAAGCGACTTAGCAGCAGCAGGACTAGAGAGTAGTGGAAGGAAGGGAAGGTTTGCATATGCTCATTGGAAATTAGAGTTTAAATATAGACTATGAGTTCTAAAGTTATTTGTCTTGGTATGTCATCGACCATCTTAAGAAATCTAGACAGAATCTAGCCAAAATCTAGATGATAGATAAGCTAGGAAGGATGGCACACTTTGAAGTATTGGGTTGGCCAAAAAGTTCATTCAGGTTTTTCTGTACTATCGTACAGAAACATCCGAACGAATTTTTTGGCCAACCTAATATATTGGCTGGTTGGATCTCCTTGCTGTCCAAGCGACTCTCAAGAGTCTTCTCCAACACCACAGTTCAAAAGCATCAATTCTTCGGCGCTCAGCTTTCTTCACAGTCCAACTCTCACATCCATACATGACCACTGGAAAAACCATAGCCTTGACTAGACGGACCTGTGTTGGCAAAGTAATAGCTCTGCTTTTCAGTATGCTGTCTAGGTTGGTCATAACTTTCCTTCCAAGGAGTAAGCATCTTTTAATTTCATGGCTGCAGTCAGCATCTGCAATGATTTTGGAGCCCAGGAAAATAAAGTCTGCCACTGTTTCCACTGTTTCCCCATCTATTTCCCATGAAGTGATGGGACCAGATGCCATGATCTTTGTTTTCTGAATGTTGAGCTCTAAGCCAACTTTTTCACTCTCCTCTTTCACCTTCATCAAGAGGCTTTTGAGTTCCTCTTCACTTTCTGCCATAAGGGTGGTGTCATCTGCATATCTAAGGTTATTGATATTTCTCCTGGCAATCTTGATTCCAGCTTGTGCTTCTTCCAGCCCAGCGTTTCTCATGATGTACTCTGCATAGAAGTTAAATAAGCAGGGTGACAGTATACAGCTTTAATGTACTCCTTTTCCTATTTGGAACCAGTCTGTTGTTCTATGTCCAGTTCTAACTGTTGCTTCCTGATCTGCATACAGATTTATCAAGAGGCAGGCCAGGTGGTCTGGTATTCCCATCTCTTTCAGAATTTTCCACAGTTTATTGTGATCCACACAGTCAAAGGCTTTGGCATAGTCAATAAAGCAGAAATAGATGTTTTTCTGGAACTCTCTTGCTTTTTTGATGACCCATCGGATGTTGGCAATTTGATCTCTGGTTCCTCTGACTTTTCTAAAACCAGCTTGAACATCTGGAAGTTCACGGTTCACATATTGCTGAAGCCTGGCTTGGAGAATTTTGAGCATTACTTTACTAGTGTGTGAGATGAGTGCCATTGTGCAGTAGTTTGAGCATTCTTTGGCATTGCCTTTCTTTGGGATTGGAATGAAAACTGACCTTTTCCAGTCCTGTGGCCACTGCTGAGTTTTCCAAATGTGCTGGCATATTGAGTGCAGCACTTTCACAGCATCATCTTTCAGGATTTGAAATAGCTCAACTGGTATTCCATCACCTCCACTAGCTTTGTTGGTAGTGATGCTTTCTAAGGCACACTTGACTTCACATTCCAGGATGTCTGGCTCTAGGTCCATTCTAAAGGAGATCAGCTGTGGGTGTTCTTTGTTAGGAATGATGCTAAAATTGAAACTCCAATACTTTGGCCACCTCATGTGAAGAGTTGACTCATTGGAAAAGACTCTGATTCTGGGAGGGATTGGGGGCAGGAGGAGAAGGGGACAACAGGGGATGAGATGGCTGGATGGCATCACTGACTTGATGGACATGAATTTGAGTGAACTCCGGGAGTTGGTGATGGACAGGGAGGCCTGGCATGCTGCAATTCATGGGGTCCCAAAGAGTTGGACACAACTGAGCGACTGAACTGAACTGAACTGAATACATTGGCTATGACCCTGATTCAGGCTAGAGTTGTGTTTTGCTTGGTCACCACAGCATTTAAAAAATCAAAAGGAAGAAGACTTTGAAAGCCTTTAGCTACAATCAGCTCACTCTGGTTTGCCACGACTCTCACCATTTCTTATTGTCTCACCCTAACCCACTCTGCCTGGCCCTTGAGAAAGCATTTGGCTCTTTGACATAGTGGCTTTTTGTTCCTGTTCAACAGCTAAATGAGCAAATGCTTCAAACTGGCACTATAGAACTCTTAACTTTAGGGAAAACTGTAAGAGTGCCAGCAGGTGAGCAAATGGCAGCGAGCGGAGCTGAGACGGTGACGATGCTCATGCTCAGTTGCTAAGTCGTGTCTGACTCTTTGTGACTCTATGGACTGTAGCCCGCCAGGCTCCTCTATCCATGGGATTTCCCAGGCAAGAACACTGGATGGCTGGACTCTTGCCCTAGCTCCTCATTGCTCTATACCTTGGACCCCTCATTTGCTAGCACTGTCCCTGACCGCTGCCAGAGTCCTAGAAATCCAAGAGGACCACTCCCTCCGAAACCTGCTGTGTTTCCACTTCCGGGATGGGAAATCACTTCCGGGATGGGGCCTTCCTCATTTTCCATCCCCAGCAACTGGAGAAGTATAACAACACAAAAACAGGAGAAAGATAGTTCTGGCATTGCTTTGGGGGACAGAGGGTAGAGACAGAATCAAGAGCACAGAGTGTAATGGAAAAAGGTGAAGAGGAAACGAGGAAAAGTAAAGCAAGAACGAGGAAGTGCAAAGAGAACTTGAGACAGGCCCGGTGATTATGAGTGGGCAAAGGCTTCTCTACCCCTCCCCGTTCAAAGAGTCCCAACACTGGAAGGTGCTGAGAGTAGCTACTTGGCACAACCTTCTTCCTATGCCGAGGAAGGAAAGGAGGTTAGGAGACCAGTGACTTGCTTGAGGTCACACAGTGAGTGAGCGACTTGCTGAGCTGCACCTTGAACTAAGGTGGCCTGTAATTTTCCAAGCTCTTTTCACTCACAGTCATGCAATAGCAGGTGGAGTTGCTTGGGGGTAAGCATTTCCTCCTAGCTGTCTCTTCCAAAGTCAATGTTTCCTCACTTTGGAGTTTTGGAAGGCGCATTCATCCAAGTGTAAGCCCCTAGGATCTGTCAGGCACTGTACTTGACTCTGGAGATGCATCAGCAAGGAAACAGGGTCTATTCTACTGCTGGACACAGACTAGGTGTGTAGGAGCTCCTGGCCAACTGTCTAGGGAGTGCTACCCAACAGAGCTGGAATCTGAGGCACAATTGTGAACCATGTGTGTAATTTTTATTTTCTGGTAGCACTATTTAAAAAGTGAAAACAAAAAGCACAGCTGAAATTATTTTAGTAATGTATTTAACCCAGAATCATTTCCACATGTAAAATATGAAAATTATTACTGAGATATTTAGCATTCTTTTTTTTTTGGTAACCAAGTCTTAAAAATCTAGTGTGCGTTCCCTCCTTACAGCACACCTCAATTTGGGCAAGCCACGTTTCAAGTGCCCACGTGGCTAGTGACCATGGTGCTGGACTGGGCAGGCCTAGAGCGAGTGTCAGAACCTGCTCCCAAACACCTCACTCGGCTGAATTCCAGCTTAATCTGTCTGGGGCTTCAGAGTCTATGGAGCTTATGAGTCCACAGCTTGGCCACATAAAGCTGGGAAGTGAAGTGGAGGGGACAGAGGAAGGCAGGTTCCAGAACAGTGTCGACCTTAGACCTTTGAGTATGTCATGATTTTGCCTACTCACAACACATTCTAAGCTATTCAGCAAGTGAACAAGTGTACATCCACAGCTGCAATGACTTTGTCATCAGTTTTAGAAACTTCATGCCAGTTGAGTGGAATAACAAAATTAGCGGTGGCCCTGCTCTTTGTGTTAACCAATCTAGTATCTGCTCTAGACAGAAACAAGAAAATCCAATTCAAGCAACTGCTTCAGGTGTTCACACCAGTGTATAAATTACTCACTTGAGGAAAACCAAAATTTCACTGTGGGTTGAAAAGGCCTGAGGAACACAAATCTGTCAACAGACATGACAGTGATCTTCTTGAATCTGAGGGTTCCCCAAGGTCACTAGACTGAGCATGGCAGAATGTTAAAGGTCCACTCAAACTTAAGCATTCTGGCCTGGCCCGGGGACCTCAGCCTTCCCATAGTGGACAGTGCCCTAGTCTCAAGGCTTTTTTTTAACAACTTCTACTTACAACTCAGTTGCTGGCTGGGTCTATCAGCCCAAGAACACTGTTTCCACCATGTAAGCTGTAGTTACATGGTGGAACAGCTCTCAAGCTGGATAAGGCAAAAAGTTAGCATCACAGAGTGGTCAGCATTGCTTGCTACCTTCATCCCTGCCTGCATATTACCATCTTTGTGAAACCAGGGTTTGAGTATCCTAGAATATGAAGATTAAATTCTAAGTGGGTTCAGATTTCATTTTGTTTCCAGGATCCTATCCTGTTAGAGCAAGAAGGGACTTTAGAGGTGATCTAGTTCCATTTCTACTTTGTATAACAGATGGAGAAACTGAAACGCAAAGACAGGAAGTGACTGGACTAAGAACTCACTGGAATGTACTAAGACCAAGAGCTTTCAGTGTCATATTCAGTGATCTTTACAGCATTTACAGCTGCCTCCTGATTTTGAGAAAGCAAACGTGTTTCGGGGTATCATGGACATACAGCGAACGTCAGCTCTTTATTCAGTGGATACTCTGACCTCAACCTCATACCTGAGGAATCAAGATTTTCAAGGTCGTTTTTCCAGTCCTGAGATACTTTTACTTTTTGGACTACACATGGCTATAAAGTATACCAACATGTCCTCTCTTGCTCTCTTTGTCTTTACTTTCAAGAAATAGATACTTTTTTGCATTTTCTAGATCTCCACTGGAGCCCCATTCCAATGAGATTATATCCATCATTCTTGCCCTTACCTACCATTTGGTAAGTGTTAAGTTGCTTCAGTCCCGTCTGACTCTTTCCGACCCCTCAGACTGCAGGCCGCCAGGCTCCTCTGTCCATGGGATACTCCAGGCAAGAATACCGAGGTGGGTTGCCATTTCCTTCTCCAGGGATCGTCCCAGCCCAGGGATCGAACCCTCATCTCTTTTGTCTCCGGCATTGACAGGCGGGTTCTTTACCACTAGCGCCATCTGGGAAGCCCCTAGGTACCATTGTCACCTCCAAATCTGGCAATAGGGTTTCACAGTGACGAGTGCGCCCTCTGCTGACTGAATGTCTGTCCTGCACTCATGTCTGCATAATTCACACTTGCACATTTGGAGCCTCAGCTACATGAGAGATACAGAAACACAAACAAGACATGAATGAGGGTTTCCTCATTTCTTATCAAGAATCCACACATATTTTTGGTCAAATCAATGTTTTGTTACTCCTAATCAGCTCTTATCATGAGAAAACTATTACTGAAGAGGCTGCCAAGTTTTGATTTTCTACAGATCCTGCCAGAAAAGTACATTTCTCCCATTTGCTGTCCTTCCACCCTATACAAAAGTTCACATGTATAAACAGTGCTTTCAACATGTGGACTGTAACTCAGCACAATAACAAGCTTTTAAAATAGAACTTAAAAGGGGCCCCTTTCCTGGGAGCATGAAAAGTAATTAGAAATACATTTTGAGTCCTTCCTAGATCTCCAGCTCTCCTGGGGTGTGCTTTAGGACATGTCACTTTTCTCACACGCCTCCTCCTGCCCTCCCCCCACCAAAGCTGCCTTGGGAGCCTCTCATACTCAAGCCTTTTCAGCTGGAGGCCTCTCAGAACTCTCCCAGAGTTGTTTTCCATAGGGGCCTCTCCTTTCCCACTCTCCCTTCCTTCTTTCCTTTCTTCTTTCTTTCCTTCCTTTCTTCTTTCTTTTTTCCCCCTTTCCTTTCTTTCCCCCGCCCTTCCTTCCTCCCTTCCATCCTGCCTGAGAGTAAGAGAGGCACTTTCAAGGCAAGCGCAGGGTTGACACTGGAAGGCATTTGCCACCTGCATCGAAGTGTAGATACCACAGAGGAACAAACACCAACCCATATGGAAGTTGCTCAGACTTCATTGACGAAGCTTAGATCTAGTTGGAGGGTGAAGTGAAGTGAAGTGAAGTCGCTCAGTTGTGTCCGACTCTTTGCAACCCCATGGACTGTAGCCTACTACATTCCTCTGTCCATGGGATTTTCCAGGCAAGAGTACTGAGGTCTATATCTCTCATTTGTCTGCACATTCTCTCAAACCACCTGGGGGATTGGCATATGCTGAGTTCTGCTTGGGATTCTGACTTCACTGTAGTTAGATTCTCCGTGAAGACTCAGGGATAAGAGGACAGGAAAGCTGTTTCAAAGAATTTTAGAAGGAGAGGGAGAGAGAGGTCAAGGGACGGCTCAGGATAAACCTCAGGTTGAGGCAGGAAAAGAAGCAAAACAAAACCACCAGTCCGAGAGGATGAAATAAATCCAAGAGAATCCAGGAGGAAGAATGCTGAACAAAACCCTACTTCCTATTCAACCCCCGGAAGGCCTTGTGCAGAGACAGAATAATTAGGGCCTTCCCCAGAGCCAACCCAGTTCACACCTTTGCTACAAGTGCCCAATGTCAGCCACCTTTAATTCCTAGCTAAGCAGCCCATGGCCACTGCTTCTGAATCTAAGTGAGGGAGACCCGGAAATCCAGTTAGAAAGGACAATTGCTAGAATTCAGTTCAGTTCAGTTCAGTCCCTCAGTCATGTCCGACTCTTTGAGACCCCATGGACTGCAGCACGCCAGGCTTCCCTGTCCATCACCAACTCCCCAAGCCTACTCAAACTCATGTCCATCACATCAGTGATGCCATCCAACCATCTCACCCTCTGTTGTCCCCTTCTCTTCCCATCTTCAATCTTTCCCAGCATCAGGGTCTTTTCCAGTGAGTCAGTTCTTCGCATCAGGTGGCCAAAATATTGGAGTTTCAGCTTCAGCATCAGCTAGAATTCATGTTGACGATAATTCAAGGTATGGCCTCAGTGTGTGTGGGTGTGTGGGTGTGTGTGTGTGTAGGGGTGATTCAAGATACCTTAGGAGATGATAGGCAAATTGTTGAATACAATGGCTAACACAAATTCTCTCTCCAATTTAATTAGAAGCTAGAAAAGATCATCAAGAAAAAGTTTAGCAACACCCATTACTGTTGAGAAAAACTTAGCCCTAGACTGAAGAAAAGAGCACGTTTGGAGTGGGATGGGGAGTGCTGGGTCCTGGGCTGGTGGTGAAGCTGAGAGTTGGTGGCGGCTGCCCCGTTTCCGGAGGCGGTGGAAGCTTATCCCAGCTGATCCGGGACAGTTAGAGAGGGGGTCAGCTCACCCCCACCCCCCAGGAGGCGGCACGCCTAAACTTTCCACTTTTGTTTCTTTGATGAGAGGTTTCCTGGCTCTGGCGACCAGTGGCGAACTGGGGTGGGGCGTGAATTTGTGGGCCCTGGGAATATGTGTGAAAGCAAACATCCCAGGCTACTAAGAGATGAGAGTGTGTCTTCCCAATTTGTGGAGATCGGCTTGAATTGTGCCCGGCGAAGCTGGGCCAAGCCGATCAGTTTTTAACAGCTTTGTGGGGGTGTCACTGGGAACTTCAGGTCCAGTTTCTTCGCGACAAACCGTGAAGTGTGCCAGGTGCTGTACCAAGAGGTGGAGATCTCCCGTCACTGCGTTTGGCTGTGGGCTCGCGTCAGGGTTTTCGGTGCTACGCTCCCCACTCCACAGACCCGCTGCCCCTCACCGCATCCTCTGGGCCTGGAGGGCGCCAGCGTGGTCCTAGACCTCAACCCCGGCACCGTCTCCCCCGCCCGGTCTACCTGTAGCTCTGGGTCTCTGGAACCCCGGGCTGGGTCTCTGGAACCCCGGGCTGGGCCGCTTAATGAGCGGATTGTGCGGCTCTCTCTGTTGATCTAATACGAATGCACCGTGAATGCTGAAAAATAAATAGAAGGACCGAACATACGATTCTCCGGAGTGAAAAGTCTTTTAGAATAAATAAAAAAAGGCAGAGTTTTCACTGTTGAATGTAAATTCCTTTGCAGTGGAACGAATCATTTCAAGGATAGTTCACGTTGTCCTAACAACGCGGGTGAATGGCCAGGGTCTGTCTTTTTGTTAAAGATATGTTTTCTTTCTTTCAGTCAGAACTGATGATGATACCTCTTTCACGCTCTGTCCTCCGGGATCGTAAATCTCCACTCCCAGCTACCCAAATCGCACTTTCAGATGCCAAGCCCCCGCGGGTGACCGCTTCTCAGGCGGGACCCGCGAGCACCCGGCTTCCCGCCCCCCAACCGGACCCAGCCCCCGGCCCGGGGGCTCCCCAGGGCCTGCCGGCTCCCACCTCCGGGCCTTAGGGGGCGCTGCAGCCGGGGGGGGGGAGGGGAGTGGGCCTCCTGGACTGGGGGCGCAGCCTTGTCCTGGGGCGCACAGGCTGCAACGTCCAACTAAGCGGGGTGCCGCGACTCCCGTACCTTCAAGGCCCCTGTCAATCTTGTCCTGGCCCCAGGAATGTGAAAAATGTGCACAAAGACTGCACGCCCCTCGTGCGCGATTGTCAGCTGCTGGTGCCCACTTACTGGGGAGAAAAGGTCATTCCGAAACAATCCTGGCCAGCCAAACCTCTCAAATCTAACTTTTCTTCCCCCGCCCAACCGGCGCCTCCCTCCACAATCCCGAAAACCCTTGCGGCCCAGGCCCCCCGACTTCCCAGCCCCATCCTCGACACCCCAGTCTCTGGGCCGGCGTTTGTACCGAAGCCGATGGGGGCAGAGGGGCAGGCAGGGGATTCGCGGCCCCAGAAAGTGTGCTTGTGACCTTGGGCTGAAGAAAGTTGCTCCCAGTTCACCCACTCATGGGAGAGGGGGCTTCAGACGTCCGGACAGACCCTCTAGGGTCCCAGAAATGATGAGCCTGCGGCAGGGGCGGCTAGCTGGGGCTCCCCGTACCGAGGCGAGGGCGCGCCCCCCCCAACCCCGGCCCCTTCCTTCTGCGTCCCGGAAAAAAAAAAAAAAAAAAAAAAAAAACGAGGAAAGGGCTCCGCCGAGACAAAAGGAGAGGTACTTCGGTCGGGGCCGGCAGAGAGCCCCCGAAAGGGTGGGCCTGCGAGCGGCGGACCCGGACAAAAGCGTGGGGAGCGAGCTTCCCCAGAAGGAGCAGGCTGGGCACTTGGGGCCCAGTTCCACCCGGGGACAAGGTGGCGCTTCTGGCGGCCCGGCCCAAGGCGGGTCCCGCTTGCTGCTCGGGCGCTCGGGGCCGGGCGTTGGGACGCTAACCCAGTTGGAAATGTCCAAGGGGAAAGCAAGGGACGGGTTCCTCCGCGGGGTTTCGCGCCAGGTCTGGCCCCTCGGGAAGAGAACGTAGCAGCGATCGGACCCCAGCGGTGACCATTTGCGTTCGCCCGGGTTTTCAACTCGCCGCCACCTCCGAGGAGAACCGGCCTGTACCCCGCGGGCGGTCCAGTCCTTGCGCAGCTGCCCCAACGTGGGTGGAGGGGCTGGGAGGGCCACCCCTCGTCCCTACAGCCGGGCTCGCGGGTCCGGGCAGCTAACGCCCGCGGGGCAGAGCCGGCACCCCGCCCCCCACGCCCAGCTTCACCCAGGCCTCCGAGCGCCGGGGGATCCGGATGAGCGGCTCCCGGACTCGGGAGGAAGCAACTCGCGGAAAGTTCATCAGTCGGGCTACTCCGAGGAACTTGGAGCCAGCCGCTAGCTCAGCTCAGGCCTTGATTATTCAGACGAGTTCCTCTTTCTCGAAAACAAAACGAAACAAAAATTGCAAACTCCAGCCGCCGAATGTGTGCAGCCAACTCGGAGGCATGCGCCGGGCACGGCGGCCGGTTCTGCCCTGGCCCCCATGCCCTCCAGCCTGAGTTACCGAGCAGAACGTTTTTGGAGGACTCTGAGGGCAAACTGGGCAAGGTTTTTCTCGAACTTGCCTTCTTCCCGAAGAGCCGGGCTGGGCAAGGAGTAGCCAGGACAAGTATTGGCAAGTCGCTGCCAAGGGTCCTTCTGGCCTCAGTGTCTGCATCTGTTAAGGGGGAGCAATGATACCCTCCGCTGGGATAGAAGGAACTAACTGTGGCTCAGCAGGTGCTCAGAAAATTCTGATTCCCTTTCCGCACCCCGCCAGCCCCAGCTCCTTAACTTGCCAATTTGGTTAGAAAGGCTTGAAAAGGAAAGCCGGCATGAGCGCCGAAAGAGCCTTCGTTGTCCAGATTCTCGGCTGCGGGATGGGCCCGGGCCCCGCCCCCCACTCCGGAACCCCCACCCCCACCCCACGGGCCGCAGGAGGTGGCATGTACTCGCCACCGCAGCTCTCCCCCAGGCTGCGGCCTGGGGGCCGGGGCCGAGCGGGGAGCCTCCTGCCCCCCCGCCCCTCTTCTCGCTCAGCCTCCTGGCCTCTGGCCTTTGGGCCGGGAAAATGGCTTAGAGGCCGGCGTCGAGACTTCGGGAAGAGGGGGAACAGAATCGAGCCGCAATAGCCTGTGCGATCTCGGCAACTCCGAGGACGCTGGCGGCCGTGCCTGACACTGAACGGCGCGTCCCGGGCTCCCGGGGCCGGTCAGGGCGCGGCCGCCTGCGCTTCGTTTGGCCGGACTCGGGGCTCGGCGGGCGGGCGGGCGGGCGGGAGGCGTGATCCCGGAGGCTCCTTCCCGCCACAGCGTCGACTGCGGAGGTAACATCTGTGCCCACCCCCTCCTCACCACCCCCTCCACCCGCCACGCCACTTACATATATATGTGTGTGTGTTTTTTTTTTTTTTTTTTTTAAGAAAGAAAGAAAACGAAAAAGCAACCTTCCTTTCCTACACAATAGACGCACCAGGGGGCCTTTCACTTGGCCAATCTCAGGAGTTTCATATGAACTTCATTAAATCAATTACTCGGTGAACACATCACAATTTATTTGCAATTAGTATCAAAATGTCTTACTTTTCTTAATAGGTCGGAGCAGATGTAGCTACAGAAGGGACAACGCGTTTTCGTGAAATCTATCTCTTGCAACACATTAAATCTTCTGGTCAGAAGAGAAGGAGAAATTCAAAGGCAGTTTAGAGGAGGAGAGAGAAATCAAGCTGGAGACAAATGCGATCCGTGCAGGTGTTGGAGCAGCTTGCGTTATAATTGTATCTAGCGAAAAGGTTGCCTTTATTATCCGTAATGATCGAACAAAAGTCACCATAATTAAACGTCTGGTTTTCTCCGATGACTGAGAGGTGCATGTCTGAAAGGCGCCGGGTACAGCGAGGGACTTCAGAAATGGTTAACAAGACGCCCCGTTCTTTGAATAGTGGCTTTGTCTTATGGGGATGGGGGGAAGAGAAGAGACGGAGGGAGAGAGAGAACAGTTATCTAATTTTCATTGCCCCAAACCAGAGATTTATTGATTGCGACAACAGTTTTATTGTACTCGGGGAGGGGGTTGCTGTAGGTTTATAGAAACTGATTTACTTTCGTTTGGAAGTAAAATCATATGCAACAGTCTCCCCGTTGGAAGGTTGGACCTCAGCTCCTGTTAATACCATTAGTGACACAGGATCGAATTTCAAATGAAGCCTGGTGACAATTACAGACGGAAACAGATGCCCTTGGAAATTTAGGTCAAGTGTTCAAGATTCTGGTTTCATGGTCAAGGTTGTCTTGGGGGTAACCTTGAGGAGATGCTCATAAATCTATCCTCCTCTCCGAACTGGGGATGCGCCTTCCAGCGGGAGTGATATGGAGAAGGGGAGGGGGCAGAAAATTTATTTAGAGGGTCCTCAGGTCACCGAAAACAGAAGAGAGGCTGAAGTATGGTAAAACCGGGCAAGTGTGCTGGGCGGGTAGCCTGAGTGTGTGTGGTGGTGCGGGGCGTACCAGCCTGGGGGTACCGCGGGGAAGAACAACTGCTCCAGGGACTCCCGCGTCCACTTATTAGTCCCCAGCAGGCAGACCTGGAGGCCGGCCCTTAGCCTCCGAGCCTTTTTTTTTTTTTTAAACCCATCCGCAAAATGGGAATCAGGGTCCCGCCTGGTCTTTCTGGAAGGGTGGTGGCGAGGATTGAGGGTGATAACGAATTTGAAAGCGACCAGGCTTTCAAATGGAAGTTATTATTCTGAAAGTGCAGCCTCCTTCCTTTGCATTTTAATCCTTTGCCCCTTAGCTCAGTGAAAAAGGCGTCGTGTCTCTTCCCTCCTGCCCGCGGGAACCTTCCCCCAGAGCCGCCAGCTCCGGCTCCCGCGGCACCAACGCCTTCGTTCAGGGTCGAAAATCATGTTGTCTTTTCCCCGGTTCCCCATCCCAACCGGCGTCTTTAAGCGTGGCAATCTTCGGGGTTTACATCCCTCTGGTGGGTGTTTTCCACTTGACAACTCTTTTAAAGACATAGAACCATATTTTATTTACTGCCTACTATAAATTATTTACTAGCAGGCTGAGGTAATTCCATTAAAGCCTCACGGTTTGTTTATACTAAATAGTTATCTGGGGACTCCTGGCTCGCCTTCGAGCTGCGAGGATCCGGGGAGGTGGAGACGGTCCGCTCGGGCAAGAGAGGCCCCCGGAAAGGAGAGGGTCCAGGGGAAACGAAAAGGGTCCTCTGTCTCTTGAGGATTCATTAAAAATTAAACACAATCTGATAATCGTCGGTTTTGCTCGGTGCGAGGTGTCATTACTGCCCCCGATACCCTTCCCGTGCCCCCGCGTGCACGGGCTCACCCTTGAGAGCAAGATGACTTCGTCCTAGGAACTAACTCGACGGTGGCATCAATCCGATTTGGGGGAGGGTGGAGGATACAGTTGTGGGGGGTGGGGGGAGAGGCAGGGGGCCGTTCCAGGGATGAAGGGAGGAGAAGGGGAGGGGAAGGCCGGCCCTCTTCGCCGGGGTTGCTGCGGAAAGCGTGCAAACCCTGCGAACTTTGCCTCTGGTCCCCTCCCCCAACGCGTGTACCCCGGGCAGAAAAGAGGGAATAGAAAAAAACCAGCCTGAGGGAAGGCACTGTGCTTTAGACGCTGTCTGCGCGCGCACATCTGTGTCTTCCCTTGCCAAGATCTTAGCACTGGCCTGCTGAGTTGCTTCTTTCTACTTTTCTGACTCTGAGTCTTACGCGTATATAAAACAATTTACTTCTGTCTCTCAACTTAGGGACCTCTCTGGAAATACCAAACACCCCAGGAAATATATTGGCCTTTAGGGGAGGGACGGGGGATTCAGCCAAACAACTGTAAATGAATTTTTGTCTGATCTGTCTGCCATAAGTTATGTTGGCCTTGGAAGAAAAGGCGGGGGGGGGGGGGGGGCGGGATTTATCTGTTTCTGTTGAAGGCTTTTTCAGAAGGGGCTCTGGAGGCATGTAGTAATGGTGTGTAAGTTTCCCACGTGGTTTTGCAGACAAGGATTTCAGAATAGTCGGGTTATTGCCTGTAACACAGGAAGAGATAAACAAGACACCTGGACACAAAGCCAGTTGTCTAAAGCGACTGTCTAAAGTGATCTGCAATAAATAGAAAGGTCACCATATTTCATAATTTTTCTCTTTTTCTTTCAGCTGAAATAGAGATGCAAGGTAGTGGGAAAAAATCATCTTGGTCTCAGTGAGTGACAGGCCTACTGCTGTTCATTACAGAGCTGAAGAACTGGAACTGACAAACATTCAGGATACAGCTTTCATTCTCAGTAGGTAGGTTCACCAATAATTTAAAATTCAATGACATATTTTTAATATTCTCAGTTTATATTTTCTGGTAATTTGGTTACCTTTATTAACTTAAATCCTGTTTTATCAAAAATGAGGAGAAAATTGTAATATGTATAAATACTTAAGTATGCAAACACGAAGGAGGCATTTTATGGTGATGGAGATGCAGGTTAACCCTGTGAACGCCAAGTTGAATGTGTTATGTAACCACTATATTTCAAAATATTTCAATACCCACATGTATACATTGTAAAAAGTAGAGGTGCAATTTACATAACAAAATTAACCATTTACACTTGAACAATTCAGTGATATTTAGTACATTCGCAATGCTGTACAGCTACCACGGCTACCAAGTTATAAAACAGGTTCATTGAAGACCGTGATGATGGTCACACAATGACGTAAATGTACTTACTACACCTGAACTGTACACTTTAAAATGGTTAAGATGCTAAGTCTTTTTTTTAATTAACTTATTTTCACTATGAAATTCAATCCTAATCCAATCATACAAAAATACCTACTTAAAAAAAAAAAACAAAAAAACAGAAAATGCTACCCAAACCAAACCAACCAACAAAAAAAATGTTCATCAACCCCAAATAAAACCTTGTACCCAGTAAATCATGACTCCCCATTCTGCCCCACTCCAAGCCCCTGGCAGATCTTTTTATTGGTGCTGGTATTTCTTAAAAACAAGTATTTTCCTCAGCAGCAAAATTTCTGTCTGCTACTATTTCCTTAAAATCTATGTCATCACATTCTATTCCATACATCTAACTACAGATACAAAGAGGGGATAAACGACATAATCTGCTTATTTGTATTTGTTCTAGAAGCCAATAGAAGGTTTCCAGATTGGTATTTGCAACATGGGTCTTTTTAATGAGCGGGTGGATCCCTGGGCAACACATACAAATACTTTGTTAGTCATTGTGGGAGGGACATGAGTTTGAGGCAACAGTTAATCTTGCTCTCATCAATAGAAAGTGGATTAGCATGGTATTTTCTCTTTTGAAATGTAATTCATAAAGTTTAACAAAGCAATAGTTATCATCAACCTTTTGGGAAAAAGAGTGCTAAGATGAGTTTTTTTGCAAACCATTTGTTTCTGGGCATTAAAACTGTGCCCTGAATTCACAATAATGGAAAAACTTTGTGAATAGCTTACAATGTCAGAGTCCCATCTCCTTGGTCTTGTGTGTGCTGACGCATTCATTTATTCACAGGGTTCACCACAAAGACGAAAGGAAATATGACTGTGGCTAAAGAATTTTAATCAAAATGGAAGCTACCATTCATGTAACTAGGACCACAGGGTTCGAGGCCATTGGAGAAGCTATTTCTGTAAGATGGCAGCAAGAGGTCAGGACTGGCCCAGAGTTGTGAGCTCAGACAGATTTTTGAACCCTATCCACCACCGTGGATTAATGGGAATGAAAGGAGCAAAGAATATGTTGGTGAACAAAAACATGGGTGGTCAGTTCTGTAGTTCAACTTTGTGCTTTATTCTATTTGAAGAATGATAACTGTCAAAAGAGTTAGCTGATTTTGACCTGTGTTGTTAGCAAAAGTGAGTTAGCAAAAGGCATGTTTTACATTTAATGTTCAGATTAGTTTGTCATGAGGGGAAAACAAAAAGTGGCACTTAGAGAAATTCCATTCCTCCTGATACATTCCTCCAATGAAACCTATTTCCTTCCCCCCCGCACTATCGACATTTTGGGCTGCTTAGTGAGTTAGTATCTATGACAGCGTGAAAGTGTTAGTCACTCAGTCATGTCTCTTTGTGACCCCATGGACTGTAGCCCACCAGGCTCCTCTGTCCATGGAATTCTCCAGGCAAGAATACTGGAATGGGTTGCCATTTCCTTCTCCAAGTATCTATGAGCTAGGTACTATTATTATTTTCATTTTATGGAGGGGAGAAATTGAGGTATGGAAACCTTATATAAATTGCCCAAAGTCACAGAGCTACTAAATACAAGCCAGAATTCAAGTTGAGGCAGACTGACTCCAGAGTCCAGACTCTTAACCACTCCACTACCTTGCCTCAGTTCAGTTCAGTCGACTCTTTGAGACCCCATGGACTGCAGCACACCAGGCTTCCCTGTCCATCACCAACTCCCAGAGTTTACTCAAACTCATGTGCATCACCTTGGTGATGCCGTCTAACCATCTCATCCTCTGTTGTCCCCTTCTCCTCCTGCCTTCAATCCTTCCCAGCATCAGTGTCTTTTCCAATAAGTCAGTTCTTCGCGTCAGGTGGCCAAAGTATTGTAGGGCATGGAGAAAGCAAGGGTGAGTGTGGGCTGTGAGGAGGCTGGTCGGGGGGACAAATTGGGGCCAATCCCTGTGAGGATTGTGTAGGTCTCAGGAAGGAATTTATCTTTATCCTTGACAGGAGGGGAACCCCTGAACTGTTTTGAGCAGAGGAGTGACATGATCTGGTTTACGTTTTCACAAGATCACTCTGGCTTCTTGTTGAGGACAGACTGTAGGAATAAAAGTCGGAGTCAGCCAGATCAGCTAGAGGCTACTACAGTTATTCAGGTGGGAGATGAGGGAGATTGCAACTAGGATGGTGGTGATGGAGAGGAATGGAAGGATTTAGTAAATATGTTGGAGATAGCACTTATGCGACATACTGGTGGTGCCAGACTTGGGAAGGTTAGGTGGAAAAGAGAGGAATAAATCAGACATGATTGATAGGTTTCTATTGAGCAACTAGATGGATGTGGTACTTAGCTTCTTCCCATGGAGAGGGATGGAGGGATTTAGTAAATATGTTGGAGATAGCACTTATGTGACATACTGATGGTGCCAGACTTGGGCAGGTTAGGTGGAAAAGAGAGGAATAAATCAGACATGATTGATAGGTTTCTATTGAGCAACTAGATGGATGGTGGTACTTAGCTTCTTCCCTGCTCTTTACCCATGTGGATTCTGGGTGCCATCTTGCCTTCCTGACCTCTAGGAACTATTCAGCCATTACCTCTTATTCTTTTCTGGAACAAATGTCAATGCTTTATGTCCAGAATGCTCAGAATGCCCCAGGTTCTCCCCACTCAGTCCTAGTGTTCAATATGAACCAATACCTAGCTCAGAGCCAGTTTGCAAGACAAGTATCAGTGGTTAACACCATTGAGAGTTCTCAGGTCATCCCTAAGACATTCTAGAATGGGTCCCCCAGGTAACTCCATTTCTGATGTATAGGCAGTATGGAATAAAGAGAAGATAGTATAGCATGGAAGATGAGATCACTGGCTCTGGAGTCAGATACATATTCAGAGTCCTACCCCACCATTGATTATCTGTATGATCTTAGGCAAGTTACCTAACCTTTCAAAGCTCCAGTGTCCTCATCTGTAAAATGGGTATAATATTATATTTTTCATTATTAAATGAAAGAATGTATGTAAAGTGCTAATTATAAGTATCTGCTACATCAGTATGTTAAAATTGATCTTTATTATTGTTTTATTTGTATTTCTTATTTTTATATTCAGTTCAGTTCAGTTGCTCAGTCATGTCTGATTCTTTGCGACCCCATGGACTGCTGCACGCCAGGCCTCCCTGTCCTTCACCAACTCCAGGAGCTTACTTAAACTCATGGCCATTGAGTTGGTGCTGCCATCTAATCATCTCATCCTCTGTTGTCCCCTTCTTCTCCTACCTTCAATCTTTCCCAGCATCAGGGTCTTTTCCAGTGAGTCAGTTCTTCGCATCAGGTGGCCAAAGTATTGGAGTTTGAGCTTCAGCATCAGTTCTTCCAAGGAATATTCAGGACTGATTTCCTTTAGGATGGACTGATTGGATCTCCTTGCAGTCCAAGGGACTTTAAAGAGTCTTCTCCAACTCCACAGTTCAAAAGCATCAATTCTTTGGTGCTCAGCTTTCTTTATAGTTCAACTCTCACATCCATACATGACTACTGGAAAAACCATAGGTTTGACTAGACGGACCTTTGTTGGCAGTATTATTTTTCACATACCAGTTTTAGTTCTGCCCAGGAAGCAATATAAATATGACTCCTCTTCCTCAAGGTGGAATTTAGCATCTGTGAAGAATTTCCACCTTACTGAATGTACCCTTCTAAGAAATGTCTGTCTTTGATTTGTTCATGGGGTGAAACATTTCCAGATCTCTCTACATCCTTAGTTTGTTCATAGGAATATTGTGAAGAATGAATGAGGTAATGTTAGTGAAAAGACCTTGTGAACTGTGGAAGAGCTAAACAAATATTTTTATTCTTTAAAACATATATATGACATATAATAATAAGTTATCCTAATTTGCATATGAAAAATCAGGGCACCAAAATTCAACTGAAACAAATCATGAATTTCTAAATTTTTATCTTACGTTATTGAAAAAAGAAAGCTGGAAATCCATTGTAAGCAAAGATAACTGCATTACAAGAAAGGAGTTTGAATGTATGGTTAATTCCCAGGATATATATATTGTGGTTTGAAATGTTTATTACCTAGCCTACAATTCAATCTTGACATGCAGTGTATAAATACCATACTTAATTCTAGATTTACAAATTTAACTCACCTCTATAACACAGGAGATGAAAGAGAACATGGAATGCTTTTGTGCCAGGTTCTGTGCTAAATCATATATTTATCTTCTAAAAATCAAAGTAAATATATATCACCAATTAAAAGACAAATATATATGTTACACCTATTAGTTAAAATTATTCAAAATTCAAAATTCAAAAAAAAATATTCAAAATTCAGAACTATTTGTGACCAAAAATCCACATTTTAATTTGAAAGTATATCCATGATTTTGGTGAATGTCAAAAAAGAACTGTTTTAATTATACATGTCTCAGTTTGATTTAAAATTGTGAAATAAAATAGGTCTGGTGCCTCTTTCATCGAGGTCTGAAAGTCTTAGAAATGTTTGAGGTTTTACTTCATTATCAGAGTTGATGAAATACCCTTCTACTTTGTACAAAGAAGCTTCAACATTCTTTGTATTATTGAAGTGGTTCCAAAAGGAGCTATCTAATAGCTTTTTTTGCTATCTAATAGCTCTATAAAATAAATTTGGCAAAGTATTAACAACTGGTGAATTTAGGTGAAGGCTATATTCTTTAAAATTTGTTGTAGTTTTAAAATTTCCAAAATGAAAAGTTAGGAAAACATATTTTAAAAAAAGTTTTCATGAGTGGTAAAGATTTCATTGCATATTGAAATAATTAAAAACTAATACAGAAATAAAATAGAAATTATTTGGCAAAATACAGAGTAGATTTACTTTGAAATGTATGGGTTTATAATTAACTTAAATAATATTTGGAAAGTGCATTTTAAATTTTATTAAACTGTTTATTTTACTTCTTTAAAAAATACTTAATATCTCTTGGCTTCTGCAGTCATTCCTTCCACAGGTATTTATTGAGAACCTCCACCATGGCTAGTAATTGTCTAGATGCTATGTGAGATACAAAGATCTATAAGACATGGCCTGTGCCCTCAAGGAATTTACAAGCTAGAAGTGGTATCATATTCTTCAAAAAGCTTCCACAGTGTAAACAGAAACTGTAAGCTTATAAAAGAAAGTAAGCAAATCTACTCCAGAAGTCCACTTGGCAGTATCACTACCCTGATTCTGCAGTTGATGTCTTTTTCTAAGGCAGTAGTCACTAAGTTGTATCTGACTCTTAACGACCCCATGGACTGTAGCCCAGCCAGCCTCCTCTCTCCATGGGACTTCCCAGGCAAGAATATTGGAGTGGATTACCATTTCCTTTTCCAGGGGATCTTCCCCACCCAGGGATCAAACTCACATCTCTTGTGTCTCCTGCATTGCAGGCAGATTCTTAACCACTGAGCCACCAGGGAAACCCTCTCTCTAAGGCAGAGAGGGTGCTTACCATTGCTTCTTCATCCTCTTTGTCCTCTTTCTCTGCTTCCTCTTCCTTCACCTCCACTTTCTTCTTCCTTTTTCTTCGTTGTTCACATCATCACATTTTCATCCATAGTTTTTCAGTGCTTACAAATAATTTTCCATCCTCAAAGTTATTTATTGTCTTTATGCTTTTAAATTGTAGGAAAGACAGAAGTATAAACTATAATTGACCTAGGAATATTGGGGGGAAAGTAAATAAAATAATAAAAACATTAGCTTCACATGATCAGTGCTTTTCTCATTAAATAATGTTTTACTACTTCAGGTAAATTTATCCAATAAGACATTAGAACATCTTTTAATACCCCATAATAGAGAACTTTCCTGTGAAAAGAGTGCTTCCTTTATGGTTTCCATTACCTGCTCTCTTGGGTTCCTGCCTTAATTCTTTTTTAGTACAGTATCTCAAAAATAAGGATTGAGAGATGTGACTTTGCATATCAGCAACAATTACCACAGAATATGACTTCTTTCTTTAGCTTGCCTCTGGAGCTTTTTTTGGTTGCAAAGGAAACAAAATGATCAAATACCTGCTTGATAGTGTTTGCGTTTAACTATAGAAGTATGTTCACTTTATGTCAGCAAAACATGGAGATTTGTGAACAATAGCAACAATAGAGGTGATGAAGGGTTTAGCCTGATGATAAGATTCAAAGCTGAGGACTTTTTAAGGAAGGAAGGAAGAGACTAGCAATGAGAAGCAAAAGGACGTCTGCTCCATCTCTTTACAAACCTTGGGGATCTTTCTGTGTCAACTAGTACAGAACTACTTTATTCTATTAATCTGCTGCCTACTATTCCATAATGTGGGCAAGTCATCACTTAGTTAACCTTTCAAACATCTAATGGATATTTAGGTTATTTCTAATTTTTTTTGATATCACATACAATCTCATGCAGTTTTTTACCATGGTTCTTATACAGAAAGAACTTGCTGCTCCCTACAAGGGGGCAAAAAGTGAAGGCTCTTTTGTATTTTATCTTGTGCTTCAAGATCACAGAATGTCAGAATTGAAAGGGGTTTTAGACATTTTCATTTCTCTAGTGCCTCCTCTAGTACCTCTCAAGTTGCTAGTACCTCCTCTCCCATCCTCATTCTCAGCTAATGATCTTGTTTCCTATTTCCTTGAGAAAATAGAAGAGATCAGCAAAGATCATCCACAAGTTGCCAGTACCATGTGCACATATATCTACCTGGAGCTTCTGTACCCCTGGAATTGTCCTTCTCTCCAGATATTCTGGATGAGCCATTGTGCTACTGGCTAAGGAGGAGACAGCCTCTAGTATACAGTAGTTCTCTTCTTGCATACTCAAAGATACAAGCTTAACAATTTTTCCCTCTATCTTCTGCATCATTAAAATTTCTCTCTCTAATGGATCGTTCCTGTTACCATGCAATCATGTTGCTATTTCTCCTATCTTTTTTTTTTATTATTTCCCCTATCTTAAAAAAGGATACTCTTTCCTGACCCTACTTCCTCTTCTATATACTGTTCCACTTCTCTGCTCCCTTCTACAGCAAAATTCCTCAAAAGAGTTGTCTATACTTATGAATTTTAATTCTTCTTTCACTATGTTTTGAACCTGATTCACTGACTTTTGTCCCTACTACTTTGCCAAAATTGCTTTTACCAAGGTCACAAGGGAATTCGACCAAGAGCGGTTTTGCATCCTCATTATTTCTTGACCTAGCAGCAGCATTTGGCACCTTGATTGCTTCCTCTTACCTTGAAACTTCCACCTTGGGTTCCAGGATACCACTTGTATGATGTCCCCTCTCTCACTCTTAACATTGGTAATTTGTAGGGTGTTTTCCTTCTTCCTGATCAGTCTATATGGAAATCAATTTATCAGTTTTATTGAACTTATCAGTGAACCGGTTTTTGGTTTTATTGATTTTCTCTATTGTTTTTCTACTTCCTATTTCATTGACTTCTGCTTTCTTCTACTTTGGGTTTTCTTTGCATTTCTTTTTTAAATCTTCTTAAGGTGCAAATTGAGGTCATTCATTGTCTTCCTTTTCTAATGTAGATGTTTCATTCCATACATTTCACTGCAAGTACTGCTTTAAGTGACATCCCATAAATTCTGTTTTATTGCATTTTCATTTTTATTCAGTGTAAAAAATTTTAATATTTCTTTGGATTACTTTCTGTGACCCATGGGATATCCAGAAGTGTGAGGGTTTTGGCTTTGTTTTAGTTTCCAAATATTTGGGAATTTTCCAGTTAACTTTCTGTGACATAGTTTCCATTTTAATTCCACTAAGTCAAGGAACAGACTGTCGATCAAAACCACAATGAGATATCACTTCATACTGGTCCGAATGGCTATCATCATAAAGAACACAAATGACAAATGTTGCTGAGGATGTGGAGAAAAGGGAACCTTCCTACGCTATAGGTGGGAATGTAAATCGGAGCAGCCACTGTGGAAAACAGTATGGTAATTTCTCAAAAAACTAAAAATAGAACGACCATATGACCCAGCAATTTCTCTTGTATATCCTAAACAAACCAAAAACACTCATTTGAAAAGATACATGTACCCCATTGTTCATAGCAGTGTTGTTTATAATTGCCAAGGTGTGGAAGCAACATAAGTGTCCATCAACAGATGAATGGATAAAGAAGATGTGGTATATATATACAATGGAATACTGCTCAGCCATAAAAAGAACGAAGTTTTGTTTTTTGCAGCAACATGGATGGATCTTATGGGCATTATGCTAAGTGAGATAAGTCAGACGGAGAAAGACAAATACTTTATGATATTGCTCACATATGGAATCTAAAAAGT
Source organism: Bos indicus x Bos taurus (assembly GCF_003369695.1). Lineage (NCBI taxonomy): Eukaryota > Metazoa > Chordata > Mammalia > Artiodactyla > Bovidae > Bos > Bos indicus x Bos taurus. The sequence continues at coordinate 124,926,016 of NC_040105.1, forward strand.
ACAACAAACTAGTGAATAAAATAAAAAAGAAGCAGACTCACTGATACAGAGAACAAACTAGCGGTTACCAGTGGGGAGTGGGAACGGGGCAGGGGCAACATAGGGGTGGAGGAGAAGGAGGTACAAACTATTGGGTGTAAGATAGGTTCAAAGATACATTGTACAACATGAGAAATACAGGCAACATTTTGTAATAACTGTAGATGGAAAGTAACCTTTCAAATTTTTTTTTAAAAACTAAAAACAAGAAAAACAAGTGTTATTATGGGATTATATGAGACATGTGTGTTCAACTTTTGAAAACTGTAAAGTACTATAGAATTTAAAGAATCTTGCATTTCATAAAAAAAAATTACTGCCACTTGTTTCATGGCCTAGAATGTGATATATGTTGGTAAATGTTCCCTGTCACGTGAAAAGAATGTGCATTCTGCTGTTCTTGGGTAGAGTATAGTAATGTCATTTAGGTCAAGATAGTTCATAGTGTTTTTCTAAACTACTGTATCTTTGCTGCTTTTCTCTTTACTTTTTATATCAGTTATTGAGGGAAGATTATTGAAATCTCTAAACATCAGTATAGGTTTCTCTATTTCTCCTTGCAGTTCTATCCTTCTCCAACTTTCTCCTCATTCTTTTTCAAAATTATCTTGACTATTTTTGATCAGTTATTCTTACATATGGATTGTAGATTAGCTTATTGAGTGCTATGAAAAACCCATGTTTGGAATCTATTTAAATTCTAGATTATTTGGGAGAAGGAGTTCTTATCTTTATGATACCATGTCTTCTTATCTGTGAATATGGTATGTTGCTCTGTTGATTTAGGTCTTCAACTTCCTTTTTATAACTTTTATTATTTTTGTCTGTGAAGGTTGTACAAAGGAAATGCGTGCATCAAATATATATTGAGTCACCATGGTGCATCAAGAACTGCTCAGGCTCTGAGAATCCACGGACAAGTAACAGGGTCCCTGTTCTCCTGTAGCTTGTATTTGGGGGTGTGTGTGTGCAGTGAACAGGCACAGAATAAAGAAGTAATACATAAATAGAATAATTGCAGAGTGACACATGCTCTGAAGAAAATAAAGCAGAGTAATATAATATAGAATGATGGAAGAAAGTTTCATGCATTGAGTAGTCAGGAGAGTTTCTCTAAGGAGGTAACATTTGAACAAAGACTCAAATGACAAGAGGCCAGCCACAAGAAGTCCTAGGGAAAGAAAAGTGTAGGCAGTACATCAAGTATCTTAAAAATAATAGCTACTGTTTATTGACTATGTCACTTGTACTGTGCCAGGCACTATTTTAAGCACCTAACTTTCACTGTATCATTATTAATCATTATTGAAGCAGATACCAGCTAGCAAGTGCCAGAACAAGACTTTAAACCCAGGCAGCCTGATTTCAAGCCTTTTTTCTTAAGCAGTATGCATTGCTAATCTTCCCCTCTTAAGCACAGATCAGTGTGGCTGAATTGTATGGGGTAAATTGTGTGAACTGTGTGGTAGAACTTGAGGTTAGGGAAGGAGCATTTTAATAAGACTCCTCTCTAGTGATGCAGATACTTCAGTGACCACACACAGAAAAGAACATAGACTTCAGGGAATTCATTCAGAAAAGTCACTAAATAGACATACTACAACAACAAACTCTGGGAAGGGAAAGAATCTGATTTCCAGAGTTGCCACATTATATTGTTTAAAATGCTCATTTTGCAACAAAAAATTATGAGGCATGCAAAAAACAAACAAAAAAAAACACAAGAAATTATGGTCCATACACAGGAGAAAATATAAGGAATAGAAACTGTGTTTGAGAAAGTTCGGATATAGTGTTTACTAGACAATGACTGAACATCAGCCATTTTATATATATTTAAGAACTAGAGGCAACCATGTCTAAAGGACTAAATAAGGTGTGAGAAAAATGTCTCCCTAAATATCAATAAAGGGACGTAAATGATAAAAAGCAAATCAAATGGAAATTCTAGAGGTGAAAAGCAGAATAACTGTAATGAAAAAGTCACTAGAAGAAGTCATCAGCAAATTTGATTAAGCAGAAGAACCAGGGAACATAAGTCAACTGAAATTATTCAGTCTGAGGAGCACAAAGAGAGAAGAATAAAGAAAAACTGAACAGAGCTACAAAGAACTCTAAAAATTCAACAATAAGAAAATGAACAATTCAATTGAAAACATGGATAAAAGATCCGAAGAGACATCACACCAACAGATGGCAAATAAGCATCTGGAAATATGCTCAACATTAGAGAATTAGGTCATTAGGGAAATGCAAATTAAAACAACGAGATACCATTGTATACTTAGCAGAGTGGCCAAAATCCAGAATATTGCAACACCAAATGCTGCAAAGGAGGCAGAACAACCGGAACATTCATTCATTGCTGGTGGGAATATAAAATGGGACAACAATTTTGGAAGACAGTTTGGTTGATTTGGAGGTTATAAAACTTAATATTCTTTTACAACATGATATAGCAATCACCTCCTTGGTATTTACCCAAAGGAGTTGAAAACTTAGGTCCACACCAAAACCCTACCCGTGGATGTTTATAGCAGCTTTACTCATCATTGCTGAAACTTGGAAGTAATGAAGGAGTCCTTCAATAAGTAAATAATTAAACTGTGCAATGCAATATTATTCAGTGCTAAAAAGAAATGAGCTGTCAAGGCATGAAAGGACATGGAACAACTTTAAATGCATATTACTAAGTGGAAAAAACCAATCTGGAAAGTCTACATGCTGTATGATTTCAACTATATGACATCTTAAAAACGCAAAACTATGGAGACTGCAAAAATATCAATGGTTGTCAGGGGTTCGGTGGGAGGGAGGGGGGATAAATGGGTAAAGCACAGGAGATTTTTTATGGCAATGAAAATATTCTGTACAATTTTATTATGGTGGATACATATCGTTACATATTTGTAGAATATACAAGAGTGAGCCCTGACATAAACTATGAACTTTGGATAATAATAATGTGTCAATAGAAGTTTGTTGATGTTAATAGTCAGAGAGGTTGTACAGGTAGTATATGGAAACTTTGTCTCTTCTGCTTAATTTTGCTGTGAACCTAAAACTGCTTTGAAAATAGTCTATTAGAAAATAAAATAAAATTGTCTCATGTCTTTTGGATCTCTCTTGTTAAGTATATATATGTTTATAGGTGTTTTTTGGGAAAGATGAACACTTTTAGCATTATAAAATATCCTTTTTGTCTCTCCTAACAATTTTTTAACTTAAAGTCTATTTTGTCTCATATTATTGAGAGTAGCCATTCCAGTTCTTTCTTAGTTAATGCTTTCATGGTGTGTCTTTTTCTATTTTTTTACTTTCAGCCAACTTGTGTCTTTAAATCTAAAGTATGTCTCTTATAAACAACATATAATTATATCATGTATTTTGTACCAAATCTGTAAATCTTTTCTTTGGAGTGTTTAATTGATTTACATTTAGGGTAATTGGTGATAACATTCATTTTCCATTTTGATATTTGTTGTCTATATGTTTTCATTTTATTTTGTTTATTTATTCCCCCATCAGTGCTTTCTTTTATGTTAAATATTTTCTCATCTACTATTTTAACACCTGTGTCATTTACCTTATGGTAATTTTTGAGTTATCTTCTTAGTGATTTCCCTGGGAATTGCAATTAACATTTTACCATAACAATCTAGTTTAGATTAATACCAATTAAATTTCAATATTACATCAAACAAAACTTTGATCCTCATATCTTCTTTCCTCCTTCCTTTTTTTTGTGATGTTGCTGCTGCTGCTGCTGCTGCTAAGTTGCTTCAGTCATGTCCGACTCTGTGTGACCCCATAGACGGCAGCCTAACAGGCTCCTCCGTCCCTGGGATTCTCCAGGCTAGAACACTGGAGTGGGTTTTGTGATGTTACTGTCATACAAATTAAAAGTTTATCTATTGTGTGTCCATCAATTTACACTTACAATTTATTACTTTGTACAGCTGTCTTTTAAAATCAGATAGAAAAAGTGTTAACCAACAAAAATACAATTCAATAATAATACTTGGAGACTTCAATACCCATATTCAATAATGAATAGAACTACCAGACAGGAGATAAAAATGGAAATATAAGACTTGAGCAGCACTATACACAAGCTAGAATAAACACAGGTCTACAGAGCACTTCATGCAACAGTGGCCAAACACAAATCCTTTTCAAGTGCACATGGAGGATTTTTTAGGATAAACCAGAGGTTAGGCCATAAAACAATAAACTTAAAAGAATTAAAATCGTAAAATGTACTCTGACTAAAATGGAATAAAATAAAAAATCAATAACAAATATGTAGAAATTAAAGAACACAGTTCTAAATAACCAACAGGTCAAAGAAAAAATTTCAAGGAAGATTAGAAAATATTTTGAGATGAGTGAAAATGAAGCACAATATATCAAAATTTATGGGATGCAGTGATAACAGTGCTAAGAAGGAAATTTACAGCTGTAATACCTATATTACCAATATTTTGGTCATCTGATACAAACTCATTGGAAAAGTTCATCATGCTGGGAAAGACTGAGGGCAGAAGGAGAACAGGGCATCAGAGGATGAGATGGCTTGATGGCATCACCAATGCAACGGACATGAACTTGGGTAAACTTTGGAAGATGGTGAGGCACAGGGAGGCCTGGTATGCTGCTTTCCACGGGGTAACAAAGAGTCAGACACGACTGGACGACTGGACAACAATACCTATACTAAAAAAAAAAAAAAAAAACACCTCAAAATCACTAGCTTAAACTTCCACCCTAAGAAACTGTAAAAAAGATCAAACTAAAATCAAAATAAGCAGAAGGAAGGCAATAATAGAGATTAGAGTAAATAAAATAGAAAACAGAAAAACAATAGAGAAAAACAACAAAACAGAAAACTGATTCTTTGAAAAGATCAACAAAATTGACAAATCTTTAGCCATATTGGCCAAGAAAAAAAGTGAGAAGGTTCAAATTCCTAAAATCAGGAATAAAACAGGATACATTACTATTGACTTCACAAAATAAAAAAGATTATAAGGGAATATTATGAATATTTGTATGCTAACACATTAGATCAGAGAAGGTGATGGCACCCCACTCCAGTACTCTTGCCTGGAAAATCCCATGGGCAGAGGAGCCTGGTAGGCTGCAGTCCATGGGGTTGCGAAGAGTCGGACACAACTGAGTGACTTCACTTTCACTTTTCAGTTTCATGCATTGGAGAAGGAAATGGTAACCCACTCCAGTGTTCTTGCATGGAGAATCCCAGGGACGGGGGAGGCTGGTGGGCTGCCGTCTGTGGGGTCGCACAGAGTCGGACACGACTGAAGCGACTTAGCAGCAGCAGCAACACATTTAGCTATCCTACCATATGACCTAGCAATTTTTTCTTAGTTATATTCTGAAAAAAACAGAAATGTAAACAACCAAAAAGTCCATCTTCCTGATGATCAGATAAACAAAATGTGATCAATACATAAAATGGAATAGTAATCAGCCATAAAAAAGAATGAAGTAGTGATACATTCTTCAGCATGGAAGGAAGTACATTAAAAACATCATGCTAAGTAAAAGAAGGCAGACACAATAAACCACGTATTGTATGATTTTATTTATATGAACACTCTAGAAAAGGCACATCCATAGAGGCAGAACAAGTATTAGTGTTTTCAAGGGGCTGGAAGTAGGAAGCAATGGAAAGTGATTGCTAAAGGTATGCTGTTTCTTTGGGGGTGATTAAAATGTTCTGGAATTAAATAGTGGTGATAGGTGCATAACATTGTGAATACACCAAAAAGCACTGAACTGTACACTTTGAAAGGGTGAATTGTATGGAATCTGAATGATATCTCAAAAATTTTTAAATAAACATAAAGCCAGACTGCCTGGATTTGAATTTCAGCTTTGGACACTCTCATTCACCTTAGCTAAATCATGAATTAGTAACCATGTTAGACTTAAGAGTTGGTCCCACTTCTTCATTACATCAGTAGTGGTATACACTCATACCCTTGTCATTTCATTATGGAGAGCAGATTATATTCCCCCCACGTCTTGATTTTGGCCTTGGTCATGTGACTTGCTTTATCCAATAAGATGTTAGAGGACATGATGCCACTTCACAGTTTAAAATATGCTTGACAACCTAGATGTCCATTGGCAGACAAATGGATAAGAAAGCTGTGGTACATATACACAATGGAATATTACTCAGCTATTAAAAAGAATGCATTTGAATCAGTTCTAATGAGGTGGGTGAAACTGGAGCCTATTATGCAGAGCGAAGTAAGCCAGAAAGAAAAACACCAATACAGTATACTAATGCATATATATGGAATTTAGAAAGATGGTAATGATGACCCTATATGCAAGACAGCAAAAGAGACACAGATGTAAAGAACAGACTTTTGGACTCTGTGGGAGAAGGCGAGGGTGGGATGATTTGAGAGAATGGCATTGAAACATGTATATTACCATGTGTGAAATCGATCGCTAGTGCAGGTTCGATGCATGAGGCAGGGCATTCAAGGCTGGAGCACTGGGATGACCCCGAGGGATGGGATGTGGAGGGGGGTTCAGGATGTGGGACACATGTACACCCATGGTGGATTCATGTCAATGTATGGCAAAACCACTACAATATTGTAAAGTAATTAGATTCCAATTAAAATAAAAAATAAAATAAAATATGCTCGAGCAGTTGGATTTGCTCTCTTGGGATTCTGCCACTGTGTGAGAAGAACAAGCTACTAATAGCTGGTGGTCCTCCATCTTGGGCCCTTCAATGAGACACATGGAGCAGGCGGCCCCATTGACCCGACATCTTGAAAGCAAGAAATAAATGTTTATTACTAAATGCCAGTGAGATCTGGTAGCTGTATGTTACACTGCTAAAGATGAGCATGGCACTAGTGGTAAAGAACCCGCCTGCCTGGCATGAGGGAGTTTGTACTGTGTGGTTCAGCTCCATTTCTGTTCCACCTGTCTTCATTCTCAAATCCCATATGAAAGAGTGTCCCTTCTCTCAAACACGGGTTTGATTTCTGGGTTGGGAGGATCCCCTGCAGGAGGGCATGGTAACCCACTTCATTATTTTTGCCTGGAGAATCTGATGGACAGAGGAGCCTGGTGGGCTATAGTCCATGGGGTTGCAAAGAGTCAGACACGACTGAAGAGATTTAGCATGCATACATGCACGCATGCAAAGAAGACAAACATATGAACAAATAACCCAAGGGTTTGGGTGGTTTGCAATCACAAAGGTTTAGTTCTTGGTCATGTTATGGGTACTGTGTGGGTCAGCTTGTTCTGTTCCACCTGTCTTCATTCTCGAATCCCATATGAAAGAGTGTCCCTTCTCTCAAGCACTGTTGGGCTTATGGATAAAGAGGAAAATGAACACGGTGAGCTCTGAGCTGACTTGAAGGCTTTTGTTCAGAACATTTTACTTCTGTTCATATGTCACAGGACCATGCAAGTTACATGGCCAACCTGAATGTAAATGGAGAAAGGAAGGCACCACAAGTAACATAGCTCAGATTGATGCCAACAGGGAGGAGCACCTAATATTTTAAACACTAATATAATCCACTACAGTGACCTTGAGCATGGTATTTGACCTCTTGTAGGTTATTATAAGGATCGCAAGACTTCTTCTGGCAAAGCACTTAAACAGTGCCTGACATGCTAAACACTATCTGTTAAATAGAAATAAATCCAAGGCTCACCCATCCCATTGTTTCCTCTTGCCATGGAGAAAATCATGCATTCACCCCTTCATCATCACATGCCGAAAGGAAAAGTACTTTATTTACCAGCATTTAAAACAAGACACTTCTATTTTTCAGAGTCTGTGCTTTTAAAATGAAGCCTTAAAAAGTTGTGTCATTGCTTAAACTCAGTGAAAGACGTTTCTATCGTGGGCTTTGCAGTCAGATTAGTTCTTGTCTGGAGAAGGGGAGAAGAGTTCTGTGTGGTAGGAACAGGACAGCAGGTGGTGGTAGCATAAAACAGAAGAAAAGCTTCCTGGCTGGAAAAAGACGGCAGCCAAAAGAGGTCCAAAAAGCTGTTTATGGCTATGATGGGAAGAGCATCGCGGGAACTCAGGTGTCTAAGCTGCTGTCTGAGTTGACAGTACCCTTGGAATCAAAGGATCTCTATTCACATTATGCTTTTTTTCTCTTTTCCTGCTATACTCTGAGTGCTCACTGTGTATTTTGATTGAAATACTCTGCTCACACAGCATGCCTGTTAATGCCCTTCAGGAGCACTGAACACACACCTGGGATTTGCTAAAAGCATTCAAACTTTTTCCCTCACTTTCTTCCTGAGTTTAGTTGAGGTTTGACAGAAAACAACAAAATTCTGTAAAGCAATTATCCTTCAGTTAAAAAAACAAATAAATTAAAATAAAAGACTGCAGAGGAGTTTAGTCATATATGAAAACTCTCTGAAGAATTGTACTTTATAGGTAACATTGAAAACAATAATAAAAAAATTACCAGATCAAAAAAAAAAAGAAAAAAGCAGTAACTGATACACACCTGAAAATAAATTGGGGAAAAAAACGTAACGACAGACAAATGCAGCCTGTTCAGTACAGGGTCCAATTCCTACCAAAATAACAACTACTTGTGTGAAGATTAAGAAAGGAAAATTCTGAATATCTTTTCTTACTGACCCTGCCTTGCACAAGAGAGTTTAATAAATGCCCATGATATTACACTTCTCATGTACTTCCTATATCTTTTCTTTGTATATCCTGGGATTTTTAAGGTGACTTCCAGTCCTAGAGATTCTATACAGGGTATAAATATAATATAAAGCTTCACTGTGAGAGTGGTCGGGGAGGGGCGATCTCAAGTTCCTCTGTCTCTAATCACTTATGTTCTACAGTCTTAAATTAGAATGAGTTGAACCATTTTCCAGCTTAGCCAGAAAGGTTTACTCTATTTCTTTCTTTTAAAAAAAATTTATTTATTTTAATTGGAAGCTAATTACTTTACAATATTGTAGTGTAGTGTACAGTAACTGACATAGCTGACATCCATTGAGCATTTTTACCATATGTCAAGCACAGGTACTATTTCACCGAATCTTCTCAATTAGAATTCATCACCTCCATTTTACAAACGAAGAAACCTAAGTCCCCAAAGCTAATGTAAATTGTCCAATATTAGCATATGGCATTGACTGAGAGCATAGATTCTGAAATTAGCTTGGTCTGAATTCTGACTTTGCTGCTTACTAGCTGTTTTAACTTGTTTCATTTATTTGCCCTTCCCGTGCCTCACTTTTCTTATCTTTGAAAAGAAGATGCTATTGACAGTTCCTAACTCATAAGATTTTTATGAGAATTTAATGAGTTAACCATAAGATTTAATTATGAACTGTGCATAGCACATAGTAATTATCATAAAAACGTTTCCTAATTCAATACCCATTCAAACTCTCAGCAAAGTAGGACTGAAACAGAATCCTTCAACTTAATAAAGAATACCTGCAAAAAACCCTACAGGTAATATATTTAATTCAGTGAAAGACTGAATTTTTTCCCTGTTGCTTGGAAAATCCCATGGACAGAGGAGTGTGGTAGGCTACAGTCCATGGGGTCGCAAAGAGTCGGACTCAACTGAGTGACTTCACTTTCACTTTCTTTCAAGAATGGGTAAAAGGCAAAGATGTCTGCTCTCATCACTCCTCTTCAACATAGTGCTGGGAGTCCTAACCACTGCAATAATAAAAGTCAATTAAGTGTGCAAATCAGAAAGGAACAAATAAAATTGTCCCTATTTGTAAATGATGCCATTGTTTATACAGGAAATCCCTAAGAACACACAATGCAAACTAGTACAGCCACTATGGAGAACAGTGTGGAGATTCCTTAAAAAACTGGAAATAGAACTGCCTTATGACCCAGCAATCCCACTGCTGGGCATACACACTGAGGAAACCAGAAGGGAAAGAGACACTTGTACCCCAATGTTCATCGCAGCACTGTTTATAATAGCCAGGACATGGAAGCAACCTAGATGCCCATCAGCAGATGAATGGATAAGAAAGCTGTGGTACATATACACAATGGAGTATTACTCAGCCATTAAAAAGAAAACATTTGAATCAGTTCTAATGAGGTGGATGAAACTGGAGCCTATTATACAGAGTGAAGTAAGCCAGAAGGATAAACACCAATACAGTATAATAACACATATATATGGAATTTAGAAAGATGGTAACAATAACCCTGTGTACGAGACAGCAAAAGAGACACTGATGTATAGAACAGTCTTATGGACTCTGTGGGAGAGGGAGAGGGTGGGAAGATTCGGGAGAATGGCATTGAAACATGTAAAATATCATGTATGAAACAAGATGCCAGTCCAGGTTCGATGCACGATACTGGATGCTTGGGGCTAGTGCACTGGGATGACCCAGAGGGATGGTATGGGGAGGGAGGAGGGAGGAGGGTTCAGGAGGGGGAACACATGTATACCTGTGGCGGATTCATTTTGATATTTGGCAAAACTAATACAATTATGTAAAGTTTAAAAATAAAATAAAATTAAAAAAAAAAAAAACTCCTAGAACTAAGTGAGTTTAACAAGATTGCTACAAGATTAACATGGAAAAACTAATTGAATTTCTATATACTATCAACAAACATATGGACATGGAAATTTTAAATGCATAACAGTTTATAATCACTAAAAAAGTAGAATACCTAAATGTAGATCTAACCAAACATGTACAGGATTTATATAATGAAAACAACATAATGCTCATGAAATAAAGAGTTAAATAGTCACTAGGTCATGTCTGACTCTTTTGTAACCCCATGGACTGTAGCCCACCTGGCTTCTCTGTCCATAGGATTTCCCAGGCAAGAATACTGGAGTGGGTTGCCATTTCCTACTCTAGGGGATCTTCCTGGCCCAAGGATCAAACCTATGTCTCCTGCATTTGCAGGTGGGTTCTTTACCACTGAGTCACCTGAGAAGCCCATAGTAAGTGATGAGGCATACTATTTTCATAAACTAGAAGATGCAAAAGAGTAAAGATGTCCCTTCTCTTCCAAATTTATCTACAGGTTGAATGCAATTTCTATCAAGCTCCCAGTAAGAGTTTTGTGTAAATAAACAATAAAGTTCTAAAGTTTAAAACAACAATTAACAAAATGAAAAGGTAACCTAAGGAATGGAAAAAAATATTTGCAAATCATATATCTGATAAGGAGTTAATAGCCAAAATATATAAATAACTCATACAACTCAATGACTCATACAAATCAACAACAAATAATCTGATTTTATTTATTTTTTTAATTTAAATTTATTTATTTTAATTAGAAGCTAATTACTTTACTATATTGTATTGGTTTTGCCATACATCAACATGAATCCACCATGGGTATACACGTGTTCCCAATCCTGAACCCCCCTCTCACCTCCCTCCCCATACCAGATTTTAAAATGGGCAGATTAAAAAAAACAAAAGACACTGTAATGAGTGAGTGAGTGATGGTCGCTGTCATGTCCAACTCTTTGCAACCCCATGGACTGTAGCCTACCAGGCTCCTCTGTCCATGGAATACTCCAGGAAAGAATACTGGAATGTGTTGCCATTTCCTTCTCCAGACATTGCCAATAAACTCCCCCTCAAAAGTGGAAGAGAAACTGTATAGACATTTTTCAAAAAAAAAATATATAAATGGCTAACAAGTACATAAAAGGTGCTCAAAATTACTAATCATCATGGAAATGCAAACCAAAAGCACAATGTGATATCACCTCATATCTGTTAGAATGGCTATTATAAAAAAAACAAAAGACACAAATATTAGCGAGGAAGTGGAGGAAAGGGAACCCCTGTACATTTATGATGGGAATGTAAATTGGTGCAACCACTGTGGAAAACTGTATGGAGGTTCCTCAAAAAATTAAAAATAAAACTATCATATGATCCAGCAACTCTTCTGGGTGTGTATCAAAAGGAAATAAAATCAGGGTCTCATAGAGATATATAGACATTCATGCTTATTGCAGAATTATTCACAAAAGCCAAGTCATAGAAACCACCTACTTGTCAATGGATGAATGGATAAAGATGTGACATATATATACACATACATATATATATATGTATCTACACACATACACTATGGACGCAGGTTCGTGACATTGTACAAGAGACAGGGAGCAAGACCATCCCCAGAAGAAGAAAGGCAAAAAAGCAAAATGGCTGTCTGAGGAGGCCTTACAAATAACTGTGAAAAGAAGAGAAGCAAAAAGCAAAGGAGACAAGGAAAGATATATCCATTTGAAAGCAGAGTTCCAAAGAATACCAAGGAGAGATAAGCAAGCCTTTCTCAGTGATCAGTGCAAAGAAATAGAGGAAAACAATAGAATGGGAAAGAATAGAGATCTCTTCAAGAAAATTAGAGATACCAAGGGAACATTTCATGCAAAGATGGGCTCAATAAAGGACAGAATGGTATGGACCTAACAGAAGCAGAAGATATTAAGAAGAAGTGGCAAGAATACACAGATACAAAAAAGATCTTCATGATCTAGATAATCACAATGGTGTGATCACTCACCTAGAGCCAGACATCCTGGAATGTGAAGTCTAGTGGGCCTTAGGAAGCATCACTATGAACAAAGCTAGTGGAGTTGATGGAATTCCAGTTGAGCTATTTCAAATCCTAAAAGATGATGCTATGAAAGTGCTGCACTCAATATGCCAGCACATTTGGAAAATTCAGCAGTGGCCACAGGACTGGAAAAGGTCAGTTTTCATTCCAATCCTAAAGAAAGGCAATGCCAAAGAATGCTCAAACTACCACACAATTGTACTCATCTCACACACTAGCAGAGTAATGCTCAAAATTCTCCAAGCCAGGCTTCAACAATACATGAACCGTGAACTTCCAGATGTCCAAGCTGGTTTTAGAAAAGGCAGAGGAACCAGAGATCAAATTACCAACATCCCCTGGATCATGGAAAAAGCAAGAGAGTTCCAGAAAAACATCTACTTCTGCTTTATTGACTATGCCAAAGCCTTTGACTGTGTGGATCACCATAAACTGTGGAAAATTCTGAAAGAGATGGGAATACCAGACCACCTGACCTGCCTCTTGAGAAATTTGTATGCAGGTCAGGAAGCAACAGTTAGAACTGGACATGGAACAACAGACTAGTTCCAAATAGGCAGAGGAGTACGTCAAGGCTGTATAATGTCACCCTGCTTATTTAACTTATATGCAGAGTACATCATGAGAAATGCTGGGCTGGAAGAAGCACAAGCTGGAATCAAGATTGCTGGGAGAAATATCAATAACCTCAGATATGCAGATGACACCACCCTTATGGCAGAAAGTGAAGAAGAACTAAAGAGCCTCTTGATGAAAGTGAAAGAGGAGAGTGAAAAAGTTGGCCTAAAGCTCAACATTCAGAAAACAAAGATCATGGCATCTGGTCCCATCACTTCATGGGAAATAGATGGGGAAACAGTGGAAACAGTGGCAGACTTTATTTTCTTGGGCTCCAAAATCACTGTAGATGGTGACTGCAGCCATGAAATTAAAAGACACTTGCTCCTTGGAAGGAAAGTTATGACCCACCTAGATAGCATGTTAAATAGCAGAGACATTACTTTGCCAACAAGGGTCCATCTAGTCAAAGCTATGGTTTTTCCAGTAGTCATGTATGGATGTGAGAGTTGGACTATAAAGAAAGCTGAGTACTGAAGAATTGATGCTTTTGAACTGTGGTGTTGGAGAAGACTCTTAAGAGTCCCTTGGACAGCAAGGAGATCCAACCAGTCCATCCTAAAGGAAATCAGTCCTGAATATTCATTGGAAGATTTATGTTGAAGCTGAAACTCCAATACTTTGACCACCTGATGTGAAAAGCTGACTCATTTGAAAAAACCCTGATGCTGAGAGAGATTGAAGGCAGGAGGAGACGAGGACGACAGGGGATGAGATGGTTGGATGACATCACCGACTCAATGGGCATGAGTTTGAGTAAACTCCGGGAGTTGGTGATGGACAGGGAGGCCTGGCATGCTGTTGTCCATGGGGTTGCAAAGAGTCGGACATGACTGAGTGGCTGAACTAAACTGAACTCACACACACACACACACACACATATGTGACAACATGGAAGGATCTTGTGGGCATTATGCAAAATGAAGTAAGTCAGACAGAGAAAGACAAATACTGAATGATATCACTTATATGTGGAATCTAAAAAAGCCAAATTCATAGAAACAGAGGAGAATGGTGGTTGCCAGGGGCTGGGTTCATGGAGGGGGGTGGTGGTGGAAAGATGTTGGTCAAAGGCTACAGCCTCTCTGGGCAAAAGTTTGTCAGTTCTAGTCAAAACTAAAAATAAGCTCACCACATTATCCAGATATTGTACTGTCAGGCATTTATTCCTAATGAAAACTTATCATCTATGGCCATACCACCCTGAATGTGCTCAGTTTCACCTAATGAAAACTTAAGCTGACAGAAAAGAATCCTCTATGCAAAAGTTCATAGCCGCTTATTCATAATAGCCCAAATTGGAAGTAGCCAAGATATTCAGTGGGTGCATAGTTAAACCCATTGTGGTACATTCATAACATGGACTACTACTCAGCAATAAAAAGGAATGAACAATATTTCTTGAGAGTCCCTTGGACTGCAAGGAGATCAAACCAATCAATCCTAAAAGAAATCAGTCCTGAATATTCATTGGAAGGACTGATGCTGAATCTGAAGCTCCAATACTTTGGCTACCTGATGCGAAGAACTGACTCACTGGAAAAGACCCTGATGCTGGGCAAGATTGAAGAGAAGGGGACAACAGAGGATGAGATGGTTGGATGGCATCACTGACTCAATGGACATGAGTTTGAGCAGGCTCTGGGAGTTGGTTGTGGACAGGGAAGCCTGGCGTGCTGCACTCTTTGGGGTCACAAAGAGTTGGACACGACTGAGCGACTGAACTGAACTGAACTGATACAAGGAACAACTTGGGTATATTTCCAGGGAATTATGCTGAGTGAAAAAAGGCAGTCTCAAAAGGGTGCATACTGTATGTAACACATAACATTCTTGAAAGAACAAAATTATAGAGATAGGGAACAGATTATAGTGCTTGCCAGAGCGTAGGTATGGTAAGAGGAGTGCTGTGTGTGTGGTTATAAAGGCATGAAGGACACCCTTGTGGTAACAGAATAATTGTATACTTTGACTGCAGTGGCAACTACATGAATCTACACATACATAAAATAACATACGTATACATTATACAATGGCACACTTCCGGTTTTGATATTGTACTATAACTATGTAAGTTAAAGTCCTTGGGAAAGAAATCTGGGTTAAAGGTGTATAGCACCTCCCTGTACATTTTTTGCAGCTACAATTACTGCAAAATAAATTTTTTTTAAAGTTTGTTAAATGAAATGTTGGAAATGAAGCTGGAATTTTAATGTTAATTTTTCTGATTTTAAAGTTAGCATATAATAATAGAAATGATTAAGTGTTTAGATCAAGTTCTGTTAAGTTACTTGCCAGACATCACACAGTTAGAAAGTGATAGTGCAAGAGAAGAACCCAACTCTGATTCCAAACACGCACTTTTAACCCCTGTATTGACTCTCTGAATCATATGGGAGGGGGACGAACATGGCATGAATGGAGGAAAAGAACTGGATATGGGAGAAACTAAAAGAAAAGAAGGACAAAGTGACAAATTTAATTTACTGTAGTCAGAAAAATAAAAACTAGATCCACAATAAGATGCCATAACCCCACTACCAGATTGAGAAAACTGACAAGTCTGACCATACAAACTAGTCAGGTTGTGGAGTACTGGAACTCTTATATGCTGGGATGGGAGTGTACATTGGTACATTTTGGGAAATAGGCACTGGCCAGTGAAGTGGCCAGTGGAAATAAGCACTTTGCACAGTGAACATGTGCAAAATTTACACACAGCAATTCCACTCCTAGGTATATGTTATGAGAAATCTGTGTATCAGGAGATATTTTTCTACATCTTTGTTTATAACAGCAAGAAATTATAACCAATGCAATTGCCCAGCTGTAGTAGAATGGGTAAATAAAACGTTGTATAGGAAATCTTGATGAGGGTGAAAGAGGAGAGTGGAAAAGTTGGCTTTTCACTCTGAAAATTCAACATTCAAAAAACTAAGATCATGGCAGCTAGCCCCATCACTTCATGGAAAAAAAAAAGGGGGAAAAAGTGGAAACAGTGACAGACGTTTATTTTCTCGGGTACCGAAATCACTGCAGATGGTGACTGCAGCCATGAATAAAAGATGCTTGCTTCTTAGAAGGAAAGCTATGACAAACCTAGACAGCATATTAAAAAGCAGAGACATCAATTTGCCAACCAAAGTCCATGTAGTCAAAGCTGTGGTTTTTTTCAGTAGTCCTGCACGGATGTGAGAGTTGGACCATAAAGAAGGATGAGCAGTGAAGAATTAATGTTTTTGAATTGTGGTGCTGGAGAAGACTCTTGAGAGTCCATTGGACAGCAAGGAGAGCAAACCAGTCAATCCTAAAGGAAATCAACCCTGAATATTTATTGGAAGGACTGATGCTGAAGCTCCAATACTTTGGCCACCTGATGCAAAGAGCTGACTCATTGGAAAAGACCCTGATGCTGGGAAAGATTGAGGGCAGGAGGAGAAGGGGACGACAGAGGATGAGATGGTTGGATGGCATCATCGACTCAATGGACATGAGTTTGAGGAATCTCTGGGAGATAGTGAAGGACAGAGAAGCCTGGGGTGCTACAGTCCATGGGGTTTTGAAGACTTGGACACAACTTAGCGACTGAACAACAACAAATAGGAAATCATGGGACTTGAATAACACTAAAAACCAATGAGACATATCAGAAATATATAGAAGACTCCACTCAACAACAGCAGAATAAACATTCTCCTCAAGTCCACATGGAACACTATCCAGGATAGACCACAGAACAAGTCCCAATATTTTTTAAAATATTGAAAGCATGGCAAAGTATCTTTTCCAGCTACAGTGGAATAATGCTGTAAATGAATAACAGAAGGAAAACTAGAACATTCCAGGGAGCCCAGGCTCAGTGGTTGCAGCAGATGGGCTCTAGATCAGGGGCTCAGTAGTTGTAACGCATGGGGGTTAGGTGCCCTGCAGCATGTGGGATCCTCCCTGACCAGGGATTCAACCAGTGTCCCCTGCATTGGCAGGCGGCTTCTTAGCCACTGGACCACCGGGAAGTCCACATCACTGAATCTTAAAGCAGCCTGAAAGTAGGCTCTCTAATTGTCCTCTTTTTACAAATAAGGAAACTGAGACAGAGAGGTCAGGTGATATATCTGGGATCCCCAAAGCTTCTGGTAATCTGCAAAATCTGCATTCCAAAGCCTCGCATGAAGAAGAGTGAATTCCCAGAGTTTCTGCAGTAGAAAGAAGGAGGACTCTGGGCTGCTGCCCTGATCAAGGAGGGTGCAGGCCAGGGAGCAGTGGTGGCGTCTGTGGGGAGCAAGGGGGAACCGCCCCCAGCCGCCCTTGGACCAATCCTCAAGGCCATGCCTTTGGCTTCTGTAATCTGGGCCTACACAGCTCCTCTGACTTCCAGCTGCGTGGTGCTGGTGATGGCTGTGGCTGGGGGTGGAGGTGTGGCTGTGGTTACTGGACCTGGCCTGAGGACAAGCCCTCCCTACTCTGCATCGTGTCCAGGTTGGAAGACCACGTTCCGGAGAAGGCAATCAAAGTCTTGGACTCTCTTGCATCGGTGCCACCGAACTCGGGAGCCCTGCGTGGTGCGTGCTTGGGGACGGGCGGGACGCTCCGTGGCCTCACTGGGGCGATTTGAAGAAGCAAATTAGGACCAGGGGTCGCTGGAGCGCGCGGTCAAAGGCAGCTGGGGTGTCGCTGGCGGCTTCTTTTCTTCGCAGAGGAGCCGGTGGGGCCCTCCAGAGCTTGGGCTCACTGTTCCACTGACAGAGATTTTGTGCTTTATCTCCACCCCGCAACAATAAAAGATCTAAACGCTGTACTTTTCTGATATTTCACCCGCCCCCACCCCAATTTTTTCTTCTGCACAAACTCTTTGAATGAAAATCACAATGTAACGAAAGATATCTAGCATTTAATACCTTTCTGTTGTCTTGTGATTCTCATTCAGAGTTTGTGCAGAAGAAAAAAATTGGAGGAGGGGGTGTGAAATGTCAGAAGGTATTTGGCATTTAAAAGGCTTCCCAGGTGGCTCAGTGGTAAAGAATCCACCTGCAATACAGGAGACATGGGTTCCATCCCCGGGTTGGGAAGATCCCCTGGAGGAGGAAATGGCAACCCACTCCAGTATTCTCCCCTGGAAAATCCCATGGACAGAGGAGCCTGGCAGGCTAGAGTTCATAGGGTCACAAAGAGTCGGACACAACTTAGGTACTAAACAACAATCTGGCATTTGAAAACATTTTGAAAACTAGCTTGGGTTTCCACTTAGGGCCCTTAGTTAACTGACAATACAGAGTATTATTTTCAATGTGTAAAATTATTTGTGGTGAGATGGAAATGGGAAAACATTATTCTTGAGGAAAGCTATAAGTGCAAAATGCTTTTTTAAAACCAGTACTATGGATGGTAATCTACTACAGAAAGCAATATTATTTTTTCAGTGATTTATTATTCACTACAATTATAATGAAAGATGCATGATATTAGGATTTAAAGTATAATGAAATGTTCTTTCTTCAAGCTTTACAAATCCAGCTGTTTGTTTTCCATATTTGTGATAACCTATTAGTTTTAATTACACTAATAATTTCCCTGGGTTCTTAAATTTACATTAGCTTTTAAAGTATAGAGAAAACATTTCTCATATAATTTAATCATTTGTGCAAATGGCAGACAAGGAAGTTATTGGCTTGTATTGTAATTATTGTAGTTCATGTTTTGAGCTCATTTGTACAATTGGTAAATTAATAATTATCATTTACGTAAGCAGATTAGGTCATCTGCACTCATTTACAATTATAATGCAGAAATGATTAGATGTTCTTCAAATTTCTCAATTTCTTTAATGGTCTTATAAAAATTGTACATTAAAGACTTTTCCAATTAAGTCCATTATCATAAGTAAATTTGGCTTAGCACCTATAATTACTCCCATGCTATTGCATATAAAATTTCAATTAATCCATGTCTTCCAAAATGTATGGCAAAACAAGCTGATTGTCATACTGTTGTCTGCAGCATTCGCTCAAAAGCCATTCTAGTTAATATTCACAAGATAAAACCATTATGATTAGTATAAAATAGTATATGAAATTAACCTATATAAAAAACAGATATTACACCAGGTAAAACTTGAATGTTCCTTGCTCTTTACTGTGATGTATAGTTTGTGGGAAGAAAACTTTTGACTAACTGCATAGATTCTTCAATATCATAGAATGCCAGGAAATATTTAAAAGCCACACAGAGTTGAAACACACTGACTTTTTTTTTTCAAATTATAAATGTAATGCACATTTGGAAAATACAGAAAAGTGCAAAGAAGGAAAAATATCATATATAATTTTGCCACCAAAAGATAGTCTTTGTTATCATTTTCTTTTTTATCTGTCAAGTCCTTTCTATGGATTTTTATCAGTCTATCCATTTGTGTGTGCTATGCAGTAAAAAAATTGGAGTTATATTATACATGCTGTTCAAATTCTTCTTTTTTATGGTAGCAATAAAAAGAATGATGTTTTGTTCCATTTTCTTTGCCACAGAACTGACTTACTGTTGTATTTATTATAAAAGTTCTATACTTTGAAGAACAAAGTTCCTTGTAAACAAAGGTAATTGAATCCCAACTCTTACACTTACTAGTTGTGTGACCTTGGATAAAATATTTAATCACTGTGCTTCAGTCTCCTTATTAGTAAAATTGGGATAATGATGGTGTACCTATTTCAGAGAGTTTGGAGGATCAAACGTCTTAATTTAATATGAAGTTCACAGAACAATGCCTGACACATAGTAAATGTTATATAAATGCTTGCTATATGATATAAATTATTTTACTAGCTTTCTGGAGCTTAAATAATTAGTTTGCTGCTCAGGCATCCAAATCTTGGAGATTTTATCTTAGGTTAGTGTTACTATTACTATATGAGAATAATACCATCTTCTCAGGCCATTCATGAAGAACATCATGTCTACTCTGCAGGTACCACATGAAGACAGCTGGGGCATGGACAGTGAGAGGTAGAGGAGGAGAACAAATAGGAGAACAACTTAGAGATAGTGTAGAAAAGGTAAGGATTAAGTGGGCTCTTTCTGAGTGCCAGAACTACTGGTTTTTTAATGTTTTAATGAATGCTCTGAAAGTAAGAGTACATAGATAAATGTCTGTTTTTGCAAGTAACATTATGTCCTTCCAGTGCTGAAAAATCAAATTAACGGACATAAACTTGAGGAATATTTTACTAGTTAGTAGGCAAAAAACTAGAAAATAACCTTTTAAATGAACTTATTGAGGTATAATTTACATAGAATAAATTACACCCATTTAAAGGATGCAGTTTGATGAGTTTTGATAAATATATTCACCTGAATAACCACTGAAAATCACCTTCACCCCACCTCATGGCCAGACTTGAAGAACCATCTATCTTTCTGTCATCTAAGATTTAGTTTGCATTTTTATATCCCTTCCCTGGTAGCTCAGATGGTAAAGAATCTGCCTGCAATGCAGGAGACCTGGGTTCAATCCCTGGGTCGGGAAGATGACCTGGAGAAGGGAATGGCAACTCACTCCAGTATTCTTGCCTAGAGAAGTCCATGGACAGAGGAGCCTGGCGGGCTACAGTCCACGAGGTTGCAAAGAGTCAGACATGACTGAGTGACTAACACACTTTCTAGAATTTCTTATAAATGGAATTATACGGCATGTACTCTTTCGTGTCTGGTTTCTTTCATTCAGCACACCTTTGAAATTCATCCACGTTGTACCATGCATCAGTAGTTTATTCCTTTTCATTGCTGAATGGCATTCCATGACATTGAATATACCACGATTTGTTTATCCACTCAACTACTAATAGACATTTGGGTCATTTTCAATTTTGAGCTAAAAATTAGTGATATACTGAAGCTGGCTCATATTGGCTTATAGGAGCTGATGGTGCACATTTGTTCTCAACTCCATGTTTGGTGATGCTACAGGATGGTAGCTTGAAATTAACCATGGTAGGAATATTTACACAAACGAAATTGACAAGTCAGAACTCCCCCCACTCCCTCCCTGCAGAAGCCAGTTTTACCAGGACTGCACAGGCTATTATGAATAACGATGCAATGAATATCTGTGTAGAAGTTTTTGTGTAGACATAAGTTTTTTTTATTTCTAGTGGGTAAGTACCTAACAGTATAATTTCTGGATTGTATGGTTAGTGAATGTTTAATTTTATAAAAAACTGCCAAGGAGTTTTCCAAAGTGGTTGTACCAACTTACCATTCCCACAAGCAACATGTGAAAGTTCCATTTGTTCCACATCCTCACCAGTACTTGGTATGGTCAGTCTTTTGATTTTAGCCATTCCAATGTTTGTGTACTGGTATTGCATGTGGTTTTAATTTTACTTTCTATGAAGATAAATAACACAGAACATTTTTTCACAGGCTTATTTGCTATTCTTACATCCTCTTTTTTGATCTTCTATTCATGCATCTTGACCATTTGGGGAGGGGCAGTATCTATCTTCTTATTGAACTGTAAGAATTCTTTACACATTCTTGATATAAGCCCTATATCAAATATATATATTATTAATATTTTCTGGGCTTCCCTGGTGGCTCAGATGCTAAGAATCTGGTGCAATGCAGGAGACTTGGGTTCAATACCTGGGTTGGGAAGATCCCATGGAGAAGTAAATAACTACCCACTCCATTATTCTTGCCTGGAGAATTCCATGGACAGAGGAGCCTGGCGGGGCTACAGTCCATGGGGTCACAAAGAGTTGGACACGACTGAGCAACTTTCACTTCATTTCACTTCACAAAATGCATGCTCTAATTTTCACTGGGACTGTATTGAATCTAAAAATCAATTTTGGGAGACTCAATATCTTATCAAATTTTGGCCTTCTAGTCCATGATCATGGTATGTCTCTCAATGTATATGTTTTCTTTAATTTCTTTTGACAATGTTTCAGAATTCTTTAAAATCTACACAACTATGTCATGTACCAATAAGTGAGTCACATGAATATTTTTGTTTCCAAAGTGCATACAAAAGCTGTATCTACACTATACCATAGTCTGTTAAGTGTCCAATGGCATAATGTCTAAAAAAGTGTCTTAATTGTAGAATACTTTATTGTTAAAAAAATTCTAATCATCACCCTGAGCCTTCAAAGATTTATAATCTTTTTGCTGGTGAAGGGTTTTGCCTCAGTGTTGATAGCTGCCGACTGATCATGGTGGTGGTTGCTGACAATTGGGTTGGCTGAGCAATTTTTAAAAATAAGACAACTGAAATTTGCCAGGTCGAATGACTCTCCCTTTCGTGAACCCCTTCTCTGTAGCATGCAATGCTGTTTGATAGCATTTTACCCGCAGTGGAACTTCTGTAGAAAGTGGAGTCAGTTTACTCAAGCCCTGCTGCTGCTTTATTGACTAACTTCCTGTAATATTCTAAATCCTTTCTTGTCATTTCAACGATCTTCACTAAGAGTAGAAGCTTTATTGTGGTAGTCTGAACCAAACCTGTGACATCTCTGAGGTATGCCTTAACAGTGTTGAAAATAAGTGGTAGGAATCAAATTTTTTGTCTTGTTCTTGAACTTAGAGGAAAAGCAGTCAGTCTTATTTTTTTTACAGGTGTGATATTTGCTGTAAATTTTACATAAATTCCTTTTATTAGATTGAGGAAGTTCCTTTCCACTTAAGAGTTTGCTGAGAATTTTTCATTCGTGAACTGATATTAAATTTTGTCAAATGCCTATATCTGTTGAGATCATTATATATTTTTCTCCTCCATTCTGTTAATAGGGGGAATTCTATTGATAGATTTGATGTTAAATCAACCTTGCATTCTTGAGATAAACCCCTCTTGGGCCTGGTGTAAAGTTTTTTCTCTAAGTTGCTGGATTCAGTTTGCAGTATTAGAAAGACTGTTTGCCTCTATGTTTATCAGTTGTGTTTGCTTAGTCCCTCAGTCATGTCTGACTCTTTGCAACCTCATGGATCGTAGTCTGCCAGGCTCCTCTGTCCATGGACTTCTCCAGGCAAGAATATTGGTGTGGGTTGCCATTTCCTTCTCCAGAGAATCTTTCCGACCCAGGGACAGAACCCGTGTCTCCTGCACTGCAGGCGCATTCTTTACCCATTGAGCCATCGGGGAAGCCACGTTTATCAGTCATATTTGTCTGTAACTCTTTTCCTGTAACACACAAAACATACTATTATTGTTCTAAGCTAGGGCCAGCAATCTATGGTCTGTGGCTAAATCTGATCCACAGTCTGTTTTCATTAATAGTTTTTGAACACAGCCACACTCGTTTGTTTCTGTATTACTGTCTCTGGCTGCTTTCACACTACAATGGCAGATATGAATAGTTGTGAGAGAGCCTGTATGACCTGCAATGTCTAAAATAATTACTATCAGACCCCTTAGAGAAAATATTTGCTGACTCCTGCTCTAAACCCATGCGTCTAGATGTGAAAATCTGGGAACAAATTCAGTCAGTGTTGACTGTAAGTTAGACACAGATTTTTGTGGGTGTGGAAGATTGGGCTCCCTAACTTCCGCATTGTTCAGGGGCCAACTATATACAGTTTGGAGGCGTTTAAACTACACACCGGTTAGTGTCACTGCCCCCTCCCCATGTTAAAACCTAAAGCCCTCCACAGTGAATTCCTGTTGTACTTAGAGTAAAATCCAGACTCCTTTCCTCGGTCTACAAGGATCTATATGATCTAGTCTGTTCCCATCTAGCCATTCTCATTTTGAACCACTCTGACCATTCTTACTTCTCTGCAGCCATACTGGCTGTCTCAATTTCTAGAATTCTGCCAAGCCTGCTCCCACCTCAAGACTGTTTACCTGTTGAGGTTTGACAGAAAACAACAAAATTCTGTAAAGCGATTATCCTTCAAAAAAAAAAATAAACAAATAAAAAAGAAAAGACTGTTTACCTGGAAGTTCACTTCCAACTCTGCCTCCAAATCCTGTCCAATTCCTACTCATCCTTTAGATTTTAGCTTAAGTGTTACTGACTCAGAGGAGCTGACTCTGAGGCTCCTATCAAATCAGCCTTCATAGTTTAGTTTTTTTCATAATATCCTGTTCTTTTCCTTCAATGACTTATTCAAATTAATAACTTAGATATTTATCTGTGATGCTTTTTAAAAAATGTCTATTTTACTTATTAAGATCACAATGGCATGGATTGTGACTGTCTCTTTCATTTCTGTATCTTTAACACTACAACAGACCCTGGCACCTAGGAGGCACTCAGTGTAAATACTAGTTGAATGAAGAGGGACTTTCAGTTGTAAAAGAATGTCTCCTATTTACCTATCTCTAATGAAAACTGAATCCTACTTACCCTAAGCCTTGCAATCCTTAAGCCCTCTATGCACTATAATCTTATTAAGTTGTTGTGACTATAGCACTACCAGACACCTGCTCCCGGTTTCACTGGGTGTGATTATGCCGTCATTTGTATTACATTTCCTATCATGTTTCTGAGAATTCCTGCTGGAAATAGCCTTTATGCTTTCCTGTAATGTCCTTCGTGGTCGATCCTCACCACACTTCACTGTCCAAGGCCCACCCCCCCCGCCACTGTCACCCCGTCCATGCCATTTTCTGAACTTTTCTGCTTGGATTGACTACAGTCAAGACAAACGATGAGTGTAAGATGTCAATCACTCTGAAAAACACTGAATATTTTGTATTCAAGTAGTCAAATTTAACTCTTTGGAAATGACACAATCCCCCTTTTAATAGAAGCCCCAAATACAGGCATCATGAATTAGAGATGTAGGGAGAAGAGGATCCACACAAAAATCTTCTAAGCCCTGCCTCTGGTGGGGTGTGACTATGGGTGACGACTCAGTTAGCATTAGAAGACTAAGAAGGCAAATTTCCTAATTTATCTGAATTATTTCTTCAGGTTCAAGCCCTTTCTTACTTGCTTTGTCCTAGTGTGTCTGCACTTCTTTGTCCAGTTCAGCTCAGTCACTCAGTCGTGTCTGATTCTTTGTGACCCCATGGACTGCAGCACGCCAGGCTTCCCTGTCCATCACCAACTTCTGGAGCTTGCTTAAACTCATGTCCATCAAGTCAGTGATGCCATCCAACCATCTCATCCTCTGTCGTCCCCTTCTCCCCCTGCCTTCAATCTTTCCCAGCATCAGGGTCTTTTCCAATGAGTCATTTCTTTGCATCAGGTGACCAAAGTATTGGAGTTTCAGCTTCAGCACCAGTCCTTCCAATGAATAGTCAGGACTGATCTCCTTTAGGATTGACTGGTTTGATCTCCTTGTAGTCCAAGGGACTTTCAAGAGTCTTATCCAATACCACAGCTCAAAAGCATCAATTCTTCGGTGCTCAGCTTTCTTTATCCACTCTGTATCAATAAGTTCACTCATCCACTCATGTCTTATTTCAGGATGCAGTTTAGCATAGTGGCTAAAACTTTGGACTCTGGAACCAGGTTTCCAGAGTTTGAATCCTTGACTTGAATATTTATTAGCATGTGACCTTGAGTAAGCTGCCTGTGTATTAGTTTCCTCATGTATAAAATGAGGAAAATAAAAAAGGACAATGACAACAGTATGTACTTCATAGAGTTATAAGAGGATACAATGAATTTATATTTGCACTGCTTAGAAGAGGGCCTGACACATGGTTCAGTCCAGTTCAGTTCAGTCACTCAGTCGTGTCCGACTCTTTGTGACCCCATGAACCCTGAATGGGGTTCTTCACATCAGGTGACCAAGGTATTGGAGTTTCAGCTTCAACATCAGTCCTTCCAATGAACACCCAGGACTGATCTCCTTTAGGATGGACTGGGTGGATCTCCTTGCAGTCCAAGGGACTCTCAAGAGTCTTCTCCAACACCACAATTCCAAAGCATCAATTCTTCAGCACTCAGCTTTCTTTATAGTCCAACTCTCACATCCATACATGACCACTGGAAAAACCATAGCCTTGACTAGACAGACCTTTGTTGACAAAGTAATGTCTCTGCTTTTTAATATGCTGTCTAGGTTGGTCATAACTTTCCTTAAAATAGCATGCTGGCACATGGTAAGTATGCTATTATATATATATATTTCATTTTGAATAAAAATCTTCCTCAAAAGGGATGTGTGCACATTTTTGTGTACAAGCACTTGGCCTTTCATTCTTATCATTGACCATTCTCCAATTTAGGAGGCAAGAAAATGACTGCAGGAAGGCAGGTATCACATACAGTAATAGTCCATCCTATGAAATCATTTATGTTCTCCCTACTTGTCAATCTTGTGCGTGGGGTGGGAGAGTTATTAACAACTGGAACCCACGAATGTTCCATTCTTCGTTAATGCTTTGAAGACCCCCAGAGGCTTGGACAGATTCAGGCATGTCCCAGTCCATGAGCAGTCTAGATTCATGGCATAGGCCCAACTGTGTACATTTTGTTTTCTAGGGTGACCTATCATCCTGGTTTGTCCAAGATAATCCCAGGGTTTAGCACTGAAAATGGGGCTTCCCTGGTGATTCAGATGGCAAAGAATCTGCCTGCAGTGCAGGAGACCCAGGTTTGAATCTGGGTCTGGAAGATTCCCTCAAGAAGGAAATGGCTACTCACTCCAGTATCGCCTGGAGAATTCCATGGACAGAGGAGCCTGGTGGGCTACAGTCCACAGGATGGCAAAGAGTCGGACACGACTGAGTGACTGACACTTTCACTTTCATCAATTTCCACAAAGAAACCAACCGGTATTCTCACGTGCTTGTGTGCTAAGTCACTTCAGTCGTGTCCAACTCTTTGCGACCCCATTGACTGTAGCCCTCCAGGCTCCTCTGTCCACGGGATTCTCCAGGCAAGAATACTGGAGTCGGTTGCCATTTCCTTCTCCATGATTCTCATAGGGATTGTTTTTAATCTATATATCAATTTAATCTAGATATCAATATATATCAGGGATTATTGCTGTATTAACAATATTAAGTCTTCAGATTAATGAACATGGGATTTTTTTCAGTTGTTTAGACATTGTTTAATTTCTTTCAGCAATCTTTGATAGTTTTTAGGGAATTAATTTTATTACTCTTTTGTTAAATATAATCCAAAATATTTTTAAAATACTTGGATGACATTGTAAACAAAATTTTAAAATTTTATTCTTAGATTCTTCATTGCAGGTGTATAGATATTGACTTTTTTGGTATATTGATCCTGCATCCTGCAATTGTGTTGAACTCATTACACTAACAGTTTTTAGTAGATTATTTAGGATTTTCTGTAGACAAGATTATGTCATCTGCAAGTAGGGATTGTTTTGTTGCTTTCAATCTGGAATCTTATATTTTATTTCTATTATATGTGTTAAAATGAATTTCTTAGTGTATTACCTGGGAAATACAATTAATAATATCTTGCTGCTGCTGCTAAGTCGCTTCAGTCGTGTCTGACTCTGTGCGACCCCATAGATGGCAGCCCACCAGGCTTCCCTGTCCCTGGGATTCTCCAGGCAAGAACACTGGAGTGGGTTGCCATTTCCTTCTCCAATAATATCTTAACTTATAACAATCTCAATCAGATTGACACAAAGTTAATTTCAATAGTGTACAAAATATTTTCTCCAATATAACTCCATTCCTTCTCCATTCTTTTGTGCTCTTATCCTCATACAAATTGTGTATTTATACATTGTGTATCCATTAACACAGATATATTTATGTATCATGCAGTTGTCTTTTAAATGGAATACAATAAAAAAGGTACAAAAATAGACTTATACTATTTTATATTTAATGATGTAGCTACCTTTACCATTGCTCTTTATTTTTTCTTGTGGATTTGAGTTATAGTTCTTTCAGCCTGAATTTTTGTAGGGCAGGTTTGCTAGAATTGAAATCTCTCAGTTTTGTTTACCTAGGATTGTCTTCATTTCTCTCTTAAAGGATAGTTTTTTCTTGATATCAAATTCTTTTAGCACTTTCAGAACTTTAACTTTGTTGTTCCCATCATCTTCTGGCCTCCATTGTCTCTGATGAGAAATCAGCTCTTTAACTGCTGTGGATCTCTTTTACATGATGGGTCATTTCTTACTGCTTCCAAGAGACTCTTTGTCTCTTTCTTTTGACATTTTGATTATCATGTGCCTATGTATGAATCTTTTTGAGTTTATTGAGCTTCTTGGATATGTAAATTAATGTATTTTTTCGAGCATTGTTTCTTCAAATGTCATCTCTCTTTTTTCTCTTTTTCTGGGATTTCTATGTCATAATATGCTCGATGGTGTCCCATAGGTCTCTGAAGCTCTATTCACTTTTCCTCATTCTTTTTCCTCTCCGTTCCTTGAAGTGGATAATCTGACTCGACCTATCTTCCAGTCCACTGATTCTTTCTGCTGACTGCTGTTGGGCTCTGCAAGTAGAATTTTCATTTCCGTTATTGTGCTTTTTAATTCCAGAATTTTTATTTGGTTCCTTTTTATAATGTGTATCTCTTTAACAATATTTTCTGTTTGGTGAGACATTATTCTCATGCCTTCTTCAGTACTTTAGAACTGCTTTTATTTAGTTCTTTGAATATGTTTGCTATTGCTAAGTCACTTCAGTTGTGTCCGACTCTGTGCGACCCCGTAGACAGCAGCCCACCAGGCTTCCCCGTCCCTGGGATTCTCCAGGCAAGAACACTGGAGTGGGTTGCCATTTCCTCCTCCAATGCATGAAAGTGAAAAGTGAAAGTGAAGTTGTTCAGTCATATCCGACTCCAGCAACCCCATGGACTGCAGCCCACCAGGCTCCTCCGTCCATGGGACTCTCCAGGCAAAAGTACTGGAGTGGGGTGCCATTGCCTTCTCCTTGAATATGTTTAAAATACCTGATTTAAAGTCTTTGGGCTTCCCTGGTGGCTCAGACGGTAAAGAATCTGCCTGCAGTGTGGGAGACCTGGGTTTGATCCTTGGGTTGAAAGATCCCCTGGAGGAGGGCATGGCAACCCACTCCAGTATTCTTGCCTGGAGAGTCCCCATGGGCAGAGGAGCCTGGCAGGTTACAGTCCATGAGGTCGAAAAGAGATGGACATGACTGAGCAAATCTAATAAGTCTGAAGTCTTGGCTTTCTCAAGGACAATTTTTATTGATTTCCTTCCCTCTACCCCCAGGGCTGTATATTCTTATTTTTATTTTATACTTCATTTTTTGGTTAAAAACTGAACATTTTACATAATATACTGTGGCAAGTCTGAAAATCAGATTCCACCCATCTCAGGGTTTCTTATTGTTGCTATTTGTCATTGTTCCTGTTGTTGTTGTTTGTTCAGAGATGTTTCTGAATAAATTATGTAAAGTCTGTAGTCTCTATTATGTGTGGGCACAAAAGTCACTGCTTGTTAGCTTACTGCTGCTGCTGCTGCTGCTAAGTCACTTCAGTCCTGTCTGACTCTGTGCGACCCCGTAGACGGCAGCCCACCAGGCTCCTCCGTCCCTGGGATTCTCCAGGCAAGAACACTGGAGTGGGTTGCCATTTCCTTCTCCAATGCATGAAAGTGAAAAGTGAAAGGGAAGTCACTCAGTCATATCCGACTCTTAGCAACCCCATGGACTGCAGCCTACCAGGCTCCTCTGTCCATGGGATTTGCCAGGCAAGAGTACTGGAGTGGGCTGCCATTGGTTAGCTTAGAGGTCAGCTAATGATTGGACACAATTTACCACAAATTTCTGGAATCAGTAAGTCTCCCAGCCTTGTCAAAGGGCTCTATGTGTGTGTGGAAGCATGTCTTCAACACTCAGCCATGTGTTCCTAATCTGGTTGACCCAGGCTCAAACTCATAGTCACCCTTTGGTGGGGAAAATATACACTACACATACTATTAAAGTTATTTATTTGGTCTGAGCTATAATGTAAATATATAAATGGATCAAATAAACATTAAAAAATCATATTGAATTCCCCAGGTGTTTTATTGACTGGAAGGAAACAAAAACTATGCTGTCACTAACATTATTTCAAGCTATTTTTGCACTAAATTCAAAGCTTTAGGAAAAATAATTTGCTATGGTTCACTATGCTAGGAATTTCAAGTTTTTTCCTTTAACTGTACTAAACTATCTTTTTGGTTGTATTTTAATTTTTTCTTATTAAACTACTATCTTTAAGATGAGCTTAAGAAATGACCTAGAGACATGTTAATGAAGGGTCACTTTGATTTTGACTTCCTATGATGTTGTCAATATAAATTCTTTGATTTTCTTTTAGTAAAGGTGAAACAGATTATGAAAGAAAACAGACACTTTTAAACAACCATGGACTGAGTGATAAAAGAACTTTAAAATCTGGCAAACAAAACTCTTTGACAGTTGGAAATATTTTGGAGAAAAACTTTCCTTGGCTTAAAGCTGAGAAGTCATTTGAATTAGTCTAGCATGCAAATTAATGTGCTTGAGTTTAGTGAAGGAAGATATGTGAATGTCTTGAAGATTAGCAGTTAGGATTATAAGTGATAAGGAAGGATGGCAAAGTACAAAGAAAAATGATTGAATTTAATAGTCCCCAAAGAACAATGTTCCAAATCTTGCTCAAAATTTTTTTCCTATTGCATTTTTTGGTACTGTGATCATTTAGAACTTTCGGAATAGCAAATGAAACAAGAATCCATCTAACTGGAGAAGAGTCATTCTAACTGAAGGGGAAGATATATAGGCAACAGTAAAATGCCAATTCTAGAAGAAATCTACTTGTAGTTAAATATGTCTTTGGAATAAGGCCTGGCACACAGTAGGCGCTCAGCCAGTGTTTGTTGAACTAACATTTGTTATGATGAGAATATACTGAGCTGAATTTTATTTCTACTGAGCACAGGGAAAGAGTTGCTAAGCAAGCATGCATCCTTAACACAAATAAATGTTAGCCTCATTGACAGTGTGGGCTGACTATAGTGTGTGAAGAAAATACTTGTGTGCATCTGCAGAGATGGGCCTTATAAATAAATGTTGTGGAAAACTTGGGATCTTGGGCTAAGAGTAAGCCTTGGGAAAGGAATTTATAACTGTAGAAATGGTGATAGAACTCCAGGGGGATTTATCTAACTCTGGAGGTAAATGTTTACATTTCAAGGAAAAATGAGGCCAGGGACCTTGGAGACATTTCTAGGTCATAACAGTTAGAGACATATCTGGTCCTTGGAAAGATGCATTTATATTCAAAAAGGCTGGAGTAAGAACCCAGAATACTTTTCATTTTGTCTCCAAAGAAAACGATTTCACTCCCTCCTCTCAAGAGGGAAGGAAGAGGTAGCTGCCTCTTTCTTCTGTATTCAAAACAGAGAAAATCCATTTTTCTCTGTTCCTCACCTGTGATACAGACCTTGCATGTGTAGGAGATTTAAATCAGGGTATGGGGAATAGAGGTCATTATTTGCTTTTAAACTTAATAACAATGAACTGTCTCTGATCCAGAACACTCCCTGTGTGCATTCAGAATAAAATTAATAAATATGAATATAAAACACCCAATACAGACCAATTGTTTTCAAGAACTGCCGTTACAGCAGCATTTGCATTCAAACAAGAATGTGCAATTTTTTTTTAAAAGCACTTACAGGATTCTCAAGTACAACACTTGAAAATAATAACATTGCAGGTTGTTTTTTAAAAGTCCATAAGTCTGAGTTCTCCCCAAATCTGATTGACCATCTAATTAATGGGGCCAATTATGGGGATTTTACAAAAATTAAATCTCATTTGAATTGTATGACTCTAAAGAGATAAAAGCTTTTCTTTAAAAGAACCCAAAAAAAGCTAAAATCTGGAAGGTTTATATTGTTGTTGTTAAGATGATCCTATTTGTTTTTAACTGAAAAAGAACATATCATATCAACTGGGAGACAGGCTTTCTATGAAGGAACAGCTACAGATATTATTTCATTTCCTGTCCACAGACATTTGAAATAGCTTAGAAAACACATAATGTTGTTCAATTTGTTGTAAATGATAAACCTTTTATGTTTGATTTTTTTTTTGGTCACATTTGGATCAAAATGATAACAGATATAGTGCAATCAGATAATGAGATTCTGGAAATTAAGCTGACTTTGTGGCAGAAGAAAATAACTGACCTCTATTTTCATCCTGTTTTTGCTATGAATGATTTCCAGCTCAGATGCAAGAATTGTGCAGGCAAAGCCAAGGGCAGGAACAGAAGGAAGGCAAATTCATGCCCAGCTTCGTGGCCTCCATAAAGGTTCAGGCTCCTTGGGTGGCCCTCAAGATCTAGCCAGTTCCACACTTCCTTCCTCCTCCCATCTCCTCTTCCCCACTCTCCTGCCAGACGCCATGCTACAGCAATGACGAGTTACCTAAAATTTTACAAACTTGCTCCGTATCTTTGAACATATTTTCCCCCTCATTGATTTATCTATTTATTTTTTAGAATGGTCTTCCCAATTAACCACCTTGTCTTCCAGGCAAATTTCAATTCATCCCTTAGAATTTTACTCAGGCATGACTTTCTCCTCTGTCAGACCTTCCTAGATTCCACTTCCCTATAACATCCCATGACTCTTTCTGTTACTTATACATCTAGCTTTGCATGTGCTATCCTATATTATAATTATCTGTTTACATTTCTGTATCATACATTTCTGTGTCTTATATATCTTGTGCTTAACACAGTACTTGGCACGTAGTACTCAACAAGTGTTTTTGTGAAATAAGTTAATGAATGGATGCTTGAACAAATTAATGGATGAAGGTATGTGATTTTATTTTCCTAGTTCTTGATCAGCATCACTGAAAAAGCAATTTAGAATATAAAAGGGATAACTTTAGAAATTACTTAACCAATCTCTCACTCATGCAAGCATCCTTTCTACAGCATCTTTACCAATGGCTCAACTAACTTGAACATCTCTAGGAAGCAATCTCTACTTTCTGAGTAAATGTATTCTACTTTTGGATAGTTTTCATTTTATAAGGTTTTGTTTATTAGTACTGTTTATCTGAAATGTGCTTTCTTGTAATTTTTATCTATTTATTCTAGATTTTGTTTCTGTTATATTTTCTTAATGTTACTCCTAAAATGCAATATTGACACTTAAACCTGAAGAGTTATTACCACATATGTACACTATTAGTTTAAACGATACCCACCTAGGTGGGCAAAATGAGATCTCCTGGCACCAACACTGCTGCTGCTGCTGCTGCTAAGTCTCTTCAGTCGTGTCCGACTCTGTGTGACCCCATAGACGGCAGCCCACCAGGCTCCCCCTGTCCCTGGGATTCTCCAGGCAAGAACACTGGAGTGGGTTGCCATTTCCTTCTCCAGTGCATGAAAGTGAAAAGTGAAAGTGAAGTCGCTCAGTCGTGTCCGACCCTCAGCGAACCCATGGACTGCAGTCTTCCAGGCTCCTCCGTCCATGGGATTTTCCAGGCAAGAGTACTGGAGTGGGGTGCCATTGCCTTCTCCAGGCACCAACACTGGATCTCACCTTTTCATGTCAAGCTCTTCCACAATCTCACATGGCCACTTTGTCTTCAACTTTGTTGACAAGGAAAAACATGGAAGTCCTATGCAGAGGAAGACACAGACTCCTCTCTAGTCATAAAGCACTTTTAATTAATTCCCTGAATCAAAAAATAATTCTCACAGTCCTATTCTATATTCTATGCAATTGCCTATTAAGGGTTTACATAGGGCTTCCCTTGTGGCTCAGCTGGTAAAGAATCTGCCTACAATATGGGAGACCTGGGTTCGATCCCTGGGTTGGAAAGATCCCCTGAAAAGTGGAAAGGCTACCCACTCCAGTATTCTGGCCTGGAGAATTCCATGGACTGTATAGTCCATGGGGTCGCAAAAAGTCGGACACGACTGAGTAACTTTCACTAGGAAACATTAGCCTGAATTCAGTAATCTCATAAACACCCCCAACCCCCCCCACACACGCATGCATGTATGTATGTGCATACAGGAGCTCAGCCTTTTAAAACAATACTGGGTTTGTCTTGAGGATTTTTATTCTAGGAAGTTCCATAGGCTTGCCTCAGTCAGTCTCTTCTCCCACATATATAAGAAGATGAATGTCTCCCAAACCACACACTGCTCACTGAATACCAATAAAACAGCCACAGTTGAAAGTGATCAACTATAAGCTTACATTTACAAAGATTACAGAGAAAAATCTTTGGATTCCTCACAAACACAGTAAATCCTTCACCCTTTACCCTTTTCTTTCTTATGGGTTAAGATGGGTACCATCTGATGTGAAAATCACTGGTCTCTATCTGCTGGTATTTCTTCTGTAGACATGAAGTATCAAATATTTGCTTTCTTATTCTTTGAGTTTCAGGGAGAAGAATTTTTTCAGAAACAATTCTATGACATAAAGCAAAGGGGTTACTATTGATAAGATTTCGTATTAATCAACTTGTATTAACAGAAACTGCTTCACATGCTATAACCAGTTAACGAATAATCAAAAAATGAAGAAAAACGTTCACTTAATATGATACTAAAATTTTACTGATCTATAGTGTTTGCAGAAACTTAGAGCCAGAAGGGGCTATCGTGATTTAATTTAACCTGGAACACTAAGAATTATTTATAAGTCCCAGTCACTCTGTGCCAGGCACTGTACTAGTCATTTACACATTATTTTCTTATTTAATCCCTATGAAATACTATGAGGTAGATACTGGTGTTATCTCCATTTCTCAGGTAAGGAAACTGAGGCCCAGCAAGTGTGTGTGACTTTCTCAAATCCACACAACTGCTAAGTGGAAAAACTGCCTCTTCACTTCCGTCCTGCCCTGTCTTCTCACCTGTTCTGTCTTTTTAATTCTAGAGAAAGGGAAACTGAAGCCTAGAGATGATGCGCTATTTTTCCCAGGTTGCACGACTACCCAATGGCAGAGTCAGAGCTATAAGCCTTGCCTCCTGACACCTAACCTAGTACCCTTTCTATGGCTTCCAGCCTGTAAGCTCTTCAGGGAGATAGAACATGTTCCCAGCAGTTAAATCAATATGCTTCAACAAAAATGAAAAACAAAAGTTGAGCAGGAAGTCACCTTGGTTTTGTCTTGCAAAGCTTATTCATTAAAAGGAAAAAAAGCAAATCTTCTGTCCCTTAAAATAGCCTTTTCTGAGTACGCTGCCACATAATGGACATACTCAGGCAGATGGAAGCGGGTCGATAGTGGGGCGCAGAACAACCGTCTTCGCACAGAAGATGATTCAATAGGCTTGAGCTCACTGGCTGCTTTAGGCACTGGTTATGTGGTACATCCATTACTAGGGAAAAGCTAAGAGCAGTTTCAAGTATCATTCTCAATAAGCCCAGAGAAAAATACTATCTATTAAAAATAAGACAGTGTGTTTTGGCTGCTGTTCTAGATGCTCAAATGTTGGTCGATATTTAAGTAAGGCAGAGTGAGGTTCTTTGGAAGGGATTTGAATACATGTTTCACAGAATCCAGAAGTCAACAGTTAGTTGCTGGGTTTATCCAGGGTTGGTGCAGGTCACGAATGAAAATAGATGAACTGGGCTTCAGATTGAATCCCTAACGGTTTCATATTATGTCCAATTTGTACTCCCATTTATCTCCGATTTGTTCAGCCCATTTGTCTACGTTTTGCAGTCTCTTGCCACCAAACACAGATCACAGCATATAGTAGGTGCTCCATAATTGCAGATTCGAAGACTGATGCGGGGGGCGGCTCAAATTACCAAGGTTTGAAGGGCTGGACCCTGGTTTTTAGAAGGACTTGAGAAACATAAAAGAGGACATAAAGGAACTATCTGCTCTTTTATGAGGCTCTTGGAATGAAACACAAGAAAGTGTGCAAGTATTATTTGCTGGCTTTTGCATTGTTTTTTCCCTCCATACACTGGGTAACCACATCTCCAAGCAGATCTGTGGGTAGTACTCTGTCCTTGGCTCCAGATATGAAATCCTGAGGTTTCATTTACAGTGTGTGAGCTGATTAACTCTATGTCTCGATATGGTTTTGGGAAAACTGTAGCATGATCTTTGCCAAGTTCGCAATCCTATAGAAGTGCTTTCCATTCCCCTCCACCCCCGCCCTGCTAACTGCCTAGCTATAGAGCCAGCAGGGCCACAGGTAGTCCTAACTAAGGAAGGAAACCTCTTCCAACCAATTTTAATCTGTCTTCACTCAAGGGCAGACAGCGGTCAGAGAGAAGCTCATCTCCTGAGATAGATGGAAACAGCAACTGAGCCCTTTGGCATCATCCATTCTTCATCTAGATGTCCCCTTGGTTCATTCTTCCGTAAAGACATTTCCTGCACATCATTTATAAACTCGAGAGGGAGGCAATTGATCAGAGGAGTTGTTCCAGTATTCCAGGGAGGACAGCTGGATTTAAAATAACCTTAAAATCTACCCACAGCTGCCCATTTCTCAGGGCTGTTTTGAGAAGAAAAGGTCACTGATGAAACCTTAAAGCAAGTAAATGTTACCTTGCTTCCAAAGAGTTCACACATTAATTCCCTGAATTTTATTGCTCAGAAGCAATAAAACAATCCTTAAACAAAACCCTAGTAAATGTCACAAGTACAGACTTCCCTGGTTTTCCTGGCACTCCTCTCCCAGCCTCTTCCGACATTAACCCAGCAAAGCATGCTTTCAGACTTTGCCCTTTAAACTCCATACAGAAATGAAAAATATTTCTGGGCTCTTAGGGCTACCAATTCAGGGCTAAAGGACCAGCTTATAAGGAGGGGTTAGTAGACTGAAGGAAAGTGTGTGAAGCTAGGTATTAAAGAGGGTCAGCCTTGGCACTGCCACTTTTTACTCTGTGCTCTGTAGCATGTCAACTGCCCTCTCTGGGCTCCAGTTTTCTCTTCTATAAAAGGAAGGAGGTTGAGATAGATGCTTTCTGAGATCCTTTTGAGTGACAAAAATTCATGATTCATCATCATTTCTGACTTTCTTAAGATGATGGTATCAGAAGAGCAAATTAAATCAAAATAGTTTTATTTGTAGCAAGATTACCAATTTCTAGAGAGTTGGATATGAACCAGCACTATCATAAATTTCTCTAAGAAAAGCAGAAGCTGTTTGTTTGGCATTATAACTGCAAAAACATGTGCTAATCAAAATGTCATTTCCTCTCAGTAATTAAAGCCTTCACAAAAAAAAAACCCCAACTGCAGCCAAAATTGCCTGGCATCAGAGACTGTGGGATGGAGTAGTGTAAAGACTACAGGGTTGGAGCTGAGAGTTTGGAGTTCAAATTATGGCTCCGCCACTTACTAGCTGGGTGACTTTGGGGACACCACTTAATTCCTCTGGGACTCAGTTTACTTATTTGTAAAATAATATCCATATGTTCAGATTGTTGTAAGAACTAAATTAGATAATGTACCT
Organism: Bos indicus x Bos taurus; assembly: GCF_003369695.1. Classification (NCBI taxonomy): domain Eukaryota; kingdom Metazoa; phylum Chordata; class Mammalia; order Artiodactyla; family Bovidae; genus Bos; species Bos indicus x Bos taurus. The sequence goes on from NC_040105.1 coordinate 124,963,660, forward strand.
AAATACCCTGGCAAGGAGCAGATGCTCAATGAATTAGGCCCTTCCTCTTCCCACCTACTCCCTCAATATAATTCATAAGAAACCCAGTTCCTGCTCTGCAGAAATGTATAATCTAATGATCAAATAAACAATAATACACCTGAGAACAATTAGGCAAGAGTGTCAGATAGCAGATGAGCAATAAAGACCCAAAGGGATTCCAAAAAGGCTAAAGTGATCATGGAAGCTTATTAGAGGAGGTAGGATTTATAGATGATACTGCATTTTTGTCTTTGCATTTAAAAAATGTATGCAGAGAGATTTTTACTCTCAGTGTACAGATGAGGAAATGAGCTCAGAGAAGGTAAGTGACTTGTCTGAAGTCACACAGCTTCTTGTGGGAAGAACTGGAACTTGAATCCAGGGTTTCTGGTTCCAGACGCAGTGCTTATTCCAAAGAAGAGGCTAAGCCTGGGTGGGTAGAGAGGATTTGATTAGGGAGTATGAGGCAGGAGGTACAGCAGGAGAAGAGACAGAGATATGGCAATATTTGTCATCAGATCAGAACTACCTCATCTTCTCACCACCAATTCCATAAACCCAGATGTATCCACTTTGCCTTCCTTCTTATAGTAATAGGTAATATGCTCTTTTTTTTTTATCCAAGCTCAAAGACTAGATTCCCACTCATCTCACCTTTGAAGGGCCCTGTGCCCGCAATTTTCTTGTTTCTCACTTCTCAATTTCCCTCCCTATTCATAGAACGACTTTTCAGAATGGTTTTCTGCAATTGCTGTATTTATTCCCTCATTCCCTTCCTCTATTCTCAGGTTCCCAATTCCACCACTCAACTGAAACTGCAATTATCAAGGCCAATGGGGACCGCTATCTTTGCCATCCTTCTCAGTTTTGATCTTTATTCATCTTTTAGCATTATCTTATGGCTGATTACTCCTCCTTTCTGAAACCTCTTTCTTCCATAGGCCTCTAGAAATTCATGTTCTGCTGTTTTTTCCCCTTATTTGGCTGCTACTTGGGCTTCCCTAGTGGCTCAGACAGTAAAGAATCTGCCTGCAATGCAGGAGACCTGGGCTTGATCACTCATTGGAAAGATCCCTTGGGGGAGTCCATAGCCACCCACTCTAGTATTCTTGCCTGGAGAATCCCCATGGATAGAGAAGCCTGACAAGCTATAGTCCACAGGGCACAAAGAGTTGGATACGACTGAGTGACTAACACTTTCTCAGTCTTCTTTGATGACTCCCCTTTCTTCCTTGCTTGACTTCTTTTTTTTGTTTGTTTACTTTTAATTCATTTATTTTAATTGGAGGCTAATTACTTTACAATATTGTCATGGTTTTGCCATATATTGACATGAATCAGCCATGGGTGTACATGTGTTCCCCACCCTGAACTCCCTTCCCACCTCCCTTCCCATCCCATCCCTCAGGGTCATCCCAATGCACCGGCCCTGAGCACCCTGTCTCATAGATGGAACCTGGACTGGCAATCTGTTTCACACATGATAATATACATGTTTCAATGCTATTCTCTCAAATTATCCCACCCTCGCCTTCGACCACAGAGTCCAAAAGACTGTTCTTTACACCTGTGTCTCTTTTGCTGTCTCGTGTATAGGGTCATCGTTACCATCTTTCTAAATTCCATATATATGCATTAGTATACTGTATTGGTGTTTTTCTTTCTGGCTTACCTCACTCTGTATAATAGGCTCCAGTTTCATCCACCTCATTAGAACTGATTCAAATGTATTCTTTTTAATGGCTGAGTAATATTTCATTATGTATAGGTACCACAGCTTTCTTATCCATTCATCTGCTGATGGACATCTAGGTTGCTTCCATGTCCTGGCTATTATAAACAGTGCTGCGATGAACATTGGGGTACACGTGTCTCTTTCAATTCTAGTTTCTTCGGTGTGTATGTCCAGCAGTGGGATTGCTGGGTCATATGCTTGCCTGACTTCTAAATGTTGGAGGATGAAGGCTCAATCCTTGGCTCTTATTATTCTGAATTGTGTCCTCTCAAATTCATACGTTGAAGCTTTAACACCAACTACCTCAGAATATGACTGTGTTTGGAGACAGGATCTTTAAAGAGATAATTAAGTTAAAATGAGGCCTTTGGTATAGGCCTTAATCCAGTCTGACTTGTGTCCTTATTAGAAGAACTTTGGACACATAGGGACACGGAGGGCACACGTGCACAGAGGAAAGGCCATGTGAGGACGCAGCAAGCAAGTGGCTGGACACATAGGGACACGGAGGGCACACGTGCACAGAGGAAAGGCCATGTGAGGACGCAGCAAGCAAGTGGCATCTACAAGCCAAAGAGGGAGGCCTCGGGAGAAACCAACCCTGCCGACACCTTGATCTTGTACTTCTAGCTCCCACAACTGAGAGAAAGTAAATATTTGTTATTTAAGCCACCCCATCTGTCATTCTTTGCTATGGTAGCCCTAGTAAATGGATACAGATACCTTCTCTTCTCTGTTTTCATTGCCTATACTCACCATCTTTCTGATTTCATTTAATCCCATGGCTCTAAATACCATCTATTTGCTGACAAGTCCCAAGTTCATATCTCTAGCCTACCCATTTCTTGCAGCTAACTACTTATGTCACATCTCCAGTTGGAGGTCTAAGAGGCATCTTTAATCTCACCTGGCAGAAACAGTATTTTCTTCCTCCAAGACCCACACTTTTAATCACTGTATTAAATTAGAGCTATTTCCTCATATGCCTCTATTAATGTGAGCTGTGACTACATTATTAGTTTTTCCTTTGGTCTATTTGTTTTTGTTCTTATCAAAATACTGGTGACTCACACTCTACTTGAGATATTTTTCACTTGGAGTGCTGTCAGGACAAATAATCCTCATGATGTATTTTGGCAATTGACTTTTTAAAACCTAAATGCAGTTCTTTTACTTTATCCTTGTTAAATTTCATCTTCTTTGGTTTTGACCTATCCTTATAGCATGTCAAGATTTTGAAACTCAGTTCTGTCATCTGTTACGTTACTCTCTCCTTTATCTTTGTGTCATTTTACAAACTTGACAAACATCTAAGTCTTACAAAAACAAGTTGAGTAGGGCAAGATCATGAAGAGTGTTCTGGGGCACTCTAATAGAGAGCCCCTCCTCCCAAATTGTCCTCCATCCAATGTACACTCTGGCTATAACTACCCAGGCAGTTGCAGATGGAGCTAACTAAACCACCATCTCGCCCTTATATCACCACCTTGTTCTCTAGGTTGTCATATGAGATTTTGTCCAATGTCTTGCTGGAACCCAAATATCACAGAATGATGGCAGAGTGGTAGCAGTGAGAAAGGAAAAGAAGAGAGAGAGACAAGGTCTCTTAAAAGAATATGAATAGGATGGCATTTGGATATGAGGAGAGAGGAGAGACACTCAAGCACAGTGCAGAGTCTGCACCCTGACATCTCATGGATTGCAAATGTGGGCTTTATTTTTTGTTCTACACAGAGATCTTTTAAATGTGATAGGTTCCCTGACGACACCAATACCTCTCAATAGCATTATGCTGAGTATGAAAGAGTATATACTGCATGATTCAATGTATATGAAACTCTGGAACATGAAATTTAATCTATGGTGGAAAAAATCAGATCAGCATTTATCTTGGGTAGAGAGATTTGACTAGGAAGAAGCACAAAGGAACTTTCTGAAGTGATGGAAATGTCTTATATCTTTCGCAAATACTTTCTCCCATTCAGTAGGCAGACTTTTCATTTTGTTGACAGTTCCCTTTGCTGTGCAAAAGCTCTTCAGTTTGCTATAACCCCGTTTGTTTACTTTTGCTTTTGTTCTTTGCCTGAGGAGACATATCAAAAAAATTTTTTTTCTAAGAACGTACCACCTACATTTTCTTCTACAAGCTTCATGGTTTCAGATCTTACATTTAACTATCTAATCCACTTGGACTTTATTTTTGTGCGTGGTATGAGAGAGGAGTCCAGTTTGACTTTTTTACACACAGTCTTCTGAATGAATGATAGGATTCTTTCTTAAGGGCTTGAGTGAAAGATGTTGTCAAGATCAGTAGTCTTGATGGGTGGTAAATAGGAGAACAGTGTTAACCTTGACAGAAACAGGGAAGTTGAACTGGGATTTGGGGAAAAGAGTAGACAGACAGTAAGATGTGTCCAGTTTTAAGCAAGTAGAGTCGAGATAATGACTGCTTATTTGAGTTGCAACCTGCACTAGGCGGGCTTCTCAGGAGGCTCAGTGGGTAAAGAACCCACCTGCCAACACAGGGAGACGCGAGTTTGATCCCTGGGTTGAGAAGATCCCCTGGAGGAGGGCATGGCTACCTACTCCAGTATTCTTGCCTGGAGAATTCCATGGATAGAGGAGCCTGGTGGGTTACAGTCCATGGGCTCACAAAGAGTCGGACATGACTGAGCATGCACACACTAGACATCTGAAGACAGGAAAGTGAAGTAGACTGCAGACATCAAGGCTGGACAAAGTCTAGAAGATTCCCCTTTAAATAGGTGATAGGTGGAACCATAAGAGTGGGTGAGAGCCTTGAAGTAGTTGGTAGAGAGATGAGCAGATGTTCAAGGCATGAACCTCAAAGAGTCTCCACAAGTTGGAAAGAAGAGAAAAAAGACGCAAAGAAGCAGGAGTATGTCCTCAAAACCAGGAGAAGAGAGTGTGTTAAGGAAAGAGTTGTGAATAAACAGAAGTTTCTGGAAGTATAACATAGAAAAGTGGTCGTCACCTGCTTGTCAAGTCATAGACCATAAAATGCAAACAAGGGCTTCTGACAGCCTTTGTTTGACCTGCTTACTCCTCTGGGTTGCAGGTTTTTATATGGCAGCCAGGCCACAGTCTGTCATGTGTAAACCAAAGTGTCGTGTTCTTTAGGCAACAGAATCATCCGTTTGCAATCACAGTTCTGGTAGTCCTACTATGGTTGAAGCAATATATACTATCATAGGAAAGACAAATAAAATGTCTTCTTCATACCAGGCAATACTTTGGGAGAACTAGGGGGAAGATAAGTGATAAGCTCTTAAACTTTTCATATTTCTTTTCATTGTAAAGTGACTTGGCATTTTACTGCTTTTGAAATCAACACTATATTTGACATTAGTTTATAGATATGGGACTAGAATGATATTTAGTTATATTATGAAAAAGTGAAAGTGTTAATAATCACTGTCGTGTCCAACTCTTTGTGACCCATGGACTTAGCCCAACCAGGCTCCTCTGTCCATGGGATTCTCCAGGCAAGAATACTGGAGTGGGTTCCCATGCCTTCCTCCAGGGGATCTTCTCAACTCAGGGATCACATCCAGGTCTCCTGCATTGCAGGCATATTCTTTGCCATCTGAGCCACCAGGGAAGCCCCATATTATACTATATTGTATTCCTAAAATCCATGACTGAGTTACATTAAATCTCCCAAATTCCATAGTATAATGAATGAAAATGGTCTAAACCAATGTAGCACAATAATTTAAAAACTGTTTACTCTTCATTTTTTAAATTAAAGTATAGCTGATTTACAATGTTATGTTAAAAACCTGTCTTTTAAAAATGACAACTTTAAAACAATGTTACACTGGAGACATATAGTTATTTGAAAGCCTTTGATTATACTAATATATTAATGCAATTGGTTGTTCTGGGAAATAATACGGTCCTGATCTGTCTTCAGTGTCAAATTTTCTGTTTGACACCAGTTATACATTGATATTAATATTAAAGAAATAGATAAGAAAATCCACATTTAATCTTTAAAAAACTATATTAATTCCCCAATCATCATTATTACCCAAAATTCCTCTTAAAAATGCTCTTAGCAAATGTATTTCCAGAAACTCATGACATTGCACTTGGGATTTCCTCTGTTCATAAGTTTAGCAAGCTACTGGTTTATCTGCTTAGCAAACAAAGCCACTGAAAGGCTTTTGCAAGTTCCATCTACTCTGCTGTTACCACTTTTCACTAGGCTGCCTAGCTTGCTTCTTTAAGTCTAACTTAAATGTTCCAAATGTTAGCAGTTTTCATGCACAGTTTCCAAGTGATAAGATCAATAAAAATTTCAGAATTCATATACAGAATCAAATTCTTAAGACGCACCCAGAGACCAAGCTATTCAACTTTTCCGAATGCCAGGGACAAGGATTTGTTTACTCACTGACAAATTTCAGTCAATTGTCCAGGTATCTTTTGTTTTCCTTCTAAAAGATGGGTAAATATACCATAAGACAAAGAAAAATGTGTGCCTTAATCACTAATGTGCCTACAGTTTATTTCTCATGGGCACTATTTTAGAATTGAAAGTAAATGGCTGTATTTAAGTAAATAAAATTTATCATTGTTACAAACAGTATGTCTTGAGGTAAACCAGAGATCTCCTTCAGCATGCTGCAAAATTAGATATAAACTGGTAAATGATGGCAGATGAGAACAAGTGACAAAACATCAAAAAGCTTCATCACAAACCTGACTCCCACCACCGAAGTATTTTGACATGAGCTGACATCTTTTTCATCTTGAATAGTATTAAAAGTTGTTTAATTAGGATCGCACAGTTTGCTTCAAATTTAAATCCAGTGAAGCTCTTGTTGTATAGTGACTTGTAAAAGATTTTCACAACAAGGTAAGCTGTAATCACCTGATCTTGAAAAGGAAGAGATTTCAAGAGAGTCTTCTATCCACGAATGAAAACATAAATTATATTCTTTTGTATGTGAATCATCCATCTTCTTTTAAACTTCATTTATTATACGCTCTCTAACCTATTGTAGTAGTTCAATCTCTCATGGACGTCTTTGTTTTCACGTACATTCAACTCTTGATTACCTCAATTCAGCAATACCATTGAACAAATATTTATTGAACATTTGCAAATGGGGCAGCTAATCTCAAACCAGTTTAAAAAATAATTCAGAGTTGGTTGAGTCATATGTTATGATTTTATTGTAAAAATACCTTGATTTGTATAGTGCTTTATAATTTTCAGAGTACTTTCACCTACATTATCTCATTTGATTTTATGCAGATTCACTTCCCTACTTAGAGGAGGCTGATTTGGCTTAGGCTGATTGATATTAATATTAATTTGCATTCACTAAGCACATACGGGCTGAACAGCAGGAGCAGGCTGCTGCCGGAGTGTGCTGGGGGGAACGGGATGCTTATCTGCGATTACAGCTCCGAGCTGGACAATAGTACTGATGCACATAATAAGGCAGTAATGACCACACACACACACTGGCATATATGCTTTCATTTATTTTTCCATTGCTATTAACCACGGAAACAGGCATTTTGGAGGTTTAAAATGGATGGCTAATTATGACGGGCAAATAGGATGGCATAATAATTGTGTTTGGATGAGTCACTCACTCGAGATCCAGTAGTTGAGGAAACCTTTGTGACGATCAGTATTGACTCCGGAAAAAGAATTGAAATGGAAATGCACAAAGTAACCACAGAGAAGACTCCAGCGTCAGCTCAGAGAGTGGAGGCTGACAGCAGCAAATCCATTAGCAGAGGAGCTTTAGAAACGGATTTTAGCCAAATAAGCGGCAGCAGCCATTTTACCTCTGGAAGCACGCTTACACTTGGGTTTCACTGGGAGGGCAATACGAGGTGCCCAGAGAATCCCAACATAGCTTTTGGAGGCTGGCTTTGAATTCCAGCTCTTGGATTTGTTAACTATGAGATTCAGCTGCCCTAGCCATAAAAAAACAAAAACAAAAACCCCACCAGTTCACTCATCCCAGGATTGTTCTGGGGATTCTAGAAGATAATGCGTATAAAGCACTCACCCCAGGCCCTGGCACATAATAAGTACTCAATCAGATCAGATCAGTCGCTCAGTCGTGTCCATCTCTTTGCGACCCCACGAATTGCAGCACGCCAGGCCTCCCTGTCCATCACCAACTCCCGGAGTTCACTGAGACTCACGTCCATCGAGTCAGTGATGCCATCCAGCCATCTAAATGATATCTATTACTTGTAGTAGTTTTTAAAAAATTATCTTAACTCATCACTTATCCCCTTGGGGAGAACCACCCATGCTGTCATGTCCAAGGCAGCTATCTGGAAACAGTGGCTGTAGCAGGCACTGGATGGTCTGGGCAGCAGGTATACAGGGACAGGTAACTAGAAATGAAGAAAGGCCAGGTTCATTACCCTTAAGCAGAGAGTGAGCTTACAAGAGATAGGAGTTTGAGCAGACTAGCCAGCAGAAGCAATCTGACAGAGGCAGGAAGCCAACCTCACTGCTTGCTATGGAATGATGAGACAGCAGGGGGAGAGGCCTTGTCTTGCCTCTAAGTGTGGATCACAGGAGTTTCCACATCCATGGCAGATCTCCCTGAGTCTCCTCCAGCTGTCAGAAGTGGACCATGGGTTTGTAACCTCAGCAGCCTAGAAAGGCAGGAGAGGACCAGAAAGGCTCTAAGCATGGAAAAAAGAAATTTAAACAAGGAACCAAAGTAGCAAGGCAGCCTGACTTGACTGACTGGGGCTTCTATCAGGAGAGGAACATATGCAAGTGACATGCAAGGGGAGAGTCTCTTAGAAACAAAGAGGCCATAAGATCAGAATCAATGGCACATGTGGTGGTCTTTCTGGATTAACACAATGCCTTCTGAACAGAGAGGAAACAGGATAGGTTACTTCAACTTTCTTCAGATGGTGAAGTTTCTATTAATCTTTTCATGGCCAAGATCCTTTTGGAAATCCAATGAAAGCTATGTATTCTCCCAGGAAAGGAGGAGATGTACTCCTACCCACAATATGTCATTAATACATGCAATTTCAAGAGGTTTGTAGACCACATTAATCTTACATTAAGAATGTCTGCTATCCAAGGAGATAGGTTAGACTGGAATTGGTATCATAAAATGTGCTGTGAGTTCCAAATTTCAAGAGATAACAAAACAGCTGTCCAGTGTTTAGCTCAGCACTGAAGAAATGGGGAGCAGCTAGTTAAACTTTCTCATCAGTAACTGGGACCTAACAGTCCCTAGCAACAGTGCCATTTCATTACCAGACAACCCCAAGTTTCCACCAAAGGAACCATGCTCTTTCTAGCGAATGTCTCGTGGGTCCAAAAACTGTTAGTTGCTCAGTCGTGTCCGACTTTTTGCGATCCTGTGGACGGTAGTCCATCAGGCTCCTCTGTCCATGGAATTCTCCAGGAAAGAATACTGGAGTGGGTAACCATTCCTTTCTCCAGGAGATCTTCCAATTCATGAGTTCTAAGGCCATTCTTGTAGTATTCCCTGGTGGCTCAGAGGGTAAAGCGTCTGCCTGCAATGCAGGAGACCTGGGGTCGATCCCTGGGTCAGGAAGATCCCCTGGAGAAGGAAATGGCAACCGGCTCCAGTACTCTTGCCTGGAAAATCCCATGGACAGAGAAGCCTGGTAGACTACAGTCCATGGGATCGCAAAGAGTCGGACACGACTGAGCGACTTCACTAAGGGCCATTCTAAGAAGGAGGCATAAAAGAAGAGTGAAACTCCAGAAAAGTCATCTTCCCTGTTGGGCAAGAGATGGTTTCAGAATTTCAGCTCACAGTCTGTTATTTACCTCTTAACATCTCCACACTTTGACTATGAAGAATTCATATTGGGCCCCAGAACCACCATTTATTCTATGACCTACCTTTCCCATCCCCAGCTCTGCCTCCAGCACAGGCTCTATGGGGAAGACGGAAGAGCACTAGTTGAGCACTTCAATGGTCACAAATCGAGTCACCGCCATAAATAATGGAATATTTCTTGTTTGGATACTTTCAAGTTCCACAGCTCCAGAAATAGCAATTTAAATGACTTAATTTTCTTCTCCATTGACTTTAATGAAGATCTTCTTAGATTCAGCCATCCGGCAAACGTAAACTCTCAAATAGTGCTGCAAGTGTTTGACTTGGGCCAAGAATGTCTGAGCAATGGACTTTGGTTATGCAACTGAAATATGAATTTGGATTAAATGCTCTCACGACAAAGCCCTCAAAGGTTAGGTGCTCATTTTAAAAGTTAGCACACTCCAGTACAACTGCAGTGGCATTTCAAACCCTGAAGCTGATGGACCTGAAGCCCATAGATGTTTACATTTCTTTTGATTTGGTTTTATTCTTCCCTCAAGGACACCTTTAATATCCAACTACCACCCTGGGATGCTTGGATACTGGACTTCTTTCCTTTCTTCCCCTGGTGGCTGAGCAAACCAAACATAGTCTTAAGTGAGTCTTGAAAGTGTCACGTGTGAGTGCCAACAGGCTCTGGGACCTTCCCAGCCACATGACCTCATTTTATGCCAGCAAACACCTGAGCTCAGAGATGGGAAACACTGACTCTGGGAAATCTAGAGGCTGGACATGAAAGGGCAAGGCTAAACAACGGTATGGTAAGGATGAAAGTGGGTGTCAAAAAGCACTCAGGACATAGAAATGGAAGTTCTCAGCCCAGAATCACAGCCTGATTTCAGATTTAAGGTTATGATGTCAGTTTTCTTGGAGGGAAGACATTGATAGCTTAATAGTCCAAAATCGTCTGGGATGGGCATCAGTTCAGTTCAGTTCAGTTCAGTAGCTCAGTCATGTCCGACTCTTTTCGACCCCATGAATAGCAGCACGCCAGGCCTCCCTTTCCATCACCAACTCCCGGAGTTCACTGAGACTCAAGTCCATCGAGTCAGTGATGCCATCCAGCCATCTCATCCTCTGTCGTCCCCTTCTCCTCCTGACCCCAATCCCTCCCAGCATCACAGTCTTTTCCAATGAGTCAACTCTTCGCATGAGGTGGCCAAAGTGCTGGAGTTTCAGCTTCAGCATCATTCCCTCCAAAGAAATCCCAGGGCTGATCTCCTTCAGAATGGACTGGTTGGATCTCCTTGCAGTCCAAGGGACTCTCAAGAGTCTTCTCCAACACCACAGTTCAAAAGCATCAATTTTTCAGTGCTCAGCCTTCTTCACAGTCCAACTCTCACATCCATACATGACCACAGGAAAAACCATAGCCTTGACTAGACAGACCTTTGTTGGCAAAGTAATGTCTCTGCTTTTCAATATGCTATCTAGGTTGGTCATAACTTTCCTTCCAAGGAGCAAGCGTCTTTTAATTTCATGCCTGCAGTCACCATCTGCAGTGATTTTGGAGCCCCCCAAAATAAAGTCTGACACTGTTTCCACTGTTTCCCCATCTATTTCCCATGAAGTGATGGGAGCGGATGCCATGATCTTCGTTTTCTGAATGTTGAGCTTTAAGCCAACTTTTTCACTCTCCACTTTCATTTTCATCAAGAGGCTTTTGAGTTCCTCTTCACTTTCTGCCATAAGGGTGGTGTCATCTGCATAACTGAGGTTATTGATATTTCTCCTGGCAATCTTGATTCCAGCTTGTGTTTCTTCCAGTCCAGTGTTTCTCATGATGTACTCTGCATATAAGTTAAATAAGCAGGGTGACAATATACAGCCTTGACGTACTCCTTTTCCTCTTTGGAACCAGTCTGTTGTTCCATGTCCAGTTCTAACTGTTGCTTCCTGACCTGCATACAGATTTCTCAAGAGGCAGGTCAGGTGGTCTGGCATTCCCATCTCTTGAAGAATTTTCCACAGTTTATTGTGATCCACACAGTCAAAGGCTTTGGCATAGTCAATAAAGCAGAAATAGATGTTTTTCTGGAACTCTCTTGCTTTTTTGATGACCCATCGGATGTTGGCAATTTGATCTCTGGTTCCTCTGACTTTTCTAAAACCAGCTTGAACATCTGGAAGTTCACAGTTCACATATTGCTGAAGCCTGGCTTGGAGAATTTTGAGCATTACTTTACTAGTGTGTGAGATGAGTGCAATTGTACAGTAGTTTGAGCATTCTTTGGCATTGCCTTTCTTTGGGATTGGAATGAAAACTGACCTTTTCCAGTCCTGTGGCCACTGCTGAGTTTTCCAAATGTGCTGGCATATTGAGTGCAGCACTTTCACAGCATCATCTTTCAGGATTTGAAATAGCTCAACTGGAATTCCATCACCTCCACTAGCTTTGTTGGTAGTGATGCTTTCTAAGGCCCACTTGACTTCACATTCCAGGATGTCTGGCTCTAATTTTCATTAAAAGCTTTGTTGCATTTTCTGTGTTTTCTATGTTGACCTTAAGAGGACATTAACAAAACCTTGTCATGTATTCATTTAAATGTAATGACAATTTAGATTAACTATTGTTTAACATTCTCCTTTAGTAATTGTAAAATGAATTGTTATTTAATCACAAGTTTGCCCTGGGGCTAAATTAATAATAAGTATAGCCTGAAAATCCCCCTCACTTGCAGGCATTCTTAGAACATTAGGCCACAAGTTTCAAAATCAATCTTCCTGACTGGTGTCAACAAGAGTGACATAATTGTCAGCAAGGACCAGCATCTGTCTACCCTGGCATGTTAAGAAAAACTCAGAAGCACCCAGATGTCTTGGCTGGACAGGAATGGTCTGGAACACCCAGAGAAAAGGAGGTGAGACCAAACACAGACTTGCATACTTTTGCTCTCAAAATAGAACCTCCTTTTGTGCATTGACGTGATACGGTGACTCCTGGGAGTCTGTGGGTTTTGATTTGACCACGCTTTTCTCCTCTTTACCTCTCCCACGACAAACATGTGAATGGTTACAGACTGATTTTTTTTTTTTTTAACAAAAATATTAGAAGATCCAGTGATGTCTACAATAGCCTGTGTTTACTCAGCCCTTATGGTATGCTGGGCACTGTTCTGCATGCTCTACATGTTGGCATCATCCTGCTTAATCCTCATGATGACTGTCTGAAGCATGCACTGTTATGACCTTCAGTTTACAGCCAAGAGGCGCCAAGGTTGTCACCGGCCCAGGGATACACATTTAGTAAGGTGGCAGATCCAGGGTGTGAAGCTGGGTCTGGCTGGCCTCTCCCGCTCATTTCGGAGGGTATTCTGCCTCCTAATCCACAAGTGTATATATAAGTGTTGCTTTGATAGGTTCATATCAGCTCTCCAGATAACAGAGCATCACAATACTACGAGGTCACTGGCCTGAGCATACGGTGTTTCCAAGGGCTTAAAACTTGCATGCTGATCCTCGTTTTACACCATCTACCTTTTGCCCTCACCCTCATGCTTGTGCCCCTCCAACTCATGTGTCTTCATTTGGGATCCAGACAATTCAGTCCACCAGTCTTGAGGCTTTTCTTCCTTTATGAGCTGGGCACTCAGCCTGAGATGTGGTGTGGGGAGAGGAGAGAGATAAGATGGGGCCCAGTCTTTGTCCATGAAAAGCTCTTGTTTTGTCTCGTCTGGATTCTATGAAAGCCCAGTGGATGGATGCCAGAAGCCTGTCTCCAGCACCACTGGTTAGCTACAAGTAACAGTCTGCAGGAACAGGGCAGAGGAAAAGAAGTTTGAAACAGATGCACTAAACACCAGCCCAGAGAGAGCCCAAGGTCATACAGTTGAAGGCACCAAGTCCAACTTGTTTTTTTAAAAGCCCTTTTTAAAACAAGGCCATAGGGATTTTTGTCTTCTCCTTCTAGTCTACACAATGAGACCATCTGAAGCATATGAAAATCATCGACTAGGTCCTTTGCTAATTCTTAGTTTTAAGATGTGGAGATAAACCTCCAGAGAAAGGGTAGGTCTTGGAAACTTGGTCACAAGTCAAATATTCCCCCAAAATGCCTGTAGCTAATCAGAAAAATTCAAGTACAGCCCTTGCTGATTGATAGGCGTGACCAAGCAATTCCCCACACTCTATAATGCAGCCTCCATGCAACCACCCACATATTTGCTGATACCTGGGAGAAGCACAATATAGTTCAAGCTCTGATGGGAGTGAGCGAAAGCTTTGAAAAGGCTGTTTTTTCCACTCCAGAAATAATATATTGCCCATGACCATCATTTTTCAATCTCCCTAAAGAAGCAGCCTTCAAAGACGTAAATAACTACAAGGGGATTTAGAAAGTCAGACCAGAAAGAGCCACAGGCAAAGATTAGTGTCAGGAAGGCTGACAGGTAAATTGTCATTATGGTGTGCTAGGTGAAGAGAAATGTGTGCAGCCTGTCACTAATTTCCCTCACTAATTTCCCTTAACAATGGGGTGGCCCAACCCACATGATCCAACTCCATGGATGAGGAAGAGGGCAAAAATAATAATAATGAGTATAAATCAAGCTTACCGTATCACCAAACATATGATTATTTAACACTTAATGAACACCCAGGGTACACTGGAAGTAGGTTCATTGCAACAATAGCAGCTTATTTTTATTCATAACACTTCATGGAAAGTGAGAAGCACAATATAAGAGTTCAAGTTCACTTCAGGTTTCCAGTTCCTTGGAGGTGGGTGATGTTATTGGGGCCAGGCCAGACTGGTAAAAGCCAATGAAAAAAATCATTCCCTTCACCTGTTCTTTGCTTCACTGGGACGAAAAAATAAGAGAGGGGCACAAAGAAAAAAGAAAAGACACAAACTTGATACACAGCAAAGTCAATGAGGGGAAATGCCCACCAAATTCAGAAGGGAAAACCACCCCCACAACGAAAAAAAATGGGGTTCTGTGTGGAGAAATGTTCGTCCAGCAACCTTGCCTCTGTCTCTGACAGGTGTATCAGGATGAGTGTAAAATTGTGGTCCTGAGTGGAGGAGTCCTGCCATTTCTGCCCCCAGGGAGCCCTGCCGCTCTCTGATCCCCACGGCACCCAGGTGCCTGCCATCCCCGAATTCCCAGTGCTCTGAGCCCAGCACAGGGTCTGGCGTGCAGTGGGAGCTCGCAGAACTGCTGTTTACACACCTCCCACTTAGACCGCAGGCAGACCCAAAATGTGTACAGAACCTAAAAATAGGCAATAGCGTTGGCTTTGGGAGCTGGTTTTAATAAGTGTGGGAAGGAGAAGCTAGAAACCACAGAGTGGAGAGCCAACACCTCAGAAAATGGAGAAGAGTCATCTGCAATTCCACCCAGAAATTAACCACTCTTCACATTTTAGTAAAGTCTTTGTTTTTCTCTTGATTTGGATGGTCCATGGGACCGTATCTGTCTTTTTTCACTTTTTCATGGGACAGTGTGTCAAGACTGCACAGGAATAAAGGCGCACCCATCTCATAGAGCGCCCGGGGCTTCCTGGGTGGCGCTAGTGGTAAAGAACCTGACTGACAATGCCGGAGACAGAAGAGACGCGGGTTTGATCCCTGGGTCAGGAAGATCCCCTGGAAAAGGAAATGGCAACCCACTCTAGTATCCTTGCCTGGAGAATCCCATGGACTGAGGAGCCTGGCGGGCTACAGTCCATAGGGTCACAGAGAGTCGGATATGATTGAAGCGACTTTGCATACACATGCAGAGGGCCTAGAATCCTAAGAGTGGGAAATGACCCCAGAGGTCATGTCATCCAACTCTGTAATATTTCAAATGAGAAAACTGAGGGCCAGAGGGTGGGAAGTGACCTCCCAAGGGTACACAGATAGTAAATATCAGAACCAGCATTTGAAGCCAGTCAGGCCAAGTTCAGATACTTAACCACTACACTGTATGTATGGAAAATGTTTCCTTCTTTTCTCAGGGGAAACAAGACCTGCTTATGAAAATATGATCTCTAATATTATACAGTAGCACATAAATTTAATGGAGAGAGAGAGAGAAAGGCCAGTCAAGGAGCGCTTGGGCCTGGTAGGTTGGGGATGACTTAGTCCACACATTTAATGCGCAGATGTTTCCTGAGCCAGGTTCTGCAAGTGTAAAGCTATTGGGCTGAGACATTTCAGGCAGGGAGGAAGGTAGAGGAATGGCAGAAGTGGATATGATGAGCCTGTGTGTTTCTGGGGCAGAGTGGAGGTGGGTTGGCTGAAAGGCAGTATGAGCATTCACATCCTCACTCCCTCATTCAACTCACATTTATTGAGCAGCTATTAAGTCTAAGGCACTGTAATGGGCAGTTCAGTTCAGTCAGTCAGTCACATCCGACTCTTTGTGACCCCATGGACTGCAGCACGCCAGGCTTCCCTGTCCATCACCAACTCCTGGAGCTTGCTCAGACTCATGTCCATCGAGTCGGTGATGCCATCCAACTATCACATCCTCTGTTGTCCCCTTCTCCTCCCACCTTCAATCTTTCCAGCATCAGGGTCTTTTCCAGTGAGTCAGTTCTTCACATCAGGTGGCCAAAGTATTGGAGTTTCAGCTTCAGCATCAGTCCTTCCAATGAATATTCAGGACTGATTTCCTTTAGGATGGATTGTTTTGATCTCCTTGCTGTCCAAGGGACTCTCAAGAGTCTTGTTCAACTGTAATGGGCAGTGGTGAACAAAAACACACACAGTTTCTGCTTCCAGGGAGCTTACAGTCTTGTGGGAAAGACAGATTTCGGCCAACCAATCCCATTAATGTCATCATGCCTTGTGATAGCTGCTCTAGTGGGAAAGAACACATGGTTTTATGAGAGCTGGCTGATGCCAGGGGAACCAGCAAGGAAGACTGGTGGTTGGGCTGAGATCTGAGAATGAGCATCGGGTTGCAATCGCCTGTTTACTTCTCCGGCTCTCCGGCTAGATGGTAAGCTCCTTGAGAGGAGGAATCAGGTCTCTTGTGTTTCTGTTCTATCCTCACTCCCGAGTGCCTGACTTGTAGTAGGTCCTCAGTAAATATTTGTCCAGTGAATTTGTGAACCTGTGTACACACACATGTGCAAACACATGAGTGCATATGCATGTAGGGGATGGCAGTTGGTAAGAAGAGTCTGGAGGAAGGGCACAGGGGACTCTAAGTGGTTGGATAGGTTATAAGAGTATTTACACATCCCCATAAACTGTTGTGCCCTCCTAAGATGCCATGTTGAATAATAATGATAAAAGCTACTATTTTCTGAGCACTTAACTATGTGCCTCATACTTTTCATTTGTGTCATCTCCTTTAATCCTCATAAAAACCCTTTGGAATAGGTATCTCAATTTTATACATACAGAAAAAAACTAGATTTAGAAAGATTAAGTAACATGTTCAAAGTCATTTAACTAATAAATGGCAAAGATAAATTGAACAAAATCTGTCTGAGTCCAAAACCTGAACTTATAGCCACTATGCTTAAAAAAAAAACATTGTGTTTACTTTAAGCTGGGTGCTTATTGCTTTTTGGCAGTCTTTCTGACAACTATCCCAAATGTCCCTGTGCTCCAGCCACACCCAACAGAAGCAAGAGAAATACAGCGCCCAGAACACTGGATGCAGGAGCCAAGAAGGGACAGAGGGATGCCTGTCTCCCTGGTGAAGGGCTACACTTTTCTAGAACTTTCCCTAAACCCTCTAAAACCATGGTTCTCACACGTTTCTGTCTCAGAATCCCTTTACACTCCTAAAAATTATTGAGAAACTCCAAGGGATTTTGGTTTTTGTGGGTCATATTTATTGCTATATAGATCATGCTATATATTAAAGCTGAAACACTGAAAAATATCTAAGTATTATATCATTTACAAGAAAATCAGAAGACCATCACAAATATTTTTATGAAAAATAACTATATTTTCCAAAACCACATTCGATTTAGTGAGAAGAGTGTCATTCATTTACATGTTTGCCAATCTCTTTAATGTCTGGCTTAACAGAAGACAGCTGGATTCTCATATGTGCATCTGCATTCAGTCTGAAGCTTGTGGTTTGAGAAAAACCTGTCACCCACAGGCACGTAGTTGGAAAAAGGAAGAAAGCATCTCGGGGACCCCCAGGGTTCCTCCAATTCCACTTTGAGAACCTAGACTTTGAGACTTGCTCCTCTAAAGTCTCCTTGTTACCTGCAAACATTCTATCAGGGCCGCATCTATGCCAAAGAAAAACAAAAGAGTTCCAGGCCTTTTTAGGAGCAAAAACATTTCAGAGCTGCCAGACCACCACAAAAATAGACTTGGCTTAAAAGACTAGCCCTCCATGAACTGAATAAGTCCAGGAAGCTGAACAGCCTGATTGCCCAGACTCAGAATGGGCCAATTTAAGGATTGGCAGAAGGGCATGTAATGATGCTTGGGAATTGGTGGCATAACTAACTTCTTCCCAAAGTGCCCAGCTGGAGAGGGCCTTCTTAAGCAGTCTTATTTTTATCTCAGATTTTGAGAATGGCAGGGCCAATTAAACACCCACTCCAGTGTTCCAGGCTAACCCATTATGTTTCCATTCATGCGTCATTATTATTAAAGGTAATTGTAGGCAGATGAGAAGAGTCCAAAATTGCCCATTGAGGCCCTCATGCCTTTTTTTTTTTTTTAAACAGAGAACAGAATACATTTTGACAGGAGAGAACCTTGCTGAGTTCTGGGATTTTGAAATTGGAGGGAGGCGGTATTCACTTATGAGCTGGCAAAGTACAACCTTCTGTCCCCTAGTGAGTAGAGGAAGCTCTCTCGACATTGGTTACAAAATAATACTGAACCTGACAGTCAAGAAAAGCCAACAGCTGCTCAGATTCTCTGTGACTGGAGGGCTAAGAGTGGGAGGGCTGGGAGGAAAAACACTGTCATTCCTGAAGGACCAGCTTTGGATGGAGTTTAAGGCCTTGCTCCCAAACCTGGGAAATCCCATCATGCATTTCTAAAGTCACTGTCACCTCATGTCTGGAGCCCTGTCTTAACGGAATAAAATGTGAAATATGACCTGAAAAACCATGTCACTTAAGAGCAAACAGGAGATGTCCTTTTTCCAAATTTGCCAAGAGGGTCCAGAAAATGCCCAAGTGGAGGGCAGCTGTGGGGAAGGGCCACACTCTGCTTTGCTAGCTCTTTGAGCACTGGGCTTCCAGCTGTAGCATCGCCTATTGACAGTAGCCTCCTTTCCTACTCAACAGTGCCTGGGTCCTTCTTAGGCAACATCCTGTCTCCTGAGAATGTCATCTCTAGGAATATCTGCAGACTTGCTGAGAACCAGTGAAGAAAAACACGGGAACATGTAAATTGCATGTTCTTCCATTCTATTGATACAATGACTGTGAGAGCTTGGTACAGACAACACAGGGAAATCATTAAAGGAGGGAGACGTTCAACTATAAAATGTGCACTTCTTTGCCTTCTTCTTGTCCCCCACCCTCCTCCTCCACTCCATACACACTGATGCTTTCCCATTTATCTACTTCTATCCTTGGATCCTCTGCATCTTAGCTGCCACTCTCCCTGCAGAATCTCTTGCTTGGCCTGGTTAGCCTGGGGTCTTCAGACCCTGCTCTTCCAGCTGCTCTGCTCAGCTTTTCTTTCTCTCTTCCCATCAGGCCCAGTCACCCTTTGGCATTCTCCACTGCTAACTTGGCCCCTTTCACATCGCTGGGACCTCTGAGAAGTTCTCTATTGGCCCAGATCTGGCAGATTGCACCAGATGCTCTAAGCTTGTGATGGCCTCAGCTCAGTCACATCAGAGGTGTGAATAGGGTTCAATGTTCAAACAAGCAACAAGACTGTTCACATAAGAATGTAACAGGTTGTTTAAAAGTGAAAGCATGTTTCTTGGAGGCTGAATGAGGCAACAGCTTTGGAGTCTCCTAGAGCTCTTAGTCGGAGAAGGCAATGGCACCCCACTCCAGTACTTTTGCCTGGAAAATCCCATGGACGGAGGGACCTGGTAGGCTGCAGTCCATGGGGTCGCTAGGAGTTGGACACGACTGAGCGATTTCACTTTCACTTTTCACTTTCATGCATTGGAGAAGGAAATGGCAACCCACTCCAGTATTCTTGCCTGGAGAATCCCAGGGATGGCGGAACCTGGTGGGCTGCCGTCTATGGGGTCGCACAGAGTCGGACACGACTGAAGTGACTTAGCAGCAGCAGAGCTCTTAGTCCCCATTTAGACACTCACTGGCTGTATGATTTGGGGCATATTACTTAATTCTATCATGCTTTGGGTTCCTCATCTTACAATGGGGGCAATATCCATTTCCACTTCCCCGAGTTGGTGAGAGGAATAAAAGAGATAATGTGTGTTGAGTGCCAGGCACATAATAAGTGCTGAAAAAGATGTTAGTTTCCTTCTCCTTGTGGTAGAATGGCTCCAAGTACATTTCTCTTTTCTACTTTCTTTCTTGATGTGGAAGCAGTATTCCAATTTTCCTGACCCATTAACCATGAAACATAAGCTGACCTGCATATAATGAAGACATGCTCAAGAAGTCAAAGTCTGGAAATTTCTCAGTTTCCTCATTCAAATTAAACAACATCAAAGCAAAAAAAAATCAAAATTATGATAGAAAATGTCTCATTCAACTTTAAAAGCACCAACACACATGTAAATTTATAATATACATACATAATACTATATAAATACTATATATTATATATAAATTTATATAATATACACTATATATTTAATATTAGTATGTATACTATGTATTTAATGCATATTATTTACATACTAAATTTATACTATTATTTTATATATATAGTACAGTATATATACATACATACAGTATATATATACACACACACACATATATATATACACATATATACACATACAGTATATACTCTACTGATAGAAACCCAGGGTCCCCAAATCTCTAAGACATCTAGGTGCTTGTTCTTACTTTGAGTGGAAGCCAAATGTGCAGTTAAATGGTGGGGTTCCACATTCCAGAGACCCATGTTCCAGCTAGCAAAACATACTGCCCCCAGTGCACTTTGGAGGAAAGGTCTATGTGGGGATGGGCGTGGGGGCAGGAGGAGCAGGAAGGAAAAGTCAAAGGTCATTCAGCAAATCAAAGGCAACGAGATCAGAGCCCTCAAGATCGAAGCCCTTGCCGTTAGAGTCACCTATGCCTCCAGCACTCTTTACACGGTCTGCCATTGACTTAGGAAGGCTGCCGGAGGTGACGACAGCAGTAAATAACCAAATCCCTGAGGTCATTCTACACCTAAGAGCATAATTCTAATCGTGTCTCCTTCCTTTCAGCAGTAGTAGCTGCCCTGTCTTCCCACTCTTGTTTCAGGCATTCCCCTTCTCCAGGCCTCGTTGTGTTCCTATAAACACTTGTCCAGGAAGCACCCCTGGCTTGGGGCCTGGAGTTGAATTCCCAGTCCTTGGTTGGTGGCATTCGGTTCTAGGCTTGTCTGGCACTGAGACCTGGGGTGGGAGAGAGAACTGGATTCAGTGTGCTCTTGGGACAAGAAGCCACCTAATGATCAGAACAAATGGGAATGACTAGGAAGTCACTGGCTCAGGGTCCTCAAGAGGAACTGGTTTCAGTTGACTCTGTATAATCCCGCAAGTAGCCAGAGTAGACATTTGGGCCACCTTAGTGAGGCCAAGAAGAGATTCTGGGATAAAGTCAGGAAAACAGCCTCCTTAAAGTGCTAGAGGAAAAGTGAGGTGGCTAAGATGAATGAAAGGATGAGGGCAGTGTGTATGAACTTCATGCACATCGGTCTCTAAGAATTCATCAGCTAATTACAAAGTGGCATTAGCCTTAAGAGTCTCACAATTAAGTGCTAATTCTCAATGAAGCTGATATTATAGAATAATTGCTTAAGTCCGAATCTACGATATCTCAATGTAAAGTAAAACCTATTTAATACGTTAAACAGGACAGTCATCAGATGATATCCATTTTCAATGAATTTCATCCCTGCAGCATTAGTCATATTGGTGAAAGCACTTTATTTCCAAAATAATTCAGATGACTTCTGTAGTCATAAACACATCAGCAACACATTACTGATAAAGCACAACTCTTTTATCTCAAAAACACAAAATGTGAGTAAGGAAGTCAACTAATGGATTCTATTATGTTTACTATTTCAGAGTCTGAAAGATGGTAGCTATACTAAACTACTTCCTAAATTTATACACATATTATTTTTATATAATACACTTCTTTTCTTTTTTTACTTTACAATATTGTATTGGTTTTGCCATACAACAACATGAATCCACCACGGGTGTACATGTGTTCCCCATCCTGAACCCCCCTCCCACCTCCCTCCCCATCCCATCCCTCTGGGTCATCCCAGTGCACCAGCCCCGAGCATCCTGTATCCTGCATTGAACCTGGATTGGCGATTCATTTCACATACGATATAATACATGTTTCAATGCCATTCTCCCAAATCATCCCACCCTTGCCCTCTCCCACAGAGTCCAAAAGACTGTTCTATACATCTGTATCTCTTTTGCTGTCTTGCATACAGGGTTATCATTACCATCTTTCTAAATTACATATACATGCGTTAGTATACTGTATTGGTGTTTTTCTTTCTGGCTTACTTCACTCTGTATAATAGGCTCCAGTTTCATCCACCTCATTAGAACTGATTCAAATGCATTCTTTTTAATGGCTGAGTAATATTCCATTGTGTATATGTACCACTGCTTTCTTATCCATTCGTCTGCTGATGGACATCTAGGTTGCTTCCATGTCCCGGCTACTTACAGTGCTGCAATGAACAATGGGGTACACGTGTCTCTTTCAATTCTGGTTTCCTCGGTGTATATGCCCAGCAGTGGGATTGCTGGGTCATATGGCAGTTCTATTTCCAGTTTTTGAAGGAATCTCCACACTGTTCTCCATAGTGGCTGTACTAGTATACATTCCCACCAACAGTGTAAGAGGGTTCCCTTTTCTCCACACCCTCTCCAGCATTTATTGCTTGTAGACTTTTGGATAGCAGCCATTCTGACTGGCATGAAATGGTACCTCATTGCAGCTTTGATTTGCATTTCTCTGATAACGAGTGATGTTGAGCATCTTTTCATGTGTTTGTTAGCCATCTGTATGTTTTCTTTGAAGAAATGTCTGTTTAGTTCTTTGGGCCATCTTTTTATTGGATGGTTTATTTTTCTGGAATTGAGCTGCAGGAGCTGCTTGTATATTTTCGAGATTAATTCTTTGTCAGTTGCTTCGTTTTCTATTATTTTCTCCCATTCTGAAGGCTGTCTTTTCACTTTGCTTATAGTTTCCTTCGTTGTGCAAAAGCTTTTAAGTTTAATTAGGTCCTATTTGTTTATTTTGCTTTTATTTCCATTACTCTGGGAGTAATTTATTAAACTTCTTCCTAGCTAGAAAACATTTCCTCATAACAATGATCCATGTTTGTTAACAGTGATTATAGTTATCATTGTCCACCATGAATATAATTCTTTGCTCATAAAACAATTTCATGATATTTTTAGCCATATTCTTACAAGTCATCCGTTTATAGACTGTTCATGTCCCTGCAAAATTTATATGCAGAAGCTCTAACCCCCAATGTAATTGTATTTGGAGATACAATAGGGCTTTTATGGATATAATTAAGGTTAAATGAGGTCATAAGGGTGGGGCTCTAGAGATCTCTTCAAGAAAATTAGAGATACCAAGGGAACATTTCATGCAAGGATGGGCACAATAAAGGACAGAAATGGTATGGACCGAACAGAAGCAGAAGATACTAAAAATAGGTGACAAGAATACACAGAAGAACTATACAAAAAAGATCTTCAAGACCCAGATATCCACGATGGTGTGATCACTCACCTAGAGCCAGACATCCTGGAATGTGAAGTCAAGTGGGCCTTAGAAAGCATCACTACCAACAAAGCTAGTGGAGGTGATGGAATTCCAGTTGAGCTATTTAAAATCCTGAAAGATGATGCTGTGAAAGTGCTGCACTCAATATGCCAGCAAATTTGGAAAACTCAGCAGTGCCCACAAGACTGGAAAAGGTCAGTTTTCATTCCAAAGAAAGGCAATGTCAAAGAATGCTCAAACTATTACACAATTGCACTCCTCTCACACGCTAGTAAAGTAATTCTCAAAATTCTCCAAGCCAGGCTTCAACAGTATGTGAACCGTGAACTTCCAGATGTTCAAGCTGGATTTAGAAAAGGCAGAAGAAGCAGAGATCAAATTGCTAACATCCATTGGATCATCAAAAAAGCAAGAGAGTTCCAGAAAAACATCTATTTCTGTTTTATTGACTATGCCAAGGCCTTTGACTTTGTGGATCACAACAAACTGGAAAATTCTTAAAGAGATGGCAGACTACCTTACCTGCCTCCTGAGAAATTTAAATATAGGTCAAGAAGCAACAGTTAGAACTGGAAATGGAAAAACAGACTGGTTCCAAATTGGGAAAGGAGTATGTCAAGGATGTATACTGTTACCCTTTCTATTCAACTTATATGCAGAGTACATTATGTGAAATGCCAGGCTGGATGAAGCCCAAACTGGAATCAAGATTTCCAGGAGAAATATCAATAACCTCAGATATGCATATGATACCACCCTTATGGCAGAAAGCGAAGAACTAAAGAGCCTCTTGATGAAAGTGAAAGAAGAGAGTGAAAAAGTTGGCTTAAAACTCAGCATTCAGAAAACTGAGATCATGACATCTGGTTCATGGCAAATGGATGGGGAAACAATGGAAACAGTGACAGACTTTATCTTTTTGGGCTCCAAAAATCACTGCAGATGGTGACTGCAGCCATGAAATTAAAAGAGGCTTGCTCCTTGGAAGAAAAGTTATGATCAACCTAGACAGCATATTTAAAAGCTGAGATATTACTTTACAACAAAGGTCCGTCTAGTCAAAGCTATGGTTTTTCCAGTAGTCATGTATGGATGTGAGAGTTGGACTATAAAGAAAGCTGAGTGCCGAAGAATTGATACT
This sequence comes from Bos indicus x Bos taurus, assembly GCF_003369695.1. Lineage (NCBI taxonomy): Eukaryota > Metazoa > Chordata > Mammalia > Artiodactyla > Bovidae > Bos > Bos indicus x Bos taurus. The sequence goes on from NC_040105.1 coordinate 124,988,291, forward strand.
TTTGAACTGTGGTGTTGGAGAAGACTCTTGAGAGTCCCTTGGACTGCAAGGAGATCCCACCAGTTCATCCTAAAGGAGATCAGTCCTGAATATTCATTCGAAGGACTGATGCTGAAGTTGAAACTCCAGTACTTTGGCCACCTGATGCGAAGAACTGACTCATTGGAAAAGACCCTGGGAATGATGCTGGGAAAGATTGAAGGCAGGAGGAGAAGGGGATGACAGAGGATGAGATGGTTGGATGGCATCACCGACTTGATGGACATGAATTTGAGCAAGCTCTGGGAGTTGTTGATGGACAGGGAAGCCTGGTGTGCTGCAGTCCATGGGGTCACAAAGAGTCAGACACAGGTGAGCGACTGAACTGAACTGAGGGGTTGGGAATTAGTCCAATAGGACTGGTGTCCTTACGAGAAAGGGAAACAAAACCTCTCTCTCTCTCCACACACACACACACACACACACACACACAGAGGAAAGGTCATGTGAGCATATAGGGAGAAAGTAGCCAAACGCATGTCAAGAAGAGAGCTCTTACCAGAAACTGACCTTGGTGGCACCCTAATCTTGGATTTCTGGACTCAAGAACTTTGACAAAATGAATTTCTGTTGTTTAAGCCATCCAGTCTATGGTATTTTGTTATAGCAACCTGAGTTGACTAATACAAGACCCTAAATGACATCAGTTTAATAATTCTTCATCATATGACATGAGAAAAGTGAAGAATTTCACAAGGAAAACTTCCTTGGCGAGGTATTCAAGGTCTTCTAAAATTTCATCTACAACTAAATTCTGAAACTTTTCTCCATAAACAATATTCTTCACCCAAATACTTTTCACAGCCGTGCCCTCATGTCAGTTCTTAACACTGTCACCAATCTTGTTGATTCCATTATCACCTCATACCTGGGACTATTGTTAAAATCTCTCCTTTACCTCCAGCCTCTTCTGCCTCCCAAAGCCATCAAGCACCCTATTGCCCAGAAGACTGTAAAATATCAATTTCATGTTAATTTCTTGAGCATAAAACTTTGCAGCTGCATAGCTACAGGTTCACTTCTTGTTGGCTTGAGTTGGAGGCCTTAAAAGCCTTTTTGATGTTTTCCCCCTCATTTCTACTGCCAAGTACAGCTAAAAACTTTGTACACTGTATATTAAAAAATATATATAAGACTCTGAAAGTTGCATGGAAGAAGTCAGAACAACTTCAAACCACAGGACCCAAGGAGCAACATAGGAGTGTGTGGTCTCTGGCTTTTCTCTAACTGGGTTTTTGAGAAGGTGGCAGTCTAGGAAGAGAGAAAACATCTAGAGAATAACCACTCAATTCCAGCCAAACATTTTAGAAAAAACTGTAGACTCCCACCTGAGCAAAGGCCAAATGGGGGAGCCTAGACTTCCGTCCTTCCCATGCTGTTATGAGGCACCCCAACTCCCTCACGGAGGTGGTGGAAGAGAAAGCCCAGCAGGGAGCTGGGATAGCACCTCTGGGTGGTAATGAGGCTGTCTCCACATCATTCATGATACAAACCACAGAAGAAGATAGAGATATGGAAGGTACAAAAAAAGACCCCCAAAGAATTTCTAGAATAGAAAACCACAATTCGTGTCTAGTCACTGAAAGAGAGAAGTGTTTGCTTGATTGAAGAGGGGCAGGACAGGCATGAATAAAGCAAAGGGAAGGAAATTTTGTAGGTGCTAATGTGTTCATTATCTTAATCATAGTGAGAGTTTCTTGTGTGTGTATATATATATATCAATAGTTATCAAAGTGTCGATATTGAATATGTTCAGTTTACTGAATGTCAATAAAGCTGTTAAAGAGAGAGAAGAGAGGGAGGGAAGGGGAGAGACAGAGAGAGAAAGAAAGGGAGACCATGGCATTGGAGCCAGGAGGACCCTTCTACCTGAAAGCAGAGGTCTGAACCTAGCTAGGAGTAAAAACAGCGCCAGAAAACGATTTCCCAGTCAGTCTATGAGCAAATTCCAGGTTCAGGCTTTTATCAACTTGTGTTTATTTTATTTTCACTGATACTGCTGAGGATTAGGGCTCTCCCTTTGCAAGGAACCGCCTTGGGGAAAGATGGCCTGTTATCTTTCTCAAATCCAAGTCCATCCTCAAGAACAACTGTATCAGTGTTGGGTGCACAGATGCATTATTGTAGATGTGAGGCTGATCATGGTGCATGCTGCATGACAGACAGACGAGCATGTTCATGCTATACACGTCTAGTGTCCAGGCTCATCCAATGGGTGGGAGACGAATCAGAGGTTGGACCTTCTGGTCATGCTCTTTGGAGACTCATCTGGGTAAGCTCTGGCCCTGGGTGTTGGGACAACTTCACTTTCTTGTGATTTTTCTTGGTCCCCATAGCTCCTCAAGAAGCAGAATCCCATAGGCAGGTTTCCAGGTTATTAACTGAGGAAGAATGCCCCAAGCACCTAGGTCCCCTGTGATGGCAACTCCCAGTTATGTCCTTGCATTCATAGACTGTACTTGGTGAAGAAAGCTTCTATATTCTCAGTTCCTGTCAAACAGAGAAATATTTGTTGACAGAATGAATAAAGTAATGATGACAGAAAGTGTCCTCTTTCACTCGTACCTTGTTCTAAAATAATGGGCATTTCTGGGGTGGTTCAGAGTGTACAGAGCTCCTTTGCACACATCATTTCGCCTGACTGTTGCATGAACCCTTTGGAGCAGCTTTACTGTTTGCCCTATTTTACAGATAAGAAATCGGAGACTTGGAGAGCATGAACGGATTTGCCCAAGCGAACCAAGCTAGCAAGTGATAAACCCACGACTCACATCTAGGTTGGCCAATTCCAACAGAGGGCTTTTGAGACTAAAGAAGACAGTGTTTATAAAATGCTTTGTGCAAAGTCTGCCCAGCTCTCAGATTCCTCCTCTCCAAACTCCATGTGTTTCCTGCTGCTGCTGCTAAGTCGCCTCAGTCGTGTCCGACTCTGTGCTACCCCATAGACGGCAGCCCACTAGGCTCCCCCGTCCCTGGGATTCTCCAAGCAAGAACACTGGAGTGGGTTGCCATTTCCTTCTCCAATGCATGAAGGTAAAAAGTGGAAGTGAAGTCGCTCAGTTGTGTCCGACTCTTCGCAACCCCATGGACTGCAGCCTACCAGGCTCCTCTGCCCATGGGATTTTCCAGGCAAGAGTACTAGAGTGGGGTGCCATTGCTTCTCCGTAGAGATTGTTGCAATAGATCAAATAAAAAGACTGGAAAGAGAATGTTAGACAATTCATTGTTTGCCTGGAAAAATCAAGGATGAAGTTAGTCTTCAAAACTTCAAAACAGTTGTCCCCACCACACACACAAAACTAACTTACAGAGTGTTAGAAAGCCTTTCAAGTCATTATTACACAGTATTCAAACAAGCAGTGTTTTCTTTTATTATGTAATTTCACCACAGATGAAATTTTTTTCACTTTGAGTGGGGAATAGACTCTTAGATATTAGGAGCAAAACATTTCTCCAACCGGGTGTGTGTGTGTTTTCCACTCAAAATTGTGTGCCTTACTTCCTTCCCCCAAATCCTTCTCCCAACTTCCCAACACTTGATTCACTGCAAACTTTCTTTGCACAGCCTTCCACAAGCTGGCAGTATATTTCTATAACAGAAATATTTTTTGATTCATGAATCAAGCTCAGTATGCAGCACCTATTACAGAGGATTCTTTTTTTTTTTTTTTTGCTTTTCTGTATTGTCTGGTTTTGCTGCAGTGAGTATGCATTACCGATGAACAGAGACATAATCAAAGCAGCTTTAAAGAAGATGCAATTTCATTATAATGTCCAGTAAATGAAGCTGGATACAAAACTGTATGAGCAGTATGACCTCAACCTAGTCAGACAAATGATTAAGAGAACAGACTGGAAGGAAATATACCAAAAGGTTAATGGTTATCTCCTGGATCCAGATTCTGTGTGCCAGTGGCTAGGGTGAGAAAGGGAGGCACTAAGGGTGCAAGATGTAAGGAGACACTCACTCTCAGGGTCATGGAGGCACAGGATCTCCACCTGACAGTGAGTGCATCTTACATTTGCATCCTCAGCCCCTTGCTTCCCTCATCCTAGTCTGGCCCTGCCTGGGTGACTCAGATGTGAGGGTCTTTACTCCTTAAATGACCCTTCTTCAAATGACTCTTGGATTGTGTACTTGTAGGGAAAATGATGGCAACCCACTCCAGTACTCTTGCCTGGAAAATCCCAAGGACGGAGGAGCCTGGTGGGCTGCAGTCCATGGGGTTGCTAAGAGTCGGACACGACTGAGTGACTTCACTTTCGCTTTTCACTTTCGCTTTTCACTTTCACTTTTCACTTTCATACATTAGAGAAGGAAATGGCAACCCACTCCAGTGTTCTTGCCTGGAGAATCCCCGGGACAGTGGAGCCTGGTGGGCTGCCGTCTATGGGGTCACACAGAGTCAGACACAACTGAATCGACTTAGCAGTAGCAGCAGCAGCAGGGAAAATGAGGTCATTATCCATTTTCTCTAGTCTATCAGCAACCAGATAGCTTTATGACTCCTCTCATTTCTAAGCCAGCTTGCTTTGCAATTACTCTTTACCAATACTCTGAACTCATTTCACCTTCGGCAAAATTCTTACCATGGATCAAGCCAACCCACTGCTTTCTCTGATCTATATGAGGGCAGCTTCCGGCCTGCACTGGGGCTTCGTCTCCACACTCCCCAGAATTTCTGTCAGTGTCTCTTATCAGCTCCCTCTTCTGTTCCTCATGGAAGTTATTTCAAACCTTCTTCCTTCTCAAACTACTTCTCACATCACAACACTTCTCTCATTCTCAGCAAATGACTCTGTCTCCTCTACCAGTCTGGATCCTTGAAGGAATCAGACGTCATGTCCAAACTGGATAATTGAAATTAATTTAAGGAAGGGATCATTGACAAACGTCGGGGCAGAATTTCAGGAAACCAATATGACATAGTACAGACTCTGGGGCTAGCAATAGTGGGGAATGTTAAATGCCTGGGTTTTCGGGTGCTAGGAAACCCACAGTCACCAGAACTTGTGGACAGCAACTATGTGGAAATGGCTGCCTGATGGGTGCTATGGACTTTGGTGGAGAGAGACAGCTGGCATGAAGCAACCCAGTAAGGAAGGGCTAAGGGAACAAATACCCAGGCCTCACTCTTCTCACATTCTTCTGTCTCCTCCTGGTCACTTTCATTAACCAAACTCAACCTGAAGTGTCATGGAGGTCACCCTCTTGCTTCCAGAGCAGGATGGAATAGGGTGGAGTGTGGATCTGGAGGCATAGATCTCCTATTTCAGAGGCAATAGAGACCATTGGTAGGATTTCCCTCAAAACCCGCAATTCTTTCCTGAATCCTCATGTAGCCATTCCTCGTTCTTCCCCACCCCAGTGCAAGTGGTGACCCTAGTCCTCTCTGGAGTCAGTGCTGTGCTCTGGTCATTACTTGTTTGATTTCCTGGGACCTTGAGCCATCAGTTATCCCATCGCTTCTGTCTTCAAGCTTTCTCTCATTTGTTTCCTTCCAATTTAGTGTTTCAACCTACTCTCCCATATTAAAAACAAACAAACAAAACAAACTTTCTCTCATGACCCCAGGACTTCCTCTATCCTCCTTCTCCTCTTTTTCACAAACAAGGTCTTTATGGAGTCATTTACCCTTGAAAGTATTTTCTTATTTCTCATCTTCATTTCACTCATTCACCCCCTGTAGGCTTGTTTTTGGCAACATTAAAGGACACAAATTTTTGCCCTCGTGCTCTTTAATCTCTGAAGCATTTGCCATTGGCTGACCCACCCTTCGGGAAACTCTGTTCAGCTTTGGTTTCCTTTGGAAGTCAGAAAGTATAGCAGCTAACAGCATGTCCCTTTGAGTCAGAGAGACCTAGAGTCAGCCCTGCTTTGTGTTCTTCAGAGTCCCAGTGTCCTCAAACTTAAAACTGAGGTAGTCATATCACCTACCTTGGGGATTTGCTGGAAATAAGATGATGTATATACACTGCTTAGCATGGTTCCTGACATGACTCAAGTCCTCTGTAAATGAGAGCACCATCTGTGACTTTGCTATCTCTGCTTTCTTTTTTTTTTAAATTTTATTTTATTTTTAAACTTTACAATATTGTATTAGTTTTGCCAAATATCGAAATGAATCCGCCACAAGTATACCTGTGTTCCCCATCCTGAACCCTCCTCCCTCCTCCTTCCCCATACCATCCCTCTGGGTCGTCCCAGTGCACCAGCCCCAAGCATCCAGTATTGTGCATCGAACCTGGACTGGCGACTCGTTTCATACATGATATTATACATGTTTCAATGCCATTCTCCCAAATCTCCCCACCCTCTCCCTCTCCCACAGAGTCCATAAGACTGATCTATACATCAGTGTCTCTTTTGCTGTCTCGTACACAGGGTTATTGTTACCATCTTTCTAAATTCCATATACCACTATCTCTGCTTTCTTGGAGCACTGTGGCCAGTCTTCAGAACCTTTTTCATCTTTCTCTTCCCAGGTATGTAACCCAGATCACAATGTTTTTTAATCTCTTCTTTTCCTTATTCACACTGCATGGGTGAACTCATTCAAAATCACTGCATTAACTACATCTGTATATTGTCGACTGCCCATCTTTATTACCATCCTAACCTTACACCTCTGCTCAAGATTGTTTATTGGATAGTTCTGCATGAACGTCCAACTGGCATCACAAGTTCCACATGTTTGAAACCACATTCATGGTCTTTTCTGTCATCTTTTCATCAGTGCTTCTCTTCTAGTATTCCTTATCTCAGATGTGTGTATTCCAAGTCACTTCAGTCATGTCAGACTCTTTGCAACCCTATGTACTGTAACCCACCAGGCTCCTCTGTTCATGGGGATTCTCCAGGCAAGAATACTCGAGTGGGTTGCCACGCCCTCCTCCAGGGGATCTTCCCAAGCCAGGAATCAAACCCAGTTCTCCTGCATTGGCAGGCATGTTCTTTACCACTAGTGCCACCTGGGAAGCCCCCTTATCTCAGAAAGTAGCATCACATGCTCTCAACTGCACAAGCCAGAAAGCTAGGCTCCATTCTTGATGCACTCCTCTCCCTAAACTGCCCCCTCTCAATTCAAGCACGCCACCGCCTGCTGGCAAGTTTAGTTCTTCACAAGTTTTGAATTCCTCCACTTCTCATCCCTACAGCAATTACTTTAGTAACTCATTACATCTTATAAGATCACTATAATCATTCCCTAACTGCTACTAGTCTGCCACAACACATCTCTGCATCCTTCATCCTCACCTGCCAGAGTACTCTTTCGAAAAGGTGACTCAGATAATGCAGCTAGTCCCCATGGTCTTCAAGATAAAGTTTAGACTCCTTAACCCAGCATATAAAGTTCATCATGCTCTGGCTCCTGTATATTTGTTCATAACTCTCCAGGTTTATCTACAACCTCTCCCCTAGCAACTATTTTTTTTTTTTTTTTGAGATCTTGTTTTTATTTTTTATTTTTTTAAATTTTATTTTATTTTTAAACTTTACATAATTGTATTAGTTTTGCCAAATATCAAAATGAATCCATCACAGGTATACATGTGCTCCCCATCCTGAACCCTCCTCCCTCCCCATACCATCCCTCTGGGTTGTCCCAGTGCACTGGCCCCAAGCATCCAGTATCGTGCATTGAACCTGGACTGGCATCTCGTTTCATACATGATATTTTACATGTTTCAATGCCATTCTCTCAAATCTTCCCACCCTCTTCCTCTCCCACAGATTCCATAAGACTGTTCCATACATCAGCGTCACTTTTGCTGTCTCGTACATAGGGTTATTGTTAGCATCTTTCTAAATTCCATATATATGCGTTAGTATACTGTATTGGTGTTTTTCCTTCTGGCTTACTTCACTCTGTATAATAGGCTCCAGTTTCATCCACCTCATTAGAACTGATTCAAATGTATTCTTTTTAATGGCTGAGTAATACTCCATTGTGTATATGTACCACAGCTTTCTTATCCATTCATCTGCTGATGGACATCTAGGTTGCTTCCATGTCCTGGCTATTATAAACAGTGCTGCGATGAACATTGGGGTACACGTGTCTCTCTCCCTTCTGGTTTCCTCAGTGTGTATGCCCAGCAGTGGGATTGCTGGATCATAAGGCAGTTCTATTTCCAGTTTTTGAAGGAATCTTCACACTGTTCTCCATAGTGGCTGTACTAGTTTGCATTCCCACCAACAGTGTAAGAGGGTTCCCTTTTCTCCACACCCTCTCCAACATTTATTATTTGTAGACTTTTGGATCACAGCCATTCTGACTGGTGTGAAATGGTACCTCATAGTGGTTTTGATTTGCATTTCTCTGATAATGAGTGATGTTGAGCATCTTTTCATGTGTTTGTTAGCCATCTGTATGTCTTCTTTGGAGAAATGTCTATTTAGTTCTTTGGCCCATTTTTTGATTGGGTCATTTATTTTTCTGGAGTTGAGCTGGAGGAGTTGCTTGTATATTTTTGAGATTAGTTGTTTGTCAGTTGCTTCATTTGCTATTATTTTCTCCCATTCTGAAGGCTGTGTTTTCACCTTGCTGATAGTTTCCTTTGATGTGCAGAAGCTTTTAAGGTTAATTAGGTCCCATTTGTTTATTTTTGCTTTTATTTCCGATATTCTGGGAGGTGGGTCATAGAGGATCCTGCTGTGATGTATGTCAGAGAGTGTTTTGCCTATGTTCTCCTCTAGGAGTTTTATAGTTTCTGGTCTTATGTTTAGATCTTTAATCCATTTTGAGTTTATTTTTGTGTATGGTGTTAGAAAGTGTTCTAGTTTCATTCTTTTACAAGTGGTTGACCAGTTTTCCCAGCACCACTTGCTAAAGAGATTGTCTTTAATCCATTGTATATTCTTGCCTCCTTTGTCAAAGATAAGGTGTCCATATGTGCGTGGATTTATCTCTGGGCTTTCTATTTTGTTCCATTGATCTATATTTCTGTCTTTGTGCCAGTACCATACTGTCTTGATAACTGTGGCTTTGTAGTAGAGCCTGAAGTCAGGTAGGTTGCTTCCTCCAGTTCCATTCTTCTTTCTCAAGATCGCTTTGGCTATTCGAGGTTTTTTGTATTTCCATACAAATTGTGAAATTATTTGTTCTAGCTCTGTGAAGAATACTGTTGGTAGCTTGATAGGGATTGCATTGAATCTATAGATTGCTTTGGGTAGTATACTCATTTTCACTATATTGATTCTTCCAATCCATGAACATGGTATATTTCTCCATCTATTAGTGTCCTCTTTGATTTCTTTCACCAGTGTTTTATAGTTTTCTATATATAGGTCTTTAGTTTCTTTAGGTAGATATATTCCTAAGTATTTTATTCTTTCCGTTGCAATGGTGAATGGAATTGTTTCCTTAATTTCTCTTTCTGTTTTCTCATTATTAGTGTATAGGAATGCAAGGGATTTCTGTGTGTTGATTTTATATCCTGCAACTTTACTATAGTCATTGATTAGTTCTAGTAATTTTCTGGTGGACTCTTTAGGGTTTTCTATGTAGAGGATCATGTCATCTGCAAATAGTGAGAGTTTTACTTCTTCTTTTCCAATTTGGATTCCTTTTATTTCTTTTTCTGCTCTGATTGCTGTGGCCAAAACTTCCAAAACTATGTTGAATAGTAATGGTGAAAGTGGGCACCCTTGTCTTGTTCCTGACTTTAGAGGAAATGCTTTCAATTTTTCACCATTGAGGATAATGGTTGCTGTGGGTTTGTCATATATAGCTTTTATTATGTTGAGGTATGTTCCTTCTATTCCTGCTTTCTGGAGAGTTTTTATCATAAATGGGTGTTGAATTTTGTCAAAGGCTTTCTCTGCATCTATTGAGATAATCATATGGTTTTTATTTTTCAATTTGTTAATGTGGTGTATTACATTGATTGATTTGCAGATATTGAAGAATCCTTGCATCCCTGGGATAAAGCCCACTTGGTCATGGTGTATGATCTTTTTAATGTGTTGTTGGATTCTGGTTGCTAGAATTTTGTTAAGGATTTTTGCATCTATGTTCATCAGTGATATTGGCCTGTAGTTTTCTTTTTTGTGGGATCTTTGTCAGGTTTTGGTATTAGGGTGATGATGGCCTCAAAGAATGAGTTTGGAAGTTTACCTTCCTCTGCAATTTTCTGGAAGAGTTTGAGCAGGATAGGTGTTAGCTCTTCTCTAAATTTTTGGTAGAATTCAGCTGTGAAGCCATCTGGACCTGGGCTTTTGTTTGCTGGAAGGTTTTTGATTACAGTTTCAATTTCCGTGCTTGTGATGGGTCTGTTAAGATATTCTATTTCTTCCTGGTTGAGTTTTGGAAAGTTGTACTTTTCTAAGAATTTGTCCATTTCTTCCATGTTGTCCATTTTATTGGCATATAATTGTTGATAGTAGTCTCTTATGATCCTTTGTATTTCTGTGTTGTCTGTTGTGATCTCTCCAGTTTCATTTCTAATTTTATTGATTTGATTTTTCTCCCTTTGTTTCTTGATGAGTCTGGCTAATGGTTTGTCAATTTTATTTATCCTTTCAAAGAACCAGCTTTTGGTTTTGTTGATTTTTGCTATGGTCTCTTTTGTTTCTTTTGCATTTATTTCTGTTCTAGTTTTTAAGATCTCTTTCCTTCTACTAACCCTGGGGTTCTTCATTTCTTCCTTTTCTAGTTGCTTTAGGTGTAGAGTTAGGTTATTTATTTGACTTTTTTCTTGTTTCTTGAGGTGTGCCTGTATTGCTATAACTTTCCCCTTAGGACTGCTTTTACCGTGTCCCACAGGTTTTGGGTTGTTGTGTTTTCATTTTCATTCGTTTCTATGCACATTTTGATTTCTTCTGTGAAATTTGTTGGTTATTCAGCAGCGTGTTGTTCAGCCTCCATATGTTGGAATTTTTAATCGTTTTTTCTCCTGTAATTGAGATCTAATCTTACTGCATTGTGGTCAGAAGAGATGCTTGGAATGATTTCTATTTTTTTGAATTTACCAAGGCTAGCTTTATGGCCCAGGATGTGATCTATCCTGGAGAAGGTTCCATGTGCGCTTGAGAAAAAGCTGAAATTCATTGTTTTGGGATGAAATGTCCTATAGATATCAATTAGGTCTAACTGGTCTATTGTATCATTTAAAGTTTGTGTTTCCTTGTTAATTTTCTGTTTAGTTGATCTATCCATAGGTGTGAGTGGGGTATTAAAGTCTCCCACTATTATTGTGTTATTGTTAATTTCTCCTTTCATACTTGTTAGCATTTGTCTTACATACTGCGGTGCTCCTGTGTTCGGTGCATATATATTTATAATTGTTATATCTTCTTCTTGGATTGATCCTTTGATCATTATGTAGTGACCTTCTTTGTCTCTCTTCACAGCCTTTGTTTTAAAGTCTATTTTATCTGATATGAGTATTGCTACTCCTGCTTTCTTTTGGTCCCTATTTGCATGGAAAATCTTTTTCCAGCCCTTCACTTTCAGTCTGTATGTGTCCCCTGTTTTGAGGTGGGTCTCTTGTAGACAACATATGTAGGGGTCTTGTTTTTGTATCCATTCAGCCAGTCTTTGTCTTTTGGTTGGGGCATTCAACCCATTTACGTTTAAGGTAATTACTGATAAGTATGATCCCGTTGCCATTTACTTTATTGTTTTGGGTTCGAACTTATACACCGTGTTTGTGTTTCCTGTCTAGAGAATATCCTTTAGTATTTGTTGGAGAGCTGGTTTGGTGGTGCAGAATTCTCTCAGCTTTTGCTTGTCTGAAAAGCTTTTGATTTCTCCTTCATACTTGAATGAAATCATTGCTGGGTACAATAATCTGGGCTGAAGGTTATTTTCTTTCATCATTTTAAGTATGTCTTGCCATTCCCTCCTGGCTTGAAGAGTTTCTATTGAAAGATCAGCTGTTATCCTTATGGGAATTCCCTTGTGTGTTATTTGTTGTTTTTCCCTTGCTGCTTTTAATATTTGTTCTTTGTGTTTGATCTTTGTTAATTTGATTAATATGTGTCTTGGGGTATTTCACCTTGGGTTTATCCTGTTTGGGATTCTCTGGGTTTCTTGGACTTGGGTGATTATTTCCTTCCCCATTTTGGGGAAGTTTTCAACGATTATCTCCTCAAGTATTTTCTCATGGTCTTTCTTTTTGTCTTCTTCTTCTGGGACCCCTATGATTCGAATGTTGTAGCGTTTAATATTGTCCTGGAGGTCTCTGAGATTGTCCTCATTTCTTTTAATTCGTTTTTCTTTTATCCTCTCTGATTCATTTATTTCTACCATTCTATCTTCTAATTCACTAATCCTATCTTCTGCCTCTGTTATTCTACTATTTGTTGCCTCCAGAGTGTTTTTAATTTCATTTATTGCATTATTCATTTTATATTGACTCTCTTTTATTTCTTCTAGGTCCTTGTTAAACCTTTCTTGCATCTTCTCAATCTTAGTCTCCAAGCTATTTATCTGTGATTCCATTTTGATTTCAAGATTTTGGATCAATTTCACTATCATTATTCGGAATTCTTTATCAGGTAGATTCCCTATCTCTTCCTCTTTTGTTTGGTTTGGTGGGCTTTTATCCTGTTCCTTTATCTGCTGGGTATTCCTCTGTCTCTTCATCTTGTTTAAATTGCTGAGTTTGGGGTGTCCTTTCTATATTCTGGCAGTTTGTGGAGTTCTCTTTATTGTGGCTTTTCCTCGCTGTGTGTGGGTTTGTACAGGTGGCTTGTCAAGGTTTCCTGGTTAGGGAAGCTTGTGTCGGTGTTCTGGTGGGTGTCCAGTAATGAGTTATGAGATGTCTATGGTTTTGGGGTGACTTTGGGCAGCTTGTATCTTGAAGCTCAGGGCTGTGCTCCTTTGTTGCTGGAGAATTTGCTTGGTATGTCTTGCCCTGGAACTTGTTAGCCCTTGTGTGGTGCTTGGTTTCAGTGTCGGTTTGGAGGCGTTTGATGAGCTCCTGTCAATTAATGTTCCTTGGAGTCAGGAGTTCCCTGGAGTCAGGGTTTGGACTTAAGCCTCCTGCTTCCAGTTATCAGTCTTATTTTTACAGTAGTTTCAAAACTTCTCCTTCTATACAGCACCATTGATAAAACATCTACGTTAAAGATGAAAAGTTTCTCTACTGTGAGGGTCACTCAGAGAGGTTCACAGCGTTACATGGAGAAGAGAAGAGGGAGGAGGGAGTTAGAGGTGACCCAATTGAGATGAGGTGGAATCAATAGTGGAGAGAGTGGGGTAGCCAGTAGTCACTTCCTTATGTGCACTCCACAACTGGACCACTCAGAGATGTTCACGGAGTTATACAGAGAAGAGAAGAAGGAGGAAGGAGACAGAGGTGGCCAGAGAGATAAAAGGGGGGAATGAAAAGGAGGGAGACAGATCCAGCCAGTAATCAGTTCCCTAAGTGTTCTCCACCATCTGGAACACACATAAACTCACAGAGTTGGGTAGAGTAGAGAGGGGTTAGGGAGGAGACACAGGCGACCTGGTGGAGAAAAAGGAGAGTCCAAAGGGAGAGAGAGCAGTCAAGCCAGTAATCTCGCTCCGTAGTGAAAAATGGGTCCTGAACATTGGGTTCTTAAAGGTACAAAATTGGTAACAAATACATAAAAGCAAAAATTAAAAATCTAGAGTAGAGTTTGGAATTTCAAAAATACGATGTTAAAGAAAAGAAGGAAAAGAAAGAGAGAAAAAACGAACAATGAAAAACAAACAAGGTCGCGAAAATTATAAAGGAAATACAGGTACAAAATTGATAACTAATACCAAAAAGCAAAAATTAAAAATCTAGAGTAGAGTTTGGAATTTCAAAAATACAATGTTAAAAAAAAGGAATAAGAAACATAAAGAGAGGAAACAAACAAACAAAAACAATGTCACAAAAATTATAAAGAAAATACAGGTACAAATTTGATATCAAATACCAAAAAGCATAAATTAAAAATCTAGAGTAGAGTTTGGAATTTCAGATATACAATGTTATATAAAAGAAGAAGAGAATGAAACAGAAAAAAAAAAGTCACAGAAATTATTAAAAAAACTGCAGGTACAAAATTGATAACATATACCAAAAAGCTAAAATTAAAAAACAAGAGTAGAGTTTGGAATTTCAAAAATACAATGTTAAAGAAAAGAAGAAGAAGAAAAAAAAAAAAAAAAAGGTCAAAAAATTATAAAATATATATATATGAAGTTTGCTGAAGAAGAAAAAAATAGGGTCTTTTTTTTTTTTTTGCAAAGTAATAGGTTATAAAAGTGAAAATTAAAGGAACAATAGAGGACTTAAAAAAATTTTTTAATTAAAAAAAAAAAGAAAGAATGAATGATCATAAAAATAGTAAAAATATATCTAGGACTTTCTCTGGTTTTGTTGTATGGTGGGTTCAGTTCATTTTTGGCTAGTTCCTTGGTCCGACTTAAATTTCTCAAGATCTATAGGCCCCTTCCTATGTAGTCCGTAGTAACCACGGGGTTTTAATCTATTGCCTGTAGCCTCCAAGGCGTTTCCCTCTGTTATAACTTCTTCTGTTTGCTGGTCTCTTCAGTGTCTGGCTTCCGCCCTGACACAAAGGGGACGGTGGGGGAAACTTTTTTTTTTTTTAGGCTCACTTGTTCAGTCGCGCTGTGGGGAGGGAGGGAGGGATGCTGCAAACAAATAACACTGGTGTGCGCTCGCAGTGCCTCAGCCACACTGGGTCTGCCCCCACTCACGGCGCGTGTAGCCTCCCTGCCCACACTGCTCGGGCTCTAGGTTGTTCTGCCGAGAACAATCCGAGGCCGGCCCTGGGCTGCATGTACCTCCCAGGTCCAAGCCGCTCAGGTTCAGGCACTTGGGTAGTCCTCAGAGGTGCAGACTCTGTTGGGCCTGCATTTTGTGCTCTTCCCAGGTCCGAGCAGCTCAGGTGATGAGGTGTTTGGCGAACGCCAATACTGCGACTTATCGCCTCCCCGCCACTCAGTTATCTGGGTGTAAAACCGGCGCACCTTCTCAGGCAGATGTTGCCCGTCCAGACCCCCAAGAAGTTTTAGTTAGCAAAGAAGCCTGCTTACAGTTTTATAGATAATGTCTCTCTGGGGCTGCGATTGTCCCCTTCCGGCTCTGGCTGCCTGTTACCGGAGGGGGAAGGTCTGCAGCCGGCTATCTCTGTTCAGTCCTTTGTTCTGTGCGCGGGCCTGGCGGTGTCTTAGGTTAGGGCTGGCTTTTCGCGTGGTAGATATCCCACAGTCTGGTTTGCTAGCCCAAATTATTTCGCTCAGATAGTGCTCAGGGTATTCAGGCCAGATTCTTACTCTGAGCGATGCAGCCCGCGCCGTGCCTCCCTGCCCAGCCCCCGCTTGCTAATGGCGTGTGCAGGCGTCTGCGCTGCTTCTCGCTGGGGGAGTTACCGTAGGGCTCGCAATCTGCGAGTTTTAATTGTTTATTTTTTCTCCCTGTTATGTTGCCCTCTGTGCTTCCAAAGCTCGGCACAGATTCGGCAGTGAGAAGGTTTCCTGGTGTTTGGAAACTTCTCTCTTTTTAAGACTCCCTTCCCGGGACGGAACTCCGTCCCTCCCTCTTTCGTCTCTTTTTTTTTTGTCTTTTATATTTTTTCCTACCTCCTTTCGAAGAGTTGGGTTGCTTTTCTGGGTGCCTGATGTCCTCTGCTGGCATTCAGAAGTTGTTTTGTGGAATTTACTCGACGTTTAAATGCTCTTTTGATGAATTTGTGGGGGAGAAAGTGTTCTCCCCGTCCTACTCCTCTGCCATCTTGGCTCCTCTGAGCCCCTAGCAACTATTGTACACTCAAACTATGCTAACTATTTTCAGGTCCACTAGTTCTCCAGGCTTACCTAACAGCTATTGCTGTCCTTTTTCTTCTTGGGAGGTCTTTCCTCCATCTGTCCTCCCCTACCTCTCCTGACTAGCTGCTACACACTTTTCAAGATCCAGTTTAGACTTCGCGGCTTCCAGAATGCACGGCTGGACCTATCATTTGTAGCCACCATGTTTTAATGTAATCTTTGATTAACTTCAATAGTCTACATCAGAAGTCAGCAAACTATGGCCCGCCTTCTGTTTTTGTAAATAAAGTTTCATTGGAACACAGTCATGCCCATTCACACTGTCTATGGCTGCTTTTGTGCTTCAACCACAGAGTTCAGTGGTTTCAACAGAGAGCACATGGCCCACAAAGTACTGACTCTCTGGGCCTTTCCAAAAATCACTTGCCAACTGCTGCTCTGGATCAGTGGTTCTCAACTCGGTCCACATAGTCATACCACCTGAAAACATCCTGATGTTCAGATCACACACACCCAGACATTCTGACTTAAATGTGTTGAGAGTTTTAAAAGCTGTTTAGGTGAATCTCATGTGCAAGTTTGAGGAATTTTGCTATAGACTGTCAGTTCCTTGAATGTAGGAACTAGGTCTTCACCTTTCATCTCTCTGTCTCTAGTTCTAGCACAATAAGGAGCCCATGGTACAAATGATTCTTGCATGAATAATAGTAAAAGCAATAAGAGACATTTACTGAGTACTTACTGTGCTCCAAGACTTATGTCAAATGCTTTACATGTGATGTATATTATAATCCTCATTATAAACCTAAAAGTAACACTATTATGGTCTCCATTTTACAGATGAGAAAATTGAGGTTCAAAAAGGTTGACTGTCCTATCCAAAGTCACACAGCTAGCAAGGACTGTGACTCGAAGTCAGGCTGCTTTGGTTTCAGAACTCTTGTTCTTAAGCCAATGTACTTTGAAGGGTCTCAAGCAACTCATTAGGGAAGAAAGTAAGTTGGTTTGCTGAGAATGAAGGAGTTGGGATTGTGTATCAGTTCAGTTCAGTTCAGTCGCTCAGTCGTGTCCAAGTCTTTGCGACCCCATGAATTGCAGCATGCCAGGCCTCCCTGTCCATCACCAACTCCCGGAGTTTACTCAAACTCATATCCATCAAGTCAGTGATGCCATCCAGCCATCTCATCCTCTGTCATCCCCTTCTCCTCCTGCCCCCAATCCCTCCCAGCATCAGGGTCTTTTCCAATGAGTCAGATTGAGGGTAGAGGAGCATTTTTTAAAAGCAGAGACATGGGAAAGATCATAATAATAACACTGCATAATAGCACCTCCAATTTCTTGAGCACTTACCAATGCATATGCTGTGTAATCACTTTAGATGCATTACCTCCCTTCTCCAGGGCATCGTCCTGATCCAGGGATCAAACCTGGGTCTCCCACATTGCAGGCAGATTCTTTACCATCTGAGCTACCAGAAAAACCCTCATTTAATCCTTCCAACCTAGAAAAGAGTCCTTTTGCAAGGCTGGCAGGCTTATGTAGGATAACCTGTGTGCTTAGTCGCTCAATCGTCTCTGACTTTTTGCGATCCCATGGACTGTAGCCCACCAGGCTCCTCTGTCCATGGGGATTCTCCAGGCAAGAACACTCGAGTGGGTTGCCATGCCCTTCTCCAGGGGATCTTCCCAAACCAGGGATTGAACCCAGGTCTCCCACATTACAGGTGGATTCTTTACTGTCTGAGCCACCAGGGAAGCCAAAGAATACTGGAGTGGGTAGCCTATCCCTTCTCCATGGGATCTTCCTGATTCAGGAATTGAACTAGGGTCTCCTGCATTGCAGGCAGATTCTTTACCAGCTGAGCTACCAGGGAAGCCCCAGGATAACCTAGGGAATGTTTGAATTACAGTGAAAAAGTGAGAGGAATCCTGGAACTTTCCTCGTGGCCCAGTGGTTAAGAATCCACCTTCCAATGCAGGTGATGTAGGTTCAATCCCTGGTTGGGGCACTAAGATCCCACACGCTGCTGGGGCAACTAAGCCTGAGTACCGCAACTAAGAGAGCCTGCGCACCACAACTACTGAGCCTGTGTACTCTAGACCCTGTGTCTGCAACAAGAGAAGACCCCGCACCACGACTAGAGAAAGTCCGCGTGGTGCGACGAAGAGCCTCAGAGCTGAAATGAAGACCCAGCACACACTGAGTTAAGAAAAAAAGAAGAAGAATCCTATAAGCTTTAGGCTATCAAGAGGCAGGAAGGGGTGTAGGAGATGCTAAAGGTGAACATTATCTACGTTGAAACGTTCATTGAGGTCAGCTTTGCCTCTATAAAAAAAAAACAGCTACTACTACTTATTGAGTGGCTATTTATGCCACTTAATATACACTGACACCTAATATATCTTGATTAATCTTACTATGCTGGTGAAATATTATAATATCCATTTTATAGATTTTTAAAAATGAGACAGAGAAGGTAAGAAAGCTTTCCCCAAATCACACAGCTAGTGAAAGGTACAATCTGGATTCAAGGCCAGGCTTCTTTGACTCCAAAGCCTGTGATTATAGCCACAACATTATGAATGAATAAATCATTCTTACATCAAATGTTACAATAAAACCATTTTTGTCTCAGTTGCAGCTGAGAACCTAAAACTAAGAAGGCTGGAAAAACTGGCGTTTGATTATTAATCCCTCTCCCAAATTGACAGTATAGAGGAAGAACCCCTGAAGAAGCCCACAGAGTAAGAGCCAGCTTTAAACACCTGCTGAGCTCGAAGAGCACTGACGCTGGATTATCAGGGCTCTACTAGCTGAGTAAGGTCTTTCTTGCCCCCTTACTTCTTTTCCTCTGCTTTGACATCTGAGTCAGAAGCCATGGTTAGCTGAATGGGGTGGGGGCAGGGAGTAGAAGTGTGAGGCATGGAACTTGAGAATAAGATGACCACCATCCCCCTTCCCACCCTAGCTGAGTTGGAATGGAGACAGTTTCACTTGAAATAAAGAAAGAGGTTTTGACTTGTTTTATGTGTTTAATTTTATTTTGTTTCCAACTTTATTGAGATATAACTGACATACAACGCTGTGTAAGTTCAAGGTGTGCAACGTGATGATTTGAGACACACACGTTGTGATGGGCTTTCCATGTGGCGCTAGTGGTGAAGAACACGCCTGCCAATGCAAGAGAGGTAAGAGACGCAGGTTCAGTCCCTGCATCGGGAAGATCCCCTGGAGGAGGGCATGGCAACCCATTCCAGTGTTCTCGCCTGGAGAATTCCATGGACAGAGGAGCCTGGCGGGTTACAGTCCATGGGGTCGCAAAGAGTCGGACACGACTAAGCAATTTCACACAACACAGCACATATTGTGAAATGATTACCACAATAAAGTACTTTTATTTATCTAACTTGTTTTACTAAGCAAAATACCCTCAACATCTATTCATGCTGTTGCAAATGGCAGGGTTTCCTTTTTTCTCATGACTAAATAATATTCCTCTCTGTGTGTATCTCACATTTTCTCTATCCAGTCATCTGTTGATGGACCCTTAGGTTATTGAGGCTTTAATCTTAAGTGGGACTGGACTGGACTCTTTACCGAAAATGGGATATATTTTGCCACTGGAAGTGACAGGAGAACTTTTCAATGTCCAAAAGTGACCCAAAAAGTCATAGGACTAGCCCTGGATTTCATTACAGGCAAGGGCAGGGGGAGAGGGGCGGTGGAATAAAGCATACGTCCCAACAGAGTGATCTGAATGGCCAGCAAGGGAGTCCCACTTATTCAATGGGATGGATAACAGATACTATTCATACACACTCCCAGGCAGCAGAGTGAGGAAAGCATTGCTTCGAGAAGCTGACTAGAGATCATTGTCCAGACTTCAATTTTGGTGACTATGTGACTTTGGACAGGCCATTTTACCTTTCAGAGCCTCAGTTTCCTTATTTGAAAATTGGTGGCTTTATCTGTCTCACAAAGGTGTTAGGACATGATGAGGTAGCAAATGTAAAAGGACTTTGCTGTACATGTGTAAGAGATTATTAACATGGAAAAATGCACGAACTTTACAGAAAAACAAACTCTCAGAATCAAGGAAAAAGCTACTAAGGCTTATTTTAGGGTGACTCTGCTGCTGCTGCTGCTGCTAAGTCGCTTCAGTCGTGTCCGACTCTGTGCGACCCCATAGAAGGCAGCCCACCAGGCTCCGCCATCCCTGGGATTCTCCAGGCAAGAACACTGGAGTGGGTTTCCATTTCCTTCTCCAAAGCATGAAAGTGAAAAGTGAAAGTGAAGTCGCTCAGTTGTGTCCGACTCTTAGCGACTCCATGGACTGCAGCCTACCAGCTCCTCCGTCCATGGGATTTTCCAGGCAAGAGCACTGGAGTGGGGTGCCATTGCCTTCTCCAGGGTGACTCTAATATATATTAAATATATACCCCTCTCAGTCTCTTTCTCTCTCTTTTTTTTGTTATTGTTTATTCACTAAGTCATGTCTGACTCTGTCCGACCCCATGGACTGTAGCCCACCAGGCTCCTCTGTCCATGGAATTCTCCAGGCAAGAATACTAGAGTGGGGTGCCATTTCCTTCTCCAGGGGATTGGGATCGAACCTGCATCTCCTGCACTGAAGGTAGATTTCTTTACCACTGCACCACCAGGAAAGTCCATCAGATCAGATCAGATCAGTTGCTCAGTCATGTCTGACTCTTTGTGACCCCATGAATCGCAGCATGCCAGGCCTCCTTGTCCATCACCAACTCCCGGAGTTCACTCAGACTCACGTCCATCGAGTCAGGGATGCCATCAGCCATCTCATCCTCTGTCGTCCCCTTCTCCTCCTGACCCCAATCCCTCCCAGCATCACAGTCTTTTCCAATGAGTCAACTCTTCGCATGAGGTGGCCAAAGTACTGGAGTTTCAGCTTTAGCATCATTCCTTCCAAAGAAATCCCAGGGCTGATCTCCTTCAGAATGGACTGGTTGGATCTCCTTGCAGTCCAAGGGACTCTCAAGAGTCTTCTCCAACACCACAGTTCAAAAGCATCAATTCTTTGGCGCTTAGCCTTCTTCACAGTCCAACTCTCACATCCATACATGACCACAGGAAAAATGATAGCCTTGACTAGATGGACCTTTGTTGCCAAAATAATGTCTCTGCTTTTCAATATGCTATCTAGGTTGGACATAACTTTCCTTCCAAGGAGTAAGTGTCTTTTAATTTCATGGCTGCAGTCACCATCTGCAGTGATTTTGGAGCCCAGAAAAATAAAGTCTGACACTGTTTCCACTGTTTCCCCATCTATTTCCCATGAAGTGATGGGACCGGATGCCATGATCTTCATTTTCTGAATGTTGAGCTTTAAGCCAACTTTTCATTCTCCACTTTCACTTTCATCAAGAGGCTTTTGAGTTCCTCTTCACTTTCTGCCATAAGGGTGGTGTCATCTGCATATCTGAGGTTATTGATATTTCTCCCGGCAATCTTGATTTCAGTTTGTGTTTCTTCCAGTCCAGCATTTCTCATGATGTATTCTGCATAGAAGTTAAATAAGCAGGGTGACAATATACAGCCTTGACGAACTCCTTTTCCTATTTGGAACCAGCCTGTTGTTCCATGTCCAGTTCTAACTGTTGCTTCCTGACCTGCATACAAATTTCTCAAGAGGCAGATAAGGTGGTCTGGTATGCCCATCTCTTTAAGAATTTTCCACAGTTTATTGTGATCCACACAGTCAAAGGCTTTGGCATAGTCAATAAAGCAGAAATAGATGTTTTTCTGGAACTCTCTTGCTTTTTTGATGATCCAGTGGATGTTGGCAATTTGATCTCTGGTTCCTCTGCCTTTTCTAAAACCAGCTTGAACACCTGGAAGTTCACGGTTCACATATTGCTGAAGCCTGGCTTAAAGAATTTTGAGCATTACTTTACTAGCATGTGAGATGAGTGCAATTGTACAGTAGTTTGAGCATTCTTTGGCATTGCCTTTCTTTGGGATTGGAATGAAAACTGACCTTTTCCAGTCCTGTGGCCACTGCTGAGTTTTCCAAATGTGCTGGCATATTGAGTGCAGCACTTTCACAGCATCATCTTTCTGGATTTGGAATAGCTCAACTGGAATTCCATCACCTCCACTAGTTTTGTTGGTTGTGATGCTTTCTAAGGCCCACTTGACTTCACATTCCAGGATGTCTGGCTCTAGGTCAGTGATCACACCATCGTGATTATCTGGGTCGTGAAGATCTTTTTTGTACAGTTCTTCTGTGTATTCTTGCCATCTCTTCTTAATATCTTCTGCTTCTGTTAGGTCCATACCATTTCTGTCCTTTATCGAGCTCATCTTTGCATGAAATGTTCCTTTGGTATCTCTGATTTTCTTGAAGAGATCCCTAGTCTTTCCCATTCTGTTGTTTTCCTTTATTTCTTTGCATTGATTGCTGAAGAAGGCTTTCTTATCTCTTCTTGCTATTCTTTGGAACTCTGCATTCAGATGTTTATATCTTTCCTTTTCTCCTTTGCTTTTGGCTTCTCTTCTTTTCACAGCTATTTGTAAGGCCTCCCCAGACAGCCATTTTGCTTTTTTGCATTTCTTTTCTATGGGAATGGTCTTGATCCCTGTCTCCTGTACAATGTCATGAACCTCAGTCCATAGTTCATCAGGCACTCTCTCTATCAGATATAGTCCCTTAAATCTATTTCTCACTTCCTCTGGGTATCTCTTCTTGGCCACCCCCCACCCGCCCCTGACCTCAGATGCGGGGTAGCCCCTCTCGGCTGTTCCTGCGCTGTGGCAGTCTGGTACTCTCGGCCGGAAAGTCCATATATATATATATATATATGGGAGAAATATCAATATATATTGATATATATTGATATCAATATATATAGATATATATATTGATATTGATATATATTGATATCAAAATATATATATATATATTGCCGGGAGAAATATCAATAACCTTAGATATGCAGATGACACCACCCTTAGGGCAGAAAATGAAGAGGAACTCAAAAGCCTCATATATATATATGGACTTTCCGGTCTATATATATGAGGTACAAATGAGCAAATCATTACTGTAGTTGTGAAACAGTTCATAAGAAAACCCTTAGTTGTTTTTTTTATTGTTTAGGTTTTAAAAAAATTCAATTACTTTTTATAGTTACATATAACTATGCATGCTGTTTCCATGGCTTCTTGATTCCTCATGCTGTTTGATATGATTCTAGAAGCAAAGCTAGTGTCTCTCTCCTCATTACAAAATACAAAAGAGATATAAACATAAGAGTATGTATATTTAAACAACAGTAGTGGGTGTGAGCGGAGACAGCGATGGCAACGCACTCCAGTAGTCTTGCCTGGAAAATCCCATGGACAGAGGAGCCTGGAAGGCTGCAGGCCATGGGGTCACTAAGAGTTGGACACGACTGAGTGAGTTCCCTTTCACTTTTCACTTTCATGCATTGGAGAAGGAAATGGCAACCCACTCCAGTGTTCGTGCCTGGAGAATCCCAGGGACGGGGGAGCCTGGTGGGCTGCCATCTATGGGGTCACACACAGTCAGACACGACTGAAGCAACTTAGCAGCAGCAGCAGCAGCAGCAGTGGGTGAGAGAGAGAGAGAGAAAGAGAGAGAGGTTTTGAGCTGGACTTTACCAATAGTTGAGCTATTGCCAACACTTCTGAAGCCTGCACCATCTGTTTTATGGGCCCTGGTGCTACACTATTACTGCACGAAACCACTTCCAGGTTGTGAACAAGAAATTTTTAACTTTTGGCCTTCAAAAATAATGAGTGGCCCATTTCCCCCCAGAGCCTCTTTCCTTTCTAGGTGGCATTTTCCTCCATTCTTGCAGAAGACTCCTATCCAGATCCAACTTTTGTTTCAGACTAGAGCGGTGGGAATATTATGGGCCTGAGATTTCTCACTACCAAAGACTGAGATGGTTGCAACTAAATCATGAAACTCAAGACAAAGAGCTATCCCAATTAGTCTCAGTCTTGCCTAACATTAAACGAGGAACGGAGCTTAATGGTCACCTGCCAATCACTACACCTATGCTTCAGAAACAGTTACCAAAGGGCAGAGGTTTTAGGGAGCGAACTTCTAATGTTCTCTGAGACGCTGTGACTTAGACATGGAAATGGGTACCACACAGGCAGATCTAAGTTCACACTGAAAATGACATCTCATGCCCTTTACCTGTGCCTCTTGCAGCCCTAAGGTATAGTTTTGCACCTCCTTTATCTTCTCTCCAAAACCAGGCAGGCTCTGTGTTCAATCCATCCATGTAGCCTAAAGTCTCTAGCACAGTGCTTGGCACAAGAGTGGGTTTCAACAAGTGCTGGTTGAATAAACGAATGAAAGATTTCTTGATATTGGCCAGTTCTTGAAATTTGCTGGGCTGGGGAGTTTACCAGAATAGCTTTGTTTTCCTTGAAAGGACTTCACTGGCTGCTTAAGTACCTGGAAGGTTGCTAAAATGACTGTGTCTTGTGACTACATCTTCACTTTAAGCTACAGTTGGTAATTCACACAGTCAGTTCCAGCCTATTTAGTTCATCTTCATTTCCTTTGGAGAATGAATGGAATGTAACACTACCTGATTGGCTGGTAGTGGCTGCCTGGAGTACCTTGGTCAGAAGGGTTCTGAGAGCAAATTTGGGCCCAATGGGAAAAGTCTGCTGAGACTCATGGATGCAGTGGGGAAGAGTCTAAGCACAGGTGACCCACATTTCTCATCTCTTTGTAGAAGTTTGCCTTCAGGGCCTGCTTTCTCCCCATAGACAGGATATCCACTTATTAGATATGGATCACAATATACTGAAAAATCCAAACTTTGTGCATTCCTGCTTAATCTCTTATTTCTCGTGAACAATTGATATCCACAAGACTTTTTGTGTAAATGGAATATCAGTGAGGTTCCAATGTGATAACGGATGTGAACAGGATTGGCAAAAGCGAAAAACACTATATACAACACTGCAAATCAATTATGTTGTTGTTATTGTTTAGTAGCTCAGTTGTGTCCGAGTCTTTTGTGACCCCATAGACTGTAGCCCGCCAGGCTTCCCTGTCCATGGAATTCTCCAGGCAAGAATACTGGAGTGGGTTGCCATGGCCTCCTTCAGGGGATCTTCCCGACCCAGGGATTGAACCTGCATCTCCTGTATTGGCACGCAGGTTCTTTACCACTGAGACACCAGGGAAGTCCAGACAGGTGTAAAGGGCTGTTATTCCCTCACTATATTCTAAGGCAGTGGTTCTCCAAGTGTCTCCAGAATGGCAGTATTAGCATCACCTGGGAACTTGTTCAGAATGCAAATTTTCAGGCTGCATCCAAAACCTACTGAATCAGAAACTGCTATTCCAAGCCCTTGAATAACTCAGATAACTAAACACCTGATCAGCCCTGGATTTTGGCTTTTCCCTAAAGGAAGGAGATACTTTATTGCCAGGATTAGGCCCCCAAATAGGGACTCCATCAGGACCCGCATCTTTCAGTCCTCGAAGGAAGTGCTTATCCTTAAAACAAAAACAAAACAATGCCTTAGTTCTTTTTCCAATCCACCCAACCAAAATATCACTAACCCATTGGGGAGAGCATCACATTTTATTATGACTAACATGATATTTAATGTGGAGCTTTTGTCCAAATGCAGTCCTAACACAGACCTAACTTTGGTTTCCCCAAACGATCATTTTAACCCAATGACTGCTAAGTGAAGGGGGTCTTTGGAATGTGGTGCTCACACAGGAGTACTTATTTTTATCAGCAAAGCATTATAATGTGGATTGTTTGCCAAGACATGGGAATAACTTCATGGTGACCATGAATTCTACTTGTGATACAAACAAGGAGCATTTATTAGTACTAAGCCTGTGCTAAGGGTTTTATAAGGATTTTCTTATTTAATCTTTTTTTTTCTCTCTCTCCTTTAATCTTAATGACTATCCTTGTTGTTGTTGTTGTTCAGCTGCTAAGTTGTGTCTGTCTGTTTGCGACCCCATGGACCGTAGCCCACCAGGCTCCTCTGTCCATGGGATTTCCCAGGCAAGAATACTGGAGTGGGTTGCCATTTCCTCCTCCAGGGAATCTTTCTGACCCAGGGATCAAACCTGCATCTTCTGTGTCTCCTGTGTTGCAGGCAGATTCTTTACTACTGAGCCACCAGGGAAGCCCAACCATCCTTTGGGGAGGTACTATTATCACCCCCATTTTTCAGATTAGGAAACTGAGGCTCAGAGAGGTTAAATAACTTGTTACCTAAAATCAGACAGTGGAGTTTAAATTTGAAACAGAATCCATATTTTTGAAAGCCGAAGCTCTATTTGTTAGCCACTCTGCTATAGGAAATCTTTGACTCATTCTCTGGGGGAGCCCCTTTTCCTTCCCTACTTCAGGCAGAGCAAACAATCTCTTTTCCATTCTCCTGCCCATTAAACACACACACACACACACACACACACACACAAGAAGGAAAAAGGAGGTTGCCTGACTTCCTTCAGACCCCATTAGCATTTGGAAATAGACTTAAGTAGAGCGTGAGGGATTTTAATAATCCTTATTGTCTTCCTTCTATCTAATCTAACTCTGAATCAAGTTACTGGGGAAAGTTGTGGAATCTCGTTTTCCCTGATGCCTCTTAAACATTAAAGAGCTAATCCTCTTACTGGGACATTTGAGTTCAGCCTTCCCTCAGGGTTCACCTAAGTCTAAGAATTTGGACGAATGAAGGAATTATCCATCACCAAATATTGCTCATCTTTTGAAAAAGTCATGATAAAATTAATATTTCCTT
This sequence comes from Bos indicus x Bos taurus, assembly GCF_003369695.1. Taxonomy (NCBI): domain Eukaryota; kingdom Metazoa; phylum Chordata; class Mammalia; order Artiodactyla; family Bovidae; genus Bos; species Bos indicus x Bos taurus. Next base: position 125,014,891 of record NC_040105.1, read on the forward strand.
TTGAGAGACCAAAACACATGGAATCTTAGTAACAAGAAAAAATTATCTGCCCTCAAGAAGAATATAATGGAGATGAAGAAAACAGATAAATTCATCATTTCTACCATTAACAAACACTGATGGAATTCCTATTATGCATCAAGCACTGTGCAAGGAAATGGGGAAGATAAGGATGTGAAATTCTCAATAAGGATATCTTCCTGGATTCATTTGGACTTTGAGATATTTTGTTCCTATTTTATCAAAGTGCCAGTGCCAAAAAGCTGCATCAGAAGGCCTGTGCCCTTAAAATATGGTTTCTGCTACCAAGAAGCTTAGAATCATGAAAGAGTAACAGCATCCACATGTCGGAGGAGAAGGGGACAACAGAGGATGAGATAATTGGATGGCATCACCGACAAGATGGACATGAGTTTGAGTAGGCCTGGGAGTTGGTGATGGACAGGGCAGCCTGGTGCGCTGCAGTCCATGGGGTCACAAAGAGCCAGACGTGACCGAGCAACTGAACTGATTGCTAAACTTCACCATGACACTGCAGCATGGATGCCACCCCTTTTTATAGAGGAGGAAACTGATGCCAAGAGACTTAAGTAATTTGTCCAAGATCACACACCAGGTGAATGACCAAGCCAGTGTTTGAATCCAGATCACTCCACTTTGTTGGGTCAAACCAAATGGAATGGTGGGGGCAGTGGTTAGGTTGTAGTGGATGGGGGAGTCATGTGTAAGCCAGGAGACAGAGAAGGGGAATGCAGACAACTCTTTCCCAAGCCTGGCTACCAAGAAAGGAAAGAAGTGTCAGAAATATGATTATTGGGGAAAGTTTGTTGTTTTGACTTGGTTTGTGAGTGGGAGTGATGAGAGAAAATGCGTGCCTGCCTTCTAGGTATTTACTGAGAGAAGCACTCCTCCAATTTGTCACACAGAAAACCACTCCCACATAGACATGATTCACTTTGCTGTATAATAGAAACGAACACAACATTGGAAAGCAACTATACTCCAATAAAAAGTAAAAAAAAAAAAGAAAAGAAAACCACTCCCAAAGACCTGATATTGACACTAACTGGTCCAATTGATCTTGTTTGGTATTTGGTAATGTAAAGAAAGAAGACCCATCATCAGAAAACAATGAAGGAAGCAAGTATAGGAGATGGGAATAGGAAAAATGCACCTCCCAAACCTCTCCACCATGGTCCTGTAGCATGTTACAGCCTGCTATGCTCAAGGACTAGTTTGATATCCACCTCTGGTATGTAAGCTCCCAAAATGGCCCTTAAGCTTTCTGCCCCAGGTGTACATGCCCTGCATAAACTTTAAGTGTGTGTGGAGTTTGTGGCTATCAGGAGATATCGTGCCCACATTTATGTTGCACTATATGGCAAGGGGAGATTATTCTCCATGGGTCTGATCTAATCAGGTGAACCCTTTAAAAGCAGAGATTTTTTTAGCTGCTTGTAGAGGAGGAAGTCAAAGATTTGAAGCTTGAGAAGGATTTGACATGACAATTGCTTTGAACATGGAGGGAACCACATGGCAAGGAACGTGGGCAGCCCTAGGAGCTGACTGTGATCCCTGGCTGACATTCAGCAAGGAAATGGGGACTTCAGTCCTGAAACCTCAGTGAACTGAATTCAGACAATAATCTGAATAAGCTTGGAAGTAGATTGTTCCCAGACTTTTCAGAATGAAAAGTCAGCACAGCCAATGCCTTGATTTCAGATTCATGATACCCTGAGCAGAGAATTTGGTTGACCTCTACCCTACAGAACTGCATGCTAACAAATGGGTGTGATTAGAAGTCACTGTATTTCTAATAAAATGTTGAAAATGGATATACCATCTCTTCCAACAAGCTTTCCCTAACTAATCCCAGCTTAAGATGGTCTGCTGAGAACAGGGAACAAGTCTTATACATCATCACGATCCTCACTGTGCTTCATGCAGGGCTTCTCGGAAGGAACAGAGGAAAGTTGATGACTAGGAAAATCAGAGAGTAAACATTCCCTTTAAACAGTAATTCTTGCTTTATCAAACCACAGGAGAGGTGCTCCACGGGAACAAATGAGTGAGTGAATGAATTAGTGAGCGCTGCTTGCCCTTAATATTCATTGGAAGGACTGATGCTAAAGCTGAAACTCCAATACTTTGGCCACCTGATGCGAAGAACTGACTCATTGGAAAAGACCCTGATGCTGGGAAAGATTGAAGGCAGGAGGACAAGGGGATGACAGAGGATGAGATGGCTGGATGGCATCACCAACTCGATGGACATGAGTTTGAGCAAGCTCCAGGAGTTGGTGGTGGACAGGGAGGCCTGGCGTGCTGCAGTCCATGGGGTCACAAAGAGTCAGACACGACTGAGCGACTGAACTGAACTGAACTTGCCCTTAAAGTGACTGAATGTCTACATATCTAGTCAGGAGAACACATCCATTACACTGAGTGAGGCACACCTGTAAGTATATGCAAATTACCAAGTCCAAGCAGTACCCAAATCTGTGATGGCAGCTCTGCTTCCTCCATCACTTAGACCTGCTTCATTTACCTTGGCATCAGTCATCCCTGTCCTTCACTTGTAATCCTAAGACATGCAGATCACCTCTTCCCTTTTATCTTCTTCATCTATCCACAATTACACAGATATAACTGCTAATTTTCTTTACACTTAAATAGAATTTGGGGATATATATCCAAAGGGAGGGCTCAGTGGTAAAGAATTCACCTGCCAGTGCAGGACATCTGGGTTCTATCCCTGGGTCAGGAAGACCCCCTGGAAGGAAATGGCAACCCACTCCAGTATTCTTGCCTGGAGAATTCCATGGACAGAGGAGCCTGGTGGGCTACAGTCCATGGGGTCGCAAAGAGTTGGACATGACTGAGCAACTGAGCATGCATGCAATCATGCCCCCCACCAATCTAACTCTGAAAATATGAACAATTTCATTAATCAGCAAAGGAATTTTATCCAAAACATGCCGTAGCAAATTTCCAAGTCAAAATAATTTTATTTTAGATTCAACTCAGTAAAGAGTGATTGAGTTCCTCCTTTGTGCCAGGCACTGCACAAGGGTGGCTGATGCAAAGATAAGTAAAAGCTGGTCTGTTTTCTCTGAGAGTATACGGCCTCTGTGTTGGGGAGAAGGACTTTACTACAAGGCAACATTTGATAAATATCAACAAAGAGCTGTAGTCAAAATGCAATGGGAACATGGGGGAGGAAGAAAGAGAGAAACTCTGCCTGAGGTGGGACAGAGAATGAGTCCTAGATGAGGTGTCAACTAAGCTGGGCCTTGAAAGATGAGCAGGATTTTGTCAAGAGGCAAAACACTGTCCTTCCAGCAATCCACTAAGCTCTAACTTCACCGTTTGTGTTTTTTTTTTTTTTTTTTACTTCCAAGTGACTATATTTTTCATCATATCTTTTTTTTTTTCTACCTTGACTTTTCTACTGAAAGTGCACGTGAGCCAGGTATGCATCTTGGGGCAAGCAGGAAGTGAAAAATCATGGAGATGAATTGCACTGTGGGATTTGTGAGTGGGTGCTGGCAGTCTACATTGGAGGCAACCATTAGAGCCAAGCACTTGCTGAAATTACTTTCTATCAGGCAGACAAGATGTAATCAAGTTAAAGGATACAGGCCTTGGGCAAAACAACAAAGAAAGAAACCAAGTGTGGAAATTATTTTCTAGGGGCCTCACGGCAAATCAGGAGAAATTCTAGGAAGAGCAGAATGATATAGTCGAAGGAGCAGGGCAGGGATGACCAGAGAATATGACTTTTGGCCTAGACTCAGGCACTAATCAGAGAGTCTGTGACTTTGAACAGGCCACTTCCCCTTGCTAATATTGAATGATTTATTTATTTACCCTTGGTAAAAGAATAGGGAGTTAATAGCAGTCAGCAAAACAGTCAGGTAGATTCCAGAAGCCTAAAAATTGTGCAACTAAAGAGTCCCTGAAATGCATTTACACCAATCCCAATCCTCATCATTTCTACCTTGTCTAAAAGAATGGCACAGGAATTCATTCTACAAAGCTTTTGCCCATTGACATCCTAGCCTGGAGATTTCAGTGTTTGGATTAACCCCAATTAGACCCTATTTGCTTACGCAAGTTCTTTGGAATTTCATATCTTTAATTGTTAAATGGCAACAGAAACATAGCCGTGTTTGGAAAATGGCATCAATAGTGAGAAAAGAGATTTGGAGAGATCTAATGACTTACATAAAGTGGAAGTGAGAAATAGATTTAAGGGACTATATCTGATAGATAGAGTGCCTGATGAACTATGGAATGAGGTTCGTGACATTGTACAGGAGACAGGGATCAAGACCATCCCCATGGAAAAGAAATGCAAAAAAGCAAAATGGCTGTCTGGGGAGGCCTTACAAATAGCTGTGAAAAGAAGAGAAGCAAAAAGCAAAGGAGAAAAGGAAAGATATAAGCATCTGAATGCAGAGTTCCAAAGAATAGCGAGAACAGATAAGAAAGCCTTCCTCAGTGATCAATGCAAAGAAATAGAGGAAAACAACAGAATGGGAAAGACTAGAGATCTCTTCAAGAAAATTAGAGATACCAAGGGAATATTTCATGCAAAGATGAGCTCGATAAAGGACAGAAATGGTATGGACCTAACAGAAGCAGAAGATATTAAGAAGAGATGGCAAGAATACACAGAAGAACTGTACAAAAAAGAGCTTCATGACCCAGATGGTCATGATGGTTTGATCACTCACCTAGAGCCAGACATCCTGGAATGTGAAGTCAAGTGGGCCTTAGAAAGCATCACTACCAACAAAGCTAGTGGAGGTGATGGAATTCCAGTTGAGCTATTCCAAATCCTGAAAGATGATGCTGTGAAAGTGCTGCACTCAATATGCCAGCACATTTGGAAAACTCAGCAGTGGCCACAGGACTGGAAAAGGTCAGTTTTCATTCCAATCCCAAAGAAAGGCAATGCCAAAGAATGCTCAAACTACTGCACAATTGCACTCATCTCACACACTAGTAAAGTAATGCTCAAAATTCTCCAAGCCAGGCTTCAGCAATACGTGAACTGTGAACTTCCAGGTGTTCAAGCTGGTTTTAGAAAAGGCAGAGGAACCAGAGATCAAATTGCCAACATCCACTGGATCATCAAAAAAGCAAGAGAGTTCCAGAAAAACATCTATTTCTGCTTTATTGACTATGCCAAAGCCTTTGACTGTGTGGATCACAATAAACTGTGGAAAATTCTGAAAGAGATGGGCATACCAGACCACCTGACCTGCCTCCTGAGAAACCTATAGGCAGGTCAGGAAGCAACAATTAGAACTGGACATGGAACAACAGACTGGTTCCAAAGAGGAAAAGGAGTACGTCAAGGCTGTATATTGTCACCCTGCTTATTTAACTTACATGCAGAATACATCATGAGAAACGCTGGGCTGGAAGAAGCACAAGCTGGAATCAAGATTGCCGGGAGAAATATCAATAACCTCAGATATGCAGATGACACCACCCTTATGGCAGAAAGTGAAGAGGAACTAAAAAGCCTCTTGATGAAAGTGAAAGAGGAGAGTGAAAAAGTTGGCTTAAAGCTCAACATTCAGAAAACGAAGATCATGGCATCTGATCCCATCACTTCATGGCAAATAGATGGGGAAACAGTGGAAACAGTGTCGGACTTTATTTTTTGGGGCTCAAAAATCACTGCAGATGGTGACTGCAGCCATGAAATTAAAAGATGCTTACTCCTTGGAAGGAAAGTTATGACCAACCTAGATAGCATATTGAAAAGCAGAGACATTATTTTGCCAACAAAGGTCCATCTAGTCAAGGCTATGGTTTTTCCAGTAGTCATGTATGGATGTGAGAGTTGGACTGTGAAGAAAGCTGAGTGCTGAAGAATTGATGCTTTTGAACTGTGGTGTTGGAGAAGACTCTTGAGAGTCCCTTGGACTGCAAAGAGATCCAACCAGTCCATTCTAAAGAAGATCAGCCCTGGGTGTTCATTGGAAAGACTGATGTTGAAGCTGAAGCTCCAGTACTTTGGCCACCTCATGAGAAGAGTTGACTCATTGGAAAAGACTCTGATGCTGGGAGGGATTGGGGGCAGGAGGAGAAGGGGATGACAGAGGATGAGATGGCTGGATGGCATCACCGATTCAATGGACGTGAGTTTGAGTGAACTCCGGGAATTGGTGATGGACAGGGAGGCCTGGCGTGCTGTGATTCATGGGGTCGCAAAGAGTCAGACATGACTGAGTGACTGAACTGAACTGAATGACTTACATAAATTCAAACAGCTGGTGTCAGAACTCAAATTTATCTCACTCCAGAGCTCATGTTCTTATCACAATCCAAATAAAGCTGAAATAGCTAAATCACTTACTACTGAATCTTTTCAACTGCTTCTTGAGGTATGACTAGTTAGTGTTCCTCTTTTTTTAAAAGAGGAGATGAGTAAGGCTCATGAACTTTGTGTTCGTTTTCTATTGCTGTGTAATAAATTATGACTAACATAGTGGCTTGCCACACACACAGGTGGCCCAGTGGTAAAGAATCCACCTACCAATGCAGGAGATGCGGGTTTGATCCCTGGGTTGGGAAGATGCCCTGGAGGAGGAAATGGCAACCTACCTCAGTATTCTTGCCTGGGAAATCCCATGGACAGAGGAGCCTGGTGGGCTACATACAGTTCATGGGGTTAGAGTCGGGCTTAGTGACATATGACTTAGTGACTGAGCACAGACATACATATAACTTAGTGGATTAAAAGAACACCCATGTATTATCTCACAGTTTCCATGACTCAGGAATCTGGGAACAGTGTGGCTGGGTCCTCTGCTCAGGTTTTTATGAAGGCATGCACACATGGTCAGTCGTGTCCGACTCTTTGCAACCCTGTGGACTGTAGCCCACCAGGCTCCTCTGTCCATGGGATTCTCCAGGCAAGAATACTGTAATGGGTTACCATTTTCCTCCTCCAGGGAGCAAAACTGCATCTCTTGTGTCTCCTGCATTGGCAGGCGGATTCTTCACCACCGTACCACCTGGGAAAGCTCAGGCTTTCACAAGGCTGCAATCAGAGTATTAGCTGGAACCAGAACCTCATCTGAAGCTCCAAGTTGTCTTCTCCGCTTGTGTGCTTGTTCACCAAATTCGTTTTCTTGTTGCAGTAGAACTCATGGCACTTTCTTCTTCAAGGCCAGCAGGAAGGAGAATCTGTCTTCTTCAAGTCTCGTTTTTCAGGGAAGGCCTGGAATCTCTTTTAAGGGGCTAACCAGATTAGGTCAAGCCCACCGAAGATAATCTTCTTTTAATTAACTCACGTGACTGACTAGAGGCCTTATTTGCAGCTGCAAAATCCCACTACCCTTGTCTGTTCTATTGGTCAGAAGCAAGTGACAAGCTCCACCTACACTCAAGGGGATGGGCTTATATAAGAGTGTAGGTGTCCGAGTATAGGAATTATTAGGGTCATCTTAGAATTTTGCCTATCACATCATTTAAGCAAGTTTTCCAATTGATGTTTTCCATATTTCTATCAGGGATACCTGAATTATTTAATACCTCTGGAGCTACAATTACAATAAATGTTTATTCATACCTCCTTCCCTATATCTGTGTTCTTATTGCCATTTAACAATTTAAGATATAAAGTTAGAAAAGCAAGTGTTAACAGCAATACTGGGTTTCTCAGGTGGCTCAGTGGTAAAGAACCCACCTGCCACTTCAGGAGACATAAGAGACCCAGGTTTGATCCCTGCGTCAGGAAGATCCCCTGGAATAGGGAGTGGCAACCCAACAGGAATACTACCTATCTTTCAGGGCTGCTGTCAGGATTAAATTCAATAATATGTGTTAAATGCCTCACATACAGTAGTAGCCACAAAATAGGTGCTCAGTGAGCAGTGGCCATGGTAAGGAAGACTGAGAGGCCCATCCTGCTACTGAAGACTTTCCAAGCGGCTGGGTTGATCCATCATGGAGGACCATGTCCACTATTTCCTTTGTTCTGGAACCCCAAAGGGAGTATTAGGCTGAGTCCAGGGGACTGCTGGGAGACGAGTAGTAAGAAAAGATCTAAAAGTCTTGGGAAAATGTGTGCTAAATGGTAAATATAAAAATAATACATCATCCCTTTGAAGACAAGGTGTGACATATACGATATTTGCTTCTGTTAGGCAATTTGAATATTAAAAACATGTTTTGTTCCAGAGTTTATCTTCTTTAAAGTGAATAAGGTAGAAAATAAAATTCCTTTTGTTTGCATAATAAAAGCTATTTTTTTAAATCTTGTGTATGTGTGTTTGGTGAGGAGTAATGGAATGACCCTCAGGTCTTTAATTATTCCTATCTATTCTCCCTTTTTCTCTTCTTCTTCTCTTGGGTGCACGACGGTTTCCCAGCTCTATATTATTTGGTTTTTCCAAAGGGTATACAAAGGGAGTAGTGTGGATGACTATAGCAAGTGACAAAGAGAACTTTTGAAGAAGCGTGTTATAATCTTTTCTGCTATTATATGTTCAGTTACTATAACAACCAAGGAGAGAAAAAGAAACTCTAGTAGAGCAGAGCTCCCAGCTCCTGGGCCATGGACTGGTTCTGGTCCAAGGCTTGTTAGGAACCGGGCCACACAGCAGGAGGTGAGCAGCAGGTGAAGCCAAAACCATCCCTCTCCTCCTGCAGTCCATGGGAAACTGTCTTCCACAAAAGTGCTCCCTGGTGCCAACAGGTTGGGCACCGCTGTAGTAGAGAACAGCCCATGGGCCAAACCCGGCGGGAAATTTTCATTACATGAGTAGATGTTAGTGAAACAAAATTTAGACAGATGAATTTTAGGTGGTTTTTGGGGTGGGGCTAAAGCCAAAACAAAATTATATTAACATTATTATTTCCAAAGTCTTTCTGGATAGTACAGTGCATGGTTGGATGGTATCACAGCAGATAAAGCAATGACACTTTCCATTAATTCTGCATCCTGGCTCATAGCCAATCCTATAACCTAAACACTCATGGTTCTTGTAACTGGTAAACTCAATCACGTGGAGCTGCTGTGTGGTCTCTTAGCTTAACCTACAATGTTTGATGAATGGGTCAACCTGCAGGAGAGTTCAGCCTCTAAAGTGTACTCCATGGTACAAAGCTATATAGGAGGTGGCTAATCTCATCAATGCCAAGAGACACTCTCAATAATCCAGATATTAAAGAATTCAAGGATTCAATTAGTCACCCCCAAATGTACCTCAGAGAGTTGGACTGTGAAGAAAGCTGAACACCAAAGAATTGATGCTTTTGAACTGTGGTGCTGGAGAAGACTCTTGAGAGTCCCTTGGACTGCAAGGAGATCCAACCAGTCCATTCTGAAGGAGATCAGCCCTGGGATTTCTTTGGAAGGAATGATGCTAAAGCTGAAACTCCAGTACTTTGGCCACCTCATGAGAAGAGTTGACTCATTGGAAAAGACCCTGATGCTGGGAGGGATTGGGGGCAGGAAGAGAAGGGGATGACAGAGGATGAGATGGCTGGATGGCATCACCAACTTGATGGACGTGAGTCTGAGTGAACTCCGGCAGTTGGTGATGGACAGGGAGGGCTGGCGTGCTGTGATTCATGGGGTCGCAAAGAGTCGGACACGACTGAGCAAGTGAACTGAACTGAAGCACAATTATCCATATTTATATTATTGATGTAATAGCACATAAAACTTGCCCATTTCTACTCTCCCTGAAAACAGCAGACAGACTACTCACAGTCATGTACAGCTTGGGATTTCCTCTTTTGAACCAGAGTAGGAAGATAGTTAAGAATTTGACATGAAAAGAATTTCTTTTTCCTCTCAAATAGTCATTTAGCAAAGTGTCCTTCAATATTCCATATGATCTCAACACCTCCCCTTTTATCACTGTTAAAGTCTTAAGAAACAAGTTTGTAAAATGAAATGCTTTCCTTCCTCTTCATATCACATCACTAGAGCACCAAGATGGGGGTTTTTAGTGATGCCATATACCCAACTCCCTCTCAAAGGGGAAAATCAGAAAAGGAGGTTCTATTCAGTATAGTCACCCACATATTTCTAATAGCAGCCCTTATTTCAGAGGATGCATGTGTACTTGAGGAATGGAGTGACCTGGGCGATGACGATTCCTGGGGCAAAGTTTATACACGATGTAATACACCAGAAGGAAGTCCCACTTGAAGAAGAAATGAAAAGCCTGCTGCTGCTGCTAAGTTGCTTCAGTAATGTCCAACTCTGTGTGACCCCATAGATGGCAGCTCACCAGGCTCCCCCATCCCTGGGATTCTCCAGGCAAGAACACTGGAGTGGGTTGCCATTTCCTTCTCCAATGCAGGAAAGTGAAAAGTGAAAGGGAAGTCGCTCAGTCATGTCCGACTCTTTGCGACCCCATGGACTGCAGCCCACCAGGCTCCTCTGTCCATGGGATTTTTCAGGCAAGAGTACTGGAGTGGGGTGCCATTGCCTTCTCCAATGAAAAGCCTAGAAAGGTTACTATTCTTAAGCTTATTTAACAATAACTAATTCTAATATTAATAAGGATGGAACCCAATGACCACAAATAATACAAAGGTGAGACTAACCATTAGGAATATTTCTCCTTTCTCTATAACTCATTAGCATTTAATTCTATTATTCACTAATATCCCATAGGGAGGAGACTTTCAGAACTGAGCTACTATAGACTGAGAAATGAAAGAGACTTTTTTCTGTTTTAAAGTAATTTGCCATCTTGGGGTAGATAAAACAGTGACTTTCTTCTGAGCTGTTTTGGAGACAGACCTTCCCAAGAGAAGCGTGCTCAGTAAGGGGAGATTCATCTATAAGCATCCCTGCACACATATCTGGGCTTCTCTAGTGGCTCAGTGGTAAAGAATCGGCCTGCAATGCAGGAGACCTGGGTTTGATCCCCGGGTCAGGAAGATCCCCTGGAGCACGACAACCCACTCCAGTATTCTTGCCTGGAGAATCCCATGGACAGAGGACCCTGGAGGGCTACAGTCCATATGGTTTCAGAGAGTCGGACATGACTGAAGTGACTTAGCACACACACATACGTATCTATGGACTCTTTCCTCAGAGGATGACCTGACTGCTGTCTCCTCCTGAAGTCTAAGGATGCAGGATGAAAAGGAATGGACACAAGAGAATCTAAGGACTTGTGAGGCAAACCTAGAGGACAGAAGAGAGTAGGAGTTGAGCACAGGTGTTTTCCTAACTTACGCTGACTGAACATGGGGTTGTCCAAGTGATTTTTTTTTTCCTGCCATTAAGTAGGCCAGGGAAGTTCCACGATGCAAGGTAAAAAGGCAGAATTCCATGGCATCCTTGTCTCTTACAGTGAGAGAACTGCAAAGGACTTGAGAGGTCACGTGTCTGAGTCCCCACATTTGATAGATGAGGAAATTGATGTGCAAGCACAGTAAAGGACTTGCTTGGGGCCGAGTTGGGGCTTGAACTGAATTGAGAGCTCATGTGGGCAGAGAACACATGCTCTTCTCTGTGGTCTCCACTGGGCCAGGTGTGGCGCTTCGCCTGCGGAAGGCCAGTAAGTAAACTGCTGTTGAGTTGTGCTGACTTCAGATGTCTTGGCTCTCAATGACTCTCATGATTCCCCATGTCACTGCCTTTCAAAGCTGAGTCTATGAACCACACATCAAAGTGATGACCAGTAAGTAATGTAGACTGGAAATTGGCTGGGAGTGGGGGCAAAAGAAACAGATGGTCTCAGACACGTTAACCACACTTTTTCAGGAAGATATTTTAAAGGAAAAACAGAGGGGAAATATATAGGATTAAAGTAGGAATCAACAAGAAGGGGTGCAGGTAGGAAGGGGTATGTGTTTTTCATGTCAAATGTCCCCAATGTGTGTTGTCTTTATCAAATGTTCAAAGGTCATCTTTAAAATTCTTCTGGCTGATATGTGAAGAATGGACTTTTGGAAGGCAAGACTGGATATGAAGAGAAGAACATAAAGAAATCATGAAACAAAAGGGAGTTGCTCACTGGCTTAAGGAAAACAGCTGAAAAAAATACAGCTCTTTTCATGATATATGGATATATTGCAAGGTATTTTTCTCAATTGATTTGAGGGCATGAAATGTCAATGGTTTAATAGACGTGTTTTGTTATACCAGCAATTGACGGACCTTAAAAAGTGATGCTTAAGGATGCTGCTACCAGTTTGCATCATTCGGAGAGAGAAATTCCAGAATGCCATTCTAGCATATTCCTTTACAAATATAATCTTGCTCATTTTCTATTCACTTGCCCAAAACCCTTCCAAAAGATGCAATTCAATTCATCCTCAGAAAACTTCTTGTTTGAATTTATTGAGAAAATACCCACATATGAATTAGAGAAGCCTGCATTTCCTTCCCCTGTGATCTACTGGAGCCAGTCTTTCTAGATATTTTAAGCATTTGGGCTTCCACTCAACTGTTATTTTCTAGTGCAACAGTTTGCAAATGGTGGCTGTGAACCTAAGGGTTCAAAGCCATTGCTTCTGTAAATATTTGGCTCAGGCTTTCTGCGTGTGAAGGCACATACATATATATGAAAATAAATATAAAATTATATTAAAATTTATAGTTAATTTAGCCTAAGCACTCAGATATTGTATACACCAATTTTTAACATTTTGACTGTTATCAATGCTTTATCTTAAGTTACCAGGTTGACTATTTCTGTGAATTCCTTGGAATAAAGCTTGTTCTACCATCTTCATTTTTTTTTTTAAATAGAAATATATTTGGCATATAATATTGTGTGCATTTAAGGTATACAACATGTTAATTTGATAAATTTTATATTGTAATATGATTGTCATGTAGCAATAATTAGCACCTCTGTCATGTTACATGTCCTTTCTTTTCAATAGTTGGAATAATTAAGTTCTAGTCTCTCAGCAAGTTTGATGATTACAAACAATATCGTTGTCTATTTCACTGTACTGTACATTAGATCTCTGGGCTTATTCACTACTTGTTGCAAAATTGTACCCTTAAACAACATCTGTCCCATTCCTCCTACCCCCATTCACCAGTAACCACCATTTTACTCTCTATTTCAATGACTTTGGCCTTTTCAGATTCCATCTTCCATCTCTGTGATTGAAGCATATCTCCATATTGCAAGGCAAGCTGCTATATAAGTCAGCTCAGGCTGCCATAACAAAATACCATAGATTGGTGGCTTAAACAACAGAAATTATTTCTTATAACTCCAGAGGCTATAAAGTACAAGATCAAGGTGTTGACTGATTCAACACCTATTAAGAGAACTCTCCTCTTGGTTTGCAGATGGCTGACTTCTTGCTGTGTCTTCACAAGGTAGAGAGAGAGAAAAAAAAAAAAAGAGAAAGAGGATATCTTCCTTTTTTAATAAGGCCACAATCCTATCAGGTTAGGGCCCTACCCTTATGACCTCATTTAACCTTAAATTACCACCTAAAGACCCTGTCCTCAAACACAATCATATTGGAGTTAGTGCTTCAACATAAGAACTGTGGCAGAGAGGGGCTCACACAATTCAGCCAACAGTAGCTATGAAAAGATTTCCCCATTTTTGGCTAGCTTACTATGAGTCACCTCTTTTCGGACACTGAAGAATTTAAACATAATTGGGAAATAAAATGAGCACTACTATTATCCCCATTTTACAGACAAGGAAACTAAGGCTCAGAGATATGAAGCAACTTGTTCAAAGTAGCATAGTGAGTAATTCAGAATTTGCAGTTGATTTTATCTGACTTCAAAACGACCTCTTGTTGCCTTCCTTTTCACTTCTCCCTCCTGGACAGGGGCCTACCTCATGATCCCAGGAGCTGCCTAAGGGCAGCAGCCAGATCTCATCTCTGAAGCCCTTCAGGGGCTGGGATGAAGGAGGAGGTTTGTTTAGTTATTTACTTACCCATGGTCAAATAGCAAGTAAATATGTACCATGTTACATGGTGATAAACGCTATGCATGTATGAGAGGGGGCTAGAACATTGTGAGGTGGCGGGGGGTGGTGGATTACAATTTTAAATAGTGTAGTTGGGGGAGGCCTTATTTTTTCCCTTATTTATTTTTAATTGAAGCATAATTACAATATTGTGTTGGTTTCTGCCATACATCAACATGGATCCGTTATAGGTATGGGAAGGCCTTATTGAAAAAAAACTGTCTGAAGCAGGTGAGGGAGCAAACCAGGTAGATACCCAGGGAAAGAATGTCCCGGGCAAAGGGCACCACAAGCGCAAAGGCTTGAGGCTGGGAACGTGCTGCAGGTGTGGGAATGGCAAGGAAGCCAGTATGAGGAGAGATCCTTGTGAGGATTAAATGAGGTCACGTGCACGAAGCATGCAGCATGGGACCCGGCACTAAGGGGTCCCTCCGCAAGCTGGGGGTGCGGCAGGGAAGAGAAGCACTCAGAGGGCCTCTGGCATGCTGTCCAGTTTGACTGCACAGAAGAGATCAAAGTCCTCTGGCGGAGGTGATGGACTCACCTTCCTGCTGCCCGAGAAGGACACAGTGTGGGCTTGGACCCAGGGAGGACTCGATGGAGGCCAGTGCCATTTTCACCCAGGAGCTGGCACCTGAGCTGACGGCCCCCTCATGCACGAGCCTTGCCGAGGATGCTGGTGGGGAGAAAAGGGAGTGGCCTTGGAGTGACTTTCCAGGCCATGGCGGGTGGCAGAGTGATGTGGGGTCTCATTTCCACCCTTCCGGTTGGGAGCCTCTGGGCCTTTCCAGTGCACAGATAACCACAACCAACCTTGACTCAAACACAGGCTAACTGGAGTCCGCATTGTCCTGTGAGGTCGAGGCATCCATCCTTCCTAGTTTACATTAGAGACATCAGGCTCAGTGAGGTCAAGTTCCCTGCCTGAGATCTGCTAGGCGATGAGAGGCGGCACCAGGGGAGGAGCCCCCACTCTTAAATTCAGTGCTGTCACACGCCATGAATGACTCCTAGAATGAGAAACACCTAAGAGTTTTAGGGCACCTGAGTGACTGGGAGATGGTGGGCAGGTCACCTTGCTTCTGTTCTCTAGGCTTCTCCCCATCTGTTAGATGTGGGGGGACTCCTCATGGCTTGCTATAGATGGATACGCAACTTCACACCACAAAGATGAGCCTGGGGCTACCCAGGCAGGCCTGGCAATGATGGTATGAAAATCCAGAAGGCCTGGCTGGCCTGTTATACTGGAGATCCATTTGGCAACTCCTGGCCTACCAGGCTGACCCTGCTAAGCAGAAAAAATATGTTCTCTCCTCTTGTCCAAAAAAATACAAAATAAAAAAACTCATAAACCCTGCTTTTGGCCCCTTCACATAAATATGAGGAAGATGAATGGAAAATGAAGGAGTGAAAAACTTGACCAAATGCTTGGTCAGTTGATAACTGATCCTTACAGCTCCGGGGCAGTGTTACTGTTGTAGGGAGTGGGAAGGGATTGGATGGAGGATAGCATTGCTGGCGGGGTGAAGGAAGAGGGTCCCAAAGATGGAAGGGGCTTTGCAGCAAGAGCATCTGTTGTGGGTGCCTTCATGCAGAGCTAGAGCTTTGTTGCATATGCCTTCAGGATCCACTGCTGGAGTGCTGAGAGGGCGCCTAGGTGAAATCGTCATCCACAAGTACTGTTTTGAGCACTCTCCAAACAGTGCCTCATTTAATCCTCCCAACAACCCCAAGAGGCAGGTTCTATCTTCTGCCATTTTACAGAAAGGAAATACAAGCATAAAAGTGCTAAAAGACTTACATACAATCCTGCCCCTAGTAAGTGGCAGAACTGGAATTCATACCCAGGGCTGACTGATGCTAGTACCTGGACATTTCACCAAAGCCTCCTTCTTGTCTGTCTATTTGCACCCCATCATCCATTCCCTTTGGTTTCTGGGGACACAGAGGCTGGCCTGGCAAGGAGATGGTGTTCTGGGAGGCCAAGGCTACAGCAGGGAGTACTGACCTGAGACCCTGGGGGAATGGGGCCCTGAGGCCAAAACAACTGCAGAAGTTGGAAAGCATGCAGGACAGCTCAGAGCCAAAGTGCCAGCAATGTGTTCAGAGGGCTGGTGCCCACAAGGGAGCCAGAGGTGGTTATGGAGGTTGGGATACATACTAGGAGATGGGATGTAACACAAGCTGGCTGGAAACCAGAAGGGGTGGGGGAAGAGAGAGGCTGCCACAGGGGCGGCAGCATCTTTCAAGGCGAGTGACCACGCCCCCAGGTGACACACGCAGGTCTCAACGGCATGACGTCATTTCACCCTCACAGCAATTCAGAAACACAGGCACATCCACCTCCACTTTATCAGAGGAGAAACTGAGCAAGGGAGGATCAAAGCTGGGAACCAACTCAGATCTGGCTGACTGCAGATCCCAGGTATCCGGTGGTGAATCCTTCTGATCTGTGTGTGGTAAGTACAGTTAACCCTTGAACAATCCAGCTTTGAATAGCACGGGACCACTTACTTATGGGTTTTTTTCAATATGGATGGATGGCATCACTGACTCGATGGACGTGAGTCTGGGTGAACTCCGGGAGTTGGTGATGGACAGGGAGGCCTGGAGTGCTGCGATTCATGGGGTTGCAAAGAGTCGGACATGACTGAGTGACTGAACTGAACTGAGCTCCACTACTACACGATCCACAGTTGGTTGAATCCTCAGACACAGAGGGACTGCATACACGTGGAGGGCTGACTATGAGTTACACACAGATTTTTTGCCGTGTGGAGGGACAGTGCCCCAATCTCTGCCTTGTTCAAGGCTCAACTGTATATATTGATGACCTTGAAGGCCCAGAGGCAGAGGGCCATACCTCTCCAGCCCTGCAAATAAAGGATCTGATGCCTGTAATACTTGGAGCAGACAGGTCAGGAATTTGTGTCCTTTGCCAACATATCTGCAGGCAATTAAGTTCAATCTCCCCAGGACGGGGGGTAGGGGGGAGAAAAACCTTCCCATTTCTAATTTAACATCAACCAAAACTTCCAGAAAAAGTTTAGTTCTAATTTTGCATAAGTGCCTAAGTATAGCCTGTAGGAATACTACAAAGAATTTATTAATTTGTCCCCTATATTAATTCATTTATGGCTTGTGGAAATTATAATTAAAAATGAGAGGTCACAAACATCAATTAAAAGAATTGAGCAATGCTAGAGAGATTTTATTTTTCAAATCCATTGACAATGGGGGAAAAAGCTGTCAGAAATTCTAACAAACGAAAATAACAAGCACCAGGCACATCAGTAAATATATCACAAGGCTGGGTTGTTTACAAGCATGAAAATCTCAGGGAATGAGCGCAGAATCACTAAAAGTCTTATTTGCAACCTAGCACTGGTCTTGCTAGATGACCTTGGGACAATAGCCCAGATCCACTCTCCATTCTTCCCCATCTTGCTCTTCCCCCCTCTTGCTCCAAGAGACAGACCCAAGTGGGATGCACCTGGGCTCTCTAGCCCTCTGACTTCCGGTTGGGTTTGGTCAATGAAAAGCCCTGGCAGAAGAATGAATGGTGGAAGGAGAGAGAAAACAGGGTCTTTATTCTCCTGGTTCCCTTACTATTTGGGTGCTATAGACTGAATGTTTGTCCTCCTTCCCCTTAATTCCTAAATTGAAACCTAATCCCCAATGTGATGGTATCTGGAGGTGGGACCCTTGGGAGGTGAGTAGGTCATGAGAGCAGAGCCCTCGTGAATGGGATTAATGCTGTTATGAAAGAGACTGCAGAGAGTTTCTTCTCCCTTCCCTCATGTAAAGACACAGCAAAGAGACCACAGTCTGTCAACGAGGAAGCGGGTCCTCACCAGACACTGAATCCACCAGCACCTTAATGGTGGGCTTCCCAGCCTCCAGAACTGAGAAATAAGTTTGTCTATAAGCCAGCCAGTTCATGATATTTTTGTTAACAGCAGCCTGAATAGATTCAGACAATGGACTATAGTTTGGCAGAGCCTGCAATCCTTCACCAAAAACCACATGTCCTGTTGTGCATTCCCCTGCCACAGCTACAGTTTACCCTGGGTTCCGTGTCTACTCCCTCCCCTTGCTCCTTCTGGCTAGGGGTGGTAACAGCTCCCTGCTGTGGCTAGATAGATCCAGAATTTTTCACCACCCCTTGTGGGTTCCCTTTACCCAGCCAACAAACACTTTGTCTAAGCAGCCCTTCCTTAGACTGTCCTCAAGTTACCCCTTTAGGTACAACATCTCATTTCTCCTAGTGCCATGATCAGTGCACTCATGGAACATCTGTGGGCCTCCAAACCTCTGTTTGGGTAATAGAATTTTGTTTTCTAACCATCCCAGTGAGATTCAATAATTCACAAAATATTTATGGAATGCTAACATGTGCCAGATGCTCAGAGTAGAAATGAGAAAAACAGTGATACCTTTGGTTCTGTGAAAAAGAGATGCTATTTCTGTCTCAGGAAGGAATGGTACTTCATTTATCTCACTCCTCTCCAGGATTTCCATCAGGGAGCTCGGAACTGGGGATAGGCTACACTCATTCTCCAAGGAGCACCTGCCCTCCTAAGGTAGAGTTCCTGCCCAAGAAGCCCTGAATTCTGGAATAATAGGTTGAGGGCCAGGTGTAGAATAGAGTTGCTGCAAAGGCTTGAGATAAACTTCTTTCATAGGACCTTTATGTGGTAATGTTAACTATAATTAAACATGAAAAATAAACGCACAGCCTGGGAATCCAGGAAACTTGAGTTACAACTCCAGCACTTTCACTTGCATGAAGAACGTATCTGAAGACCTAAGTATAAGACCTGGCTTATAGTAAATACTCAATTGTTGATGATAACAGCAATAGCAACAACCATAATAGAAGAGACAATAGCTAATAGTTATATGGTGATTTCAATATGACATGCACTATTTGAAAGTCATGTGCATGTAACCCAATTAACCTTATGAAATGGATCTGATTATTAACCCTATTTTTCAGGTGAGGAAACTCAGGCATGGAGAGTATATTAGTCATTTCCTATGGCTCTGTAACAAAGTACCTCAAATATGTTGCCTTAAAACAAAAGGAAGTGATCTCTCACAGAATAATGTTGGAAGCTGGAGGTCCAAAATCAGTAGTATAGGGTGGAAACCAAGATGTCAGCTGATCCAGTCCTTGAAAGGTCCTTGCCGCTTAGGGCTTTGGTGGCTGCCAGAATTTCTTGGCTTTTGGCCTCATCATCCTAAGCTGCCATCGCTCCATGATCGCATTGTCTTCTCCTCTTTTGTCTGTGTCCAATCTCCCTCTGCCCATCTCTTACAAGGATACATTTGATTGCATTTAGGGCCCACCTAGATCATTCAGAGTCATCTTCTCATCTCAAGATCCTTAATTACAAAAGGGGCAAAGTTCCTTTTTCCAGCTAAGGTAATATATACAGGCCCAGGGATAAGGACTGAAATATTTTGGGGGTCATTATTCAACCTATCATGGAGGGGTAAAGTAACTTGCTCAAGATCACACAAATGCCTATTATTATTAAATCTATATTATTATACAATTGGGGGCATAGTACCTAATCTCATCTGTGAAAAGGCAGTGGAAAGCTCTGCCCTATGGTACACAAAGACATAATTATTAAGATATTTAGGGAGAATGCAAAGGTACAAAGGCAGAGCCTCTGTTTCAGCTTAGTGTCTACCCCAGCCCTTAATGACCATTTAGGACAAGTTTGTCGAAGGAATAAATGAATGCATTAATGAGAGCACAGTGCATTCACACTGACCTTCTCAGTTTACAAAGTCCTTTTTATTCATCATCTCACTTGACCTCACCATAAGCCTGTGAGGAAGATAGTGTGGGCCCTATTGTCCCATTTTTACCCATGTGAAACAGGCTCAAGGAGGCTAATAACAATAATAATACCAGTAGCATTCTGAAGTGCTTGCTGTGTGTCAGGTTCTGTGCTAAGCCCTTGCTCAAGGTTGCAGGGCTAGTAAGTTTCATGATGGTAAATGATAGAGCTGAACAAGTTTTTTTTTTTTTTTAAATGGGCCTCTCAGAGCTCAGAGTCCAGGCTGTGCAGGGAGGTAGTGACCAAAGGCCCTGAAATCTCCTCCTGGAGATGTCTGATGAACCCCATGTTTGTGGAATATTAGGCCATATGTTCTGATGTGGGGTTAGGAACTTTAGTGTCAGAGAGACCCTGGTTCCAATGCAGGTTCTGTTGCCTGACCTGGGCTAGGCTGCTTTGCCTCTAAACCTCAGCTTCCTCACCTGTAAAATAAGGATGCAGTGGTTCCTATTTCACTGGTTGATTGGAAGACAAAACAAGGTAGTCTGTGTAGGCATTTAGTGCAGGGCCAGGCTATGATATTCATCAGTGGCTAACCATTACTGTTGTGATTGTTATTACTATTGTCACTATCCATTGTATTATTAAGCCAACTTGGCTTTGGGGATTACCACTGCCTGAGTGATCTTGGGTAAAGGATGTGGCATCTCTTTCAAAACTCAAATATCCTGATGCTTGGTACCACAAGCTATTCTCCCACCCTTTCTTTCCCTTTCAGCCATTAAAGGCTGTTCACTTGAGTCGTTTTCCCTGGGTTTAGATGTCTTCCTTGGTGGGAGGCAAAGTGGTGGCACAGAGAGGTGCTCCAACATTGGGCTGACTCTCTCCTCTCTGTGTCCTTCGCCTCCTCTAGGCCCAACGCCTTCCTGCTGCCCACCAAGTCTGCCTCCTAAACACCATCCAGGGTACCACAGAGGTCTGGATTGTGCTTTCCCCTGGCAAAGAGCTACCTTGGAAGCCTGGCCCACTCAAAGAGAGCTAAGTCATCCCTGGTGCTTATGTGCTTTCTTCCTGAGGACAGGCCTGTACCCAGCCACCTGTACAATACTCGGATATTTGGCATGGGCATGGCTCTGGGAGGGCCTTATTTACATCTTGTTCAGCATCCCCACCCCCATCCCTGCTGTTTCACAGGAGATGAGGCCTCTACTGGGACAACTGAGTCACCTTCCTCGTCACCCAACACCATCACCAGCCTGGCTAGGGACTGGGCCAGCTGTACAATCTGGGAAGCTTTCCAATTCTATCTTTTAATAAAAACCCAAGTTGCAAACTCAAAGCTAGCTGCCAGGAGAAGGGACCACCTGTTCAAAGCTACCTTTGAAGCTCATTCTGACTTTTTCTTAGAAATCTAGTATTTTGTATATCTTATATAAATATTATATATCAGTATCAATAATGACTATTTAAGACTTGCTATGTATAAGATCGGTAAAGAACCTGCCTGCAAGGTAGGAGACCCGGGTTCGTTTCCTGGGTTGGGAAGATCTCCTGGAGAACGAAATGGCAACCTACTCCAGTATTCTTGCCTGGAGAATGCCATGGACAGAGGAGCCTGGCGGGCTACAGTCCATGGGGCCGCAAGAGCTGGACACAACTTGGCGTCTAAACCACAACCATGTATAAGACACTACAAAAAGCATATATTATACACATGATCTTGTTTAAGGTTCATAATGACCTTATGAGCCATTTTACAGATGAGAAAATGAAGGCACTTCTCCAAGATCACACAGCTAGTGAAAAGGAGAGCTAGAATGAAAACCCAGGTTTGTGGGATTCTGGAATATGTGCTCTTGATGTTTAACCACTGACATGAACTGAGATGACTGAGCTGATTTCTCTCTATTCCTTCTCCTTAAATGGATTTTTTAAAGCCGATTTGCACAAGAAGCCAAGTGTCCACCAGAGGCAGGCACTGTATCTTCTGGGGCTCTGCTGTTCTTCCTTATCACTCTTCCCCTCACTTTGCTAACAGAATTTCCCTCACTTTGCTAACAAATTTTCCCTCAGAATCAGGGCTGTGGCTTACAATTGTGTAGTCTATGAGTATACAAGGCCATGTGGCTGCAGAGTAAGATATGAGTGGAAATGACTGAGCCAATCTTTCTTTATTCCTTCCCCTTAAATGGCATCCTAAAAGCCAACTTGCAAAAGTCGAAGGGACACTTTTCTCTAATCCACATGAAGGCACTATATGGGCTAGCCCTGTTCCTGCTCAGATCAGGGTTGTGCCATAAACAGTTTCCACTGGACTGGTTTCCCTCTTTGCATTTTTAGGATTTTTTAAATTATGAAGGAGTCACAGAACATCACTGTCTAAGAAGGGTGCATTAACCTCATCTGGGGAATACAGATAGGCCACAGAGGGAAAACCTCCACTGAATACAAATGCTTTAGCATTAGATAGAGAGTGGCAGATCAATCTATTGTGGCAGAGCATCTATTCATTCATTCATTCTTCGAACTAGTTTTTACTGAGCTCCTTCTATGTGTTGTGCTGGATGCCAGGAATACATGGGTGAATAAGACAAAAACAACTACTGCCCTCCTAGAGTACAGTCTAGTGGAAGAGACATGCAGTAAAAGTAAACAAACAAATGAATACATAATTACAAATCATGGTAAGTTGTGCCAAGGAGAATAGCAGAAAATAATGGGAGGCAAAAACAGGGAGGCCCTACTTCAATTGAGTATTCAAAGAAGGCCTCACTAAAGGAAGAATATTTAAACTGAGATTAAAGGGCAAACAGGATACATCTACATGATGAATCGGGAGAACAATAGTCTAATTAGAGGTGTGTATGAAAAAAAAAGGAAGAGCTGCTGCTTGCAATGAGTTTTTCCCACAAAGCTACGACACTGGGTTGCTGCCCTTCTTGGGAAAACCAGAGCTGGTTCTGAAGAATGTCCTGTTGATACAAGCCAACCCCTGGCCCCTTGAAAGGGGCAGGAGAGATAAGTTTGGCTAATTAGCAATCAGATAGGATTTCCCTGATAGCTCAGTTGGTAAAGAATCTGCCTGTAATGCAGGAGACCCCGGTTTGATTCCTGGTTGGGAAGATCCCCTGGAGAAGGGAAAGGCTACCCACTCCAGTATTCTGGCCTGGAGAATTCCATGGACTATATAGTCTCTGGGGTCACAAAGAGTCAGACATGAATGAGTGACTTTCACTTCATGAAGTAGGGTGACCAACTGTCTTGGTGTGCTCAGGATTGAGGGATTCCTGAAATATGAAACTTTTAGTGCTAAAATAAGAAAGTCCTGGGAAACTGAGATGTTAGAACCTGTAGTGTGAAAGCTCTGTAGTGGGAAAGAGTGTGATGTAGTCAAGAAATTGAAACAAGGTTATTAGTTTAGGGGGAAAATGAGTTGAGGTAAGGAGGCAGGCAAAGGCAAGATTATGCAGGGCCTGGAGCACCATGGGAAGAGCTTGGATTTTCTCCAAAGGACAATGGAAAAGCCACTAAAAGTTTTTAAACAGTTGGACCACTTCATTTGAAGAGGATTTCTAAAAGATCCACTGTGTGGAGAATGGATTATAGAAGAGCAAGAATGGAGTCAGGAGTAACAGGAGATTATGACAGTAATTCAGGTGAGAGATGGTGGTGGCAGGAAAATCAGGATGGTGGCAGGAAAGAAGTGCTGGGATTCAGGATATAGACTAAAGAGAGTATCATCTGGACTCAAGTCTGCCTAGTGCAAAAGCTTTTTCCCCACGAGTATTTGTCAAAAACAGTCAACAGCAATTGTTTAACAAAACAGCTTCCTGAGAGAGTATATAAAACCTGGGGGCAAACAAAAGACTAACTAGAAAGCTTAAAAGGAAACTCTGGGAAAAGAGATGTCCATAAGAGCCTTTGAAGAAACCTAACATATTCCTGGGAATCTAGAAGGCCATATGCATGTGTAGGACTGTGCACATGAACACAAGCTTATGCATATGCTCACACCTGAGAAGGCCCTAAGATCTCACCTGGGAAAACCTTAATCTCTCACCTATGGACAACTTTGAAGCTATATGCAAGAGGAAGTAAAGGCTAAGGCAGAGTTGACAACTGCCTGCCAGTATGTTGATGATGTGCCCCAATATGTACATATAGCCCCTCAACAAAGATTAGGGTACTTAGCATCTCCAGACATCTAACAATATCTCTGTCCAACCATTAGCTGACCACTAACCTAACCAATGGAGAAGGCAATGGAAACCCACTCCAGTACTCTTGCCTGGAAAATCCCATGGACGGAGGAGCCTGGTAGGCTGCAGTCCATGGAGTCAGAAGGAGTCAGACATGACTGAACGACTTCACTTTCACTTTTCACTTTCATGCATTGGAAAAGGAAATGGCAACCCACTCCAGTGTTCTTGCCTGGAGAATCCCAGGGACGGCGGAGCCTGGTAGGCTGCCATCTATGGGGTCGCACAGAGTTGGAGACGACTGAAGTGACTTAGCAGCAGCAGTAGCAGCAACCTAACCAAAAAGAGACTTAAGTGGTCACACATGACTACAGACTTTACAGATTTTATTCAGAAAAGTCACTGAACAAACAATAACAATGACAATAAAAAGCAACAACAATGAACCCTGGCAAGGGTTGCTGGAGGGAAACTAGAAGATTCCACAGTATATGAAACCAGGAAAAGAGAATAATTCAAGAAAAAGGAAATGATCAGATGTGTTGCATGCTGTCAGGAAGTCATGTAAGATGAGGATAGAGAAATGACCCCTGAATTTGTTAACGTGAAGCTCATTGATGACTTTTGTAAGACAGTTTTAGTTAAACGGTGGGATTTGAAGCCTGATAGGAGGAGCTAAATAAGGGTAGACAGGGAATATAGACATAACTCTTTTTGGAAAAGACTTTCAGGTATCAAACTGAAGTAGGTGAAGAGTGTGAAAATACGGTGGGTGTAGTTAGATCTTTTCTGAGACTCTTCACAGTCTCCATTCCACTTGCTGTCTCACAATCAGAAACTGCTAGCTAGCTGGGTGGTCGTGGTTCAGGTCCTTATTGTATCTCACTTTAATCATTTGTAAAATGATAGGCTGAAGCCAGGTTAACATACCCCAATGTAAATTTAACGACATATTAATTGCAGCATTTGTTTGTTTAACACAAAAAATTTGGTAGTCATGTATAACTGGAGAAAACAAAACTAAATGAAGTTAACTAGATCATCTTTATTTCAGGACTTCTTGGAGCCCTAAATGGGCTAATGTGAATTTCAGATTTCCAAGAGTAGGATATTATATGCAGCATGACTCTAATATAATTAAGGAAGGAAACCTTATTTCTTGGATGAGCTAAAACAGCCTGTGTAAATACTGTTCCAAGAAACACATTTTGAGAAGTACAGAATCTCCAAAGGCTCTTTTAGAGATAATCTCCTTTGACTTTTAAACTAGTACAAATGTATCATTCATAATTTACTAATTTATGCCCAAATCAGTCCAAAATATTAAAATTATTACAATAACAACAGCTATTATTTTATTGTGTGCTTAGTATGGATAAGATTTGTATAAAGCTCTTTACATGTATAATGAGAAAAGAAATCACCCTCCACTCCATAAAAACAGGGAGGTGGATGGCAACTTGTCCGAAAACTGAATTAGGTCCTTCTAGGAGATGATTTCTAAGCCTCAGCCAGACAGACACTTTCTTGTTCAAAAACAAAAGAAAGCCCAATATTAAGCTTGGGGGTTAAGGACTAAAAAGAGATGAGTTGCTTTACATCAGAAAAGGAAAAAATTTGGTTCTTTTGTTTCTGAAAGAGGGTGGGCAGAGAAGAGACATGAGAGAAGCCAGCTGAGCAATTCGGAGGAGTAGCCAAGGACTTTTTTTTTCCATTTCAAGGTGTTTGCTGTGCTGCTACAACTTCTACTTTGATAAGCTTCAATAAAGTATATTATAAGATACAGACTTGTGACTCATTGTTTTTGTTGTTGTTAATACTGGGGGGGGGGCAGGTATCATTGTGTTGTTGTTACTGAAATCAAAGAGTTTTGATTCTCAGTTTGAATTAATACAGGGAGGGAGCTAAAAAAAACACCCTCAAATGGCCATAATTTGAAGAACAGGAAATCAGAAATGGGAGAAACCTGAGATAGAGGTTGCCATGCAATTGCAAACCCACTAGAAAATCATAGATGTCTGGGGTAGAGGGAATGGGAGTTTAAGCCAGGTTATCAAGATCTTAAGACTAATGAGGCTTCAGCATCTGATGGCTGTGTTACATAAGCAGGATCTCAATCTTCACGGCAGCCGTGTGAGGTAGATACTGTTATTTATCCCTACTTTTCACCTGAAGAAAGTGAGTCAACTGAGGCTCAGAGAGGTTAAATTACCTGTCCAAGGTCACACAGTGGTAGAGGCAGAGACATAAATCTAGACTAGATCTGTTTGCGTCAAAAGGACATGTTCTTAACAACTTTACAAAGTGAAAGTCGCTCAGTCATATCCAGCTGTTTGCGACCCCGTGGACCATACAGTCCATGCAATTCTCCAGGCCAGAATACTGGAGTGGGTAGCCTTTCCCTTCTCCAGGGAATTCTCCAGGCCTTTCCCTTCTCCAGGGGACCTTCTCAACCCAGGGATTGAACCCAGGTCTCCCGCATTGCAGGCAGATTCTTTACCAGCTGAGCCACAGGGAAGTCCAACTTTCTCCCTAAAAGAGACTGCAGGTAGAGTGGGAGTAGGCATTCAATTTCAGTTTTGAGATTTTGCTTACTGATTGAGCTACAGATCCTAGGACTGCCAATGGATTGATCGATCCTTGAGCACACAGCACAGGCAGGCATGCTCAGGTTTCCTACGGGGTGGGTCACCATGGGCACTGCAGAGCCTACCACACACTGGAGCCAGCATCCTCTGCTTCTAGACAGAAACCACTCCCTGTACCATGGCTGTCCAATTATTATCCATTATTCTAGACTAAGCCAGATGTCAACTCCCCAATGCCTCTCAGACAACATTATAGCCTGTATCACGTGTCCTTCTGCCCACTAGGCCCACTTCCTGAGAAAAGGGGCCCAGCACTAACCTTCTCTACATCTGCAGTACCCTAGCAAACATGGAGCCCAGGAAACATTTGCTGAATGCAATTAAATGTTGACTCATGTTGGACGGGGATCTTCTTACAAACTGATGGCACCCACCCCCACCCCAGCCTAGGCTCACCGTCTCGCCTCTCCACTGGCCCCTAGGTTGGTTTCACTCCAATGACTGTCAGCAGTATGGAGTGCAGCCTTTCACATTCCTTTTGCCTTCTGCCAATGGTTGTATTTTTCTTGGTGGGGACACAAGTAGGGTGGAGGTGGAAGGCAGACTAATTTTATTTTATTTTTAATCTGCAGGAGCTAATTCTCTGAAATCAGTTCTTCAGCCTGAAAGGACGAAGCTACCTTAAATAGAATGTCAGCCTGGTATAGCCAAGTGTCATTATATTAATATGCAATGCTACCAGTCAGCTAATCTCCATAAATCATTTGTTTTCTTAATTGCCCTCTCAGGGCAAAAGTGAAAAAAAATTAGGGAAGATGAATACCAATTTAATTTAATTCACCCTACCCGTTCTCCCCAACTCCACTTACTGATGCAGTTCTGAAGCTGGCAATTTTCAGCTTAAATTGTCTAACTTCCCCCACCACAGCCTCCCTGCCTACATCAGCATCTGTCTTTCTGCACCTCTGAGTTCTGTCCACTGAGCCCACTCGGAGCAACGTCTTAGGGCTTTGAGGCTAAGAAGATCCTCAATGAGGTGGAAGGCAATGACAAAATGGCAGTATGGAAGGCAGTAGACATCTTTCATCCCCAAAGAGCAGGAGAGCCTCGGAGCACTAGTTCTGAAGTAGAAGACCGTGCTTGAATTCTGGCTCTACCACTTATTAGCTTTGTGCCCTTGGGCAGGTCACTTGACTTCTTTGGGACTCACTTGCCTCAGCAGCAACAATGGGGCAGGGTAGGTCTGGGGGTACAATAGTTCCTACTGCAGAAGGCTATTGCAGGATTAAATTAGATTGCATCCAAGCATGTAAGGACAAGAAATATACAGGGTGCTACTGATGTAACTGTTGTTGTTTTTATGGTTATGTCCAGTAACTGCAAACAGTGGTCCATTCACCGCCAGTTGGACCACAGGAAGCAGAGCAGCTGGTGGTGGTTTGGATGGCAATTTGGATGACTAAGAGGAGAGGAATAAACTTGGTGATTTCTGTGAACCAGCCACCTAAGTCCTTATTATTCCCCATCTCCAGTCTCAGGGACTTCCCCTCTCTATTGTCAGCCCTGCCCTCTCAGCCACCAGTAGTCTTCCAGTGCTCTATTTGAACCTTAGAGGATCAAACTGGATCTCAATAAAATGGCCAAACCAACAGAAACCCTTCCCCCGGGAAGGGGGAGTCACTGAGCACAACTTAGACCTCCAGTTCACATTTGGAGGGTAGCCAGGCCTAGAGGACTAAATGATACAAAATATATTATCAGTAAAGGCTGGTTTCCCAGCCCTCCTCTACCTCATCCTTAGCAAGGCACCAAGTAAGACCTTAGGACTGAAACTATTTATCTGCCTTGGAGTCAGCAGTCCTAGGTTTGATTCCTGGGTCTGTAATTTATGACCTATGTAACCCATGGGCAGTTGACTTAATCTTTTTTGGAGCCCCAGTTTCCTCATCTGTAAATCTGGGCTAATACCAACACCTACCTTACAATGTTGCCAGAATTAAATAAGATAATCCCTATAAAGAGTTCAGCAGAGTGCTTACTGTACATGGTAGACATTCAATAAGATTTTGCTTAAAGTAAAGTAACAGTCAATATTACCATTTGTTTTTGTGTTCCTCAGAAATTAGTTCTGAGGTCTCCAAACATATTTGCTTTCCTTTTTAATAATGTCTTGAGAATTTGCCATTATTTATATCTATGCCACTGTGTCTACTCTTGCCAAATCCAAAGTGGAGGAAGGTGAATCCCACAGACCCTGGGTCTCTTGGCTCTTCTTGTTCCAAGACCCATGGTCAACTTGTCTGTTTCGGCCACCATTTCAGGTGTTGCCACAGATCCCTTCTCAATGTGGAATTGTAACCCAATCCTCCTACAAACGATTTCATTGGGTTTCATTACTGGTGCTCAGGGACTTGGCTTAATTACAACTTTAATGGTACACATATTCATATAACTGCTGTATGAGCTGCCAGCTCCTTGAGTGCTCTTTACTATGTAATAAACATTATTCTTCACTGAAGTGGGGATCCAATTTCTTGTCTTCAACATGACGATCATTTACAAATCTCTGATTTCACTGACATAAGGAGGCTTAGCTGAGACCTTATTGTTGAGGACAGAACGTGTTCTTCCCTGCTTCCAAGGGAGGGGGCATCCCTAAGCCCATGAACTCCAAAGTGACTCTTCTGATAGAGGCAAACTCAAATCTGGAAAGCTGTTATGGGAAGAATGGGATGGGGAGGTGCTGTGCTACTCAAAGATTCCTGTGATGTGTGAGTCTGGAGGGGATACACACGCACTCTGAGTGTGACATATCCCCATTTACATGATTCAACACTATCATTTATGTGTACAGAGCAAGGATGATTTGAATTCTGCCCCTCAATCAAAGATACCTGCTGGCTAGAAACTCAGATCATGAAGAATCTGCCAAGTCTGTTCAGAAAATACAAAAGGCCAGGAAAACAGAGCTACTGTGTATATCCCCTGCTGGACTGCCATGCTCCTTAGTGCTTGGAGAAAAGCCCTCTTAGTGTCAATGCTGCATAGAATGGGAGCAGGATTTTGTAAATTGAATTAAAATTCACGTAGCATAGACCTAATCAATTTTTTCTCTTTGGAAAATTTATTTTTTATCAAAGTATAGTTAATTTACAATGTTATGTTAATTTCAAGTGTACAGAAAAATGATTCATATATATAATATTTTCAGATTCTTTTCTAGTATGGTTTCTACAAGATATTGAATAGAGTTCCCTGTGTTATACAGAAGGTCTTTATTTTATATATAGTAGTGTATATATGTTAATCTCAAAGTCCTAATTTATCCCCCCTACCCCCGATATCCCTTTTTATAACCATAAGTTTGCTTTCTATGTGTGTGAGTCTATTTCTGTTTTGTAAATAAGCTCATTTGTATCATTTTTCTAGATTCTACATATAAGTGATATCATATGATATTTGTCTTTCTCTGACTGACTGACTTCACTTAATAATCTCTATGTCCATCAGTGTTGCTACAAATGGCATTATTTCATTCTTTTTATGGCTGAGTAATATCCCATTGTACTATATACTAGGGGGTTTCCCAGATGGTTCAGTGATAAAGAATCCACCTGCAATGCAGGAAATGCAGCAGATGCAGGTTCGATCCTTGTGTTGGGAAGATCCCCTGGAGGAGTAAATGGCAACCTACTCCAGTATTCTTTCCTGAAAAATCCCATGGACAGAGGAGCCTGGCAGGCTACAGTCCAAAGGGTTGCAAAGAGTCAGACGTGACTGAATGAGTATAAGCGCAAATATATACATATATCATACCCTTTTTATCCAGTCATCTGTTGATAGACACTTAGGTTGTTTCCATGTCTTGGCTATTGTGAATAGTGCTTCTATGAACATTGAGATGCATGTATATTTTCAAATTAGAGTTTTCTCTGGATATATGAATAGGAGTGAGATTGTAGGATCATTTGGTAAGTCTATTTTTGGTTTTTTAAAGAATCTCCATACTGCTTTCACAGTGACTATATAAATTTACATTCCCACCAGCAATGTACAAGGGTTCCTTTTCCTCCACACCCTCTCCAGCATTTATTATTTGTAGACTTTTTAGTGATGGCCATTCTGACAAGTGTGAGGTGATACTTCTCATTGTAGGTTTCATCTGCATTTCTCTAATAATTAGCAATATTGAGCATCTTTTCATGTGTCTGTTGGCCATCTGGATGCCTTCTTTGGAGAAATGTCTATTTAGGTCTTCTGCTCATTTTTTTTATTGGGTTGCTTGTTTTTTATATATATTAAACTGTTTGAGCTATTTGTATAGTTTGGAAATTAAGCCCTTGTTCATAGCATCATTTGCAAATATTTTCTCCCATTTCATAGGTTGTCTTTTCATTTTGTTTATCATTTCCTTTGCTGTGCAAAAGCTTTCAAGTTTAATTAGGTCCCATTTGTTTATTTTTGTTTTTATTTCCATTACTCTAGGAGATGAATCCAAAAAATATTGCTTCAATTTATGTTGAAGAGTGTTGTGCCTGTGTTTTCCTCTAGGAGTCTCATCGTATCTGGTCTTACATTTAGGTCTTTAATCCATTTAGAGTTTATTTCTGTATAACTGTTAGAGAAAGTTCTAATTTCATTCTTTTGCTATTCAGTTTTCCCAGAACCATTTACTGAAGAGACTGTCTTTTCTCCACTGTATATTCTTGTCTCCTCTGTCATAGATTAATTGACCATAAATGTGTGGGTTTATTTCTATGCTCTCTATTATAGGTACCATTGATCTATGTGTCTGTTTTTTGTGCCTGAACCATACTGTTTTGATCACAGTAGCTTTGTAGTATAGTCTGAGGTCAGGGAGTGTGACTTCTCCAGCACTAGTCTTCTTTCTCAAGATTGTTTTGGCCATTTGGTAGACCTAAGCATTTTAAAGCATACAATTTAGTGGCATTTAGTACATTCACAATGTTGAGCAATCATCACCTCCATTTAGTCCCCAAACTTTTCATTACCCCATAAGGAAACCCTGTCATAGTCACATTGCATGCCTCTTCCTCTCCTTGCTCCCAGTCCCTGGCAAACACTAATCTGCTTTCTTTCTCTATGGATGTCCCTATTTAGGATATTTCATTTAAATAGTCATATAATATGTAACCTTTTGTATCTGGCTTCTTTCATTTAGCATAATATTTTCTAGGTTCATCCACATGTGGTAGCATGTGTCACAACTTCATTTCTTTTATTGGCTTAATAATACTCCATTGTATGGATACAACACATTTTGATTATCCACTCATCAGTTGATGGACATTTCAATTTGTTTCCACCTTTTGACTATTGTGAATAGTGCTGTTATGAACATTTGTGTACAGGTATTTGTTTGAGTACCTGTTTTCTTTGGAGTATATACCTGGGAGTGGAATTACTGGATCATATGGTAATTGTATGTTTAGGTTTTTGAGGAACCACCAAACTGATTTCCACAGTGGCTGCACCATCTTAAATTCCACCAGCAATGTACAAGGGTTGCAATTTCTTTAGATCATTGCCAACACTTATTTCCTTTTTTAAAAAATTATAGCCACCCTAATGGTTGTGAAGTGCTATCATTTTTACTTGCATTTCCTTAATGATTACACTATCATTTTATAATTTGTATAGGAGGCAGTGAACAAAACCATCTTAAAGAAAAAGAAAATCAAGAAGGCAAAGTAGTTATCTGAGGAGGCTCTACAAATAGCTGAAGAAAGAAGAGAAGTGAAAAGCAAGGGAGAAAGGGAAAGTTACATCCAACTAATAGCAGGGGTCCAAAGAACAGCACAGAGAGACAAAAAAGCCTTCTTCAATGAACAGTGCATTAAACTAGAAGAAAACAATAGAAAGGGAAAGACTAAGATCTCTTCAGGAAAATTGGAGATATCAAGGGACTATTTTGCCCAAAGATGGGCACAATAAAGGACAGAAATGGTAGAGACCTAGTAGATGCTGAAATGGTAGAGACCTTGTAGACGCTGAAGAGATCAAGAAAAGATGGAAAGAATACACAAAAGAACCAGATTAATACAATGGTGTGCTCAGTCACCCAGAGCCAGACATTCTGGAGAGCAAAGTCAAGTGGGCCTTAGGAAGCACTGCTGTTAATAAAGCCAGTGGATGAAACAGAATTCTAGTATAACTATTCAAAATCCTAAAGGATGATGCCATCAAAGTGTTGCATTCAATATGTCACCAAATCTGGAAGACCAAGCAATGGGTACAGAACTAGAAAAGATCAATCCTCATCTCAATTCCCAAGAAGGGTAGTACTAAAGAATGTGCTAACCATCAGACAATTGCCCTCATCTCCCATGCTAGTAAGGTCATGCTTAAAATCTCGCATGCTAGGCTTCAGCATTATGTGAACCAAGAACTTCCAGATGTGCCAAGCTGGATTTAGAAAAGGAAGAATAATCAGAGATCAAATTGCCAACATTTGCTGGATCATAGAGAAAGCAAGGGAATTCCAAAAAAACACCTACCTCTGTTTCATCTACTACGCTAAAGCCTTCGACTGTGTGGACCATAACAAACTGTGGGAAGCTCTTAAAGAGATGGGAATACCAGACCATCTTACCTGTCTCCTGAGAAACCTGTATGCGAGTCAAGAAGCAACAGTTAGAACCCTGTATGGAACAACTGATTGATTAAAAATTAGGAAAGGAGTACAACAGGGCTATCTGCTGTCACCCTGTTTGTTTAACCTATATGCTGAGCACATCATGAAAAATGCTGGGCTGGATGAGTTACAGGCTGGAGTCAAGACAGGTGGGAGAAACCTCAACAACCTCAGATATGTGGATGATACCATTGTAATGGCAGAAAGTGAAGAGGAACTAAAGAGCCTCTTGAGGGTGAAGGGGGAGAGTGAAAGAGCTGGCTTAAAACTAAGTATTAAAAAAACTAAGATCGTGGCATCCAGCCACATTACTTCATGGCAAATAGAAGGGGAAAAGGTGGAAGTAGTGATAGATTTCCTGTTTTGGGGCTCTAAAATCACTGTGGATGGTCACTGAAGCCATGAAATCAGAAGACGATTGCCTGTTGGCAGGAAAGCTATGACAAACCTAGACAGTGTATTGAAAAGCAGAGACGTCATTCTGCTGACAAAGGACTATATTGTCTAGGCTATGGACTTCCCAGTGGTCATGAATGGTTGTGAGAGCTGGACCGTAAAGAAGGCAGAACACCAAAGAATTGATGCCTTTGAACTGTGGTGCTGGAGAAGACTCCTAAGAGTCCCTTGGACAACAAGGAGATCAAACCAGTCAGTCTTAAAAGAAATCAACCCTGAATACTCATTGGAAGGACTGATGCTGAAGCTGAAACTCCAATATTTTGGTCATTTGATGTGAACAGCCGACCCACTGGAAAAGTCCCTGATGTTGGGGAAGCTTGAGGGCAGAAGGAGAAGAGGGCATCAGAGGACAAGATGGCTAGATGGCATCACTAATGCAATGTACATGAACTTGGGCAAACTTTGGGAGATGGTGAGGGTCAGGGAGGCCTGGCGTGCTGCAGTCCATGGGGTTGCAAAGAGTCAAGACACAACTGGGTGACTGGAAAACAACATCATTTTATAACTTCTTTGAAGAAATATCTATTAAAGTTATTTGCCCATTTTTTAAAGTTGGATTCTTATTTATATATTCTAGACACTAGACGTATCAGGTATAAGAGTTACCAATACTTTCCCCATTCTGCAAGTTGTCTTTTCATGCTCTTGATTGTGTCCTTTGATAAATAGTAGTTTTTAATTTTGATGTAGTCCAATTTGTCTATTTTTCTCTTTTGTCGCTTATGCTTTTATTGTTCAGCCCAAGGTCATGAATATTTATCCTTACATTTTCTTCTAAGAGTTTTATAGTTTTAGCATTTACCTTTAGGCCTTTGATTTGTTTTTACTTAACTTTGTATATGGTATGAGATAGGGGCTCAATTCTTTTGCAAATAGATATCTGGTTGTCCTAGCACCATTTGTTGGAGAAATGATCCTTTCCCATTGAAGGGTTCTAGCTTCCTTGTAAGAAAAACCATCTGACCCATATATGGTTTATTTCTGGACCTTGAGTTTTATTCCATGTATTTATATGTCTATTCTTATGCCGGTCCCTGTACATTTGTAGTACATTTTGAAACTGGGTGGTATAAGTCCTCCAATTTTTTTCTTTTTCAGGATTGTTTTGGATATTTGGGGTTCTTGGTAATTCCACATGAATTGCAGGATCACCATTTTCATTTCTTCAAAAAAGTTATTGAGATTTGGATAAGGAATTGTATTGAATCTGTGGATCACTTTGGATAGTACTGTCATCTTAGTAATATTAAGTTTTCTAATCCATGAACACAGGATGTCTTTCCACTATTTAGATCTTTAATTTCTTTCAGGAGAAAATTTTGACACTCAACTTTGCACAAGAACTATAATGAAGTTGCATTTAGACAAGTTGGAGCAGGGTCATTGGGTTGGGGCTGGCCCCTTCTCAGATTAACACAGGCTGAATTTAGCACACGCTGCCAAGAGGAGTGAATGGGGATGAACTTCAGAATGTTGACAGTGTCAGCAATTTTCAAATGGGGAAAAAGCAGCCCAGAATGGAAGTAGCGGATGTCTGAGAGAGCTTGGGTTTGGCGTTCAGCAGGTGTTAGAGGTCCCTTGCGGTCTGCCCCAGTGCAATGGCTCTTAGACTGGAGCCTGGTCCACAAAGGCTGAGCTCAGGCTTATGGTGAGAATATAAGCACATCTCTGCCTAGGAGACCTGGACCAGTTTCCTAATTATGGTTTTTTGTTCCTAGTAAACAAACTGGGCACCGCCCAACAGAGTGAAACTGTTCTTCCCATTTATCCCTCCCTGTGAAGTACTGGGGAACAGCAAGCTGGATTTGAGGTCTGGAGGCAAGGTGGTCCCCAGGGTCTTCTGCTCCACCAACATGCCCCAGAAAGAGTACCTTTTGAACCAGAGATCCAAAAACCCAGGTTTGAATCCTAGTTCTGCCACTCAGTGGCAAGCTGGAATTGAGAGTCCCTTGGATTGCAAGAAGCTCAAACCAGTCAA
Source organism: Bos indicus x Bos taurus (assembly GCF_003369695.1). Taxonomy (NCBI): domain Eukaryota; kingdom Metazoa; phylum Chordata; class Mammalia; order Artiodactyla; family Bovidae; genus Bos; species Bos indicus x Bos taurus. Next base: position 125,050,514 of record NC_040105.1, read on the forward strand.
TCCTAAAGGAAATCAGTCCTGAATATTCATTGGAAGGGCTGATGCTGAAGCTGAAAGTCCAATACTTTGGCCACCTGATGCGAACAGTCGACTCATTGGAAAAGACCCTGATGCTGGGAAAGATTGCAGGAAGGAGGAGAAGGGGATGACAGAGGATGAGATGGTTGGATGGCATCACAGACGTGATGGACATGAGTTTGAGCAAGCTCCGGGAATTGGCGATGGACACGAAAGCCTGGTTGCAAAGAGTTGGACACGACTGAGTGACTGAACTGACTGTGCCACTCAATTTGCCGTGTGACTTTGGGAATATCATTAAAATTCCCCAAAACTACTTGCTTATCTGTAAAATGAGAATTCTTATAATATATGCCTAACTCATGATAAAGTTGTACTGTGCAAACTAGAGGTGTAAGAAGGTACTCGGGAAACTGATCACAATAATTTAATGTCAGGTATCACTGCTGTCCCTACCTAGGGGTTCCAGCCCTGGGAGAGTGTTCTTACCCTCAGAGGATACTGATGACGTAAAGGAGTGGGTATATATGTGCGCAGAATTCAGACTACAGGAGTCAAACTTGAAGAAAGTGAGAGAGAAAGAGAGATTTCTACTCTCTCTGAACCCCGAGGGGAGAGATTGTTGCAGAAAAGAAAGAGAGAAACAATGAAGGAAAGAGTTAAGGAGTAAGGGCAAAGACAAAGTGAGAGGATCTTCTATTTTGTTGTAAAGAGGACCAAGATCCAGTAAGCAAACAAGAAGTATACGTTGAGTATCTACTGCATGTCAAGGTATCACATGGAGCTCTGGGAACCGTCTAGTAAGATGTATAAAGTTCCACAGAGGATCAGAGGCTTAGTCTGGTTTGAAGGCCAAAGGTTACTGAGGAGAGTACAAAGTTGACTAAGATTTGGTCCCTGCTTTCTAGAAGCTTCAAATGAACTGGAGACATAGGATATGTATAAACAAATAAAAGCAATATGCTTAAAAGCAGTTAAACCCCCTTCCATGAAAGAACTTGGGAGGAGGAAACAATACACAGTTGTTCAGAACCAGTCTTCTTGATTCTTTGTTTTCTTGGTATAACAAATCAGAAAGGTTGGACAGTCACTAGGGTGGGAAGGGAATAACATTTGTTGTTGAACCCACCAACACTCCTGGCAAAGGCTAGGTGGGTATGAAGCTTGCTGACATTTCTGCAAGCTAGACCTTGCAGAGCATCACTTTAGAGGCATCAGGTTGGATATCAGTCCCCATCCCTGATGTGGGTTGGCCGAGGGGTTACGAGTAGGACTGCCTCTGAATTAACTCCTAGCTTTCTTACCTACTGCAAGATGTAATGAAGAAAATCATGGTCTCTGCCACTTACCACCATCTCTGTGATCTTGAACAAATGAAGTAACCTAGGTCTCAGTTTGCCCCTCTGTAAGATGGGGATGATAATAATACTTCATAGTGCTGTTGTTAGAACACAGCACAGTACAAACTATATAGCACTTGGTCAATAAATAGTATAGCTCTTACCATGATTATTTAATGGTTAGGAAGCTTAATTGTTACTGCCGTCCTGGAATCAGAGAAAACCTGGATTCATTAATAAACTCTCCCAGTATCTGGGAAATAGAGCTGTGTAAAAGAAGTGTCTGAAGTCTTGGAGAATTTCTTTTAGTAACTAGAGTCTAGTGGGAGAGCCAGGTAGCAAATATGTAAATAGATACCTCAGATAATGTCAATTACAGCATTAGGTAGAAAATTTAAGAAGAGTGAAAAGATAGAGATCTATGAAACAGGCATACTATTTTAGACAGAGTGGTCAGGAAAGGGCTCTCTAAAGTAGTGTCATTTGAACAGAGATCTGAGAGAAGAGAGAAGGAATCATCTAAATGTTTGAGGGAAGAGCCTTCCAGGCAGAGAGAACAGCAAGTGCAAAGGCCCTGAGGTGGGAACAAGCTTTGGTTAGTCCAGGAGAAGCAAGGTCAAAGGTCTCAGCCGTTCTCAGTGGGGCATCAGTGCCCCCTAGAGGGCACTTTGAAAATGTGCGTGAGGGTTTTTGTTTTTTAACGGTTCCAATGATTGGAAAATTCAACTTAGAACTTTATCAAGAAATATTCACCATTTCAGGGGTTTCCCTGGTGGCTCAGTGGATGAGAATCCACCTGACAATGCAGGAGACACGGATTTGTTCCCTGGTCTAGGAAGATCCTACATGCCATGGGGCAACTAAGCCTGATGCACCACAACTCCTGAGCCAGCGCTCTAGAACCCGGGACGTGCGACTACGGAGCCTGCGTGCTACAACCACTGAAGCCTGTCTGCCCGGAGTTTATGCTCTGCAACAAGAGAAGCCACCAAAATGAGAAGCCCGTGCACCGTAACTAGAGAGTAGCCCCTGCTTGCCACAACTAGAGAAAAGCCCGCACAGCAACGAAGACCCACTGCAGCCATAAATAAATAAATACAATTAATTCTAAGAAAAAAAGAAATATCATTTCAGAAAAAGAAATATCACTGACAGTCATGCAGTGTGGACATAAGAACAGGCCCTACAACATGCTTTCATCAATCAGCATTTGGAGCTTCCACTTTCATTATGCTTTTTCATTATAGGTATAAAACTTCTTACTACTTCATCATATTTTCAAGTGTAGCTGTGCCCCAGGATTTACATACTAAAATATGTACTATTTGATTGTAAATTATTTCCTTGCATTTCTTTTATGTTATTTTGGGGGCATTGATATTTTACAAATACGTATATAGGCAAGTTACATTATTTATACCTCTCCTTTCAGGGTACTAAAGGAGGAATTAAAAATATCTATTATTAAAAGAGTGTTGGATCTATTAGGGTCGAAATCTTCTAGAGTAAAGCAAGGGGAAGAGTGGTGAGAAGTAAGGTCAGAAAAGTAACAGAGAGGCCAGATCATGTGGCACTTAAAAGGCATAGTGAAGATTTAGGATTAGATTCTGAGATCAGGAGTGGATGGAGGGTTGTGAGCAGACAGGTGACATGATGTGGCTTTAAGGTGTGAAGAGTAGACTGGCATACAGAAGTTGAAGCAGAGAGACTTACAAATAGTCCTGGGGAGACATGATGGTGGCTTGAATTAGGGTGGTAGCAGCAGAGGTGGTGAGAGGTGATCAGACTCTGGGTATGTATTTTGCAAGGAGAGCCAAGAAGACACTTGGAGGAGATTTTGAGCTGAGCCTTGAGAAGATGGTAGAGGACAACATGCTTCAGGACACGGAGGCAAGGCAGTATGCGATGTTTGTAATAGGGCTGGAACAGAGGTTGTGTCTTGAAGAAGAGGAAGAGGAAGAGGAAAGAATAGCCAGGGAAGATGCCATCATATCCCTTTCAGAGGCAAAGGGCAATGAAAGCCCAGCAGAAGACTTTTGACATTAAAGCCCTCAAAACTTTGGAGCAGGATGGTGAGTAGCTTGGCAGCAGGGGGTCCTGCTTCCTTCATCTGTCACTGCTCCTTGCACAGAGCTCATACATGGTAGGATCCTGAATGGATGGAGTAATTTGGATCAAGCTTAAGGAAGTTAGTCTTTGTAGAGAGAATTCCAAATGGAATTATTTTTAGATTTACAGGACATGTCAGGATAGTCTTAAACTTGATTACGAATGTAAAAAAGAAAAGTAATTAACTGTAGAAATGTACAGGAAACATACGCTGCTTGGAGGCTAAATGTGCTTTACCAGTTCTATAAAGATTCAATATGTGTGTGTGTGTGTGTGTGTGTGTGTGCTCAGTCATGTCTGACTCTTTGCGACCACATGAGCTGTAGCTCACCAGGCTCATTTGTCCACAGGATTTCCCAGGCAAGAATACTAGAGTGGGTAGCCATTTCCTTCTCCAGGGGATCTTCCTGACTCAGGGATTTAACCCATGTCTTTTGCATCTCCTGCATTGGCTGGTGGGTTCTTTACCACAGTGCCACCTGGGAAGCCTTGGCCTTTAGAAATGTCAGAGAAGTGTCTTATCAGATGATCAAACACTTAGGAGTTTTATTTTATAATTCTTTCTCTTCATCAAAAATTAAAACAGTAATTTTCTCTTAACTTCATTGTTGCAGGACCAATGTAACAGAAATTGACTTTGTGAGACTTGATTGGATTTCAAAAAAAATTCTGCTCAGTGAAATTACTGTCAGATGAGTCTACTATTCTCCAGCTTCATCAAAAATATGATAAGAAACTAGCTGATGACTGGACCGTTTACAGAAACATAGAGCAGCGCGGTGCTAAGCAAGATTTGAGTCGGGTAGCTTTGCTTTAATAGATCAGTGTCCTCCTCTATGCAGTTCGCCGGGATTCCATCAAGTGCTTGAGCTATTGAGGTCTTCTCACCATCCACATGGACTTCTCTCTGGCTGCATCTAGTAGCTCCTTACCTGGAGGCTGAAAGACCCAGTGAATGTTTTCTGACAGTGCCTCAGTGCTGAAGCAAAGCCAATGGAATGAATGTGTCCAGGTTCCCCATGCTTTGGCCTTGCTACCCTCTCTACTCCTCCTCCCACCAACACCACCATCTAAAGGGGTAGAAGGAGGAAGTGCTGCATATATTGTGGTGGCTTGCTGCACCACAGCCTTTCCCTTAGCCCAGCTTTGTGCTTCTGGAACCTTCTTCCCACATCACAGCTTCACAGCCGGTGGGGAACAAAGTAACTCAACTGCAAAGTAAGGAACCTTTAGCACGGCCCCAGATATCAGTTAAGTGCTCGCTCTGGTTCTGGTTGCGTCTTCTCTTGACCCACAGCCTAGGTTCCCAGCTCAGGATTTCTAAATCTCTTTCTGTCAGTCCTAGTTATAGGTCCACTAAGTTTCAGGTCAAAAATGCTCTCGTTTGCATACTAAACAAAGATATTTTTTAGTTTTTGCCTGTATGGGCCAGACTCTTAGGATACACCAGCCACCAAGACAGGCTTGTAGTCTCATAGAAGTGATAATGAAGAGAGATTTGAATGCTGTCAAATGTCAAGAACAGAGTGCCATGGGAGGCCTGAAGATAGGGACTGTGCCACATTTAGGATTCAGGAGAATTTGCTGTAAGAGAGTGAGGCTTAGGCTGAACTCTTAGGAATGAGTAGGATTCAGACAAGGAGAAGGCAATGGCACCCCACTCCAGTACTCTTGTCTGGAAAATCCCATGACGGAGGAGCCTGGTGGGCTGCAGTCCATGGGGTTGCTAAGAGTCGGACATGACTGAGCGACTTCCCTTTCACTTTTTACTTTCATGCATTGGAGAAGGAAATGGCAACCCACTCCAGTGTTCTTGCCTGGAGAATCCCAGGGACAGAGGAGCCTAGTGGGCTGCCGTCTATGGGGTCGCACAGAGTCGGACACAACTGAAGCGACTTAGCAGCAGCAGCAGCAGCAGCAGCAGGATTCAGACAAGTGAAGAGAACAATCACATGTTATTAAGTGCAGGATAAAAGCAGACTGTAAAACACAGAGATCCAAAATTTGTATAGAAATATACAAATGGACTTGGGGCTTCCCTGGTGGCTCAGATGGTGAAGAATCCACCTGCAATGCGGGAGACCTGGGTTCAGTCCCTGGGTTGGGAAGATCCCCTGGACAAGGGAACGGCTGCCAACTCTGGTATTCTGGCCTGGAGAATTCCATGGACAGAGGAGCCTGGTGGGCTACAGTCCATGGGGTCAAAAAGAGTTGGACAGGGCTGAGTGACTTTCATTTCACTTCATACATATGGGCTTAGAGTGGAAAGTCCAAAGGGATGTACTTCAAATGTTAATAGTGGTTATCTGTGGGAGGTAGAATTATGAGTTGTTTTTAGTTTCTGCATAATATTCTGCATATTCCAAAATTCCTTCTATCATCAGCATGTTTACATCTATAGTCTGAAAGGAAATTTTTTTTATATAGGGAACATTTTACTCATTTTCAACACTCCATACAGTTAAAATAAGTAAAATGGGGACGTTAATATTAATTTCTTGAAAGGAAAATTTGTATAGATGATCGTCTTTGCAAAACAGAGACACAGACATAGGGAAGAAATGTATGGACACCAAGGGGACAGAGCAGGGGGTGGGGTGGGATGAATTGGGAGATTGGGATTGACATGTTTACACTACTGATACTATATGTAGAATAGATAACTATTGGGAACCCACTCTGTGGCCTGGGGAACCCTACTCTGTGCTCTGTGGGGATCTGGATGGGAGTGAGGGGATATGTGGCTGATTCACTTTGCTGAGCAGTGGAAGCTAACACAACATGGTAAAGCAACTATACTCCAATAAAAATTAATTTTTTTAAAAAAAGAAAAATTTGATCATATGCAAAGCAAACCTGTCTTTGCCCCCACGCCACTCCAGTCCTGACCCAGTGACTGTATCCACTTCTGAGCTACTTCCAAAGTGCCCTTTCCAGGCCCTGGTGCTCAGCCAGCAAATGATCCCCTCACAGCTGCTCCTCAGTTTCAAAGCACTGCCAGCTGACTCACCCCTGGTCAGTGAATGGACTCGTCTCCCAGGAGCCTCTGTGCAGCGTCAAACGCTGCATCCATCCATCCTATTGCCTCACCCATCTTCTATTTCCTGAGCCCCAGTTTCTCTCCACAGCCCTATTTTTCTTTCCATAAGCCCCATCCCCCTAGAATTGCCATCAGATGCCACCAGCAGGCTTGTCGTGGAGATGACCTGCAAAATAATCCTTTGGGGCCACAAACACTGCTAAGGTCCCTTTTACATTATGAGTGCTTCTGGCCCAGATGAAGAAGACTACTCTCCAATCCATCCATACATGATTTCCAAAGACTTTGCTCTAGAATCTGTGGCCTGCTAAGGATATTTGCTCATTTCTTCATTCTCTAGCTAATCTTTTACTTCTGAGGCAGTAACAGATGGGAAGCCTCATGCCTGGCTTCATACATGATGTCTGTGTGGTGTCAGAGCTACAGACAGGAGTGAGTCCAATGCTAGGCCCCATAAGCTAACACACTGGGATGCGCAGAAGCTGAGTTGCCCTTCCCCCTTTCCCTTTTACTCCCTAGGACAACCCAAATTCAGCCACTCCACTCCTCTGGCTTGAAGCTGTACTGAGGTGCTGGGGAACGATGCAGAGCATCTGAGGGGAACAGGTAGAAGCAAGGTGGAGACAAAACATCCCTCCTGCCAGCCCAGCTCCTTCCATATGCCCGCTCCCTGATGCCGGTCCCTAGTGTTTTCCAAATCCTGTGTTTGACAGCTGCACAGCTGCTGAGCAATTAAGCCTAGTAATCTCAGAGAATTTGCAAAAGGACAGAGATAAAGGCTCTGGCTTCCTGCTAAGGCCATGATCTAGGAAGTTGTGTGGAATTATTACACGGAAAGCCAGAAGGCAAGAAAGGGCAGAATACTAAGTGAGTTTTAGAAACTGCTCTCCAAGAGCTTATCATGAATACAAAGAGTCTTAAAGTTGGAAAGGACTTTCATAAATATTTTCACCATGACTGATGATGCTTATTTGCTGTCTCTGAAAGATAAGAACAGAGTTATGGTCTGTTGGCCCCTCACTTGATGAATAGGGGTGTTTATTTCTTAGCCTTACAACTAGACAGTAGGAGGCAGCTTCAGAGGCCACCAGATGGATAGCTCATAATGACATCGACAAGCGCAATCAGCTGCAGTTAAGTCAGCCAAGTCAAGGCTTACCACCCTTCTGCTTCTTAGCACGGAGACACAACATCACTGTTTTCAGTAGTGTTCACAATCAACCCTTTCTATTTTCCAGGGCACCCCTCTTGCACTATGGTCCCCTCTCTAGCAACCCCTCAGGATGTATGGGATGGAGAAGGAATCAGTGTAAACAGATTTATTCATACGAGGAATGGATTGTTCCAACTGAAACTGCCTAACTTTATGGCCAAAGCACAGCAACAGTTTTGGATTGTGTTGATAGCTGAGGGCTTAAAAAAAAAATTATTATTTAAAAGGACATCCACCTCATATGTGTGCTTAACATTAAAACCCTGCCTCTTAGAGTGGTAACATTTACAATTTTATTTAGCACTTTCAGCCAATAAATTTCAAGTACTTAAAATATTGGCCTACTCTTTAAGAAGATTCATTCTAGATCTACCAGGAGCTATTAAAGCCAAAATTAAAGAATGGATCTCTAGATTAGTCCTCCCAGTCAGTCTCAATCTTTGACTGGGGGGGAAGGGATGAGGAAAGGCTGTATCAGAATCTCTGAAGGAGGGGACAGAAGGGTAAGATGTGGCATAAAATAACAATATTACTCCAATTAAAAAAATATCACCTAGAGAGTGTCAAGCTCTGAACAATCTTCCTGACTGGAGAGAATGTGCATGTACTGGCACGCATGCTCAGTCGTGCTGACTCTTTGTGACCTCATGGACCGCAGCCCGCCAGGCTCCTCTCTCCATGGGATTTCCCAGGCAAGAATACTGGAGTGGGTTGCCATTCCCTTCTCCAGGGGGTCTTCCCAACCCAGAGATTGAACCCAGCTCTCTTGCATCTTCTGCACTGGCAGGCAGATTCTGTACCACTAATGCCCCTTGGGAAGCCTGAGAATGTGCACAAATATAGTAAAAAAAAAAAATATATTACAGAAGGAATAAGTAATAAAAAGGAAGTTAACATTGCATGGTCAAGATCTGTGCCCTTGATACAAAGAAAACCAGGTGAGAGGTCACTGACAAGTCAACAGAAATCAATCTAAAACCCTGGAAATGCTTGCCACAGTGCAGCCCTTGCTGATTACTAGAATACCAGCAGGGCAAACTGCCAAGTCAAAGTGAGCCGCTGGAACCGCAGCTGTACTGTGTTATCCTTGAGGCCAAAGGCTAAGTCTTGTCCAGAACTCCATCCCCGGTGGCTGGAGCTCTGCCTGGCACATAACTCCCCAGAAAATAAATGTTTCTGATATAAACACACCAGGAAAAGAAAGGGACCGGCAGCACCCCAGACACGGGGTTAATCACTTTATTCCATATTTTCCCTCTTTATTCCCAAGAAAATAACTAATTTGAAGAGCAGCACACCGTAAACCAAGCAAACACAATCCGTTTGTATTTGATCTACTAACCATGAAGATTCATTGGAAGGACCGATGCTGAAGCTGAAGCGCCAATCCTTTGGCCCACCTGATGCGAAGAGCTGACTCATTGGAAAAGACCCTGATGCTGGGAAAGATTGAAGGCCAAAGGAGAAGGGGGCAGCAGAGGACAAGATGGTTGGATGGCATCAGTGCCTCAATGGACGTGAGTTTGAGCCAACTCAGGGAGATGATGAAGGACAGGGAAGCCTGGCATGCAGCAGTCCGTGGGGTCACAAAGAGTTGGACACGACTGAGCCACTGAACAACAACAACCCACATAATGCAAGTTGAGAGTCATTTTTCACCATAATACAGTGCCCTGAACAGTACAAGTATAGTAGGCACTCAGTAAGCATTTCTTGTATGAATAAGTGTAGGTGTGACTTCAAAGGAAATATGTACTGAGAAAACCACTTGCAAAGAGTAGACTCAGATGGATGCTTGGTTTTCTTTCTTTCAGCTTCTTGTTCAGAAATGTATCAGGTCAATTAAGACAAATCAAGTCTGTCAAAAATAATACTAAACCACATTCACCAAGGAGAGGTGTAGGACTGCATTCTCAATGCCTACATGAACTTGAATATGCTCATTTATTTTTTCCTGTCTGTGAGCCATTGAGAAATATTGCAAAATCATTCTAGGAGCCATATTATAGCTGAAGAGCCAATGGGGGAAAAATTAGTTGTTGAGAATGAAAGGAAAACATCAGTGGCTGTTGGTATTTTCATGCACAATAATACTATTTTCTCAGTATGAAGTCCAGTTTATATTACTTTCATTATCAGACCAAACAGACTTTTAAAGAAATAATCAAATGAAAGGTGATTTGCTTTCTTCCAGTGCAGGTATTTACATATAACCATTTGCTCAATCTGAAGAGCTTCCTCATTTCTCCTCTATACTGTGGGGCCATCTCAGAAACGGTTTGCATAAGTAATGCATTTATTTACTAATCTTCAAAGAGTCTCTATTTTTCCTGCCTTCCCACTGTAGTCATTAGGGGTCACAACCCTGCAGGAAATATGGGCTGCCATGGTAACACAAAATGTCTGCTGCTGGGCTTAGCGTAATTCCTCCCTAATAGAAAAACAACAAGCACTCAATCCCATCTTTGATAAACTGGCTTATTGTTGTCCAGAGCCTCTACCTGGGAGGTGGTGATCCCTCAGAGCAGTTTTAAATGATACAAATACGATTGGTATCTGGACAGATTTTTCATTTTGCACAAGGAAACTAGGTAAAATTGTACCAGCTCAAGTCAAATTCCTTGTCACATTTAAAAATCATTGGCATTGCACTCAGTAAGTCATCTGCTGGGCACATTTATCAGATGCTACATGGCACTGTGCTCAGAGCTGGAACAAAGCAAATCATTTTCCCAAATCACTTTTAATCCCTATAGAGAACTACAAATAAAATGCACCAACTCCATCATTTTCAACTATTTAGTAACGATAGCTATTTTATTAGTTTTCAATCTTGTGTCTTGAAAGTGAGATGAGTCTGCTCAGGATTAGGGGACCAGACATGAAAGAAAGATATTCTAATATTAACCTCAAAGAAAAATCATATACCACCATGACCAGAAAAGGCTTTCTCACTTATATTTGGGAACAAAAGAAATGTAAAGTAATTAAAGGAAGAGCTACGGCCGAATTATTTTGTTCTGAAAGGAAAGTGCTCAAAAAAACATCCTGAAAGTAGCAATGATTACTTACATAAAATTACACTATAATTGCTAAAAATTATAATTCTTGTCAAAGTACATACTGGTCAACATGTGTGCCTTTGAGGCCCAGTCATGTGGTCACCCCCTTGGGGATTAACAGGACCATTTATTGGAAAGATGATGTTTCTTCTCTCAAATGGCTCTGACTCTCTCTCTCACATCTCTAAGGCACACTTGAGATCTGTTGTTTAGTTTTCCTGTTTTGCAATATACCCCCAACTCACCCTCTATTCACCCAGGCTGGCAGTCTCACTGTTCTCTGAACATACCATACTGTCCTGGCTATACATGAGTGCATATTCTCTACTCCTTATCTGGAATGCCTTCCCCTTCCCTGTGTCACAAACCCTCCCCACCAAAATTCTGTGACTCTTCCATGCCTATTATACATTTGAGCATTTAATTATACTCTGTCATATACAATGCTTGCTAATTGTTGCCTAGGTCCAGATCTCATCTCCCTGAGGAGACCGCAAAGTCCCTGAAAGCAAGCATCAAGAGTTGTTCTTGCTTCACTGGCTGCCATAAGCTGTCATGATGGAATGGTTCACAGGACAAGGTACTGAGGGTGACCTCCAGCCAATAGCCAACAAGGAACTGAAGCCCTCAGTGTGACAAGCCTCTAGGAACTGAATGCTGCCAACAACCACATGAGCTAGGAAGCATATCCCTCTCCAGTCCAACCTTCAAATGTGATCCCAGCCCTGGATGATACCTCAGTTGCAGCCAATCCATGCCTGAATCTCTGACCCAGAGAAACTGTGAGATAACAAATGTGTTTACATTTAAGCTGCTCAGTTTGGGGCTAATTTATTACATATCAATGGATAACTAAAACTATGAACCTTGCTACTAGGTTTATACCAGGGGCTCCATAAACACTTGTTGAATCAACAAGTGTTGATGTGTGAGAGAGCATTATATTGTTGGTATATTCTTCAGTGACTTAAGTGTTCAGTGGAATAGTATCACACATCTTGTTATATGAAGGCCAGGAATTTTAAGCAATTATCTGGGTCAGCTGCTGCTGCTGCATTGCTTCAGTCGTGTCTGACTCTGTGCAACCCCAAAGACGGCAGCCCACCAGGCTTCCCATCCCTGGGATTCTCCAGGCAAGAACACTGGAGTGGGTTGCCATTTCCTTCTCCAATGCATGAAAGTGAAAAGTGAAAGTGAAGTCGCTCAGTCGTGTCCGACTCTAGCGACCCCATGGACTGCACCCTACCAGGCTCCTCCGTCCATGGGATTTTCTAGGCAAAAGTACTGGAGTGGGGATCTGGGTCAGCTACCAACTTCCAAATATGAATGCTGAAGACCAGGGCATCTATTTCTCACCTACCCTTCCATGGTATCTACCAAATATTAAGAATATTTGTTGAGTTCACACTGGACTCTCTTATAACCATCTCCTCGGGTGGCCCAGAGGCTGGTGGTTCAACCTTGCCTTTCAATGAGTCCTTACTATCCACGGAACTAAGTGTAATATCTTAGCCTCATGTTCAAGCTCTCTCACAACTGAACCCAAACTACCTCCCCAGCTTTGTCTCTCACCACACAGCTTTCTCAGCCCCATAGTAGATAGAGCTATTCTTCAAAAACATAAATCTGACCATAACCTTCCCGTGCTTAAAACTATCCAACGGCTTCCTATTACCCTTAGGACAAAGACTCAGCACAGCCTTGCTCCTGCCCACAGCTGCAGGCTTATCCTGGACTATCTTTATCTGGATTCTCTCCTCTCTAGCCACAATGTCCTGCCTTCAGTTCCTGGTACCAGTTATGCTCTGCACTGCCACAAAACCTTCAAAGATGTAACCTCTTTGTCACCTGGTCAGCTCCTACTCAGGCTTCCCAGGTGGCGCTAGCGGTGAAGAACGTGCCTGCCAATGCAGGAGACATAAGAGACTCAGGCTTGATCCCAGGGTTGGGAAGATGCCCTGGAGGAGGGCATGGCAACCCGCTCCAGTATTCTTGCCTGGAGAATCCCATGGACAGAGGAGGCTGGCGGGCTATAGTGCATGGGGTCCCAAAGAGTCGGACTCGACTGAAGTGACTTGCATGCATGCACAGCTCCGACCCATCCTTCAACTCTCCCCATAGTGTGACTCACTCAGGAAGGCATTTGCTAACTTTCCTAGCCAAGTCAAGCACTTCATTCTCAGCTCCCAGGGTATCATGTACCTCTCCTTTCTAAGACTTGACATATTTATTTGTGTCACTTAATAATGTTACTCTCTCAATTACTGTCATGTCAGCTCCATAAGGATAGGCCTTTGTCTGCCTTGTTCTGCTGTATCCTCAGCACTTGGCACGCAGTGTGTACTGAATATGTATTTTCAAAATAAAAGTTTTCATGTTTATGTATGGCAAAACTAACACAATATTGTAAAGTAATTAGCCTCCAATTAAAATAAATAAATTTATATTTAAAAAAAAGTTGAATGGAAGTCACTTCTCTTCTTTAAGCTTCACTTTCCTGCTCTCTAAAAAATGATAATATTCTACTGTCTTTTCCAATTCTGACTAGATTGTGATTTCAAGTCGGGACACCATTCCTACCTTTTCACCTCTGACTCCTGAGGTGGCAACCTTTCTGGATCACTGCACTTCATCTGCTGAGCCTCCTGAAATAAAGCACACTTTGGCCCACTTTTTTAGCTCCTGAAACAATATATTAAATTTCAGGAGCAATATCAGAGAGAGCAAAAATGTTTCTCTTTTGAAATCCAAAGAAAATCCAATGAAGTTGAAAAAAATTACAAATTGATAAAAATATATGAGTTGTTTGTTCATTTGGTTATTTATTTAAATCTGATTGTGCCTAAGTGGCTGCCCACAGCTTTTCTGAGGTGAAAAGCTACTTTGAATTCAGCCTCATGTTCTGAGGACTTTAGCCCAGTAATTACACTTATCACTCTCTTCTGGAGGGCATCACTGAGAACAGAGCTTCAAATGAAAGCAGAAATGCAGCTTTTTGTCATAAATTCCTGTAATGTCATGCCTGATAATACCTAAGAGATAATCTTCTTGAACATCTTTGCTTTACAGATAGGGTAACTGAAGACTAGAGAACATGAGCCCAAAGCCACAAAGCTAGTGAGCTCAACGATCAAACAGATTTCAATGCAGAGAAGGGACTAAAAAAACCAAGGTCCTTGATCCCTAATTTCTTTACTCAGTGTCATTTCTTGTTTCTCTCTCTCTCTGACTCTGTCCCTCTCTCTCACTCTTCCTCTCCCAATCATTATGAAAAATCTGCTCATTTTCTTCTGAATCTCTTCCCACCTCTCAATAAGCATTTCATTATATGCCTTGCATTTAAGTACATTTTAATCAAATGAATGCCGAAGAGAAACAAATGTCTCAAGACTAAATCTCTGACTACTGTGATGAGAAAATTGTCAAGTACAATGAACCCTTGACATTCAGGAAGGGCATCCAGAATACCTCATCTTTAACCCCCCTCCAATTCACAAATTCCACAATTATATAATTGGCATATGATTTCCTCCATAAAACTTCTATTTTTCTCCTAAGGACCACTGCATTGTTACTAAGCCAATTGCTCTATCACATCAGCCTTGAAGTGTGTGCAATTCAAATTTATGCCTCAGCAAAATTACAAATTACTACATGTCATGGGTCTTTAAGACCCACTCATAAATAGCTGATGCTATATGAATGTTATATCAAAAACTGCTCAGGGTCTACTGATTCTTTAAAGAGACAGCCTCACCAAACCTGAATATGTATTTGAGTCACAGGTCTCAATTTAAGGCAGAGACTACATTATGCCAACATGAAATCTGTAAAACTACTGGTTCATGACTCAAATTAAAAGCAGAGAATATGTTAAGTGGGCCTAGAAATAGAAGAGAAAGGAAAGTCAGATCTATCCTGATCATGGACAAGCTTTCTGTCTCCCTCTTATCTGGGTATTGGAGTCTATTTTGCCTGCAGCTCTGAATGGGGCATTTGTGCCCAGCCTGGCGCTATGCTATGCTGTGGGAATTTACAAAGAAATTGTAACTAGGTCTGTGCTCTTGAAGGGCTTCAGGTGAAGCTGGGGATTCCAGGCAAGTTCACTGGAAATGGGTAAACAGCAATGAAAGGGAAGAAATTATATTTAACAGCATTTAGTGGAAAAGCAAAGCATTTGAGCAAGGAAAGATGAAGTGGGCTGAGGTAGACTTGGAAGAGTCTTTGGAGGACTCCAAAGATAGACTAGGCTTTGGCTGCAGATATTCTAACCATCAAAGGATACTTTGCCTATTTCAGATTTTATTTTCTGACCTCTTTGGAAGGGAGAAGAACCCCCAGTGCCACACAACACGGGAATTTCTACATAGTGGGGGCTCAATAAGCCCATATTTTGGGAAAATGTCATTGAAGTACAACCTTCACACAGAAATATGCACAAATCATAAGTGTTCAGTTTGATGAATTTTCAAAAATTGAATATGTTCTTATAAGCAACACCTAGATCAAGAAATACAACTTGACTGGCCCTCCAGAAGCCCCTCCAGTTCCCCCTCCCAGTCACTATTCCCCAAGATTAAAGACTTTATTGTGCCTGGCTTTAAACTTTATATAAATGGAACCTTGCAGCATAGTAGTATTTTCGCCTCTGTTCTTCCACTCATGTTAGGTTTGTCAGATCCATTCTGTTACTGCAAGCAACTGTGCATACAGACCTTTCTGGAAGCAGTTAGATGGTTCATGATGGGAACAATTGAATGGAATAGATATTCAACAGTGAAGGGAGGAAGAGGATGAAGAAAGAGACCGGGCCTCTACAGCCAGGTTCTTAAGGGAAACTGGCTCCCAGGAATTAGGTGAAAAGCGAAAGGGGTAAGAGGTCTGACTGGCAGATCTGATTGAGATTAACATAAACCATTAGGTTAACCAGAGACAAATAGGAGTTGCCACTTGAAATTTACATAAACGCTATACTCAGCTGTAATCAAAGACCTGTAGGAAGAAAAGAACTAAGAAAAAGAGTTGTAACCTGAATTGAAAAGAAACGATGATGTCTTTATCTGATGGGAAAGAAGGGAGATTTGGGGGAAAGATTTTGTCTAAGTTGGTATTGAGGCAACCCATGGATGCTGAGACTTAATGCCCACTCTTTTGCGGGGGAAGGATAAATGAATGTGCTCTGACTGTATCCTTGTAATCCATCCCATCTTCTCTGGTTCCCCAGCCTTTCTGAACCTTCCTACAGTGCGCCAAGCCCAGGGCTAGGTGTACAGTGGTAAACCAACCCAGCCTCTGTCCTTATGGAGCTCACGGCCACCACTTAACACTGTGCTACAGCAATCTGGCACATGCATGAACCACACAGCATCCCTCTGGAAGGTTTCTTCACCAAAATAAAAAGTTGCCCCAGTCACCCTCAGCAGTCCTCTCCACTCCAATCCTACACAGGGAACGTAGTCCACGCCGGGATTTATACATAATTGAAACCATTCTGCGCTATCCATCCTGTGCCTCAGGAGCAAGGGACATTTCAACAGTGATACTGAAATGTTCAGGACCTGTAAGAGGCCTGAGAGGAAAGACAACATATGACAGTTTCTGATTCTGGATAGTCTGTAGATGGGAAATCACAATTCCAAAGAGAGTTCCTCCATGGTGACGTTGAGTATCTTCTTCCCTGCCCCTCTGCCCTAGCACATACCCAAATCCTGGGGCCACAGATTCCTAGTCTCTCCTCTGTCTCCCTCTGCTTGGGCATAATGACATGATGTAACTGGGCCTAAGGGCCATGGCTCCCCACTTGAGGAAAACTACAGCAAGTTGTTTGGGATTTATCACCTGAAATAGGCCTCTGTTTGAGTTCTTCGGAAGCATGTGTAGGCTGGGACTATTTCTGAAGGTGATTGCGACCAGTGGGCAACACCATGACAATAGAAGCCGCCATTTTTGGGGGGGGTATCAAGTACCTTGTATAATTGCCAAATTATGGAATATTATGAGTCAGACTCTGTCTAAAGGTTTGACTTATATTAACTTAGTCCTCCCTGGTAGCTCAGATGGTAAGGAATCTATCTGCCTGCAATTCAAGAGACCTGGGTTCAATCTGGGTTGGGAAGATCCCCTGGAGGAGGAAATGGCAACCCACTCCTGTATTCTTGCCTGGGAAATCCCATGGACAGAGGATACTGGCAGGCTACAGTCCATGGGGCAACAAAGAATCAGATACTACTGAAGCAACTTAGCATTCATGCATGACCTGGACAAGACTTCTAGCCTCAAGTTTTCACCACTTTGTCCCTTCCTCACTCATCCATGGGGACTGAGGTCAACGTGTTCCAAGACAAAGATGAGAGATCCAAAATGTGAACCGATTTCCTGAGAGGTGAGGGGAAGGGGATCCAATTTTTTTTTTTTTTTTTGCCATTCACTTAAATTACATATGTATTTTCTTTTTAAAAAATTGTTATGGGGTATAGTTGCTTAACAATGTTGTGTTAGTTTTTACTGTACAGCAAAGTGAATCAGCCACAGATATACATATACCCCCCTCTTTTTGGACTTCTTTCCCATTTAGGTCACCACAGTTCATTGAGTAGAGTTCCTTGTGCTGTATAGTAGGTTCTCACTAGTTCTCTATCTTATACATAGTATCAGTAGTGTATATGCGTCCATCCCAATTCCCAATTCCTCCAAGCTCCCAATATTTTTATATCATCATAAGAACAATATGGCATAGTGGTTAAAAGCACAAGAACGAGAATACAACTAGTCTGGTCTTAAATCTCCATTTCTATCACTTACCAGCCATATGACTTTTGGAAAAGTCATTTAATCTCTCTGAGCCTCAGCTTTCTCATCTGTAAAATGAAGATAATAGTTCCTACCACGCATGGGTTTGGAGGGTTATTAAAGTAAGAACTCATAAAAGCCATTCACTGCAGTATCTGGCTAAAGCAAAATGTCTAATAACTGGCTGCTGTATTACTTTTAGTTCTCCTTCTTGTCACGTCTCTTGTTTCCCCCACCCTGGGCACAAGGTACACCCAGTGTCTAATCTACAGTCCGAGGGCTAGACGTGCCAGTTTGCATTTGAAAGGACATGTATGTAGAGAGGTCATCAAGATACGGACAAGAAGGCAGGATGCCCAGACAGACCAAGGCCACTTCCAATTGCAGTGATTTTTCCAAATCTAAATTCATTTTCACATAGACTGGTTGGCAAATGAAGACTTTTCTAAAACTCTAAACCAACTTTTATTTTTGTAAATGAAAAGATCCTGAAGTGTTTTATAGTTCGTGAGAGCAAAATGTTTCCCTGGTCTTTAAGGATACTTCACAAAACGATGACGGAGAAGGCAATGGCACCCCACTCCAGTACTCTTGCTTGGAAAATCCCATGGACGGAGGAGCCTGGTGGGCTGCAGTCCATGGGGTCGCGAAGAGTCGGAGACGACTGAGTGACTTCACTTTCTCTTTTTACTTTTGTGCATTGGAGAAGGAAATGGCAACCCACTCCAGTGTTCTTGCCTGGAGAATCCCAGGGATGGGGGAGCCCAGTGGGCTGCCGTCTATTGGGTCGCACAGAGTCGGACACGACTGAAGTGGCTTAGCAGCAGCAGCAGCAAAATGATGAATGATTACACATACAGCCAGCTGAAGACTGCCCTTTAGGTTCCTAAGATAATCTCTTCCCAGAAACAATTTATGTTGAGTGTTTGATATCTTCATGGGTACAGAAGGGATACTACTTCCTTGCTGTCTTAAAAAAAAAAAAGGAAGCAAGAGGGGTCCAGGCAGGCCAGGGGTTGCTGTAGCTGACCATCCCGTGGGTTCCAGCAGCTGTAAACTGGAGCAATTTAGGTTTGTTTTGCAGCAATCAAGGGTGGTTTTGTGCAGTCCTGCTCATCTCTTGCCACTTCTCTGGGGATGAGAGTAGAGCTATGGACTGACCCTACTTCTAAAAACCTCGTATCTTTTTATAGCACCAGCCAGAAAGCTGTTGCCTTTTCTCCCTGACTTTATGTGCCAGAGTTCTGATTACCACTCAGGACTGAGCTAGGAATAAAACATTATTACTGATAATAATAATAATCTGAAAATGCTACTTACTGTGCTGGGCACTGTGGAAAACAGGTTACCTGCATTAGCCTACTTAAT
Source organism: Bos indicus x Bos taurus (assembly GCF_003369695.1). Classification (NCBI taxonomy): domain Eukaryota; kingdom Metazoa; phylum Chordata; class Mammalia; order Artiodactyla; family Bovidae; genus Bos; species Bos indicus x Bos taurus. Next base: position 125,069,453 of record NC_040105.1, read on the forward strand.
GTTCACAACAACCCTATGGGTTTGATCCCTGTGATGACCCTGCATTTTATAGATGAAGCCTGAAGAGGCTAAGTAACTTCTGAAGTTCTCCCTAATCAGAAATGGCAGAGCTAAGGCTGGAAACCAGCTTATTTTGATCTGAGATAGAGTGCTATTTTCTTTGAAAAGAAAAAGAACTTTCTGGCTTCTCTGGATTGCTGCCATTTTGGAAGTGAGTCAACTTGTATATGTATACCGTAGCACTGAGTTGCCATTCTCAGAATCTCTCAGCAGCTCCTACTGGAAACAGAATTTGAAGAGGGAACCTCCAAAACCTAAATGTGACGGAGAATAAAAATGGAATGGTTTTATAATACTTTAAAAAACAAAGCAGCATTTACACATGTCATGTTTCTGTTGTCTTCAATACTAAATTTTAAAAAGATCTTTGAGAAATAAAACAAATTATTTTTAAAAGTATAAGACCAGAAAGCACACACATAATGATTATAGAAACACAAAAGTGTTTCCATGGAAGAGAAATTTTAAATGAATTTCAATGAAGTGAAAAAAAACAGAACACTGAATGCTTTTATTGGAAACGAGCTACACTTTAAGAATTACTTTGCAAGCTCCTGAATTTCAAGTTCTAATAGCTGTCAGATAGCATTGTCATATTGTGGAGGAAAATGTGCTCACTTTCTGCAGATGGGCCTATTTCTGGCACTTACTAGCTGAAAATTCACTTGTAAAGAATTAGGTAAAGGATAATATGAAAGGCCTCGGGATTCAGGAAGTACTTTCTCCTGGATTTCATTAAATCTAATGAGTCAGATCAGTTTGGAGGCTTCAAATTTTGTGTATAGTATCTTTTAAAGGAACATCTATTGGATCACTAATTTAAAAACAAACAAACAAACAAATTTCTGTCTCCTGTACATCTCCAAAAAAGCTCTTAAAAATAGAATCAAATCCTTTTCTAAAGCATGCCTTTGCTGGCCATTTTGCTTGCCACCAAATGCTTGGCTGGAGCTCACTTGAAAATCCCAGTGAGCAGCCATACTGAGGTTTTTCTGTCTTAAAACACAAGTCTGACAAGGAAATCATCATAACCTCTATATCCCAAAGCCATGAAAATGTCATGGCTTTCATGAGAACTCAAGTTGACTTAGCACCTACGATTACTATATGCAAGATGCACTATACTATGTGCTGGAAAGGGCACAAAGATGACTAATGCCCAGTCGTTGCCCTCAAGGAGATTTATCATCTAGCGAAGACAAATAGAATCCACGAACCGGGAACCAAGCACCTCAGACAAGTCTCTCTGGACCACCATTTTTTATCCATAGATAGCATGATACCAGGTAATATTCTCCGATTCTGTGACTGTGGATACCCTCAGAATAATACAGATCTTAACTGCTGGAAAAGTTCAGAGAGGCCTGGTAGCTCAGACGGTAAAGTGTGTGCCTGCAATGTGGGAGACCCAGGTTCAATCCCTGGGCTGGGAAGATCCCCTGGAGAAGGAAATGGCAACCCACTCCAGTATTCTTGCCTGGAAAATTCCATGGACAGAGGAGCTTGGTAGGCTACAGTCCATGGGATCGCAAAGAGTCAGACATGACTGAGAGACTTCACTTTCCTTTCTAACTGCTGGAAAAGTTCAGAGAGGAAAGGCTGCTATACATGAAGACATTCTACAACCCCATCCCCTCCACCCCCAAAACACAGACATGGCATTGTGCTGACTGGCATCTTAAATTACTAAATTATTTCTGAGGGAAAAGTTTGGAAAATTGAAAAGGTACTTTTCAGGCTGTAGTCACAAGGAAGCAGGTACCTCATGTGACTGCCCCATACTCTGAGTAACTGAGTCCAGGTTAGAGTACGTAGTCCATAGAGGTTATATCTACAAAATCAGAGTCATCTCACAAATACAGAACATCATCTCAATATATTTTTATCCACGGAGTTGTCTTGGATCTTGCAGATGTAGCCTCCAGATCAAATAAGCAAAATGCACATTTTCATATTTCTGTTCAATTTGGAGTAAGGTTTGCAATTCTCAAGTCTAATGGAATTGATTCCCTTCTCAAAACCCGATTTATTGAACTTTTGTACAGATCACTATGGTGATAACTCTAGAGATAGGACAGCTGCCATGTCCTCCCCATTCTAGCAATTTCCTGAGAGCACATTGCGTACCAGTCACCCATCGTGCTAGGATTTGCAGAGGCATCAAGAGAAATGACACTCCATACTTCGCCTTGAAGATATCTCTACCTGGTGGGGAAGACAGAGATCTAAGCCAGGGGTTGCCAATTTTTTTTCAGTTTAAAATTTTACCTCATACTCAAGAAAGGTTGCTAATCAATGGTCTAGTGTGGGGGATACAGAGCTCAAATATTCACAGGACCTAGACAAGTAACCCGGCAGACTGGCAAAGTGGAGTAGGTGAGTGCTGTACAGCGGGGGAGTCACAGCTCAGTCCTAGCGAGGGCTTGCCTTGGAGAAATGGTCCCTGGTTGCCAAATCTTTTGCTTTTTCTCCCCCAAACCCAGAAATCCTGAGTTTTAATAAAGTGAAATCTCTCTCAATTTTTTCATGTTAGCAACTAATTTAAAACTAGGTATTTAACACCACGCAAGGGCCAAATAAGACTTCTCTGTGAGCCCACTGCGGAAGTCAGCAGGCTGCCCATTGTATCACGCTTGCTTGAACAAAGTCACGCTGACTGGAGTTTCACTGCTAACTGGCCACATGACTTCATGAAAGTCTCGTGATTTCTTCTCTGGGCCTCAGTTTTCTCACCTAGAATATGGGGTTAAATATCTACTTTCTCAGACTGTGATAAGGAAGTTAATGAGATGAAAAATGTAAAGATAATTAAGAAAAGTGTTTTTGGTGTTTTGAAAGTACTCCAGCTTTGGTTGCTTTGCCTAATCAGCTCATTCTAATTCAGAACAATCTCAATGGTTTCAAACAGATCCTAAATGTCTCTTCATGTTTTTGTAAGCTGAGGTGGAGCATTTCTATATCGGTGTGAGAGTGAAAGTGTTAGTCGCTCAGCCGTGTCCGACTCTTTGTGACCCCATGGACTGTAACCTGCCAGGATCCTCCATCCATATAATTCTCCAGACAGGAATATTGGAGTGGGTAGCCATTTCATTCTTCAGGGGATCTTCCTGACCCAGGGATCAAACCCGGGTCTACCACGTGCGGGCAGATTCCTTACCATCTGAGCCACCAGAGAAGCATTTCTATATAGGTGAACTTATTACAAATACACCCAATTTCACGTGACATAAACACTGGATTAATGGGTTTGAATAAATAATGAAACTACATTGATGTGCATCTGATTTGGCAATTATTTAGAATCATATTAGATCTTGTCTGATGCAAAGGGCATACTTGGGCTTTCTCAGAACTACAGATTAGCACCTTTGTTCTCACTATCCAAACTGAGAGAATTCAATTTTATAAATAGAGAGATTGTTATTGTCTCCACATCAGTTTGGGGAAATGTTTTTAAACTGAAGTTTGGAAGACCTCTTCAATTTCATTCTAATCGTCCCACTCTTAATCACATCACTCAAGCAACACTGACAAATAATACTGCAATGTCTAATAAACAGCTGCGTTAAGGCCAGTTAAGCTGGAAAGTCCATTGTGAATTTAAAGACTGCAGCTCTGCCGAATAAGTGAAATCAGTCCTCAAGTTTTGCCTCAGCTCTTCCACTTGTTTCTTTTAGAGAAAAAAACATGTAGCTCCATATGGTTTATGTGGGATCAAATTTTGTTCAGAGGTTTTAGTTTACTGCCTCAAACATCAAAACCCAACTTTTAGAAGAAGCTGTGAGAATCTGGGCAGGATGTGCACTTTTCAGTCTCTGAAATTAGCTCTTTGGGGTAAGATTCTAAAGCAGAATGTCTGGTTTTAGAATAAGGTAGAGTTTCATTTGAAAAGAAAACTTTGCCTTTTGATTACTTGTTTTGAATGCTCTTTTCCCCATAATTCCATCAGTTTTTCTATACTTCTTTCTTGTCTTTATAATCAGAGGCCAAAATATCCCTTTCACTCCACGTACAGAAATCGAGCTGGATCATGGAAAAACAAAACAAAACTTGTGACCGAAAACTCCCACAGATTTTGCCTGTTGTAGGCAAACCAATCTGTAAAAAGAAACTACTTACCTAACATGAGACCTCTCTATATAGAGTTTTCAATGAACACATCATGCCAGGGAACAGATCAGGGACCCTTGCAGCTGTGATTTTGATTTTTTTTTTTTTAATCCGGAGATAGCTTCCCTAAAGGAGAATAGCTCCTTTGGAGACCTTTCTGTGTTTCAGGTTCTTTCATAAGCTCTACTTGGCCACTAATTTGCTTCCATGGAGAGGTGACTTGAAAACACCACAAAAATAAGCATTGAGCATGTGGAAGATAAATTTTTAAGCATTAATAAACTGACTTTGGGGGAAAAAAAATTAAAGGCAGAAAAAATTCTTTATGGCTTACTGATGTGAAATTTTGTCATAAGAAATGCTGACCAAAGAACTAAAAGGCATAGACCAAAAACTGACCTACTTCCTATTATTTTGCCAGTTCTGACCTTATACAAATACCACCATATGCATGTTTCTCCAAAAGGGAACAATATTGGAAGCCAACGCAAGAACTCCTAAAACACAGATTGAGGCCACAACGAAACACTGGTCTACAATTCATTGCATTTTTAGATCTTAGCTAGTCTGGGTTTCTGTTATTCCAAAAATGTGTAACACCTGATTTAGCCAGTCATACTGACCCTTTGTCAAAGTGGCAGGACCTCCTGAAGAGCACACAGAGAAATAAAATGTTTATATGAATATCTATCTATATATCTATGTGATATTTTATACATAGGCAAGTTACAAAGCATTACCCTGAAAACAGGACTTATCTTTTTTAGTGCCACTAAAGACTATTAATTCCTTAAAGCAGACATAATATAAGGCAATTGTTATTAACTAAACAACTACTATTTTAAAAATGACAACTTTGAAAATATCCAGTTAGAGGGAGCAGTGTTTGTTGATCACTTTTTACATATTTCAAGATCAAGCCAAACATCCTCTCTAACACATGTGAGGAGAACCCCCACAAACAGAAATCAACAGTAACTTTCTTTCCCTGCCTTTAAGTGGACATTTTTATACATGCTAATCACTATACTGTTGATAAGAAAAAGGCATGAAATTCAATAATCCTATTCTGTTTTATTTCAAATAAATAAGAGTAATAAAAACTTCTCAGTATTGCCATATTTTTGGTGTTGATAACTTTTTTTAGTATTGCCATATTTTCAAATACATTTACAGCTATTGTCCAGCCCTACACATAACAATTTATTGCACTTGAATATTTACTTCAGTTGAATAAAGTCCATATGTTTCAAATAAACCTGAAAGACATTTGTTTTTTTAATTTAATTCTCCCAGTTAAACAATATACTAATTAGTCACATATTTCATAAAAGTTACAGGGATGTAATAGCAGCTTGTAAATTGCCTTGCCTTGCATAATATATGATTTCATAAATCATCACAAAGCATAAAATAATGAGCAAGACCTAAGCCTGGGTAAAAATTAAACTATAAAACATGATTTCCACTAAATTTACCATTTTATCTTTTTTGAATTAGCTATGACTGGGCGTCTAAGAATAAAAGGAGAAACTGTCTTTGAAAAGACAACCCATTTTGTTCAGATTGCAGCCATCTTTAGAAACGGTAGAGATATACAGAGAAAACAGGATCATGCAGGCACTGATTTCCATTTTTAAGAGGAATTATTAGCTAACCAACCAGTTCAGATTTGATTACATATAAAAGGTCTGTATTTCATGTGGGGGAGAGAAAGGGAAACAGGATCAGAGTGATGGGGAAAACAACATAAATAGCACTTAATCACTAACAAAATTAGAAATGGAACTGCTTTTCACTCCTTATAGGTGACATTAAAGCAGAAGAAGCATCTAGTTGCCTTGCGTATATTTACAACTTCATTAAGAATATTGTCTCTCCCTATTTTCTTCCACTAAATTCTTTTTACTGGAATCACAAAAATAACACACGGGATAACCAAAATGTACAGTTTAAAAATATTTCCAGAAAATGCTCTCTATTCTCTTTATTTATTCCTTCTGGATTCTTGGAGCAATGGTGCTCAATTAGCTACCATTTGCCATAACCTCCATGTCCCCACTTTCTGTACCCTTCTGTCAGAAAGCCAATACAGAATGCTGAATATTTTCCACCTAGACGCACACACATAAAAACAAATACTCTTATATTTACTGTCCTGGACAACAAAGATGAGATAAACGTCTATTTTAAACACAGAATATAGCAAAATTTCAATGAAAGATATCATGGGTATTAATATTGATATAATTTTAAGGTGATACATATGTGAGATTTCTTTATATTATTTTTCATCAAGTAAGATATGTTCCTTCTTACATTTATGCCATCAAACTCCAAAGAAATCACCCCAAACTGATAGAAAATTCCACTGAGATATCAAAAGTTTTACCAAAATTCTTGAAACCACCCAACTGACTTTTTAGAATAACAAAGTTTAAAAATCATGTACATATTAATTATACTAAAAACCTCTCCAAACTTCATTTATAGCCTCCGAAAACATGATGACTTCTTTAATACCTTGGTGCCCCCTTTTGGTGTAGCTAGATCAAGGCATTTTTTTTTTTCAATTAAAAAAAGAATCATATACACTGTATGTATTCATTCACAAGACGGTAGTGTTTAACTTGGGAAATGTCGATTCACACTGCAGATGGTTCATGGTTATTAGAGCTTTTGTTCTGCCTTTACTATTACCAGTTATTGATCTAAAACATGTGCAAACAAACAAAGCTAACTCTTTGAGTGGGAAAGGAAAAGCGTCCTTTCCCTTAGACAATTGGCATAGCACTGCTCAAATTCCTCAAGTTCTCGTCCCAGTCTTCATGGTAAATAAGTGACCCGTTACCTTTGCTACAAGACATTCAATGGCTCGCTGACGGCTGCATTCAGAAGATATTTTTTTTGTCTTCGATACATTTATGCTGTATGTCTGTCTATCATCCTGAGGAAAGAAAGGCTGGTGAGCATGTATAGACCCCAACATCTGTTGACAAACAGCAAGCCCAAGCATGGAGACACAGTCTGGTAAACAAGCTTGTCAAAGGGGGAAATAAAAGTTAGCATTTTAAAGAGTTTGACCAGAATTTAAGAAAAGGAAGAAAATTAAATAACCTTACGACTTTTCATACGTTAGAGCTGGTAATTATGCCTCAGAAATAAGTTCTTTCCACGTTCAACAGCACTGTGTGAAGAAGACGAGCTGATTTCCAGCAGGGATATTGAATCCTTCCATCTGAAGGACCAATCAAGTGTGAAGTACAGTATAGTTTTAGATTCAATTGAAAGGAAAAAGCTTGACTACTAGTTCATAGCATGACAACTTTCATGGATTAGTTCAGACCCTATTCTCCTCCCTGAAAGGGTATCACAGCATGAAGACAGTTTTCAATGCACTAAACTTTAATAGCTGAGTGGGGGAGCCAAAGCTTCCCTTTGGTCTCTATAGAAACAGTATAGCCAAAATTTGAGGCAAAATTAAGGTCTTTGGTCTTAGGTGCTGTATCTCCCCTCAGAGGTTCTTTTTCACAAACAGACTTTGGCCCTTATCAAATGTATACTCTTGTGGAGGCTACTGTAAAAGGGAAGAGGCAAAACCCACTTCATTATTTTCCCCTCTGAACTCCACACAGGCGGCCATTTCAATGAAACACTGACGAGCCAGATGTGTGGCTCCTGGTGTCAAAGGCAGGTGGAATCATCTGTAGGAAAGACTTTATTCTTTGTTGTTTTGGAGGTGGTGACAGTTGTTGGCAAAAAGCACTTCCTGTTCATCCCTGCGGCCACTGCACCGCGTGGCCCCGCGCACTCGGGCTGGAGCGGCCCCGCCCCTCCCTCCTCTCCCTCGGCCTTCCGCACTCACCTCGGCTCTGGGCATTTTCCCACAGCGGTCCCTGAATTGTTCCCCCTCCCCTACCCCCACATCCTCACAGTACACTGTCAGAAGAAAGAGGTGTTTCAACAACACTGAAGGGCTGTTAAAGGTGGCACAGACGAGACACTTGAAAGAGGAGATATATGTTAACATACAGCTGATTCACTTTGCTGTACAGCAGTTATTAACTAACAACATTGTAAAGCAACTATATGCCAATAAAAATTAATTTAAAAAAGAAGCTACCATGCTCAAATGTCCTTTGTCAGAATTTCCAGTCAAAGGCACCAAGACCCTTAACCTGGAGTATTTTCTTCTAACAACACAGTTTTATTTCCCACTCACCTCAGCTGTGTCTGAACCTACCTAAAACATTATTTTGGTTCTTTTCTCTCTTCCTTGTTGCAATTTCAGGTTCAGGACTCCATTACTGATACAAAAATGCAGGCTCCTCATCTGCTTAAGAAAGAGGACTCCAAACATGTGCTGAAGAAGATCTAGGATTCATTTCCCTGGAAGCTTATAACCACCACAGCGGGATGGGGACAGGGGAAACCTCTTATTGCTCCATGGAGTTGATGGGTTTAAATATTGATGAGAAAATCTCTAAAGAACATGAATTAGGGGATGTCAGAAATGGCTTTCTTCTGAAAATCCTTTTAAGAGTATGATAGAAAAACTGGCTTAAAAATCTATCAGCCTTAAAGAGCTATTTGTGGGGACCAAACTCATGGTTGGGGTCCTCTTGTATAAAACTTCGTGGTCATATGATACCAGCGGTACTACAATACGATTGTTGTCTAGCATCTGGACTTCTGCAACTCTCAGGAAAGAGCTCAAAAACATTTTTATAGTGAAAAGGCTACCCTTCGGCATCCTGAACCAAATAACATGGCCAAAAGAGACAGAATTATTCCAAGTATGAGGTCATTCCTTGGGTTGCAACCCAAAAGGAGAGCCACACTATTAATAGCTGGAGATTATATGTGTGTGTGTATATATACACACACATATATATATTTATATATAGTCATTTTTCACACTTGAAAGCCAAGAAGCGTTGGACAAAGAACAGAAGAAAGACACAAGAAATGGGCAGAGTCGCTGACAACAGAAACAGCAGAGATTAGAAGTCAGGATGGATGGAGAGGCTATGGTGATGGTGGCAGGGACAGCAATAGCAAATCACAAGTGAGAAGCAATGACACCCAAAAGTTTCTCAGTGTATCCCCATCAATAAAGTTTCACAGAATGAAGAAGACATTTGCCACATACAGTGCAGAATGACAAACTCATTCATGCATCCCTGCATCCCATCCATTTCTAGTTCCATCTATGGAGCACCAGATTTTAAAAACCACAGACACAGATTTTACAGAAATACTTCCATCAACAGCCATTTACAATTTTTAAGTGTATAAATCTCAAAGTACCTAGAATATTTACCAATTTTGACAGACTCATTTCTCTGAAGGTGATATATAGACAAGATAGTACTGGAATATTTGTGATTCACTAGTTTTAGTTTATTTATTGGAACTATTCCTGATGTTCATTATTATTTTTAAATGGCATAGCATTGAGACATGTACACAGTAGGCACTCCATAACTGTTTGTTGAGTGAGTGAATAAATCATGAAAAAGTCAATAGTAAAACACCCAGAAGGGTTTCCTTTGGCCAGATCCTTTAAATAATTCATTCATGTACTCATGCATTCAACAAGCATTTATTGACTGGGTAATGAGCAAATAGTTGTGTGTGTGTGAGTGTGCATCTTACAGGGAACTGGAGTTGATAAAAGTCAACATGATGTACAGAAAAACCCTGCTAGAAAACACCATCAAGTTAATATCCATTTGTTAGATCCATCAGACTAATATAAAAATATAAATGGTCAAGAAACACTTGAAAAAATATTTTTCACTAATAATAAAAGACAATAGAAACAATGATATACATATTGATAATAACCTGTAGTAGAGGTGGAGAAGGCAATGGCACCCCACTCCAGTACTCCTGCCTGGAAACTCCCATGGACGGAGGAGCCTGGAAGGCTGCAGTCCATGGGGTCGCTAGGAGTCGGACACCACTGAGCGACTTCACTTTCACTTTTCACTTTCATGCCTTGGAGAAGGAAATGGCAACCCACTCCAGTGTTCTTGCCTGGAGAATCCCAGGGACGGGGGAGCCTGGTGGGCTGCCGTCTATGGGGTCGCACAGAGTCGGACACGACTGAAGCGACTTAGCAGCAGCAGCAGCAGAGGTGGTATGGGTAGACAAACAGCCTTTTAAGAGTGAAGTTTGTTACGCTTAAAAGTACACATTAACTTTGGGCTCAGTAATTCCATTTCTAGGAATATATCCTAAGGTAATAATTAAAGATATGCACAAGATTAAACTGCAAGCATTTCATTGTAATAGTATTTATATTAATAAAATATAAGAAACCTAAACCAGGGTCTTGAATTCTTTGAGAAGAATACTAACGTGGAAACATATTCACAAAATACTAAGTGAAAAGGTTTTAAAAGATATTTATTGATTTTGATTATCAAAGTGATTCATATTTATAATAATTCAAACAAAATTGAGAGCTGAATGTAAAAGTTCACAATGATATCAGAAATAAGCACTGTTAGCAGTTTGGTATACAGGCTTCTGGATTTATTTCTTTTGCATAAACAAATGTAATCAGTAAGTTGGACTAATAGAAGTCATGGAACTAATAGAAGTGAGTCACAGACTAAAGAGGGGTTCACTGTTTATTTCAAATTCATATTTAACCAGGCATCCTGCATTTTTATTTTCTGTAGCTGGCAACACTAGTTCAGAGCCAAAGCAAGGAGATGAAAAAGAGGTAAGGGAGACAGGAAGTTCCTTCCTGTTACTGTTGTAAATTGGCTTTTCACCAGCAGGTGTTTAAAATTGACTCTTTCGTGGATGCTTTTGTGATTTCATGGATGTTTGTGAGGCCCCGCATTGCAAAGGACCTCCAGCTTGCAGATCTCTCATGAATGTGTGGGCCTCATCTGATCCCTGGGGTATACCTCACACATGCCTGGCTCTGGCAGCCTCCGGGAGTGCAGGTGTATCTCAACACAGCAGTGTCGCTTTTTTAGAGCACTGGCCAGCCTTTTTCTATTTTCCAGGTGAGAGTCAAACGCCATTTCATCCTGTCTCCCTCACTGCAGGGGCCACATATTAAGCTAAGTGATCTCTTGAAATTTCCTCTCTCCTGACTTGATGTAGCGGGAGAAGTACCTTCCATGCCACCTTGGGGAGGGGAGCTCACAGCACAGCTCTCTTGAAAGAAATCTTCCTTACAAATCCTCCCCTAATCTCCAACAGCCAGATCCTTTTCTATCCTTCCTGTGGGTGAAGGGTTTAAGAGTTTTTTGAAGTCAGTTATTAGTTCTCTGCTTTGAAATTCATACAAGGTAGCCTGTCTTACTAATCACTTCAATATCTATTGTGTCTTGATGCCTTGGTCAAAACTTCTAATTAAACATCCTGTTCTACCAACACCCTTACTATTGTTCCTCTAGTCAGCCCTCTGACATTCTCTACAACTGAATACCTTTCTGACTATTCCCACACTCTGCCCTACCAACACCATCAAAGTGTTTGGTCCACATCAGTGTCGTTTAGCAAACCCTGTGATTCTCAAAATGTGGTCCCTGAAACAGGAGAATCAGCACTATCTGGAAGCCTATTCGAAATGCAAATTTCCAGCTCACCTCAGACCTACTGAGTCAGACCCTCTGGGGTTGTGGGGCCCAGCACTCTCGGTGTATTTTAACAAGCCCTCCAGGGCATTCTAGTGCACATTTAAGTTTGAGAACCAAGGCTCTAGCTATTGCTGTCTCTCCTCCTTTCCACGGAAGTAATTTCAAGCCTTCATTCTCTTCATACCTCCTAGGCATACCTCACACTTCACTTAGAGCAAATGAACTCATACTCAAATTCAAATACAAAATTTAAAGCTTAAGATGGAAATTACCTGAACTTCCCATCACCACATCTACAGACCTACCTACAGTTCTGCCCATCCTCTCCTGTTAAAATGGAAGAAGATAATCCCTTTCTGAGGCCAGTCCTGCCACCCAAGCCCTGAGTCCCAGCCTCTCTAGCTTCTCAGAAACGTGGCTTTAATGATTTTGTACTCTGTCATGTAAATCAACCATCTCCCCATCCAAGCCTTCTCATTCAGTCATTACACCAGATCTGGTTTCCACATCCCCAGGTTCCTGAGGAAGCTGTCTAATCTTATTACCTCCATCTCCTCAGCTCCATTGACTCCTCATTCTGGCTTTTGCTCCCATCAACTCTACTGAAACTGACCTCACCAAGATTACCAATGACCACCCCATCACTAATTCCACTGGACACGTTATGGTCCTTATCTTGTTTGATTTTTTAACCCAGTTCAGTTCAGTTCACTTCAGTCGCTCAGTCGTGTCCGACTCTTTGTGACCCCATGAATCACAGCACACCAGGCCTCCCTGTCCATCACTAACTCCCGGAGTTCACTCAAGCTCATATCCATCAAGTCGGTGATGCCATCCAGCCATCTCATCCTCTGTCGTCCCCTTCTCCTCCTGCCCCCAATCCCTCCCAGCATCACAGTCTTTTCCAATGAGTCAACTCTTCACATGAGGTGGCCAAAGTATTGGAGTTTCAGCTTTAGCATCAGTCCTTCCAATGAACACCCAGGACTGATCTCCTTTAGGATGGACTGGTTGGACCTCCTTGCAGTTCAAGGGACTCTCAAGAGTCTTCTCCAACACCACAGTTCTAAAGTATCAAATCTTCGGCACTCAGCTTTCTTCACAGTCCAACTCTCACATCCATACATGACCACTGGAAAAACCATAGCCTTGACTAGATGGACCTTTGTTGGCAAAGTGATATCTCTGCTTTTTAATATGCTATCTAGGTGGATCATAACTTTCCTTCCAAGGAGTAAGCGTCTTTTAATTTCATGGCTGCAATCACCATCTGTAGTGATTTTGGAGCCCCAAAAAATAAAGTCTGACACTGTTTCCACTGTTTCCCCATCTATTTCCCATGAAGTGATGGGACCGGATGCCATGATCTTCGTTTTCTGAATGTTGAGCTTTAAGCCAACTTTTTCACTCTCCTCTTTCACCTTCATCAAGAGGCTTTTTAGTTCCTCTTCACTTTCTGCCATAAGGGTGGTGTCATTTGCATATCTGAAGTTATTGATATTTCTTCCAGCAATCTTGATTCCAGCTTGTGCTTCCTCCAGCCCAGCGTTTCTCATGATGTACTCTGCGTATAAGTTAAATAAGCCCAGTGCCATCCAAAAGAAGTTTTTCCAGTGATGAAACTGTCATATATTCCTAATGTCTGATACAGTAGCCACTAAGCCTACATGACTCCTGAGCACTTGAAATGTGGCTATTGTGACTAAGGACTAAATTTTTAATTTTATTTAAAGATCCAGTTATGGCTAGTGGCTAAGCATATTTGTCAAGGCAGTTCTAGACTGCAGGCTGCTCCCTTCTCCTTGAAGCATTTTCTTCTCTGGAAAGTTGTCAACTCTCTCCATACCTATTCGGGATTCCTTTTTGGTCTCTTTTATTGGCTACTCCGTGACTATTGGACCCTCTGGGGTTCTACTGCAGGTTCCCTGATCTTTGTGCTGTATATACTCTCTAGGCTTCAGTGGCCACCTCTAGGAAAATAATTCAAAAATTTGTATATCCAGGAAGAGTTTGTGCTTTGAGTTTCATGTGTGTGTATTACACATATTAACAAAGAGAAATGGAATTACATTTCAACAAAAGCATAGCCAATAATGGGCTTCCCAAGTGGCTCAGTGGTAAAGAATCCGCCTGTCAATGCAGGAGACACAGGAGAGTGGTTTCGATCTCTGGATTGGGAAGATCTTCTAGAGTAGGGAATGGCAACCTGCTCCAGTATTCTTGCCTGGAAAATTCCATGGACAGAGGAGTCTGAGCTACAGTTATGTGGTTGCAGAGTCAGACATGACTAAGCACACACACACAGTGAATATTGCATTGTATACTTGAAATTTACCCAAAAAAAGGAGATCTTAAGTGTTCTTACTGCACCCCCCCAAAAAAAAAGGTGAAATGATAGACATGTTAAGTAGATTGGTTGTGGAACTCATTTTGCAATACACGTGCATATCAACACACTATGTTGTACATCTTATATATGTGTGATTTTTATATATTTTATTGATTTTTATCAATAAAGCTGAGAAAAATAAAAACAGAGATGCACACATCACACACACACACATACACACATACATACACAAGTTCTAGACAGTTAGCCTTCCTGATACTATGTTTTTGGAAAAGAATTTAGAAAAGTACATCAGGTTCAATGCTCACTAGTAGATTGTGAAATAGTCAGCCAAACTGCACCCTCACGAGCGATTCAATTCTGAGACACCTTGGGTTTGCTCGCTCACACTGAGCTCACTTGCAGACATATCAAGAACAAAACTCAGAGAACACCTACTCGGAGAAGTTACCCCTGACCCCTTGATGTTTTCATCAGACTCTCTTTCCTGAACCCAGGTTTCCTGGCTTCCTAAGCCAACTTCTTGCTTTGCTTTATTTCAACCTCCAACATTTTATTTTGAAAAAACTTTCAAAGTTACAGAAAACGTCCTAGTATAGTATAGTGAACTTTTACCTTTCATGTAGGTTGATTAATGGTTAACATTTTGGCACACTTGGCCTCCAAAACCTCTCTCTCAGTCTCTCTCGTTCTATGTATGCCAATGCAGGAGACATAAGAGACATGAGCTCAATCCCTGGGTCAGGAAGATCCCCTGGAGGAGAGCATGGCAACCCACTCCAGTATTCTTGCCTGCAGAATCCCATGGACAGAGGAGCCTGGCAGGTATGGTCCACACGTCACAGAGAGTCAAACACAACTGAAGCTACTTCACACACATGCAGGAGGTTTAGCATTGATACATCATTATCTAGTATGTAGACAACCCTTATTCAAATGTTATCAATGATATTCTTTATAGGAATTTTCTTTCAGTTTACAATAACATGTAGTGGTTAGTTTCACACCTCTCCTAAGCCAGTTGCTTTTGACCACTTTGGTTCAACTCCCCTACCAGATCTCTGTTTCAGGAATGATAAGACCATCTTTCCTAGCCTCCCCTGTGCAAGACAATTCAGACTGGTTATGACATCACCAGGAACCATTCTATTCTATAAAGAGAGTCTCAGAACTGAAGAGCCACTCTTCTTTAAGGGTCTGTTTTGTCCCGTGGGAGGGACTGTGCTGGTGATGGATTTGCCTAAAAGGGGACACTGCCCACAGTGGCTGTGAGGTCCACCTACAATATCCAGGAGTAGGAAGTCAACCCTCAAGCTAAGCCCCACACCCAAGTAGGCTATGCCATGTTATCTGCACTCATCTTAAAATTGATGGCAGCTTCAAATCGCAGTAAGCAAAATTCTTCCCTCAGACTGAGCATAGAGATGGAGAATCACCATTATTAGCAGGTTTAAAATGCCTTCAGAAAGCAGTCATCTCAGATGTAGTGACCATGACACTGTGCTTCATGTTGCAGACCACACCATCTGAATAGTCACCTTACAGCAGAGAAAAAGAACCATTAAACCAAACCTCATGGCGCCAGAAACATCACCTCCCTAAAGCAGTTGTAGCAAATAGAACATGTTTCTGGACAGTGTGGGCTTAATGAAGACTGATACAACTTTACCCCAAAGACGATATTTGCAACCAGATCTCTCCAGTCTCATATGTCTACTTCTATATTTAACATTCCTTTGCAGCTATCTCCAACTTAACAACCCAAAAGAAAATTCCTGAATTGCATTCTCTCCCAAAGCCCCTTCTTTCTGCAGTCTTCCCGGTCTTAATAAGGAGCACTCTCATCCACTCCATTATTAAAGCCAGAAACCTAGGAGAACTCCTCCACACCAATGATTTTACTTGCCATCTCTCTGCAGATCTTTGTCAAATCCATAACTTTTTTTTGGTCAAATTCCATAATCCTGGTTGTGGAAAGTCAAAATAAGTCATAACACTTCACATGACCTGAACCAAATATTGCTGGGTGATAGAATTGCTGTGTCATAGGGTAATTCATGTGTAGCTGTTTGAGAAAGTGCCAGTTTTGCACAGTAGCCATACCACTTTACACTCCTGCCAGCAATGGCTAATGCATTTGAGCATCTTTTCAGGTATTTGTTGGCCATTTGTACAACTTGGGTGACATATCTACTCAAATCGCTTGTCTGTTTAAAAAAATTTTTTTGTACATGTGTTCCCCATCCTGAAACCCCCTCCCACCTCCCTCCCCATCCCATCCCTCTGGGTCATCCCAGTGCACCAGCCCCAAGCACCCTGTCACATGCATTGAACCTGGACTGGTGATTCGTTTCTTATATGATAATATACATGTTTCAATGCCATTCTCCCAAATCATCCCACCCTCGCCCTCTCCCACAGAGTCCAAAAGACTGTTCTATACATCTCTGTCTCTTTTGCTGTCCTGCATACAGGGCTGTCGTTACCATCTTTCTAAATTCCATATATATGTGTTAGTGTACTATATTAGTGTTTTTCTTTCTGGCTTACTTCACTCTGTATAATAGGCTCCAGTTTCATCCACCTCATTAGAACTGATTCAAATGTATTATTTTTAATGGCTGAGTAATACTCCATTGTGTATATGTACCACAGCTTTCTTATCCATTTGTCTGCTGATGGACATCTAGGTTGCTTCCATGTCCTGGCTACTGTAAAGAGTGCTGTGATGAACACTGGGGTACACATGTCTCTTTCAATTCTGCTTTCCTCAATGCGCCCAGCAGTGGGATTGCTGGGTCATAAGGCAGTTCTATTTCCAGTTTTTTAAGGAATCTCCACACTGTTCTCCATAGTGGCTGTACTAGTTTGCATTCCCGCCATGTTTTTAAATTTTTTTATTTGTGAATAATTTTAGATTTACAGAAAGTTTGTTTAATAGTTAGAACTGGACATGGAACAACAGACTGGTTCCAAATAGGGAAAGGAGTATGTCAAGGCTGTATATTGCCACCCTGTTTATTTAACTTATATGCAGAGTACATTATGAGAAACGCCAGACTGGATGAAGCACAAGCTGGAATCAAGATTGCCGGGAGAAATATCAACAACCTCAGATATGCAGATGACACCACCCTTATGACAGAAAGTGAAGAACTTAAGAGCCTCTTGATGAAAGTGAAAGAGAATGAAAAAGTTGGCTTAAAGCTCAAAATTCAGAAAACAAAGATGATGGCATCTGGTCCCATCACTTCATGGCAAATAGATGGGGCAACAGTGGAAACAGTGTCAGACTTTATTTTTTGGGGCTCCAAAATCACTGCAGATGGTGATTTCAGCCATGAAATTAAAAGATGCTTACTCCTTGGAAGGAAATTTATGACCAACCTAGATAGCATATTCAAAAGCAGAGACATTACTTTGCCAACAAAGGTCCATCTAGTCAAGGCAATGGTTTTTCCAGTGGTCATGTATGAATGTGAGAGTTGGACTATAAAGAAAGCTGAGCACCAAAGAATTGATGCTTTTGAAGCATCAATTGGTGTGGTGTTGGAGAAGACTCTTGAGAGTCCCTTGGACTGCAAGGAGATCCAACCAGTCCATTCTGAAGGAAATCAGTCCTGAATATTCATTGGAAGGACTGATGTTGAAGCTGAAACTCTGATACTTTGGCCACTTGATGTGAAGAACTGACTCATTGGAAAAGACCCTGATGCTGGGAAAGATTGAAGGCAGAAGGAGAAGGGGATGACAGAGGATGAGATGGTTGGATGGCATCACCAACTCAATGGACATGAGTTTGAGTAAACTCCAGGAGTTGGTGATGGACAGGGAGGCTTGGCGTGCTGCAGTCCATGGAGTAGCAAAGAGTTGGACATGACTGAGTGACTGAGCTGAACTGAATGAACTGTTTAATAATATAGTTCAGAGAGTTTCCATGTAATCTTTTTCCCCCCTCAGATACTCTCCAACCAGCTTCTGATATGGAGAAGGCAGTGGCACCCCACTCCAGTACTCTTGCCTGGAAAATCCCATGGATGGAGGAGCCTGGTAGGCTGCAGTTCATGGGGTTGCGAAGAGTCGGACACGACTGAGCGACTTCACTTTGACTTTTCAGTTTCATGCATTGGAGAAGCAAATGGCAACCCACTCCAGTATTCTTGCCTAGAGAATCCCAGGGATGGGAGAGCCTGGTGGGCTACCGTCTATGGGGTCACACAGAGTCGGACACGACTGAAGCGACTTAGCAGCAGCAGCAGCTTCTGATAAACACTTTTCATTAACCATGAGACATTTGTCAAAACTAAGAAACTATCGCTGCTGTTGCTGCTGCTAAGTTGCTTCAGTCATGTCCGACTCTGTGCGACCCCATAGATGGCAGCCCACCAGGCTACCTTGTCCCTGGGATTCTCCAGGCAAGAACACTGGAGTGGGTTGCCATTTCCTTCTCCAATGCATGAAAGTGAAAAGTGAAAGTGAAGTCGCTGAGTCGTCTCCAACTCTTAGCGACCCCATGGACTGCAGCCCACCAGGCTCCTCCATCCATGGGATTTTCCAGGCAAGAGTACTGGAGTGGGGTGCCATTGCCTTCTCTGAAACTATTGCTGGTACTGTATTATTAACTATTGACTAAGCTACAGATTTTACTTGGATATCACCAGTTTTTCCACTAATGTCCTCTTTCTGTTCCAAGATCCATTACAGGACAGCACATGGCATTGAGCTGTCATGTCTCTTTAGTCTCCTCCAGACTGTTACCATTTCTCAGTATTTCCTTGTTTTTCATGACCTTGAGAGTTTTGAAGAATACAGGTCATGCATTTTGTAGAGCATCCCTCAATTTGGGTTTGCTGATATTTTCTCATGATTATACTAAGGCTATGAATTTTTTAGAAGATTATCACAGATGTGAAGCACCCTTTTCATTGCATCATAGCAGGGAGTACATGATATAGCAGCCATAAAAATGAATGAACTACAGCTCTAATCAACAGCATGGATGAATCTCACAAAGGAAGAGGCCCTGCACAACTGAATTCATAGTGGGTGATTCCAAAAGACTAAACTTTTCAAGCCGACAGAAATCAAGGTACTGATGACTCTGCGGGAGTGGTGACTAGGAGACAGAAAGGGGCTTTTGGATGCTGAGTTCTCTTTTTTGATCTGGGATCTGCTTACACAGGCATGTTCGCTATTTCATAATTAATTGAGGTTTACACTTATGATTTATGCCCTTTTATAAATGGGTCATTGTATTTCAATTAAAGCTCAAAAATTTCCCCTGAAGGTCAGATGACCTGGGTTCCTGTCCTGGTACTGCCAGCTTCCGTGCTAGGTGTATGACCTCAGGGAACCGACTTAACCTGTCCAGTCTCAGCTCCTTCATCTATAAAATGGGGTAACATTTTATAAAGATGTTATGAGGATTAAATTCTGTTACATATGAGAAAAAGTGGTTTTAATTTCCAAAAAGCATGTAGTGATGGATATCATATCAGTCAGTGCAGGTCCTGACTGATAGATTACAGTGAGAAGAGAAAGGATTTCACATTTCCCTCTATGGAGCCTGGACACCAGGGCAAAGATAACAGCCAGAAAATGGTATGACAAGTACTTACAGCTTCAGGGAGATGTGGTTAATAAAAAGAGTGCAAATTAAATGCAAGTAGTTATGACTAAATCATAATTAGATATGGGGCAATCTCTAGCTGCTAGTACACTTAGAATTAATTTTTCTCCACTTTACCTAGATTTCCATATGGTTAGGAAAAAGGTATATTCAAACAATGATGTAAGTAGTTAAAGGCAAACTTGCCTTTATTTCAGTTTTATGGCTATTTCTTAACAAATATACTTGAATTAGAAACAATAAGATGTTTAAATGTTCTGAGACTGGACGCTATTAACATTTTTTAAAAATCTTGATGGCCATAAGAGAGAAAATGGCCATATGCGTGTGTACTAAGTCACTTCAGTCGTGTCCAACTCTTCGCGACGCTATGGACTGTAGCCTGTCAGGCTCCTCTGTCCATGGGATTCTCCAGGCAAGAACACTCCAGTGGGTTGCCATGCCCTCCTCCAGGGGATCTTCCCAACCCAAGGATTGAACCCGCATCTCTTATGTCTCCTGCATTGGCAGGTAGGTTCTTTGCCACTAGTGCCACCTGGGAAGCCTGAAAACGGCCATATTAAGGCTGAAAGCAGCTTTTTCTCCTGTTTTTCTATGAATGGATGTTCTCATTAGGGGTAAATATTTGGATCATGTGGTAGTGAGCTTTCAAGAAGACCCCAATGATTCCTGAGTCCTGATGGTCACACCTTTGTGAGTTCACACACTCTCCCACATTAGACCAAACTCTGTCCATGTGATCAATAGAGTATGGAAGCACTGTTGGTATGCCATTTCTGAAATAAGGTTGTAAAATATAATGGCCGCCTCTTGGCTTCTCCCTTGCTTTTGGTATTTCTCAAATCGCTTACACTGGGGACGCCAGCTGCATGTCAAGAGAACACCCAGGAGAGCCTACAGCAGGGAAACCGCCCATGAGGAACTAACTAGCAACCGCATGAGTAAGTTTAGAGGCAGATGCTTCGCTGGGCAAGATTTCAGATGAGACCCAGCTGAGAGCTTGACTACAGCTTCATGAGAGACTGTAAATGAGAAGGACCCACCTACTCCACTCCTGGATTCCTGATGTACAGAATCTGTGAGATCATGGTGTTTAAGCGACTAAATTTGGGGGATGATTCCTTATTGAGCAATAGATTGCTAATAGAGATGGTTAGTTTCCCGATGCAAATATAAAGCCAGAATTCAATTTTGGAACGGAGATGTTTGAGGAAATGCAGGGCTAAATAGATTTGCACAATAATGTAAAAAGTTATCAGTTATCTTTATTACAAGCTTGCATCTCTTTAAGGATTCTGATAATAACAGGGAAGCTTTTTCTCTGGTGTATAGAGGGAGAGTATTGGGACCTTGGCTAGAATATATGGTCAGGGTCATTCCCAATGCAGGTAGGTTGGCTCCACACCACAGTGGTGTGCTGTGCTGTGCTTAGTCACCCGGTCATGTCCGACTCTTAGCAACCCCATGGACTGTAGCCTGCCAGGCTCCTCTGTCCATGGGGGTTCTCCAGGCAAGAATACTGGAGTGGGTTGCCATGCCCTCCTCCAGGGAATCTTACCCAGGGATGGAACCCAGGGCTCCTACACTGCAGGCAGATTCTTTACAGTCTGAGCCACCAGGGAAGCCCATGGTGTGCTGGGGGCTAATAAGAAAGAAAGCTTGGGACTTCGCTAGTGGGTCAGTGGCTAAGACTCCATAGTCCCAATGCAGGGGCCTGGGTTCGATCCCTGGTCAGTGACCTAGATCCCACATGCTGCAACTAAGAGTTCATATGCCACAGCCGCCACCTGGTGCAGCCAAAGAAATAAATGAAAATAAATTTTAAAAAAGAAAGAAAGAAACAAGGCTAGAAGTAGACCACCTGGGTGCAGTTATATTGACTAAAGGGCAAATGGACTGTGGAAGCCACATTGTCTAAAATACAATTTTAAGTTTTTATCCTGTTAAATTTCTTCTTGATGTTCCAAACTACCAATAAAAATAAGGGCGTATGATAATGATCCGGCTCCAGAAGGATGGGAGGGTGGCCAAGGTGACCTACAAGCACAGAGTCTAAGATGACTAGTGACAACCAGGATATATTTGCACTATGCAGTGAGGATTCTCAAAACTACATAGGGAATGGAAATAGAAACAAAAATAAACAAATGTGACCTAATTAAACTTAAAAGCTTTTGCATAGCAAAGGAAACTGTAAACACAATGGAAAGACAATCTACGAACTAGAAGAAAATACTTGCAAACATTGTGGCAGACAATGGACTAATTTCCAAAACATACCAACAGATCATACAGCTTAATATCAAAAGACAAGCAACCTAATCAAAAATGGGCAGAAGATTTGTATAGACATTCCTCCAAAGAAGACATATGGATGGCCAACAAGCACATGAAAAGATGCTCAATATGACTAATTATTACAGAAATGCAAATCAAAACAATGAGGTATCATCTCATACCAGTCAGAATGACCATCAATAAATGATCAATGCTGGAGAGGGTGTAGGAAAAATAGAACCTTCTTACACTGGTGGGAATGTAAATTGGTGTAGTCACTATGGTGAACAGTATGGAGGTTCCTTAAAAAACTGAAAATAGAGTTACCACATGATCCTGCAATCCCACTCCTGGGCATATATCTGGAAAAAAACTTTAATTTGAAAAGATGCACCCCAATGTTCATGGCTTCCCTTGTAGTTCAGCAGGTAAAGAATCAGCCTGCAATGTGGGAGACCTGGGTTCGATCCCTGGGTTGGGAAGATCCCCTGGAGGAGGGCATGGCAACCCACTCCAGTATTCTTGCCTGGAGAATCCCCATGGACAGAGGAGCCTGGCGGGCTATGGTCCATGGGGTCACAAAGAGTTGGATACAACTGAGCGACTAAGCACATATATAAAACAAGTAAACAAGTACCTTTTCATACTGTTCATGGGGTTCTCAAGGCAAGAATACTAAATTGGTTTACTATTCCCTTCTCCAGTGGAACACATTCTGTCAGACCTCTCCACCATGACCCGGCCGTCTTGGGTGACCCCACACGGCATGGCTTAGTTTCATTGAGTTAGACAAGGCTGTGGTCTGTGTGATCAGATTGGCTAGTTGTCTGTGATTGTAGTTTCAGTGTGTCTGCCCTCTGATCCCCTCTCTCAGTGCCTACCGTCATACTTGGGTTTAGGTCCATCTAGTCAAGGCTATGGTTTTTCCTGTGGTCATGTATGGATGTGAGAGTTGGACTGTGAAGAAAGCTGAGCGCCAAAGAATTGATGCTTTTGAACTGTGGTGTTGGAGAAGACTCTTGAGAGTCCCTTGGACTGCAAGGAGATCCAACCAGTCCATCTTAAAGGAGATCAGTCCTGGGTGTTCATTGGAAGGTATGATGTTGAAGCTGAAACTCCAATACTTTGGCCACCTGATGCGAAGAACTGACTCATTTGAAAAGACTCTGATGCTGGGAAAGATTGAGGATAAGAGAAGAAGGGGACAACAGAGGATGAGATGGTTGGATGGCATCACCGACTTGATGGACATGGGTTTGGGTGGACTCCAGGAGTTGGCGATGGACAGGGAGGCCTAGCGTGCTGCAGTTCATGGGGTTGCAAAGAGTCGGACATGAATGAGCGACTGAACTGACCTGACTGAAACAAGTACCTACTGTAAACCACAAGGAACTGTATTCAAAATCTTATGATAGTGTATAATGGGAAAGAATCTGAAAAAGAATATAAATATGTATAACTGAGTCACTTTGCTGTACACGTGAAACTAACGCAACATTGTAAATTAACTATACTTCAAATAAAAAATATTTGGGGAAGAGAACCCAGTGAAAGAGCAGACCACTTGCAATTATGGAAGGTGCAAAGTCAAATGACAGGGGCCTGGTTTTAAAGGGGAGGTTGAATAACCCTTGAACACTGGAGAACTTAGAAGAATGGTGACGTTCCTGCCATCTCTGTCTATAGATCTGCACAGTGTCTTGCTGCTCCCTATGAATCAAGGAAAGTAGAATTAAGCTGTAAGTTTTGATTTTTAGTGGACATTCTGGGTTGTCTCTCCAGTATTGGCTCTTTCTTTTCTTTCCTACCAGAATCCCAATTTTGATCAGGAGTCCCTCCCTCCTTCATGTAGCCAATTGGTTCTCAAAGTGTGGTCCCCAGAGCAGCAGTATCAGTATCACCTAATAACATGTTAGAATTACAAATTCTTAGTCCCCACCCAGACCTCCTGAATCAAAAACTCTGATTTTGATCAGAGTGATTTAATCAAAAGTGATTTGAAAGCACTCTGTGTTTTCAAATAAGTCCTCCAAGTGATTCCGAGGCAGGCTTAAGTGTGACAGCCATTAGTCTAAGGAGATCCCACTCTCCTGGTGATGACTGGGTTAGGAATTGTCACACGACCTGATTCTGGTCAATTATATTTGAGAGGACTGCTATACAACTTCTGGGGAAAGTTTGCTCATTCCTAAAAGAGAGGCATATAAAAACATGACCTCTCTACATCTCCTAGATGTTATATTTGGAAATGTTGCTGCTATCTTGCTACAAGTCTAAGGGCAAAGCTTGAACTGAGAATGGTAGAGCATAGAGATGGAAAGATCCCAAGAGTTTCATGGTATCACTGAAAACCAACCCAACAAAAATCTGCCCTACTTCTGGCCGTTCTGTTTTGATAGATAATATAGTTCAGTGGAAATAGATAAAGAATGAGCCAAGGGCAAAACTATAAGAAAGATGGAGGTGGGGAGGAGAGAGAGGAAGTAAATGCTATTTAAAGGGGAAAGAATGGAAGAGAGCTGAACATTTGCACAGATTCAGCTGTTCACGTTTTTCAGAGTCACAAGGAAGAGCTGAATGACAGCCATGTATGTTTAAGAGTGCACAAAAATACAAGACAATCGGAAAGGGCCCTACCAGCTACATACAAACTCCAGGCCCCAATTCACTTAGCTTTGAAAGGTGATCTCAGTTTAAGAAGCAACTAAGATGATCACTCGGAGAAGGCAATGGCACCCCACTCCAGTACTCTTGCCTGGAAAATCCCATGGGTGGAGGAGTGTGGTGGGCTGCAGTCCATGGGGTTGCTAGGAGTCGGACTCGATTGAGTGACTTCACTTTCACTTTTCACTTTCCTGCATTGGAGAAGGAAATGGCAACCCACTCCAGTGTTCTTGCCTGGAGAATCCCAGGGACGGGGGAGCCTGGTGGGCTGCCATCTATGGGGTCGCACAGAGTTGGACACAACTGAAGCGACTTAGCAATAGCAAGATGATCACTAAATATTGCTTGGAACTCCACTTCTCAGCATTATTCTTCACAGAGACAGCCTTAGGTTGTGTTGGGTTGGTGACAGTGGGGTGTTGAACACCTGTACTGGACAGAGTTCAAGCCACTTCAGAAGCAGCAGAGCACCCTGAGGCCAACACAGCTGGCTGCCTTGCAGTTAATTATGATGGTGCCCAGTCCAACAATCTGACTAGAATAGTGAATGGTTGACAAAATAGGCTATACAACAATCATGCCTGAGGCAGCGGGAAAACAGTTGGGGCTACTGCCTCAAGTAAGGTAGTTATGTGAAAAGCAGATTTGGGATTGATTGATTTCTTTTGTTTTCATTCCATCCAATGCAATGGAATTTTCCTTATACCAATGGTTCTACTGGCAATGAATTTGTCAACAAGAATTTACCTAAATGCCCACTGCACCTACTGAAAGAAATTTTTTTAAAAAGCTGGCAACACATTGGGCCTCAAGACTGGCTGGCATCACAAGGGCTGGGTGTCAGCCTGACTGGTCCAGAAACTCTAGAAACATCAAACAATGGATTTGTGAATTCAACAAAGATGGATTTATAAGTTGTCAATTGTTTAGGAAGCTGTTCATGTATTCAATAAACATTATTAAAGATCTACTATGCATAAAACTTTATACTATGTTTTGTGAGATATATAAAGAACAATACACGATCCCAATCTTGCCTTCCAGGTCACTATGATTTAGTGAAAGATGACAAATTATATAAATCAGTTTACCGAAAGTTCAAGGTCAGTATCTTAATAATGGTACAAAGTAGAGGTACAATACTTTGGAGGAAAAAACGCATTTGTAACTGAGGTACTTAAAGAAGATATTAAGAAATCTCTACCTGAACTAGATATTGAAGGATGAATCGGATGTTGATCTAGGAAAGTCAAAGTAATAGCAGTGTAAACAGAGGAGAGATATGAATGAGCCAAAGATCTGAGGCATGAGGTTGCTTTAAGCACTAATAATTTGTTTTTATTGCTTTTGTAAGTCATTAAAAAAAAATTCTGTGTTCTAATTCTCCATTCTTGGTGTCTAAGAGCACAATCATGTGTTGAATATTGATATTATATCCAGTTCAGTTCAGTTCAGTTCAGTCACTCATTCGTGTCCGACTCTTCTCATCGTCTGTCGTCCCCTTCTCCTCCTGCCCCCAATCCCTCCCAGCATCAGAGTCTTTTCCAATGAGTCAACTCTTCACATGAGGTGGCCAAAGTATTGGAGTTTCAACTTCAACATCAGTCCTTCCAATGAATATTCAGGACTGATCTCCTTTAGTATGGACTGGTTGGATCTCCTTGCAGTTCAAGGGACTCTCAAGAGTCTTCTCCAACACCACAGTTCTAAAGTATCAAATCTTCGGCACTCAGCTTTCTTCACAGTCCAACTCTCACATCCATACATGACCACTGGAAAAACCACAGCCTTGACTAGATGGAACTTTGTTGGCAAAGTAATATCTCTGCTTTTTAATATGCTATCTAGGTTTAATATGCTATCTAACTTTCCTTCCAAGGAGTAAGTGTCTTTTAATTTCATGGTTGCAGTCACCTTCTGCAGTGATTTTGGAGCCCAGAAAAATGAAGTCTGACACTGTTTCCACTGTTTCCCCATCTATTTGCCATGAAGTGATGGGACCAGATGCCATCATCTTCGTTTTCTGAATTTTGAGCTTTAAGCCAACTTTTTCACTCTCCTCTTTCACTTTCATCAAGAGGCTTTTTAGTTCCTCTTCACTTTCTGCCATAAGGGTGGTGTCATCTGCATATCTGAGGTTACTGATATTTCTTCCGGCAATCTTGATTCCAGCTTGTGCTTATTCCAGCCCAGCATTTCTCATGATGTACTCTGCATATAAGTTACATAAACAGGGTGACAATATACAGCCTTTTTTGGGGGGGGGGGGGATTTTTCGTTCTTCTTTTTCCAGTTGTTTTAGGTGTAAAGTTAGGTTGTCTATTCGATGTTTTTCTTGTTTCTTAAGGTAGGATTGTATTGCTATAAACTTCTCTCTTAGAACTCCTTTTGCTGTATCCCATAGGTTTTGAGTTGTTAAGTTTTCATTGTCATTTGTTCCTAGAAATTTTTTATTTCCCTTTTGTTTTTTTTAATTTTATTTTATTTTTAAACTTTATATAATTGTATTCGTTTTGCCAAATATCAAAATGAATCCACCACAGGTATACATGTGTTCCCCATCCTAGACCCTCCCCCCTCCTCCCTCCCCATACCATTCCTCTGGGTCGTCCCAGTGCACTAGCCCCAAGCATCCAGTATCGTGCATGGAACCTGGACTGGCATCTCATTTCTCACATGATATTTTACGTGTTTCAATGTCATTCTCCCAAATCTTCCCACCCTCTCCCTCTCCCACATACAATATACAGCCTTGATGTACTCCTTTTCCTATTTGGAACCAGTCTGTTGTTCCATGTCCAGTTCTAACTGTTGCTTCCTGACCTGCTAATAGCTTTCTCAAGAGGCAGTTTATTGTGATCCACACAGTCAAAGGCTTTGGCATAGTCAATAAAGCAAAAATAGCTGTTTTTCTGGAACTCTCTTGCTCTTTCGATGATGCAGCGGATGTTGGCAATTTGATCTCTGGTTCCTCTGCCTTTTCTAAAACCAGCTTGAACATCTGGAAGTTCACGGTTCACATATTGCTGAAGCCTAGCTTGGAGAATTTTGAGCATTACTTTACTAGTGTGTGAGATGAGTGCAATTGTGCAGTAGTTTGAGCATTCTTTGGCATTGGAATGAAAACTGACCTTTTCCAGTCCTGTGGCCACTGCTGAGTTTTCCAAATTTTCTGGCATATTGAGTGCAGCACTTTCACAGCATCATCTTCAGGATTTGAAATAGCTCAACTGGAATTCCATCACCTCTACTAGCTTTGTTCGTAGTGATGCTTCCTAAGGCCCACTTGACTTCACATTCCAGGATGCCTGGCTCTAGGTGAGTGATCACCCCATGGTGATTATCTGGGTCGTGAAGCTCTTTTTTGTACAGTTCTTCTGTGTATTCTTGCCACCTCTTCTTAATATCTTCTGCTTCTGTTAGGTCCATACCATTTCTGTCCTTTATTGTGCCCATCTTTGCATGAAACATTCCCTTGGTATCTCTAATTTTCTTGAAGAGATCTCTAGTCTTTCCCAATCTGTTGTTTTCCTCTATTTCTTTGCATTGATCGCTGAGGAAGGCTTTCTTATCTCTCCTTGATATTCTTTGGAACTCTGCATTCAGATGCTTATAGCTTTCCTTTTCTCCTTTGCTTTTCGCTTCTCTTCTTTTCACAGCTATTTGTAAGGCCTCCCCAGACAGCCATTTTACTTTTTTTGCATTTCTTTTCCATGGGGATGGTCTTGATCCATGATTCCTGTACAATGTCACAAACCTCTGTCCTTAGTTCAACAGGCACTCTATCAGATCTAGTCCCTTAAATCTATTTCTCACTTCCACTGTATAAGCATCAGGGATTTGACTTAGGTCATACCTGAATGGTCTAGTGGTTTTCCCTATTTTCTTCAATTTAAGTCTGAATTTGGCAATAAGGAGTTCATAATCTGAGCCACAGTCAGCTCCTGGTCTTGTTTTTGCTGACTGTATAGAGCTTCTCCATCTTTGGCTGCAAAGAATATAATCAATCTGATTTCGGTGTTGACCATCTGGTGATGTTCATGTGTAGAGTCTTCTCTTGTGTTGTTGGAAGAGGGTGTTTGCTATGACCAGTGCGTTCTCTTGGCAAAACTCTATTAGCCTTTGCCCTACTTCATTCAGTATTCCAAGGCCAAATTTGCCTGTCACTCCAGGTGTTTCTTGACTTCCTACTTTTGCATTCCAGTCCCCTATAATGAAAAGGACATCTTTTTTGGGTGTTAGTTCTAAAAGATCTAGTAGGTCTTCATAGAACCATTCAACTTTAGCTTCTTCAGCGTTACTGGTCAGAGCATAGGCTTAGATTACCATGATATTGAATGGTAATCTAATTCCTTGCTTCTGTTCCTTGGAAACAGACAGAGATCATTCTGTCGTTTTTGAGATTG
Organism: Bos indicus x Bos taurus; assembly: GCF_003369695.1. Taxonomy (NCBI): domain Eukaryota; kingdom Metazoa; phylum Chordata; class Mammalia; order Artiodactyla; family Bovidae; genus Bos; species Bos indicus x Bos taurus. The sequence goes on from NC_040105.1 coordinate 125,098,556, forward strand.
CATCCAAGTACTGCATTTTGGACTCTTTCGTTGACCATGATGGCTACTCCATTTCTTCTAAGTGATTCCTGCCCACAGTAGTAGATATAATGGTCATCTGAGTTAAATTCACCCATTCCAGTCCCTTTTAGTTCGCTGATTCCTAGAATGTCGACATTCACTCTGCCATCTCCTGTTTGACCACTTCCAATTTGCCTTGATTCATAGACCTGACATTCCAGGTTCCTATGCACTATTGCTCTTTACAGCATCGGATCTTGCTTCTGTCACCAGTCACATCCACAACTGGGTATTGTTTTTGCTTTGGCTCCATCCCTTCGTTCTTTCTGGAGTTATTTCTCCACTGATGTCCAGGAGCATATCCAGTAGGCTTTCTTATTCCAACTAGGTTGCAAATTCTTGTGGATTTTTGTATAAATAATTACCTCTGATCAGTGGCAGTGTTATTTCTTACTTTCCAATACACAACTCTTTTTTCTTTTGTTTTATTACTCTTGTTTAACTTTTAATAAAATGTTGAACAGAAGTTTAGCACCATACAACCCTATCTTCTTCCTGAATTTAAAAGGAACGTTTCTAATGTTTCACTATTAAAAGTGAAGTTTGCTATTTTTTTTTTGTATTCTATATCATGTCCAAGAAGTTTCCTTGTATTTTTATTTGCTAAGAGATTTCTTTTTTCCTAATCATGGATAGGGGTTGAGCTTTATGAATATTTTCTCTATTGAGATGATTTTTGTGATGTTTTCTTCTTTAATCTGTTAATATAGTTTAAATTAACAAACGTCCTAATATTAAACTCTTTTCTTGGCTTAAAGAAACTTTGGTCATGGTGTATTTTTTCCATATCGTGGTAGGTTAAGTTTGCTAATAACTCATTTTGGATTTTTGTGTCAGTGTTTACAAATGAGACTGACCTATAATTTTCCTTTCTCATACTGTTCTAAAATCAGGCAAGAATAGAATGGAGTTAGAGAGATTCCCTTCCTTACAATTCACTGGGAAAGTGAATGTATAAGATTAGCATTACCTATTCCATTAATCCTTGAAAAGAATTGTCTATATAACCATCTGGGTCTGGTGCTACCTTTGCAGAAAGATTTTTTTTTAATGATGTTTATTGTTTAGAAACAATGAAAGTTCTCTATTTCTTTTTTCATTCACTTTGATAACATTTTCTGAGAAATTTATCTATGTATGTTTTCAAATGAATTAGTATCAAATTGTTGATAATAACTTCTTACTGTTTAATTTCTGAAGCAACTATATTTTCATTCCTAATCTTGTTTATCTGTGCTTTCTATCTTTTCTCAATATTAATCTTGTCCGAAGTTTGTCTATTTTATAAGTCAAAAAAAACAGTTTTTGCCTCAAATGACCCCATTGGATCTTTAATTTCTATTTAATTTTTGCTATTTATTAACTCCTTTTACTGTTAATTTTATTTATTCATTCTTATTCTAATTATTTATATTGGATTCTTAGCTCATTCATTTTTGGTCTTTCTCCTCACTTTGTTTAGCTTTAACCATGTTTACCACTTTATTTGTTCTCAATTTTTTTTAAATTTTATTTTATTTTTAAACTTTACATAATTGTATTAGTCCTCACTCCTTCCTTTTGAGCTAAATTTCTCTGTCTGAAGTATATATTCAGCTGTATTTTTGTAGATTCCATAGAATTTTCTACAGACAATCATATCATCATGAATGAGACCATTTTTTTCTTCTATTTCAGTCTGTATGGCTTTTGTTTTTCACAGCACCTTCAGTATAATGGTGAACAGATGTAGTGAAAGCAGACAATCTTGCCTTATTCTCGATCTTAGGGGGAAAACATTTACTCTTTCATCATCAAGTATGATGCTACTCATCTGCTTTTCATAGATACCTTTTATCAGGTTTAGAAAGTTCCCTTCTATTCTTAGTTTGCTGAGAGTTTTTATTTTGAATAGATTTTGAATTTTCTCAAGTGCTTTTTCTGCATTTATTGAGATGTTTTTACTCATTTATTCTTTTAATATGGTGAATTACACTGATTTTTGAATGGTAAACAAGTCTTGCCTGACATAAATCTCACTTGGCTATGATGTGCCATTCTTTTTATATATTGCTGGTTCAATGTTCTTTATATAATATTTAAGACTTTTGCATCTATAGTTTTAAGTTCCTTCTTCATTTCTTGTCCCTGCAGACTTCCTATACTTTCTTTTTTAAAAAATTAACTTATTCTAAGTGGAGGTTAATTACTTTACAATATTGTATTGGTTTTGCCATACATTGACATGAATCAGCCATGGGTGTACATGTGTCCCCCATCCTGAACCCCCCTCCCTCCTCCCTCCCCATCCCATCCCTCTGGGTCATCCCAGTGCACCAGCCCTGAGCACCCTGTCTCATGTATTGAACCTGGACTGGCAATCTATTTCACATATGATAATATACATGTTTCAATGCTATTCTCTCAAATAATCCCACCCTCACCTTCTCCCACAGAGTCCAAAAGTCTGTTCTTTACATCTGTGTCTCTTTTGCTGTCTCACATATATGGTCATCATTACCATCTTTTTAAATTCCATATATATGCATTAATATACTGTATTGGTGTTTTTCTTTCTGACTTACTTCACTCTGTATAATAGACTCCAGTTTCATCCACCTCATTAGAACTGACTCAAATGCATTATTTTTAGCAGCTGAGTAATAGTCTATTGTGTATATATACCACAGCTTTCTTATCCATTCATCTGCTAATGGACATCTAGGTTGCTTCCATGTCCTGGCTATTGTAAACAGTGCTGCGATGAACATTGGGGTACACGTGTCTCTTTCAATTCTGGTTTCCTTGGTGTGTATGCCCAGCAGTGTTATTTATGCAGGTTAACTGGACCCGCCTCATGGAGTTTTGCATTAAATGAGATCACATATGAAAAAAGCTTCTTACAGTGGCTAGCACAAGGAAAGCATTCAGTAAATGGTAGCTATTATTACAAAGTGTTCCCCTGGTGGCTCAGCAGTAAAGAATTCGCCTGACAATGCAGGAGATGCAGGTTCGATCCCTGGGTCAGGAAGATCCCCTGGAGAAGGAAATAGCAACCCACTCCAGTATTCTTGCCTGGGAAACCTCATGGCAGAGGAGCCTGGTGGGCTACAGTCCATGGGGTCGCAAAAGACTCAGACACGACTGAGCAACTAAACAACAACAAATATAAAACTAGAAAGAGAATTGAGGCCAGCCTTTGGAGCAAGGGTGTTAGATCATTATCTGAGAGACTCAACTTTGTTCTGAAAGCCACAATCAATTGATGAAGGTTTTGAGCAAGAAAGTAACATTATCAAAGTAGTAGCAAACACTGCAGAGCAGTCAAGGAGAATGAATATCTAAAGGGGGTTGTTTGACTTGATGGCAAAGAAATAAGTGGAAAACTTTGAAAAGGACTGTTCCAATAGTAGGAAGCACTGTTTTGTGGAACAAGGGTTTAACTAGTAACTTGTAGGGGAGGAATGAGAAGTAAAATAATGAAAGGAGAGAAATAAGCAAGTAAAGGAAGGATCCAAACAAAATAAAAGAGTTCAGCTAACTGAACATCTATTCAAATCCTTGCCCTACATCAAGACTTTTCAAGACCCTAAACTTACTCAGCTCACCAAGCCATGCAATCGACAACCTCTGTATATTTTTGTCACAGGAAAACGGACTTCCTCCCTCCCTGCCTTCCTCCCCCTGAGCACACACACGAAATCAAGTGTTCACACACCTTGGCCCAAGTTCTCAGGCTTACCTGGAATGCCAGTTTTGAACCATCTCCCTGCTTTTATGCAAATTAACTCTTCCTCTAACTGTTCATTTCCTCAAGGAAGCCCGGTTTACGATCCCACCCCTCAGTATGTTGTCCCTCATCTGACCTTCTTCAGCTCTTGTCTGTACTCCTCATTTGGTCTTTATGTGCTACCTTTTATTGTTATTTATCTTTCATGTATATCTTCTCTCTCTCTCCAAGTGGATTATAAGGTCCTCGGGGGCCTTATTCATCTTCGTATTTGCAGTAATGAGCACACAAGAAAGCGCTCAATAACTGGCTGTTGTTGATGATGATTGCAATAAATTGAATTGAGGAATAATGTCATCAAGCTATGGTAGCCTGGTGAGTCACCCTTATCACTGTGGAGAGAGACTTATCAAGGAAATAGAAGTACTCACATTTGCCTGACAGGGCTCTCTCCCCTGGGGTTGTACTGAAGTCACATACTTCTTTTTTTCCATGTTGGTGCTCTCTTTTAGCTATTTGAACATATAGCATCCAACTTTTATAATATGCTCCAACTTCTAACCTTTTAGCTGATTTAATGTTGTTTGCTTCCTGATTAAAACTATGGATAAACCTTAATCTCATGCAAATCATACTTTGGGCTGCATGATTTACTCCAAATAACTTTACACTCATGATGTGTGGATCCTGGTTAATTTCACAAGGGACTCGCATCTCTGTCCATTCCGTTTCAACTTGTCTCTAATTTCCAAGGTCCAGCTGTGGTCTACCTGAGTTTGTATTAATGTAATGGGTAGGTTCAGAAAGCCCAGCAAAGGGTTCCACCTAGAAAAGAACGTGGAGACAAGTGACTCCATAATGATCTACATTGTCTAGCCATTTATAATTTATAGCTTAGATTAAGGGCTGCCATCAAAAGACATTAATAGCCTCTGAACCCCTTTTCATGTGGGGATGAATCTTATATTCGGGGGACCTCTCATCAAATGAGTTTGAGTGAGGCAGCATTCCTCTCTCACCATAGAGCCTAAAAAAGCCCCTCCCAACAGTTCCTGCAGCTAGAATAGGGGCACGTGATCTGACTCGGCTGATCACAGGCGTGAGTCCCAGTGACACACAGAAGCACAGAGGGAGAAATTGTACTGGAGACCACAGCCCTGTTGGGTGTGGAGGACCACAGTGCTGGAGTTCATGGCTCCATAGCAGGTATTGCGGCATCCTCGCTGTCCAGGATTCAGAGCAAAATGGGGGATGGGCTCTGGCTGTTAGAGCCATTCTTGTTTCTGCCTATTTTCTGAATCTAGTTCTCCTACCTTTCCAGCAATTCTGTGGATGACACAATGTCCTCCCCCCCTACACACCTATACATTTTAATTTGAAAAATTTCAAATATTCTGAAAGTTGAAAAATTAGTACACTCAATTCCTGTATATACTTCACTTGGACTTACCAATGTTTTACATCTTGCTACATTTGCTTTTTCTCTCTTATATATACATATATGTACATATAGGTAGGTCATACATCATGATACACATATATCATATACTAATATACTTGAAAACAACTTGCAAAGTCATGAGACTTTTTTAATGGTAAAAGTGTGTAACGTTTATTTTTCAGACATCATGGGATTTTGCTCCTAAAAACTTCAGTATATATCTCCCTAGAACAAGGACAATCACCTAGATAATCACAGTAACATTATCATACCCAAGAAATGTAATAATCATTCTCTAAAATCATCTAATAAACAGTATATTCTCAAACTTCCCCCAGTTGTCCCCAAAACGCCTCCTCTGTTTGTTTTTCCCCAATCCAGGTACCAATGAAGCTTTGTACATTGCTTTTAATGACCATGTCTCTTCAGTCTCTTAACCAAGAACAATTCCTTCCCCCTTTGTTTCTCTTGACAAAACTTCTTCCCACGTGTTCAGGCTAGTTGTCTTGTAGACCAGCCCATATCCAGGATGTCTCTGATTACATTCTCATGATTAGATTCGGGCTAATTCATATATGCTGCCATGTCCTTGTTATTTTGTCACATCAGGAAGTGCATAATGTCAGATTGGTGATCCTAAGACTGATCACTTAGAGCAGTGACTGTCATGTCTCATCATGGTAAACTCACATTGTTCCCTTTGCAGTTGGTCACTAACCTGTGGCATGATTGACATACCTTGACACCATGTGAATATCCTGTTGCCCAAACTAATTTTTATTCAATGATTTTAGCCATCATTGATGATCCCTGTCTGATTGATTATTACATTGGAGGTTGGAAAATGTTATTTCTAATTCTATCATTATTTCCACATTTGAAAACAAAAATTACTATGAAAAGAAGAGCTTTCCTTCCACCTCATCTCCCACTCCTCGATCCCTCAGCCTAACACTTCAGACTCATGGATTGTTTTCATTCCATGCATTATAAGTCATTAACAAGATCATTATTTATGATGTTTACTTGTCTCAAATTTGTTTAGTGAGAACACTTCAAACCAGTCCCCGTGTTCTTGTGACTTGACCACATTAGTGTTTGAATACTTTTTCTAGCACCTAAAGTGTTCCAGGCTCACTTGTACTTTCTCCACCTCAGCCCTGTAATCAGGCATTTCTCAAGGGGCCTTGGTTCTTTTTAGTAGAGAATGGTATTTAGAAACCAATATTTGAGCTCTAGGTATGCTCATTGCCACTAGGTTGTCATTACTCCTAAGCCCTTTGAGTTAATAGAGCTAGGAAAAACATACATACACACATAAAATGAATACATACTTATGTTTCAAACTTAAATTTAACACTGGAGGGTTTTCCCTTACTTTATAAAGATTACTTTATATTCACACCTCTTTTCTGGTACTGTGAAAATCTTGGTTCCTGATAACATTAAAACATTTACTTACTTGCTTTATCATATATATACAACTATAATGTACAATTAACAATGAACTGACTTAGTAAATTTTATAATTAATATACTGCTAATTTTGTTCTTAGAACATATTCTTTTTTTTTATTTTATTTTATTTTTAAACTTTACAAATTGTATTAGTTTTGCCAAGTATCAAAATGAATCCGCCACAGGTATACATGTGCTCCCCATCCTGAACCCTCCTCCCTCCTCCCTCCCCATACCATCCTTCTGGGTCGTCCCAGCGTACCAGCCCCAAGCATCCAGTATCGTGCATCAAACCTGGACCGGCAACTCGTTTCATACATGATATTATACATGTTTCAATGCCATTCTCCCAAATCTTCCCACCCTCTCCCTCTGCAACAGAGTCCATAAGACTGCTTAGAACATATTCTAATGATGTCATAGTCAGAGAACTGTGTTAAAATTTTTTAAAGAAACTTGAATTTTCTCTCTATGCTTTGTTGTAAATGTGATATTTAGTTAGGTTCATTTGTTTCTATTTGTATTAAGTTTTAAGGTTTGCTATTTCATCTCTTTTTATTGAATTTTCTTTTTTAATATGTAAAACATTTACATGTTAAAAAGTCAAAAGTCTCTAAAAAGTTACCATTAGAAAAGGTTTTCTTCTATCCTCTGTATCCCAGGTAACCCCCATAGATTCTGTTGTATCCTTTCTCTATTTTTGTAAGGAAAAAATACACACATACAAATATATATATTCTCACTTATCACACAAAAAGTAGGATGCCATATTTATCACTTTTCCTTTTTCACTTAATAATACATAATACATCCTGGAAATTACACAATGATACCATATCAGTTCATAGACTGTGCCTCATTCTTTTATAGAGCTGTTTGTACTCTGTTGTACTCCATGTCTTACAATTCTTTATCTCTCCCGTGGTACCTAGCACTATCTCTGGGTGATAGCAGGTAAATTACAAATATTTTGCGGTTGGCTAAACAAAATAATAATAGTATAAATTGCAGCACAGGCTACTATGATTAGACTTAAAGAAGAGCATCCTACAGTAAGAGTAAGTTGCTTAAAATTGCTTAAAGAGGTTGTAGAAAACCTTTTCCTAAATATTTTAGCAATTACAGGGGGAAAACAGCAGTCTAGATTAAGATAGATAGCTGGTCAGCATCTGCTTTAACAAACCTCATTACTCAGATAATTTTAGAAGCTAAAGTAAATTAGAATAAATACTGTATCAATATTAAAAGACTTCTTGAAATATCAATATAGCATTAAAATATTCACCCAACTAGGGGCACTTTCTTCACAACGACACTACCAAGATGTGATTTAGTAGTGAATTTCCTTAAGATTTTGAAATCATATGATAGGTCATTTATTGAACTCCTCCCCCCATGCACCACCACCAACTGTGAACTTTGACACACACAGTGCCTTTTCCTTGCCTGTAGTTATTGACAAGTTTATTTTTTTTAATATAGAAAAGCATTCATTGGCAAGTTTTCCTACTGAATGGTAAAAAGTCTAGTTCATCCTGGGACTTTGACATATACCCTCATGCTAGGGTAGCTTTTAACTGTCCTCAAGAAGTTTGTTCAAATTTTTGTGTCTTTTTCCAGTTTTTTAAGGAATCTCCACACTGTTCTCCATAGTGGCTGTACTAGTTTGCATTCCCACCAACAGTGTAAGAGGGTTCCCTTTTCCCCACACCCTCTCCAGCATTTATTGCTTGTAGACTTTTGGATCACAGCCATTCTGACTGGTGTGAAATGGTACCTCATTGTGGTTTTGATTTGCATTTATCTGATAATGAGTGATGTTGAGCATCTTTTCATGTGTTTGTTAGCCATCTGTATGTCTTCTTTGGAGAAATGTCTATTTAGTTCTTTGGCCCATTTTTTGATTGGGTCATTTATTTTTCTGGAATTGAGCTGCAAGAGTTGCTTGTATATTTTTGAGATTAGTTGTTTGTCAGTTGCTTCATTTGCTATTATTTTCTCCCATTCTGAAGGCTAATCCCACTGCTAGGCGTACACACCGAGGAAACCAGAATGGAAAGAGACACGTGTACCCCAATGTTCATCGCAGCACTGTTTATAATAGCCAGGACATGGAAGCAACCTAGATGTCCATCAGCAGACGAATGGATAAGAAAGCTGTGGTACATATACACAATGGAGTACTCAGCCATTAAAAAGAATACATTTGAATCAGTTCTAATGAGGTGGATGAAACTGGAGCCTATTATACAGAGTGAAGTAAGCCAGAAAGAAAAACACCAATACAGTATACTAACACATATATATGGAATTTAGAAAGATGGTAATGATAACCCTGTATGCAAGACAGCAAAAGAGACAGAGATGTATAGAACAGTTTTTTGGACTCTGTGGGAGAGGGCGAGGGTGGGATGATTTGGGAGAATGGCATTGAAACATGTATAATATTATATATAAAATGAATTGCCAGTCCAGGTTCAATGCATGATACTGGTTGCTTAGGGCTGGTGCACTGGAATGACCCAGAGGGATGGTACAGGGAAGGAGGAGGGAGGGAGGTTCGGGATGGGGAACACATGTACACCTGTGGCGGATTCATGTTGATGTATGGCAAAACCAATACAATATTGTAAAGTAATTAACCTCCAATTAAAATAAATAAATTTATATTAAAAAATTTTGTGTCTTGATTAAAGTGTGATTCTCTAACAACCCAACATTGCCACAAAACACATTGCTTTTCAAAGTGTGGCTGGGAAAATCAAGTCTAGAGCCTTCCTGCTGCTGCTGCTGCTGCTGCTAAGTCGCTTCAGTCGTGTCCGACTCTGTGCGACCCCATAGATGGCAGCCCATCAGGCTCCCCCGTCCCTGGGATTCTCCAGGCAAGAACACTGGAGTGGGTTGCCATTTCCTTCTCCAATGCATGAAAGTGAAAAGTGAAAGTGAAGTCGCTCAGTTGTGTCTGTAGCCAACCAGGCTCCTCCATCCATGGGATTTTCCAGGCAAGAGTACTGGAGTGGGGTGCCATTGCCTTCTCCATAAAGCCTTCCTACTTACTCAAAACATGGTCTAGGAACCACTAGCATCAATCAGCATCATCTGGGAGTTTGTTAGATAGGCAGAATCTCTGGCGCCCATCCCAGATGCAGCAAGTCAGAATCTGTGTTTTAACAAGATTCCCTCCCACACCGCCACTCAGTGATTTGTGATGCACATTAGGATGTGCTAATTAGTACGAAGCACTAATGTAACATCTGCATGAGAGAATCTAACAGTTAAATAAGAATATCCCAACAAATCAGAAGGTATACAGTGTTAATCACATTTGTTGCTACAGGTGGGGCTAGTGGTATAGAACCTGTCTGCCAATGCAGGAGATGTAAGAGACAGGGGTTCGATCCCTGGGTCGATCCCTGGAGGAGGGCATGGCAACCCACTCCAGTATTCTTGCCTGGAGAATTCCGTGGATAGAGGAACCTGGTGGGCTACAGTCCATGGGGTCTCATAGAGTCGGACACAACTCAAGCGACTTAGCATGCTTGCGTGCTACTGAAAGGGGTGGGAGAAAGATAATGACAGAGTGGAGTCACTGTAAAAGGGGATGGGAGTGGGAATAGTAAAGAAAGATTATTTAGATGGTACCCAAACCAGAAGTTTGGTTCTGCCAAAAAGTCAGAGGTTTGTAAAATCCGTCTCACAGCAACAAAAGGGAGTGAGGGAGGCATGAAAGAGAAAAGGAAGAGATCCAGATAATATTTTGGAGGCCGGAAGACATCAGAAAATCGGAGCTTCCGTCCTGCTGGCAAACTAAGTGTAACTGGGGCACAAATCACTGATGAAGGAAGGATTATGAATAAGACATGGGTTAGGAGCAGCCAGCAGAGCAGCCGGAAGTATACAGCTCAGAAGATCTGACTTTCAGCACAACAGAACCCTTCCCCTCCCTTGATTTACCCTTCAGTGATTGTGAGTTTTCTAAAGACCTACACGTACCTAAAAATAACGGAGATTTTGTGAAACCCTCTCCTTGATATGCAATCTGCAAATCTGTTATGTAGTTTTTAATTAGGTCTCTTCCCATAATGATGTCTTCAGAGTGCTTGTGCATGTGAGCACATGTGTCAGGGTGGGAGGAGGGACAATCGAGTACCTTTCTCTAGATCTAATAAGAAAAATGTGCCAGTGAGGTGAGTGAAGAGGGTAAAATGTCCCCCAAGTCACTATAGGGACCCGCCCCCGCCCCAATTTGCTTCATCAAAACAGGCGTAAGTTACCTCCTTAAATGCAGAACCGGAAGACACCATTGATATCCCTTGACATTCACCTATTACACGTCTTTATGGAGGTCTGATTTAAGACCATGCAGAACCCTCCTCTCCAAAAGTCACCAAAACTGGAACTGAATCATCTAAATCTGCTGTGATTTCTATTCATAGTCTACAAAGTTGAGGTTGCCAGTTGAGAGAGAGAGAGAGAGAGAAAGAGAGGTATTAGATAATGCTAGGAAATGGCAACACTTCCCCAAAACAGAACCAGGCCATGCAGATCCTGTTCTGCCTTCTATTCTAGCTGGAAAGAGATTTATTTTCTTCCCATTTTGCAATAATCTGTATTATTTGAGGTTCTTCCCTCAGTCTCTTCCTCCACAGCTCCTTTCAAATCCTTGTTTAGAATCACAGGGAAGGAGGGAGGGAGGGAGGCAGCTCTCACCTGAATTTTCAATAACCGTATCAAAGAAAGAGAAGCCCCAAAGAAATATGAAACCCACTGTTGTGTGCACCTGAAATGGCATGGCATGTACCATTTCTTTTAATAAAGAAACAAGTAAATTTGTTTCACAGAGTAATACTAAAATTGGTTTCCTCCTCACACAAAACCATGAAGATATTTATATATAATTTATCTTTCTAAGTTGTCATGTGGCAAAAGACCGCTTGCTGTGCAGCAGACTTCTCTTGGTACTTACAGAGAATTACGTGATTAAATAGAGACCTGAAAAGTTTTGAACAAGCACCAAAGAAGAAAAGGTTTCCTCTTCAAGCCTTAATGAAGTGAGCTCATTCCTCCTCCAACATCAACTTAGCCCTGTGTAGTTTGTTTTCTTGCGGGTTAATCACTGACCAGAGCCGCAGTGCGGACCACCAGTTTCCAATAAACCATAAAAGGCCGATCAGCAGCCATTGTGCTTTTCTGTAGGGCTTAGCAGACAGCAGCTGAATAAACCTGTTCAAAGTCAGAACAGTCAAGCAGGAGCACAGAGGCCCAACTGGTGCCTCTGGTGAATCCTGAAAAGCAAATTAATTTATTAGAACATAATTGATAGCATGTGCAAATACACTAGCCAAAGACTCCCCTGTGCTAATTTTGGCATAATTAAATATGGGCAGCTAATGAATAGTGTTCTGGGAAAGCAACATTATGATAAATATCCAATTATTACTTACTGTATCCCATACTTGATTATGTTATATGCAGGCCGATGCCTCTGCTTTTGGGGCTTAAAGAAAAATCCAGAGGGAAAGAAAAGACCTAACAAACTGATTCCTCTGAATTAAGATTTAAATAAATGCTGTTGCGAGTGAAATACGCCCAGAAAGAGAATTACTTGAATATGCAGGGAAAAGAGGACATGAAATCTATCAATTATATTTTCATGTAAATGCACATGTTCTTTCTTCTTTGGAGAGTTTCACATTTGTGAGTCTATTGAAAGCCTCTGTGCAAACGTTGTCTAAACAAGGGCTTCCCTTAAAGAAAAAAAAAAAAACCTCCACCTGCCAAGGTAAAGACAGCTAGCTGCTGGAACACTGCAGAGCAAACGCAAACCAACAGCCAACATGCTGCTGGCTCTATGGGGTCGTCTGACACCACTTCTCTTTTGTTTCGACCCTTTCCCTCAATCTTGCTTTGGAAATTACTGCCAAAAACAGTGCTCCCCGTGGGTCAGGACCTGAGATTCAGCAGTCTCTCCAGACTCACAGTGCTGTAACAACTCCATCAGGCAGTTTCTGATGTGGCCGTTGGCTCCTGACTCCAACAGGTTAAGAAAACAAAACAAGCGGGGAGGGGGGGAGGGACAGTCGCTGTGAAAAATAAATAAATAACACCTCACTAACCAGCCTGGTTGACTGGGGCTTTTGAAGTCACAGCATCAGTATGCATAAGGAATGTCAAATGTCTAAATTGTGCCATTTTTCTCCTCCAAAGGATCTTTGAAGCAACCTTTGAAGATGGGAGAGATGGTCCCCTTTGTGCTCGTAAACAAAGTTGGCCTCCGCCACCATCACATCCTCCTCTAACCCCTGAGGCTGATAGGTGAGGGAAAGGCGGACACTTTCATTTCCTACATCCATTGACAAGGATTTTCTTCCGAGAAGTCTCAGATCTGTGGAGAGTTCATTGTCACTTAGAGTTATGTTTATCTTTCCAAACAAGAACCTCTTCTAACACATTTCAACTGCTTGTCGCCAATTGTGTTGTCAAAAGGCTCGGGCTTTCCAAATTATTTGCTTCTGGTTAGTATGTGACGGGACCCTAAAGGCAGAGGTGATAGGAGGCTTCCCCCATCTGCTCTGGTCAGTTTCTTTTCCCCAGCTGGCATCAGTGTGTCATTTCTATTCTCCACACCCTTGGAGTTTCTGACAGCTAAAGCGGCCAGATAAATGATTATTCTAGATACATTTGTGATGCGTGATATGCCATAGAAAACACTACATTCGAGTGACCCCCAGTATCATTTTAGATATTTGAATATGAGAGATCATGTGTGGATCCTTTGAATGTTTTCTTTCAGGATCCTGATGGGTTTTCAATCAACTTGAGGTCATTTATTACAGCTTTGAGCATCATTCGAATTTAAATCAACCGACTTTAGGTTTTCGAGGCCTGTACAATCACCCCGTGGCAGAGGGCTGACAGTGCCATTTGCCTTTCAGAAGACAAATAACTATGATAAATGTCCTTCCAAACTAAACAGCACTTTGGAAAAAGTAAAAAGGAATTTTAATCCAACTAGCAAAGATTCTATTTACGTTTTCCAAAGTAATCCTAAGTCAAAAATCTAAGGACACTTCAGAGAAAAATGAAAAAAGAGCCTAGGCAATAAATGTCTTTTCAAAAGAGACTTGGCCCGTGGGGAAACTTTTCAACAGAGAGCATGGCCCCACTGACCCAGGAGGGAAAGAAGCACCCTCATGGGCAAATCAGAGACTGGATCATGAAAAATGTCCGCAACTCACCTGACTCACCAACAAATCATGGCTGCGGCTGACACCAGTGTGCAAAGCCAGAGAGGAAGCGCTGGGACCATTTGTCTGTGTCACATTATTAGACAGCTTTCCAGTGGCTACTTTACTGGGGGGAGTCTTGCAATGCAGACAGCTTCAACTTGGGTTTTGCATGTAATTTGCTATTTTAGAGCAGTTTATTTCTCTCACCTGCATACCCCATGGGGGAAGAAGCACTGATTACTTTAATTCTAACATTTGGAGTGGAACCCATTCATGAAACTTTCTGGCTGTGTGATTCAAACGAAGGCTTCTCTTTCCTCTCTTTGTTCTCACCAGAAAATCAATTCACTTGAAGAGCCTCTTAATCCCATTTTTGCAATCAACAATTGCCACTTGCATATCGCTCTAATAGATTACGAAGTGGGACGATGCGGTTGTCTGGTCTAATTCAACCCTATTCAGGTAGCTGCAGCCCGAGGCACTTTGTAGTACCAAGTGCAGAGCTCGACAGGAAGACTTTTGCTATCATAATTTCCTGTGGAGCTATGCACTGCCCCCACTGAGGAGCCTGAATTACTTTGAATTAGGCTCGACAACCACAGAGAGTCGAAATCCAGCAAGCAACAATAACCAACTCTTTGAGCATGACTTGCATGGGTTATTTTTTTCTTTGCATTAGCACAGAAAGGATGAATTTCAAAATGCACATCTATTTAAATGACAGCAACCTGCCATAAATCAAGTGTGAAACAAAAGAGAAAACAGTTGAAGTGAGAGAGAAGTTGGAGTGCAGGAAAAATTAATCAAAACAGTTTTCAAAAACTTCATAGTTTGAGCCTGTGAAAAATTTCAGGCCTACACTATCACCATGACAACCCAGAACAAGCCCATGTTGGATAACCACATCAGAAAGGGACTGTTTTGTAAGGATGAAGCCCTCTCATATTCATCCTAAGTTCAAGTCTCACTTCGAATGCCTTAAAAAAAATCACAAAAATAAAAATGTAAATATAAAAAGCTATCCAGGCTTCTTTCGTGCTCTGGTAACAGGCAAATCTTCTTGTGTGATTTTAAAATGATTTTATCATGAAGTCCATTCTAACCCCCAGGCAGGCATCACCTCAGGTAGGCGATGTTTGAATCATAAAGCAACTACTGCTAAGTATCAGACCCAAGTGGGAAACAGTCAACCATTAAATCATTTAGCAGATTCCAAGAATCACCCAAATTGGAAGCATGTGGTTCAAATGCATCATTTCCAGAGATACCAGTTAAACAAAATGTTCCAGGTAAGGAAACTGAGATTACAATCCTATTTGCTGTAACTCCTTAATTATTACCAACATGGCCCCCAAAAAATGAATTAAATCTAAATAAATATAGGTTTCTCTTCTTAAGAGTTCCAATCCCCATTCCTACTCTTTTACCTTTCTGTGTTCAGAAAATAAAGAGAACAAAGAGGGAGTCCCACTGATTCGAAACTAGCAGAACAGCCAAACAACAGAGCACAACTGTTCTCTCATGCATGACTGGGATTAGGATAAAAGCAGAAAAAGACTTCTGAGAAAAAGAAGACAACAAAAGAAACAGGAGTGCTGACAAAACTTTTTTTCTTTCTATTGAGGCAAAAGAGAGGGAAAAAAAAGAAGACTGCTTAAAAAAAGATAGAAGAAGCAAGCTTAACAAACAGAAGTAAGGGCTTTCACCTCCTGTTTTACTTTTAGCCCAATCTGGTCAGAGAAACAAAACCAGAAGTAAAGTAGATGATAACTGAAGACACTTTGACAATTTTCATACTTGGAGAAGCAGCCCTATTGCTACGAGACCTACTTTTATGTGATCAGTTCATTATTCTCTCAAATATCCAGGGAGTGGAACAATGTCTCCTGGTCGGAATTTTCCCCTGCACGGTTAGAACAGGATGCGTGTGAATTCGCACATTCTTCGACAGAGGGAAATCTGGGGAGGGCAGCGGAGCTTTTGCATTTGGAAATCACATTCACAAATTAAACGTAATTGTTTAAAAAAGAATGACCCCGAGGTCAACGCCACCAGCGTGGCATCTCTGGACGGCTGGAGGGAGGGATTCAAAGCTCAGGCAACAGCAAACTTTGATTCAGGGCCCCTCACAAAGGCTTTCAGATCAGTCATATTCCACTGTGACTACCTCAAGCCCGCTCTCCTAGACTTTGTACAGATCCCACTAGACTCTAATGATTAGAGGGTTAAGGAGAACACCCGTTTTCAAAGTTTTTGACCTACTTCTCAAAGATTCTTACCACACCTTAAGTTAGGAATTAGATTCCTGCTCTACCACTATTAGCCATCTTGACTTTTTTTTTTTTAATTCCATCAGCTCACATAGTAGAATCTTGTTCTTCCAAAATATATTTTAACCATGACAAAGTCAACAGACATAATCCTGGCTGCCAGGATCCTTAAATAAACTCCCCTCACAGAACCTGAAGACTGAACCAAAGAGTTTAAGTAGAAACTCCTATTGTCAGAAGTAAAATGCCTTTTATGTACATGACAGGACTGCAGAATTAAATATTGGTAAGCCATGGTGGACAACATGAAATTGTTCAGATGTCTAATGCAGTACCTTCTCATTCTACTTCCCTCTAATATATATAATAAAAACATCTCACCAAATCTATAGATAGTTTAAGTGCTTTGTGGAACATCTGCTGAGCGCCTACTATATTCCAGGCATGTATATGCATGTCCACTTTGAAGGAATTCTCTCAAGAAGGTGAGGTCCACATCAGTTGCCCATTTTGCAGTACACTGTGCTATGCTGCTTCCTTTCCTTAATTAATTCAATGAACACTGAATTAGCATCTACTACATTCCAGGTAGTGTAAGTTGCTAAAGATAAAATGACAACAATATAGACACAGTCTCTGTCTTCTTAGAGCCTATAATCTAGTTAGGGAAGCAAATATTAAACAAATAAAGACATGAGTAATTGTTTAGTTACAGTTGTGCTAAGTAGCACAAAGAAAACTCAGAGCACTGCGAGAGCTGAATCTGGACACATCATCTGGTCTAGGTAAAGAATGGGGAGGCAAAGGGAAGAAATGGCAAGAGCTCTTAAGAAGAGGGAAGGGCAATGATGAATAGAAAGAAACTTGGTGCATTTGAGGACCTACAAGGAGAACAAGGGGGTGGAATTTTGCGAACAAGGCCAAGACTGGTAGAAGATAAGTTAGACAATAGATCATGCAGCGCCTAATTTGTGCGCTGTTTCCTAAAATTTGATTTCAAGTCTACTGCAAAGATTTGAAATGGTTTGGAGCAAGTGAGTAATATGACTAGATTGTTGTTATCCACTCTGACTGCTGTGTGGAGAATGGAAGGAAGCAGGGCCAGCAGGGCTGCCATGGAGACTTTTGTACACTGCGTATGCACCAGGATTCCTTCAGTTCAGTTCAGTTGCTCAATCGTGTCCGACTCTGCAAGCCCGTGAATCACAGCACACCAGGCCTCCCTGTCCATCACCAACTCCCGGAGTTCACTCAGACTCATGTCCATCAAGTTGGTGATGCCATCCAGCCATCTCATCCTCTGTCGTCCCCTTCTCCTCCCACCCCCAATCCCTCCTAGATTCAGGGTCTTTTCCAATGAGTCAACTCTTCACATGAGGTGGCCAAAGTATTGGAATTTCAGCTTCAGCATCAGTCCTTCCAATGAACACCCAGGACTGATCTCCTTTAGGATGGACTGGTTGGATCTCCTTGCAGTCCAAGGGACTCTCAAGAGTCTTCTCCAACACCACAGTTCAAAAGCATCAATTCTTCAGCACTCAGCTTTCTTTATGATCCAACTCTCACATCCATACATGACTACTGGAAAAACCACAGCCTTGACTAGATGGACCTTTGTTGGCAAAGTAATATCTCTGCTTTTCAATATGCTATCTAGGTTGGTCATAACTTTCCTTCCAAGGAGTAAGCGTCTTTTAATTTCATGGCTGCAGTCACCATCTGCAGTGATTTTGGAGCCCCCCAAAATAAAGTCTGACACTGTTTCCACTGTTTCCCCATCTATTTCCCATGAAATGATGGGACCAGATGCCATGATCTTCGTTTTCTGAACGTTGAGCTTTAAGCCAACTTTTTGACTCTCCACTTTCACTTTCATCAACAGGCTTTTTAATTCCTCTTCACTTTCTGCCATAAGGGTGGTGTCATCTGCATATCTGAGGTTATTGAGATTTCTCCCGGCAATCTTGATTCCAGCTTGTGTTTCTTCCAGTCCAGCATTTCTCATGATGTACTCTGCATAGAAGTTAAATAAACAGGGTGACAATATACAGCCTTGCTGAACTCCTTTTCCTATTTGGAACCAGTCTGTTGTTCCATGTCCAGTTCTAACTGTTGCTTCCTGACCTGCATACAAATTTCTCAAGAGGCAGATCAGGTGGTCTGGTATTCCCATCTCTTTCAGAATTTTCCACAGTTTATGGTGATCCACACAGTCAAAGGCTTTGGCATAGTCAATAAAGCAGAAAGAGATGCTTTTCTGGAACTCTCTTGCTTTTTCCATGATCCAGGGGATGTTGGCAATTTGATCTCTGGTTTGTTTCTCTGCCTTTTCTAAAACCAGCTTGAACATTGCGAAGTTCACAGTTCACATATTGCTGAAGCCTGGCTTGGAGAATTTTGAGCATTACTTTACTAGCATGTGAGATGAGTGCAATTGTGCGGTAGTTTGAACATTCTTTGGCATTGCCTTTCTTTGGGATTGGAATGAAAACTGACCTCTTCCAGTCCTGTGGCCACTGCTGAGTTTTCCAAATGTGCTGGCATATTGAGTGCAGCACTTTCACAGCATCATCTTTCAGGATTTGGAATAGCTCAACTGGAATTCCATCATCTCCACTAGCTTTGTTCATAGTGATGCTTCCTAAGGCCCACTTGACTTCACATTCCAGGATGTCTGGCTCTAGGTCAGTGATCATACCATTGTGATTATCTGGGTCGTGAAGATCTTTTTTGTACAGTTCTTCTGTGTATTCTTGCTATCTCTTCTTAATATCTTCTGCTTCTGTTAGGTCCATACCATTTCTGTCCTTTATCGAGCCCATCTTTGCATGAAATATTCCTTTGGTATCTCTGATTTTCTTGAAGAGATCCCTAGTCTTTCCCATTCTGTTGTTTTCCTTTATTTCTTTGCACTGATCGCTGAAGAAGGCTTCCTTATCTCTTCTTGCTATTCTTTGGAACTCTGCATTCAAATGCTTATATCTTTCCTTTTCTCCTTTGCTTTTCACTTCTCTTCTTTTTACAGCTATTTGTAAGGCCTCCCCAGACAGCCATTTTGCTTTTTTGCATTTCTTTTCCATGGGGATGGTCTTGATCCCTATCTCCTGTACAATGTCACGAACCTCATTCCATAGTTCATCAGGCACTCTATCTATCAGATCTAGTCCCTTAAATCTATTTCTCACTTCCACTGTATAATCATAAGGGATTTGATTTAGGTCATACCTGAATGGTCTAGTGGTTTTCCCTACTTTCTTCAATTTAAGTCTGAATTTGGCAATAAGGAGTTCATGGTCTGAGCCACAGTCAGCTCCTGGTCTTGTTTTTGCTGACTGTATAGAGCTTCTCCATCTTTGGCTGCAAAGAATATAATCAATCTGATTTCGGTGTTGACCATCTGGTGAGGTCCATGTATAGAGTCTTCTCTTGTGTTGTTGGTAGGGAAGCCCAAGCATCTATTATCTGCTAAGTAATAGGCTTACAAAGATGAAAAAAACATTGCCTCTGCTCTTGAGGAGGTATATGTCTTATTGTTCAGTTGCTAAGTCCTGTCTGATTTCTTTGCGACCCCATGGACTGCACCATGCCAGGCTCCTCTGTCCTACAATATCTCCTGGAGTCTGCTCAAACTCATATCCATTGGGTCAGTGATGCCATCCAACCATCTCATCCTCTGTGGTCCCCTTCTCCTCCTGCCCTCAATCTTTCCCAGCATCAGGGTCTTTTCCAATGAGTCGGCTCTTTGCATCAGGTGGCCAAAGTATTAGAGGTTCAGCTTCAGCATCAGTCTTTCCAATGAATATTCAGGATTGATTTCCTTTGGGGTTGATTGGTTTGATCTCCTTGCAGTCCAAGAGACTCTCAAGAGTCTCCTCCAGCACCACAATTCAAAAGCATAGTCTGGGAGAAAAATATGAATAGCCATCTAAGAACACAGGGGATGTGCAAAGGATACATGGAAGTGTGGTTAATTTTGCAGAGAGTCATCTTAAAAACTAGAAATTCCCAATCGAAAGTCGATCCTATCTAGTTATTTGGAGGTACATTTGGAGTTAATTTTGAATAAATGGATTCATAGAATGCTATTAAAACAGATCACTAAAAATACTTTCACTAAAATGCATATAAGTGGAGTTTTCTTTCTTAGCACATTATAGTCATTAGATGACATTTAATTGTGTCATCAGTAAATCTACAAAATGCATCAATCCACAGCATAAATAAAAGCACCTGAAGGAAGGAAACCTATTTGCCTTACAAGAAATATTCCAAATCAGTGAATTCTCAGAGCACTTGTGGAGTCACTGTTACATGTCAGGCCTTGCGTTGGTCATATTTTCACACATTATCTCACTAATCTTCAGAACAATGAGTCTAACAGTTTGTGACATTGATTTTCCCAAAGAGGCAACTATGGCTATGAGAGGTGAAGAAGAGGCTTTCCCAGGGCACAGCCAAGGCTATAAGAAACCTCTTCCTACCAAACCTAAACTACACTAGAGAAATATGTTATTTAAAGAAACCCTGTGGCTACTCTTTTTAGGGAAAGAATAACTTACTATGTCATTGATCACCCCCTAAGTTCCCCATTTTGTAAAGTTTGAGTTTGGATACAGCAGGTTTCCTTTAAGAAACAGCCACCTATATTTTAGAGGCCTTTCAAGAAGTAAATTGTCAGTGTCAGACTTTATTTTTCTGGGCTCCAAAATCACTGCAGATGGTGACTGCAGCCATGAAATTAAAAGACGCTTACTCCTTGGAAGGAAAGTTATGACCAACCTAGATAGCATATTCAAAAGCAGAGACATTACTTTGCCAACAAAGGTCCGTCTAGTCAAGGCTATGGTTTTTTCAGTGGTCATGTATGGATGTGAGAGTTGGACTGTGAAGAAAGCTGAGCGCCGAAGAATTGATGCTTTTGAACTGTGGTGTTGGAGAAGACTCTTGAGAGTCCCTTGGACTGCAAGGAGATCCAACCAGTCCATTCTGAAGGAGATCAGTCCTGGGATTTCTTTGGAAGGAATGATGCTGAAGCTGAAACTCCAGTACTTTGGCCACCTCATGCAAAGAGCTGACTCATTGGAAAAGAGTCTGATGCTGGGAGGGATTGGGGGCAGGAGGAGAAGGGGACGACAGAGGATAAGATGCCTGGATGGCATCACTGACTCGATGGACGTGAGTCTGAGTGAACTCCGGGAGTTGGTGATGGACAGGGAGGCCTGACGTGCTGCGATTCATGGGGTCGCAAAGAGTCAGACACGACTGAGCGACTGATCTGATCTGATCTGATCTGACTAAAGCTACATGATTAAACAACCCAACACAACTCTTATTCATGGAAAATGGTGGTGCCACCAGTGCACAAATTATACGTTTAGTAAACGAAGTTGAAATATTCTCCTGGTTTTCAAACTAACTATGATTTGTGGAATATTGACCTTTAAAAAAGTATTTATAGCCACCTCCTAAGTTATGTCTAAGCTTTAAAAGGGCACTGTTTTTATACCTCATGAATCAGAATATTCATGTAACATCATTAAATTTTCTAACCCTTTAAAATGCTTGTTAATAATAAGTTTTAAGGGCATGAGCTATTTTCCCTCCTTTAGGCAATCAAAGAACAGTCAAAAGTAAAGTTTATGGGGTTAATAGTGAACAGCATTCACAGAGATGAACACCAGTGTGGATATTTTCCATCTCAATGATGAAGAGTTTTTTAACTGGCTATCTCAGATTGTACCTATTCTATCCGTGGAATATCGTAAAGAAACAAAAGCATTTTTGAAACTAGATCAGGAGAACAAAAATACATAACAGATCTAATCAGAACTGTCTGAGAATAGAGATCAACTTGCTTTCAACTTTTTCAGGAATTTAGTGCTTTTTTCATGTACTATGGAGACAATTTAGGGTTTTAAACAATTTAGGGTTTGTTTTCTTGTTTTCAGTACACTGACCTCCAATCATCACCAACATGCTGGTCTCCTCACATCTTCCCTATTCAACATATGAGCTTCTTAGCTGGGAACAAAGCAGATTTATGAGACAAATGTAGTTAATGTTTCAAGACCTATCACTGAGAGGGGCTGTACAATGCATTCACGTGGTCATGTGTTATTGCAAAATTTATAAAAGTAAGGTATTTTTCTATTATTCTTCTTATAAATCTAACCCCCTCCCCAAATTATAAATGCTTTAGGCACCACAAAGCCTGGCTCCCTCTCTGGTCAGAAAACTGTAAATGATCATTCAAGCCGTACAAAAAAAAGTACCTTATGCCTCGAAGGCCTTTTCCAAGCCAGCTATACAGAGGTCAGGTCAAACCACAAAGGACCTTCTTTTTTTGTTTGCTTGTTTCTTTCTCATTTTTAAAACTGAAGTATAGTTGATTTACAATGTGCTAGTTTCAGATGTACAGCAAAGTGATTCATATATATATATGTAATATTTATATTCACAAAAGACCTTTTTAATCAGAATTTTAAACCTGCAAGAGAACCTTGGAAAATAATACGTAGAAGATAAAGTCTATAATGGTTCCACATTTTCTTGAACCTTCTAATAGTCCCAATATATCTTGGATTTTAAAAGCCAATGATCATATGTATCTTTGACTTCCAAATATGTTGAATTCAACTTTTATTCTAGAAGAAAACAAACTAAGACTGAAAAACATATCCCTGTTATAGAGCACATCATTTACCAGCCCATGGACTGGGCTCTGTTCTCCAAGAGCAGGGTTCTTTCCTGTGACTTACTTCACAGTGCTTTGGCATGTCTGTGGTGCTGGGGTGGATATAAGTGAAAATAAGAAACTCCACAGCTGCTGAACTTCTGGTTTTGTCAACTTCTGTTTTGAAGCAAGTAATGCTCTTTCCCGAAAGGAACTTGAGTAGTCCATGACATGAATTCCAACTTTACATAAGCAACTGAAAGGAACACAAGCATTCTTTCTGCCTTGATTTTATTGCCCTTAAACAGGAGGAGGGCTCAGGGAGGCACCATCTGACATATATTTGGATATATTCTGAGGCAAATTGTTCCTGGAGTTTTCCCACTGGCCACCAGTTGTCATTTTTTATGATACATACTCAGACTTGCAAACTCATAATTATTATTTTCCAGCTGCAAATATCAGATCCTTAATGAAGGATTTAGTACCTGGCACAGGAAATCAGTCCTGAATATTAATTGGAAGGACTGATGCTGAAGCTGAAACTCTAATACTTTGGCCACCTGATGTGAAGAACTGACTCATTTGAAAAGACCCTGATGCTGGGAAAGATTGAAGGCAGGAGGAAAAGGGGACAACAGAGGATGAGATGGTTGGATGGCATCACCGACTCAATGGACATGAGTTTGAGCAAGCTCTGGGAGTTGGTGATGGACAGGGAAGCCTGGGGTGCTGCAGTCCATGGGGTCGCAAAGAATCGACACAACTGAGCAACTGAACTGAACTGAACTGACAGTACATAGAAAATATTCAATGTTTGTTGAAAGAAATGAGAGTTTGATTGCTTGATGTGAGCTCTGACTATATATCTATCAATATACATTTTCTCTCTGCGTTTATATACACACACATGTCCCTCTCAGCTGTCTATAAGTATAGCTCAGTCTTTAAATGCCAACTGGCCTGGGCCCTCAGGTTTCAAACATCCCAGTTCAGATCCCAAGTCCTAGAAAATTTCTGACTGAGTGGCCCTTGTCTGAGGCTTGGCCAGGATTCTTCCAGTTCTTGGCTACATCTTGTCTCTCATCTGTAATTTCTAAATACAAAATTTTAAAATACAAAATAAAGTCACAACACAAAAAGTATAAGTCATGAGCTCATCAGGCTTTAACAGAAATACTCTGAGCATGATACGTCATCAACATGTCCAATTTCACAGTACTGCCTGTAAAATCTTGTCTTTCAGTACATTTTTCCTACTCCTGAGGTGGTAGGAAAACATTTTTCAAGAGACAAGAACAGAGGCAAAAAAAATGTCAGCCAGATATATATCCCACCAATCACATTGCAGTGAGCTAAACATAGGGATGGACCCAATCAACCTCTTCTTCCTCATGCGGTGAGCACTCCAGCCAGAGTCCATCCTGCAGCACTTCCCTCTCTTTCAATTTATCTCCCAGAGTTTAGCCAACTACACTCAATCCTTACAGCATTTCGATAGCATACAGTGCACAAACTATGTCATCACAATTCTAAGCTTTCAGATGTGTTCAGGAACAGCAGACTGTCTCTGGCTCTGGGCACCAAATGACAGTTCTCCCTGAATCCTGAACTAGGTACTGAATTTCTGTCATTAAGTATCTGATACTTACAACCAAAAAAATATGTGTGAGATATACAAAAAATCCACACTAACAGATGGTTAATGAGAAACTTCCTTCAGGAGAGAAAGGAATACCTTTTTAGTACTGTCTTCTATGTTTATTTATATATGCTTTAGAAAGCTTTAAGGTAATAGATATGTAATTTATAGTCAAATAAAAATTATGGTATATGCCATTTCTAAATGCAAGTGGGCTATTGGCGTCTAGATAATATTTTCGTCCATCCAACAAAGGAACTGTGCTAAGCCCTGAGAATATAGTGGTGAAAAAGACATATTCCCTGCCCTCAGGGACTTAGCTCTTTAGGGTGATGGGCAGAGAAACAAGTCATGACAATTTACCAGTACAGGCAGAGGAGTGAATGACCCCAGGGTACTATGTGAGCATAGAGAAGTACTTAATTCAGTCTCAAGTGGCCAGGAAGGGATAGCTAAACTGAGATACGAAAAGTGATTAAGAGTTACCAGGTAAAGGAGGGAGTGAGAGTGCCATAAATGATTTAATTCAAGGACATGAAAAACCCTGATACAAGAGAGGGCTGATGTACTGAGACATGAACTGGAGAAGCTAAGCAGTTTGGGCTTTACCCAGAGGGTAATGAAAAGCCATCTAATCTGCATTTATATAATATATATGCATTTATATATATAATATATATGCATTTATATATATTATATATATTTAATATATAAAATAATATAAATATATAATTGTAATATATATTTAAAATATAATATAATTTATTTTTATATAATGATATAATATATAATAATATATAATTGATATAATATCTATAATCTGCATAATATAATCTAATCAGCATTTCAAGAATATAATTCTGTCTATATTACGTGACAGAGAAATGCAGAGGAGTCTAGAGAAGCAGAGTCATCAGCAAGGGGGTTAATGCAAGAGCTCAGCTGGGAAATGAAGATAAAATGTAACAGTGGCAGTGGGGGATCAAGTGAGGTATCTAGAGAAGTGTGAAAGGGCTTCCCTCATAGCCTAGTCGGTAAAGAATCTGCCTGCAATGCAGAAGACCGGGGTTCAATTCCTGGGTCGGGAAGATCCCCTGGAGAATGAAATGGTAACCCTCTCCAGTATTCTTGCCTGGAGAATCCCATGGACAGAGGAGCCTGGCAGGCTACAGTCCATGGGGTTGCAAGAGTTGGATATGACTTAGCGACAAAAGAGAAGGAAAACAACGCTAGTGTTTATTTAGTGCCAGGATCTGTAGCATGCACTTCACTTGCATTATGTCACTTGATCCACACAACAACCCTGCAAGGTGGTTATTGCAAAGAAAATTGAAGCCCCAGAGATTAAGTAATGTATCCAAGATCTCTCAACAAGTAGCAGGTCCTGCCTCTTCAGGTAAAAACATCAGGACAAGTTGAATAGATAGACAGGGTGAAGGAAGGGTCAGAGTCACATCTGACCCAAGGTTCCCGGTGTGGTCACCTGGGAACACAGGAAGAGAAATTTGGGGAAACATAAGGGAGTTGGGTGATGCATTCAATTTTGTACCTGCTGAGTTGGGTGTCAGATTTTCAGGGTGAATTACCAAAATAGTTGAATATAGGGGCCTGAAACTCTATATGATGAAGCTACAGATTTGATGGAGGATTATCAGTCATGGGAGAAGGAGAGATTACCCCAAGGAAGTATGTAGAATGACAATGTTACGGGAGTCCTAACTCACTCTGCTCGCTGCACAACAGGCCAGTGCATCCGAGACAAGGTGTTGAGGCAAAGAAAATGACTTTATTTGGAAAGCAGCTGAATGAGAAGATGGCAGACCAGTGCCTCAAAACAACCATCTTATGGGGTCTGGATGCCAGGTTCTTTTATAGATCAGAGATGATGGGAGGTGAGGAAGCAAAGTAAAAAGGCCATTAATCTTGCAAATATCCTAGAATAGCAAGCCTCAGTCAGGAGATGAGTTAATTTCTTCCTTCCTGCCATCCACAGGTGGACAGGATTCTGAACAAAGCCACTTTAACAGTCAGGCAGAGGGGCAGGGTGCTTTTAACCAAGCCATTATGTATGATTATAATAACAAAAGCAGCAAAAGGTAAGACAAAGAAACAGTTCCATTATGGGGTCAGAATTGGCTTCTCTCCTGAAAAGAAGAGGCCTAAACAGATTCCCAAGAAGCACAGACATTTATGGGGCAACCAGAAGACGAGGTCTATGCAAAAACAAGAAAGAAAAGAAGAGACAAAGGAAGAAACCCAGAGAGGGTGGTGTCATGGAAGCCAAGGGAAAGAGTATTTCCAGGAGGAAGCAGTCATGCCTCACTGATGCTACAGACAGATCAAGTAAGATGCAGATCAAACACATACACATCCATGATCAACAGTGAGGCTGTCGGTAACCTTGATGAGCATCACCAGGAAGGGTGATAAAAAAGGAGACCAGAGGGGGAGATGCCTCTTTCAGGAAGTTTGGTGGTGAGTGGGGAGAAGTGCTAAGGTGTATATTGTCTCATTTGATCCTCAACCACCTTACGACATAGGCCCTAGTATTTTACAAGTAAGAAAAACAAGGCAGAGAGAGGTTAAATAGCTTTTCCAGAATTACTAGTATTACAACTAGTATGTGACAGAGGCAGGACTTGAACCCAGGCAGTCTGGCTCCTGGGCCTGTGTGATGATCATCATAATAATGTTAGAGCTACTGTTTATTGAGCATTCTTCCTCTTTCAGACTTTGGGGTATGTATGCCACACATATTATGTCATTTCATCATGACAACAGCACTGTGACATAGATACTTATTATTTTCCCCCATTCTACACATAAGGAAAATGAGGCTCAGAATTATCTCCAATGACATGTTTTCTATAGGAAAACTAGCCCTGATTTTTCCATTCTAATTTATAGAAACTATTTCTGGAACATAACATCTAATTCAAGTACTTGGATATTTACACCTGCAATGTAGATATTTCTAATTTGCCTTCCAAGCAATGTTCTTTTAAGTGGCCGATTGGTAAAGTATGTTACCTGACTAAGAAGGCAAAAGAAAAGGAAATGGGCTTTAATGGTAGAACAATGGCTAACAATAATGTTATAGTTGTATAATACTTTAATGTTTAACAAAAAACTCTAACATATAATATTTTATTTGATCCTCCCCAAAGAAGAGCTTCCTGAATATGAAAGTTCTAAGACCCTAGAATACAATACCTAAGGGAAACCCCACCTCAGGAGGCTTGCTGTTGTTATTTTATCAGGTACAAACAGCTATTGTGTCTGTGAGGGTGAAAAACAGTTCCCTCTGGAGGCAGAGGGATGGTCTAGTTTAGAGTAGACTCGAAATCATTTAAAGTCTTTGAAATTGTATGAGAACATTGAATTCATCTCCATATTCTAAGGCAGAGATTCCTAATCTTCTGGGCACTAGCGTACCTGATTTTCAATCCCACCTACCTTGGTCCTAAAGGTATTATAGGGCCTATTTTTAAAAACAGTAATTAAAATCAATTTTATTTTGAAAATGGTAAAGTCATCTAAGATTACCAGAGCTATCTAGTGTGTCACAAGACAATGGTTGGGACTTGGGCTGAAACCTCAATCCTATACCTAAAAACATTACCATCTGAATGATGAATTATAAATAAAGGTAGATTAAAATGGGATAAAATTAACTGATTCAACATACATTTACCAAGTGCCTCCCTATGCACAAGTCATTGCGCTGAGTACTGAAGTCCTCAAAGATCACTGTGGGAGCTTCCCTGGTGGTCCAGTAGTTAGGACCTCATGTTTTCACTGCTGAGGGCCTGGGTTTGACCCCTGGTCAGGGAACTAGGATCACATAAGCCACGTGGCATGGTAAAAAAATAAAGTATTATTCCCAGCTTCCTCAAAAAAAAAAAAAAAAAAAAAAATGGTTGTGTTAGAGTACACTAACTCGTAGAGCTGTAACAAATAATTTCCAAATCTCAGTGACTTAACACACTAAAAGGGTATTTTTCTTTTGGGAGAAGTCCAGTTTACATGTTCCTGACATCTCTCCGGGACAGCTCTCCTTCCAATGGAGATTTAGGGATCCAGGCTCTTTGCACCTCCTGCTTTCACCATCCTCTGTGGCCTCCGACTCTTCCATTGGATCCTCAGCAACTGGTTGGCAACAAGGGAAGAGAGGATAAGCAGAGAAACCCATGGGATGTTTCCAGAGTCAGACCTGAAAGTGGCACCCAGTGCTTTCACCCACGTTACACAGACCAGCACTCAGCCACCTAGCCCTGACCTGATTTTCAGGGAAGCTAGAAAATGAATCTTCCTATATATCCAATTTAAAAAATGGATTTGGTGAATACCTAGTCACTCTCTACCTCAATCACATAATCCATTGTTTACCAAACTTCAATTATTCCCAAATCACCTTTGTGATTTTTGCTATATATATATCATCTGCATTATTATTTAACTAGTGTTTTTCTAGAAGTTGACTCACTTTTTTAATAGATACATTTATTTTAAAAGGAAACTTGGTCACTACAGAGAATGGAAAAGTAGTCTCTTTCCATAAATAGAATGTAGCCATAAAAATTAATACAATCACAAAACACTCTTAATTTAGCTAAGGACCACTTCTTGCTAGAGGCACTGAACTGAGGTTTGCTTTGCTGTTGTTCAGTCACTAAAGAGTGTCTGACTCTTTGTGACCCCGTGGACTACAGCACCCTAGGCTTCCATGCCCTTCACTATCTCCCTGAGTTTGCTCAAACTCATGTCCATTGAGTCGGTGATGCTATCTAACCATCTCATCCTCTGTCACCCCCTTCCCCTCTTGCCCTCAATCTTTCCCAGCATCAGGGTCTTTCCAATGAGATGGCTCTTCACATCAGGTGGCCAAAGCATTGGAGTTTCAGCTTCAGCATCAGTCTTTCCAAAGAATAGTCAGGGTTGATTTCTTTTAGGATGGACTGGTTTGGTCTCCTTGCAGTCCAAGGGACTCTCAAAAGTCTTCTCCAGCACCACAGTTTGAAAGCATCAATTCATTGGTGCTCAGCTGTCTTTAAGGCCCAACTCTCACAACCCTACATAACTACTTGAAAAACCACAGCTTTGACTATACAGACCTTTGTCAGTAAAGTGGTGTCTCTGCTTTTTAATATGCTGTCTAGGTTTGTCATAGCGTTTCTTCCAAGGAGCAAGCATCTTAATTTCATAGGTGCAGTCACCATCCACAATGATTTTGGAGCCCAAGAAAATAAAGTCTGTCACTGTTTCCATTGCTTCCCTATTTGCCATGAAGTGATGGGACCAGATTCCATGATCTTAGTTTTTTGAATGCTGAGTTTTAAGCCAGTTTAAAACTTCTTTCACCTTCATCAATAGGCTCTTTAGTTTTTCTTTGCTTTCTACCATCAGAGTGGTATCATCTACATATCTGAGGTTGTTAATATTTCTCCCGGCAATCATGATTCCAGCTTGTGATTCATCCAGCCCTGCATTTCGCAAAATATACTCTGCATATAAATTAAATAAGCAGGGTGACAGTATACAACCTGGATGTACTCTTTCCCAATTTTGAACTAGTCCATTGTCCCATGCCTGGTTCTAACTGTTGCTTCTTGACCTGCATACAGGTTTCTCGAGAGACAGGTAACATGGTCTGGTATTCTCATCTCTTGAAGACTGTTCCACAGTTTGTTGTGATCCACAAAGTCAAAGGTTATAGCATAGTCAATAAAGCAGAAGTAGATGCTTTTCTGGAATTCCCTTGCTTTTTCTATGATCTAATGGATGTTGGCAATTTTTCCTCTGGTTCCTCTGCCTGTCTAAATACAGCTTGTTCATCTGAAAGTTCTCAGTTCGCATACTATAGAAGCCTAGTTTGAAGGATTTATTACCTTGCTAGCATGTGAAATGAGTGCAATTGTACGGTAATTTGAACATTCTTTGGCATTGCCTTTCTTTGGGATTGGAATGAAAACTGACATTTTAGAGTCCTGTGGCCACTGCTGAGTTTTCCAAGTTTGCTGGGATGTTGAGTGCAGCACTTTACCAGTTTCATCTTTTAGGATTTGAAATAGCTCAGCTGGAATTCCATCACCTCCACTAGCTTTGTTCATAGTAATGCTTCCTAAGGCCCACTTGACTTCACACTCCAGGATTTCTAGCTCTAGGTGAGTGCCCACAGCATTGCGGTTATCTGGGTCATTAAGACTTTTTCGTATAGTTCTTCTGTGTATTCTTGCCACCTTTTCCTAATCTCCTCTGCTTCTGTTAGGTCCTTGCCGTTTCTGTCCTTTATTGAGCCAATACTTGCATGAAACGTTCCTTTGGTATCTCTTTCTTGAAGAGATCTCTAGTCTTTCCCATTCTATTGTTTTCCTCTATTTCTTTGCACTGATCACTGAGGAAGGCTTTCTTATCTCTCCTTGCTATTCTTTGGAACTCTGCATTCAAATGGGTATATCTTTCCTTTTCTCCTTTGCCTTTCGCTTCTCTTCTTTTCACAGCTGTTTGTAAGGCCTCCTCAGACAGCCATTTTGCCTCCTTATATTTATTTTTCTTGGGGATGGCTTTTGTTACTGTCTCCTGTACAAAATCATGAACCTCCATCCACAGTTCTTCAGGCACTCTGTTACTAGATCTAATCCCTTGAATCTATTTGTCACTTACACTGTATAATCATAAGGGATTTGATTTAGGTCATACCTGAATGGTCTAGTGATTTTCCCTACTTTCTTAAAATTAAGACTGAATTTTGCAATTAGGAGCTCATGGTCAGCTCCAGGTCTTGTTTCTGCTGACTGTACAGAGCTTCTCCATCTTTGGCTGCAAAGAATACAATCAATTTGATTTCAGTATTGACCATCTGGTGATGTCCATGTGTAGAGTCATCTCTTATGTTGTTGGAAGAGGGTGCTTGCTATGACCAGTGTGTTCTCTTGACAACTCTCTGTTAGCCTTTGCCCTGATTCATTTTGCACACCAAGACCAAACTTACCTGTTACTCCAGGTATCTCTTGACTTTCTACTTTTGCATTCCAATCCCCTGTGATGGAATGGCAACCCACTTCAGTATTCTTGCCTGGAAAACCCCATGGACAGAGGAGCCTGGCGGGCTACAGTTCATGAGGTCACAAAAAGTCAGACAAGACTGAGCCACTATAATGAAAAGGACATTTTTTTTTCTGCTGTTAGTTCTTGTAGGTCTTCATAGAACCATTCAATTTCAGCTTCTTCAGCATTAGTGATTGGGGCATAGACTCGGATTACTGTGATATTCAATGGTTTGCCTGGAAATGAACAGAGATCATTCTGTTGTTTTTCTGCACTCAAGCACTGCATTTTGGACTCTTTTGTTCACTATGAGGGCTACTCCATTTCTTCTAAGGGATTCTTGCCCACAGTAATAGATATAATGGTCATCTGAATTAAATTCATCCATTTCTGTCAATTTTAGTTCACTGATTCCTAAAATGTCAGTGTTCACTCTTGCCATCTCCTGCTTGACCACATCCAATGTACTTTGATTCATGGACCTGAGATTCCAGGTTCCTATGCCAAAGCTTTTGACTGTGTGGATCATGATAAACTGTGGAAAATTCTGAAAGAGATGGGAATACCAGACTACCTGACCTGCCTCTTGAGAAACCTGTATGCAGGTCAGGAAGCAACAGTTAGAACTGGACATGGAAAAACAGACTGGTTCCAAAGAGGAAAAGTAGTACATCAAGGCTGTATATTGTCACCCTGCTTATTTAACTTACATGCAGAGTACATCATGAGAATGCTGGGCTGGAAGAAGCACAAGCTGGAATCAAGATTGCCGTGAGAAATATCAATAACCTCAGATATGCAGATGACACCACCCTTAGGGCAGAAAGTGAAGAGGAACTAAAAAGCCTCTTGATGAAAGTGAAAGAGGAGAGTGCAAAAGTTGGCTTAAAGCTCAACATTCAGAAAAGGAAGATCATGGCATCCAGTCCCATCACTTCATGGGAAATAGATGGAGAAACAGTGGAAACAGTGTCAGACTTTATTTTGGGGGGCTCCAAAATCACTACACATGGTGATTGCAGCCATGAAATTAAAAGACGCTTACTCCTTGGAAGGAAAGTTATGACCAACCTAGATAGCATATTCAAAAGCAGAGATATTACTTTGCCAACAAAGGTCCGTCTAGTCAAGGCTATGGTTTTTTCCTGTGGTCTTGTATGGATGTGAGAGTTGGACTGTGAAGAAAGCTGAGTGCCAAAGAATTGATGCTTTTGAACTGTGGTGTTGGAGAAGACTCTTAAGAGTCCCCTGGACTGCAAGGAGATCCAACCAGTCCATTCTAAAGGAGATCAGTCCTGAATATTCATTGGAAGGACTGATGCTAAAGCTGAAACTCCAATACTTTGGCCACCTCATGCAAAGAGTTGACTCATTGGAAAAGACTCTGATGCTGGGAGGGATTGGGGGTGGGAGGAGAAGGGGACGACAGAGGATGAGATGGCTGGATGGCATCAGTGACTCGATAGACATGAGTTTGGGGAAACTCCGGGAGTTGGTGATGGACAGGGAGGCCTGGCGTGCTGCGGTTCACGGGGTCTCAAAGAGTCGGACACGACTGAGTGACTGAACTGAACTGATGCAATATTGTTCTTTACAGCATCGGACTTTACTTTACCACCAGACATATCTATAACTGAGGGTCATTTCTGCTATCACCCAGCCTCTTCATTCTTTCTGGAGCTATTTCTCTACTCTCTCCCAGTAGCATGTTGGACACGTATTGACCTAGGTGGGGGTGCTCATCCCCCAGTGTCATTTTTGCCTTTCACACTGTTCATGTTGTTCTTGAGGCAAGAATACTGGAGTTGTCTGCCATTCCCTTCTCCACTGAACCACATTTTGTCAGAACTCACCACCATGACCCGTCTGTTTTGGGTGGCTCCACATGGCATGGCTCATAGCTTCATTGTGTTACACAAGGCTGTGATCCATGTCTTCATTTTGGTTAGCTTTCTGTGATTGAGGTTTGTGCTCTCTTTGTTAAAAAGGGAGTTTAGCAAATGTTCTAAAGGAATGTGTCAACTCCATAGAAACACTTAACTTAAACTTACTTATCAGAAGGATTGAAAGAGAATAGAAACACTAAATGACTAGAATTAGTGGATAATAGTCCTAACATTATGAATATTCTTTCTTGGGAACTTTTTAAAATTTCTTTTTAATAATTGTATACTTGGTAACGGAAAAATTTTTGAAATTGGACTTTCTACAACAAGACAACTGAATCCTTAGGTGAAATAACTGTGGTCTCACAGTTAATAACTGGTATGGCTAGAAGCAGAACAAAGGCCTACTGATGTTGGATTCATAAATATTTTTATGAACTACGGAGATTATCACAATACATTTTATCTCTATTTGACTCAACTGAATTCTAAAATTGGTCACATTTATGGGAATGCCAGGCCTCTATGATCATAATGTGGCAGGGAAATCATGGTCAGTTTCTTTCTCTTTTTTTTTTTTTTTTTTTTGCCAGAAAGCATGCTTTATTTTTAACAGTATGTTTTCCAAAAAATATAATTTTTAAAATAATAAAAGACTTTTAAAGGTGTATAGCAAGTTTAATGGTTGGCTTCTACAGAAAAGAATTACCAAAAAATAAAAAGAAATAAAAGGAACTCAGAATAGTGTTGAAATTTCTAAAAAAAGAAAAGTAATTAGAAGGGGATTACTCATAGAATCTATTAAAATGCATTATAAGTCTGTCTATGATAATTAAGACAGTGTGGTACTGGCACATGTATTGACAGTCATGTTGATTAACTAAAACATAATCCAGAAATAGATGTAAACACATATGGGAATTTCATATTTGATAAAGTTATTATTTATATCAGTGGGAAAAATATAGATTCATTAGTAAAACCTATTTGGACAACTGCATAGCCATACGAAGAATAATTATCATAATTTCATATGTGTGCTTATATATGTGCTTGTAGATATATAGAATGTCTTTCAGAAAATACATAAGAAATTGATCACAGTGGTTGCTTCAAGAAAGGAATATCAAAATAAATAAATAAATAAAATGGTTTTAAAAAAGAAAGGGATACCAAGTGGTTGACACACCATATGCTTGTATTATTATTTAATAAATAATTTAAAAAACCCAATAAATATCATGCAATAACACTGATGACTTCACATGACTAAACATCCCCAGGCAGCTTAGAATTTTTTTTTTTCTAGTATTCTAGTATTCTAACATTTTTCTAGTATTAGTAAAGTTTTGACAATATTTTCTGTTTTTATTGTCTCTTTTGTTTACATCTGGAGACTTTATGTCTATGACTCGATTCTGAGATCATTGAGTCTCCCAAAGCAGCCTCCTCTTCTTCCTACTTGACACTCTGAAACACCGACACCTGTTTCCAGGATCAGACAGTCCTTAGGCTAGGCCTAAATGCAAATTTTAATAACATAGGAATTTTATATAGCTCTCATCCTATATTTCTCTAAACTATAAATATTGCCCAGTGACCCCAAAAAAGTATGGTTCCAGCATTTTGGAGCATCAAGAAGGCAGATGAACATTTTCTGAAAAGGTATGAACATTTTTCTATTAAAATGTTGATTTTTCAATCTCTTGGCAAGTCTATCTCAGAATAGATAATCCCTCTTGTAAGTATGGTTGCTCTAAAACACCCCAAAGGGAACAGGGGTGAAAGGAAGGGAGGAGGCAAGAAATCATCTGAATATTCTCAACTTTAGCTCATTTAGCTTTTGTAAATTGCACATTACACACCCCTAATTTATCAAAATACAGTAGCTCAACCATTTCTCTTCTTTGCCCCTTTTATCACCACACTTTCCATACTGTATCAAAACCTAACTAAATAGCTGTTGCCCCAGTGAAACTAGGACTTCTCAAAAGCAGAGACTATATGATTCATCTCTGACTACGCAAGGCTTTAACACAGTGCCTAGAATATGGTAACTGTTCTATGAATAAATGAACAAATGGATGACTGAACAAGTGCAGGATTTCTCTTCAACTGAACTGAGTCATCATAATGTATTCACAATGTAAATTTTCTCTCATCTAAACAAAATAATGCTATTCACAGAGGTAGAAAATTAGGTGTTGAATTTGTAAGAAAGACATTTGCAAGTGTAATTGGACATTGATATTTACACTCTGGATTTCCTCTGATCTTGAGATCCTGATTCTGGGCTTACTCACCTTTGGTCCAAAGGGGAACAATTCCAGGAAGGCATTTGCTACCGCCCCAGCTGCTGAGCATACAATGAAGAACCTGGTGATTCTTTACTTTCAGCGTTCAGGGGATGAGAAAAGAGAGAGACAAAAGCCAACTGGGCAGAGGTAAATGAATGAATACTAACTAACTCTCTCCACCCCAGCCAGTAGCAAGTTACCAGCTGTGCCTTTAATTTAGCCCTTTGTCTTCCCTAGAAAGGCCAAGGCCATTGTGCTTGAAAAGAAGGCTCCTCTAGAAAGCCGTTCAAAAGCAGAAAAGGAAATTACAGGGAATAGAAGAGATGATATTTATTAAGGGAAAATAGTCTTCTCAAAATGAGATGAAGGGACACTATATGAGAAGGAAAAAATACTTGAGGAAAACTGGGTCATTTGACTGCATTTTTTTCTGTAGATTAAAAACCCAGCTCAAAAGACAACTGGGATATATTTGAAAGGTTAGGATCTTGTTCTCCTATTGATAAGATTTAATAATAACCATAGAGATAGCTTGGTGAAAGAGAAAACTAAACAAGGCCTGAAGGGACGCACCCCACAGAACCAAACCCCAAGAGGAGCTGTCATAGGGTGGTAAAAACCAATGTTCAGTTAAGGTTTCCATATTTTCCTCTGGGGAGGAAAAAAGAAATTATTAATTAGTACTGGTTTGCTATTTGTTTTGAAAAAGAAGCAGTTTAAACATGAGAGACAATACATATAAGGCACTTAGCACAGTGCTTGAAACACAGCATGTGCTCAGTAGAAGTTAGCCATTTGTATTAATATTATAATATACATACTATATATTATATATACATATATAGTGTATAATACACAACACAGTATAAGGGGAACTGACTCTGATTTCAGCTGCAGTTAAAGGAGTGACCACTGGGCTGGAAATAGGCTATTATACAATTATAGTCCTGGCTCAGCCACTGTCTGTGTGACCTTGAGCAAGTCACTTCCCCTCCTGGGGACTCAGTCTCCCCATGGGTAAAAAGGGCTAAGTAAGGCATAAGGTCCTTGCAAACTCCTGGATTCTATCCAAACACCCTGCCGCCGCCGCTGCTGCTAAGTCACTTCAAATGTAAAAGTCTTCGCCTTTACTTTCCCTCTTGGAAGCCCCAAAGGCTGTAGGAAGGGTTGCCTCAGCTTGTCTGCCAGAGCAACCTGCACAGCATTCACCCTGCAATCCTTTTAACAAAGGAAGGAGCAACCTGGGACAGCAGACCTTGGGCTGCCATTCCTCCCACAAATCGGCTATCTCAGGAAGAACAGTCGCAGATCCGTCTGAATTCCGAACAATGGCAATGGAAATAGCATTCATTGACCCTGAAGAATCTGGCTGGTGGGCCTAAGATTTCCTTTCCCCATGGAAAATGGACCCACTGGGAAGGAGGTTTCCTGTGCATATAAAGCTCTAACATGTTAGCACAGAATGTTTTGGTCTAAATGTTGCTCTCTGAAGAATGAATATGGTTGAAGCAGGAAACACCCACTCATGTGCCTCCTGGAGGAGAAGAGGGACCCACAGGGCTCTGTCCCGGCTCTGATGCTAATTTACAGGGTCACCTTGGCTGTGTTGCTTAAGCTCTCTGTAACAGTGTTCTAATTGGTACATGGAAATGATAGCTCCTCTGCCAAACTCAGAAAGAGGTTGTGAGACTGAAATGAAATAACATATGTGAAACTACTTTGAAGAGCATAACGGTTACACAAATGTATTCTCTCTCCTCGTGTCTAGAATGCATGTGTATGGCTAATCCCATTAGGAAAGGAAGGGAGCTTCCCTGAATGTAATTACTCATTATTCTTGAACTAGCATTTGGTGCACAACATCATTACGTTCTCTTTATCATTGACAATCAGATGATCACAATTTCACATAAGCATTCACAGTCATTAAAAAAAGTTTTACTGCTCAAGGATTAAAGCAAGACCATTGCCACAGTGAGAAAACTCATTTAAATCTCTGTTTAAAGCTGCTTTAAAGTAATCATGAAAAGAAACAGGCGATCTTTATTTCACAAAAGCAGCTGTAACACCAGCCAAAGTCTCACCAGGTAGTTAATGCATAGTTTTAAGCAACTTGGGATACTCTGTCCTTTATGCAAAATTTCAGTTCAAGCCAAAGCTTTATTGAGGGTCTACTATATGCCAGACACTATGATGGTATGTGGGATCAAATGGTGATAAGAAACAACCCCTGTGCTCAGAGGGGAAAGTCTGCTAGACAGGATAGTTCTAAGGCATCATGTGATCCAAGCTAAAATATGCTTGTTAAGTGACAGTGAGCATGAGAGACCTGGGAGAGGCAAGATTCACCGGGGCTCCCAATGAAGCAGGCTCTTGATTAGAGACAGACCAGGATGACGCTTTGCCTCTGGAACTGGCTCTCTGGTGGTGGGGGCGGTGGGTGCATGGAGCCATCTTACCTCTGCAGAAACTCCTGGGTCTGCAGTGGCAATATTTCAGAAAGCCAGCAGATAGGGGTGTTACTCTGTGAAAACAGACCATGCTACTGACACTGAAGACTTCGTTCCAGAGCAGAAAGTTGGGAATTTTCTCTACTGAAGCCTGGGAAAATGGAGTAGTGAGAATATCCGAAGATACAAGCCTTCTTATGAATAATGCATTCACTTTGGCCACCGAGTGTGAAGAACTGACTCGATGGAAAAGATCTTGATGCTGGGAAAGATTGAAGGCAGGAGGAGAAGCAGACGACAAAGGATGAGATGGTTCGATGGCATCACTGACATGAGTTTGGGTAAGCTTTGGGAGTTGGTGATGGACAGGGAAGCCTGGCGTGCTGCAGTCGGTGGAGTTGCAAAGAGTCAGACACAAATGAGTGAATTGAAAGCATTTTAAATAACAAACTTGGCACAGTGTACCTGATTCAGAAAATCGAGTCTCATTACAAGTAGTATTAGAAGTTGAAATAAGATATTGCTTCTTATTCATTCATCCAATAACTTTTTCGCCTTATCTATTGATTGTTTCTCTCTTTAATTTCATTAATTGCTCACAGTTTAGAATGAAAAGGGGGTTTTTAGGAATGATGGTGTGTTTTAGGAAATGTCAGAAGTCTTGTGTTGCTGGAGTAAAGTAATTAAGGGGAAAAATGGCACGTGGTGTATTTGGAGAGGGCCTTTTGGGTCTCATAAAGAGTTTGAGTTTTATTATAGATACAAAATGACTCAAATATCTTAATGATCCAGATAACATGATGGTATGCTCACTCACCTACAGCCAGACATCCTGGAGTGTGAAGTCAAGTGGGCCCTAGGAAGCATTACTGCAAACAAAGCTAGTGGAGGTGATGGAATTCCCTGAGCTATTTCAAGACCTGTTAAAGTGCTTCACCTTAAAGTGATGCTTTTAAAATGCTGCACTCAATATGCCAGCAAATTTGGAAAATTCAGCAGTGACCACAGGACTGGAATAGGTCAGTTTTCCTTTCAATCCCAAAGAAAGGCAAGGCCAAAGAATGTTGAAATTACCATAGCACATTGCACTCATCTCACACACTAGCAAAGTAATGCTCAAAATTCTCCAAGCTAGGCTTCAACAGTACATGAACTGTGAACTTCCAGATGTTCAAGCTGGATTCAGAAAAGGCAGAGGAACCAGAGATCAAATTGCCAACATCCGTTGGATCATAGAAAATGCAAGAGAGTTCCAGAAAAACATCTATTTCTGCTTTATTGACTATGCCAAAGCCTTTGACTGTGTGGATCACAATAAACTATGGAAAATTCTGAAAGAGATGGGAATACCAGACCACCTGACCTGCCTCTTGAGAAACCCGTATGAAGGTCAAGAAGCAATAGTTAGAACTGGACATGGAACAATGGACTGGTTCCAAATTGGGAAAGGAGTATGTCAAGGCTGTATATTGTCATCCTGCTTATTTAACTTATATGCAGAGTACATCATGTGAAATGCCAGGCTGGCTGAAGCACAAGCTGGAATCAAGACTTCCAGGAGAAACATCAATAACCTCAGATACGCAGATGACACCACGCTTATGGCAGAAAGCAAAGAGGAACTAAAGAGCCTCTTGATGAAAGTGAAAGAGAAGAATGAAAAAATTAGCTTAAAGCTCAACATTCAGAAGACGAAGATCACGGCATCTGGTCCCATCACTTCATGGCAAATAGACAGGGAAACAAGGGAAACAGTGACAGATTTTATTTCCTTGGGCTCCAAAATCACTGCAGATGGTGACTGAAGCCATGAAATTAAAAGACATTTGCTCCTTGGAAGAAAAGCTATGACAAACCTAGACAGCCTATTAAAAAGCAGAGACATTACTTTGCCAACAAAAGTCTGTCTAGTCAAAGCTATGGTTTTTCCAGTGGTCATGTATGGATGTAAGAGTTGGACCATAAAGAAGGCTGAGCGCCAAAGAATTGATGCTTTTGAACTGTGGTGCTGGAGAAGACTCTTGAGACTCCCGTGGACAGCAAGGAGATCCAACCAGTCCATCCTAAAGGAAATCAGTCCTGAATATTCATTGGAAAGACTGGTGCTGAATCTGAATCTCCAATACTTTGGCCACCTTATGCGAAGAACTGACTCACTGGAAAAGACCCTGATACTGGGGAAGACTGAGGGCAGGAGGAGAAGGGGACGACAGAGGATGAGATGGTTGGATGGCATCACTGACTCGATGGACATGAGTTTGAGCAAGCTCTGGGAGTTGGTGATGGACAGGGAAGCCTGGCGTGCTGCAGTCCATGGGTTCGCAAAGAGTTGGACACGAGTGAGCAACTGAACTGACTGATTTTTGGTTGCCCTGGGTCTTCGCTGTTGCAGGTAGACTTTCTCTAGTTACAGTGAGTGGGGGCCACTGTTGGTTGCAGAGCCAGGCTTCAGTAGTTGCAGCACATGGGCTTGACAGCTGCATCGCTCCGGCTCAGTAGCGTAGCACGTTGGCTTAGTTGCCCCACTGCATGCGGGATCTTCCCAGAGCAGGAAATGAACCTGTGATCCCTGCATTGCCAGACAGACCCCGTCCACTGTACCACCAGAGAAGTCCTCTGGTTTAATATTTTAAAATTAAACTTTATTTTGGAATAATTTTAGATTCACAGGAAAGTTACAAAGATTGTACAGAGTTTCTATACTCTTCATCCAATATTCCCCATTGTTAACATCTTAAAATACCATGGTATATTTGTCAGAACTAATAAATTCACACTGGTACACAAATGTTAACTAACCCCAAGACTCTATTTGGATTTCACCAGTTTTCCCATTAATGTTCTTTTGCTATTCTAGGACCTAACCCAGGATACCACATTGCATGTAGTCAACATGTCTGCCCTGTTTTTCCTGGTCTGTGATAATTTCTCAGCCTTTCATTTTTCATGACCTTACCGATTTTGAAGACTACTGGTCAGTTCAGTTCAGTTCAGTTCAGTCGCTCAGTCGTGTCCGACTCTTTGTGACCCCATGAATTGCAGCACGCCAGGCCTCCCTGTCCACCACCAACTCCCGGAGTCCACCCAACCTATGTCCATCGAATCAGTGATGCCATCCAACCATCTCATCCTCTGTCATCCCCTTTTCAAGGTACTCTGTATTCTGTAGTACACCCCCCAGTCTGGATTTGTCTGATATTTTTCTCTTACGGCTAAGTGATAGGTGTTTGGAAAGATTGCCACAGAGATGATGTGCTCTTTTCATCCCATCATGTTATAGCTTATGGTGAACTGTGTCGGATTTGTGACCTCCGAAGAAGATTTAGCTTTGGGACCAGGGACCAGGGTTGATCACTCAAGAGCTTTCATGCAGCAGAGTTTTATTAAAATAAGAAAAGGGACAGAGAAAGTTTCTGACACAGACATCAGAAGGGGGCCGGAGAGTGCCCTCCTCGCTGGTCTTATCAAGGCCTTATATGCTTTTACCAGACCCACTCCCACAACATACATCTTAAGACAACAAGATTAGTCAGAAGGTTCTTGTTAAGGAGAAACATGTCCTTGAGCAAGATATATTGTTATAT
Organism: Bos indicus x Bos taurus; assembly: GCF_003369695.1. Classification (NCBI taxonomy): domain Eukaryota; kingdom Metazoa; phylum Chordata; class Mammalia; order Artiodactyla; family Bovidae; genus Bos; species Bos indicus x Bos taurus. The sequence goes on from NC_040105.1 coordinate 125,140,302, forward strand.
TGACTAAGACAAAGCAATGTAGAAAAAAAAAAAAAAAACATTTGTCCTTTTCTTCTTGAGAGCCTCAGACCCCTTTCTCCTTCTCGAGGGCTCTGGACCCCTTTCTCCTCCTCGGGGACCCTGGACTTCTTATCAACCTACCTAGGAATTGACTCTCTCAATATCAAGAGTACCTGATATCCACGTGATATTACTGTTAATATTAACCTTCATCACTTTGTTAAGGTGCTGTCTGCTGGGTTTCTCCAATATAAAGTTATTATTTTCCTTTTCCATACTTCGTCCTTTGGAAGCAAGTCACTAAGTCTAGCCCCTCCTCAAGGAGATGGGGAAAGGGAATCAAGCTTCACCTCCTAGATGAGGAAGCATCTACATATATTATTGAAATTCTTCTGTAAGGAACATGTGTTGATTGATTGATTTTCCAATCATTTATATCACTTGAGAGCCATGGGTATTTATTTTATACTTTGAGTTATCCAAATGCTAAACTATTTATTTTATTGTTGAAATTATTCCAGGTTTGACCGTTGGGACCTTTCTCAGGTGAGCTCCTATATTCCTTTGATTTACCCCCATCCATTTTTTTCCTTAAAAAAAAATATTTTCTTACTCTGCGGCACTGTCAGCTGCTCTATGCTCATCTTGCAGATTTCCTTTTCAGTCCTAGAATCAGCCATTTCTCCAAGAAGCCTGGTTCTTTTTATTGAAAAATAGTATTAGAAACCAAGATCTATGTACTGGATGTTCTGTTAGTAGGGTTTCATTGCTCCCAGGCCCTCTCAGCTGACATAGCTAGGAAATATATGATATATGTGTAGTAACCCACATATATACATATCAATAATTATTTATCTATCTGTATCTATAGTAAACTAAATATGACTTCATCCTGATATCTCCAACCCTATGGTTCAGTACCTGAGGGTTCACTGAAGCACATTTTAAAAAGATTGCTCTTAGACACAGATGTATAGAACAGTCTTTTGGACTCTGTGGGAGAGGGCGAGGGTGGGATGATTTGGGAGAATGGCACTGAAACATGTGTAATATCATATGGTAAACAAATAGCCAGTCCAGGTTCGATGCAGGATACAAGATTCTTGGGGCTGGTGCACTGGGATGACCCAGAGGGATGGGAGGGGGAGGGAGGTGGGAGGGGGGTTTAGGATGGGGAACATGTGTACACCTGTGGTGGATGCATGTTGATGTATGGCAAAACCAATACAATATTGTAAAGTAATTAGCCTCCAATTAAAATAAATAAATTTAAATTAAAAAAAAAAAACCAACCATGCCAAATATCAGGGCCACACTCGCCCTCTGTGATGGCCCACACTCTGTCTGTGGAGTGTGCTTCTCTCCGAATCTGAATAAATCCACTTCTTATCTTTTAAAAAAAAATAAATAAAAAGATTGCTCTTAAAATATTTTATAAAAGAACAACAATGGAAAATAATAACTCGAGCTGCTCCAAGAGTGGAGGCAGTGGGACCAGCTTGGACTGTTGCCATTGTCTAAGCAGGAGGAGATGTAGGCTTCAATTAGGACAGTGGCAAATGAGAAGGTGAGGAGTACACTGATTCCAGGCAGATGTTGAAGATATCCTGGCAGGGTGTGATGGTAGTTCAGATATGGAGTGAGGGTAGGGGAATTAGGGAAATCGCCTGGATTTGGGGGTCTGAGAAACTACATGCCTGAGTTGAGGAAGGCTGAGGGAAGAGCAGGTTTGCAGGGGAGAGAACAGAGATCAAAAGTTCTGCCTTTCCTTTGTGAAGTTTGAGATATCCTTCAGAATCCCAAGTGGAGATGTCAAATAAGCAGACATGCATTGGAGCATGGAGCTCAAAGCTGTGATCTGGGCTGCAGATATCAATTTGGGCATTATCAGCATTTAGACAGTAATTTAAGCCAGGGGCTGGATGGGAGAAACTAGGGAGAAAGTGAGGGTGATGACAGAGGACCAAAGAAAGGACCAGGGCTAAATCCCAAGACACCTGAGTTTAAACCAAGGAGAAGCCATCAAAGGCAATTTCACTTCTCTATTGCAGTTCAAGATTCACAGTGTTTCTCATCTGAGACATGCATTTCCTCACTGCTCAAGAGAGTCAACTGACAAGCAGGGGGATATCTATTTTTAGTATTTGTTATTTATTTATTTGGCTGTGCCAGGTCTTAGTTGCAGCATGCGGGATCTTTATAAAAAGCAGAACAGTGAGTGTGAAGACCCCAGAGGAGAAGGACCTTAGCATGGTGGAAGAACAGATTATAGTGGTCTGGGGAACATGGAAGGAGCCCTGAGTACTTGTGTTCTCTTCTTACTGGGCATACAGCCAGACTCCATCTCCCAGCCTCCTGTGCCATATATGAGGGCGTATGAATGAGTTCTGGCCAGTGGAACGTGAGCAGAGGTAAACTCCCCCCATTTCCAGGACTGGCCTATGAAACCCATGAAACCCTGCCACAGTGATTCTTTTTTTTCTTCTTTCACCTCCTTGCTGGCTGCAAAAGAACCAACAAACAATTACCAGTCCCTTGAAGACTTCAGAGGCACAAAATGGAAGGCATCTGGTCCATGAGTAAATGGAGAGACGCCCAGAGTGAGAACTGGAGGGTGATCAGTTCTGCACTAGTACTTCCTACGTGAACACTGGGAACACAGTGTGGGCTGAGGGCAAAAGGAAAGAAAGGGCTGATTTTTCCTAAAACAACCTTTCCACCATCTATCCTATTCCCTACAGTCCACATTCCCCAGTGTATTCCATGAGGCCCCCTTTGACACATGTGAGTTTCTTCGTTTTGTAGGCTTGGTGATAGGGGTGGAGAAGACAGGTCCTGTGCTTCTTCTGGATCCCTCACAAGGCCTAGGAGAATGTTCAACACATTGCAGGTATTCAACACATGCTTGATTACCCACATCAAGCTCTTCTGAGACAGGGTCTCACTTACTGCCCTCATAGGTGAAGGTGCCTATCTTGAAAGCCATTAAACCAGGTGTTGTGACGATGCGCGGGTTCCATCCCTGGGTCAGAAAGATCCCCTGCAGGAGGAAATGGCAACCCACTGCAGTATTCTTGCCAGGAAAATCCCATGGACAGAGGAGCCTGGCGGCTGCAGTCCATAAAATACAACTAAACGACTCAGCACACACACTGTGACCATGCAGCTTGCACAGAGAAGCCACAACAAATGTTCTTGCCATGGCACCGACTCCCTGCTGGGAGGAGGAGGCTGTATTTACCCGGCACGCTCTTTCTAGAAGCTTCAGAATAAGAGCCTCTGCCATTACTGAGACAACTGAAGCCTCCAGCTCACAGCAAACCTCAGAAAACAAGTATCACAGAACTCCCACTTCTGAGATGTCTTAAAAGCTGGCTGACTTGGCTCCCAGCTCTGCATCTGACACAGCACCTGTTCTCCTTAGCTGTGATCTGGTTTGAATTCCCCTTTCCATCATTCCAAATTGGGCATTTTGAGCCCTGAACCTCTGGGCAAAGTGGCAAGTTCCTGTCCAACCCTGTTTGCCGAGAACTCAGCCTCTCTTAACACACTCAGACATCTCAGCCGTGGAAACTAATCAGGCCTCAACCAGCTGAGCCACGGCTCAGGGAGCAGTGCAAATTTTGTCAACAATCAACTCCATCCTGATAACTAAGGGATCAAGAAAATATTCAGAAGATATCAATGTAGGTTGGTTTGATTTCTGAGGCAAGTGGCCCTCATTCCAGAAACAGAGAGCCTCTGGAGTTGGCATTTATGAGGGCAAGAAGAGGAATGGGCTGGGGACACTCATTCCACCCTGCCATTAACCTGCCTCTCAGAGGGGCAGCAGCAGTGGCTGAGGCTTCACCTCTAAATCAGCGTGTTTATCCCAGATGGTGCTGTCAGTGTGGGGAACGTGGGCTCTAGTAACCAACAATCGGGGTTGGCTTTTTTGCTCAGAAGACATTTCTCACTCTGGAGTTTGGGCCTGAGCCCAGAATGAAATTATTCGCATCTCCCAGACAGAGGAGCCAGTGGGCTACAGTCCATGGGGTCACAAAAGAGTCGGACACGACTGAAGCAACTTAGCACATCTACCTTTCTATCCCTTTCCCTGTGTTCTTCCATATGCTTTCTATGCTTGCCTACCATTTGGATTTTCCCCAGTCCTTTCACCGTTTTTTATTCACAACCACTATTCCCATAATGGGATACAGTTTGCATTTGTTAAGTTTCAACTCAAGTACTGTACTAAGTTTGAGGTAAATAGATAGATAGATACTCTTTTATAACAACCTTGCGAGCTAGTTATTATCACTCTTATTTTCAATATGAGGAAACTGAGGGTCAGATAAAAGCAAGGCCTGGCCTGGGGTCAAATCATAGAGCTGGGATTTATGTCCACTTTTGCTGCTGCTGCTAAGTCGCTTCAGTCGTGTCCAACTCTGTGCGACCCCAAAAACGGCAGCCCACCAGGCTCCCACGTCCCTGGGATTCTCCAGGCAAGAACACTGGAGCGGGTTGCCATTTCCTTCTCCAATGCATGAAAGTGAAAAGTGAAAGTGAAGTTGCTCAGTCGTGTGTGACTCTTTGCGACCCCATGGACTGTAGCCTACCAGGCTCCCCCACCCATGGGATTTTCCAGGCAAGAGTACTGGAGTGGGGTGCCATTGCCTTCTAGTTGGCTTTAAAGCTCTTGTCCTTTGCAGTATGACTACATCATGTTCCCAAGGACATCGCACGCAGACAATAGTGTTGTTGAAAGCTTCCCTGCTCCAGTGCTTCCATCAATATCAAAAGGAGAGATTACTTCCACAATGCACCTGTGTGATCCTCTCCTGGGGAATGAAATAGCAAGTGCCTACTGAAAAGCTACTTTTTGCCAGTGTTCAGCTAAGACCAAGGCTCAGCAAAATGATTCCAGAATATTACTGTGCAGAGTCAATTGAGACTTCAGTTGCCAGAAAAATAGAAGGTACCCAGGAACAGGCTATTCAGAATAGCGTAGTGGACAAGTGCACAGGCCAGGCTCAGGAATCAGACTACCTGTTTTCATCATCTGCACCACTCAGCAGCTGTGGGAGGCTAAACAAGTTATTAAGTCCAGATGCTCACATCTGTAACAGATATCTAATACCTATTGAGCCCCTCTATGTGCCAGGCATTGTTCTAAGTACTTTGCATATATTAAATCATTCACTATTCACATTAACTCTATAAAGTAGGTGACTTTTTATTACTTCTTTAATGGATAGGTTACATCTATCCACTTTATAGATGAGAAAATGGAGGCATAGAGAACTTAGGTAAATTGCCCAGATCTACTGGGCTAGATGACAGCACCACTGGGTTCAAAGTGGGGAGTCCTCTTCCAGACCTTGTACTCCTCAACATTACTGTCCTTAGGATAATAATACCTACCTCATAGGTATTATGGGTTTGGACAAGAGGTAAGCCTCAGTATTATGAAGATCCAAGCCATATAAATCATCCTAGCCATTCTGATAATGGTTCTCCACCTCCATCTGATCTAAGCATTGATCTTCCTGCTTTTCTGGTTGGGGTGGCAAAATGTATTGTATTTCCAATGCTAGCTTTCTCTCCAGAAAGAAGATGGAGCAAAAGGACTTAGGACAGTCTTACAGCAGCTTTATTTCTCCGCCAGAGTATGGAACACATTTGTAGGTAATTATTCGTATAATTCTGGAGAAGGAAATGGCAACATTTGTATAATTAATTAGTTTATTATCGTCTCTCCCCCTAAATCAGACTGCAAACTCCTTGAGGGCAAGAGCCATTTTCCACCACTATATCTCTAGGCCTGGCACAGAACCTAGCCTGAGGCATGAATGTTTGTAGAGTGGATGAGTGATTGATGCTGCTGCCCTAGGGCTATAGAAAACAATTAGGATTGCATTTCCTCTCTTAATGCTGGGAAAGGCCAGAGAAGGTGCAATTCCTAGGTACAGCCAAAAGGTGGCAGAGTCAGTCTGTAAACAATCACTTCCCAGCATCCAGAGGAGAAAATGACTCTGGCTGCTGGGTAGTTGTCAGAGATTGATAGATCATCTCTTTTGCCCCCACATTGTTTAGCACAGGGCACTGCATATTGTACATGCTCAAAAATACTTGCTGAAAAGAGAGACAATTCTCCTTTCAGCAAGGATTTTTATTCGTTTATCTTTCTTCAATTAGAGCTGCTTTTCAAGAAATATTTATTGAGTGCCTACTATGTAGTGAAGCTATAAGGATGAGTAAGGAAGATCAAGTTTCTGCCCTCTTAGAGTTTACATCTAGCAGAGAGGAGATGAGTAAAGAGACAAATAAATACAAAGTGCTATGGGGCAGAGCTGCCTGTCCTGATCCAGGATGGTCAGGAGAGCTCTTTGGAAGTATCATGAATCTGAATTTAAAGTATCATTAATTAAATTAAAGTTAATAAATAAAGTATCATTAAAGCTAAGAAGTAATTATATATTTATGCACCCATATGAGTACATATCCTTAAGAAAGAGACAATTCCTTGGTTATATAAATAGAGAGAATGTCAAACATATATAAGTTTAGGAAATTCCACCATTGGCCTTTTTCAAATTCACAACCTAAACTAAATGTAACTATTTTTAACAGAAGACATTTGTTGAAAAGAAATTACAAATACAGGTCAAATCCCAAGATGCACACGGACTTCCCTGAATTCTCATCTAGCATTTCTTATATGCGTCCAGGGCTTTTCACTTCATACAGTGTTGGCTTATCTGATTCACACTACAGATCTGTGAGGTAGGAAAAGCAAACATCACGAGCTGCGTTTTGGAGGGGCTAGTGTTTTACAGGGTGAAATGGAAGTTCAGGGAAGTTACATGACTTGCTCAAATCCCACTGCTCTGAGAGGCAGAGCCGGACTATACCATGCTCCACTGACCCTCAGTCGCATGGTCTGTCTGTGTATTATAATGACGTGCTAGTGCAAAGACATAAAGTGGAAACTTCTGTAGGTACCTTACATTGGCATGAGACCTTCATTTCTGTGTCTTCTCCTTCATGTTCAGGGAGACTTTACATAAGAAAGAACTTAGGAATCTTCTAAATTTCTCCTATGATAACAGAGTTTAAAGCCCTCCTGGAGTAAACTTCAGAACTATATTTTCCAAGAAACTCGTCCCTAGACAGTCAAATTTATTTGCACGCAGTAGTAAATGGTAATTCTTTAAAAAAAGAATTTGGCAACATTTTTCTACATTTGCTTTACTTCTTCATGAATATCTGTATGTATTATGTTTTGCCTGAACCATGGTAAGATTGAATAGCAGCAATTAATAACCCTTTACCACCCCCAAACCTCAGCATATATCTACTAAAAATAAGGAATTTTTTCATGTAGCAACAATAAAATGATCAAATTCAAGACCTTTACCACTGATAAAATACCTAACATATATCCCAAATTATAATTTCAACAGTTCTTCCAATTAAGGCCTTTATAGCAATTAATTTTCCGATCCAGGCTCATACATTGCATTTAGTTGTCCTGTCCCTTTAACTTCCTGGAATAGTTCCTCATCCTTTCTTTATATTTCATCACATTGTCATTTTGAAGAGTACAAGTAAGTGGTATTGTAGAGTGGCTGTCAGTTGGGTTCTGTCTAAAGTTTCCATATGACTGTATTCAAGTGATGCATTTTAATCAGGAAGACCACAGAAGTGATGCTGTGCCTTTCTCAGTGCATCACAGCAGGAAACACATGCTATCAGTTTGTCCCATTTTTTTGGTGGATGTTCACTTTAATTACTTCATTAAGGTGGTGTCTATCAGATTTCTCCACCATAGTTATACCTTTCTTCCCTTTATAATTAATAAGTAATCTGTAGGGAAATAACTCATTCTCTTCAACAAACTTGCACCCAATGATTTTAGCTTCTTGCCTAAATCAATTATTACCATGTTAATTGCAAAACACTGATTTCAAACTCTATTATTCCCACTACATTTATTAGTGAGCATTTTATTGTGAAGAAGCATTTTTCCCTCTCTCCTTTTTTAATGTACTGATTCATTATTTTTTGCTTTTAGTTTTCAGTATCAGTTTGGACTTGTGGATTCTACTCTATTCAATATGTTAAATCTGTTACTTTCATGATTCATTTTGGTGGTAAAATTGTCCACAATTAGGTTGTAGATGCCCTTAAAGCCAGCCCCTATATCCTTTTGACATGTCCCATGAATGTTTCATCACTGTGTTACTTTTTTGCATAATGAGATGCTCCCAGTTTCCGTAGCCTTATGGAAACCAGCCATTTCACGAAAAGGCTCTGGTTCCTTTTATTGGTGAATGGTATTTAGAAACCAAGTACTTGGCACTAATTGTGCTTATTGCTACTGGGGTGTTACTACTTTTAGGTACTTTCAGTGAACACAGTTAGGGATGACTTCATACTGATACCTCTAAATCCAACCAACGCCACAGGGCTCTTACTCTTTTTCCCGCACTGCAAAGCTGTATCTTCCTTCTGCCAACAGTGATAGCCCTAGTTCTCAACATTAATATAATCACTCATTTGCTCAATCCTACACACACAAAATAGTTTGGGAATTGCTACACTGACATTACTACCATCAACAAACCCAAGAAAAGTTCAAAATGTGCTTAAGTTTTTTTTATCTTTAGACTGAGGGTATATGGTCAAAAGTTACTTGGATTATTTTTTTTTTTCTGTGTTGGTTATGTTATCAATTTGGGATCTGGTTAGTTCATTTGTATTCAATTTTAGTGTTTTTCTAATTCTTACTGATTTAATTTACTTTTTGAATGCATAAAATATTAACATGATTTAAAAAATCAAAACTATACCAAAAAGGTACACTCAGGTCTCTGAAAATGTTTTGATATTTCCATTTCTATTATGTGCACCTTCTTGTTGCAAGGACTGCTTACTTGAATCTCTTCCTTTTTTTGTTAATTAGACTTGCTGAAGGTTCAGGAGTTTTTGTTTGGTTGGTTAACTGGTTTGTTGGTCTTTTTAAAGAATTAGTCTTTGGTTTTATTAGTCAGATCACTTTTGTTTATTTTCCATTTTAGTAATGCTTGTATCTTTCTTAATTCCTTCCATCTACTTTCCTTGGGTATGTGTTACTGTTTTTCTCCAAGCATTTTGAGTTACTTATTCCATTAATTTCCAGGTTTTCTTCTTTTAAAAGCACTTTTCTTCTGTCCTCTTTAAGCCACCCATGAAAGATTTTAATATGGAGTTCCTCTGAAAAGTGAAAGTGTTAGTTGCTAAGTCGTGTCCAACTTTTTGGGACCCCATGGACTGTAGCCCACCAGGTCCTCTGTCCACGGAATTCTCCAGGCAAGAATACTGGGGTGGGTTGCCATTCCCTTCTCCAAGGGATCTTCCTGACTCAGGGATCAAACCCAGGTCTCCCACACTGCAGACAAATTCCTTACTATATGAGCCACCAGGGAAGCCCTTGTAGTTCCTTTAGTTTCATTCAATTCCAAAAGTTGTTTATCTTCTGTTTTTCCCAAGTCTTCATTTTCAAACTTTCTTTATCATCTAATTCTCAGTTCAGTTCAGTAGCTCAGTCGTGTCCGACTCTTTGCGACCCCATGAATCGCAGCACGCCACGCCTCCCTGTCCATCACCAACTCCTGGAGTTCACTCAGACTCACATCCAGCGAGTCACTGATGCCATCCAGCCATCTCATCCTCTGTCGTCCCCTTCTCTTCCTGCCCCCAATCCCTCCCAGCATCAGAGTCTTTTACAATGAGTCAACTCTTCGCATGAGGTGGCCAAAGTACTGGAGTTTCAGCTTTAGCATCATTCCTTCCAAAGAAATCCCAGGGCTAATCTCCTTCAGAATGGACTGATTGGATCTCCTTGCAGTCCAAGGGACTCTCAAGAGTCTTCTCCAACACCACAGTTCAAAAGCATCAATTCTTCAGCGCTCAGCCTTCTTCACACTCCAACTCTCAACATCCATACATGACCACTGGAAAAACCATGGCCTGACTAGATGGACCTTTGTTGGCAAAGTAATGTCTCTGCTTTTGAATATGCTATCTAGGTTGGTCATAACTTTCCTTCCAAGGAGTAAGCGTCTTTTAATTTCATGGCTGCAGTCACCATCTGTAGTGATTTTGGAGCCCCCCAAAATAAAGTCTGACACTGTTTCCCCATCTATTTCCCATGAAGTGATGGGACCAGATGCCATGATCTTCGTTTTCTGAATGTTGAGCTTTAGGCCAACTTTTTCACTCTCCACTTTCACTTTCATCAAGAGGCTTTTTAGTTCCTCTTCACTTTCTGCCATAAGGGTGGTGTCATCTGCATATCTGGGGTTATTGAGATTTCTCCCGGCAATCTTGATTCCAGCTTGTGTTTCTTCCAGTCCAGCATTTCTCATGATGTACTCTGCATAGAAGTTAAATAAGCAGGATGACAATATACAGCCTTGACGTACTCCTTTTCCTATTTGGAACCAGTCTGTTGTTCTATGTCCAGTTCTAACTGTTGCTTCCTGACCTGCATACAGATTTCTCAAGAGGCAGGTCAGGTGGTCTGGTATTCCCATCTCTTGAAGAATTTTCCACAGTTTATTGTGATCCACACAAAGGCTTTGACATAGTCAATAAAGCAGAAGTAGATGTTTTTCTGGAACTCTCTTGCTTTTTCCATGATCCAGCGGATGTGGGCAATTTGATCTCTGGTTCCTCTGCCTTTTCTAAAACCAGCTTGAACATCAGGAAGTTCATGGTTCATGTATTGCTGAAGCCTGGCTTGGAGAATTTTGAGCATTACTTTACTAGCATGTGAGATGAGTGCAATTGTGTGGTACTTTGAGCATTCTTTGGCATTGCCTTTCTTTGGGATTGGAATGAAAACTGACCTTTTCCAGTCCTGTGGCCACTGCTGAGTTTTCCAAATGTGCTGGCATATTGAGTGCAGCACTTTCACAGCATCATCTTTCAGGATTTGGAATAGCTCAACTGGAATTCCATCACCTCTACTAGCTTTGTTCGTAGTGATGCTTTCTAAGGCCCACTTGACTTCACATTCCAGGATGTCTGGCTCTAGGTCAGTGATCACAGCATCGTGATTATCTGGGTCGTGAAGATCTTTTTTGTACAGTTCTTCTGTGTATTCTTGCCACCTCTTCTAATATCTTCTGCTTCTGTTAGGTCCATACCATTTCTGTCCTTTATGGAGCCCATCTTTGCATGAAATGTTCCCTTGGTATCTCTAATTTTCTTGAAGAGATCTCTAGTCTTTCCCATTCTAATGTTTTCCTCTATTTCTTTGCATTGATCACTGAGGAAGGCTTTCTTATCTCTCCTTGCTATTTTTTGGAACTCTGCATTCAGATGCTTATATCTTTCCTTTTCTCCTTTGCTTTTTGCTTCTCTTCTTTTCACAGCTATTTGTAAGGCCTCCCCAGACAGCCATTTTGCTTTTTTGCATTTCTTTTCCATGGGGATGGTCTTGATCCCTGTCTCCTGTACAATGTCACGAACCTCATTCCATAGTTCATCAGGCACTCCATCTATCAGATCTAGGCCCTTAAATCTATTTCTCACTTCCACTGTATAATCATAAGGGATTTGATTTAGGTCATTCCTGAATGGTCTAGTGTTTTTCCCTACTTTCTTCAATTTAAGTCTGAATTTGGCAATAAGGAGTTCACGATCTGAGCCACAGTCAGCTCCCGGTCTTGTTTTTGTTGACTGTATAGAGCTTCTCCATCTTTGGCTGCAATGAATATAATCAATCTGATTTCGGTGTTGACCATCTGGTGATGTCCATGTATAGAGTCTTCTCCTGTGTTGTTGGAAGAGGGTGTTTGTTATGACCAGTGCATTTTCTTGGCAAAACTCTATTAGTCTTTGCCCTGCTTCATTCTGTGTTCCAAGGCCAAATTTGCCTGTTACCCTAGGTGTTTCTTGAATTCCTACTTTTGCATTCCAGTCTCCTATAATGAAAAGGACATCTTTTTTGGGTGTTAGTTCTAAAAGGTCTTGTAGGTCTTCATAGAACTGTTCAACTTCAGCTTCTTCAGTGTTACTGGTTGGGGCATAGACTTGAATCACTGTGATATTGAATGATTTGCCTTGGAAACGGACAGAGATCATTCTGTCGTTTTTGAGATTGCATCCAAGTACTGCATTTCAGACTCTTTTGTTGACCATGATGGCTACTCCATTTCTTCTGAGGGATTCCTGCTGGCAGTAGTAGATATAACTACTACTGGCCTCGGGCATGGGGGCATGGGGTAGCTCCTCCCAGCTGCCGCCCCTGACCTCTAATTATCTAATTCTTTCACATTTATTGGAACTATTGATATGTTTGAACTCATGCCTCCCATATCATGTTCCTCTTTATCATGACTTTCATTTCTTTTTTCTTTCATTTCTTTTCCTCTTCTACTTTTTTTTAGTATAGCAATCAAAAAACTTTTAGTTGCAAAAAACAAGAAATTCACTATAGCTAGTTTAAAACCATAACAAATGAATTTATTTAAGTATTTCAGATAGATCACAGAATCTCTGGGAAAGTAAGAGAAATAAGCTTAGAGTCAACATAGTAACAACATTCAAATCACACTGCAGAAGTCCTTCAGTGGAGACCTTTCTGTTGCTGCTGCTGAGCTCTGAGTACTCAGTTCACTCAACATTTACCATACTACCTCTGGCAAACTGGATGGATGTATCTACCACAGTCCTGCCTAGAATGTCTGCATAGTGCCTCCTTCTTCTGATTCAAAAAGTGTCATGTGGGTGCATTTGACTGAATCAAGGTCACCTGTCTGTGCCCTGGCTGCAAGGGATGCTGGGAAAGCATCTTTGTGACTTCTGCATTAAAAGGCTCAGACTTGAGGTGAGGTAATTTCCCACATAGGAAGACTACTCAAAGGTACTGGACATCCAAAAAGAATGATGAATGTCTACTACAGTTGCACTGATTGATTTTCTTTTTTCCATTTTTTACCCTCTGAAGTGAAGTGAAATGAAAATCACTTAGTCGTGTCTGACTCTTTGTGACCCCATGGACTATATTGCTGCTGCTGCTGCTGCTGCTGCTGCGTTGCTTTAGTCGTGTCCGACTCTGTGCGACCCCATAGACGGCAGCCCACCAGGCTTCCCGTCCCTGGGATTCTCCAGGCAAGAGCACTGGAGTGGGTTGCCATTTCCTTCTCCAATGCATGAAAGTGAGAAGTGAAAGTGAAGTCGCTCAGTCGTGTCCGACTCTAGCGACCCCATGGACTGCAGCCTACCAGGCTCCTCCGTCCATGGGATTTTCTAGGCAACAGTACTGGAGTGGGGTGCCATTGCCTTCTCCGATGGACTATAGAGTTCATGGAATTCTCCAGGCCAGAATACTGGAGTAGCCTTTCCCTTCTCCAGGTGATCTTCCCAACCCAGGGATCAAACCCAGGTCTCCCGCATTGCAGGTGGATTCTTTACCAGCTGAGTTTACCCTCTAGTGGTTTTGAAAATAAGCATCCTATTTTTATCTCTCTAATAGTTACCTTAAAATTTTAAACTCTCAAGTTTATACTATTCTAAAAACATTTGAATTAATAAGCCTCTATATCCTTTCTCTAAATAAGGGAAGAAGTCCACAATATTTATTATAATTTCATTCACCAGCACTTGATCTTTAGCATGCTACCACTAACCTCTCTGTCCTCATTGTCCCCTTGCCTTTTCTCAAAGTGTGATAACTGGAGATTTAATCCCAGATTCCTATGAGTTGCTTTTGCCATAGGCATTCACAATTATTTAGACTTAACTCAATTTTTTGCCTTTTTGTTGTTGTTGTTGTTCAGCAATGCTTCCTGCAATCGTGTGATGGAGCCAGCTTGCACTGACTCACAAGAACCAATTTGTTACCAATTCTTTCAATTCTGTATTCAGTGACATCATGTTGGTAGTTTGATGTCAGCCATCATGGGAAAATGTATACCACATAAATCAGCAAACACTACAAATCAGGGCTTTCCCCCCAGGGAATCAGTTGTTAAACATTTATCAACACACCACTGGTTTCTTGTATGTCACGTCTTTCTCTTTATTGTATTACTTTTTAACTGTAGCACACTCTTGAGTATTTCAGAGAGGGTCTATGAATGATAAATCTTGTAAGTATGTATTTGCCCTCATACTTGAATGCCAGTTTGCCTAATAATAGGACTTATTGAGGAGACTGCTAATTGCCTAAGTGAAGTCCAGTTTTCCCTTTTTCCTTAGGAACTAAACCTCAATTTTCAGCATAGTACACTGCTTCTTGCAGTAAATACTATATTTGTCACTCATTTTTTTTTAGCCAAGTGTGGCTACAAGATCAGGAGCTGGCCAATGACATAATACTAAATGCTGAGTGGAACTTCTACGAAGCCTCCTTAAAGAGACCTGTCAAAATTGAGAGGTCTTCCTCTACTCTCTCTCCTGCTTCTTTCATCTGGTTGTTTGGAACATGGATAAGATGGCTGGAGCCCCAGTAGCTACAATGTACTGTGAGGTAAACTGTAGATAGAAGCTATACCTTGAGAATGGTATAATCTGATTGTAGATTAAACATTGTAACAAGCTCTTATTCTTCCTATTGCTCAGCTCTGCTCTAAATGGATATTTAGTATTCACAGAGTACCAAAATTCTGGATCTCAGCTTCCAAATTATTATCTAGTGCTCTATCTCTGTGAGTCCCTTGGGGACAGAGAAAATAGCAGGTGCTGAGTTAATACTTTACATTAAAGTCACTGGTAAAGATTTTTATTAAAGAATCAATTAATTGAAATGATACATATTCATTTCATCCTCCTCTAAATAACTTCAGGTTTGGAGTTTGATGATGTGAACTGATAAACAGTTACCAATAAAAACCAAATAAGCATTAATCAGTCTAGCAGAGGAATTGATGTTTTCTTTCAAAAGGGTCATATATTGAATATTTATGGTCTTGCAGGCCATATAGCCTCTGCCTGCAATTCCTCTGCCACTGTAGGGTAAAAAGCAGCCATATGAAATACATAAATGAATGGATGTGTCATTTGCTTTAAAGTAAATAAAACTTTACTTAAGAACACTAACATTTGAATCTCATATAATTGTCAAGGGTCATGAAATACTCTTCCTTTTATTTGTTTTAATTATTTAAAAAATGTAAAAACTATTCTAGCTAATCTGGCCATATAAAATTAGGTAGCAGGCTGGTTTTAATCTGCCGGCCATAGTCTGCTGACCTCTGTTCTAGCTATTATTTTCAGTGCCTGTTTTAGCCAGACAAACCCTGCAGTGTTTATAGCTCTTCCTCTTTCACCTAAATTTCATCATCAACTAATGGATATTTGGGAAGAGATCACAGGTGTTCCCTTTCTGTTGCTTCCTTTCTACTTAGCCTCATTTAGGCCTATTTGCATACATATTGGAAGCTTATAGACTGGCCCCAGCATTGTTGCTTTACTTTGACTGTTCTTAGTCATGATTTTATTTTTAACTTAACAATGATATAAGCTACACACACGCACGCGCACACACACACACACACACACACACACACACACACGGAAGTTAAGAGAGATATCGAGGTAACTATCTTTATTACTATGAAAAATTGGAATTGGCTTGGTCCATTAACTTTTTGAATTTTGGTACTCCAGACAAGGAATAAAGTCTGTCTTTAGACAAGAAAGGCAAGCAGTATGTCCTAATCCCGAAAGTATAAGTTTTAGAGTCAAAAAGGATTAGAATATTCATTCATGCAGATCATTCCATCCGATGGAACTTAGCTAGTTCTCATGTTGTGCTTCAGACAGAAATATTTCTCTTTAGAATATGAGTCCTGGCATTTGCAGACTGAGAATTCTAATCCTTCATTACACTAATTCCCTTAGACACTTGGGTTTTACTTTTCTAGCTTTACTTTTCTGAAATAAGGCCAGCCAATTTAATGATAAATAATAATAATAAGGGATCCAACTTCCCTAGCCAGTGTTGTTAAGGAAATGAGGAGAAAGTGTGTCAGTTTCACCAAAATATTTGCCAAAGCATGTTGTTCCTTTGCACCTCATATCATATTTGCATAAGAATAAATGATCTGATGTCAATTGTCTTTATTGTCTAAACAACAAGGCATTTGTAAAGGGTTCAGCCTTATTCTTTCCTTGACACATCCTTCAGTTCAGTTCAGTTCAGTCGCTCAGTCGTGTCCAACTCTTTGCAACCCCATGAATCGCAGCACGCCAGGCCTCCCTGTCCATCACCAACTCCCGGAGTTGACTCAGACTCACGTCCATCGAGTCAGTGATGCCATCCAGCCATCTCATCCTCTGTCGTCCCCGTCTTCTCCTGCCCCTAATCCCTCCCAGCATCACAGTCTTTTCCAATGAGTCAGCTCTTCGCATGAGGTGGCCAAAGTACTGGAGTTTCAGCTTTAGCATTATTCCTTCCAAAGAAATCCCAGGGCTGATTTCCTTCAGAATGGACTGGTTGGATCTCCCTGCAGTCCAAGGGACTCTCAAGAGTCTTCTCCAACACCACAGTTCAAAAGCATCAATTCTTCGGCACTCAGCCTTCTTCACAGTCCAACTCTCTCATCCATACATGACCAATGGAAAAACCATAGCCTTGACTAGATGGACCTTTGTTGGCAAAGTAATGTCTCTGCTTTTGAATATGCTGTCATCCTTAGTAGAACAGAATTAAGGTAAATCTGCAGAGAAAGCAGATGCAGTTGCTTCAGGCTGGGCAACGTTACTGAGGTCACCATGAATGCTAGCGTCTGGTCCTCCAGCTTAACAAATTCAGAAACTTGATTTTTATGGCATTCACACTGTGGTGATCAGGCTTCAGGGGACTGACTCATGCTAACCAAATTTACAGGCGACTAACTGATTAAACAGGAAGCCAATTGATTAATTTAAACTGAAAAATAGAACTGCCAGCTAGCCAGTGCATTCTCTGCCAGAAGAAAAGACAACTTGAAAAATCAAATTGAAGTCCAAAGGTTGAAGAGTAAGAAATCAGGACAAGAGTTACTAGATGGAGTCAAAGTATATTCACCATGCTATGGCAGCCTGCTGAGTTCTGCTTCTCTAATGGAGTGACAGACCTTTCCAGCAGATCCCAGGATTTATGTTGATTGACTAGGGATCCCTCTCTTATGGCTACTGCTGGAGAGTGACTATGAGTTACAGCACTCCTTTGTCAAGTCTCTAAGAAAACTATGTGATATGAAACATAGCTCAGGACACACAGACATTATTCTGCTGCCACCATCCAATGAGCCAAATATTAATATTTCCACATCAAAGTCCGCTCCCCTTTCACTCAACTGTCTTTCCTATAATCTTAGTCTCTTCTCTGAAAATTTCCTTCCCCTTCTAGCTGTAATTGAAATGCAGCTCTCCCCTGAGAATGTCCTTTCCTCCATTGCCTTCTTAGGTGATGGTTTTCTTTTTCTACCAAACCCTCCTCCATATGACTGGATCTGGAGGGGCACAGGTGTCCATCCTGTTTTCTATTGCCATTTTCCAGACAATTCTCCTTCCCTCCAGCAAAACACCTTAATTTTGAATCTCATGTCATCAGACCAAACTACTTACTTGGTGCAGTCATCCAGAGGCCCCTGATTCCTTGAATATTTTAGCTCTTGGCACACTGTCACTCTCTCCAGTGCTGCATCTGCCTTAATTCCTGGTGATTTCAATAATGCACACAGATAATGCTACCTGCACCCTGAACTCTCCATTTCTTGGCCTCCTCTTCTCCAGGGACCTTGCCCTCCCCTACCACTTCAGCCACTGACTCTCATGACCTAACCCTAGAACTAGTCATTATCAGTAATGACACTGCCTCCATGATCTGAACTGTATGCACCCCACTATCTCATCACCGCTTATTTTTCCACTCCTTCCCTCTAGTATCCCATCTCCATCAATCCTTCGATCCAATCAAGACATTAAATTCATTCATCTTCTCACCTTTTCACTATTTCTTATCCCCTCTTTCACTTCCTTTAGTATACAACTTAGATTCTATGGCCAATCACTGTAATTTCTCTCTTGCATATCTATACCCATGACTCCCTTGCCCTTGTGCTGCTTCACCACACCCATTTGGCCAAGTCTCCACTCTATTATAACCAGATTTTCTGCCTCCTCTAAACCTGCATCTATGCAGCTAAACATGCCTGGGGGAAACATACCAAATGCCTACTGGTTTCACTTTAATTTCATGACCACCATCCTCAAGTGGTCCTTTAAAGCTGCTTAATAATTTTATTCCATTTGCTCATTCATTTATTCTCCCACTCTTCTATTCAAATAATACCTTCATTTCTTCCCTAATTCTGAGCACCTCTCTCATCCTTCTCAGCTGATGACCTTCTTTATTTCACTAGAAATTAGAAGCAGTCAGATGAGAAGTTGTTTCCCATCCTTCCGCCACCAGTTGACCTCCACCTGTACATACACACCCCCATTACTATAGATGAACTCTCTGTGCTCCGAGCTAAGACCAATTCCTTCACTTGTGTACTCAACCCCTCATTCCATCTCACCTACTTAAAGTCCGATTCCACCAATTCACTTCTCTCTCTCCTACATCATCAATTTTTTCATCATTACTGGGTCCACACATTAGAATACAATAACATGTTGTTATTTCTCCCATCTTAAAAAAATGCTTTTTAATTTTATATTGTCCTCCAATTATTACTACTACCCATTTTTTCCAATTCCTCCCCCCAATTCTCTCTTAAACCCATTGCAATCAGACTTTCATCTCCATGACTTCACTAAACTTGTCACCGTTATCAAGGACCTCTGCCTTGATGATTCCAGTGGTCACCTCTCAGTCCTCATTGTATCTGATTTACCAGAAGCATTTGACTCTGAGTACCACTTCCTCCTGAAAATATTTGCTGTGTTTGGTCTCCAGGACTCCATATTCTCCTGGCCCTCTTCCACCTCACTGGCAATCATTCCTTGGGCCCGTTATTCTTTCTCTACACTCATATCCTTGGGCTTCCCTGGTGGCCCAGGACTTAACGACTAAACAACACTCACTTCCTTAGTGATCTCACCCAGCCTCATGACTTAAAATGCCATCTACACACTGACAACTCGCAAAATTAGATCTTCAGCCTCGATCCGTTCCCTGAATTTCAGACTCATGTAACCAATTTCCTATACTTCAGAGCTCCACTGAGATACATGACATCTCAAGATTAACATGTACGAAATCAAACTCTAGACATACCTACTCCACACATGTCTATTGCTGAAGCTTGCTCCTTCTATGGTCTTACTATGTCAGTAAATGGCTTCTCCACTCTTCCAGTTTGCTCAGACCTCAAACCTTGGTATCTCCTTTGATTCCTCCCTTTCTCAAATGTGTGTGCTCAGTCGATCAGTTGTGTCTGACTCTTTGCGACCCCACGGACTGTAGCCCATCAGGCTCCTCTGTCCATGAGATTCTCCAGGCAAGAATACTAGAGTGAGTTGCCATTTCCTCCTCCAGGGGATCTTTCTGACTCAGGGATCAAGTACACGTCTCCTGCATCTCCTGCATTGGCAGATGAATTCTTTACCACTGAGCCACCTGGGAAGCTCCCCTTTCTCAAATACTCACTTCCATTTATGAGTATACTCTGTTGACTCGCCTCCAAAATATAACTAGAATCTAACCTCTTCTCAGTATCTCCCTTATTACCACCATGATCTAAACCACTGTTATCTCTTGCCTGGATTATTGCAATAGCTTCCTAACTGGTTTTCCTGCAACCTTTACCCCATTACAGTTTGTTTTCAACACAGCATACAGAGTCGATTTGGAAAATCTGAAAACTCAGATCATGTCTCTCCGCTCAAAACTTCCCCAAAGCTTCCCATCACCCTCAAAGTCAAAGCCAATGTGCTTGCAATGGCTTATAAGACTACATAATCTCATTCACTCTATTCCAACAGTCCTGGCTTCCTTGTTCTTTTGTACAACTTACAGTCAGCTCCTACCTTAGGGGCTTTGCCCCAACTATTTTCTCTGCCTAAAGTGGTCTTATCCCAGGGATCCCCAAGGCTCACTCACTCTTCTCATTCAGGCTTTACATACATGAGACACTAATTTAAATTGCTCTACACACAGAGAATTCTCTATCTTCTTCCCTGCTTCTTAAAAAATATTTACTAACCGCTTTCTTTTTCTGGACTGCATTTACTATCATCATACAAGCCATATATTCCACCTGTTTGTTCTGTTTACTGTCTGTTCCCCACCACCACCATCTCTACTAGAATAAAAGCTACATGAGGTCAGGGGATTTTGTCTGCTTAATTCACTTCTGTATCCCCAGAGCCTAGAAAGACCCTTAGATCATAGAAAGAACTTAAGAAATATGTTTAAGGCAGGGAGAGAGAAAAGAACGCTTAAAGTGCAAAGGATATCAGTCTATTTTGTCTCCATGGGAAATTTTTAAATGAATTAAATCAGTTTCTTGGAAATAGGTACATATTTTGTCATAGAAATAATAGTATATAAGATTGTAATTAAAAGTAATAGCTCTCTAAATGCAATATCGTATCCTATATTGGATCTTGAAACACCAGAAGGACATTAGTGGCAATCCTAATAAGGTCTGCAGTTTAGGTAATAGTAATATACTAATATTTGTTTCTTAATTGTGACAAATGTGCCATGGTGATGTAAGATGCTAACATTAGGAGAAAAATGGGTACGGGGATTCGAGAACCCACTGTATTGCCTTCATATTTTTTTCTGCAAATTTAAATTTATTTAAAAAATGTTTTCAGTTTATTATGTATGTATGTTAGGAAAGATAATGAGCCCCCCACATTTCTACATCCTTACCCTCGGAAACTGTGAATATATTAGATAACATGGAAAAGGGGAATTAGGTTGCAGATGGAATTAAGATTGCTAATAAACTGCCCTTTGTTTGTGGGGACAGTAGCCTGGATTATCCATGTAAGCCCAATACAATCAGAAGAGTCCTCAAAAGTGGAAGAGCAGAAAAGAGAAAGAGGAAGGTTTACTATGAAAGAATGCCCCCAAGAAATACAACACTGCTAGCTATGAAGATGGAGGGAGGAGCTAAGAATACAGGAAGCCTTTGGAAGCTGAAAAAGGCAGGTGAACAGATTCTGCTAGAGAGAGAATCAGAAGGGAATATAGCCCTGCTGACACTTTGATTTTAGCCCACTGAGACCCAGATCAGACTCCTAACCTACAGAAATTGTCAGATAAAAAATGTGTGTTGTCTTAAGAGGTCATTCATTATGGTAGGAATAGGAAACTGAATATACATGATCTACAGGCATTACTACAATCCAGAAAGGTAGGCATCATCCCCATTTTATAGAGTAGAAAACTGAGCTTCACAAAAACTAAGGTCACAGAGCTGAGACTCAAACCAAGTTCTGACTTCTAACTTATGCTCTACTATCAATATGCTGCGTCTCTAGTTAGGGTCACAAAACCACAGGCCCACAAAACCATAGGCCACTCATTGGATGGCTGAAATATTGTATGTCCAAAACTTTTTATTTTAAATTGAAATACAAAAGTGGTTATGGAGCTACTTTATATTTTAAACATCAAAAAGTATATTTTAAAAGGGCATATATAGATACTTTTATTTTTTATTGTTATTATTTTTTTTTACTGTACAATATTGTATTGGTTTTGCCATACATCAACATGCATCTGCCACGGGTGTACATGTGTTCCCCATCCTGAACCCCCCTCCCACCTCCCTCCCCGTACCATCCCTCTGGGTCATCCCAGTGCACCAGCCCCAAGATTCCTGTAACAACAACCCTGTATACGAGGCAGCAAAAGAGACACAGATGTATAGAACAGTCTTTTGGACTCTGTGGGGGGGGATGATTTGGGAGAATGGCATTAAAACATGTATAATATCATATAAGAAACGAATCACCAGTCCAGGTTCCATGTAGATACTTTTAAAAATGCATATGTACCAGTTCTCTACCATTTTCTAATATCAGCAAATGAAATGCTATATACTTGCAGAAGTAGTGCTTGTTTTTCTTGAAGACTGCTTAAAAGTAAGTCAGATGTAATTAAGAAAAATAAGGAGGCAGATGAGACTTCTGTGGAGAGGCTGAAGGTGAGTTTGGGCCACTTCCCAGGGCTTCAGAGATTATGCACTGCTTTTTTTTTAATGTCTAATTTTACTTCAAAGCTTATGGATATGGACACATCACTAGTGCTGCTCTTACCTAGCCTTGATCAAGATTGTTTTCAGCTCACAAAAGAACATTGCTTTCACTCAGAAACAACAAAAAATTGCCCCAAGCCTCAAAGCAAAATTTGATAATTTTGTTTACTCTCTCCTAGGTCCTGGGTTTCTCAGTGTGTCTTTGTCTGGAGCTCTATGTTTTTCTGTCTCCACTCAGGATAAGGGTATATGTGTTTGGATTTGAAAAAGTAGTTTCTTCTCCATTAACTCAGTTTGATTTTGCTAGTCTCAAAAACCCTTTGAGGTAGGCAAAACAGGCATTACTATTCACACTTTATACATAAGTAAATCAAACTCAGAGAGATGGAGCTGGGATGCAAACCCAAGAAAGTCTGAGTCAAAGTTGCATTCACTTTCCACCACAGCCTGTGACTTCATCCCCAAGTGTGGAGCCATGCACCACTAGAACCTAGGCTGAGGAAGAGCTGAAAATGAGGAGATGCTGTCTCCAATGGGGGGAAATTTTGAGGAAGGGAAACCAGGAGAACAATGATGCTGTTGCTCTTATAGGGAGGGAGCGATAGAGGGAGAAGAGAAAGATGACACTTATGGGATCAGGGGATGAGTGCATGAGTCAAACATCTTTGCTACTGATGGATGGTAGATGGGGAAGGTGGGGACCCAAGGCCTGGGAAGGAAAAGAGACTCACAGTTGGCAGCATCAGAGGGGAAAGAGGAAGGTAGGGAAGCCAGTCAGAAGTAATGGATGTTCATAATTTAGGATTCATCTGTAAGGGATGTTTGAAGGAAATGGCAACCCACTCCAGTATTCTTGCCTGGAGAATCCCATGGACAGAGGAGCCTGGTGGGCTACAGTCCATGGGGTCACAAAGAGTCGGATATGACTGAGCAACTAACACACTATAATTATAAGCTGGGGCTAGATTCTCTGAGGAACTCCTGAAGCAAACGACATTCAAACTCTGTCAACTGCGAATGGGATTCTAACAGATCTCCCTAGTTTTACTTTCTCGCCCATCCTTGCTATCAATTGCAGTCCAAAGGTAGTTCCCTTAGCATTGGGAAGCAAGGGCCTTTAGGTTTGGAGCCCATATTTACCCTTCAGTCTCAGCCACCCGAAGGCTGACTCAGAGGGGTCTCTGGATTATGTTTGCTGGGATTCCTGATCCAAACATGGTTCACCTCTTGGTTGGATCTCCTTGCACTCCAAGAGACTCAAGAGTCTTCTCCAACACCACAGTTCAAAAGCATCAATTCTTCAGCACTCAGCTTTCTTTATAGTCCAACTCTCACATCCACACATGACCACTGGAAAAACCATAGCCTTGACTAGATGGACCTCTGTTGGCACAGTAATAAAGTTTAGTCATCAGCTTTCCTGGTAGCAAGAAGCTCATATTTTTCTAGACCTTATTGTATTTTCTAAACAAACATCAGCACATCTTCAACTGTGTATTTTAGTTACTATTGTCTACTCAACTGAGATTTCCCTTTCATCTACAGTATTACTGAAGGAGTGCTTACAGCATCAGGAGCATGATATATGATCTCTTTATTCCTACCTTTATAAAATCTTGTCTGAGAAAAACAAGTCATCATCCTTCTGTAAAACACTTAGCATAATGCTTGGTGATTATCATTATTTCTCAATAACATTTCTTCAATTTCACATCACCATGCCCAAATCCATAGATTAATTTAGGGTATTTGTTTCCTGATTATATGTATAAATACCTAAACCTCAAATCATGAGGCACTTCTCATAAAGTTTCCTGTAAACAATTAGCCCTATCATGGCATGAAGGTTCTCATTACTTAAATCCCAGAGCTCTTCCCTTTTCTCTTCATCGTCCTTTGTTGTACACTGCAGGCCCCATCTGACTTGGAAGACCTCTAGTTCTCTGCATATCACCTAGACATTTCTGACTGTATTTGTCAAACACTTAATGATTTTGGTTTCAAAACAGACATAGAGAATAGATTTATGGACATGGAGAGAGGGGAGGAGAGGGTGAGGTGTATGGAAAGAGTAACATGGAAACTTACATTACCATGTGTAAAACACATAGCCAACGGGAATTTGCTGTATGGCTCAGGAAGCTCAAACAGGGGCTCTGTATCAACCTAGAGGGGTGGGATGGGGAGCAAGATGGGAGGGAGTTCCAAAAGGGAGGGGATATATGTATACCTATGGCTGATTCATGTTGAGGTTTGACAGAAAACAACGAAATTCTGTAAAACAATTATCCTTCAATTAAAAATGAATTAGTTAAAAAAATGTTTAAATTTAATTTAATGAATTACAAGAACCATGTAGAACTGCTTCAGTTACCTGAAGGTGGAACTTCCAGCAGCGTTGACCATCGAGAATATGGCTTTAAACCCAGAAAGAAACAAAAAAGGTCCAGGACCACTGAGGCCCATACCCAGGGAAAAGCCTCCTTCCAGCCCTATGGATCAGAATGGGTGTCAAGTATGAGATTTGTTTCACAAAAGTGATGGCCAGATTTATGTGTCAACTTGGCTAGGCCACAATCCCCAGGTTTGTGGGGTTTGCTGAGAAAGAAGAAATTCTTTGAAGGTACCCTGAGAAAGAGGAAATTCTGCTTGCAGACTATACTGTCAGCTCCTGCTGCCCCAGAGTCTCCAGCCTGCCCTTCCTGGTGGCCTGCCCTCCACATTTTACACCTGCCTAGCCAGTCTCCATAATCATGTAAGTCAATTCATATTATTTATTTCAGATATATAAAATACATGTTTTATGTATATAACATATAAACACACACATACATTCATTCAAAAATACACTAAAATGGAGACAATGAGGGGGAATGTTTGAAGCTGACATACCAATAAGTGAAAGTGAAAGTTGCTCAGTCTTGTCTGACTCTTTGCAACCTCATGGACTATACAGTCCATGGAATTCTCCAGGCCAGAATACTGGAATGGGTAGCCCTTCCCTTCTCCAGGGGATCTTTCCAAGCCAGGGGTCGAAACCAGGTCTCCTGCACGGCATGTGGATTCTTTACCAACTGAGCCACCAGGGAAGCCCAGTTAATACTAAGAGAGAAGATGCCAGAATCACCAAATCATCATGAAAAAGGTTGATTTATATTCTACATAATAAAAACATAAATATGGGATACAGTGCTTAAAGGAGGTTTCAGAATTCTGTCTGGGTTGACTATCAAAAATATGCCTTCCATATTAAATGAAAGCCCAAGTTAAAAACCTGGGAATCATTTTGAACTTTGTAGACTAAATAAATTATTTTGTTCTTTTTCTAAGAAATGGTATGCCATTGAAGGATTTTGTGCAAGGGGTAACATGATCAGATTTGTGTATCAATGTGATCATTCTGCCTTCTGGGTGGATATCAAAACAGAGGGAGATAACATGGAAGTGGAGAGACCAATTAAGAAACTTTCAAGCACAGAGACTATATTCATATCTTACAATAAACCATAATGGAAAAGAATATTTTAAGAAAGAATGTACATATATATGTATGTATATACATATTCATATGTAATATACATATAATATATATTCATATCACACACATATATATAACTGAATCACTTTGCTGTACAGCAGAAATTAACACATTGTAAATCAACTACATTTCATTAAAAATATTGGTTAAATATTTTTATTTAAATTAAGTAGAAAAATAAATTCTATTCAACCCCCCAATTTTTAAAAATTAAATCTTAAAAACTTAAAAAAGTAAAAATCACTCAAAGGAAAAAAAAACTTGCAAATGGCTCAGACCAGGTGAGAAAAGATAGTGGCTGGGACTAGGGTTGTGGTAATGGCAGTAGAGAGAAGTGGGCAGATATGGCGATATTTTGCAGGTTGAATTGGTGGCTGGGACTTCCTGAGGGACTGGATATGAGGGTGAATGAGTGAGATGTGTCATTGATGACTGCTAGGTTTCTGGCTAATGGAACAAGACAGATGAAGGTGTCATCAGTTGAGACTCACCAGGTGAGACAGAGAACACTGGAAGAAGGCCAGGGTTGGTTGAAGGGGATGATAGAGAGAGAGAAAAGCATAAGTTCTTTTGAAGATCTGTTTCATTTGAAATTTCTGGAAACCACCTAAGGAAAGATGTCATGCTGGCAGCTAGATGTATAGGTCTCAGAGAAAAGTTCTGGTCTGTAGATACAAACATGTGAGTCATCTGCCTATGGGTGGTAATTGAAGCAGAGGCTGTAAATGAAATTACCTAAAGAGAGAGTCTAAAGTAAGAAGAGATGAATAGCCTAGAACTGAGCACGGAGGAGCTTCAGTGTTTAACAGCTGGATACATATGCCTGCTCATGATATAGGCTCAATAAATGTTTATTGAACTACTCTTATGAAAAAGGTTCTGATGCACCCGTTGTTGATGACTGAACCTACAGAGATCCCAAACACATATCTTTAAATGCTAGAGTGGAATCTGGCCTGGAATAGCCTCCATCCACTTGGCACCAATCCAGGCTTTCCCACGGAGATCTGGAAGAATGCCAAGTGGTACTGAGCTTCATTCACACTACATCTGTTTCTCTCTTGATTTCTTCTTCAGCTCAAGATACAATCCACACAGACTAGTTTACTCATGTACTTTCTTTGTGCTGTGCTGTGCTGTGCTTAGTCGCTCAATCCTGTCCAACTCTTTGCAACCCCATGGACTGTAGCCTGCCAGGCTCCTCTGTCCATGAAGATTCTCCAGGCCAGAATACTGGAGTGGGTTGCCATGCCCTCCTCCAGGGGATCTTCCCAGCCCAGGGATTGAACCCAGTTCTCCCTCATTGCAGGTGGATTTTTTACCATCTGAGCCACCAGGGAAGGGTGTAAAGTACTTTCTTTACACCCTTCCAAACTCTACCTTCTACCAAATGGAATTAGATAGCTAGAGTCCTGGTATTATGATTTAAAATAACTTTAGTTTTTTAAAAGAAAGACACACAATATACATTTTATAAAACCCATGCTGGCATTTTATAAAATTACTTTGACCACATATCCATGACTTAATCAAATATCTATTGAATGCCTACTCTTTGCACAGCCCTGTGTGGAACAGGAGAAACTCAAAAGATAAGATCTCTACCTTTAAAGAAATTTCAGCCTATTTAGAGACAAAAGTAACACTCAAGACACAAGTGAAGAAAGAAAAAAGACCATATGAATCAAGCATATGTGTCAAAGCAGAGAGCACTAAGGTCTATCAGAGTCCAGAGCAAAGAGCTCTAACTTACACTCACAGAGAAAGGCATCAGAGAGACTTGATGGAGTTATGCTGCTCTCACAGTACCACTGCTCTTGCTCATAGGAGGAACTGGATGGGAACCATATTTGACAAACATCTCTCTAGGGGAGAAGGTTGCACAACCACCTGCAGAAACCAATTCAATCTCATAATAGAATTTGAACTTCTTTTAAATGATTTAGGCCACTTGAGAGTTTTACAAGTCAGTTCTCAAATTAATTTAGCATTTATCTTCCAGACAGGCTATTACAGCTAACAATAAACTCCCGTTAAAGGAATTCAGATGAATGTGGTTGAAGAAAGGAGTTCTGCATTTCTCACCCCTCCTTGACTTTCCTGCAGCAGTTGACACCATTGACCTGCTCCCTACCGTACCCAGCACAGCACTCTTCTGGTTCCCTTCTGACTTCTCTGACTGCTCAGCTTCTAGCCAAGGATCAGGCACATAGTAGTCATTCAATAAATATTTCTGGATGATTAAATGCTTCCTAATCTCTTCTCCACTGACTCTTCTGTTTTCATCCAAGTGTCCATTGCTGCCTGTCTTCTCTTCTACTATATCTGCTCCTCAAGAGTGATCCTGACTATTCCCACAGCTTCACCTGTCACCTGTACACTGATAACATCCAAATTGCCTATCTCTTTTCTCTAAGCCCCATCTTTCAACTGCCTGTAGGAACTCTCCCAGGTACATTGCAGGGATTTCAAGTCAATACATCCAAAGCTGAACTCATCTTTCTCCTTAAAGTCATATTCATTCCTGTTAAGAATGTAGGTTTACAGTCCCACTAGCCCTTCTGCCACTAGGGCTAAAACCTTCAAAAGCATCTTCAATGTGCCCGCCTCCCCTGCTTGGCAGGCCCTATCAGTTTTCCCTCCACGTTATCTTGGGCATCTGTCTCGTCTTCACCATCCTCACTGCCCGGCGCCTCCATTGTTTATTGTCTGGATTCTTGTCATTACTACCACACTGACATTCCCTACAACAATTCATCTCTCTAATTTATTTTTCACACTGTTATCAAAATATAACTGAAATCATGTCTTTCTCCAAAAATCATTATTTATATAAATCACTTTTTGACTTCTATAGTTCTTTCATAAACTGTGTATCAGAAAAGAATGATTTTGGATGCAGGTAAAAGAAACCCCAAGTAACTTGGACAAATAGAGGGTTATTTTTCTCACATAAGAATAAGTCCAGAGGTAACTGGCTGCTGGCATTCATTTGCTGGTGCCATCAAGGGCTCAGACTCTCTTCTGATAGTTCTGCACTGCCATCCATCCTCAACATGCTGCTTTTTATCTTCATTGATGCCAATAATTCAGCTACAAGATGACTATTAGAGCCTCAGGTATCGTGTCTGCATTCAAAGCAGAAACTAGAGTGAAACAGACAGCATTAGCAATGTCTGTATATTTTCTTCAGGAAAGAAAAATGCTGCTAGATGCCCCTCAGCAGCCTTTTGTCTATGTATCATTAGCCATAAGAATATTACTTTCAGGTGGCCACCTTGAGCTCTAAGGGAGACTAACCATGTATTTGGTTTTTCAAGCTCTGTTTCAGATGCAGGCAAGAGAGTCTGGGGTTGAGAACAGATGTTGGATTATTCAGCTCACAGTGTCTGCCAAGTTCCCCTTTCATTTGATCAATACATTGCATGCATGCATGCTAAGTCGCTTCAGTGGTGTCCAACTCTTTGCTACGCTGTGGACTGTAGCCCTCCAGGCTCCTCTGTTCGTGGGATTCTCCAGGCAAGAACACTGGAGTGGATTGCCATTTCCTTTTCCAGGAGATCTTCCCAACCCGGGGATCAAACCGGGGTCTACCGCATTGTAGGCAGATCCTTTACCACCTGAGCCACCAGGGAAGCTCCCAAAAAACACCCTGAGGCTTTGTTTATTGAATTGAATTCTTATTCATACCTCAAGATCCAGATTAAAATTCTGCCTTAGAGCTGAGGCATTCTTTAATTGCATCAGTCATTATTCATTCTTTCTGCCAGAAGCCCCAAGGTCTATTATAGCCCTTTCCTGTACTCCATCATGATAGTTGCTTCCTTTCCCATCTGCCTCCATCATAAACCCCTTGAAGGCTCCTGAGTCCTAGTTATCTCCATATGCATACCCCGAGCACCTAGTAAAGCATAAGCCACAGAAAACTGGGCCAGTACGCATTTTTTTAGAACAGCTTTATTGAGATGTAATTCACATATCATGCAATTCACCCATTTAAGGTGTGTAACTCAATGGTTTTTAGTATATTCACAGAGTTGTGCAACAATCATCATAGTTTTAAAATGTCTCCACTACCTCAAAAAGGAATCTCATACCCTGTAACTATCACCCCATAACTCCTCATTGCCCCCCACCCCCGTCCTGGCCTTAAGTGGCCACTAATCTACTTTCTACCTCTAGTGATTTGCCTATTCTAGATATTTCATATAAATAGAATCATATATGTGATGTTTTGTGCCTGACTTTTGCACTTAACATGTTTTTGTTATCGAGTCCAAGCTCACTCTGCTTGCTGCAAGACAGGTCAATGAATCCAAGACAAAGTGTGGGGACAAGGAAGGGACGGTATTCAGGAGCTGGCTGACCAAGAAGATGGCAGGCTAGTGGCTCAAAATAACCATCTTTCTGGGGCCTGCATGTTGGGTTCTTTTATGGATCAGAGATGGGGGAGGTGAGGAAACAAAGTAAACAGACTACTCAATTCTTGCAAATGTCCCCTTGAATGGCAAGCCTCAGGCAGGGGGATGTGTTAGTTCCGTTTCCTTACAGTCCTTCCAGGTGGGCAGCTCAGATTATCTCATGAGGCAGACCATTATGTATGCCTACAATAACAAAAGTAGCAGGATGAAGTCTTAAAGTCTAAGACTTTAAGATGACTCTTAAAGTCACAGAAGCAGATCCAAAATAAATTCAAAATTAACCCTTCCCAGTTACATTTTCAAGGTTCATCCATGTTATAACACAAAGCAGTACTCTATTCCTTTTTATGACCAAATAATATTCCATTATATGGATATACTATATTATTTTATCCATTCATCAGCTGATGGACATTTGGGTTGTTTCCACTGTGAGCAATGCTGTTGTTAACAATGGTGTAGAACTAATTGTTTGATACCTTGCTTTCAATCATTCTGGGTATATTCCCAAAAGTGGAATTACTGGGTCATATGGTAACTCTATGTTTAACTATTTGAGGAACCGCCAGCCTGTTTTTTATAAAAACTGCATCATTTTACTTTCTCACCAAAAATGTATGAGGACTACAATTTCTCCACATTCTTGCTAATGCTTGTAACTGTCTGACTTTTTCGTTACAGCCATCTTAATGAGTGTGAAGTAGAATCCCATTGCAGTACTTATTCTCTATCCCCAAATGACTAATGACACTCAAATGATGTTGAGCATCATTTCCTATGCTCATTAGGAACTTATATAGTACCTTTGGGGAAATATCTATTCAAATTCTTTGTGTATTTTTTTATAATTCAAAAAGACATGCACCCCAATGTTTATTACAGCACTGTTTACCATAGCCAGGACATGAAAACAACCTAGATGTCCATCTACATATGAATAGTACATATCTGCAATTGAATATTACTCGACCACAAAAAGGAATGAATTTGAATCAGTTCTAATGAGGTGGATGAACCTAAACCCTGTTATACAAAGTAAAGTAAGTCAGATAGAGAAAAACAAATATTGTATATTAACACATGTATATGGAATCTAGAAAAATAGTATTGATGAACCTATTTACAGAGAAGAAATGGAGAGTGGAAGTAGAGAATGGACTGGTAGACACAGCAGGGAAAGGAAAGAGTAGGACAAATTAAGAAACTAGCATTGACATGTAGTGTAAAAGAGACAGTTACTGGGAAGTTGCTATATAACACAGGGAGCCCAGCCTGGCACTCTGTGATGATCTAGAGGGATGGGATGGGAGGGTACAGACATAAGAGGAAGAGGATATATGTATAATTATGACTGATTCATGTTGGTGTATGGCAGAGACCACCACAACATTGTAAAGCAATTATACTCCAATAAAAAATATAATTAAATTAAAAATCTTTTATTATTGAATTAAAAATCTCTTTTATTATTGAACTGTAAGAGCACTTTGTGTATTCTAGATACAGTTCCCTTATCAGATGTAGGATTTGCAAATGTAGGCCAGGAAACCTTTTAAAATAAAGGAATTCCAAAATTTCTATTTAAATGTTTAGATGTTCCTTGCAAAAGCTAACATTCCAGCAAACTTTGTTTTAAACTTCTCATAAAATTGGAGCTGAAACTCCAGGGGGAAAACTTGACCACTGAATCTAAGCAAAGCATAGTCAAAAATGCTACAAATCTTCTAAACAGGTTTATTTACATTCTGATAAAATATAGCAGAATATCAACAACCCCAAATATTATCTGTTCCCCTAAATTAGTTGCAAAATGGAAATAGTAAAACAGAAATAGAAGGAAACCTCTAGTCATGGACTTCCCAGCCCCTTCTGACCACACAGAGCATTCCCACTCCAGGAAGAGCCAATCTTATACAGTCTTAGCAGTTTGGCAAGTTTTTCATCAGCCTCAAGGTACCATAAGACTTCCATAGACTTTCATCTAAGTCCTAACACTTTCTTTTATTTTCTTTGTCACTCACTGGCCTTTTTGCAGAAATACCTGATCAATAGCATGTGATTATTTCAACAATGTGATTGAAGGGAAGAAGGTAGTTGCACATAAAACCAAACACTGAATTCCCCAGGCCATGTTACAGCTTTGAGGGCATGACCACATAGATGTTGACACAGGCAGCCAGTGAGGGTCTCAGGATCATGAAGAAGACAGGAGACTGTACTTATACTAATTGTTATATTCAGTTTTTCATTCAGTTAATAATTGATATAGTTTCCCAATAAGTGTATTTCGCTACAGATATGTTATCCTGATGTTTCTAGTTCTATAGCTGGATACTCCAATCAGTAGGGGGATTCCAGCATTCTGCTGCTGCTGCTGCTAAGTTGCTTCAGTCGTGTCCGATTCTGTGCGACCCCATAGACGCCAGCCCACCAGGCTCCCCCGTCCCTGGGATTCTCCAGGCAAGAACACCAGAGTGGGTTGCCATTTCCTTCTCCAATGCATGAAAGTGAAAAGTGAAAGTGAAGTCGGTCAGTTGTGTCTCACCCTCAGCGACCCCATGGACTGCAGCCTTCCAGGCTCCTCCATCCATGGGATTTTCCAGGCAAGAGTACTGGAGTGGGGTGCCATTGCCTTCTCCGTCCAGCATTCTAGGTCACAGCAATAGTTAAGGATGAGACAACTGACTTAATTCAATACACTTGGAGGACTTCCTGTCTTGGGGGAAATGTGTGAATGTTTAGTGTGTTCCTTTCAGCTTTGTAATCCTCTTCCAGGAGAGTGGAAAGAAGCCAGAATCAATAGTCATAAAACCTCAGTTTCAACCATGGCTCAGTGTGAGCTCAGTCCTACCTATGCTGTTACTGGCAAGTCTCTGTGCCTCAATTTTCATATCTTTAAAATGAAAATGATGACTATACTTGATTAAATTGAATTGTGTAGTGGAGGAAATCCCTGGAGAAGGAAATGGCAACCCACTCCAGTATTCTTGCCTGGGAAATCCCATGGACAGAGGAGCCTGGTGGGCTACAGTCCATAGGGTCACAAAGAATCAGACATGACTGAGCGACTAAACAAAAACAAGTGGAGGAAATACAGGCACACCTCATTTTATTTCATTCCACTTTACTGCACTTCACAGATACTGCATTTGTTACAAGTTGAAGGTTTGTGGCAACGCTGCACTGTTAGTTAACTATTGTTCAGTTACTCAGTCATGTCTGACTCTTTGTGACCCCATGGACTGCAGCATATCAGGCTTCCCTGTCCTTCATTATCACCCGGAGTTTGCTCAAACTCACATCCATTCAGTCAGTGATGCCATCCAACCATCTCATCCTCTGTAGTCCCCTTCTCCTCCTGCCCTCAATCTTTCCCAGCATCAGGGTCTTTTCCAACGAGTCAGCTCTTTGCATCAGGTGGCCAAATTATTGGACTATCAGCATCAGTCTTTCCAATGAATATTCAGGGTTGATTTCCTTTAGGATGGACTGGTTTGATCTCCTTGCAGTCCAAGGGACTCTCAAGAGTTCTCTCCAACACCACAGTTCAAAAGCATCAATTCTTAGGCTCTCAGCCTTCTTTATGGTCCAACTCTCACATCCGTACATGACCACTTGAATAACCATAGCTTTGACTATATGGACCTTTGTTGGCAAAGTGATGCCTCAGTTTTTAATATGCAGTCTAGATTTGTTATAGCTTTTCTTCCAGGGAGCAAGTGTCTTTTAATTTTGTGTTTGCAGTCACTGTTCACAGTGATTTTGGAGCCCACGAAAAAAAATCTGCCACTGTTTCCATTTCCCCCCCATCTATTTGCTACGTATAAAACCTAACTAAAAGAATATGTTGTATTTAGGAAAAAGTGAATAGTTTACTTGCAGGAGAGGGGGGGTGAAAGCACAAGTGGAGAAGATTAGAAACAAGGCTCCAATAGAGAGCCTAATTATAAGCTTAGAGCGCCATGCTAAGGAGTTTAAATATGATCTTGTCAAAATTGAGAACTTTTATGCAGAAGGGTACTGACTCCTATCTGTGTTGTTCAGAAAGATCACTCTTACAGCAGTATGGGGAATGGGAGAAGAAAGAGAGACCAATAACAGTTACGAGCAGGTGGGAAGCGATTTGTTGATCTCATACAAACTTAAGATAGTGGTAGTTAGTGTAGAGAAAAGACAAATGTGGGTGGTATTTAGGAAGAATGGAGAGTGCTTGATGTGTGATTCAATATGGGGGGATGTGCAACGGGAGGAGTAAAGGACCCTAATTTAGACAAGTGGATGAATTATGGAATCATTAACAAGAGAGGGGATAAAAAAGGCTTGAGAGCACATAATTTTGTTTGGGATATGTTGAGCTCCAAGTGCTCACAGCCCATCCATCTAGAGAAGCCTAGAAAAGTCAAATAGGTATTTACAGCTTGAAGAGAAGGGGCAAGAAGAGATCTGGACTGGATTTAATTATAAGTATCTAGAGATGGTTCAGTTCAGTTAAGTTCAATTCAGTCGCTCAGTTGTGTCTGACTCTTTGCAACCCCATGAATCACAGCACGCCAGGCCTCCCTGTCCATCACCAACTCCCGGAGTTCACTCAAACTCACGTCCATCGAGTCGGTGATGCCATCCAGCCATCTCATCTTCTGTTGTCCCCTTCTTCTCCTGCCTCCAATCCCTCCCAGCATCAGAGTCTTTTCCAATGAGTCAACTCTTCGCATGAGGTAGCCAAAGTACTGGAGTTTCAGCTTTAGCATCATTCTTTCCAAAGAACACCCAGGACCGATCTCCTTTAGAATGGACTGGTTGGATCTCCTTGCAGTCCAAGGGACTCTCAAGAGTCCTGTCCAACTAGAGATGGTAACCGAAGCATAATACCAACTGAGGGAACTTAAGGAGAGAATGCAGAGTGAGAAAATGGTGCCAGTAGTAAGCCCTGAGCAATAGGAGTTTCCAAGGAGCAGAGGAGGGGAACACACAGAGGAGACTGACACAGGGTGACCAGGAAGGATGTTCAGTAGAGAAGATTTTAAGAAGCAGGGAACATTCAAAAGAACCAAATAGCTGTCCACCCATGAGTGTGGGTAGGATAAGAATGAAGAACAGATTATTGGGGTTAACAATTAAATAGTGTCTGGTCACGGCCAGGTCTAAGGCAATTTCAGCTGATGGAGAGAGAGAGCTGAAAAGTGACCGGAAGGCAATTATGAAGATACAGCAATGGTGAAATACTCTTAGAAAGCTTGATGAAAGGACTGAGCAGGGAACTGGTTGCAAGAATAAAATGAGTCCAAGTGAGATAATGCATATGAAAGTTCTATAAAACAAATTCACAGGACAGTTATTCCGATAGGCAAGGGCTGTTCTCCAAAAAAGAAAAAAGGCACTCCCACCAGCAAGTCAATGAGTCATTAGGTAAAGGAAATGGAGTTCCTGTTATTATTCCTGTTTTCATGGAAATGGCAGCACTGTCCATTCATATATGTTTTCAGAGATCTCATTAAGAAATTACTCCCTTAGTTTGATTGGGCAGTTTCCTTTGATACCCAGAGTGGAAGTGGGCAGCAAGGCATTGCATTAAGCAAAAGGCCACAACCTTGCCACTGCCAAAGTTCTACCTATATAAAGACCAATCAAGGGGTTTTGAGGAGAAGGCAATGGCACCCCACTCCAGTACTCTTGCCTGGAAAATCCCATGGGCGGAGGAGCCTGGTAGGCTGCAGTCCATGGGGTCTCGAAGAGTCGGACACGGGACACGACTGAGTGACTTCACTTTCACTTTTCACTTTCATGCATTGGAGAAGGAAATGGCAACCCACTCCAGTGTTCTTGCCTGGAGAATCCCAGGGACGGGGGAGCCTGGTGGGCTGCCGTCTATGGGGTCCCACAGAGTCGGACACGACTGAAGTGACTTAGCAGCAGTAGCAGCAAGGGGTTTTGATGACTTCTGAGCTGAATTGATCCTGATTTGGTATTGTGTTGACCGAGCCTGGGTCTCCCAATCAACCACAAAGTCCTTATATTAAACCACACAGCACACACACTTTAGTAGTGAGAGAGAGAAAAGAGAGATAGTACAACCCAGCCTGAGGATTCTCAGGGAGAAAGCTTATAGGGAGAAACAGGGAGGGAGGGAAAAGAGAGAGAGAGAAAGAGAAACTCCTTTGTTATTGCATAAAAATATCAGGCTCTGGGAAACAATATTCAATATCTTTAAATAAACAATAATGGAAAAGAATATGGGAAAGAATATGAAAAATAATATATATACTTCAATTTAAAAATTAAATTTAAAAATATCAGGCGATGGGCAAGTGGGAATATTCATAGAGGGAAAATTATGACCCATGACACTGGTTTTCTGCTCTTCTAGCATCCTCTGAAATAAGGAAGAAGAATCACTTTGACAACAACAATAATTTTTTTATATATAACTGACAAAATCCCTTCACATCCATTCTGTCATTTGATCCTAACAATCCAACAAGGTAGGTCGCGCAGTGATTAGAGTCCCCTTTTGCAGCTGCAGAAACTAAAGTGCAGGAGGCTCCAAGTTATTTCTCAACATGGCACAGACAGTAAGTAGCAGAGCCAGGGCTCTGCCCCAGATCTCCTGCTTCTGAGTCCAGCTCTCATTCTGCTAACTATATAGCCAGTCTAAACAAACAGCAGCCAAACAATTATGTGGCCCTAATGGCACCATGGATACAACACTAAGAAGGTAGAAACAGGTGCTCAAGGATATTTGGGGACATGTATATAAAGTCAGGTTTTTGTTCCTTAGAGTTAACTTTTTCTTCTTGAACTGCAGATCACTGACTTAAATTCTTGGTGTGTTATGTAAAGATTCTTGTTTGAGTAAGACAGAGAATCTTGCCCATACTGTGCCCGTCTCTGATTTTCTGAACAATACTCCTCACTTTGTTAAATCTTCCTAGATTTCTTACTCATCTACCCCCACCCCCCACATTCAGCTGAGAAAAGCCACCGCACCTGTGAATCCCACATTTTGAAATTTGAATCACAATTTGGATTTATTTCCATGTCTATTATTACTGTCGGGATATAAGATGAGGTAAAATGGACACATTAGAGAAATGAATTCAGCATAATGAAGGTCATTTTCAATTGTGACTGCCCATTGTACTACTCTTTGGCTGGCACTACAGACAGATGCCATGCAATAGATTTTTTTTTCTGATATCAAGTTAGCTTCTTGGCAGGCTAAGGCAGCTCATTAGTAATCTTGGATCTCATTCTATATTTGCGATTCAACACTAGATGTTGGATAGTAGGTGAACTAGGCTTTGTGCCATTAAAATCCACAATGACATTTCCATACAAATCCTGATTATTGAGAGGGGAGTGCCCCTTCTTAAGATGCAAGTCTGTTTTACCCTGAATTAGTAACCCTAGTGTAGGGTTAGCTGGGACTGGACATAGGGAAAAATGGGGCAGAATATGGAAGAGACAGAGGAGGAGGAGGAAGAGGAGCCAAAACTATTTTAGTTTAAGAGTAACAGTTGCAAAGACCATTTTAAAAATAACCTAAAACAAGCTACAGAGTAGTTTTGAGGGTATTCCTACAAAAGTCTGGAGTGGCATTGTTTCATGCGTGTGTACAGGAATGGTAATCAATTTCCTTTTGCTTGCAGGTGTGTGTGTGTGTGTGTGCATGCTAAGTCATGTCCAACTCTGCAACCCAATGCACTGTAGCCCACGAGGCTCCTCTGCCATGGGATTCTCTAGGCAAGAATACGGGAGTGGGTTGCCATTTCCTCCCCAGGGGATCTTCCAACCCAGGGATCAAACCCGGGTCTGCAGTGTCTCCTGCACTGGCAGGCAGATTCTTTACAACTGAGTCACCTGGGAAATAAACATTTTGCTTAGTTTATGTCCTAAGATTCTTTTTAAAATAATCTAAGTTTTTATTTTCCAGGAGTTGATTCCTACAACGTGAAGCAAATTAGAAGTTCCAAGAGGTTCTTCCTCTGACAACTAGTCTCCTTACTTCTAGTCTTTTCCTCATCCATGCATCACACACATTTCCACAGTGATCTTCCCAAGAACACATTGAACCATAGGGTATTCTGGTTAAATGCTTCAGTGGTTCAACAAGTCACTCCCACACACCCTACCCTTTAGCCACCAAATTATAAGCCATTCTGAACATACACTCTTAGTGAGTAGTACATCTATTAATCTGTATTCTTTGAGTCTGCCATAACAGAAACTCAACTCGGACAAGTTTAGACCAAAAAAAGGAAAATTACTGAAAGGATACTTGGATAAAGCTGAGGGAAGGACAGGGATGCAGCTGCCCTTTATCTCAGAGATAAATGAACCCAGGCAAACACCATCTCTCTCAATCTCTCTCTCTCTCTCACTTCCATTTCTGTCCTGTCTCTCACCCCAGCTTCTGCTAAACTTTAGCCTCATTGTCTTTCATTGCTTATGAGCATCCTTTATATGATGAAAACTATAACCAGGAGCACCTCTTGACTTTTATCTGTTACTACATCCACCAACAGATACTAAATCTATCAATCTTAGTTTAAAATACCTTAGGGAAGAATTCCATCTGCCCAGCTGAGAGACTTAATACAATCTTGTGGTTGGAGAGAGAACAGGCAATTTCCAGGAAAAGGGAAGGTACAGAGATGCCATAAATGCCCACTATGTTCTATCTGCTCCTGGGCCTTGTCCTCATCTCTGTTTATTGTTCTCCTTTGTTCTATTTTGGCCTATATCCTCCTTTCATTTCTTGAAACTTCTGTAGAACATGTTAATAACAACCATCAGATTGCTTTTTTATTTGACTATTTCACAAGTTTACTACTTTATATGCTAGTGACATGGTAAGGGACAGAGACATACCTTGTAACTCTTTGAAGCCCTGCCACTGCTTCTACAGCTGCTCTAATATACAGGAAGCTCATGTGCTTCCTGAGTTGAACTGAACATTTGTTAGATTTCCATTGCAGAGAACCTTAGATCAGAAATAATTCATCTACCCACTCCTAGCTTTAGCCACTCAATAGAGAGAATGGCATTTTATTTCATTTCATCCATTCATGCATCCATCCATTCATTGGAAAACATTTTATGAATTATTACCCTATTTCAGTCTCGGTGTTAAGTGCTGAGGATACAGAAATTAATTAGATAACGCATCTGCCTGGAGGGTACAATCTGGCTAGCAAACAGACATGAAGACAAATAAATCATCACCACACCAGGTGATGAGTGTGTAATGAGAGTACAGAGTGCTGTAGGAGCCCAGAGGAGGTGATTATAGGTGGATCTCTGGTGTTGGCATTAGAACTCCAAAGAAGCAACTTCATATCTAATTGATTGGAGCCCACATAAGATCACTCATCTTTGACAGTTTCCTTACAAGGTTGTGCGGCTCCCAAACAAGTGAAAGAAACCAAGAGAAGTAATTTTCTCTGTTCCAAATTCTTTTCTCAGGGGTAGGATTCCGTGTTCTGACTTTTTTTTTTCTTATCTGCTTCTTGTGGAAACTTCTCACTCTCCCCTTGCACCAGCAGTCAACCGCCTTAGGAGAGCGTGACATGACTGTTCCTCCTTGCACAACCTTGTCTAATGGAGCAAGACAGCCAGGAAATCAGGCATTCGAGTGAGGGGATTTTACAACCAGGACCTTCTGCCAAATTATTCCTCTTCTGATGATCTTCTGTTTTAAATTTTACTGGTTATTGTTGTGGATGATGGGTAGACACTCAGAATATTTCCTCTGTAAAACTACTATGGAGAGGTAAAACTGTACTCTAATATGCAGGTGTGACTTGACTGAGATGTCAGATAGATTTCGCTTCACGGATATTGTAAGGAATCTGACCAGGGAAGAAGCTATCTGGAAGATCAATCCGGCAGTTTGGAGTGCAGCTGCCCTTTCCATGGTCCTGATTTGTAACCAGTAGTTTTGTAAATTCCAGTCCGCTGGAGACTCTGGCCAGGCAAACCCTCTTTACTTACCAATTACTAAACATGCAGGAAGCTACCCTTTGAAGGTTTCAAATGTGATGGGAGAGCAGCCAGGGCAGCAATGGAGGGAGAACAGAGGAGAACCAAGCAGCCTTCATCGCAGGTCCAGAGAAACAAGGAGGGTCTCTACTAACCATCTGGCATTTTTAGACGTTTATTTTCTTGCCACAGATGTTGCTTCAGAATCCAGCCACACCTTCACCATGCCAACACTCCCACACAGCTGTTCTTGGGAACTGGACAAACAAATCACACTAACGATGTGCCCAGCTGCAATCTTAACTCTCAGTAGGCATGAAACCACATCCAGGGAATTACTTGATACTCTGCTTGGGGCATTCCTGCCCCACTTAAGATACCAGGAGAGGTACCACCACTGGTGCTAGAGCAAGCAAGGCAAGGTTTGGCCCTCAGCATGGCAGCTGACTGCAACATTCACAGGGTGCTGCATCAAGCACCTCACCTGCTCACTAGTGTTTAGTAATGAGAAGCAAATATGTGAATCCAACAGAGCCCTTATGTTTACCCTGAGTGGCTTGTCAGTACACACAGGAAATAAAACTGCCATTATGCTGTATTTGCTGTCCCAGTGGTTTGGCACCCAAACATTTAAAATTTCACTAGATCAATGAAATTTTCCTTGTCATAGACCTCAGCTCTTAGGGAAGATCACTTCTGGATACTTTATCAATAGACTCTTGGGGTGTTTATTTCCTCTTATTTAAGGCAGATCTTGGAGACTTAGTTTGCTAAGTTCTTACTCCAGAATCCTTCTGCTCTTCCCATTTTCTGATACATGTAACTTATTCCTCACTTTTTTAAGGGTTACTTTGATGTAACTCTTGTATTAAATAACTTCTTCAACAGAGTCCAGGCTACTGTTGGGCAGAGGAAATGGGAAATCCTGATTCACTTGGTCCAACAAGCTATATAGGAAAATATGTTATTCTGATCAACTCACATGACAGCACTCCTCTCTTTTTTATTCCAAAGGATTTTATATATATATATATATGTATATATATATATATAGAGAGAGAGAGAGAGAGACAGACAGACAGACAGACAGACAGATGGAGACAGGGAGAAGCAGAATAGTATAATAAACCTTTATATATCTATCATCACCTTTAACCATTATCGACTGGCCAATCTTATTTTATCTATACCTATATACACCTCAGAGAAGGCAATGGCACCCCACTCCAGTACTCTGGCCTGGAAAATCCCACAGCAGAGGAGCCTGGTAGGCTGCAGTCCATGGGGTCGCTAAGAGTCGGACACGACTGAGCGACTTCACTTTCACTTTTCACTTGCATGCGTTGGAGAAGGAAATGGCAACCCACTCCAGTTTTCTTGCCTGGAGAATCCCAGGGATGGGGAAGCCTGGTAGGCAGCCGTCTATTGGGTCCCACAGAGTCAGACACGATTGAAAAGACTTAGCAGCAGCATATATACCTCACTCTCATATATTATTTCAAAATAGATCCTGTACATCAGATAACCTCATCCATAAATATTTCAGGGTACAGACTCATTTTTTAAACAAAATTACAGTACCATTATCACATACAACATTAAATAAAATATCCTATGTTCCTAAGAACACTTTTAACACAAGTTCAACAGAAGACCACCCTGGAGCCTAAAGTGAAACACCATGACAAGCCTGCATATGAGTACATGTGAGTCTCCTTGGGAATCCCTGGATCTAGACTTGATGGGGCCAGAGACTTGGGGTATAGCACTAGGTAGATGGAGGCAGCAGCCAGAGACATTTAAATTATCTCTGTTAATACAACCTACTACTGCTCATGCACTTGAGAGGCCAGGAGAAATTGGAGCTACAGCATGATATACAATGGGGTTACTTCAAACCACCAGCTAATAATTTGAAAAAAAACTGTTTAATGTTTTCCTTTCACAGTAAAGAGTTGAGCTTGTTTTGTATCATTTTAAACTGTACACCTTCACAAAGTGCAAACTACTTTTTTTGATATAGAAACTGGGTTATGAGGTTATTGAGAAAGGACGAAAATTGGAATCACAATATGGGGTTCTACACTTGACCTTTGTCACTTGTTACGTGTGACATTAAAGAAGTAACTTAGCCCACGGGATTTTATTTTTCCTCATTTATAAATGAACCTGATAAAAGTAACACACAAAGTTGTTTCAAGGATGAAATGAAAAAATCAATAATTCTTAGAATGTCAGAAAATGGAAGATGTTATGTTATTATATGCAATTTTCAATAAAATTTGATTAAACAATTTTGAAAATGGGGTTACTTTAACAAAAATTAGATTACACATAGAAACTGAAACCCCTGTCATCACCTTGACCCCTTACATGTTCTCTGGTTCCTAGAGACGCAGGAGTCTTCTTGCGGTCCCTGGCACATGTCCTGCTGCCAGTGTCATGCTATCAGGTCTCCCATCTCACCAAGATCTCCAGCCATGTATTCCTAGCCTAACTCCACTGGGACCCACACTGGTGAGAACCCTCACCTCGAGAACCCCCTCATCATTTCCCCTGAATTACCAAATACCTGTCAACCTGCCTGTAAAATTAGTTCTGATGGAGAGATGAACTGGAAGAACTCTCCTTTTCTCTTTAGTTTCCTATGTATGGGGAACAATCTCCCCTCTGCTACCAGAAGCCATGAACAACATCCTCCTTTGCTCCATTCTCAGTTACAGACTCTGACTCACACGTCCCCTAGTGGCTGGTCCAGTTAACACCCCCCCGCCACCACCACCCCAGCTCTGATGGCTCAGCGGTAAAGAATCCGCTTACAATGCAGGGGATGGGCATGCCCCGGGAGAAGCAGGTTTGATTTGTGGGTTGGGAATATCCCCTGGAGAAGGAAATTGCAACCCACTCAGGTATTCTTGCCTGTGAAATCCCATGGACAGAGGAGTCTGGTGGGCTCCTCCATGGGGTCGCAAAGAATTGGATACGATTCCATGGGATCACAAAGAATTGAATACGACTGAGAAACCACACATGTTTTTCAGCCTTCCACTGGGTTATATAACCTCTTCATCAAAAGCTTTTTATTAACCCCTACCAGCCCAGAGATGGAGAAGGCAATGGCACCCCACTCCAGTACTCTTGCCTGGAAAATCCTGCAGTCCATGGGGTCGCTAAGAGTCGCACACGACTGAGTGATTTCACTTTCACTTCTCACTTTCATGCATTGGAGAAGGAAATGGCAACCCACTCCAGTGTTCTTGCCTGGAGAATCCCAGGGACGGGGGAGCCTGGTGGGCTACCGTCTATGGGGTTGCACAGAGTCAGACAGGACTGAAGCAACTTAGCAGCAGCAGCAGCAGCAGCCCAGAGAATTCTCTTACTCCATCATCTCAGAGTGGATTAACCCCCACCCCCAACAGCCTCTGAGCTAACCTCTATCAGTATTTATAACACTGTACTGCCCTCCTCTCACCCACTGACTATGCATACCTTCAGGGCCAAACTCCAGCTCTTATTAACCTATGTGAATATGGGGCCCAGGACAGTGTCTGATGTACAGTAGGTATTCAATAGACGTTACTGAATTAATGTTGTTGAGAAAGATTTCTGACTTCTCTTTCTTAACTGTAGCCTCTAACCTATACCTCTAACTCTTTTGAGAAGCAACACACATACCCACTCTCCTTTGACTGTCTCTGACTACCATGTAACACCCAGAGTAAGAAATTTATGAATATTCCACTTTAGTGTGTTTTATACTTGGGCATATTTATTACACTAAACCAAGTAAATCAAATCTTTGCCCGTGTACTGTCTTGTTGAACATTCTTGGCACAGAGTTATATTGAGAAGTTTAATTCACAGCAAGCAATATTTAACAACATTTGTTCAGTACTTGGTAGATGAAGCTGGCAAGCTCCTCTTCCCCCACGCTGCCAAATTCCTGTTCTTACAGCCAAGCGTGATTCCACTCAGGCTTTACTGCCTCTGCTACATGCTCTCCTGACTTTCTTACTTCAACTCTTCAATGGATCATCTCTCTGTGGGATCTGGGAGGGGCCACATAGAGGTCACCTACCATTCCAGCTGTGAACCAGACTGCTTCACTAACTCCCAAACCCCCTATTACTAAGCTCATTTTTCTGGGAGGCAAAGGCTCTTTTCCCCACTGAGCCCCACCCCCAACTTTCAAGTATTCCTTTTCCTCTTAACTCCTTCATTTCTCAGTTTTGCTTTTCTGCTTTCCAGCCTCAAAGCGAAGCCTTTCCTCTCCTAACAATGGACAGATACCCACATGCATACACTAGAGCTCTATCAATGCCATGGAAAAGCCCTGGGTTTTTGCCAGATGTTGTCCATTTATGATCAAATTATATGCAGATATGTCGACAGACTCATAAAATCTGGAGGCTGGAAGAGAATTCAATGGTATGCTAGTCCTGCTGCCCTTGCAAAGCTGGAATTCTCTTGGTTTGCAGTAGATAGAGGACTTTAGCTAGAAGAAAATCTAGTCACAACAAAATCTGACTCTGTCACAGTCCTATGGGTTTAACAGTTTACCATACAGGTTATCCTGCTGTGGAAAGGCAAAGCAAATGTGCTCTTTCTCATGAAGTCCTGGGACTTGTACAAAATCATCAACAAAGAATCTTGATTTAC
Source organism: Bos indicus x Bos taurus (assembly GCF_003369695.1). Taxonomy (NCBI): domain Eukaryota; kingdom Metazoa; phylum Chordata; class Mammalia; order Artiodactyla; family Bovidae; genus Bos; species Bos indicus x Bos taurus. Next base: position 125,185,079 of record NC_040105.1, read on the forward strand.
AAACTGAGTAGAGGTTTCAACCATGTGCATGCCCACACTCTAGCACTCTAGACCTTGTGCTAACATGCAGAGTTCAGAGATGCCATGTGCCATGAGGCTGGCAGTGGTCAAGAGCCCAAGAGCCCTTGAAGATGGAGGGATGCAGGGTGTCTAGAATGAAAAGCCTACTTCACACTTTCTCAGGCTCTTCTTTTGTCTCACTTTCATGTCAGGGCCTTACCTGCTACTCTTACCTCCCTCTTGTCTTGAATCTCAGCTTCTCCCAGGGGACACTGGCCTTAGTTTTTGTTGATAGTCTCCTCACGAGGTACACATGATTTCAGTCTGAATATGACTTCAATTTGATATGCACCTTTGCCACTCAGCCTAACAGCATGTTTTCTTTGCATATAATCTATCTTTTATCCCAGACTTGGTATCACCCTGCTCTTTCCAGGTCATCATTCAGGTGCTCAGTCATGCATCCACATTCAGTCTGAAAGGTGCAATACAGACTCTGTTGATTCGATACAGAAGATTTGGATTCAATTAGAACTTCATCCATTCATGTCAATACATACTTCATTTTCACACTTATCAAAAGGGTTCTGGTTTCAATCTTTTTCTTCACTTGGTTGCACATTCCAATAGAAGACCTGTACACTTCATATAAAACAGGGACCTAGGCAACTTGGCAATTTGGATCAAGAGCCTTAAAATGTATATGTTCATTGACTCAATGATCAACTTCTTTGAATCATCTTAAAGAAAACAAATGCATGCAAAGATTTAGCTTCAAGTGGCTATTCATTGAGGCATCATGTATAAGAATGAAAAATGGAAGGAAACCATATGCCCAGTAGAAAGCATCATTAAATTTTTTATTTCCATGAGATGGAATACTATAGTCCTTAATAACAAGACTATAGGTTTATATTTACTGGTAGTTGAAGATATTGTGGATAAATTGTTCATTGAAAATATCAGGTTTCAAAGCAGCAAATATGTTATGCTCCTTTTTAAAAAATATATGTGCAAATATATCTATAGGAAGATATCTGGAATGTCAAGCACCAAGATATTAATGGTGGTTATCTGTAGGTGACCCTCCATGGATCACAGCCTTGTCACGGCAAAGGGGCTTGCATAATTCAATGAAGCTATGAGCCATATTTTGCAGGGCCACCCAAGATGGGCAGGTCATAATGGAGAGTTCTGACAAAATGTGGTCCACTGGAGGAGGAAATAGCAAACCACTCCACTATCCTTGTCTCAAGAACCCCATAAACAGTATGAAAGGGTGAAAAGATATGACACCAGAATATGAGCCCTCCAGGTCGGAAGGTGTCCAATATGCTACTGTGGAAGAGTGGAGGACAATTACTAATAGCTCCAGAAAGAATGAAGCAGCCAGGCTAAAGTGGAAACGACACTCAGTTGTGGATGTGTCTGGTGGTAAAAGTAAAGTCCAATACTGTAAAGAACAATACTGCATAGGAATCTAGATGTTAGCTCCATGAATCGAGGTAAATTGGACATGGTCAAGCAGGAGATGGCAAGAATGAACACTGACATCTTAGGAATCAGCAAACTAAAATGGAAAGGATGGGCTAACTAAATTCAGATGACCATCTACTACTGTGGGAAAGAATCTCTTAGAAGAAATGAAGTAGCCCTCATAGTCAACAAAAGAGTCTGAAATGCAGTACTTGGGTGCAACCTCAAAAATGACAGAATGATCTCTGTTTGTTTCCAAGGCAAACCATTCAACATCGCAGTAATGCAAGTATATGCCCCAACTCCTGATACAAAAAAAGCTAAAGTTGAGTGGTCTACAAAGACCTATAACACCTTCTAGAACTAAAACAAAACAAAACAAAAAAGTCCTAAAAAAAAAAAAGTCCTTTTCATAATAGGGGATTGGATTACAAAATTAGGAAGTCAAGAGATACTCGGATTAACAGGCAAGTTTGGCCTTGGAGTACAAAATGAAGCAGAGCAGAGGCTAAGAGAGTTTTGTCAAGAGAACATGCTGGTCATAGCAAACACCCTTCTCCAACAACACAAGAGATGACTCTTCACATGGACACCACCAGATGGTCAATACTTAAATCAGATTGATTATGTTCTTTGCAGACGAAGGTGGAGAAGCTCCTTGTGTGTGCGTGTGTGTGCAAAGTTGCTTCAGTCATATCTGACTCTTTTCAACGCTATGAACCCATAGCCCACCAGGCTCCTCTGTCCATGGGATTCTCCAGGCAATAATACTAGAATGGGTTGCCATGCTCTCCTCCAGGGGATCTTCCCAACCCAGAGATCAACCCACATCTCTTACATCTCTTGCTCTGACAGTCAAGATCTTTACCACTAATGCCACCTGGGAAGCCTTGAGAAGCTCTATACAGTCAGCAAAAACAAGACCAGGAGCTGACTGTGGCTCAGATCATGAGCCCCTTATTGCAAAATTTAGGCTTAAATTGAAGAAAGTAGGGAAAACTTCTATGCCATTCAGGTATGACCTAAATCAAATCCCTTATGATTATACAATGAAGGTGACGAACAGATTCAAGCATTAGATCTGGTAGACAGAGTGCTTGGAAAACTATGTATGGAAATTCGTAACATTGTACATGAGGCAGTGACCAAAATTATCCCCAAGAAATAGAAATGTAAGAAGACAAAGTGGTTGTCTAAGGAGGCTTTACAAATAGCTGATGAAAGGAAGTGAAAGGCAAGTGAGAAAGGGAAAGATATACTCAACTAAATGCAGAGTTCCAGAGAATAGCAAGGAGAGATAAGAAGGCCTTCTTTAATGAACAGTGCAAAGAAATAGAGGAAAACTATAGAATGGACAAGACTAGAGATCTCTTCAAGAAAACTGGAGATACAAAGGGAACATTTCATATAAGGATGGGCACAATATAGGACAGACCAGTAAGGACCTAACAGAAGCAGAGATATTAAGAAGAGGTGGTAAGAATACACAGAAGAACTATACAAAAAAGGTCTTAATGACCTGGATAACCACAGTGGTGTGGTCACTCACCTAGAGCCAGATATCCTGGAGTGTGAAGTCAAGTGGGCCTTAGGAAGCATTATTACAAACAAAGCTAGAGAAGGTGACGGAATTCCAGCCAAGCCATTTAAAATCCTAAAGGATGATGCTGTTAAAGTGCTGGACTCAATATGTCAGCAAATTTGGAAAATTCAGCAGTGGCCACAGGACTCTTAAAGGTCAGTTGTCATTCCAATCCCAAAGAAGGGCAATACTAAAGAATGTTCAAACTACCATACAATTGCACTCATTTCACATGCTAAGAAGGTTATGCTCAAAATCCTTCAAGCTAGCCTTCAGCAGTATGTGAACTGAGAATTTCCAGATGTACAGGCTAGATTTAGAAAAGGCAGAGGAGAAGCAAGGAAGTTACAGAAAAACATTTAACTCTGCTTAACTGACTACACTAAGGCCTTTGACTGTGTGGATTACAACAAACTATGTAAAACTCTTAAAGAGATGGGAATACCAGACCACCTTACCGGTCTCCTGAGAAACTTGTATATGGTCAAGAAGCAATAGTTAGAACCAGACATGAAACAACTCACTAGCTCCAAATTAGGAAAGGAGTGCAACAAGGCTGTATATTGTCACTCTGCTTATTTAACTTATATGCAGAGTACATCATGCAAAATGGTGGGTTGGATTAATCACAAGCTAGAATCAAGATTGCCAGGAGAAATATCAACAACCTCAGACATGCCAATAATACCACTCTGATGGCAGAAAGTGAAGAGGAACTAAAGAGCCTCTTGATGAGGGTGAAAGAAGAGAGTGAAAAAGCTGGCTCAACATGAAACTCAACATGAAAAAAATGAAGATCATGCCATCATGTACCATCACTTCATGGCAAATAGAAGGGGAAAAAATGGAAGCAGTGACAGGTTTTTATTTTCTTGGCCTCCAAAATCACTGCAGACAGTGACTGCAGCCATAAAATTAAAAGATGCTGCTCCTTGGAAGAAATGCTATGACAAACCTCGACAGTATATTAAAAAGCAAAGACATCGCTTTGCCAACAAAGGTCCATATAGTCAAAGATATGGCTTTTACAGTAGTCATGTACGGATGTGAGAGTTGGACCATAAAGAAGGCTGAGTGCAAAAACCTTGATGCTTTTGTATTGTGGTGCTGGAGAAGACTCTTGAGGATTCCTCTGCACAGCAAGGAGATCAAACCAGTCAATCCTAAAGGAAATCAACCCTGAATTTTCATTGGAAGGACTGACCCTGAAGCTGAAGCACAAATGCCTTGGCCACCTGATGTGAAAAGCCAACTCATAGGAAGAGATCCTTATGCTGGGAAAGACTGAGGGAAGGAGAAGAAGTGGGTGACAGAGGATGAGACAGTTGGATAACATCACTGACTCAGTTGACATGAATTTGAGCAAACTCTGGGAGACAGTGAAGGACCCAGGAAGCTGGTACTGCTTCAGTCCATGGGGTTACAAAGAGTCAGACACAATTTAGTGAGTGAACAACAGCAAAATCTGTAGGTGATGGTCTGATGGGTGACTTTTAAATCTATATTCCTAATTTTACAGCAGGAAATTTACATTGCTTTTATAATTTACAAAACAATACTAGAGACTTACACACCGTATCAGAAAGGAGCTTGGTAGAAGTTAGCTACCGAGTAGCATGCCAGCAGCTGCCATTGGAGCAGAACTGCTTACACACAGAACTAACAAACCACACATTTCCTTAGTGACTTAATGTAATCATTTCTTTTTCTTATGATTCTGCGGTTTGTGCAGGGCCCAGTAGGGATGGCTTGTTACTGCTCCATGTGGCACTAGCTGAGACAGCCCAACTGGGGCTGAAGGATACACCTTCAAAATGACACATTCACAAGGCTGGCAAAATGTTGGTAGCTGCCATGTGGGTTACCAGCTAGGGCTGTTTGCCAGGAGTCTTATTTCTTTTTCTCATGGACATTTCCACAGGCCTTCTTGGTCTTCACAGCAGAGTGCTGGGTTCCAAGAAACCCAGGTGGAAGCTGGAAGGTTTTTTTATAACTTAGAAGCAAAAGTCCCAGAACATTACCTGGATCAGCCCAGATTCAAGGGGAGGAAAATCAGACTCTGCCTTTTGATAGGAGAAATAGCAAAGAATTTTTAATCCACCACTCATGGGAACAGAAATAGCTTTTCCACTTGGCCAAGGATGCAAATCCTGGTGAAGGCTGGATATACTTTGATTTCCCATGATTCACCCCTGAGGTATTATGTTATTATCATAACCATTATCCAAATAAAGAAGTGTCTGTTTTATGCAAGAATGAAGAAGTCATGCTCAGTAAAAAAAAAAAAAAAAAAAAAAGTTGTTAGATGTTTTTCATTTCTGAAACCTTCATTTTAAAAAGTTGTAATTCCAGGGCAGCAGCTCCTATTGTGGTTTCCCATTATCCATCTTTTTGAAATTGGGTACAAAAATCACAAGTTGATACCAGTGCTTGCATATCATAAGACTCTATAGGTCTTAATCCCTCCAACTGCTTGGCCTTTGTTCTTTCTATCCTCTTTGCCTAAAATGCCTTTCCCATGTCAATGTCCTTCCTACTCCTTCTTCAAAGCCCTGCTTGAGTCCTGCCTCCCTCAGAGAAAATTTCCCTCTCCATCACCCTGTCTATATATGTTTTAGCAACTATCATAGTCTGCCTTTCTAGCACAGGCCCTTTCCCTTAATAGATGTACTGTAGATATTCACTTAATGGATAAATAAATGAGTGCTAGAGTCGCTTGTATAACTGTCTTCTTTACTGAGCTGGTAGTCCTTGACAGACAGGCTCCACGTTATAGTCATCTCTACAGTCTCACTCCATCCTACAAGTAATAAAGAACCTGCAGTGAGTCTTTCCTTCCTTCCTTCCTCCTTTCTCTCCTCCTTCCCTCCTTTCTGCTTCTCAAAAAGCACATATTCAAGCCCTAATTTCTGCCAGCCATTATGGTAGTCCTTAACCTGGTGGAGCCTATATTCTGATGGAAGTGACACGCAGGTAAACAAAGCAATTCTAAACTGTGATAAGTGATACAAAGGAAAATAACAGTGTCCTATAAAAGAGAATAAGAGAGGGTAATGTTTACCTAGACCTAAAGAAAGAGACCTATATGCAGGTCAGGAAGCAACAGTTAGAACTGGACATGGAACAACAGACTGGTTCCAAATAGGAAAAAGAGTACATCAAGGCTGTATATTGTCACCCTGCTTATTTAACTTCTATGCAGAGTACATCATGAGAAACGCTGGGCTGGAAGAAACACAAGCTGGAATCAAGATTGCCGGGAGAAATCAATAACCTCAGATATGCAGATGACACCACCCTTATGGCAGAAAGTGAAGAGGAACTAAAAAGCCTCTTGTTGAAAGTGAAAGAGGAGAGTGAAAAAGTTGGCTTAAAGCTCAACATTCAGAAAACGAAGATCATGGCATCTGGTCCCATCACTTCATGGGAAATAGATGGGGAAATAGAAGAAACAATGTCAGACTTTATTTTGTGGGGCTCCAAAACCACTGCAGATGGTGACTGCAGCCATGAAATTAAAAGACGCTTACTCCTTGGAAGGAAACTTATGACCAACCCAGATAGCATATTGAAAAGCAGAGACATCACTTTGCCAACAAAGGTCCGTCTAGTCAAGGCTATGGTTTTTCCAGTGGTCATGTATGGATGAGAGAGTTGGACTGTGAAGAAAGCTGAGCGCCGAAGAATTGATGCTTTTGAACTGTGGTGTTGGAGAAGACTCTTGAGAGTCCCTTGGACTGCAAGGAGATCCAACCAGTCCATTCTGAAGGAGATCAGCCCTGGGATTTCTTTGGAAGGAATGATGCTAAAGCTGAAACTCCAGTACTTTGGCCACCTCATGCGAAGACTTGACTCATTGGAAAAGACTCTGATGCTGGGAGGGATTGGGGGCAGGAGGAGAAGGGGACGACAGAGGATGAGATGGCTGGATGGTGAAGAATAGGGGTTCAGGTTGGGGAACACGTGTACACCCATGGCGGATGCATGTTGATGTATGGCAAAACCAATACAATATTGTAAAGTAAAAAAAAAAATAAAATAAAATCAGAACATAACAACAACAAAAAAAAGAATAGGAGTTTAATAAAGATTGACTTAAGTGTATTTATTGGTTGCTATGGGTGGATGATAGTCCAAATTTATCCAAATTTAACATTTTAGCTTTCTCCATTGCAGTTCATAAATCTGTTGCTTTTAAAGAAAAACAAGATTGAAGATTACTGTATTTGCATGAAGTGATGTGATATGTGGTATTTATGTCAAAATAATCTCAAAGTGAATAAATAAGTTATAGGTGAAACAAGGCTGGACATGAGTTGATAATTGTTGAAGCTGGATGATAGGTATATAGGAGTTTATTATACCATTTAATATACTTCTGCATATTTTAGAGATTTTTTTATAACAAAGGTTTTTAAGAAGTGTATTTGCTGACATAGTCCCTTCATATTTTCCCTAAAACTCTCAGTTATCAATAATGCAAAAGAGAGAGGAGGCGCTACAACAGAGAGTTGAAGAAGCAGGAAGTTGTAGAGGATCATGGTGAGGAGTGTTTCTAAGATTTCTAGATGCGAAGGAATTCTAAAGTAGTGCTTCATGAATGTGCGGAAACTGCTAGTTCCCCCTGTTTCCGTAGTAACAGAATGTCCAATTTTTACCTGAGTACATGGCCAGTCAGCATAAAAACTACATTTCCCATCGCAATTTGCAGCTAAGTGAGGCTATGTGATAAGGTCACGACTCACTGGACATGAACAGAAGTGATTTATGCAACTTACAATGTGTGCCCTTAAAGAGAAGTAGCACCTCTTCCCTTCTCACTGGCAGGAATGGAAACCTAGTCATAAGAATGATGACAGCATCTCTGGGAAAGCTAAGCCAAAAAAAAAAAAGGAGCCTGGGCCGTAGACAGACCCACCAGAGCAAGGTCACCAAGGCAGCTCAGGCCTTTATGCTTAAGCTCATGTTATTTTGAGTGTCTCACATTTAGGCAAACCTGTTCTCAACTAATGCAGTGAATTAGATTGCAAAGGAAGAAGGAAATATTAGTGCAAAATGTATGCTTTTAGAGAAAGCTTCCTCTGGATCAGAAAATCCTAATGCAAATCAATCAGAATGTCCCCTTAAAGAAAAACAGCCTGCAAACATGCTATCAAATTCAAAGAGTACAGATACCAAATTAAGAGTGTTGACACATATGCTTACCCCAATATAGAACAAGGTACATATTGTAGATAAATCACAGATTTAGAAAATATCTGCAACAAGGATGACAAATGAGTTCATTACATCATTTATAAGAAGCTTCTGAAAACTGAAAAGAACAAGGCACACAATTCCACATAACATTGGCAAAATATACGGACAGTCAGTTTAGATAACAGCTAGTCCAAAGGGCCAACGAACATATGGAAAGATGTTCAAACTCAGTCTTAGAGAAGTGAGAAATAATGTAATGCTGACATAGCACATTATGTTCAGCAGACTGGCAACATAGTGTAGCAACATCTATTTCTTATATGTGTTAGTTGAAAAACCATTATGGCCTTTTGATAAAACAATCTGGCAATGGCTATAAAATGTAAAATATATGTGCCCATCTACTGAGCAATCACTTCTCAGAAGATAATGTGGATTAAAAACACCAATACATAATGATATACATGCAAGGATGTTTATTGCAATGATGTTCTCAGTGGCAAATTTTTTAAACAAATTGATGTCTGTCAATTGGGAAGTGATAGAATTAATTTAGGTATATACACATCTATACCATGAAATACTACGCACACATCAGAGAGAGAGGGGATAACAGCTATACCAGCGGACTTGAAGGGATTTCCATAGGATACTGAAGAGTGAAAAAAGCAAGAACTCTGTTCATGATTCTATTTTTTTAAAGTAATAACCAGGAAAATTTTGCATGCATGTGTTTGCATATGATTATATGGGCATGGAGATATTTATTTTAATATATGGGAAGATATTTCTATATATAATATATTAAATATATGTTTAAATCTACATATGCATATAGATTTATAGTATGTGTGTGTGTGAAGAGAGATTCAGGAAAAAATGATTAGTAAGATGTTAATGGTGATATTGCACATAAGACCATAACCTCATGGTCCAAAAGATTAGAAAAAATAATCTTGTGCTGGATATCTTGTTTGCCTCTCCAGATTCATCTTCTACTCTCCATCCTTCTCCGTCCTGCTCTGAACTTTTCCAACTTTCTCTAAAAGACAACAGCTGCTGCTGCTGCTGCTGCTGCTAAGTCGCTTCAGTCGTGTCTGACTCTGTGCGACCCCATAGACAGTAGCCCACCAGGCTCCCCCATCCCTGGGATTCTCCAGGCAAGAACACTGGAGTGGGTTGCCATTTCCTTTTCCAATGCATGAAAGTGAAAAGTGAGAGTGAAGTCGCTCAGTCGTGTCCGACTCTTAGTGACCCCATGGACTGCAGCCCACCAGGCTCCTCCGTCCATGGGATTTTCCAGGCAAGAATACTGGAGTGGGGTGCCAAAGACAACAGGTTGGTAACAATTTTTGTTATTTCTTGTAACTATAAAACTGTCCAAAGTAACCCCAGAACTCTATTCAGGACAAATGTGACCATAAGAAATTTTCCTATGAAGTAAAACCGTAGAGCCTGGATTTCCATCTCAGGCAAACCTGAGTGCTGTTAGAGACCTTGACCTCTGTTTATCTACACTGCACTCATGAGTGACCTTTGCTCACAGAATGAGAGCCCTTGAATTTACATTTATATAGCCCATTTGATACAGCTTCAATCTTGCTGTTTGTTTTTTTTTTCATCAAAACTGGAATAAAAACACAACTCATCAGATTTTGATAGGTTTTTGTTCCTTTGTCCATTTGCATTGCTATTGTCTGGTTTCCCATCTCCCCAGTATGTATAAGTATTGCGAGACTCTTAAATATAATACCAAGGGGTAAAAGTATACTTTTGTCTTTGGAAATGAAAAACACAATCTCTTATGATCCCAGCTCCAATGAGGCCTCAGCCACGTCAGCACAGGCCACATTTAAATGGTCCCCTGAGGTCCATGCTATTGTGATTACTGAATCAATTACTCCCATTACTAGATCACATGGCAGAATATAGACAAAAATATTTCTTGACCAAAACAAATATCTTAGAAATGATACCAATAGTCATCAGAGCTTGGATGAGCCTAAAGGAAAATATTGGGTTATTACCTGAAGGAGAAATAAAAAGATTGCTAATCAGATAGTCTCTTTAAGTTACATGAAAATGCAGCCTTGAGAGAAAGAGAGAGAAGTACTTATATGTGATTGAAAAATATAAGCTGCTCCAGCATTATAAATGAGTTGTGTTTCACAAGGTCATTTAAATGAGTATTGCTACTCCAGCTTTCTCATGAATTCCATTTGCATGGAATACCTTCTTCCATCCCCTTACTTTCAGTCTGTAAGTGTCCCTAGGCCTGAGGTGGGTCTCTTGTGGACAGCATATATATGGGTCTTGTTTTTGTATCCACCTAGCCAGTCCATGTCTTTTGGGTGGTACATTTAATCCATTTACATTTAAGGTAATTATTGATATGTATGTTGGAGAAGGAAATGGCAACCCACTCCAGTATTCTTGCCTGGAGAATCCCATGGTCGGAGGAGCCTAGTAGGCTACAGTCCATGGGGTCGCAAAGAGTTGGACACGACTGAGTGACTTCACTTCACTTCACTTCACTCACTATGATCCTATTACCATTTTCTTCATTGTTTTGGGTTTACTTTTTGTAAGCCTTTCCCTTCTCTTGTGTTTCCTGCCTAGAGAAGTTCCTTTAGCATTTGCTGTAAAACTGGTTTCAGTTCAGTTCAGTCGCTCAGTCATGAATTGTAGCATGCCAGGCCTCCCTGTCCATCACCAACTCCTGGAGTTCACTCAGACTCATGTCCATCGAGTCAATGATGCCATCCAGCCCTCTCATCCTCTGTCGTCCCCTTTTCCTACTGCCCCCAATCCCTCCCAGCATCAGAGTCTTTTCCAGTGAGTCAAATCTTCGCATGAGGTAGCCAAAGTACTGGAGTTTCAGCTTTAGCATCATTCCTTCCAAAGAACACCCAAGATTGATCTCCTTTAGAATGGACTGGTTGGATCTCCTTGCAGTCCAAGGGACTCTCAAGAGTCTTCTCCAACACCACAGTTCAAAAGCATCAATTCTTCGGTGCTCAGCATAAAACTGGTTTAGTGGTGCTGAGTTCTCTTAACTCCTGCTTGTCTGTAAAGCTTTTGATTTCTCCATCAAATCTGAATGAGAGTCTTGCTGGGTAGAGTATTCTTGGTTGTAGGTTCTTCCCTTTCATCACTTGGAATATATCGTGCCATTCCCTTCTGGCTTGTAGAGTTTCTGTTAAGAAATCAGCTGATAACCTTATGGGATTTCCTTTGTATGTTACTTGTCTTTTTTCCCTTGATGCTTTTAATATTCTATCTTTGTCTTTAATTTTTGTCTCAGATGGTAAACCATCTGTCTGCAATGCAGGAGACCTGGGTTTGATCCCTGGGTCGGGAAGATCCCTTGGAGAAGGAATGGCAGCCCACCCCAGTACTCTTGCCTGGAAAATCCCATGGACGGAGGAGCCTGGTAGGCTACAGTCCATGGGGTCGTGAAGAGTCAGACACGACTGAGCCACGTCACTTTCACTTTAATTTTTGTCAGTGTGATTACTATGTGTCTCGGTGTGTTCCTCCTTGGGTTATCCTTCCTGGAACACTATGTGCTTCCTGGACTTGGTTGACTATTTCCTTTCCCACGTTAGGGAAGTTTTCAGCTATAATCTCTTCAAATATTTTCTCAGGCCTTTCTCTCTTCTCCGTCTGGGACCACTATAATGTGAATGTTGGTGCATTTAATGTTGTTCTAGAGGTCTCTTAGGCTATCTTCATTTCTTTTCATTCTTTTTCTATATGCTGTTCTGTGACAGTGATCACCATTCTGTCTTCCATGTCACTTATCCAGTCTTCTGCCTCAGTTATTCTGCTATTGATTCCTTCTAGTGTATTGTACATCCGTGTTAATTTGTTCTTTAGTTCTTCTAGGTCTTTGGTAAACTTTCTTGCATCTTCACAGTCTTTGCCTCCATTCTTTTTCCAAGGTCCTGGATCATCTTCGCTATTATTATTCTGAATTCTTTTTCTGGAAGGTTGTCTACCTCCAGAGAAGGCAATGGCACCCTACTCCAGTACTCTTGCCTGGAAAATCCCATGGATGGAAGAGCCTGGTAGGCTGCAGTCCATGGGGTTGCTAAGAGTCGGACATGACTGAGCGACTTCACTTTCACTTTTCACTTTCATGCATTGGAGAAGGAAATGGCAACCCACTCCAGTGTTCTTGCCTGGAGAATCCCAGGGATGGGGGAGCCTGGTGGGCTGCTGTCTATGGGGTCGCACAGAGTCAGACACGACTGAAGCAACTTAGCAGCAGCAGCAGCAGCCTACCTCCACTTCATTTAGTTGTTTTTCTGGAGAGGTATCTGGTTCCTTCATCTGCAATATAATCCTATTTCTTTTCATTTTGGTTAGCCTTCTGTGATTGTGGTTCTTGAGGCTACAGGACTGTAGTTCTTACTTCATCTGTCTGCCCTCTGGTAGATGAAGATAAGTGGCTTGTGCAAGCTTCCTGATGGGAGGGACTGTCTGTGGGGAAAACTGGGTCTTTCTCTGGTGGGCAGAGCCTTGCTAAGTAAATCTTTAATCCAATTGTCTGCTTCTGGGTGGAGCTGTGCTTCCTCCCTATTAGTTGTTTGGCCTGAGGCGACCCAGTCATGGGGTCTACAGGCTTTGAAGTGAAGTTGCTCAGTTATGTGCGACTCTTTGCAATCCCATGGACTGTAGCTTGCTTACCAGGCCCTTCTGTCCATGGAATTTTTCAGGCAAGACTACTAGAGTGGCTTGCCATTTCCTTCTCCAGGGGATCTTCCCAACCCGGGGATTGAACCCAGGTCTCCCGCATTGCAGACAGACGCTTTACCCTCTGAGCCACCAGGGAAGCCCTACAGGCCTTATGGTAGGGCTATTGGTAAGACCTCCAAGAGGACTTACACCAAGACTCACCTCCCAGGACTGCTGCTGCCAGTGCCCCCATCCCCGCAGCAGGCTGCTACTGACCCACGCCTCCACAGGAGACCCTCAAACACTCACAGGTAGGTCTGGCTCCGTTTCCTGTGGGGTCACTGCCCCTTTCCCCTGAGTCCTGGTGTTCAGAAGGTTTTGTTTGTGTGCTCCAAGAGTAGAGTCTCTGTTTCCCCCAGTCCTCAGGAAGTTCTATAATCAAATCCCGCTGGCCTTCAAAGTCAGATTCCCTGGGGATTCCCAGTTCCTTTGCTGGATCCTCAGGTTGGGAAGTCTCATGTGGGGCTTAGGACCTTTGCAACAGTGCGAGAACTTCTTTGGTATTACTATTCTCCAGTTTGTGAGTCACCCACCTGGGAGGTATGGGATTTGATTTTAACATGATTGTACCCCTCCTACCATCTCTTTGCAGCTTCTCCTTTGTCCTTGGACATTGGGGTATCTTTTTGTGGTGTGTTCCAGCATCCTCCCGTCAATGGTTGTTTACTAGGTAGTTGCGATTTTGGTGTTCTTGCAGGAGAATATGAGTACATGTCTTTCTAGTCCACCATCTTGAACCAGTCTCCTCAAAAAGTCATTTACAAATTAGTGCTTAGGGGCCTCACAAGTGGGGCTAGTAAAGAACTCACCTGCCAATGCAGCAAATGTAAGAGATGCAGGTTATTTCCCTGGGTTGGGAAAATCCTCTGGAGGAGGGCATGGCAACCCTCCAGTTTTTTTGCCTAGAGAATCCCATGGACAGAGGCACTTGGCAGGCTACAGTCCATAGTGCTGCAAAGAGTTGGACATGACTGAAACAATTTAGCATTAGCATGCTTTGGATCTAGAATGTGTTTCCCACAAAGACAATAAGCTGTACAGTTGAGGGGGTCCTAGGATGGCCCTGCAAAACCCATCATCCTGCATTTGGTTACCATCTCCATGAACCCAAGTGCTGTCAGGGAAATGCCTCATGTTCTGCTTAAAGAAAGAAGGGGAGGAGTAGACAAGCAGTTGTTAATAACTGGGCTTTAGAGCCAGACAGATCTGGGTTTGCATCTGGACCCCTCCATCTATTATCTATGAGACCCTGGGAAAATCACCTAAACTCTTTTCTTTCATTTCCTTCTCTGTGAAATGAGGATTATAATTCCTATTTCACAGTGTCATTGTGAACTTTAATAAGATAATACACCAAAAGTGTCTGACATTTGGTAGAAAATAAAATATAACTACTGTTGTTAGGGGCAGAACTGGCCTCAAACAAAACTTCAAAAACCAGTGGTGTTTATCTTTAATATCCTTCTATCTGCCTTCCTTTACCCAGCATTTTCTTTGTATTGTCCTAGATCCCTGAGTACCCATAGCTTTTATCTCTGCTGTAAATTACCCACTAGGACACTTTACCAAAGTGCCCTCCCTGGATTAGTGTTCCATGCTATAAAAACACATGAAGTTTTTCTTCTCTGCCCTATCCCCCATCAAAACTCCTAGGCAATGCAGTTTGGAAAAATAAGTGACCTGTTAATCAGAAATAAATTCATTTTTTCAGAAGAACTCTGGTTACCTTAAATGATATTCTAATTGGTAAAACTGCAGGCAATATAACAAAAAGTTCTAGACAGCACCAGGAGAGATATTTCAGGAGTCCATATACCAGGAAAGTGGGAACATCTATTCATGAGAAACTTTTTAAAAGTACAATTTTCGACTTCTGCTTCCCGGAAGGTAGGGTAGATGTACATTTCCCTGTTCTTCTCACTAAGTGAAAATAACTCCCTGGACAACTGCATACTATATATGAAGCAACCATAAGAAGACTCTGAAACATGCAGAGAAGAAAGCAGCAGGTTAGAAAACTTGGAACCCAAGGAACAACACAGTAGTAAGTTCCTTTGGTTTTCATTTTGCCTCAGATATGCCAGAACTGAAGAAGCTGATAACCTGGAAACACCAACTGAAGCAAACAAAAAAAAAAATTCCCACCATAAGCTTTCTTTCTCTTTATAAGACATCAGGAAAGGTGAGATTTAGTAAGGAAGAAGAATTTTAAACAACAATCACTCTACTCCAGCCAAATGTAACAGAAAAAACTGTGGTCCCATTATAGTTATGGTGAACGGTGTCAGATTCATGATCTCCAAAGAAAATTTAGCTTCAGGACCAGAGACCAGGCTTGACCACTCAGGACTCTTGTGTGGCAGAAGTTTTATTACAGTGAAAAAGGACAGAGAAAGCTTCTGACTTAGACATCAGAAGGGGGCAGAAAGTATGCCCTCACCAGTCTTAGCAAGGGAGCTATATACTTTTTCAATTGGTTATTACAGAAAATCAAAAGAATGTTTTAAAGTTGTAAAGGTCTTACTAGAGCCACTCCCACAATTTACATTTTAAGATGACAGGATTAGAACTAATAGAAAGATCTTACCAGACCCACTCCCACAATATATATTTTAAGATAACAGGATTAGTCAGAAGGTTTTTAAGAAGGATAAGTATATCCTCAAGCAGGATACATAGTTGTTATATAATCCTTGAAAGTGAAAGTGAAAATCACTCAGTCCAACTTTTTGTGACCCCATGGACTATATAGTCAATGGAGTTCTCTAGGCCAGAATTCTGGAGTGGGTAGACTTTCCCTTCTTCAGGGTATCTTCCCAACACAGGGATCGAACCCAAGTCTCCCACATTGCAGGCAGATTTTTTAGCAGCTGAGCCACAATAATCCTTAGTACAGAGTTTAAACTGAGTTGTTTTGTTGTTCAGCTCTGGGCTGAAAGAAAAAAAATGTTTTATGTGACTAAGACTAAGGAATGTAGAAAAAAAAGTTTGTCCTTTTCTTCTCCTTAAGAACCCCAGACCCCTATCTTTTCCTCGAAAGCCCCAGACCCCTTTCTCCTCCTCAGGGACCCTTGACTTCTTATCAACCTACCTAAGAATTGACTCTCTCCCCGTTATGCCCCATAGAGATAAGGAAACTGGACTTTCATTCTTGGAAGGCTATAACAAGGCCCCACAATATCCCAATCAGGACTCTGTCAGAGAAGGCCAGAACTTTCATTTCTGCTGGTAAGTAATGACCTCCTACCCACACAGTGTCACGGGACACCCCCTGAGAAGGTTGTACTTCTACCTCCACTGAAAGTTATGGGGTGCCCTTCTCCTTCTCTGCCAGGTTATTGTCAGATGAGGCCTAATGGAGAGTCAAGACTTTCACCATTGGCCAGTGGTTACAAAACCATCCCCACCACAGTGTCAATAAAGACCATGTGTGAAGCTAGAATTCCCTCCTCCACGCAACAGCAACAAGGAACCTGTCCCCTGGGTGTCAATGGAGGCCAAGTAGGGAACCTGGACTTCTGTCACCACCTAACAATAATAACGCAGTGCCCTCACCTGTCCCTGTCAGAATAATATCAAAAAAAAGACAACTAGAATAGAAGATTCACAGTCTTACAATACAAAACTGACCAGGTTACAAAAACAAAAAAACAAAACAAAACAAAAAAATGGTCATTCCAAGAATCAGGAAGATTTCAAACTGGATGTAAAAAGGAAATAGCTGTCAACACCAAAATGACAGAAATGTTAGAATTATCTGACAAAATTTTTAAAGCAACCATGATCTAAAATGCTTTGTACCAACTACGAACACTCTTAAAACAAATGAGAAAAAAAAAAGCCTCAGAAAAGAAATAGAAAGTCTCATCAAAGAAACAGAATATGTTAACAAAAACCAAGTGGAAATTTTGGAACTAAAAATTACAATAACTAAAATTAAAGGTTCAGTCACTAGGCTCACCAGAAAAATGGACGTGTCAGGGAAATAACTGGTGAACTTAACGACTGAACAATAAAAATTACTCAACTGAACAACAGAGGAAAATAGACTAAAAAATAAACAAAAGCCACAGGAACCTATGGGCATATAACACAATATCTAACATTCAATGTGATCAGAGTCCTAGAAGAAGAGAGGAAAAAGGGCAAGACTGAAAAAGTACTCAAGGAAATAGTGGCTAAAAACTTCCCAAATTTTGAAAGAGACATAAAACTACATATTAAAGAGATTAAGCAAATCCTAAACAGAATAAATTTAAAGAGGGTCTTAGAAGAAGAGAGAGAGAAAGAGGCAGACAACTTATCTGAAGAAACAATAGCTGGAAACTTCCCTAACCTGGGAAAGGAAACATCTAGGTCCAGAAAGAAGAGGAAATCCCAAACAAGATGAACCCAAAGAGGTCCACACCAAGATACATTACAATTTAAATGGCAAAATTAAAGATAAACAGAGAATCTTAAAAGCAGCAAGAGAAAAGCAACTAGTTACATAAAAAGGAACTCCCACAAGACCATGATAAGATTTTTAAGTAAAAACACTGCAGGCCAGAAGGAAATGGCACTATATATTCAAAGTCATGAAAAGAAAAACCTATAGCCAAGAATATTCCACCTGGCAAAGATATCATTCAGATTTGAAAGAAAGATAAAGAGTTTTACAGACAAGTAAAAGCTAAAAGAATTCAGCACCACTAAAATGACTTTCTAAGAAATGTTAAAGGAACTTCTCAAAGCAGAAAATAAAACACCACAACTAGAAATATGAAGTTTATGAAAGAAAAGGTAAGGGAAATATATATCAACCACTTACAAAGCTAGCAGGAAGGTTAAAAGACAAAAGTAGTAAAATCATCTATAGTCACAGTAAGTAGTTAAGGGATACACAGAAGAAAAATATGCAAAATATGGTGCTAAAAATATTAAACATTGAAGGGAAGTAAAAATGCAGAGTTTTAGAAAGCATTAAATTTTAGAGATCATCAAATTAAATACAGGCATATTGCCTGCAATTCAGGAGACCTAGATTCAATCCCTAGGGCAGGAAGATCTCCCAGAGAAGAGAATGGCTTCCCACTCCGGTATTCTTGCCTGGAGAATTCCATGGACAGAGGAGCCTAGCGGGCTACAGGTCATGGGGTCACAAAGAGTTGGACATGACTGAGCGACGAACACACATATATATGGGCTTCCCCAGTGGCTCAGCAGTAAAGAAACTGCCTGCAATGCAGGAGACATGGGTTCAATCCCTGGGTCAGGAAGATCCCCTGGAGGAGAAATGGCAGCCCACTCCAGTAATCTTGCCCAGAAAATTTCATGGACTGAGGAGCCTGGTGGGCTACAGCCGTGGGGTTGTTTAGGAGGTGTACATGACTGAGCAACTAAACAACAATAATAATTACATATATATTATTTATATATATATATATATATATATTTCTTGGTAACCACAAACCAAAAACCCATAAGAGATACACACAAAAAGAAAGAAATCCAAATATAATACTAAAGATAGTCATCAAATCACAGGAAAAAGAAGAAAAGCTGGACCATCTATATGCAGAAGAATCAAACTGGACTACTTTTTCACACACATATAAAAATAAACTCAAAATGGACTAAAGGCTTAAATGTAAGACCCCAAGCCATAAAACTCCAAGAAGAAAACATAGGCAGTACACTCTTTCACATTGCTCTTAGTAATATCTTTCTAGACATGTCTCCTCAGGCAAGGGAAATAAAGGCAAAAATAAACAAATAAGAATTTATCAAACCAAAATGTTTTTTCACAGTGAAGAAAACTATCAACAAAATGAAAAGACAACATATCTGCATATGATATATCTGATAAGGGGTTACTTTCCAAAATATACAAAGAACTCATAAAACTAAACATCAAAGACTAAAATAAACAACCAGATTAAAAAGTGGGCAAGGAGCTGAAAAGACATTTTTCCAAATAAGATATATAGATGACCAACAGACACATGAAAAAATTCTCAACATCACTAACTGTGAGAAAAATGCAAATTAAAACCAGAAGATAACACCTCACACCTGTCAGAATGGCTATTATCAAAAGTTAAGAAACAGGCCTTCCCTGGTGGCTCAGTGGTAAAGAATCTGCCTGCCAATGCAGGAAACATGGGTTAAATCCCTGATCCAGGAAGATCCCACATGCTGGGGAGCAACTAAGCCTGTGCACCACAACTACTGAGCCTGTGCTCTGGAGCTTGGGAGTCACAGCTACCGAGCCCACGCGCTACAACTACTGAAGCCCTCGGGCTCTAGAACCTGTGCTCTGCAGTAAGAGAAGCCACTGCAATGAAAAGCCCACCAAGCGCAACTAGAGAGTACCCCCTCGTTGCCATAACTAGAGAAAAGCCCACGCAGCAACAAAAATCCAGAACAGTCAATAAAAATAAATTAACACACTTTTTTAAATAGTTAAGAAATAACAAGTGTTGACAAGGATGTGGAAAGAAGGGAACCCTCGTGTACTGTTGGCAGATTGGAAAACAATATGGCGGTTCCTCAAAAAACTAAAATAGATTTGCCATATGATCTAGCAATTTCACTTCTGGGTATTTACCAGATGAAAACAAAAAAACTAATTCAAAAAGATATGTGTGTCCCTATGTCCATAAAATGGGTACGAAAATAGTATCTATTTCCTGGGGCCATTTTGAGGATAAGTGATAAACCATGGAGAGTGTAGTATATTTGCTGATCAACATATACTTCCCATTAAGTCTGAGAAAAACAAACTTGTGCCTAATTACATCAGGGAAAACAGGCTTTTTAAACATTAAAACAGCACAAACTACTCATGTAATAAAACTGTACATGTAAGTCAGACTAGACATTTTCATAAATAAGAAAAAGTCCTTTATAAACATTTATTTTTAGCAAGCTGGATCACTTTCTACTCAAATGGTAAAAGACTGCTACTAGGCATATTTAAGCATTTCTTTGTTCAGTTCAGTTCAGTTGTTCAGTCGTTTCCAACTTTTTGCAACCCCATGGACTGCAGCATGTCAGGCCTCCCTGTCCATCACCAGCTCCCGGAGTTTACTCAAACTCATGTCCATTGAGTTGGTGATGCCGTCCAACCATCTCATCCTTTGTCATCCCCTTCTCCTCCTGCCTTCTATCTTTCCCAGCATCAGGGTCTTTTCCAATGAGTCAGCTCTTGGCATCAGGTGGCCAAAGTATTGGAATTTCAGTTTCAGCATCAGTCCTTCCAATGAACACTCAGGACTGATCTCCTTTAGGATGGACTGGTTGGATCTCCTTGCAGTCCAAGGGACTCTCAAGAGTCTTCTCAACACCACAGTTCAAAAGCATCAATTCTTCGGTGCTCAGCTTTCTTTATAGTCCAACTCTTACATCCGTACATGACTACTGGAAAAACCATAGCCTTGACTAGACGGACCTTTGTTGGCAAAGTAATGTCTCTGCTTTTCAATATGCTCTCTAGGTTGGTCATAACTTTTCTTCCAGGGAGTAAGCATCTTTTAATTTCATGGCTTCAGTCACCATCTGCACTGATTTTGGAGGCCCAAAAAATAAAGCCAGCCACTGTGTCCACTGTTTCCCCATCTATTTCCCATGAAGTGATGGGACTGGATGCCATGATCTTAGTTCTCTGAATGTTGAGCTTTAAGCCAATTTTTCCACTCTCCTTTTTCACTTTCATCAAGAGGCTCTTTAGTTTTCTTCACTTTCTGCCATAAGGGTGGTGTCATCTGCCTATTTGAGGTTACTGATATTTCTCTCAGCAATCTTAATTCCAGTTTGTGCTTCATCCAGTCCAGTGTTTCTCATGATGTACTCTGCATATAAGTTAAATAAGCAGGGAGACAATATACAGCCTTGATGTACTCTTTTTCCTATTTGGAACCAGTCTGTTGTTCCATGTCCAGTTCCAACTGCTGCTTCCTGACCTGCATACAAATTTCTCAAGAGGCAGGTCAGGTGGTCTGGTATTCCCATCTTTTTCAGAATTTTCCACAGTTTATTGTGATCCACACAGTCAAAGCCTTTGGATAGTCAGTAAAGTAGAAATAGATGTTTTTCTGGAACTCTCTTGCTTTTTCTATGATCCAGCAGATGTTGGCAATTTGATCTCTGATTCCTCTGCCTTTTCTCAAACCAGCTTGAACATCTGGAAGTTCACGGTTCATGTATTGCTGAAGCCTAGCTTGGAGAATTTTGAGCATTACTTTACTAGTGTGTGAAATGAGTGCAACTGTGTGGTAGTTTGAGCATTCTTTGGCATTGCCTTTGTTAGGGATTGGAATGAAACTGACCTTTTCCAGTCCTGTAGCCACTGCTGAGTTTTCCAAATTTGCTGGCATACTGAGTGTAGCACTTTCACAGCATCATCTTTTAGGATTTGAAATAGCTCAATTGGAATTCCACCGAAATCAGATTGATTATATTCTTTGCAGCCAAAGATGGAGAAGCTCTATACAGTCAGCAAAAACAAGACCAGGAGCTGACTGTGGCTCAGATCATGAACCGCTTATTGCCAGATTCAGACTTAAATTGAAGAAAGCAGGGAAAACCACTAGACCATTCAGGTATGACCTAAATCAAAGCCCTAATGATTATACAGTGGAAGTGACAAATAGATTTAAGGGAGTAGATCTGACAGAGTGCCTGATGAACTATGGACAGAGGTTCATGACATTGTACAGGAAACAGGGAGCAAGACCATCCCCAAGAAAAAGAAATGCAAAAAAGCAAAATGGCTGTCTGAGGAGGCCTTACAAATAGCTGTGAAAAGAAGAGAAGCCAAAAGCAAAGGAGAAAAGGAAAGATATAAGCATCTGAATGCAGAGTTCCAAAGAATAGCAAGGAGAGATAAGAAAGCCTTCCTCAGTGATCAGTGCAAGAAATAGAGGAAAACAATAGAATGGGAAAGACTAGAGATCTCTTCAAGAAAATTAGAGATACCAAGGGAACATTTCACGCAAAGATGGGCACAATAAAAGACAGAAATGGTATGGACCGAACAGAAGCAGAAGATATTAAGAAGAGGTGGCAAGAATACACAGAACTGTACAAAAAAGATCTTCACGACCCAGATAATCACAATGGTATGATCACTCACCTAGAGCCAGACATCCTGGAATGTGAAGTCAAGTGGGCCTTAGGAAGCATCACTATGAACAAAGCATTTCTTTGTCTGAGGTTTCAAATCTTGTTTTAAATGAAACAAAAACTTTGTTTCTCTTGAGGTTTTTAATTTATATACTTAATGAGTAATCCTGTTAAAATCTTAGTGAAGGACTCTGCATTCAATACAGTTGACTACAGTAGAATTTTCCTAGTAGAAAATTTTCACTTGCTGGTACTCTTCTGAATTCTAATAAACCCACTTAGCTTTAAAGCCACTGGGAATATCCTTTTTCAAGTATATCATTTAAAACATCAGATCTTGAGAACTGTGCCTGTGGAAGCCTTGCAGGCCCACTGTTCGTAATCCAGATGCCATCCCCCGGCAGCCATGGAGAGGAGCTGATGGGATGTCTGTCAAGGAAGCAATGGCTGATTCATTGATCTGAGCACCTCCAGCCACAGTACCTTTGGGATCTGGGGCAGCACTGGAACCCAGGCCGCGCTTTTTCCAGGCTGCCCCCAGTCAGTAACAGAATGACAGGGGATGTTAGGGCCTGGCCAGTTCTGCCAATGTGGACCTCCTCTATGGGATCTTGTGGTGCCAGAGTTCCCTGTTGGGCTGGCCAAGACTTTTAAGAAGCCACACCTATGTCTGAGGCTCTTCATACCCAGTTCTCCTTCTTCTCCCCACTCCCTTTTTAGGTATCAATCAGATCAGCATTATGACCTGAAGGCTCTCTTTGCCTACTCTTTGGCCCCTTCTGCTTATCTTTTATGGGGAGTATTCTGGATAACTATCATGCCCTTCAACTCCATATTGTCTTCCCAGAGGATCCAAACTGACTTGCAAACTTAAACTGTGTTTCTGAACAGAACAAACACTTGGGTATTCACATGGTTTCTGGAGGGAAAAAAAAAGCCCCCAGAGACTCCTAGAAATAATTAGGTATGGAACTTTGCAAACTGTAGGGATCCTAAAATAGCCAGTGGGGTTGAGATAACAACCAGAAACTCAAGGCCATTGGGAAGGGGGACTCTGTAACTCTGAAAAGCGCTCATATACAAGAATCATTCACTGCCTAGGTCTTTCCCTTCTAATCCCTTCCCCTATGGAAGCTAAAGGAACTAAATTTCAAATTGCCAGAGTTTATCAGAATATGAAAATTAATTAAGCAATCCAGTTGGAGGGGGTCCCATTTCTGTTTAATAGCTGATCAGTTTAACTGTTTAATAGTCATTTCAAAATCAGCAGTAGCCACCCCTCCTCTGACACACACTCACATTTTACTTGTCAAACTGAATGACAAGGGGATTCCAAATGAGGAGGAGATAAATACAGCATGCTGTAATTAGTGCATAAGTTAAATATTTGTATGATTGTGTTTTATTCTAAGAAGATGTCTAAGTGATATTCTGAATTAAATCCAAAAGCTGTTTCCACTCCTTACTAACTTAGCCTTTCTTCCTGGCAGAAACCCCTGAGTTCATGTGTATTCATTAAAATCCAGTCTAATTGCTCCCTAGTCAGCTATGAATCTTAAGAAGCTTAGCTGTTAAGTGCTTAAATTGTGTTTGCTCACAGAAAATAGAATTTCTCTAATGATTTGCTATGAAAGTCTCCATATTGTTATTTTAGTGATTTTATTCATAGTAAGTTTCAGAAATTGTGCTAAGAGCATTCCACATTAATACATACTCATTTAAAAAATTAAGCAGGATGAGCCATCTTTGGATCCTTCTTCATAGATCAGTTAACAGCATAGGCCATTGAAGGAATTCTTAAATTCACAGATGTGACAGAGTCCCACTCTAATGGACACATGTTGATCCAACAGTATTTCCTGGATCCAGAGCTTCTCTCCCAAAGATGGTGGTGGGGTTGGCTGGGGGCAGTGGGGAGGGCAAATGAGAATCTTAGTCCTTTCACTTAAGCTCCTGGATCACATTAGGTCCACAGCACCCTCTGCTACCCCTGTCCTAAGCCCCACCACAGCCTCCTTGGCTATTCCCCCAGTGAGTTCATAAGATCTGTGAGGGCAGGGACACTGTTTGTCTTGCTCCTTTTATTATATACCCAACAGCACAGAATTTGGCATGATTCTGACTGCCAAACTTCTCCAACCGCACCCTTGAGCCACTCACAACTCGAGCCATTTCTGACTGACCTGCCCTTTTACATAATAATACTAATTAAAATGTAATAATAGATAATGATAGTAATAATGCTCTAAAACATAATAATAATACAATAATAGCAATTAACTTTGAGTCATTTTGTTCTATAGACCAAGCATCTTCTTCAATATTATAAAACCTATGAAATAAACAATGAATTTGTTTATTTTTCAGATGAGAAGACAATGACTCTGAAGAAGAAATGAGGAGATAGATAGGATCTAGAAGTGGCACTGGGAAACAAGAAGTGATACATACTCCCTAAAGCCTGGTCATCACAACACCAAGAAGCCACCACCCTCCATCCTCAAGTCCATGCAATCTGGTTCTTCTCAGTACTCCATGACAACTGCTCTTAGCTTCTCAGTGATCTGCTTCTGGCTAAATCTAAATGTCTCTTCTGCATTTTCCTGTTGACTGCGGAGCTATTTGCCACTTTCTAAGTATGGAGAAGGCAATGGCACCCCACTCCAGTACTCTTGCCTGGAAAATCCCATGGACAGAGGAGCCTGGTAGGCTGCAGTCCATGGAGTCAGGAGGAATCAGACATGACTGAATGACTTCACTTTCACTTTTCACTTTCATGCATTAGAGAAGGAAATGGCAACCCACTCCAGTGTTCTTGCCTGGAGAATCCCAGGGACGGGGGAGCTTGGTGGGCTGCCGTCTGTGCGGTCACACAGAGTCGGACACAACTGAAGCGACTTAGCAGCAGCAGCAGCAGCAAGTTCCCCATCCCCTTGTCTTTCATCACCTGCCATCTCTCCTGTCATCTTCCTACCCTTTGAATCATTGTTTTTGCCTTCACTGGTTCCAAAACTTAACATTTGTCTCACTCTGTGGCTACCCCCTTTCCATTACCCAATAATAAAAAAAACCTGGCATTTTTACAGAAAAGGGAACTAAAATTCAGATAGGCTAAGTATCAGCCCAAATGCCAGGGGAAAGTAGAATGGGTATTCAAATTTTAGTCTTATTCTTAATTACTGTACCTCCTGAAACCTTCTTCTCACCTAAATTCTGCTCCCTCACTCCCACCATTGATTTTCAACAAAGGAGACACAACAAGTGGTAGATGAAGAGAGCTCTTAGATGCTCAATAGGTTGTTTATTTAATATGAACCCAGAATTAGCAATTGCCAGAGGAGACAAAGGCTGTGTTTCTTTGTATCTTCTTTCTGTTTCCATTCCTTCAATTCTGGGAACATCGTGGTTTGGAGAAACTGGAGCCCCATTTTCAATCTCTCATGAACCGAAAGGCCAGATTTATATAAAACACTCTGAATCTGAGGGAATGAACCTAGCATTGCAATCTCTGTTAAAACTCTAGGTGGAGGTGCCAAGACCTGACTGCCAAATTGTGCACTGTCTCCTTGGAGACCCCCAAGTGAATGACAGCACTGAGGAAGTAGCGTGGGCAATTGAGACGCACAATGAACCTACCGAGCATTACAGATGCTCTGACAATCTGTAACTGATGTGAAAGAGTAATGCACTCCTGGCTCCTATTGTTTCATGCTCTCCCCTGCAAGAGTCTTACCTCCTTCCTGGACTGGAAGCCCCCAAAGGGCCATTAGAGGCCTCTAGAAAGATCATGTGGCATTTGGGAGGAGCACAAAACAGCAGGGCAGAAGGCCAGGCTTCTGGTCTTACTTTCACTTTTCACTAGCTATGGGAGATGAGACCATGGGCAATATTTTAACCTCTTTGAGCCTTAATTTCTTCATTTTTCAGTAGGGAATCACAATTTGGTCCTACATGGTCATTACTATGTTATTAATACTTGCATCCCCCAACGGCACCAAACTTAATGATAGGCATGTATGCAATAAATCCATATTGGATTTGCCCCCAATCCAAATGAAAAATTCTTGTCCATCAGTAAAATTAACAATTGGGTTAAATCTTTGAAAAATATAAGTCATAAGAAATAGAGTGTTAAATTTAACTAATCAAGTCAGTTAGGCAAGCAAGAAACTTACATTTATTAGGTACATATATGTGTAAAACAGTGTAAAGCCATGCTAAACAAAGACCGAGTCCTTGTTTTCAAGAGGATGAGTGATAACCTGGAAAGCTAAAACATACATAATTTGAAACAATTTGAGAACAACAATCAATAGCGACAACAATCATAAATGCTATTTATTTGGGATTTACTCTGTGCTAGGCACGGTGCTAAGTACCTCACATCTTGCACCCCTTTAGATCCTCACCACAACTCTCTGAGAGGTATATCTTTGCTAAGTTAGTAATTAGGATACTGAAAGTTTCTTAAGGGCCATAAACCTGAAAAGGTCACAACTAGAATGGGGACTCAAGTTCATCAACTGCACCCATGTCAAAAAGTGCTAAAATGAAACTGGGTAGAGGGTAGTGAGAGTTGATAGGAGTTAATCAGGGAAGATTTCCTAAATGAAGTAAGCTTGAGCTCTGACAGAATGTGGTCCACTGGAGAAGAGAATGGCAAACCACTTCAGTATTCTTGCCTTGGGAGCCCCATGAACAGTATGAAGGCAAAAAGATAGGACACTGAAAGATGAACTCCCCAGGTCGGTAGGTGCCCAATATGCTACTGGAGATCAGTGGAGAAATAACTCCAGAAAGAATGAAGGGATGGAGCCAAAGCAAAAACAACACCCAGTTGTGGATGTGACTGGTGATAGAAGCAAGGTCTGATGCTGTAAAGAGCAATACTGCATAGGAACCTGGAATGTTAGGTCCATGAATCAAGGCAAATTGGAAGTGGTCAAACAGGAGATGGCAAGAGTGAACATCGACATTTTAGGAATCAGCGAACTGAAATGGACTGGAATGGGTGAATTTAACTCAGATGACCATTATATCTACTACTATGGACAATAATCCCTTAGAAGAAATGGAGTAGCCATCATAGTCTACAAGAATCTGAAATGCAGTACTTTGATGCAGTCTCAAAAACAACAGAATGATCTCTGTTCATATCCAAGGCAAACCATTCAATGTCATGGTAATTCAAGTCTATGCCCCAACCAATAATGCTGAAGAAGCTGAAGTTGAATGGTTTTATGAAGACCTAACAAGACTTTTTAGAACTAACACCCCCCAAAAAGATGTCCTTTTCATTATAGGGGACTGGGCTGCAAAAGGAGGAAGTCAAGAAACACTTGAACTAAGACGTAAATTTGGCCTTGGAGTACAGAATGAAGCAGGGCAAAGGCTAATAGACTTTTGCCAAGAGAACGCACTGGTCATAGCAAACACCCTCTTCCAACAACACAAGAGAAGACTCTACACATGGAAATCACCAGATGGCCAACACCAAAATCAGATTGATTATATTCTTTGTAGCCAAAGATGGAGAAGCTCTATACAGTCAGCAAAAACAAGACCGGGAGCTGACTGTGGCTCAGATCATGAACTCCTTATTGCCAAATTCAGACTTAAATTGAAGAAAATAGGGAAAACCACTAGACCATTCAGGTATGACCTAAATCAAATCCCTTATGATTATACAGTGGAAGTGAGAAATAGATTTAAGGGCCTAGATCTGATAGACAGAGTGCCTGATGAACTATGGACGGAGGCTTGTGACATTGTACAGGAGACAAGGATCAAGACCATCCTCATGGAAAAGAAATGCGAAAAAGCAAACTGGCTGTCTGGGGAGGCCTTACAAATAGCTGTGAAAAGAAGGGAAGCGAAAAGCAAAGGAGAAAAGGAAAGATATAAGCATCTGAATGCAGAATTCCAAAGAACAGCAAGGAGAGATAAGAAAGCCTTCCTCAGTGATCAATGCAAAGAAATAGAGGAAAACAATAGAATGGGAAAGACTAGAGATCTCTTCAAGAAAATTAGAGATACCAAGGGAACATTTCATGCAAAGATAGGCATAATAAAAGACAGAAATGGTATGGACCTAACAGAAGCAGAAGACATTAAGAAGAGGTGGCAAGAATACACAGAAGAACTGTACAAAAAAGAGCTTCACAACCCAGATAATCGCAATGGTGTGATCACTGACCTAGAGCCAGACATCCTGGAATGTGAAGTCAAGTGGGCCTTAGAAAGCATCACTACGAACAAAGCTAGTAGAGGTGATGGAATTCCAGTTGAGCTATTCCAAATCCTGAAAGATGATGCTGTGAAAGTGCTGCACTCAATATGCCAGCACATTTGGAAAACTCAGCAGTGGCCACAGGACTGGAAAAGGTCCGTTTTCATTCCAATCCCAAAGAAAGGCAATGCCAAAGAATGCTCAAACTACCGCACAATTGCACTCATCTACACGTTAGTAAATAATGCTCAAAATTCTCCAAGCCAGGTCTCAGCAATACGTAAACTGTGAACTTCCAGATGTTCAAGCTGGTTTTAGAAAAGGCAGAGGAACCAGAGACCAAATTGCCAACATCCACTGGATCATCGAAAAGCCAAGAAAGTTCCAGAAAAAACATCTCTTTCTGCTTTATTGACTATGCCAAAGCCTTTGACTGTGTGGATCACAATAAACTGTGGAAAATTCTGAAAGAGATGGGAATGCCAGACCACCTGACCTGCCTCTTGAGAAATTTGTATCCAGGTCAGGAAGCAACAGTTAGAACTGGACATGGAACAACAGACTGGTTCCAAAGAGGAAAAGGAGTACATCAAGGCTGTATATTGTCACCCTGCTTATCTAACTTATATACAGAGTACATCATGAGAAATGCTGGGCTGGAAGAAACACAAGCTGGAATCAAGATTGCTGGGAGAAACATCAATAACCTCAGATATGCAGATGACACCACCCTTATGGCAGAAAGTGAAGAGGAACTAAAAGGCCTCTTGATGAAGGTGAAAGAGGAGAGTGGAAAAGTTGGCTTAAAGCTCAACATTCAGAAAACGAAGATCATGGCATCCGGTCCCATCACTTCATGGGAAATAAATGGGGAAACAGTGGAAATAGTGTCAGACTTTATTTTGTGGGGCTCCAAAATCACTGCAGATGGTGACTGCAGCCATGAAATTAAAAGACCTTTACTCCTTGGAAGGAAAGTTATGACCAACCTAGATAGCATATTGAAAAGCAGAGACATCACTTTGCCAACAAAGGTCCATCTAGTCAAGGCTATGGTTTTTCCAGTGGTCATGTATGGATGTGAGAGTTGGACTGTGAAGAAAGCTGAGCGCCAAAGAATTGATGCTTTTGAACTGTGGTGTTGGAGTAGACTTTTGAGAGTCCCTTGGACTGCAAGGAGATCCAACCAGTCCATTCTGAAGGAGATCAGCCCTGGGATTTCTTTGGAAGGAATGATGCTAAAGCTGGAACTCCAGTACTTTGGCCACCTCATGAGAAGAGTTGACTCATTGGAAAAGACTCTAGTGCTGGGAGGGATTGGGGGCAGGAGGAGAAGGGGACGACAGAGGATGAGATGGCTGGATGGCATCACTGACTCAATGGACGTGAGTCTGAGTGAACTCCGGGAGTTGGTGATGGACAAGGAGGCCTGGCGTGCTGCAATTCACGGGGTCGCAAAGAGTCGAACACAACTGAGCAACTGAACTAAACTGAACTGAACTGACATCATGACAATATTGAATCTTCCTATCCATGGACATGGAATATCTCTCCATTTATTTAGCTCTTCCTTAATATCCTATATCAGAGTTTTGTAGTTTTCTTTATAGATAGATCTTGCACATGTACATCATAGGGATTTTGTACATTGGTGTGACTTATAGAAAGTCTTAGCCAGCTCAACAGGGACCTCTGGCACCATTTTTAGATTTATACCTAAAGTTTTCAATTTTTGAAGGTGCTTATGTAAATAGTAGTGTGCCTTTTATTTCAAATTCCACTTGTTATTTTCTAGCATATAGGAAAGAAATTGACTTTGTATATTAACTTTATCCTTTAATCTTGGTTTATTAGTTCCAGAAGGGGTTTTTTGCTCAATTCTTTCAGAATTTCTATATAGACAATCATGTCATCTACAGATAAAGACAGTTTTGATTTCATGCTTCTCAATTTATATACCTCTTATTTCCTTTTCTTGTCTTATTGAATTAGCTAGGACTTCCAGTAAGATGTTGAAAAGCAGTGATAAGAGGCAACATCCTTGCCTTGTTCTTTATCATTGCAGAAAAGCTTTGAGTTTCTCACCACCAAGTATGATGTTAGCTGCAGGGTTTTTGCAGTTCTTTATTAAGTTGAGGAAATTCCCTTCTATTTCTGGCTTACTAAGAGTCATGAATGAGCACTGGATTTTGCCAAGTACTTTTTACACATCTATTGATATAATCATTTGATTTTTCTTCTTTGGTCTGTTACTTTGTGAATTACATTAATTGATTTCTGAATTTTGAACCAGCCTTAGATACCTGGGATAAATTCCAACTGGCTATGGTATATAATTCTTTTTTTATACTTTTTATTCAATTTGCTAATATTTTGCTGTGGATTTTTAAATGTATATTCTTAAGAATTACTGATTTGTAGTTTTTTTTTCTTGTAATGTCTTCTCTGATGTTAGTATTAATGGTAATACTAGTCTCACGAAATGAGTTTGCAAGCATTTCCTCTGCTTCTATCTTCTGAAAGAGATTGTAGAGAATTGGTATAATTTCTTCCTTAAATGTTAAATAGAATTCACCAGCAAACCCATCTGGGTTTAGTGCTTTTTGTTTAAAAGTTTATTAAGTATTGATTCAACTTCTTTAATAGAAATCAGTCTATTCATATTGCCTACTTCTTGTGTGACTACTGGCAGTTGAATTTCTTTCAAGGAGTTGATTGATTTCATCTAGGTTACCAAATTTGTGGGTATCTGTCATTGCTGTTTAGTCATGTCTGACTCTTTTGTGACCCCATGGATTGTAGCCCTCCAGGCTGCACTGTCCATGGGATTTCCCAGGCAAGAATACTGGAATGGGCCATTTCCTTCTCCAGGGGATCTTGCCGACACAGGTATCAAACTTGCATCTCCTACACTGGCCGGCAGATTCTTTACCACAGAGCCACCAAGGAAGCCCTTGTGGGCATCTAGTTGTTAACAATATTCTTTTATTATGCATTTAATGTCCATAAGATCTGTGGTAATGTCCCTTCTTTCATTCTTTATATTAGTAATTTGTGTCTTCTATTTTACTTAGCCTGCCTAATGTTTATCAATTTATTGCTCTTTCCAAAGAACTAACTGTTGTTTCCATTGATGTTCTCTACTGATTTCCTGTTTTCAATTTCATTGATTTCTGCTCTATTTTTTTTTGTTTTTATTTTATTTATTTTTTATTGGAAGATAACTCCTTTACAATATTGTGCTGATTTCCACCATAGCCACAGGTAGCTGCTCTAATTTTTATTATTTCTTTTCTTTTGCTTACATGGAATTTCATTTGCTTTTTTTTTTGTAGTTTCCTAAAATGGAAACTTAGATTATTGATTTTAAATCTTTCTTATTTTCTAATACATGCCTTCAATGCTATATATTTCCCTCTAACCACTGTTTTCACAGAACCCTTCAAATTTTGATAGGTTGTATTTTCCTTTTTGTTTAGTTCAAATGTTTTTTAATTTCTCTTGAGGTCTGTCTGTGTTACAGAAGTGTACTATTTAATCTCCAAGTATTTGGGAGATTTTCCAGCTCTCTGTTATTGATTTCTATTTTAATTCCATTGTGGTTATCTGAGAATAAACATTATATAATATCTATTCTTTTAAATTGGTTAAAGTATGTTTTATGGCCTAAACTGTATTGACAGTTAATTTTGGTGATGTTCTATGTGAGCTTGAGAAGAATATGTTATCTGTTCTTGCTGGGTAAAGTACTCAATAGACATCAATTATATCCAATTGACTGACGGTGCTGTTGAGTTCAATTATGTCCTCACTAATTTTCTGCCTGCTGAATCTGTCCATTCCTAATAGAGTTATGCTGAAGTTTCCAAGAGTGGATTCTCAGGACTTCCCTGGTGGTCCAGTGGTTAAGGATCCATGTTCCAATGCAGGACACATGAGTTTGATCCCTGGTCGAGGAACTAAGATGCCATAGGGCAACTAAGCTGGCACACTGCAACTATCGAGCCTGCATACCACAACAAAGAGCCCATGCACTGCAATGAAAGATCTCACATGCAGCAACCAAGATCTCATGCACCACAACTAAGACCTGATGCAGGCAAATAAAGAAATAAATGTTTTACTTCTTTAAAAAGAATACATTTGAATCAGTTCTAATGAGGTGGATGAAACTGGAGCCTATTATACAGAGTGAAGTAAGCCAGAAAGAAAAACACCAATACAGTACACTAACGCATATATATGGAATTTAGAAAGATGGTAATGATAACCCTCTATGCGAGAGAACAAAAGAGACAGAGATGTATAGAACAGTGTTTTGGACTCTGTGGAAGAGGGAGAGGGTGGGATAATTTGGGAGAATGGCATTGAAACATGTATAATATCATACAAGGAACGAATCGCCAGTCCAGGTTCGATACAGGATACAGGATGCTTGGGGCTGGTGCACTGGGATGAACCAGAGGAATGGTACGGGGAGGGAGGTGGGAGAGGGGTTCAGGATGGGGAACAGGTGTACACCCGTGGCAGATGCATGTTGATGTATGGAAAAACCAATACAATATTGTAAAGTAATTAGCCTCCAATTAAAATAAATAAATTTAAATTTAAAAAATAAAATAAAATTCCAAAAAAGAAAAAGAAATAAATGTTTAAAAAAATAAAATAAAATAGTGAAATTCATCTATTTCTGCTTGCAATTCTATCAGTTTTCATCCCATGTATTTTGGCACTCTGTTGTTAGGCATATATACAATAAAGAGCTGAATGAATCACGAGCTAGAATCAAGATTGCCAGGGGAGAAACAGCAACAACCTCAGATATGCAGACAACACCCTTATGGCAGAAAGTGAAAAGGAACTAAAGAGCCTCTTGATGAGAGTGAAAGAGGAGTGTGAAAAAGCTAGCTTAAAACTCAACATTCAAAAACCTAAGATCATGGCATCTGGTCCCATCACTTCATGGCAAATAGATGGGGAAAATGTGGAAGCAATGACAGATTTTATTTTCTTGGGCTCCAAAATTACTGCAAACAGTAACTGCAGCCATGAAATGAAAAGACACTTGCTCCTTGGAAGGAAAGCTATGACAAACCTTGACAGCATGTTAAGAAGTAACCATTAGTTTGTCTTCTACATTTATTACTCTACTTCTGTTTTGTAAATAAGTTCATTTATACTTTTTTTTTACGATTTCTTACATAAGCAAGATGAGAAGGTGGTGGCAGAGGATGAGATGGTTAGATAGCATCACCAACTCAATGGACATGAATTTGAGCAAACTCTGGGAGATAGTGAAGGACAGGGAAGCCTGGTGTGCTGCAGTCCATGGGGTCGCAGTCAGACATGACTTAGCAGCTGAACAACATATAAGTGATATCATATGATATTTGTCTTTCTGTTTCTGACTTACTTCACTGAGTATGACAATCTCTAGGACCATTCATGTTGCTTCAGATAGCACTGTTTTGTTCTTTTTTATGACTAATACTCCATTGTATATATGTACCACATCCTCTTTACCCATTCCTCTGTTGATGAGTTTGTTTTAGATTCCTCACATAAATGGCGTCATGTAATATTTGGCCTGTGTCTGGTTTATTCCTCTATGCATAATGTCCGCCAGATTTACATATGTTATCACAAATGGCAGAATTTCCTTTTTAAGGCTGAATAATATTCCATTGTATGTATATAGCACATTTTCTCTATCCATTCATCAGTTGATGCACATTTAGGTTGCTTCCGTGCCTCCACTACTGGGAATAATATTGCAGTGATCACGGCAGTGTAGATATCTCTTCAAAATCATAATTTCAGTTCCTTTGGATATATACCCAAAAGTGGAATTGCTGAACCTTTTGTAGTTTTATACCATGTCCCCTATATACAAATGAGTTCCATTCTGAGAGTGAGTTTGTTAAGTCCAATTTGTTCATAAGCCGTACAAAGTTAGCTTAGGTACCCAACTAACACAATCAGCAACATAGTACTGTACTGTAATAGGTTTATAGTACTTTTCACACAACTAATACATAAAAAAACAAACATAAACATAATAAGTAAAGAAAAGACGTTTAATCTTACAGTACAGCACCTTGAAAAGTATAGTAATACAGTACAACAGCTGGCATAGAGGGGTTGTCATCCAGTGAACAGGCAAGAAGAGTTATTGGCTGGAGGAGGGAGGGCAGATTGGAAAGGGTAGAGCTGAAAGAGCATCAGCAATAGGAGATGGAGTGTAAGCTGCAATTTCACTCATACCTGAGGATAATGGAATGCACATTTGCATCTTTGAAAGTTTGCAATTTGAAGGTTCACATGTAGGAGACTTAGTATAATTGAGCATTTTATTATTTTATTTTCCATCTTTTCTTAGTATATCAGTTATATTTCTTTTTTTTTTTAACTTTTTTAGAGGTTTCCCTAGAGTATGCAATATACATTTATAACTAATCCACAGTGTAAGTACCATATACAAAATATTCCTAATTTCCTAATATTCCTTCTTTCCAAATTTATCATTGCTGTCGTTCATTTTGCTTATACATAAGCATACAGAATCAAATACATTGTTGTTATTTTTTTATTTTGAGCAAGCTATTTTCTGTTAGATCAATTGATAAGAAAAATAAAAGGTTTTATTTTACCTTCTTATATTCTTTCTGCAATGCTCTTTCTTTATATAGAGTTTCTGATCTATACAATTTTCCTTCTCTCTGAAAATGTTCTCTTAACATTTATTGCGAGGCACATCTACTGATGACAAATTTCCTCAATTTTTGTTTGTATGAGAAAGTATGTCTCCTTCACTTTTGAAGAATAACTTTGCAGAGTACAGAATTCTAGACTAGTGTTTTTCTTTCCTCAACATTTTAAATATTTCACTCCAATCTCTTCTTGCTTGCATGGTTTCTGAGAAGAAATCATTATAAGTCTTATGTTTACTTCTCTATAGGTAAGGAATTTTTAAACCATGGCTTCTTTCAAGATTTTTTTCTTTATATTCTCTGCAGTTTGAATATATGCATATGTGTGATTGTTATTTGGCATTTATCTCATTTGGTGTTCTTTGAGCTTCCTATATCTGTGATTTAGCATCTGACATTAATTTTGGGGAAAATCTCAGTCATAATTGTTTCAAATATTGCTTGTTATTTTCCCTTCCTTTTCTTTTTGATATTCCCAGTACATATATGTTATACCACTTGTAGTTGCCCTACAGTTCTTGGCTATTCCATTCTAGGTTTTTCCAGTCTTTGTTCTATTTTTCAGTTTTGGAAGTTTCTGTTCTCTCATCATCAAGTTCATAAATTATTTTCTCAGCTATATCTAATCTATTAATGAGCCCAGCAAAATTATTCTTCCTGTTATACTGTTTTTATCACTATCTTTTCTTTTTTTTAGAATTTCCAACTCTCCGCTTACATTATCTACCTGTTCTTCCCTATTATCTACTTTTTCCATTGAAGTCCTTACATATTAACCACAGTCTTCCAAGATTTCTGCCATATCTGACTTTGGTTGTGATGCTTGTTCAATCTCTTTGAGCTATGTTTTCAGCCTTATAGTATGCCTTGTGATTTTTTTGTTGTAAGGTGAACATAATGTACTGCTGTTATGGATTGAAAGTTTGTGTCCCCCTAAAATTTATGTTGAGCTTTAAGCCAACTTTTCCACTCTCCTCTTTCACTTTCATCAAGAGGCTCTTTAGTTCCTCTTCACTTTGTGCCATAAGGGTGGTGTCACCTGCATATCTGAGGTTATTGATATTTCTCCCACCAATCTTGATTCCAGCTTGTGCTTCCTCCAGCCCAGCGTTTCTCATGAGGTACTCTGCATATAAGTTAAATAAACAGGGTGACAATATACAGCCTTGACGTACTACTTTTCCTATTTGGAACCAGTCTGTTGTTCCATGTCCAGTTCTAACTGTTGCTTCCTGACCTGCATACAGGTTTCTCAAGAGGCAGGTCAGGTGTTCTGGCAATTCCATCTCCTTCAGAATTTTCCACAGTTTATTGTGATCCACATAGTCAAAGGCTTTGGCATAGTCAATAAAGCAGAAAGAGATGTTTTTCTGGAACTCTCTTGCTTTTTCAATGATCCAGCAGATGTTGGCAATTTGATCTCTGGTTCCTCTGCCTTTTCTAAAACCAGCTTGAATATCTGGAAGTTCACAGTTCACGGATTGCTGAAGCCTGGCTTGGAGAATTTTGAGCATTTCTTTACTAGCATGTGAGATGAGTGCAAGTGTGTGGTAGTTTGAGCATTCTTTGGCATTGCCTTTCTTTGAGATTGGAATGAAAACTGACCTTTTCCAGTCCTGTGGCCACTTCTGAGTTTTCCAAATTTGCTGACATATTGAGTGTAGCACTTTCACAGCATCATCTTTTAAGATCTGAAATAGCTAAACTGGAATTCCATCACCTCTACTAGCTTTGTTTGTAGTGATGCTTCCTAAGGCCCACCTGACTTCACAGTCCGGGATGTCCGGCTTTAGGTGAGTTGGCTTAAAGCTCAACATTCAGAAAACTAAGATCATGGCATCTGGTCCCACAACTTCATGGCAAATAGATGGAGAAACAGTGGACACAGTGGCTGACTTTATTTTGGGGGGCTCCAAAATCACTGCGCACGGTGATTGCAGCCATGAAATTAAAGATGCTTGCTCCTTGGAAGGAAAGTTATGACCAACCTAGACAGCATATTAAAAAGCAGAGACAGGGGACGGTCCTAAGATGGCAGAGGAATAGGACTGGGAGACCACTTTCTCCCCCACAAATTCATCGAAATAACATTTGAACACTGAGCAGATTCCAAAAAACAACTTCTGAATGCTGACAGAGGACATCAGGCACCCAGAAAGGCAGCCCACTGTCTTTGAAAGGAGGTAGGACAAAATATAAAAGATAAAAGGAGAGACAAAAGAGGTAGGGACAGAGATCCATCCCGGGAAGGGAGTCTTAAAAAAGAGAGAAGTTTCCAACCAGGAAACACTCTCACCGGCGGGTCTGTGGCGAGGCTTGGAATCTCAGAGTGCAACATAACTGGGAGGAAAAATAAATAAATAAATAAAACACACAGATTACATGCCTAACGGCAACTCCCAGCAGAGAAGCAGCCCAGATTCTCTCATCCACCACTAGCAAGTGGGAGCTGGACAGGGAGGCACGGGCTGCACTGCTTAGGGTAAGGACTGGGCCTGAATGCCCCGAGGGCAATCTGAGGGAACTAACTTGAGATAGCAACCCAGACTGTGGGATAGCTATCCTGCAAAAATCCCTGACCTAAGACACTGCCAGGCCCACTCACAGAACAAAGGACTGAGCAGAGCTAACCAGTTGCAGACCGGCCCATCCCCCATCAGAGACAGGCAGACGAGGGCAGCCAGAGCCAGAAGGGGGCAATCACAGCCCTAGAGAGGCATCCTCTACCAAACTGCAAGCAGGCTTCTTTGCTAACCAAGACTTCTTGGGATTCTGGATGGTTGACATCCACCAGGGGGGTCGCAGCCAGAGATCAGCTCCCCAGAAGAGACACATGGTACACCTGAGAAGTCGCGCCTGTTCTACACCCAGAAAACCGAGCAGCTGGGATGGGGGAGGTGATAAGATGCACTCTCCAACTGAGGGTGACTGTGCTCACCAAGCACCTGGTCACCTGAGCTGCTCGGACCTGGGAAGGGCACAAAACGCAGGCCCAACCGACTGCGCCTTTGTGGAGTACCCGAGAACCTGAACCTGAGTGGCTTAGACCTGGGAAGTGCATGCAACCCAGGGCCCACCTCAGACAGTTCCTGGCAGAGGAACCTAGAGCCTGAGAAGTGTAGACCATGAAAGTATACACACTGTGAGCAGGAGCAAACCCAGTGCAGCTGAAACACTGCAAACACTCCCCACATACGCCAGTGATATTTGTTTGCAGTGTTCCTCCCTCCCCAGAGCAGGACTGAACAAGTGAGCCTAAAAAAGTGACCACCACCGCCCTCTTGTGTCAGGGCAGAAATTAGACCCTGAAGAGACCAGCAAACAGAAGAAGCTAAAATAAGCAGAGGGAACCACTTTGGAAGTGACAGGTGCAATAGATTAAAACCCTGTAGTTAGCATCAACTATATAGGAAGGGGCCTAGATCTTGATAAGTATAAGCCAGATCAAGGAACTATTTGAAAATGAACTGACCCCACACTGTCCACAACAGCTCCAGAGAAAGTCCTAGATATATTTTTACTATTATCATTTTTTTAATTAAAAAAAATTTTTTATTTTTAAGTCCTCTATTCCTCCTTTAATTTTCATTTTTATAACCTACTATTACCTTGCAAAAAAAAAACCCTATTTTTAAATCAAACTTATATTTTATAAATTTTTTTACTTTGTTTTGTCTTTTTTAATATTGTATTTTGAGAATCCAACCTCTACACTAGATTTTTAATCTTTGCTTTTTGGTATTTGTTATCAATTTCATACTTTTAAGAACCCAGTCTTCAGTACCCATTTTTATTGGGAGTGAGATTACTGGCTTGATTTCTCTCTCCCCCTTTTGACTCCCATTTTTCTCCATCAGGTCACCTCTATCTCCTCCATCCCCCTTCTCTTCTCTACCCAACTCTGTGAATCTCTTTGTGTGCTCCGGGCTGTGGAGAACACTTAGAGAACTGATTACTGGCTGGATCTGTCTCTCTCCTTTTGATTCCCCCTTTTATCCTCCTGGCCACCTCTGTTTCCTTCCTCCCTCTTTTCTTCTCTGTGTAAATCTGTGAATATCTCTGAGGGAACCAGACTGTGGAGAGTACATAGGGAAATGATTACTGGCTAGCTTGCTCTCTCCCCCTTTGATTCCCCCTCTTCTCCTCCTGGTCACCTCTATCTCCCTCCTCCCTCTTCTCTTCTCCATGTAACACTGTGAACCTCTCCAGGTGTCCCTCACTGTGGAGAAACTTTTCATCATTAACCTAGATGTTTTATCATCGGTGCATATATATGGAGAACTCTTGAGGCTACTGTAAGAATAAGACTGAAAACCAGAGGCAGGAGGCTTAAGTCCAAAACCTGACAACACCAGAGTACTCCTGACTCCAGGGAACATTAATCGATAAGAGCTCATCAAAAGCCTCCATACCTACACTGAAACCAAGCACCACTCAAGGGCCAACAACTTCCAGAGCAAGACACACCACGCAAATTCTCCAGCAACACAGGAACATAGCCCTGAGCTTCAATATACAGGCTGCCCAAAGTCACACCAAATCCACTGACATCTTAAAACTTACTACTGGACACTTCATTGTACTCCAGAGAGAAGACACACAGCTCCACCCACCAGAACATGGACACAAGCTTCCCTAACTAGGAAACCTTGAGAAGCCACCCATCCAACCCCACCCACAGCAAGGAACCTCCACAATAAAGAGGAACCACAAACTGCCAGAATACGGAAAGGCCACCCCAAACACAGCAATATAAACAAGATGAAAAGGCAGAGAAATACTGAGCAGGTAAAGGAACAGGATAAATGCCCACCAAACCAAACAAAAGAGGAAGAGACAGGGAATCTACCTGATAAAGAATTCAGAATAATGCTAGTGAAAATGACCCAAAATCTTGAAAACAAAAGGGAGTTATAGATAAATAGCCTGGAGACAAAGATTGAGAAGATGCAAGAAATGTTTAACAAGGACATAGAAGAAATAAAAAAGAGTCAATATATAATGAATAATGCAATAAATGTGATCAAAAACACTATGGAGGGAACTAAGAGTAGAATGATTGAGGCAGAATATAGGATAAGTGAGCTGGAAGATAGAATGGTAGAAATAAATGAAGCAGAGAGCAAAAAAGAAAAAAGAATTAAAAGAAATGAGGACAACCTCAGAGACCTCTGGGACAATGTTAAACACCCCAACATTCGAATCACAGGAGTGCCAGAAAAAGAAGACAAAAAGAAAAACCATGGGAAAATACTTGAGAAGATAACAGTTGAAAACTTCCCTAAAATGGGGAAGGAAATAGTCACCCAAATCCAAGAAGCCCAGAGAGTCCCAAACAGGATAAATCCAAGGTGAAACACCCCAAGACACACATTAAGCAAATTAACGAAGATCAAACACAAAGAACAAATATCAAAAGCAACAAGGGAAAAGCAACAAATAACACTCAAGGGGATTCCCATAAGGATAACAGCTGATCTTTCAATAGAAACTCTTCAGGCCAGGAGGGAATGGCAGGACATACTTAAAGTGATGAAAGAGAAAAACCAATAGCCCAGATTACTGTTTACAGCAAGGATCTCATTCAAATATGAAGGAGAAATCAAAAGCTTTACAGACAAGCAAAAGCTGAGAGAACTCAGCACAACCAAAACAGCTCTCAAACAAATGCTAAAGAATATTCTCTAGACAGGAAACACAGAAAGAGTGTATAAACTCAAACCCCAAACAACAAAGTAAATGGCAATGAGATCACACTTATCAATAATTACCTTAAATGTAAATGGGTTGAATGCCCCGACCAAAAGACAAAGACTGGCTGAATGGACACAAAAACAAGATCTCTTTATATGTTGTCTACAAGAGACCCACCTCAAAACAAGGGACACATACAGACTGAAAATGAAGGGCTGGAAAAAATATTCCACACAAATAGAGACCAAAAGAAAGCAGGAATAGCAATACTCATATCAGATAAAATAGACTTTAAAATAAAGGTTGTGAAAAGAGACAAAGGACACTACATAATGTTGAAAGGATCAATTCAAGAAGAAGATATAACGATTATAAATATATATGCACCCAACATAGGAGCACTGCAATACGTAAGACAAATGCTAACAACCAAGAAAGGGGAAATTAACAATAACACAGTAATAGTGGGAGACTTTAATACCCTACTCACACCTATGGATAGATCAACTAAACAGAAAATTAGCAAGGAAACACAAACTTTAAATGATACAGTGGACCAGTTAGACCTCATTGATATCTATAAGACATTTCACCCCAAAACAATGAATCTCACCTTTTTCTCAAGTGCACACGGAACTTTCTCCAGGATAGATCACACCCTGGGCCATAAATCTAGCCTTGGTAAATTCAAAAAAATTGAAATCATTCCAAGCTTCTTTTCTGACCACAATGCAGTAAGATTAGATGTCCATTACAGGAGAAAAACTATTAAAATTGCAACATATGGAGGCTGAAAAACACGCTGCTGAATAACCAACAAATCACAGAAGAAATCAAAAACGAAATCAAAATATGCATAGAAACAAAGGAAAAAGAAAACACAACAACCCAAAACCTACAGGACACTGTAAAAACAGTGCTAAGGGGAAGGTTCATAGCAACACAGGCTTACCTCAAGAAACAAGAAAAAAGTCAAATAAATAACCTAAATCTACACCTAAAGCAACTAGAAAAGGAAGAAATGAAGAACCACAGGGTTAGTAGAAAGAAAGAAATCACAAAAATTAGGGCAGAAATAAATGCAAAAGAAACAAAAGAGACCATAACAAAAATCAATAAAGCCAAAAGCTGGTTCTTTGAGAAGATA
The DNA here is from genome assembly GCF_003369695.1 of Bos indicus x Bos taurus. Taxonomy (NCBI): domain Eukaryota; kingdom Metazoa; phylum Chordata; class Mammalia; order Artiodactyla; family Bovidae; genus Bos; species Bos indicus x Bos taurus. The sequence continues at coordinate 125,226,961 of NC_040105.1, forward strand.
AATAAAATTGACAAACCATTAGCCAGACTCATCAAGAAACAAAGGGAGAAGAATCACATCAACAAAATTAGAAATGAAAATGGAGAGATCACAACAGACAACACAGAAATGCAAAGGATCATAAGATACTACTATCAGCAACTATATGCCAATAAAATGGACAACTTGAAAGAAATGGAGAAATTCTTAGAAAAGTACAACTTTCCAAAACTGAACCAGGAAGAAATAGAAAATCTTAAAAGACCCATCACAAGCACGGAAATTGAAACTGTAATCAGAAATCTTCCAACAAACAAAAGCCCAGGACCAGATGGCTTCACAGCTGAATTCTACCAAAAATTTAGAGAAGAGCCAAAACCTATCCTACCCTAACTCTTCCAGAAAATTGCAGAGGAAGGTAAACTTCCAAACTCATTCTATGAGGCCACCATCACCCTAATACCAAAACCAGACAAAGATGCCACAAAAAAAAAAAAAAAGAAAGAAAGAAAACTACAGGCCAATATCAGTGATGAACATAGATGCAAAAATCCTTAACAAAATTCTAGCAAACAGAATCCAACAACACATTAAAAAGAAGACCAAGTGGGTTTCATCCCAGGGATGCAAGGATTCTTCAATATCTGCAAATCAATCAATGTAATACACCACATTAACAAATTGAAAGATAAAAACCATATGATTATCTCAATAGATGCAGAGAAAGCCTTTGACAAAATTCAACATCCATTTATGATAAAACCCTCCAGAAAGCAGGAATAGAAGGAACATACCTCAACATAATAAAAGCTACATATGACAAACCCACAGCAACCATTATCCTCAATGGTGAAGCACTGAAAGCATTTCCCCGAAAGTCAGGAATAAGACAAGGGTGCCCACTCTCACCACTACTATTCAACATAGTTTTGGAAGTTTTGACCACAGCAATCAGAGCAGAAAAAGAAATAAAAGGAATCCAGATTGGAAAAGAAGAAGTAACATTCTCACTGTTTGCAGATGACATGATCCTCTACATAGAAACCCTAAAGACTCCACCAGAAAATTATTAGAGCTAATCAATGAATATAGTACAGTTGCAGGATATAAAATTAGCACACAGAAATCCTTTGCATTTCTATACACTAACAATGAGAAAACAGAAAGAGAAATTAAGGAAACAAGCCCATTCACCATTGCAACGAAAAGAAAAAAAAAATACTTAGGAATATATCTACCTAAAGAAACAAGACACCTATATATAGAAAACTATAAAACACTGATGAAAGAAATCAAAAATGACACAAATAGATGGAGAAATATACCATGTTCATGGAATGGAAGAATCAATAAAGTGACAATGAGTATACTACCAAAAGCAATCTATAGATTCAGTGCAATCCCTATCAAGCTACCAATGGTATTTTTCACAGAACTAGAAAAAAATAATTTCAGAAATTGTATGGAAATACAAAAAGCCTCGAATAGCCAAAGCAATCTTGAGAAAGAAGAATGGAACTGGAGGAATCAACCTGCCTGACTTCAGGCTCTACTACAAAGCTACAGTCATCAAGACAGTATGGTACTGACACAAAGATAGAAATATAGATCAGTGGAACAAAATAGAAAGCCCAGAGATAAATCCATGCACCTATGGACACCTTATCTTCAACAAAGGAGGCAAGAATATACAATGGAGAAAAGACAATCTCTTTAACAAGTGGTGCTGGGAAAACTGGTCAGCCACTTGTAAAAGAATGAAACTAGAACACTTTCTAACACCATACACAAAAATAAACTCAAAATGGATTAAAGATCTAAATGTAAGACCAGAAACTATAAAACTCCTAGAGGAAAACACAGGCAAAACACTCTCCAACATAAATCAAAGCAGGATCCTCTATGACCCACTTCCCAGTGTACTAGAAATAAAAGCAAAAATAAACAAATGGGAACTAATTAAACTTAAAAGCTTTTGTGCAACTAAGGAAACTATAAGCAAGGTTAAAAGACAGCCTTCAGAATGGGAGAAAATAATAGCAAATGAAGCAACTGACAAAGAATTAATCTCAAAAATATACAAGCAACTTCTGTAGCTCAATTCCAGAAAAATAAACGACCCAATCAAAAAATGAGCCAGAGAACTAAACAGACATTTCTCCAAAGAAGACATACAGATGACTAACAAATACATGAAAAGATGTTAAACATCACTCATTATCAGAGAAATGCAAATCAAAACCACAATGAGGTACCATTTCACGCCAGTCAGAATGGCTGCGATCCAAAAGTCAACAAGCAATAAATGCTAGAGAGGGTGTAGAAGAAAGAGAACCCTCTTACACTGTTGGTGGGAATGCAAACTAGTTCAGCCACTATGAAGAACAGTGTGGAGATTCCTTAATAAACTGGAAATAGAAAGACCATATGACCCAGCAATCCCACTGCTGGGCATACACACCAAGGAAACCAGAATTGAAAGAGACACGTGTACCCCAATGTTCATCACAGCACTGTTTATAATAGCCAGGACATGGAAGCAACCTAGAGATTCATCAGTAGATGAATGGATAAGAAAGCTGTGGTATATATACACAATGGAATATTACTCAGCCATTAAAAAGAATACATTTGAATCAGTTCTAATGAGGTGGATGAAACTGGAGCCTATTAACAGAGTGAAGTAAGCCAGAAAGAAAAACATCAATACAGTATATTAACACATATATATGGAATTTAGAAAGATGGTAACGATGACCCTATATGCGAGACAGCAAAATAGACAGAGATGTACAGAACAGTCTTTTGGACTCTGTGGGAGAGGGCGAGGGTGGGATGATTTGGGAGAATGGCATTGAAACATGTATATTATCATATGTGAAACCAATCACCAGTCTAGGTTCAATGCATGAGATAGGGTGCTCTGGGCTGGTGCACTGGGATGTCCCAGAGGGATGAGATAGGGTGGGAGGTAGGAGGGGGGTTCAGGATGGGGAACACATGTATGCCCATGGCAGATTCATGTCAATGTATGGCAAAACCACTACAATATTGTAAAGTAATTAGCCTCCAATTAAAATAAATAGATTTATATTTTTAAAAAAGCAGAGACATTACTTTGCCAACAAAGGTCCATCTAGTCAAGTCTACGGTTTTTCCAGTGGTCATGTATGGATATGAGAGTTGGACTATAAAGAAAGCTGAGTGAAGAATAATTAATGCTTTTGAACTGTGGTGTTGGAGAAGACTCTTGAGAGTCCCTTGGACTGCAAGGAGATCCAACCAGTCCATTCTGAAGGAGATCAGTCCTGGGTGTTCATTGGAAAGACTGATGTTGAAGCTGAAGCTCCAGTACTTTGGCCACCTGATGAGAAGAGCTGACTCATTGGAAAAGACCCTGATGCTGGGAGAGATTGAGGGCTGGAGGAGAAGGGGATGACAGAGGATGAGACGGTTGGATGGCATCACTGATACAATGGACATGGGTTTGGGTGGACTCCCAGAGTTGTTGATGGACAGGGAGGCCTGGCCTGCTGCGGTTCGTGTGGTCGCAAAGAGTCAGACATGACTGAGCGACTGAACTCAACTGAACTGAAAATTTATATTGAAGCCCTTCCCTATGTGATGGTACTTAGACATGGAGCCTTGGGAAGATAATTAAGTTTAGATGAAGTCATGAGTGTGAGGCCTCCATGATGAGATGAGTGTCCTTATAAGAAGAAGAATATACCAGAGTTTTCTCTCTGCCGTGTGAGGACCCAAGAAGGTACCAACTTGCAAGTCAGGAAGAGGATCTTTCAGATCAGATCAGATCAGATCAGTCGCTCAGTCGTGTCCGACTCTTTGCAACCCCATGAATCGCAGCACGCCAGGCCTCCCTGTCCATCTCCAACTCCCGGAGTTCACTGAGATTCACGTCCATCGAGTCAGTGATGCCATCCAGCCATCTCATCCTCTGTCGTCCCCTTCTCCTCTTGCTCCCAATCCCTCCCAGCATCAGAGTCTTTTCCAATGAGTCAACTCTTCACATGAGGTGGACAAAGCACTGGAGTTTCAGCTTTAGCATCATTCGTTCCAAAGAAATCCCAGGGCTGATCTCCTTCAGAATGGACTGGTTGGATCTCCCTGCAGTCCAAGGGACTCTCAAGAGTCTTCTCCAACACCACAGTTCAAAAGCATCAATTCTTCGGTGCTCAGCCTTCTTCACAGTCCAACTCTCACATCCATACATGACCACAGGAAAAACCATAGCCTTGACTAGACCAGGCACCAAATCTGCTGGTACCTTGATTTTTTTACTTCCTAGCCTCTATAGCTGTGATAAATACATGTCTATTGTTTAAGTTACCCATTACATCATATTTTGTTATAGCAGCCTGAACTAAGACAACTGGGTTAAAGGAACTGTGGTAAATAGGCATTTAGTAATGTCATGACGTGGAGAAGGCAATGGCACCCCACTCCAGTACTCTTGCCTGGAAAATCCCATGGACGGAGGAGCCTGGTAGGCTGCAGACCATGGGGTCGAGAAGAGTCAGACACGACTGAGCGACTTCACTTTCACTTTTCCCTTTCATGCATTGGAGAAGGAAATGGCAACCCACTCCAGTGTTCTTGCCTGGAGAATCCCAGGGACGGGGGAGCCTGGTGGGCCGCCGTCTATTGGGTCGCACAGAGTCGGACAAGACTGAAGCAACTTAGCAGCAGCAGCAGCAATGTCATGATGAGGTGTAGGGGAAGAGGAAGCATTCTATAGCCCTATGATTAGGTCATAATCTTTTGGTGATCCTGTACCCTTGGATGGTAAATTTCACAGGATGGGTAGTGGGGGTTGGAGTTGGGTGCTTCCCTTCCCTCAAGTAGGCTTTTATAAACTCTAGCATGTGAGGTTCTAATAAAATAGTTTCTGGTAAAATAGCTTCTCCTGAGAGCATACCTTGTTAAGAAGAACATAATGGTTCCAACATAATTTCTTTTCTCCTCTGCCTGCTAGAAACACAAAAGAATCTTCTCTGATATTTACTGTGATGGCCTGGTCAAGCTCCTAGAAGCAAAACTCACAGAAGTTTGGTGGCCCCCATATGACTGGGTCCCTCTGGGGTCTTTAACTCCTAGAGCTGTCCACACTGATCCTCCAGCTCAGTTTACTGTAACTGAAATTCATTGATCCCAGCTCACACTCTCCTACTGCAACACTGGATCCCAAGGAGGTTTCTCCTCATAGATTTCTAATTCATCAAGTAGTGATTCTCTGTATATGTCTGTCTGTCTTTCCAATTTCAGGGGGAGCAATTTGCCCTGTGACCTCACTTCTCTGACAGATCTAGGAAGAGTTGTTGGTTTTTCCATTTGCTCAGCTTTCTATTTGTTAAGACAGCATGGCAACTTCTAAGTCAGTTATTTGTTTTTCCTACCTAAGTATACATATCTTCTTTAGCCACTCAGTCCCTACTTCCTACAGTAAAGTTATAAACAGATTTGTTTGTTTTTAAAGGAAAGTGACATAACAATAAAGATGAAAATCATACTCAATTCTTTAGATGATTTTTTTTTCATAAACATATTTTCCTGTTACGGTAAATTTATATTAAGTAAATAATGATGGCATTAACTGGTATTCTTGATGTGCTTTTGATCATCTTTTTCCAAAAGCTACTGCCAAGAGAACTTCCTAAGAAATACCACTTAACCACTAAATGACCATTTCTTATATAATGGCCATTTCTTATATATAATGATAGCTTAGTTAGATATTGCTCTTCATTCCATTTTCTTCTCTATTCTATTGCCATTAACAATAATGAGATTTCCACACTTTCTCTTAAAATATAATAGATTCATTGAGCAATTGTTTCCCTGCCAAATATTATTGTAGAAAATGAAACATGTCTTCAGAATGATGTTTAATAGCTCGAGCCTTACCCAAAGCCCTCAAGCTTAGGATCCATATCTAATTTGAACCTTATTTATGGCCCTTATCATACTGTACTATAATTGATTGTTTACTTGTCTGTCTCCAGACTGGATTTGCAGATCCTCAAGGGCAAAGGCCATATTCATTCATCTTCCATGTCAAGCACCATGCCTTAGCACATAGCTGGCACTCAGGAAATACTTGTTGAACTGGGATGTACTTCCTCTTACCCTTGGTTCACTTTTTGCCATATATTCATTCACTCATTCACTAAGTGAGCACATATTCAGCGTAAAAATGCTCCCTTCCATAAACATGGAAGGGGACTTTTCAAGTACAACCTTTTCTGTATAACCCTTTCAAAGACAGGTTTTCACTGCACATCATTCATTCAATAACAAAAAAGTTTATTGAGTACTTCATTTGTGCCTGGGCTTTCCTGGTAGCTCAGCTAGTAAAGAATTCACCTGAAATGCAAGAGACCCCAGTTTGATTCCTGGGTTGGGAAGATCCCCTGGGGAAGGGATAGGCTACTCACTCCAGTATTCTTGGGCTTCCCTGGTGGGTCAAATGGTAAAGAATCCATCTACAATGCAGGAGACCTGGATTTGACCCCTGGGTTGGGAAGATACCCTGGAGAAGGGAATGGCTACCCACTCCAGTATTCTGGCCTGAAGAATTGCATGGACAGACGAGCCTGACAAGCTACAGTCCACAGGGTCACAAAGAGTCGGACACAACTGAGCAACTTTCACTTTCACATATGTGCCTGGAATGATGCTAGGCACTGAGGCAACAATAATATATAAGACCGATGAGGTCTTCACTCTTATACTGAAAGAGACAGATATTAAACAGTTATTTAATCACACTAGCATGTGTCTCAACAGAGCACAATCATACCGTTTCTAAATTGCCTTTCCTCATCTGTCTACCCCTTTGGAGTCATGCCCTTAAGGACAAGAACTCTGTCTACCTGCTTTACTGACTCTCACCCTTCAAGCACCTACCACAGTGCCTGACATATGCTGCTGCTGCTAAGTCGCTTCAGTCGTGTCCAACTCTGTGCAACCCCATAGACAGCAGCCCACCAGGCTCCTCCATCCATGGGATTTTCCAGGCAAGAGTACTGGAGTGGGGTGCCATTGCCTTCTCTGGCCTGACATATGGGACAAGACCAAAAAACATTGGACAAATAAATAAAAAAATTAAAGAGTGAATGGCCAAATGAATAAATATTGTCAATATTACTATGTGGTAAAATTAACTAGGCAGTCTTCATACCTCCTACTGAGCAGGTCCTCTTGGATTTACAAACAACAGATACAACTTACAGAATCATAGCCTGTGTGATTATGGCCTATGGAATTTAAGTGCTCCCTATTTCTATCAAATTATTATTCTTCCCAGAGGAAGGAGAATCATTGATGAGAAGTTAAAGAGGACAAGGAGAGACTCAATAATAATATATAGCAGTTATTGATAATGAACCACAGTCTGTACTAAAAGGTTTATGTAGAATATCTCGTTAAGTACTTATAGCATCTCTTTGACATGGTATAATTATCACCACTGATAGAGAAAAGAGAACCCTTCTACAATGTTGGTTGGAATGTAAATTTGTACAACCATTATAGAGAACAATATGGAGGTTCCTCAAAAAACTAAAAACAGAACTACTGTAGGAGCAATCCCACTCTTGAGCATATGTCCAGAGAAAAGCACAATTCAAAAAGATATATGTACCCCAATGTTCATTGCAGCACTATTTGCAATAGCTAAGACATTTAGGAAGCAACCTAAATGCTCATTGACAGAGTAATGGATAAAGGTGTGGTACATACATACAATGGAATATTGCTCAGCCATAAATAAGAATAAAATAATGCTATTTGCAGTGACATGGGTGGGCCTAAAGATTCTCATACTAAGTCAAGTAAGTCATACAGATACAGCCAAATATCACACAATATCACTTATATGTAGAATCAAAAAAAAAGATACAAATGAACTTATTTACAAAACAGAAACAGACTCACAGACTTCAAAAACAAACTTATGGTTACCAAAGGGGAAAGGTGGGAGGGATAAATTAGTAGTTTTGAATTAACATATACATACTACTGTATATGAAATAGATAATCAACAAGTACTTACTGTATAGCACAGAGAAAACTATTCAATACTCTATAATAACCTATATGGGAAAAGAATCTGAAAACGAATGGATATATGTGTGTGTGTGTGTATATATATATAACTGAATCATTTGGCTGTACTCCTGAAACTAATATAACATTGTACATCAACTATACACTAATATAAAATAGAAATTAAATTTAGAAAACAATAATTATCACCATTGTTTTTTAAACATGAAGAAACTGAGGATCAGGGAATTTAAGTGATTTTTCCATGGTCACAGTTAGTAAATAGTATAAGTGGAAATGCAACTCAGGTCTGTGTGTCTCAAAAATAGAGCACTAAAATGCCTTGATAGATGCCTAATATAATTGACCAAGCGTTCTCAGTGTGAGAAAAGGAAATCAAAATCTGCAGAGGGTCATATATAATGTGAAAAAGTATATATTCACTTGGTTAAAGATGCTAGATTGACAACACATATTTATCTCCTTTCCTTCCTAAGAACTTCTAAAATGACACCAAAGGAATTTTTTTAAGGTATAAATCTATAAAGACCGAAAAGATTAAGAGAGAAATCATCAGAAGCCATCACCCAGAAGCCATGGGTGAGATTTCAACAATTCTTGGAAGTAGAGACTTCAGAGGAGGATATTGGATAAGCCAGCTGATCTGCTCTGTGAAATCCCCAAGAGACACCAATAAGGTAGGAGTGTAATTCAGAAATGAATACTGGAGAATGGCTGAGTATCTGTGTGTGAACTGAACATCCTCTGATGTCCCTACCCTTATTCCAAGCAGTAAGGCAAGAAACTATAGGTTCTATCTCTGGAAACTCAAATGAATAAGGTCATGACTTAAAAGACACCAAACTATGCTGGAGAGCAGTGGTTAGATGTCTTAAAATTTTGCTTCTAAAATCATGAGACCATTCTCACTCCCACCTCCAGATTCCTCCCTGCTAGGTTCAAAAAATGACAACAGCCAGGCTTCTGTCAAGACATGGAAGTATTATTTTTGGAGACACTGGCCTATCTGAGCAAACTATCTCCACATACTTACAGCTGAGATGTGAGGATCTTAGTAGAAAAGTCTGGCTTCTCACCCAACTACCAGCTGTAGGCTACCAGTCAACAAGCTTTATCTGCACACAGACTTCCTATAAGTGTTTTTGTACCTCACCCTAAATATATATAACATGTACCAATCATCATCTGACATATAATCATCATCCCACTTAGAATATAAACTCCATGAAAGCAAGGGTTTTGTTTCTTTTTTTGTTTATTTAAAACAATTTACTCAATATAGTTGAATGAATGAATAAATTTTAGGAAGGTCTCCAACAATAAATGAGCAAACAAATAAAGCATAAATAAGGGAATCCAGAACTATAACAGAGAAAATGGGGGGGGCACAGGAAAAAAAATTTGCGTTTTAGAATCTCCATATTGACATCAGTAGGAATGATAGAGTATGGACATCTAAAAATTCTCTCCTCCATAAAATCAACAAGAACATGGCGCGGGAAGGGGGGGAGGATTGTTAGAATCAACATTTTAAGAACTCTGCATATTAATGAAAAGATTGCAGCAACTGTATTTTTTAAGAAAATGGCTGGTTTTCTGTGTAAGAGTGAGCTTTGAGGCATTTTTAACTGACTTTATCCCCACATGGCTCTCCCTAGCTCAAGAGTAGCCTTGAAACCTAACATCCTGCAATTACAGTGAATAGCAGCAGCCTGGCAGCCACTGGAGGAAAAATGGGGTTCAATAAACTATAAAACCCAGAGAAGAGAACTGTCATTATTTGGCCTATCTGGTGATTTCCTGGAAGATTCCACTCACAAGTTTCACTGTTATTTAACCAGACTGCTGTTGCTGCTAAGTCGCTTCAGTCATGTCCAACTCTGTGCGACCCCATAGATGGCAGCCCACCAGGCTCCCCCATCCCTGGGATTCTCCAAGCAAGAACACTAGAGTGGGTTGCCATTTCCTTCTCCGATGCATGAAAGTGAAAAGTGAAAGTAAAGTTGCTCAGTCGTGTCCGACTCTTCACTCCCCGTGGACTGCAGCCCACCAGGCTCCTCCGTCCATGGGATTTTCCAGGCAAGAGTACTGGAGCGGGGTGCCATTGTCTTCTCCAATTAGGAGCTTGTTAAATACCTAAAATCTTTTCCCCAGAGAAAATTATAGAAAATAATAAGAAGTGGTTGAAAAACTTCAAGACTGCCTTTAGGAGTAGTTAACAGTTCAAAAATAGGCTAACAAGCAAGTTTGAAAGGAAAACCTGGAGAATGAGATATCCAGGGGCTTTGACAAGTTCTGACATAGTCCACGGAATCTAGAAAGCCATGTGCATGTGTAATGAGAAATCAGCTCTTATTGAGAATCCCTTGTATGTCCCACACTCTTTTCAAGATTCTCTGTTTGTCTTTCAACAGTTTAATTATGATATGTCTAGGTGTCGCTGTCTTTGAGTTTTCCTACTTAGAATTTGTTGAATATTATGTAGATTATTTAGATGACCCAGGAAAAATGTATAAACTCCTAGAAAGACATTAACTAGCAAAGATGAGTCAAGAAGAAATAGGAACTCTAAATAAACCTCTAAGAAGTAAAGCAATTAAGTCAGCAATCAAAAAATTTCCCACAAAGAAAAGCCCAGGTCCCTATGGCTTCACCAGCAAATCTTAAAGAAGAATTAACACCAAAAACTTGCACATTCATCTAAAAACAGAAGAGGAGATACTACCCAACTCATTCTATGAGGCCAGTATTACCCTGATACTAAAACAAGACAGACTTAAAAAGAAAACTATAAACCAAAAAAAAAAGAAAAGAAAAGAAAACTATAAACCAAGCTCTTATGAATTGAGATGTAAAATTTCATCACAAAATACTAGCAGACTTACACAAAATGCTGCTGCTAAGTCACTTCAGTCGTGTCTGACCCTGTGCGACCCCATAGACAGCAGCCCACCAGGCTCCCCCGTCCCTGGGATTCTCCAGGTAAGAACACACAATAACCATAAATAAATCCAGCAACATATACAAAAGATTGTAAACCATGACTGACTGAGATTTAACCCAACAATGCAAGGTTGGTTCAACATCAGAAAATTAATTGATGTAATATACAATATTAATAGAATAAAAGATAAAAAACCACAGGATCATTTCAGTAGGTGTGTAACAGTCATTTGATACAACCAAAACCCTTCCATGATAAAAATAAAATAAACAAACTAGAAAAAGAAATTAATTTCTTCAGTCTAGTAAAGGGCATCCTATGAAAAATCCACAGCTAACATCATACATAATGGTGAAAGATAGAAAACTCTCCTTCCCAGATATCAAAGGCAAAACAGGAATGTTCACTCTTGCCATGCCTATTCAATATTGTACTGGAAGTTCTAGTCAGGGCACTTAAGAAACAAAAAGAAATAAAAGGCTTCCAGATTAGAAACAAGTAAATCTATCTCTAACTACAAATGACATAATTTTGAGTACATGAAATTCAAAGGAATACACACCAAAGAAACTGTTAGCACTAATAAATATGTTCACCAAGACTGCAATATAAAAGAACAAATACAATAATTGATTGTATTTCTATACACTAGTGATAAACAATTCAAATGAAATTAGGAAAATAATTCCAACAACAATAGCATCAAAAAGAATAAAGTATATAGGAATAAATTTAACAAATGAAATACCCACACTGTCTTGAAGAGATTGTTGGTAGGAATATGATCATTAAAACACACTACTATATAAAAAATAGATAACTAATAACAACCTACCGTATAGCATAGGGAACTCTACTCCATACTCTGTAATGGCTTATATGCAAAAAGAGTCTTAAAAAAAACAGTGGATATATGTATAATTGATTGTTTGCTCTACACCTGAAAATAATAAAACACTGTAAATCAACAAAATAATAAATCCAATAAAAAATCCAATCCAATAAAAAAATTTTTTTAAAGAAAGGAATTTTTAAAGTGATTGGGAGGAAATTTCAGATGAAAATAAGGAATATGTTATTGGAAACTGTAGGAAAGGTGATCCTCATTATAAAGTAGTAAAGAAGTTGTGTTCCAGTGTTCTGTGGAACGTTAAAAGTGATAAACATGGATATTTAACCAAGGAGATTTCTATGCAAAGTGTTGAAGGTGCAGTCTCATTTCTCCTTACTGTTTTTAGTCAAATAAGAGGGGAGAGACAAATTGAAGTAATTGTTAAGCAAAAAGGAACTAGAACTTGAAGATTTGGAAATGTCTCGGCCTATTCTTATTATGAAAAATGAGAAAGCATGTTCTGGAGAGAATACCAAGAGAATGGCTGGAAAATCATTTGATAAAAAGATTATGGGTGCTATTCATAGATTTAATCAGCCATCTCAGCAGAAGCTAGGAATAGCAATGAGATTATATTAACAGAAATATTGCCGGCTTGGTCTAAAGAGGACAGAGGTCAAAATGAAGGAAGGCTCTTAGACTCCTGGGATTCTATAAGATGAAACAATAGAGCTGTCCAGCATCAACCATGTGCTGTCTTTCAAGAAGAGGGAAGAATGACCCTGAAAGTGTTTCAGAAGTCAGTAGGGTTGCCACTCCCATCACAGACCGAGGGGACAAGGCTGTCTCCTCCTCAGTTTCAGCAGTCCATGCTGCTGCTGCACAGTGTCACAGGGACAGGGCCCCCATTCATAGCTACATAGGTGATGCTGCTATTGCAGTGGGCCCAGAGGGCAGAGCATTGAGCCAAAAAGGATTATACTTGAGCTTTAAGATCTAATAGAATTTGCCTGTACTTGTGACTGCATTTGGACACAGGGCTTTTAAAGAGGTAAAGTTAAGTCAAGTCATAAGGGTGAGTCCTAATCCAATATTCCTGGTGTCCTTATAACAAGAGAAAGAGAGACCAGAGACACACATTCCCAGAGGAAATTCCCAGAGGAAAGGCCATGTGAGGACACATTGGGAAGATGGCCATTTGCAAGCCAAGGAAAGAGGCTTCAAGAGAAATCAACCCTATGGGCACCTTGACCTTGAACCTCCAGCTTCCAGAACTGTGAGAAACTAAATGACTATTGTTTAAACCACTAGTCTATGGTATTTTGTTATGGCAGCCCCAGAAAATGAATATAGCCACTGCTGCTGCTGCTGCTAAGTCGCTTCAGTCCTGTCTGACTCTTTGTGACCCTGTGGACTGTAGCCCACCAGGCTCCTCTGTTCCTGGGACTCTCCAGGCAAGAATACTGGAGTGGGTTGCCATGCCCTCCTCCAGGGAAACTTCCCGACCTGGGTATCAAACCCGCTTCTCCTGCATTGGCAGGCAGGTCCTTTACCACTAACACCACCTGAGAAGCCCAATATAGCCACTACAATCAAGTTTCTACAGTTTGTCACCAAAAATATTCCTAACTGCTACAATGTATCACAGGCAAAGGACTATATATCTATATGTGTGTGTAAAACCAAATAAAGAAGAATGACTCTATAGATAAAAAGAAAATTAATATGAAGAAATAAATGTGTTCTTAAACACATGAAAAAAAATACTCAATCTCACTCATAATAAAAGAAATATACCTTCAGACTACAATGACATATAACTTTTTAGGTAAAAAGTTAGGTAAAAAAAAGTACATGATGCATGGTGAAAATGGACACTCATACATCACTGATGGAAGAATAAATCTCTAAGAACAATATTTAAGGGGTAAATTTAGCAAAATCTATAAAAATATAAAATTCACATATTCTTTGACCCAGTTCCTAGAGGTAGCTCTAGGAACTGATCCTACACACATAGTCATATGGGTGCAGACTGAAATATGTTTAAGGTTATGCATTGAAGAATTTTTTGTAATAGCAAAGTCTGGAAGCAACCTACATATTCAGCATAGGAAATTGGTTAAATAAATTGGTTAAAATTTATACAGTAGAATATTATGCAGCCACTAAAATAAATGAGATAGTACTAATTGGACTGAACTCATATGGACTCATCTCCATGATATAAGGTTAAATGATAAAAAAAAGTAAGGTGCAGAACTATATGTAAATTATTTTAGTAACTAGAAAAGGAAAAACAAAGTACACTTACAGATCTGGCTATATACACATAGAATATCTCTGGAAGGATACACAGAGATGATAGTGGTTACCTCAAAATAAAAATAAAGAAAGAAAGGAAGGGACACACATAGATCAAAAGAACAGAATGCAGAATTCAGAAACAGAGTCACACAAATATGGACACTCTGTTTGGGGCAAAGGAAATTCAATAGGGGGAAGGGATAATCCTTTCACAAATGCTACTAGAATGACTGGACAACCATACGCAGATCAGATCAGATCAGTCACTCAGTCGTGTCTGACTCTTTGCGACCCCATGAACCGCAGCACACCAGGCCTCCCTGTCCATCACCAACTCCCGGAGTTCACTCAGACTCACGTCCATCGAGTCAGTGATGCCATCCAGCCATCTCATCCTCTGTCGTCCCCTTCTCCTCCTGACCCCAATCCCTCCAAGCATCAGAGTCTTTTCCAATGAGTCAACTCTTCACATGAGGTGGCCAAAGTACTGGAGTTTCAGCTTTAGCATCATTCCTTCCAAAGAAATCCCAGGGCTGATCTCCTTCAGAATGGACTGGTTGGATCTCCTTGCAGTCCAAGGGACTCTCAAGAGTCTTCTCCAACACCACAGTTCAAAAGCATCAATTCTTTGACACTCAGCCTTCTTCACAGTCCAACTCTCACATCCATACATGATCACTGGAAAAACCATAGCCTTGACTAGACAAACCTTTGTTGGCAAAGTAATGTCTCTGCTTTTGAATATGCTATCTGGGTTGGTCATAACTTTCCTTCCAAGGAGTAAGCATCTTTTAATTTCATGGCTGCAGTCACCATCTGTAGTGATTTTAGAGCCCAGAAAAATAAAGTCTGACACTGTTTCCATTGTTTCCCCATCTATTTCCCATGAAGTGATGGGACCAGATGCCATGATCTTCGTTTTCTGAATGTTGAGCTTTAAGCCAACTTTTTCACTCTCCACTTTCACTTTCTTCAAGAGGTTTTTTAGTTCCTCTTCACTTTCTGCCATAAGGGTGGTGTCATCTGCATATCTGAGGTTATTGATATTTCTCCTGGCAATCTTGATTCCAGCTTGTGTTTCTTCCAGTCCAGCATTTCTCATGATGTACTCTGCATATAAGTTAAATAAACAGGGTGACAGTATACAGCCTTGACAAACTCCTTTTCCTATTTGGAACCAGTCTGTTGTTCCATGTTCAGTTCTAACTGTTGCTTCCTGACCTGCATACAAATTTCTCAAGAGGCAGATCAGGTGATCTGGTATTCCCATCTCTTTCAGAATTTTCCACAGTTTATTGTGATCCACACAGTCAAAGGCTTTGGCATAGTCAATAAAGCAGAAAGAGATGCTTTTCTGGAACTCTCTTGCTTTTTCCATGATCCAGCGGATGTGGGCAATTTGATCTCTGGTTCCTCTGCCTTTTCTAAAACCAGCTTGAACATCAGGAAGTTCACGGTTCACATATTGCTGAAGCCTGGCTTGGAGAATTTTGAGCATTTCTTTACTAGCGTGTGAGATGAGTGCAATTGTGCAGTAGTTTGAGCATTCTTTGGCATTGCCTTTCTTTGAGATTGGAATGAAAACTGACCTTTTCCAGTCCTGTGGCCACTGCTGAGTTTTCTAAATTTGCTGGCATATTGAATGCAGCACTTTCACAGCATCATCTTTCAGGATTTGGAATAGCTCAACTGGAATTCCATCAGCTACACTAGCTTTGTTCATAGTGATGCTTTCTAAGGCCCACTTGACTTCACATTCCAGGATGTCTGGCTCTAGGTCAGTGATCACACCATCATGATTATCTGGGTCATGAAAATCTTTTTTGTACAGTTCTTCTGTGTATTCTTGCCACCTCTTCTTAATCTCTTCTGCTTCTGTTAGGTCCATACCATTTCTGTCCTTTATCGAGCCCATCTTTGCATGAAATGTTCCTTTGGTATCTGTGATTTTCTTGAAGAGATCCCTAGTCTTTCCCATTCTGTTGTTTTCCTCTATTTCTTTGCATTGATTGCTGAAGAAGGCTTCCTTATCTCTTCTTGCTATTCTTTGGAACTCTGCATTCAGATGTTTATATCTTTCCTTTTCTCCTTTGCTTTTCGCTTCTCTTCTTTCTTTTCACAGCTATTTGTCTCTTCTTTTCACAGCTATTTGTAAGGCCTCCCCAGACAGCCATTTTGCTTTTTTGCATTTCTTTTCCATGGGGATGGTCTTGATCCCTGTCTCCTGTACAATGTCACGAACCTCATTCCATAGTTCATCAGGCACTCTATCTATCAGATCTAGGCCCTTAAATCTATTTCTCACTTCCATTGTATAATCATAAGGGATTTGATTTAGGTCATATCTGAATGGTCTAGTGGTTTTCCCTACTTTCTTCAATTTAAGTCTGAATTTGAGACCTAAACCTCACACCTTAAATAAAAATTAATTCAAGATAGATCATAAGCCTACAAATGAAACATAAAGCTATAAAATTTTTTAGAAAAAAATTAGAAATCTTTGTGACCTTGGGTTTAGCAATTAGTTTTTAGATCATGAGTCATACAAGAAAAAATTAATGAATAGGATTTTTGTCAAATTATAAACTTTTCCTCTGCCAAAGATACTGTGAAGAGACTTAAAAGACAAGTCATAGACTTGGAGGGAATATCTTCAAACCACATATCTAAAAAAGTTCCTAAACTATAGAAAGAGCTCTTAAAATTTAACAATAAGAAAATTAATACGAATTAAATTTTTTAAATGGGAAAATATTTTAACAGACATTTCATACCAAAGATTATTTACAAATGGCTATAAGCACATGAAACCCCACTCAAAGTCATTAGGGAAATGATATTAACAAGGATGCAGACTGTATTAGAAAGAGCCCTCATAAAGCAGTTAATATATTATATCAAATGTAGTACTCAATTGAATCACTGAGCAAGTCACTTAACCAATGTACAACTTTTCTGCCTCTGCAAAAATGTGGACCTTGACTAGATTATTCCTACAGTCTCTGCAGTTCTTACATCCAATAATTCTAATTATTCAAAATGTTTCTAATCCTTAAATATTTAGTGTTATCTCTCTGTCTTTACTGAATTAAAAATGGGCTGCCTTGTATTTTAATCACTCCTAAATGTTAATCACACGACCCTGGCTAGAATATAAACTTTTTAGTACAGGGACTCTGTCTCACATAGGAGAAGGGGGCAACAGAAGATGAGATGGTTCAATGGCATCACCAACACAATGGACACGAGTTTGAGCAAACTCCGATTGACAGTGCAAGACAGGGAAGCCTGGCATGCTGCAGTCCATGGGGTCACAAAGAGTCGGATATGACTGAGCGGCTTAACAGCAACAAATATCTCACATATCCTTTGTGTTCACTATAGCAGTAAGAAAAGTACACTAGAAGAATAGTTACTTAATACTCATTAAAGTGAAATAAACTAATTCTAAATCCTTTAAAAGATTGCTATGTTTTTCTATATGTAAATGTATTTCAATTAAAAACAAATAAATATTAAACTTAATGATATTCACACTGAAGAGTTTAGAAGTGATGTATGCTGATGTCTGCAACTTATTTTCCAATAATCAAGACAAAGCTCATAAAATGGACTGATGGATGGAAAGAGACACAGGTGGATAGATATATAATAAAGCAAAAATAACATGTTCATTGTTAAATCCAAGGAAGGATGAATGTGTAGATGTTCACTATAAATGTCTCTCAACTTTTCTGTGTGTTTGAAATTTTTCATAAGAAAATATTGGAAGAAAAGCAAAGCATGAGAAAGTACTATGAAAGGAGTCATAGGATTTTAAAGTTTATCAGAAAGGAACAAGTCTTTTAAAAGATATCCAAAACAATGCTATGGGTAAGGAAATCAAAGTTAAAATGACCTACACATGATGGCCCAGCTTGAAAGTGGCAGAGAAAGGTCTGGAATCCACATATGTGCATTCCCATAGCATGCAAAGTCTTCTCAACAGCAAGCCTCCAGAGGCACAGTGCCACAACCACATACAGCTGTCCTCTGTCTAGCACAAAACCATGTACAGTGAGCACTTTGAGCCATTAGACAAGGAGGGAGGACATGTCTTCACCAGCTCTGCTCAAAGTTTTATTCAAAGAGTTTTAGTGAAATCAGGTTCTGGGCTTCATTTGTCAACAGAGAATTTTAAACTTCCCTTGGGATATTTGTAGGCATGAAACTTTCATTCCAGCCTTTCTTACACCTAAGAGGCACTGCTTTCTCATCTTTGTTGAGTCAGAAACACTTCAGTTAAGTAAATAGCCTGGAGAGAACTACCATTGCTTACATCAATCTTTTTGGACCAGATTGCACATTTTAAAACACAAATAACCCTAATATTCATCAACAGGAGGATGAATGAAAAATCGTGATGCCATTATGCAATGGAATACCATGCAGCAATTAAAATTAAATGAATGCACTAGCACTGCATGTAACAAAATGGATAAATCTCAAAAACATCATGTTGAACAGAATGCGAAAGTTACAGAAGAATGTATTTAGCACAATATCATGTTTCAAAATTTTAAAAACATACAGAACAATCCTATACATTATTTGAGGATATGCAGCTATGCAGTTAATGTATAAAATGATAAAAACCAAAATCAGAATAATACTTTCCTCCTGGAAAAGAGAGGAGTTACACAGGTGGCTTCTGTAATTCTTTAGAGATAAAAATTTAAAACATAGACTTCTGTTTCTGATCATTGCAGATGAGCTCATTCAGAACTACCTTTCTGCTAAATAAAACTAACAAAGTATTTTTATAAGAACATATTTTTTAAATTATCAAGGAACTAATAAAAGAGTGTAGAATTACCAAGCCTAGATTTAGGCTTGGATTAGAAAACTCAGATAGGTATTTGGCCCACTATTGCCCATGGGGATTTTGCCAATATCAAAGTAGCTGCAAGGTGAGCAACTTGTTGACAGTTCTAGAGCAACAAAAGTTGGAGCCCAGGATCCACAAAGGGTGGGAACTGTGTAAACCACCCCTAATCTGGGGCGGGGACCTCAAAAGACCAAACACTAGGTGGCATAAGCATGAACTGGAAATAAACCATACGTCACATGGATTACAGCCCTGCTTAGGATTATCTGGGTGGTCCAGAACACCTCAAGCCCTAAACCTGGAGCAACATGATCTTGAATAGCTAACGTAGAGTTCTGACACTTAAGCATTTGGAAGTACATTCTTCTGCAGTCTAGCCTCCAAATGAGAATTCAGCCTGTCTGACCCCTTGAATGTAGACTTATAAGCCCCTAAATAAAGAATCCAGTTAGGCCATGCCCAGACTCCTGACCCACAGAAACTGTGAGATAATAAAGTGTGACCCTTCAAACGTGGTTGTTTGAAGCCCCAGAGTGTGTGGTAACTTGTTACATTTCAATTGATATATAATACAACCCTCATGTTGACTCGGAGAAGGCAATGGCAGCCCACTCCAGCACTCTTGCCTGGAAAATCCCATGGCTGGAGGAGCCTGGTAGGCTGCAGTCCATGGGGTCACAAAGAGTCGGACACGACGGAGCGACTTCACTTTCACTTTTCACTTTTCACTTCCATGCATTGGAGAAGGAAATGGCAAACTGCTCCAGTGTTCTTGCCTGGAGAATCCCAGGGACGGGGGAGCCTGGTGGGCTGCCATCTATGGGGTCGCACAGAGTTGGACACGACTGAAGTGACTTAGCAGCAGCAGCAGCAGCATGTTTACTAGTCACTGGATGCAAGTTGTCCCCAAGAAGGAGGCTTGACCTTGGACAAGGTCCTCTCTTCAACAGAAGCAATTCCTATAAAAAGCTGGCAGCTAAAGACTGGTATGCAACAGAACCTCAGAGGATGGGTGAATAAGTCCTTGAGACCTAAAAGGGGACTGAGGGAGTACAGCACAGAATCCATATCAATCACACCCATCATTCACATCTCATTCAGTAGTTTCCTGTGATTGCCCGAACAAAGCACACTTCTGGAGGCAAGAAGTCTGAGATCAAGGTGCTGGCAGGGCCACACCTCCCTTACTGAGAATCTCTTCCAGCTTCTGGTGGCTGCCTGGCAGTTGTCTGTCCCTGGCTCGTGACTTCAAGATTGCTGGCAGAAATATCAGTAACCTCAGATATTCAGATGATACCACCCTTATGGCAGAAACAAAGAAGAACTAAAGAGCCTCTTGATGAAAGTGAAAGAGGAGAGTGAAAAAGTTGGCTTAAAACTCAACATTCAGAAAACTAAGATCACGGCATCTGGTCCCATCACTTCATGGCAAACAGATGGGGAAATAGTGGAAACAGTGAGAGACTTTATTTTGGGGGGCTCCAAAATCACTGAAAATGGTGACTGCAGCCATGAAATTAAAAGATGCTTGCTCCTTGGAAGAAAAGTTCTGACCAACCTAGACAGCATATTAAAAAGCAGAGACATTAAATTTGCCAACCAAGGTCCGTCTAGTCAAAGCTATGGTTTTTCCAGTAGTCATATATGGATGTGAGAGTTGGACTATAAAGAAAACTGAGCACCGAAGAATTGATGCTTTTGAACTGTGGTGTTGGAGAAGACTCTTGAGAGTCCATCGGACTGCAAGGAGATCCAACCAGCCCATCCTAAAGGAAATCAGCCCTGAATATCCATTGAAAGGACTGATGTTGAAGCTGAAACTCCAATACTTTGGCCACCTCATGCGAAGAGCTGACTCATTTGAAAAGACCCTGATTCTGGGAAAGGTTGAAGGCAGGAGGAGAAAGGGACGACAGAAGATGAGATGGTTGGATTGCATCACCTACTCAATGGACATGAGTTTGAGTAAATTCCGGGAGTGGTGATGGACAGGGAGGCCTGGCGTGCTGCAGTCCATGGGGTCGCAAAGAGTAGGACACAACTGAGCGACTGAACTGAACTGAACTGTGGCTTCTTTGCTACAATCTGTCTCCATCTTCACATTGCCTTCTGAGTCTGTGTGTCTTGTGTTCTTCTGTCTCATAATGATATTTGTGTTCCCTCAGCCAGATGTGACTTTATCTGCTGGTTCCAGTCCAAAGTTCTACCCTCATGTTCTCTATCCTTGGAAACTCCAGAATCCCTGAGTGGCACTTCCTTTATGGCATTTTCCTTAGAACACCTTCTGTTATAGTCCTAACCTTGTATACCTTCACCCTTACCACTGTTCATCTCTGAGCTCCAGGGAGGCAGCATGTGCTTTATGTTCAACTTCCAACTCAGTCACTTACTAGTGTGTGACCTTAGGCAAGCTCCTTTAGTCATGTACTTTATACATATTTATTGAGTGCCTTCTATTTTCCACACATCTTACCAAGTGCTAGGTATACAGCAGTGAACAAAGCCCCCTGTGAGACATACCTCTAGAGAGAAAGACAAACAGTAAATGAGATAAGAGTGAAATGTATTTTATATATTTACACGTGCTTACTCAGTCATGTCTGACTCTTTGTGACCCCGTGGACTGTAGCCCACCAGGCTCCTCTGTCCACAGGATTCTCCAGGCAGGAATACTCGAGTGGGTTGCCATGCCCTCTGCTGATGTATCTTCCCGACCCAGGGATCGAACCAAGGTCTCCCACATTGCAGGTGGATTCTTTACCATATGAGCCACCAGGAAAGCCAGCTATATATATTTACATACTTTATATCAAATAGTAACAAGGGATCTGGAGTAAAATGAAGCAGTAAGAGAGTTTAGAAAGCACGGGGTGGTGAGGAATTTGGAACAGAACTGTCAAGGAAGGTCTTACTGAGAAGGCGGCAGTTGAGGAGAAATTTTGAGGTAATGAAGCCACTAGTCATGTGGTTATCAAGAGGAAAGTCATCTCAAGCTGAAGAAATAACATGAACAAAGGTCCTGAGGCGGGATCATGCTTGAAATATGAAGTATGAGCTAGAGGGAGAATAAGTAAGAGGAGGGTAAGTGAGAGGGAGAAAGTAAGAGATGAAGTCAAGGTGGTAAGGAGCAGAGTCCAGATCATAAAGGGCCTGGTGGGACATGGTGAGGACTTTGAGCTTTACTCTGAATGAGCCTGGGAGTCACTGGAGAATTTTGAGTAGAAGAATGACAGGATCTGGCTTACATCTGAACAGGATCACACTAGCTGCTGGGTAGAGGAGATACTGCAAGGGGATGTGGTAAGCAGAAGACTGAATATACATCCCCAGCCAAGAATTCTATCCCCTGGTTATTAGCACTGTGAAAAGATTTTTCTAACATAAATGAAGTCCCAAATCAACTGACATTAAAATATGGGGATTGGGACTTCCCTGGCAGTCCACTGATTAAGAATCCACTTTCCAATGCAGGGGACTCAGGTTTGATCCCTGGTTGGGAAACTAAGATCTTATATGCCACAGGGCAACTAAACCCATGTGCCACAACTCGAGAAGCTTGCAAACTGCAACAAAGACTCCATGTAGCCTAAATGAATAAATAAATAAAATCTAAGCTTAATAAAAATAAATCATGGAGATTATCAGGGTGGGCTGGACCCAATCAAGTAAGCCCTTGCTCTGGGTGGTAGCAGAAGAGGAATTCAGAGAGATCTGAAACACAAGTCTTTGATGTATTTGATGTGCCATTGCTGAATTTGAAGATGTAGGGACCACATGGGAAGGAATGTGGTTGGTCTTTAGGAGTTCTCCCCCTGACAGCCACCAGCAAGGAAACAGGGACCTTGGACCTACAGTCACAAGTATATGGATTCTTCCAACATGACCTGGGAATGACCTGGGAAGTAGATTCTTCCCCAGAGCTTCCAGGTAAGAATCCAGTCTGGTTGACACCTCAACTTTGGCCTTGTGAGATCCTAAGCAGAAAACTCAGCCAACCCCTCCAGACTCCTGACATATACAAGACTGTGAGATAATATATGAATGTTATTTTAAGCTGTTCAAAGTGTTAGTTGCTAAGTCGTGTCTGACTCTTTGTGACCCCTTAGACTGTAGCCTGCTGCCAGGCTCCTCTGTCAATGGAATTCTCCAGGCAAGAATATTGGAGCAGGTAGCCATTCCCTTCTCCAGGGGATCTTCCCAACAAAGGGATCAAACTCAGGTCTCCTGCATTACAGGCAGATTCTTTACCATCTGAGCCACCAGGGAAGCCCATTTTAAGCTGCTATGTTTGACTTGCTATGCAGCAATAGGGGGCAAGAGAAGAAGCTTGGAAACCAGTTAAGAAGAACAATTACTATCAATGGTAGCAATTTAGATAAGAGAGGACAGTAGTTCAGGCCAAAATCGGAGCCATGGAGATGGACAGAAATAGTCCAATTCCAGATATATTTTGAAAATGTGAGAAAAAAGTTTTTGATCCAAGAGCAGGAAGAATAGAGATTCCCAAGACAGGAGGGAAGAAGGCAGGGCACAGCCATTAATAGAATGACAGCCACTGAGAAGAACAGGAAAAGCTAAGACTCTTAGAACCAGCTAGGTCCAAGATGGCAGATGTAACTTCCAGTGAACCTTGAGCCTCATTATATGCTCACTAAAACTCAACATTCAGAAAACGAAGATCATGGCATCTGGTCCCATCACTTCATGGGAAATAGAGGGGGAAACAGTGGAAACAGTGTCAGACTTTATTTTTTGGGGCTTCAAAATCACTGCAGATGGTGACCGCAGCCATGAAATTGAAAGATGCTTACTCCTTGGAAGGAAAGTTATGACCAACCTAGATAGCATATTGAAAAGCAGAGACATTTTGATATTTGGCAAAACTAATACAATTATGTAAAATTTAAAAATAAAATAAAATAAAAAACAAAAAAAAAAGAAAGAAAAGCAGAGACATTACTTTGCCAACAAAGGTCCGTCTAGTCAAGGCTATGGTTTTTCCAGTGGTCATGTATGGATGTGAGAGTTGGACTGTGAAGAAGGCTGAGCACCGAAGAATTGACGCTTTTGAACTGTGGTGTTGGAGAAGACTCTTGAGAATCCCTTGGACTGCAAGGAGATCCAACCAGTCCATTCTGAAGGAGATCAGCCCTGGGATTTCTTTGGAAGGAATGATGCTAAAGCTGAAACTCCAATACTTTGGCCACCTCATGCAGAGTTGACTCATTGGAAAAGACTCTGATGCTGGGAGGGATTGGGGGCAGGAGGAGAAGGGGACGACAGAGGATGAGATGGCTGGATGGCATCACTGATTCGATGGACGTGAGTCTGAGTGAACTCCAGGAGTTGGTGATGGACAGGGAGGCCTGGCGTGCTGCGATTCATGGGGTCGCAAAGAGTCGGACATGACTGAGCGACTGAACTGAACTGAACTGATACATTTGTTGTTGTTATTCAATCACTAAGTCGTGTCAGACTCTTTATGATCCCATGGACTGCAGCACGCCAGGCCTCCCTGTCATTCACCATTTCCTGGAGGTTGCTCAAATTCATGTCCATTGAGTCATACATTAGCATGCTAAGTAACACACGGACAGGTCATGACAGTTACAAGGCTGACCATAAAGTGCCAAAAAGTGGTCGGTGGCCCAATTCCTGGATATCTCCTCTCCTTCCCCCAAAATAATTGGAATAATCCTCCCATTTATTAGTCTATGAAATTACCCAGCCCATAAAAACCACACCCACACCCTGAGTCTATTCTCACTGTCTGAGACTGATCACACTCTGCCCATAGAATGTGCATCTCTCTAAATAAGCCTTCTTTCATTTTACTACAGGTCAGTGTAAAATTTCCTGTGCAAAGCCAAGGACCCTCACTTGATGGCTCATCCCAGGGACTCATTGGAAATCTGGGACACGATCATCCTCTCTCTTGCACCCCATTTTCCTGCAACAATCTCATCAACTCAGATTGGGAAGATAAGGAAAAAGCATTTTAAGGGAAGGGGAACTCCATTCAGGACATAAATCTGAGATGCCTATTCAACAAATATGGTGGGATCTAAATATGGTGGTGCCATGAAACTAAATGAGATCAAATCTAGACCAAGAAGACATCCAAAGACCAAGCCCTGGGGTACTCCAGAGTTAGGTCAGGAAGATGAACCCACAAAAGAGAATGAGAAAGAGCAGCAGTTAGTTTCTCCAAGCCTTAGCTTCCTCATCTGTACAATAGGGATACAAATAGTACTTCTATAGAGTCACTGAGGGCTTCCCTGATGGCTCAGATGGTAAAGAATCCACCTGCAATGCAGTACACCTGGGTTCAATCCCTGGGTTGGGAATATCCCCTGGAGAAGGGAACAGCTATCCACTCCAGTATTCTTGCCTGGAGAATTCCATGGACAGAGGAGCCTGGCAGGCTACATCCCAAGGGGTCGCAGAGTTAGACACAATTGAGCGACTTTCACTTAGAGTCACTGAATTAAGTAATGGGTCTTTTAAAATATTTACTTATTTATTTAGGCTCCACCAGGTCTTAGTTGTGGCACAGAGGAATCTTTGATCTTCTTTGCAGCATGTGAACACTCAGTTGTGGCATGTGGGATCTAGCTCCCTGACAAGGGATGGAACCCAAGCCCCCTACATTGGGAATACAGAGTCTTAGCCACTGGACATCCAGGGAAGTCCCAAGTAATGGGTTTTTAAAACGTAGAACAGTGCCTGGTACATTGGATGCATTCAACAAATGTTAGTGATTATTCAACAGGGCAGAGGCCATCTTTCATTTATCCTTTATCCTTGTCACCTCCACCTCTCTGCCTCCATCCCCACCACCTCACCAGCACCAATGCAGGGCTTTGAACACAATCATCACTAGATTGATCGATATCTACTAAAGTGAATTTAATACTCCATCATAGTGTTCTAAAGCTGGGATTACTTTTTCAAGCTGAGTGAAATGAGCAAATCCATATGGCCATACGCAACTCAGGATCTGGGGAGCCAAGGGCAAGAGAAACTGTCAAAAAACGAATTCCTTCATTTTGGCAAGTGGCTTCTGTCATTACGCCACAGCCATGCTGACGACTCTACACACACAGCTTTTCTCCCTAGATTTCCATTCTGGAGTAGTCGTAAGTGGAACAACACAACAACAGAGAGAAAATCAATTCTGTTGACAAGACAAGGCCACAGATACTTAGTTTTCAAATGAAATATCCCCGTAGGGTTTACTTATTTTCTGTTTGGAATCATTTCTTCAGACCCTCAGGATATTTATAAACGCCTAACTGAAAAATACTGCCCATGGTAGGTCATAATTCTTTGACATGTGCTTTGTGGTTTCAAACAGTGACCTGAACAGTGGCTACTGGGAATACTGGTACATTTCCCTCCTAACTCCTCCTCTGAGACTTATTTACTGAAATACTTTATTGCCTCTGCACTGAGAATTATTTAAAACTGCAGTTAAGCCTGTAGTGGTTAAGTAAAAGCATGCATCATTTGGATTGAATTTGTTGAGAATGAATCAACTGTTCACTATCTGCCGTGAAATTTTGAAAATTCTAGGCAATTAGCTCCTTGAAAAGAAAAACTGTTCTAATTTACTCGGCTGCACAGAAATGCACTCAGAAGTGCTGTTCAAAGCCTTAACGTTTGCCTTCTGTGTTTTAAGGTAACTGTTCCAATCTCAGGAAAATGTGTGAATTTAATTAATGGTATCCAAACAAAAGAAGCGTTTCCAAAGTGCTCCAATCCATATGAGACCAATATGTTGACTTGTTGATGTGAATTTAATTAGTGTCTTCGAGCATTAACTCCAAAAGCCCCTTTTATCTAATCATCACATTTATATAAACCGTTAGCACGTAGTACTTGGTTTGAACCGCTTTGCTACATAATCCAAACTGTTGTCCTACCCTAGGAGAGTCTCTAATAAACTCAGTATATTTCGACAGAGAAACTTTTGTACCCACATCAAGTAAATTTAGGTTCAATTGTTGCACAGAAAGTAACTTAAAACTGGTCTTTAAGCACGTGTAACGGAAGTGATTTAGTGCTTGTTCTGTTTTTCCACCACCTTCTGTCATGAAT
The DNA here is from genome assembly GCF_003369695.1 of Bos indicus x Bos taurus. Taxonomy (NCBI): domain Eukaryota; kingdom Metazoa; phylum Chordata; class Mammalia; order Artiodactyla; family Bovidae; genus Bos; species Bos indicus x Bos taurus. Next base: position 125,254,075 of record NC_040105.1, read on the forward strand.
AAAAAGGAAGCTTCTGCACATCAAAGGAAACTATTAGCAAGGTGAAAAGGCAGCCTTCAGAATGGGAGAAAATAATAGCAAATGAAGCAACTGACAAACAACTAATCTCAAAAATATACAAGCAACTCCTACAGCTCAACTCCAGAAAAATAAATGACCCAATCAAAAAATGGGCCAAAGAACTAAATAGACATTTCTCCAAAGAAGACATACAGATGGCTAACAAACACATGAAAAGATGCTCAACATCACTCATTATCAGAGAAATGCAAATCAAAACCACTATGAGGTACCATTTCACACCAGTCAGAATGGCTGCGATCCAAAAGTCTACAAGCAATAAATGCTGGAGAGGGTGTGGAGAAAAGGGAACCCTCTTACACTGTTGGTGGGAATGCAAACTAGTACAGCCACTATGGAGAACAGTGTGGAGATTCCTTAAAAAACTGGAAATAGAACTGCCTTATGATCCAGCAATCCCACTGCTGGGCATACACACTGAGGAAACCAGAAGGGAAAGAGACACATGTACCCCAATGTTCATTGCAGCACTGTTTATAATAGCCAGGACATGGAAGCAACCTAGATGTCCATCAGCAGATGAATGAATAAGAAAGCTGTGGTACATATACACAATGGAGTATTACTCAGCCATTAAAAAGAATACATTTGAATCAGTTCTAATGAGGTGGATGAAACTGGAGCCTATTATACAGAGTGAAGTAAGCCAGAAAGAAAAACACCAATACAGTATACTAACGCATATATATGGAATTTAGAAAGATGGTAACAATAACCCTGTGTACGAGACAGCAAAAGAGACACTGATGTATAGATCAGTCTTATGGTCTCTGTTGGAGAGGGAGAGGGTGGGAAGATTTGGGAGAATGGCATTGAAACATGTATAATATCATGTATGAAACGAGTTGCCAGTCCAGGTTCGATGCACGATACTGGAAGCTTGGGGCTGGTGCACTGGGACAACCCAGAGGGATAGTATGGGGAGGGAGGAGGGAGGAGGGTTTAGGATGGGGAACACATGTATACCTGTGGTGGATTCATCTGGATATTTGGCAAAACTAATACAATTTTGTAAAGTTTAAAAATAAAATAAAATTTAAAAAATAATAAAATAAAATAAAAATTAAAAGGAGGAAATCAGATTGGGCTAGCTTAACCAGTCTCTCAGGAAGCAGCCTGAGTGAATGACTAAACTGAGTCCCAGGGTTCCATGCTGCACAGAGTGACAATGACTGAAGAAGTCAGTTCGTCAGGCAATATTGACTTGACAGCTTTAGGTGAAGAAATACCACTCTTGGGTGTGCCAGGAACAATTTCTCAGTAATAAGTACATTTATCTTCCAGTGACTCCTTTTCCCTGTCTCTCAAAAAAAAGTTCTTAAAAGCAAAAAAGAATTTTAATATGGCTTTCAGTAATCACTGTAATGACTCTGTGACCCTAAAATTTGACTCTGTGGATCACAATAAAGTGTGGAAAATTCTGAAAGAGATGGGAATACCAGACCACCTGACCTGCCTCTTGAGAAACCTATACGCTGGTCAGGAAGCACCAGTTAGAACCGGACATGGAACAACAGACTGGTTCCAAATAGGAAAAGGAATACGTCAAGGCTGTATATTGTCACCCTGCTATTTTAACTTATATGCAGAGTACATCATGAGAAACGCTGGGCTGGATGAAGCACAAGCTGGAATCAAGATTGCTGGGAGAAATATCAATAACCTCAGATATGCAGATGACACCACCCTTAGGGCAGAAAATGAAGAAGAACTAAAGAGCCTCTTGATGAAAGTGAAGAGGAGAGTGAAAAAGGTTGTTTATTATTTTTTTTAATTTAAATTTATTTATTTTAATTGGAGGCTAATTACTTTACAATATTGTATTGGTTTTGCCATACATCAACATGAATCCGCCAAGGGTGTACACGTTTGTTTAAAGCTCAACATTCAGAAAACTAAGATCATGGCATCCAGTCCCATCACTTATGGCAAATAGATGGGGAAACAGTGGAAACAGTGGCTGACTTTATTTTGGGGGGCTCCAAAATCACTGCAGATGGTGACTGCAGCCATGAAATTAAAAGACGCTTACTCCTTGGAAGGAAAGTTATGACCAACATAGACAGCATATTAAGGAAGCAGAGACATTACTTTGTCAACAAAGGTCCATCTAGTCAAGGCTATTGTTTTTCCAGTAGTCATGTATGGATGTGAGAGTTGGACTATAAAGAAAGCTGAGTGCAGAACAATTAATGCTTTTGAACTGTGGTGTTGGAGAAGATTCTCGAGAGTCCCTCAGACTGCAAGGAGATCCAACCAGTCCATCCTAAAGGAAATCAGTCCTGAATGTTCATTGGAAGGACTGATGTTGAAGCTGAAGCTCCAATATTTTGGCCACCTGATGCAAAAAAACTGACTCATTTGAAAAGACCCTGATGTTGGGAAAGATTGAAGGCAGGAGGAGAAGTGGACGACAGAGGATGAGATGGTTAGATGGCATCACCGACTCAATGAACATGAGTTTGGGTAAACTCCGGGAGTTGGTGATGGACAGGGAGGCCTGGTGTGCTGCGGTTCACAAAGAGTTGGACACAACTGAGTGACTGAACTGAACTGATCGTGGTGGTGATTTAACTCTTTAGAATCAACACAATAAGAAGCCAGCCTTTTGGAGTATAGCCTGAGATCCAAGACAGGAAGGTAACGGGCCAGTAGGAAGCAGGCTCTGAGGTCAGACTGAACTGGGTTCAAATCCCAGCTCTGCCCTTACTCTGTGACCTTGTGCATGTCACTTACATTTCTGTACCTCAGTTTATTCATCTGTAAAGTGGGGATAAAACTAGTAACCCCTGTATGAGTTTGCTAGGGTACTATGTTACCACAGTGCCAAAAACTGAGTGACTTAAACAACAGAAATGTATTTGTCTTACAGTTCAGCCAGCCAGAAGTATTAAGACTTGTTAGCAGGGTTGGTTCCTTATGAGGCCTCTGAGGGAAAGATCTAGTCCAGACCTCTCTGCATGGCTTGGTGATGGCCATCTTATTCCTCTGTCTCTTCACATCAACTTCTCTTTATGTCTGTGTGTCTTTGTCTCCAAATGTCCTCTTTTCATAAGGACAGGGATCATATTAAATTGCAGCCCACCTTCACAAACTCATTCTAACTTGATTCCCTCTACAAAGGCCCTATTTCCAAATAAGGACACATTCTGAGGTACTGTAGGTTAGGTCTGCAACATGTAGATTTTGGGGGAAGACAGTTTAATCAAGAACATTCCACAAGCAGGTGCTGTGAGGATGTGATGAGATAATATATGCAGCTAGCAAAATTTAGCATAGGTTCTGGCTAATATAAGCACTAAAAAAAAAAAAAAAAACTAGTTAATATCAGGCACTGTGGGGGTCCATACTTACTGATTTTATGGGCTTAGATAATTTTTAGTAAAAATGAAATCAGTAACTATCCGCCCCCCACCACCACCGCTAAAGAATACTTTCTTCAACAAGTACAGATGGTCGAGGTGAGAAATGCTAAAGCATTGCAAAAAGTAACGAGGGGGACAAACTTGGGCAGTGGGGTACCTTGAAAGTAGAAACTGAATCTAAGGTAGTAGGAAATGATAAAAATTCCTCACCTGACAGACTGCAAAATCAATGTTGGATCATCAAGCAATCTTGGGATGGTGTAAGATACTTTGGAGATGACTTCAGTCTAGAAAAAACGGCAAGCATTTTAAGAGACTAATCAAAAACCCCAGAATGACAAGGCTAGAAGCCCTCAATCCCATGGTCTGTTCTATGGAAAGACTGGAGTTCAAGTGCAATCTGAATCATTCCCTTATAGCCAAAGGAACAATAGGCTCTGCTATGGTAAATTTATCAGGTTACTCTTTCAATAATGCGTATTCATAAACACAGGACATGTGGCCTGATCATAAAGAAAGTAGATGGAATTTCTCATACATTTCTATATACACGTATGCTTAGGCAAGGAAAATGGGTCCCTAGAGACTGGAAGAAAATGGCCACCAACAGAGTCAATTCTGACTGTACAGTTGAAAAAGGAACTGTGTGGTAGAAGAAATGTAAAGCTACCAGTAAAGAGACTTGCTTCTAGACCTAGACGTGCTACTAACTAGCTTTGTAACTTTGTTTAAATCACTTCTCTCTGGGCCTTACTGAAAAAAGAGGATTGGGCTGGATAACTGCTACATTTCTGTGCCTTGGTTTATAATTAACTCTTTTATACAATAAAGCAATAAATAATACACCCTAAATTATTAGCAGTGGTTCTGGGAACTGCAGACTTCACAGTGTAATTACATCTTCCCATAATGTCTATGTACTACCAAATAGAGTTAAAGTTTCAGAAGACAATCCCACCCTCTTGAGAACCTTTGCCAACTGCCATTTTCTTTCACATAGCAGATGCCCCATTTTCTTCCTATGCATCTTATCTTAGTAAATGGCACCTTCCTCCACTTCATACTTCTGGGAGATATCCTTCATCCCTCCCTCTCAATCCCCACAACCAGCCAACTACCAATTCTCATTCATTCTATTTCATAAATATTTCTCAGATCTATTTACTTTTACTAACTCTACTGCCACTAACCTAGTCCAAGCCACTTACCTACTTCAAGTCACTAACCTAGTCCAAGCTACATCATCTGGGCTGTGACAATAGTCTTCTTCATTGATCTACCCACTTCTACCCATGCCCACTCTTCCCAGTCTATCTTCTACGTAACAACCCAAGGGATCTTTTTTTCTAAGTTCTCATAGCACTTCCCCATGGAAGTGGGGAAGCACTTACTTTATTTTGCAAAAATAGCACTTCACATATTGTCACACACTTTATTGTATACATATCTATCTCTTCCACTAGGTTGCAAAATTGTAGAGATGAGGAGCTGGATCTTACACATTTTTCTACTTAGGATATTTGGTACTTAAAAATACTAAGGTAAAGAAAATTGAACCAAATTTTAATGAATAATCTCAACAAAATTACATAATATTACAGTGTTTGTAAATATATAGTTGGCATATATGAATGTGTGTTCATATTATACAAATATACTAAAATGTTAAGGATAATTTATTCAGTGAGGTAAGGTTATGGGTTATATTGTGTATTCTGTAACTGTTTTGTAAATTTTCTTTTATAACTATTGAGATGTAAATATAAAACTGTACATAATTAATTAATACAACTTGATGAGTTGGATATACACATATACACACGAGACCATTATCAAAATCAAGGTAAAAAGCATATTCATCAGCTCCAAAAGTTTCCTTGTGTCCCTCTTCTTCTGTAGGGAGTGGAGGTATGGACACAATATGCAAATCATATCATATTACATCCTTTTCTAACCCCACCTCCAGTGGCTTCCCACTGCACTTAGAATAAAACCCAAAGTCCATAACTCAGACCTCTGTTTCCTCATCTCTCTAGGCCCCCATCATCTCTCACCTGGACCTGCTTTTCCCCAACTCATGCTTCATATTCCATTTTCTATACAGAGTCAATGATCTTTTTAAAATACATCATGAATTTGTCAATCTCATGATTAAGACCCTATCATGGTTCCCTACTATCTATTGGGTTAAGTCCCAACTCCTTCAGTTCAGTTCAATTCACTCTCTCAGTCGTATCCAACTCTTTGTGACCCCATGGACTGCAGCATGCCAGGCTTCCCTGTCCATCACCAACTCCCAGAGCTTACTCAGACTCATATCCTTCGAGTCAGGTGATGCCACCCAACTGTCTCATCCTTTGTCGTCCCCTTCTCCTCCTGCCTTCAATCTCTCCCAACATCAGGGTCTTTTCAAATGAGTCAGTTCTTCGCATCAGGTGGCCAAAGAATTGGAGTTTCAGCTTCAGCATCAGTCCTTCCAATGAACATTCAGGACTGATCTCCTTTAGGATGGACTGGTTGGATCTCCTTGCAGTCCAAGGGACTCTCAAGAGTCTTCTCCAACACCACAGTTCAAAAGCATCAATTCTTCAGTGCTCAGCTTTCTTTATAGTCCAACTCTCACATCCATACATGACTACTGGAAAAACCATAGCTTTGACTAGATGGACCTTTGTTGGCAAAGTAATGTCTCTGCTTTTCAATACACTGTCATAACTTTTCTTCCAAGGAGCAAGCACCCAACTCCTTAGCTTCCAAGGAGCAAGTACCCAACTCCTTAGCTTGGTATTTAAGGGCTTTTCATAGTTTGCCCAACATTCTCCCCCCGATCATACCATCTATTTCATCAGCCTCACCTTTGGACACTCACTTCCACCTTTACTTTGTCCTAACTATAACAAATCTCTTATTTTTTCTTTGTTTTAAAATTCTATTGTGGAAAATTTCAGATGTACACAAAAATAGAAAGAATAGGACAATTAATTTCCTAATATCTATCATTGCACTTCAAAATTATCCACTCTCTGTCATTCTTGTTTTGTCTATTTGGTCTCCTCCCCACCCCACAGACTTTTATCTTTCTGGAGCATTTTGGAGCAAACCCCAGATTTCACATACACTCACCTGTTAATATTCAAGTGGGCAGTTCTCACAGAGGAGAACTCACCAACCTGCTTGGTGTTCTCCAAATATGTCTACTTTCCCCTGTGTCTCTGCACAGTGTGTTCCTTCTGCCTATTGTGGGCTCGGTTCCCTTACTTCACCTGACAAACTCCTAGGTACCATTCAAGGCCCACCTCAAAAGTTAGTCTCTCTGTGAAAACTTCCCTGCCTCTCCTCTGTGCTACCACAGTGCTTTGTAATATGCTACACATTTACTGATGAAATAGACACATAAAATAATAAGTATGGTGGTGGTGGTTTAGTCACTAAGTTATGTCCAACACTGTGCAACCCCATGGGACTGTAAAGCCTCCAGGTTCTTCTGTTTATGGGATTTCCCAGGCAAGAATACTGGGGTGGGTTGTCATTTCCTTCTCTAATACATAAGTATAGCTCATATTAAGTTATATTAATAGATCATATAATGCTATTGTATATTTCCTATTTCAAAAAATTTATAAAAATAGAATATAATATCTAGCCTATTGAATACCTATTGTATTTAAATTCTGTGTTTTTGTGCCTTTCTCTCCTACTAAAGGGGAAGCCCTTTGAGACAGAGAATGTTTCTATTTCTGTCTTTTCTCACAGGTTGAGCCCACCATGTTTGTACTCAGCACCTAGCAGTATTTGGTACATAGGACTGATTTGCAAATATTTGTTGCTGCTAAGTCACTTCAGTCATGTCTGACTCTGTGCGACCCCATAGATGGCAGCCCACTAGGCTCCCCCGTCCCTGGGATTCTCCAAGCAAGAACACTGGAGTGGGTTGCCATTTCCTTCTCCAATGCATGAAAGTGAAAAGTGAAAGTAAAGTTGCTCAGTCATGTCTGACTCTTCACGACCCCATGGACTGCAGCCCACCAGGCTCCTCCATCCACGGGATGTTCCAAGCAAGAGTACTGGAGTGGGGTGCCATCGCCTTCTCCGAAATATTTGTTAAATTAATACATTAATCAGGTGTAGTATCACAAAAAGCATATAGAAATTGGAGTTTAACAGTTTATAATAGCCAAGACATGGAAGCAACCTAAATGTCCATCAACAGAAGAATGGATAAAGATATGGTATATATACACAATGGGGTAGGCATGTGTGCATGCTAAGTCACTTCAGTCATGTCTGACTCTTTGCGATCCCATGAACTGTAGCCCGCCAGGTTCCTCTGTCCATGGGATTCTCCAGGCAAGAATATTGAAGTGGGTTGCCATGCCCTCCACCAGGGGGTCCTCCCAATCCAGGGATCAAACCCAAGTCTCTTATGTCTCCTGCATTGGCCGGAGGGTTCTTTACCACTAGCACCACCTGGTAAGGCCAACTGAATATTGCTCAGCCATTAAAAAAAGAAAATAATGCCATCTTCAACAATATGGATGGACCTAGAGACTATCATACTAAGTGAAGTAAGCCAGCCAGAGAAAAGATAAATGATATTGCTTATATGTGAAATCTTAAAAAAAAAAAAAAAGATATGAAAGAACTTGTTTACCAAACAGAAATAGATCTACAGACTTAGAAAATAAACTTATGGTTACCAAATGGGAAAGGGAGGGGAATAAATTAGGAATCTGGAATTAACAGATACATTCTACTATATATCATAAAAACAACAAGGACCTACTATACAGCACAGGGAACTATACTCAATATTTTGCAATAACTTATAAGGGAAGAGAAACTGAAAAAGAATATACGTTTGCGTCAATGTAATGAAGGACAGGGAACCCTGGCATGCATGGGGTTGCAGTGAGTCGGATGTGACTTAGCAGTCACTTCAGTCGTGTCTGACTCTGTGCAGCCCCATAGACGGCAGCCCACCAGGCTCCCCCGTCCCTGGGATTCTCCAGGCAAGAACACTGGAGTGGGTTGCCGTTTCCTTCTCCAATGCATGAAAGTGAAAAGTGAAAGTGAAGTTGCTCAGTCATGTCTGACTCTTTGGGACCCCATGGACTGCAGCCTACCAGGCTCCCCTTGTCCATGGGATTTTCCAGGCAAGAGTACTGGAGTGGGGTGCCATTGCCTTCTCTGGACTTAGTAGCTGAACAACAGCAAATACACACATACACACACACACACACACACACACACACACACATATATATTCAGTTATATGTATATGTAACTGAATCACTATGCTGTACACCTGAAACTAACCTAACACTGTAACTCAACTATACTTCAATTTTTTTAAGTTAGAAATTAAAAAATATTAATTTGGAGTTCAACAGACTTGGATTTAAGTTCCAGTTCCAGCAGTTATTTACAAGCTATCTTACCTCTCTGAGCCTTGATTTCTCATTTGGCAATTGGCATAGTAATGCCTGTGTATGTGTATGTTAGTTACCCAGTTGTGTATGACTCTTTCTGACCCCATCAATAGTAGCCCATCGGGCTCTTCTGTCCATGGAATTTTCCAGGCAAGAATACTGGAGTGGGTTGCCATTCCCTTCTCTAGGGGATCCTCCAGACCCAGGGATTGAACCTGGGTCTTCTGCATTGCAGGTGGATGCTTTAGCACCTGAGCCACCAGGGAAGCCCATAGTAATGCCTACATCCCTGTATTGTGTGTAGGGGGGGGATAAGTAAATAGTAACACAGTAGTACGGAGAAGACGATGGCACCCCACTCCAGTACTCTTGCTTGGAAAATTCCATGGACGGAGGAGCCTGGTAGGCTGCAGCCCATGGGGTCCCAAAGAGTCAGACACGACTGAGCTACTTCACTTTCACTTATCACTTTCATGCATTGGAGAAGGAAATGGCAACCCACTCCAGTGTTCTTGCCTGGAGAATCTCAGGGACAGGGGTGCCTGTTGGGCTGCCATCTATGGGGTCACACAGAGTCAGACATGACTGAAGTGACTTAGCAACACAGTAGTAAATACAAAAACAATCACTACATACAAAAACCTTCCACGTGTACGGCAACAACAACAAATATGCAACATGACCTAAGGCATGAAAGTGTTTCACACAATGCCTAGAATATAGAAAGTTCTCAGTGGTTGCAAGCTATTATCATTATGCTTGGCAATGAGGCTGCTGCCAGCCACCCTACTTATTCATTCACCTTTGTGTGTGGGAGAAGTGATTGATGGATAACCAAGCAGCTCTGCCCATATAGCAACTGCTCTTCATTTGTTGGTTCCATGGCTATGTGACTGCTGCTTGCACTCTCTTACGTCTGCAGTTTATCAGCCATTGAAAATATTCCATACGGAGGAGGTCCTAAGATGGCGGAGGAATAGGATGAGGACACCACTTTCTCCCCCACAAATTCATCAAAAGATCATTTGAACGCTGAGCAAATACCACAAAACAACTTCTGAACTCTGGCAGAGGACACCAGGCACCCAGAAAGGCAGCCCATTGTCTTTGAAAGGAGGTAGGACAAAATATAAAAGATAAAAAGAGAGACAAAAGAGTTAGGGATGGATACCCGTCCTGGGGAGGGAGTCTTAAAAGAAGAGAAGTTTTCAAACACCAGGAAACTCTCTCACTGGCGTGTCTGTGGGGAGTTTTGGAATCTCAGAGGGCATTACAACCGGGAGGAAAAAATAAATAAAACCACAGATTAGGCGCCTAACTGCAACTCCCAGTGGACAAGTAGCCCAGAATCTCGCGTCCACCACAAGCTAGCGGGGGCTGAACAAGGAGGTGCAGGATGCATTGCTTAGGGTAAGGACCAGGCCTGATTACCCCGAGGGCAATCTGAGGGAGCTAATATAGATAGCAACCCAAACCGTGGGATAGCCAGAGAGGAAAAAAAGAAGAGGAGAGAGAGAGAGAACTTTCCTGCGAAAAGCTCTAACCTAAGGCACTGCGGCCCACTCACAGAACAAAGAACTGAGCGAATACCAGAGGAGAGTTAGCCGGCTGCAGACCGTCCCATCCCCCGCGGGAGGCAGGGAGGCAGGCAGGCAACAGCCAGAGCTGGAAGGAAAGGGGCATCCTCTACCAAACTGCAAGCAGGCTCCCAGTTGCTAATCAAGTCTTCCTGGGATCCTGGATGGTTGACATCCATTAGGAGGGTCGCAGCCAGAGATCAGCACCCCAAAAGAGACACACGGCACACATGAGACGGCGCACCCACTGCGCACCCAGGAAACCAAGCTGCTGGGACCGGGGAGGTGATAAGACGTACAGCCCATGTGGGAAGAGAGCACTCGCCAAGCACCTGGTCACCTGAGCTGCTCGGACCTGGGAAGGGCACAAAACGCAGGCCCAACCGAGTCTGTGCCTTTGTGGAGCACCTGAACCTGAGCGGCGTAGATCTGGGAAGTGCACACAACCCAGGGCCCGCCTTAGACTCTTCCCCAGCAGAGCAACCTGGAGCCTGAGCAGTGCAGACTGGAAAAGCACACATGCCGTGAGCAGGGGCAAACCCAGTGTGGCCCAGACATTGCGAGCACTCCCCACACACGCCAGTGATATTTGTTTGCAATGTTCCTCCCTCTCCGTAGCACAATTGAACAAGTGAGCCTAAATAAATGACCACCTTCGCCCCCTTGTGTCAGGGCGGAAGTTAGATACTGAAGAGACTTGCAAACAGAGGAAGTCAAAATAAACAAAGAAGAGGGAATGACTCTGGAAGTGACAGGTGCAACAAATTAAAACCCTGTAGTTAGCACTGGCTACATTGGAAGGGACCTATAGACCTTGAGAAGAAGTATAAGGTGGAATAAGGAACTATCTGAAACTGAACTGACAACACACTGTCCTCAACAGCTCCAGAGAAATTTCTAGATATATTTTACTATTATCATTTTTCAATTAAAAAAAATTTTTAAGTTCTATATTACTCCTTTAATTTTCATTTTTAAAACCTACTATTACTTTGAGGGAAAAAAAGACCCTATTTTTAAAGCAAATTTCATATTTTTTTATATACCTTTTGTGATTTTGTTTTGTTTTTTTAACATTGGATTTTTGAGAGTCTAACCAAAGAATTGATGCTTTTCAACTGTGGTGTTGGAGAAGACTCTTGAGAGTCCCTTGGACTGCAAGGAGATCCAACCAGTCCATTCTGAAGGAGATCAGCCCTGGGATTTCTTTGGAGGGAATGATGCTGAAGCTGAAACTCCAATACTTTGGCCACCTCATGCGAAGACTTGACTCATTGGAAAAGACTCTGATGCTGGGAGGGATTGGGGGCAGGAGGAGAAGGGGATGACAGAGGTTGAGATGGCTGGATGGCATCACTGACTCAATGGACGTGAGTGTGGGTGAACTCCAGGAGTTGGTGATGGACAGGGAGGCCTGGCATGCTGCAATTCATGGGGTCGCAAAGAGTCGGACACGACTGAGCAACTGAACTGAACTGAACTGAACCTCTACTCTAGATTTATAATCTTTGCTTTTTGGTATTGGTTATCAATTCTGTACCTTTAAGAATCCAATCTTCAGTACCCATTTTTACTTAGGAGTGTGATTACTGGCTTGATTGCTCTCTCCCCTTTTGACTCTCCTTTTTCTCCCCCAGGTCACCTCTATCTCTTCCCTCCCGTTTCTCTTCTCTACTTAAATCTGTGAATTTCTTTGGGTGTTCCAGGCTATGGAGAACACTTAGGGAACTGATCACAGACTAGATTGGTCTCTCTCCTTTTGACTCCCCTTCCCCTCCTCCTGGTCACCTCTATGTCCTTCCTCCTTCTTCTCTTCTCTATGGAACTCCGTGAACCTCTCTGAGTGTTCCAGACTGTGGACAGCAAATAGGGAATTGATTACTGGCTGGCTTGCTCTTGCTCCTTTTGATTCCCTCTCTTCTCCTCCTGGTTACCTCTATCTCCCTCCTCCCTCTTCTCTTCTTTATGTAACTTTGTGAACCTCTCTGGGTGTCCCTCACTGTGGAGAATCTTTCCACCATTAACCTAGATGTTTTGTCATCAGTGCTGTATGGATGTCTTGAGGCTACTACAAGAATAAGACTGAAAGACAGAGGCAAGAGGCCTAAATCCAAAACTTGAGAACACCAGAAATCTCCTGACTCCAGGGACCATTAATTGACAAAAACTCATCCAAAAGCCTCTATACCTGCACTGAAACCAAGCTCCACCCAAGAGCCAACAAGTTTCAGAGCAAGACATATCTAGCTAATTCTCCAAGAAAGCAGGAACATAACCCTGAGCACAAAAATACAGGTGGCCAAAAGCCACACCAAACCCATAGACACCTCAAAACTCACTACTGGACACCTCATTGCACTCCAAAGACAAGAGATCCAGCTCCACCCACCAGAACCCCAACACAAGCTTCCCTAGCCAGGAAACCTTGACAAGACACTTGTCCAACCCCACCCACAGGGAGGAACCTCCACAATAAAAAGGAACCAAAAATTTCCAGCATACAGAAAGGCCACCCCAAACACAGCAACCTAAACAATATGAAAAGGCAGAGAAATATTCAGCAGGTAAAGGAACATGATAAAAGCTCACCAAACCAAACAAAAGAGGAGGAGATAGGGAGTCTACCTGAAAAAGAATTCAGAATAATGATAGTAAAACTGATCTAAAAATTTGAAAACAAAATGGAGTTACAGATAAATAGTCTGGAGACAAGGATTGAGAAAATGCAAGAAAAGTTTAACAAGGACCTAGAAGAAATAAAAAAAGAGTCAATCAATAATGAATAATGCAATAGCTGAAATCAGAAGCACTCTGGAGGGAACCAACAGTAGAATAACTGAATCAGAAGATAGGATAAGTGAGGTGGAAGATAGAATGGTAGAAATAAATGATGCAGAGAGCAAAAAAGAAAAAAGAATTAAAAGAAATGAGGACAACCTCAGAGAACTCTGGGACAATGTCAAACGCCCCAACATTCAAATCATAGGAGTCCCAGAAGAAGACAAAAAGAAAGGCCATGAGAAAATACTTGAGGAGATAATAGTGGAAAAATTCCCTAAAATAGGAAAGGAAATAGCCACCCTAGTCCAAGAAACCCAGACAGTCCCAAATAGGATAAACCCAAGGCAAAACACCCCAAGACACATATTAAGCAAATTAATGAAGATCAAACACAAAGAACAAGTATCAAAAGCAGCAAGGGAAAAACAACAATTAACCCACAAGGGGATCCCCATAAGGATAACAGCTGATCTTTCAACAGAAACTCTTCAAGACAGAAAGGAATGCCAGGACATACTTAAAGTGATGAAAGAGAAAAACCTACAACCCAGATTACTGTACCCAGAAAGGATCTCATTCGAATATGAAGGAGAAATCAAAAGCTTTACAGACAAGCAAAAGCTGAGAGAATTCAGCACCACCAAACCAGCTCTCCAACAAATGCTAGAGGATCTTCTCTAGACAGGAAACACAGAAAGGGTGTATAAACTCGAACCCAAAACAACAAAGTAAATGGCAACAGAATCATACTTATCAATAATTACCTTAAATGTAAATGGGTTGAATGCCCCAACCAAAAGACAAAGACTGGATGAATGGATACAAAAACAAGACCCCTTTATATGTTGTCTACAAAAGACCCACCTCAAAACAAGGGACACATACAGACTGAAAGTGAATGGCTGGAAAAAGATATTCCACGAAAATAGAGACCAAAAGAAAGCAGGAGTAACAATACTCATATCAGATAAAATAGACTTTAAAATAAAGTCTGTGAAAAGAGACAAAGAAGAACACCACATAATGATCAAAGGATCAATCCAAGAAGAAGATATAACAATTATAAATATATATGCACCCAACATAGGAGCACGGCAATATGTAAGACAAATGCTAACAAGTACGAAAGGGTAAATTAACAATAACACAATAATAGTGGGAGACTTTAATACCCCACTCACACCTATGGACAGATCAACTAAACAGAAAATTAGCAAGGAAACACATACTTTAAATGATACAATAGACCAGTTAGCCCTAATTGATATCTATAAGACATTTCACCCCAAAACAATGAATTTCACCTCTTTCTCAAGTGCACACGGAACCTTCTCCAGGATAGATCACATCCTGGGCCGTAAATCTAGCCTTGGTAAATTCAAAAAAATTGAAATCATTCCAAGCTTCTTTTCTGACCACAATGCAGTAAGATTAGATGTCCATTACAGGAGAAAAACTATTAAAAATTGCAACATATGGAGGCTGAACAACACGCTGCTGAATAACCAACAAATCACAGAAGAAATCAAAAACGAAATCAAAATATGCATAGAAACTAATGAAAATGAAAACACAACAACCCAAAACCTACAGGACACTGTAAAAGCAGTGCTAAGGGGAAGGTTCATAGCAATACAGGCTTACATCAAGAAGAAACAAAAAAGTCAAATAAATAACCTAACTCTACACCTAAAGCAATTAGAAAAGGAAGAAATGAAGAACCACAGGGTTAGTAGAAAGAAAGAAATCACAAAAATTAGGGCAGAAATAAATGCAAAAGAAACAAAAGAGACCATAGCAAAAATCAACAAAGCCGAAAGCTGGTTCTTTGAGAAGATAAATAAAATTGACAAACCATTAGACAGACTCATCAAGAAACAAAGGGAGAAGAATCAAATCAGTGAAATTAGAAATGAAAATGGAGAGATCACAACAGACAACACAGAAATACAAAGGATCATAAGACACTATTATCAGAAACTATATGCCAATAAAATGGACAACTTGGAAGAAATGGAGAAATTCTTAGAAAAGTACAACTTTCCAAATTGAACCAGGAAGAAATATAAAATCTTAATAGACCCATCACAAGCACGAAAATTGAAACTGTAATCAGAAGTATTCCAACAAACAAAAGCCCAGGACCAGATGGCTTCACAGCTGAATTCTACCAAAAATTTAGAGAAGAGCCAACACCTATCCTACCCTAACTCTTCCAGAAAATTGCAGAGGAAGGTAAACTTCCAAACTCATTCTATGAGGCCACCATCACCCTAATACCAAAACCAGACAAAGATGCCACAAAAAAAGAAAACTACAGGCCAATATCACTGATGAACATAGATGCAAAAATCCTTAACAATATTCTAGCAAACAGAATCCAACAACATATTAAAAAGATCATACATCATGAGCAAGTGGGCTTTATCCCAGGGATGCAAGGATTCTTCAATACCTGCAAATCTATCAATGTAATACACCACATTAACAAATTGAAAAGATAAAAAACCATATGATTATCTCAATAGATGCAGAGAAAGCCTTTGACAAAATTCAACATCCATTTATGATAAAAACCCTCCAGAAAGCAGGAATAGAAGGAACATACCTCAACATCAGATCAGATCAGATCAGTTGCTCAGTTGTGTCCGACTCTTTGCGACCCCATGAATCGCAGCACGCCAGGCCTCCCTGTCCATCACCAACTCCCGGAGTTCACTGAGATTCACGTCCATCGAGTCAGTGATGCCATCCAGCCATCTCATCCTCTGTCGTCCCCTTCTCCTCCTGACCCCAATCCCTCCCAGCATCACAGTCTTTTCCAGTGAGTCAACTCTTCGCATGAGGTGGCCAAAGTACTGGAGTTTCAGCTTCAGCATCATTCCCTCCAAAGAAATCCCAGGGCTGATCTCCTTCAGAATGGACTGGTTGGATCTCCTTGCAGCCCAAGGGACTCTCAAGAGTCTTCTCCAACACCACAGTTCAAAAGCATCAATTCTTTGGCACTCAGCCTTCTTCACAGTCCAACTCTCACATCCATACATGACCACAGGAAAAACCCTAGCCTTGACTAGATGGACCTTTGTTGGCAAAGTAATGTCTCTGCTTTTCAATATGCTATCTAGGTTGGTCATAACTCTCCTTCCAAGGAGTAAGCATCTTTTAATTTCATGGCTGCAGTCACCATCTGCAGTGATTTTGGAGCCCAGAAAAATAAAGTCTGCCACTGTTTCCACTGTTTCCCCATCTATTTCCCATGAAGTGATGGGACTGGATGCCATTATCTTCGTTTTCTGAATGTTGAGCTTTAAGCCAACTTTTTCACTCTCCTCTTTCACTTTCATCAAGAGGCTTTTTAGTTCCTCTTCACTTTCTGCCATAAGGGTGGTGTCATCTGCATATCTGAGGTTATTGATATTTCTCCTGGCAATCTTGATTCCAGTTTGTGTTTCTTCCAGTCCAGCATTTCTCATAATGTACTCTGCATATAAGTTAAATAAACAGGGTGACAATATACAGCCTTGACGAACTCCTTTTCCTATTTGGAACCAGTCTGTTGTTCCATGTCCAGTTCTAACTGTTACTTCCTGACCTGCATACAAATTTCTCAAGAGGCAGATCAGGTGGTCTGGTATTCCCATCTCTTGAAGAATTTTCCACAGTTTATTGTGATCCACACAGTCAAAGGCTTTGGCATAGTCAATAGAGCAGAAATAGATGTTTTTCTGGAACTCCACTGCTTTTTCTATGATCCAGAATAAAAGATATATATGACAAACCCACAGCAACCATTATCCTCAATGGTGAAGCACTGAAAACATTTCCCCAAAAGTCAGGAACAAGACAAGGGTGCCCACTCTCACCACTACTATTCAACATAGTTTTGGAAGTTTTGACCACAGCAATCAGAGCAGAAAAAGAAATAAAAGGAATCCAGATTGGAAAAGAAGAAGTAACACTCTCACTGTTTGCAGATGACATGATCCTCTACATAGAAACCCTAAAGACTCCACCAGAGAATTACTAGAGCTAATCAATGAATATAGTACAGTTGCAGGATATAAAATTAGCACACAGAAATCCCTTGCATTCCTATACACTAACAATGAGAAAACAGAAAGAGAAATTAAGGAAACAAGCCCATTCACCATTGCAACGAAAAGAAAAAAATACTTAGGAATATATCTGCCTAAAGAAACAAAACACCTATATATAGAAAACTATAAAACACTGGTGAAAGAAATAAAAAATGACACAAATAGATAGAGAAATATACCATGTTCATGGATTGGAAGAATCAATAAAGTGACAATGAGTATACTACCCAAAGCAATCCATAGATTCAATGCAATCCCTATCAAGCTACCAATGGTATTTTTCACAGAACTAGAACAAATAATTTCAGAAATTGTATGGAAATACAAAAAGCCTCGAATAGCCAAAGCAATCTTGAGAAAGAAGAATGGAACTGGAGGAATCAACCTGCCTAACTTCAGGCTCTACTACAAAGCCACAGTCATCAAGACAGTATGGAACTGGCACAAAGACAGAAATATAGATCAATGGAACAAAATAGAAAGCCCAGAGATAAATCCATGCATCTACGGACACCTTATCTTCAACAAAGGAGGCAAGAATATACAATGGAGAAAAGACAGTCTCTTTAACAAGTGGTGCTGGAAAAACTGGTCAACCACTTGTAAAAGAATGAAACTAGAACACTTTATAACTCCATACACAAAAATAAACAAAATGGATTAAAGACCTAAACATAAGACCAGAAACTATAAAACTCCTAGAAGAAAACATAGGCAAAACACTCTCCGACATAAATCACAGCAGGATCCTCTATGACCCACCTCTGAAAGTACTGGAAATAAAATCAAAAATAAACAAATGGGACCTAACTAAACTTAAAAGCTTTTGCACAACGAAGGAAACTCTAAGCAAGGTGAAAAGACAGCCTTCAGAATGGGAGAAAATAATAGCAAACAAAGCAACTGACAGAGAATTAATCTCAAAAATATACAAGCAACTCCTGCAGCTCAGAAAAATAAATGACCAGGAAAATAAAATTCCAGAAAAATAAAGGACCCAATCAAAAAATGGGCCAAAGACCTAGACAGACATTTCTCTAAAGAAGACATACAGATGGCTAACAAACACATGAAAAGATGCTCAACATCACTCATTATCAGAGAAATGCAAATCAAAACCACAATGAGGTACCATTTCATGCCAGTCAGAATGGCTGCGATCCAAAAGTCTACAAACAATAAATGCTGGAGAGGGTGTGGAAAAAAGGGAACCTTCTTACACTGCTGGTGGAAATGCAAACTAGTATAGCCACTATGGAGAACAGTGTGGAGATTCCTTAAAAAACTGGAAATAGAACTACCATATGACCCAGCAATCCCACTGCTGGGCATACACACCGAGGAAACCAGAATTGAAAGAGACACGTGTACCCCAATGTTCATCACAGCACTGTTTATAATAGCCATGACATGGAAGCAACCTAGATGTCCAGTAGCAGATGAATGGATAAGAAAGCTGTGATACATATACACAATGGAATATTACTCAGCCATTAAAAAGGATACATTTGAATCAGTTCTAATGAGGTGGATGAAACTGGAGCCTATTATACAGAGTGAAGTAAGCCAGAAAGAAAAACACCAATACAGTATACTAACGCATATATATATGGAATTTAGAAAGATGGTAATGATGACCCTATATGCAAGACAGCAAAATTGACACAAATGTAAAGCACAGTCTTTTGAACCCTGTGGGAGAAGGCGAGGGTGGGATGATTTGAGAGAATAGCATTGAAACATGTACATTATCATATGTGAAACAGATTGACAGTCCAGGTTCGATGCATGAGGCAGGGTGCTCAGGGCTGGTGCACGGGGATGACCCTGAGGGATGGAATGGGGAGGAGGTGGGAGGGAGGGTCAGGATGGGGAACACATGTACACCCATGTCTGATTCATGTGAATGTATGGCAAAAACCACAATATTGTAAAGTAATTAGCCTCCAATTAAAATTTAAGAAAAAATAAATTTTAAAAATATATAAACAAATAAAAGTTAAAGGAACATAAAAATAAAATAAATAAAGTCAATTTTAACAATTTATAAAAAGAAAAGAAAATATTCCATGCTACTGAATGCCAGGGTTCAAGACAGCGTTAAGTTTATCCAAGCTGATGGTCAAGGCTGGAGGAATCATACAGATCCCAAAGTGTGTAGGATAGTCTCAGGCTATGTTTATGGTATTCTTTCACTTTCAAGAGGGTTATTTGTTGTTCATGTCCAGCTCTTTGTGACCTCATGAACTGCAGCACACCAGGCTTCCCTGTCCTTCACTATCTATCTCCCGGAGCTTGCTCAAACTCAAGTCAATTGAGTTGATGATGCCATCCAACCACCTCATCCTCTGTCACCCCCTTCTCCTGCCCTCATTCTTTCCCAGCATCAGTGTCCTTTCCAATGAGTTGGCTCTTCACATCAGGTGGCTAAAGTAGAGGGTTATAATTTGCACAATAAATGATACTATGGTTAGCTTCATCAAGAATATATAATATTTGCTACTCAAGTTACTTGTTTTCATAACAATAAGAAGAAAAAACCCCAAGTTAAAGTCTTATTAGGCTCTTCTCCAGAGAAATATCTTTCTTATATTTGGCACAAGGGTTTTTTTTTTTTTGGGGGGGGGGGTGGTGGTTTTTCTTTTGGCTTGTTTTTGCCTCCACACAGCACATGGAAGCAGACCATGAGGGAAATTAAGAGTGGTACAAGCAGCCTTGTCTCATAGCCCCTGGGTTTATTTACATGAGGAACTATTCTGTATTTGCATCTATCTGCTCCTTGTAGCAGCACGAGCAGGATGCCTTCCTGGACTTCAGAGGGCATTCTATTTGGAGCTCTACCATCTGCCCACTTTTTGGCCACTGGCCACATGGCAGGGCAGTGCCTATAGCCATAACCTGCGCAAATGGTCCTCAGTCCCCAGCTCTCTCCCAGACTGCAGTTTTAAGGGGGCAACTTCATTTCCTTGTGGCTCAGCTGGTAAAGAATCTGCCTGCAATGAGGGAAACCTGGGTTTGATCCCTGGTTTGGGAAGATCCCCTGGAGAAGGGAAAGGCTACCCACTCCAGTGTTCTGGCCTAGAGAATTCCATGGACTATATAGTCCATGGGGTCACAAAGAGTCGGACACGACTGAGCAACTTTCACTTTCACTTTTCACTTCATTCTACAGCCTGTGCCCTCAGTTACCTGGAGACTTACAGACAACTCTGCAACCACTCCTAGCTACCACTTGAGGGGCAGGGGTGAGAACCAAGGGCCACAAACCACGTTGGCCAACTTCAATATCTCTACTTAACCTCCTCTTATGTTGACTGAGCCAGAGTCAGTTAGATATGATTCATTAAAAAGCATTCTGTCAGTCAGACTATGCCACAGATATTTACATCTGCTGGTTTAGTCCTTATTAAAGCTGTTCAGCCATGGTATATTGTAGGCAAAACTTCAGTGTCAGCTGTTCCCAGTGAGAAGAAACATCGTTATGCATGACGATCCAGCCATCATGAACTGTGCTTGACTGATGCCTGTTCCGTGCCCTGCACAATGAGGGAGAGAAAGTCTAAATCCCACTGGGAAAATCAGAGTGCAAACACAGAGCAGGGTAATTTATTCCGATCAGGGAAGGACTTAACTCCTTCGTTGAATCTATGGATCTCCTCTACTGAACACGAGGGGAACAGTGGTAACTGAGACAAGCACCACTCCTGCCCTCATGGGACTTACAAGAAAGTAGGCAAGACAGACATTAAAACTGCAATTTTAAAATGCCCTGAAGGTTAAAACAACAACAGGATATAAAGAAAGGGCTTAACATGGTCTGGGATGGCCAGGGATACTCTCGGGACTGACTCCTAGAGGAAGTGGCAACTAACCTGAGACCTGAAAGAAGTTAGCTGCACAAGAATCAACAAATTGTATTCATTCACACAGTCATATATTTAATGGGTATTTGTTGAATGCCAGGCTCTGTGCTGAATGCCAAGGAAAGTGTTTTGAAGAAGACAAAATGAGTCATCATAAAGCATACTGTCTAGCAGAATTTCCAGAAAGTTCATGATCAAGGAGAGTTTTCAGAGACCCTGAGCGCTTCTGTTCCCTCCTATCTTTCCTAGCTAGAGAAACATAGGCCGCTTACCCCAAAGTTTAAGGTAACTGGTCTCCTAGCTTGTAAAACAATCCCATTCTAAGGCTGTGAAGCCTACTCTCCTTTTGAGTCTGGTGTTTAGGTCAAGGGGAAGCTTTGATTTTAGATTTTTTGGACTCTGAGTCAGGAATCACTGAACCCCCTCTATACATATATACACATCCTAGTTTCTGTTCCTTACTTATTTGCAAAATATCTCCCTGGCTCCCAGAATCCCCAGGCTGGTATAAGAATCCTTCTAAGACCTTGTTTCTTAGTCTATATACGCATTAGAGATGGGCTTTACTCTTTCAAAATACCCTCTGTATTCCAAAACAGACAAATTTTGTGGAAATCACTTCTAATACCCTGTCATTTTCAGTGTATTTACTTCACAAAACATTTCATAATGTAGAGAGGTTTTCAGTCTAGAGCATTTTCCCCAATATTTCTATTAGAAAAATATCAAAAATACAGAAAACTTTGAAAGAACTGTACAATGAACACACACATACACATCACCTATATTATACAATGAACATCTCATTATATTTACTTTATCACATCACTGATCAATCTATCTTATTTTGGATGCACTACATAGTAAATTGCAAACATTTTCACCCCTAAACACTATAATATGCATTTTTAACTAAAGTTTAACATTTGTTTATGGTTCTTTTTTTTAGGTTAAAATTTGTAAAAGGTATAATGTACATATCTAAACCACTGAATGAGTTTTGACAAATGCATGGACCTGTGTAAACCAAACTTCTAACAAGGTGTAGAATATTTTTATCACCCTAGTAACTTTCCTTATGCAGCCTCTCCTAGTCAATTGCTACTTATCCACCACTGGCAATGATTGCTACAATTTTTTCATCACAGATAGGTTTTGTTTATTATAGAACTTCTTATAAATGGAATCACAGTGTATAATCTTTTGTGTCTTTCTCATTTCACTCAACATACTTTGGAGATTCAACCATGCTATTGCATATATCAGCATTTCATTCATTTTTATTGCTGAGCAATTTACCATTGTATGACTATTCAACTCCCATTCCATAAATTTTGGAAAACACATTGCCTTTCCAAGATTTCTGTGAATTCCCAGGAAAGAAGAGCCAAGTGTCAACAGACAAAGTAGAGAACAAAATTTAGATGATAGAAGCAAAAAAAAAAAAAAAAAAAGGACAAAACCCTAGGGTTATATCAGGAAATGGGCTGGAGTAAGCTGGAGACCAGGCTTCCCTGGTGGCTCAGATGGTAAAGAATCCACCTGCAATGCGGGAGACCTGGGTCTGATCCCTGGGTTGGGAAGATCCTCTGGAGAAGGGCATAGCAGCCCACTCCAGTATCCTGGAAAATCCCTATGGACAGAGGAGCCTGGCGGGCAACAGTCCATGGGGTCGCAAAGAGTCAGACACAACTGAGTGACTAAGCACAGCACAGCACAACCTGGAGACCAGTAAGATACAGCAAGAAGACCAGTGAGGGCTCAGAGAACATGGAGACAGAACAAGGTATGGGAACAAGCCAGGACTTCAAGAGTACTTTTGGGGGTTGCTCAATTCCAGACGTGTTCTCCCTTTGTTCCTAATTTGAGGAACTCCTACCAGACCAACACGGGTAGTGCAGGGACTAATCAAAGTCAGCATCAGGGGAAAATGAGATAACAAAGAGGGCCTAATCTAGATGGAATGTTGAAGGAGGAAGCAGCATGAAAGACTGTTCTAGGAAACAGCCAGAGCAAAGGCTCAGAGGCAAAAAACCTGTTGAGGAAATGATGAGAAGGCAGAATGGCTACTGTAGGGCCTGGTAGGGAGACTGTCAGAAGATAAGGCTGAAAGAGCATGAACAGATCATGAGATCCTTGTAGGCCACTGAAGTTTTGCCTTTATCCTAACAACAGGCATATTTAAGAGGGGCTTTAACGAAGAGGGGAGGCGGATGATTGCATTTGTGTTTCAAAAAGGTCACAGTGGCCATGGGAGGGAAGATGATTTGGACAAGGGCCAGGGTGAAGGCATAGATCCCAGTTAGGACACTACTGCAGATGTCCAAGTGACAGAAAGAGATCTTTGGATCATGTTAGTGACACTAGAAGTAGCAGTAAGATATCAAGATGAATTTCACAAGTCAAACTGACAACTTTAGGGTCTGAAGTGAGGAAACTGGAAAAAGAGAGTCCCAGCTCCTGTTCTGTAATAATTTTTTCCAACTGCTTTTCTGCATTATCCTTTGATCATGGAATGTGGCTGTGGTCTTCTTTGCTGGAAATGTTTAGGTTTCCTGTTTTGCCTACAGAGGCCTCTCTCTTCTATTTCTGATTCGTGCACTTAATAGCATCCCCAGATATTATCTCTGAACATTAATCTAATGCCATGTGGGGACCCTACTTAAAACCTAGACTTTGGGTGGATGAATATTTGTGAGTGTGTGTTTTGCCTAGAAAATGTCTGGGAACATAACCACCAAGTGTTAGTAGGGACTATCTCAGGATGGGAGGTATTTTCTTGAACTTTTTATTTTGTACTGGGGTATGGCCAATTAACAATGTAGTAACTGTTTCAGGTAAACAGCAAAGGAACTCAGCCATGCATACACATGTATCCATTCAGGATGGGAGGTATTATTAACAGATTTTTATTCCCTTCTTTGTTATTGTAGTTTTTCAAATTACCACAATGAATATGGATAACCGGTGGGGGATGGGTGGAAGCAACAAAGTTATTACATTCTTAAATCCCAAAGAAAGGTGATATCAGACCTTAACCATAGACACGACTATCCTTTGTGTTATGCTGACCCCATCAGAGGCCCTCCACTCTCCAGAGAAGATCTGAAGTGTGTGACTACCTCCTGGGAAACTGCCTTCAGGACCTGCAGTCCAAATTTCCAGTGTGCTCAGTGGCCACACAGCTTCACCCTCTGGGTGGGGCTTAAAGTTTTGCAGTCATAAGTTATTTGGAACCACATCTGTTGGGCCTTCAGGGTAGAGGGTGGTTGAGGGAGCCAAAGGTGAAAAGGTAAGTGATGCTATTTTAGTTAAAACAACCACCACCTGTGACTCCAATGTTCTAAGACCTGGTTCTTCTGTTTTGCTCGTAAACTGCCTCTGAAGACAGATCCCAAAAAAAGCTTGCTTGTAGCCAGCTTTTGAGGAATGGATGCATTCTTACATGCAGCCTAGACATCCTTCCAAGCTTAAAAGCCAAAATCTCATGACCTTACAGTCATTTCTTATTTATTACAGGCAAATTCTCATTGCTGAACACTAATAGGAAATTTCTGCATCCTATTCCTTTCCTCCAACCAAAGTCTAGGTTTTAAGTAGGGTCCCCAAATAGCATTAGATTAATGTTTAGGATACTATCTGGGTGCATGAATCAGAAACAGAAGAGAGAGGCCTCTGTGGGCAAAACAGAAAACCAGAACATTTCCAGCACAGAAGACCACAGCCACATTCCATGATCAAAGGATAATGCAGAAAAGCAGTTGGAAAAAAATTATTACAAAACAGGAGCTTAGACTCTTTTTTTTCCAGTTTCCTCACTTCAAACCCTAATGCTAATACCAGCCAATCAGATGCAATTTTTGATCATGAGTGTTTTGGCTCTAAGGGAATAATAATAATAAAAAGCCATCTAACTTTTTCAGCAGTTTATTTTAAACTCTCTAAAACTTACCTCTTGTCAGTGATATATTAGATGACTCTTGGTATTTTATGGTGATGCATAAAAATAATGTAATTATGAATGTGCCATTTGCAGAACAAAGTCAGTAAGTATGTTGGGGAAAATTGCTCTTGTAATTGGCTGCAATAACTATCCCGGATTTAAGGACCTGAAATATGTGACTGTAATGCAGAAAAACCTAAGGAAAGTTAAAATAAGGACTTCAGAGCTCAAATATGTAATTTTACCCAGAATCTTAGTGTCTGAGTGCTCTCCATAAGATCTAGGCCTAGAAAGGGAAGACATTTGTCTGCCTGACCCTCTCAATGGCTACTTGAAAACGATTAAGAGCCAGGAAAGCTGCTAAGGACTCACCTAAGACTATGGCTATATTGGAACTCTGTAGGACAGTGAAAGGTAAGACCCCACATGTTTTGTCAAGTATTTGAGCAGGTTTTTCAATGCAACTCTTTATTACCTGTCTAAATGGAAGAGCAATTGTTACTGCCTTTACCTCTTCAAAGGAAAAGATAAGCTCTCATGGTCTGCCTCCTGAAACATCTTCCAAAACTGCAGGTCTGCTCATGCCACTCAGCTACTCACATGTCTCTAGGTGTCCTCATCCTGAACCACACTGCCTACAAAATAAAAAGCCTCCGCCTGACAGCTATCTCCTTCTATTTCCTTGTTCCCAATCAACATCCTCAACTGTGTTGACCCATACGCAACACTCCCTTCACATACTCTATGTCTTTGTAAGGACTTTTAGTTGCTGTGGTTGTAGGTGTTTGGGTTTTTTTGTTGTTGTTATTTGGTTGGGTTTTTTTTCTTTGGTTGGTTGTTTGTTTGGGAGAGATTGTTTTTGTTTAATTGTTGTTGGTGGTGGTGGTGGTTAGATGAGATCATTTGCTAGGAGAAAATGTCAAAAAGAGAATAGGGTCCAGGACTCAGTCCTGGGTCACTCCAACATTGATAAGCTGGGAAGAAGAAGAAAATGAGTCTGATAAAGAAAAAAAAAAAAAATGGAGGCCAGAAAGGTAGGAGAAAATTCTGGGGAGTGAGGTGTCCCAGAAGCCAAGAAGAATTTCAAGAAAGAGGGAGCAGTCACTGGGGTCAGATGCTCTGGAGACATTAAGATAAGGAGGTCTGAAAACTGACCACTGGATTTAACACAACAGAGCAGGGCCGGAGAGAAGAGCATAGATATAGAGAAAGAAGCAGGAAAGCCCAGGGCCCTGAGTAAGAACTACCTGTTACTTGAAACAAGCTGTGCCAATGGTATTTGGTGGCCCCAGGTTTTAAGGGTGGCTGAAGGAATCTGGGTGGCTTTGTGAACAAGAAGGGCTGGCAGGCACTGGAGGAGGGGAGATTCACTGCTCATCGTTAGCAGCTTCTAGAAGACTGTCTCTACAAGATTCTTCCTCCTCCTTAGCAGCTATCTCCCTAGCTTTCCCAGAGGTCTTGTCCCCCATCAGCTGCTCTACCTGCTACTCAGCCTATTTAAACGTCAAACCAGCTGTACCAATTAGCACTGGCCCAGCCATCCAGAGCCTGAAAAGAAATGAAGTGTAAATGCAAAAGTCAGGATAAAGAAACCCTCAGAAAATGCTCCCCCATCTCCCCAAACCTGCTGTTACACTTTTTCAAGGTAGGGAAGGTTTTCCACAAGATGCTGTGAGAGCAGGGAGGGGAAAACACACGTGCAGCAAAAAGCAAACATGGCCAGGAAAGACCTTCATGAGCTGATCTTTCCAGGGTCTGTTTGTAGAGCTGTATTAAACTTTCTCTGGAAACCTTATATGACATTTGACAGAGAAAATCAAACTAGCTCTGTGAAGGGTTTGCATGAGGATTGTTAATAAGGAATATGCTCAACTGTATCTATGGATTAATCAGACTCATTAGAAGAGAAATGTTGATCACTGTGTCCAAATGTGCTTAGGTTCTGGGACCGAGACGAGTCACTCGGGACTTGCCTGAGATGCACCACTGTCTGTACTGCAGACTCTGTTTAAATATCAGGAAACAGCATCAAATGGCCGCTTCTACACTTCAAGTTTTTCAGTGGAGTGAAATTGATAATTCCATATACAGCAAAATGATTATAATGAACACTACTGCTCCTCAAAGTTAGCTCTCGGAAATGGTCCTCATTTCTCTTTTGCCCTCCATCTTAATGAAGTGCAGAAACACCCACTCCTAGCTCCCAGGCCTGTTGCCATCAGTTCTTGTCACCATTCATGATGCTAAAGAAAGAAGAAATGTCCCAAGTGCAAATTCAGGCAGTATGCTCAAGCTCTGACCTGGGAAACTCAGAGACAAATCCAAGATCTGCCACTAACTCACCTGGTAACTGCATTGGCATTCTCTCAGCCTCCGTTTCTTCAGCAGTAAAGTGGGAGGAGTAAATGAGGACAGTCCAAAGACGATTTCCAGAACAACCTGTGAGGGTTTCTCTTGAACTTGGTTTGTTTTTTGCTTTACTGTCATTGTACGGCCACTGAAACATCTGGATAAGATACAGCTGCCCTTGGGCTGCCACTTTCCCCTTAAAGAGCCAAGTCTCCCAAGTTCGAGGAAGGAGGCTAGTCATAAGCTGTGGATTTGTTTCAGCCTTTTCAAACCAACACCCCAAGGACTCCCAAGTTTCTGTCCTAAACATGCTTGCAGGCAGAACTTGCACATATTCTAGTAGGCAGGTATTAGTACTTAATATGAAAATTAGGAATTTGGGTCAGAAAGAAATCCCAAAACTTTAAGACCAATAGAACACACAGAATATCAATAACCTCAGGTATGCAGATGACACCACCTTTATGGCAGAAAGTGAAGAGGAACTGAAGAGCCTCTTGATGAAAGTAAAAGAGGAGCATGAAAAAGTTGTCTTAAAACTCAACATTCAAAAAACTAAGATCATGGCATCTGGTCCCATCACTTCATGGTAAATAGATGGGGAAACAGTGGAAACAGTGGCAGACTTTATTTTCTTGGGCTCCAAAATCACTGAAGGTGGTGACTGCAGCCATAAAATTAAAAGACACTTGCTCCTTGGAATAAAAGCTATGACCAACCTAGACAGCATATTAAAAAGCAGAGACATTACTTTGCCAACCAAGGTCCATCTAGTCAAAGCAATGGTTTTTCCAGTAGTCATGTATGGATGTGAGAGTTGGACTATAAAGAAAGCTGAGTGCTGAAGAAGTGATGCTTTTGAACTGTGGTGTTGGAGAATACTCTTGAGAGTCCCTTGGACTGCAAGGAGATCAAATCAGACCATCCTAAAGAAAATCATTCCTGAATGTTCATTGGAAGGACTGATGTTGAAGCTGAAGCTCCAATACTTGGCCACCTGATATGAAGAACTGACTCATTGGAAAAGACCCTGATGCTGGGAAAGATTGAGGGCAGGAGTAGAAGGGGACAACAGAGGATGAGATGGTTGGATGGCATCACCAGCTCAATGGACACGAGTTTGAGCAAGCTCTGGGAGTTGGTGATAGACAGGGAGGCCTGGTGTGCTGCAGTCCATGGGGTCGCAAAGTCAGACACGACTGAGGTACTGAACTGGACTGAGCAGAGAGAGCTGAATTTGAGTCCAAACTCCTCCCCTATCCTGTGTGACCTTCAGCAAATTACCTAACTTACTGGATTACCAATTTCCTCATCCATAAAATGGAAATGCTACCAGTAGTCCTTAACACACTAGGTTCTTCTAAGGATGAAAAGAAACAAGACACATGCCCTTCCCAAGCATGATGACTAGATGATACATTGACTACCTACGGTTTTAAATCCCTTGTTTTGAGCTTGTGGATAAGACTATGGCAATAGTTTCCAAGATGAAATTTCTTTCCTTTTCTCAACCCTGGAAACCATCTGAGAAATACCCAAAAGGTGGGGCAGAAGAACAACGGCTTCATTGCTCTTCAGCACCTATTAGTGTCCACACTACTTAATCTCTCCTAATCCAAGGAAAATGAAAGGTGGAAACTTCCTGAGAAAGTCCCCTTGGCTCTCTCTTAGACCTTAGGGCCCTAATCTGAATTTATCAGAACACATTACTTTGAAACATGCTATTTTGACTTCTCACACATCAAATTGAAAATCAAAATCATCTAAGCCTTACTTAGATACCTGAGATGAGTCACCCCGTCTCTTCTTTCACTGGCCCGACAAGGCTCTTTCCAATCTCTTGTTGGGACTTCTGAGAAATGATTATACATATTGTTGTTGCTGAGAAGCATTTGGTCTACAATTGTTTTCATTTTCCCCTTCGGAAGCAATAGCAATTGAAGAAAAATAAAGTTGGATTATCTTAAAATAGGGGGAAATGCATGAGCAAACAAAAATATCACAAAATGCTCCTCTTTATGCTGAGAAAAACAGATCTACTACTTCTCTCTTGAGATCCCAAAGGCCTCATTCAGCATATGGTGTCAGGGCACTTAATAAATATTGCTTAAGGGGATGATGATGAAGATGATGATTTTAATAAGAATAAATACCTCTCCACCAGGCACACATCTCAGCCTTCTCTTCTGTAACAGAACCAATGTCTCTTCTTTCCCATCTGTCACTACAGATCATGTTTTCTAAAGAATATTGCTACTTGCCAAACATGGGTCTTCAGACAAGTTATTTAACCTCTCTGTACATCACCGTAAGGACCATGATAACAGTTTGAGCACAAAAACACACCCTATTGACCCTGTTTTGTTTCAGGAAATGGCTAGCCACAGACAATCTGACACTCTTAACAATGAATAATGTTACCTCTATTGAAATGTCCCTAAAATGCTTGTTTACCCCCATGGAGCTAATCACCGACTGCCAACCATACCTGAATTAAAAGTTACCTTGCTTCCAAAATTCCCACACCAATTGAATGCTTGCCAGTCAAAGACTGTCTTTGTATTTCCTCTTTTATACTCTATAAAACTTACTCTCCTTTCTAACATGTGTCCCACCTGCTGAAACAAAAGTTACTGCAGCAAGTTTATGAATCAGCACCCTTGTTAATTCTGTCTGTAACTTCATTTTGTCTTTGACACGCTCAAGAAACAGCAGCTATATCAATTCATAGTTCTATACTCCACTCCACTTGTTCAACCAGGCCTTGGACACAGAAAGCACACAACCCATATTAATGAAATAGTTAACAGTAAGTTAATTATAAATTTATAATTACCAAAGGGTAAAGAGGGGAGGATTAAATCATGAGTTTGGGATTAAAATATACATACTACTAGATATAAAATAGATAACCAGCAAGGACTTACTGAAATGGAAAAGAATCTTAAAAAGTATAGTGTGTGGCTGATTCATGTTGATGTATGGCAAAAACCATCACAATATTGTAAAGTAATTATCCTCCAATTAAAACACATTAATTTTTAAAAATCATAAAAATAAAAAATAAATTATAAAAGTATTGTGCGTGTATATACACACACACACTGAATCACTTTGCTGTACACCTGAAACTAATACAACATTGTAAATCAACTATATTTCAATAAAATTTTTAAAAATAGTAAGTTAATTATTACTTTAATCAACATTTATTGAGCCTCCTACGTCACTAGTCCCTGTATGAGGTGTTTTCACTCACATTTTCTCTTTTTACCACATTATTCATCAACTCAATCTTACAGGTTGAAAATCTTTTCATTATTTTCTAGAAGCTGTGTTAATGATAAGAAAGAGTTCTGTTGTCTGTGAAAATTGAGATCTGGAAATCCTAGTCCCAGGACACTTCTGACTTACACTTTTACTTGTACTTTAAAATAGTATAGCTGGTGGGATTCCCTCAGCATGCAGGAATCATGATAAATAAATAATGTTCTTTTTCCCTTTCCTCACTTTGCCAGTCCTTGTAATTTATTTCCCTAATTGCCAAGATCCTCTTATCTTTTGCATTTTACACCGTGTGAGATTGTAAGGTAGGGGCAGTGGAGGAAACATTCCCTTAAATTTAGGAGAAGGACTTAAAAGTTCATCCACCATGAATGAATAAAGCCCTGAAAAGGAAGGAAATTCTGAGACATGCCACAATGTGGGTGAACCTTTAGGACATTATGTTTAGTGAACTAAACCATTTGCAAAAAGACAAATACTCCATGATTCCATTTATATAAAGTAGTAAAATTCATAGAATCAGAGAGCAGAATGGTGGTTGCCACAGGCTAGGGG
Organism: Bos indicus x Bos taurus; assembly: GCF_003369695.1. Lineage (NCBI taxonomy): Eukaryota > Metazoa > Chordata > Mammalia > Artiodactyla > Bovidae > Bos > Bos indicus x Bos taurus. Next base: position 125,285,400 of record NC_040105.1, read on the forward strand.
GAGGGAGAAATGGGAAGTTGTTGAATGGGTACAGAGTTTCCATTTTGCATGATGAAAAGAGTTCCAGAGATCTGTTGAACAACAGGATGAATATATTTAACACTACTGAGCTGTACACTTAAAGTAGTTAAGATGGTAAATTTTTTTTGTTGGTTTTAGCACAATGAAAAAATATTAGAAGATGCAGATTCCACAGTGATCCAAGGGCCTTGGTGAGGCAGCATTAAGCCATCAGCCCCAGGCATCTCCTACAATGCCGTTCATTTTGAATTGAGGGCCCACCACTCAACACACATGTCTCTTCCACTGCCATGACTTCTGCAGCTTCTTATTTATGATCCTACAAGTGAGCTTTACTTCAGGGCAGGAGACTAAGAAAACAGAAGTGCATGAGACAAGCACTTTCCCACCAATTGCTTTCCAATTGATATTGAGAAATATTCAATCTCCTCTACGGAACAGTGCATGGGAATTTGCAGTTGCTCATCTCTACTGTGTTTCCTTATTACCAGGAGCTCTGTCAAAGTCATTCCACGTGAGCTTTTAACTAAAGCTTATGGATCAACTGAGTCACTGTATGCATATGAAACATGTTCATAATAAATATTTAAAACCCTAGAGCCTAACTTTCGGAGAAGGCAATGGCACCCCACTCCAGTACTCTTGCCTGGAAAATCCCATGGATGGAGGAGCCTGGTGGGCTGCAGTCCATGGGGTCGCTAGGAGTCAGATATGACTGAAGCAACTTAGCAGCAGCAGAGCCTACCTTTAAATATCCTCATTACTGTGAAACTCATCAGTGAAAAAGAGCAACTTCAAGGCAAAAGTGACCAGCATGAAATTGATGAGCAGAGAGTGGCTGCGAGAGAAAAGAAAACTCAGCTCTGGTTAAAATTTCACCTTGTTGATCCCCTTTGTGTGTGTGCTGGGCGGTGATTTCTGGCCAATCTAGGATGTTTTAATTTATCATAGTGTTCATGTAACCAAGGCAGTTAATTGAATAAATGCCTTAAATATTTCCAGCTTAATTGAGGAGAACATCAATATGGTTTTTTGACCTCTAACATTTGCATAATAAACTCTAAACAAATCTCTCATTACCAACTTCTCTGAAAAACAAACATATCCTGCTAAAAATGGAAGGCTCAGAAACAGATGGGGATCACCTTCATTCTGTCCTCAAAATGTCCCTAGATTCACATCTACCCATGACCTTGATTCTCCTTCCTCCATATCTCCCCCACTCCCATATCCCCTGCCTGCAGCAATGCCATCCTATCAGTGAATACTTACAAAATAGTCTCCTAGTCATTGCTCTACCATTGGATATCTGCTTCATTGTATTAACAGCAATAATAGCAGTAGTAATAGTAATAATACTGACAGTCATAACAGCAACAATTTATTGAGCCCCTAATACGTGCCAGACAGTAGTAAATGTACATTTATGTATACGGATTTCTTTAATACTCATTTAAAGTGCTGTAAAATAGACACAGATGAAGAAGAGTAAATCTAAGTCTAACACACAATCAAAATCTAGTGTGGCTAGTAAATAGAACTAGGTCTGTCTGACTCCAAAGTCCATTACCTTGGTGTCCCTCCATGCCACCACTAAGAATCATATTTCCAGAACTGGGCAAATATTATAAAGAACTCCAAGTGTTATAATCCACATTCATACAATGCATGACAACAAAGTAAAATGTGGTTTCCCTTTCCAACCAACCACCAGAACTTCTGTATCAAAGTGAATGATGACCTTCTGAGTGGCACCCATGGGAGGACATATACTGATTCCAAGGACATGAGCATTGATCCAGTGTTCCAACATTTCTTCAACCCTCTTTATCAGAACTGCCTATAAAATGCCCTTTGAAGCTACACAGGAAAATCTGTCTCCTCACCAGAGAGACAGAGCTCATTTCAAAATTCAAAACATTCACTGCTGGGCATGATCACCCACCTTATCCACCAGTGTGGGCTCTAATGACTTTGGGCTGTTTGTTCAAATATAGCCTGTTCTGAGAGGATAAAGATTTATCACCACAGAGGAGATTCAAAGGAACATGTGACAGGCTCTGAATGCAACTTGACAATAGAGTGGCTTCTTCTTCCCCAACATCTAGCATCTGGTTTGCCTTTTGAAAATGTCATGGCAAACAGGCAAGAAGGAATCGAGAAGTTCTTTTCTGAATCAGAAAACAAAACTTTTTCCTCTAAATATAATGTCCCAGAAAGTTTGCCTTCTCCAGACGACATTCATAGATCCTGGAAGGGCTACTGCTGGAAACAAGTTGCTAGTTGACCTTTGCTTTGCAGTGGCCAGAAACCAACTGGCTCCCTGGGGGTTATTCACAGTGAAACAGGAAACAAACTATTTCTCACCGCAACTCTCCTTTGGTTGGAACTGTTTACTCCAGGAATAAATTCACTGCTGGTATAAAACTCTATTCCTACTTTGCCTGATGTATGTCTGTGAGAGGAGAGAGCAAGGCCCTTTGCCAGGTGGTTGCTTGGAGATAAACAGGCAGTGGCAAACCAGCTGCCAGTTGGTCATCCTTGCAACCACCATCAAATACATATTTCAAGCTGTCTCTCCTGCTCATACTGATAAAATTTCTAGTATATTTATTGTGCAGGAAGTAATCAACATAAGCATGATGTACCAAACCACATTGCTAAGTAAATAAGATATATGCTTCATGGATCAATTACCTTCATGCAAATTGCACATCACTTTAACACTCTCATGATGTGTCAAGCTTTTTGCATTTGAATGCCAAAAAGGATATAAAGGGGAATTATTATTTTGGTGCTAGGGATATGATACCAATGTAACATCCCTGGGCCAAGCAATGGGACTTTCTGGATGTGGGAGTTGCAAAGAAAGGGGCACTTGAAAAATAGCCTGAGTGAAGGATGGCCAACCTGTGGTTAGCCCTTGAGCAAATGGGAAAGAAAATCCAAGGCCATTCTGAATGGGATAGATGCTGTAATTAAATTGCATTTTATATTTCTTAGATTATATATTGCCTTGAAATGGCTGGGAGCATTATAATCAATAAGCAATGGTGGAAAGCAGGGGAATTTCATGATCTTCTTTTCAAATAAAGCAGACAGTGGATTCAGTCATTCATCAGTGGTCCTGTGAAATCTAGCATTTGCTCTTAGATTCCATTGAAAATCTCATGCTAAATCGTCCAGGGAGCAGTCATTTGGGGCAATTTATTGGAGGTTCACTGGGTTCTTGAAGCTTCCTACCACCTTCCTCTTCTCGCTTTTCATTCCCAGGCTCCCACATCCCTCTTCATCCTCTGAAGGCCATCTGAGGTCACTCTCACAGATCTCCTGGTCTAAAATGCTGCTCTGGGTTAACATAGAGGCTTTCTGACAGCCTTAGACCTGTGTTTAACTTTGTTAGGTAAATTCAAGTGAAACCCAACTGAGGATCTGCTGTGAAAAGCACATTCTACACAAAATGTATTGGTATCTATAATATTCTCACTAGTGAGTAAAATTCACATTCCCACATGAACTGGAAATGCTCGATTTCTTCCCCAGGGTTTTTCTCTTACTAGGCTGCCTTTATCAGAGTCAAGGCTCAATCAAATACTCTTTATTTGTGTGTGTGGTGTACAAGCCTCTAAGAGCTCTTCAGTCATTTTCCTCCTCAGTCTGGTTTTTAATTTTCCTCAAGGGAGAAAAATCTGTTTTACATGTAACCTGAGCACATGACAATATCCAAATCATTTTATAAGCCAATGAAATGTTGTAATAAGCACTGCCAGAAAGTTAGTAATGTTAGCCATAAACATTACCCATGCTCGCTGTACATTTGCCCCATCAGCAAAATCCATCTGCATCAAGAAATGTCTTAGCAACACTAATGTACCATCATGACCCTAAATGCATTCAGATTTTCTTATAAACAGAAACAGGAAGCCCTAGACTAGAAGGGTTGGCCGTGGGAGCAGATTTTTTTTTCTCTGCCATATTATTTCCTTTCATAAAGACTCCTGATTTTTGGTGACTTTGCCTCTTGGTGGGTCCCATGAGAACTCGGTTGATCATAAGGACTCTGCACTTTTCCCAGCTCTCCTGGGACTACTAGCCAGAGAGGACATTCCCAATTAGTCATCTTTTTCAGCAGGGCATGTTGCCTGACACTAGTGAATCTCAGAGCATGAATACAATCCCTCTCAAAGGCCGTATTTGCTGCCACTGAAGTTTGTGAACACATCAAGTTTGACAAAAAGTAATTTCACAGGAGCTTGTCTGGTACTACCTGGGACCAGATCCTTTTATTTTGTTCTAGCACCTTTTTACAAAATGCCACATATTTACTTGGAAGTCTAAGTGGTAAAACAATCTCTAATGCAATCCCCCAATCAGTGGCCCCAAGATTAGGTCATGAGAGCTGGGATACTTGCAGACTTGGTTAAAGAATTCCTCTCCTTGATAGTACAGCAGACCCCAAATACCCCTTGAGGTCAAATGCTTCATCAGTTCAGTATCCTATATGGATACTGCCACAAATTCCCTGTGTCCCCACCCTACTGGAGAGTAAAAATGTTCTAAATATCCATTGATAACCATTTGAAGCATGCATTGATGAAAGACTTTGAACAGCTATGGGTACAGCCCTGGGAGGGCTGCAAAATATTAATACATGTTTTGATTTAACAAACTTTTTATGATTATGAAACAAACGAGAAATCATTCCTAAGCCCACAACATATTTTACAACCATTTAGCAAGTGTGTGTACATCTTCAGTAAAGTCAATATAAACCGAATACAGTCCTGCTATTTTGTCATTGCTGAGAGATTTCTCAGTTAGCCTGATGACATCGCCAATACTATCTTTTGCTGTTGATTTAGAAACATACTCTGTAAGCACTTCTCCCTTTATTTGCGCAGAAGGCATTCAACTACTTATTGACGATGAAACTCGCTGGTCAAAGGAAACACTCAATTTGACTCCTTGACTTCTCCCATTTGGGGGACAGTCTCAAATGCCTCCAAGGAGCAGCATAAGCATCTGGTCAGTTTTTCTCTAATAACACCTGCATTTGCTCTTAAACAAGCAGGACTGAGCAAGGAGGCAGAGACGGAGAAGGGGAGAAGCAACAAAGGCACTAAAGCTTAGTTAAATCCCTTAGAATAATGGTAATAGTGCTTATTTAACCCCCCAAAATTAATGGTCAAAAGTCAAAACCAAGAGCAATCAGTTCCCCTATTCTTTAGGAAAATATGTGTTCTTTTAAAACACAGCCAGTAACATAGCTGAAATTGGCTTATTCTGCACACTAAGCCAGGATTCTTGTTACTGCCATGTCACCTGAGTTCAAGTCCAATCTTTTCTCTTTTGTACAAGCCAGGTGAGCCTGAGGCAAGTCATTCTACTTCTCTGAACTGTTTTCAAATAGTAGCACGTAGGAAAATCACAGTATCTACTGCACAGCATCGTTATGACACTTAAAATCAAGATGAGAGGACGGGACACTATAAAGTACTCGGCAACGCCTGCAGACTCTCAAGCAGTTTATAAACATGAGGTAATGTTATCTACAGTTTAGGGACCACCCAAGTTCATGTGGTTGCTGGGAGAAGCTGAAAGATTCCAAAGTGCTTTTAGCAGTAAGTATAGTTAGGTCTGTTCTCACTCCTCTCAGCCCTCATCTTCCATGCATGTAGTACGTATCTACTAGGCAGACCAGTTGGTTACTCAGCCACTCCACTTCCCAATAAGACTGAGTAGAAGAGTCTACCAACTGCTTTGACCCAGAGCTAGGTGTACCCTCTCATCTCAGTGTCTGCCTTATTGCCACCCGCCTCCAGGCATCAGACAATGCAAGAGAGAGGGACAGAGGGAGGGAGAGGGAATATGTAGGTAATGTGACTCCTTTACTACATGCAACCGACTGGCAGATACTTGGCTGTTGGCCATTCAAATCCTAGAGTCCATCTGCCAATAGGATTGCCTTTACCCCTCCTGGGCTCACAGATGTATACAGGATGGCAATTAGCTCAAACCATGGCTAAACAATTTCATTCAAGCTATTTTCCACAAAAATATTCACACCCCGTTCCAGGATGAATAACCAACTAATAACCCAGTGTCATTGGTGGTTCACGTATAAACTGTGTATGAAACCAGCTTACATGAGTGTTATATTCTCATGAAGTACTTTGCCTCATGTTATTCTGCATTTCTCCTCATAACAACCTGGGAGGGGGTGGGTAAGATAGGTGCTACCCTCTCCTCTTTCAAAATGATGAGGCTAAGACATAGAATGTTATTGCTCCAAGTAATATAGCTGTAGCACAGGGAACTATATTCAATATCTTGTGATAAACCATAATGGAGAAGATTATGAAAAAGAATATATATCTGTAAAAGTGAGTCACTTTGCTGTACAGCAGAAATTCACTCATCATGTAAATCAACTATACTTCAATACATTTTTTTAAAGTAATACAGTGGGTCAGTGAGAGGCCCAGGCCTAGAACTCGGGCTTCCTGACTCCCAGTGCTCTCTCTAGGTGCTAGGTGTCAACAGAAAGGGAGCTGTGGTCAGTATAGGCAAGAGAGACAGAGGCGCTCTTAGCAGGGCTACATCAGCACCCCGTCACACTGGCCCGCCCACATGCAGCACTGACAAGGGAAGATGTCTGAGCTTTTCAATGCAAAGACTGACTGTCGCACTGAATGCAAAGAGAAGTGCTCCATGTTAAGAAGCATATTCTCTTGCAGCCACCAAAAAACACGGGTTGACCCAGCATCTCCTTCTCCCTGGAAACTCAGCTTTGGAATTTCACCAGCCTGATCTCCAGAATCACACTGTGTAAACCCTAAAACATGACTACGAACTCACCCAGTTCCTCAGCTTCTTGGCTTCTTTTCAGGAACAAGGAGGGGAAAACCTGCAAAGAGAACACTGTGGACCATTCACCAGCACTCATGGCCAAAATAAATAAATAAATAAATAAAATCTCAAAGATAAACAGGGCTGCCCTTAAACAGGTTGTATTCTACCCAATTTTGCCCTGGGCTGTATCTCTCATGAGCCTATCAATTTCTCGGAAAGCTATTTTTATTGCTTTTATATAATGACTATGCCTGCAGGCCTATGAACTTCTGCACTGGAGAAGAGTCGCAAATAAGACAGAGTCATGGTTTTCACCCACAAACACGGAAAGTCATTTCATACTCCCTGGCCCTACTAATTACTGAAAATAATTATGCAACAGTGAGAGCTTTCTCTCTCATTGTGTTTGGACTGATCATAATAGAAAGCCCTCAGGCAAATTAGAAGTCTAGCAACTGCTTTGTTCAGAGTGGGAGAGAACAGTAAACTGGGAGGAGGAGGAGGGCACAGGAGTAGAGCCAACTAGAACTGGAGTGATTTAGGTTCATGCAGGAAATTTCTCACCTCAGAAACAGTCAATTTCCTTGTGTCTCTTCCCGTATTTTAAGTGCAAAACAAGAATAATAGCTCAAGTGTGTCCCAGTTGAACCATAGGCTCTCCCTGAACTGGAATAGGTAGCTCTTTGGTCAGGTCAATGAAGCGATTTTCTTGGCAGAGAGAGATCACTGGCTTCTGTGGCAATTCCCAGTAAGGGCTCCCAGAACTCGTCAGTGACAACCAGTGAATCCAAGCTACTGTAAGGGAGGGGCTCCTCCAGCCTCTACAGCACCCAACTCCCTGCAAATGCTCATGGTCAGTTTCATCCCTGGCACCTATGTTCCATCCCCTGTTTGCTTGTTTCTGATTTGTATAAGTAAAATGTATACAGAGAAATGCACAAGTCTTAAGTGTACCATTTAAAGTTGTTATTCAGTCGCTAAGTCATGTCTGACTCTTTGCAACCCCATGGACTACAGCATGACAGGCTTCCCTGTCCTTCACCATCTCCCGGAGTTTGCTCAAACTCTTGTCCATTAAGTCAGTGATGCCATCCAACCATCTCATCCTCTGTTGTCCCCTTCTCCTGCCCTCAATCTTTCCCAGCATCAGGGTCTTTTCCAATGAGTCGGCTCTTCCAATCAGGTGCCCAAAGTACTGGAGTTTCAGCTTCAGCATCAGTCCTTCTAATGAATACTCAGGGTTGGTTTCCTTTAGGATTGACTGGTTTGATCTCCTTGCTGTCCAAGGGACTCTCAAGAGTGTTCTCCAGCCCCACAGTTCGAAAGTTATCAATTCTTCATCACTCAGCCTTCTTTATGGTCCAACTATCACATCCATACATGACTACTGGAAAAACCATAGTTTTGACTATATAGACCCTTGTCAGCAAAGTGAGGTCTCTGCTTTTTCATGTGCTGTCTAGATTTGTCATAGCTTTTCCTCTAGGAAGTAAGCATCTTTTAATTTCATGGCTAAAATCACTGTCTGCGGTGTTTTGGAGCCTTTTCCCCTTCTATTTGCCATAAAGTGATGGGACAGGATGCAGTGATCTTAGTTTTTGAATGTCAAGTTTCAAGCCAGCTTTTTCACTCTCTTCTTTCATCCTCATTAAGAGGCACTTTAGTTCCTCTTCACCTTCTGCTAGTAGAGTGGTATCATCAACCTATCTCAGGTTGTTGATATTTCTCCCGGCAGTCTTGATTCCAGCTTGTGACTAACCCAGACCAGCATTTCTCATGATGTACTCTGAATATAAGTTAAATAAACACAGTGACAATATACAGCCTTGATGTACTCCTTTCCCAATTTGGAACCAGTCTGTTGTTCCATGTAAGGTTTTAACTGTTGCTTCTTGACCCACATACAGCTTTCTCAGGAGACAGGTAAAGTGGTCTGGTATTCTCATCTCTTTAAGAGTTTCCCACAGTTTGTTGTGATCCACACAGTCAAAGGTCTTAGTGTAGTCAATGAAGCAGAAGTAGATTTTTTTTTCTAGAACTCTCTTACTTTCTTTATGATCCAACAAAAGTTGGCAATTTCATTTCTGATTCCTCTGCCCTTTCTAAACCCAGCAGTACATCTGGAAGTTCTTGATTCATGCACTGCTGAAGCCTAGCTTGAAGGATTTTGAACATAACCTTAATAGCATGTGAAATTAGCACAACTGTATCATAATTTAAACATTCTTTGGCATTGCCCTTCTTTGGGATTGGAATGAAAATTGACTTTTCCAGTCCTGTGGCCACTGCTGAGTTTTCCAAATTTGCTGACATATTGAGTGGGCCACTATAACAGCATCATCTTTGGGGATTTTAAATAACTCAGCTGGAATTGCATCACCTCCACTAGCCTTGTTTGTAACAATGCTTCTTAAGGCCCACTTGACTTCACATTCCAGGATGTCTGGCTCTAGGTGAGTGACCACACCACTGTGGTTTTCTGGGTCATTTTCTGAGTCATCTATACACAGAACTTTTTTGTATAGTTCTGTGTATTCTTGCCACCTCCTCCTAATCTCTTCTGCTTCTGTTAGGCCCTTACCATTTCTGTCCTTTATAATGCCCATCCTCGTATGAAATATTCCCTTGATATTTCCGATTTTCTTGAAGATATCTCTAGTCTTTTCCATTCTATCATTTTCCTCTACTTCTTTGCATTGTTCATTTAAGAAGGCTTTCTTATCTCTCCTTGCAAATGCAAGTTTCCTCTGGAACTCTGCATGAATCTGAAGATGGGTATATTTTTCCTTTTATCATTTGCCTTTCACTTCTCTTCTTTTCTCAGCTATTTGTAAGGCCTCCTCAGACAACCACTTCACCTTCTTGCATTTCTTTTTCTTGGGGATGCTTCTGGTCATTGGGCTTCCCAGGTGGCGCTAGTGGTAAAGAACCTGCCTGCCAATGCAGGAGATGTAAGAGACGCGGGTTCAATCCCTGGGTCAGGAAGATCCCCTGGAGGAGGAAATGGCAACCCACTCCAGTATTCTTGCCTGGAGAATACCATGGACAGAAGGAATCCATAGGGTCACAAAGAGTCGGACATGACTGAAGCAACTTAACATGCACACACAGTTTTGGTCATTACCTCCTGCAAAATATGAACTTCCATCCATAGTTCTTCAGGTACTCTGTCTACCAGATCTAGTCCCTTGAATCTATTCATCACCTCCACAGTATGATCATTAGGAATTTGATTTAGGTCATACCTGAATGGCCTAGTGGTTTTCCCTACTTTCTTCAATTTAAGTCTGAATGTGGCAATAGGAGCTCATGATCTGAGCCACAGTCAGCTCCAGGTCTCGTTTTTTTCTGACTATACAGAGCTTCTCCAACTTCGGCTACAAAGAATATAATCAATCTGATTTCAGTATTGACCATCTGGTTATGTCCATGTATACAGTCATCTCCTGTGTTGTTGGAAGAGGTTGTATGCTATGACAGTGCATTCTCTTGGCAAAACTCTGTTAGCCTTTGCCCTACTTCATTTTGTACTCCAAAGCCAGACTTGCCTGTTACTCCATCTCTTGACTTCCTACTTTTTCATTCCAATCCCCTATGATGAAAAGGACATCATTTTTGGTGTTAGTTCTAGAAGGTCTTGTACGTCGTCACAGAACTCGTCAACTTTAGCTTCTTCAGCATTAATGGTTAGGGCATAGGTTTGAATTACTATGATGTTGAATGGTTTGCCTTGGAAACAAACCAAGATTCTTCTGTCATTTTTGAGATTGCATCCAAGTACTGCATTTTGGAATCTTTTGTTGACTATGAGGGCTACTCCATTTCTCCTAAGGGATTCTTCCCCACAGTGGTAGATATAATGACCACCTGAATTAAATTTATCCATTCACATCCGCTTTAGTTTGTTGATTCCTAAGATGCTGATGTTCAATCTAGCTATCTCCTGCTTGACCAGGTCCAATTTACCTTGATTCATGGAACTAACATTCCAGGTTCCTATGCAATATTGTTCTGTACAGCATTGAACTTTACTTTCACCACCAGGCACATCCACAACTGAGAGGGCAATTGCCCTCTCCTCTTCCTCAGTAGCATATGGGACACCTTCTGACCTGTGGGGTTTCATCTTCTGATGTCATATCTTTTTGCCTTTTCATACTGTTCATGAGTTTCTCCAGGCAAGAATACTGGAATGGGTTGCCATTTACTCCTCCAGTGGACCATGTTTTGTCAGAACTCTTCAGTATGACCCATCCACCTTGAGTGACCTCGTATGGCATGGCTCAGCTTTATTGAGTTACACAAACACCTTCAACAAGGCTGTGATCCCTGAAAGGAACCATTCAATGAGTTTTGATAATGCACACACAAGGATAACCCACATCCCAATCAAGATATAGAATATATCACTCACCCCAGTTCCCTCATTCCTCTTTGTAGTCAGCACACATGCTCATACAAACATATGTGTGCATGCCACCCTCAGAGCCCCAGTGGTCTGACTGTTCTCACTACGCCCTATTTTAGTACTTCAGTCAGTCAATTCAGTCGCTCAGTCATGTTCGACTCTTTGTGACCCCATGGACTGCAACACACCAGGCCTCCCTGTCCATCACCAACTCCCAGAACTTGCTCAAACTCATGTCCATCGAGTTGGTGATCCCATCCAACCATCTCATCTTCTGTTATCCCCTTCTCCTCCTGCCTTCAATCTTTCCCAGCATCAGGGTCTTTTCCAATGAGTCAGTTATTCACATCAGGTGGCCAACACATCGGAGCTTCAGCTTCAACATCAGTCCTTCCAATGAATATTCAGGACTGATTTCCTTTAGGATTGACTGGTTTGATCTTCTTGCAGTCCAAGGGACTCTCAAGTGTCTTCTCAAACACCACAGTTCAACATCACAGTATTCATGTAATGGAAACATAAAACCATATACTCTTTTGGATAAGCCTTCTTTCACTTTCATAGATATTCATCTATATATTTATTCACTAAGTAGAACTCTAATACATGACTATACTATAGTTTTTTTAATCCCTTCACCAGCTGATAGACATTTGGCTTGTTTCCAGTTGGAGGTAATAAAACTGGTATAAGCTTTCTTTTACAAGTGGAATCAGGCTTCCATTTCATTTCTCTTGGGAAAACGCCTAGCCGTGGGATAACTGGGTCATAGGGTAAAAGTGTGCTTAGTTAAATATGAAACTACTAGTTTTTTTTTCCAAAGTGGCATGCCATTTTACCTTCCCATCAAAGGTGTATGAATATTCCAATTGCTTCCATCTTTCTCCACACCTGGCAGTCAGTCTTTTTTAATTTTAGCCATCCCAGTGAATGTACAGTGGTATCCCATGGTTTTGGTATGCTTTCCCTAATGACCAAAGATGTTTAACACTTTTTCTGGTACTTATCAGCCATTTGTATTTTCTCCCTTTGAGAAGTGTCTGTTCAAATCATTTGCCTATTTTTTTATTGAATTTTCTCATTATTGAGTTGTAAGAGTTCTTTATACATTCTGGGTATAAGTTCTTTGTCTTAGTGCTGTGAATATTTTCTCTCAATCTAAGATTTATGTATCCATTTTCTGAATGTTATCATTTGGTGAGAAGTTACAAATTTTTATGATATTTAGTTTATCATATTTTTCTTTTATGATTTTTGTTTTTCATGTCCTAAGAATATAATCAATTTTAAGTCCTGTTGATGCTCCCTCTTCAATTGGTCTTGTTTCTGGCCCCCTTCCCCTTTTCTTTCCCTTTTGCAAATAATCAACTCCGAGCCACCATCATCTCTTGTCAAGACCATAAACTCTTCGGAAGCCAAAATAGATCTCACAATTCCCAACTCTCCACTCCCACTCCTACCAGTCCCTCCCTTGGTCTCCCCAATCCTTTCCACACCCTTGAATCTTCTCTTGCTCTTACACCATATGGTAAGTGCATCAAGAAATCATACAAGCTTTCTTCTCAAACATGTATCACAGTCTACCTGGAGTACAGCAGCAGGTGTTTTTCTAGTCTTCTCTAGAAGAGTGCAAGCTCCTTGAGACAGAGATGCTACCTCATTTACACTCATGCAAAGAGAAGGCAATTGTTTACATGCTGCAATGTCATGCACCAGATGATCTCTCCCATCACAGTGCTCACATGTTTCAAATATCAACATCAGAACTCCTTTGTCTGGGGTCCTGAGTCTATTTCAAATGCCAGCATTCCTAGAATGTCCCACCAAAGTGTTAGTGGTGCATCACATCTGCTTCCTTCATGTGAACGCATTAGCCCATAGGGGAGAAGGAGAACACCACCCAAAGAGAAGGACAATGGAAAGAAAGGCCCACAGTACAATTTCATCTTACCTTTGCCCTGCACATTGCCAATACCCCATGGGTAGCAGAGCGGTCCCCGACTGGCTACACAAGGAAATGTTTATACTCAGAATGCGCCATACTATTCCTTTCCTCCACAGATGTTACACCAGAGAACATAAAATAAAGTTCTTCAAGACCTTAGAAGAATAATTTTTATTAAAAAAGTTAAACAATAGGAAGAGGTAAGAATCTAACCAAGAAGATGGAAACTGGTAAAACCTTTCTGAAAAGCAATTTGGCTCTTGGCATCATAAGCCTTTGACCCAGCAATTCCCCATTTGGAAATCAATCCTCTGTGGGGAAACAAAATCCAGAAAAAGAATTCTATGTAATGATACACATTTTTAATGGTCAACAAAATGGACAACTGATCTGTCCAACAACAATGGATCGGGTAACAGATATAAGGGAATACTATGCAGTCAATGAAAGTTGTATTTTCAAGGAATATTTAATGACCTGGGGAAATGCTCATGATATAATTAAAGTGGATAAACTAAATGCAAAACTACAAATGCAGTATGTGTATATTTTTGATGGTGTTTATTGTATAAACAATTTGTCTATTGTGCCTACAATAGTGGCTGCCATGTAATAGTGCCTGGCTTAACAAATAATCATTAAATGGATAAATGTCATATATATAATATGTAATAGTCCATCTAGTCAAACTCAAAAACATAGTCTATGTTTTTTCCAGTAGTCATGTATGGATGTGAGAGTTGGACTATAAAGAAAGTTGAGCACCAAAGAATTGATGCTTTTGAACTATGGTGTTGGAGAAGACTCTTGAGAGTCCCGTGGTCTTCAAGGAGATCAAGCCAGTCCATCCTAAAGGAAATCAATCCTGAATATTCATTGGAAGGACTGATGCTGAAGCTAAAACTCCAATACTTTGGCCACCTGATGCGAAGAACTGACTCATTTGAAAAGACCCTGATGCTGGGAAAGATTGAAGGCAGGAGAAGGGGATGACAGAGGATGAGATAGTTGGATGGCATCATCAACTTGATGGACATGAGCTTGAGCAAGCTCTGGGAGTTGGTGACGGACAGGGAGGCCTGGTGTGCTGCAGTCCATGCGGTCGCAAAGAGTTGGACACAATTGAGCGGCTGAACTGAACTGAACTGAACTGAATGTAGCATTATACAACAGTCTTTGAATGATTAAAATATTTGAGTGTTCACAATGTATCACACTCTACACAGAAAGCTTTATATGGTATGTGCATGCATGTGTGCTAAGTCGCTTCAGTCATGTCCAATTCTGTGCAACCCTGTGTACTGTAGCCTGCTAGACTCCTCTGTCCATGCAAGCAAGAATACTGGAGTGGGTTGTCATGCCCTCCTCCAGGGGATCTTCCCCACCCAGGGATCGAACCCACATCTCTTACGTCTATCTACATTGGCAGGCAGATTCTTTACCACTAGCGCCACTTGGGAAATGCTTTACATGGTGTACATACCACATTTCATTCTTACCACAATCCTTGTGAGACAGTTATTGGCATTGTATCAATTTTTATAGACAAGGAAATTGAAAGTCTGAAAGGGTAAATAATTGTATCAAAGGATACTCAATTACTAAATGGCAGAGCTAGGATTCCCACCCAGGCAGTCTGATTTCACAACCTAAGTTCTGTAACAATATAGTAACACCATGCAGATTCAGCACTTATAGGGGAAAAAAGACAAGGAGAGAAAAACACCAGTATGTTACCAGTACCTTATCTCTGGCTGATAGGATAAAAAGGAATTGGTACATTCTGCTTTTGTTTTTCTTTATGTTCCAAATTCCCTATAATAATTTAGTTCAGTTCAGTTTAGTTCAGTTGCTCAGTCATGTTCGACTCTTTGTGACCCCATGGACTGCAGCATGCCAGGCTTCCCTGTCCGTCACCAACTCCCAGAGCTTACTCAAACTCACATCCATTGAGTCAGTGATGCCATCCAACCATAATTATGCATTGCTTTTGTACTCGGACTTTTTTTTAATCAAGAATTTAGCTAGGAACTTTGAAGTTCTCAGCGCTCAAGTTCAGCCCTTGGTCCCAATTTCACTCTCACAGCTTGGGGCAGATCCACTTCCCTGCAGTCCTAACCTAGCACTGTGCTCTGACCTCCCTTGCCAAATCCACCTGATTTCCAGCTGTAAGTGTAAACAATGCTTCCTGGCAGAGGCTGGAGTTAGCTGTGTCCCTCTGTAGTCCCTAGTATCCAGCTTTCTGGCTTCCCTTGGTCTAAGCCCTTGTTCTGCCTTGCCCCCAGGCTCTCTGCCTCCTGGCAAACCATCCCCCACTATCCCCTACCCCTACCTTTCTTTCACAGAGCCTATAGGCCCAGTATGGCATTACGGCAACAGCGACTGCCACAGCTGGCGGCAGAGGAGGGTGGGGTGTGTACAGAGTCCTTGCAGCACACAGGATCCAGGAACAAACCACAACAGCACTCTCTCTCCTCTGTGACATCTTCACTTCCCTCTTCAATTACAGACCCCAAGCTGATCACACCACGTTAATAAGGCCCTGATCAATGCTAAGGAGTTATTTTATGATTCCTGCAGGTTGTATTCCTATTATTATTACACATCACAGCATCACATTAGCTTTCAAAAAACAAACCAGCATTGATCTGCTGACTCACTCTATGGTCTCCTATGACGCCCAGATCTTTCCATTATGTTTGCATCTCCAGGCAAAGAGAGAATTGATTTCCTCTCCAGCCCTCCATAAGAAGTTCCTGTTCATTCGCCACTCCCAATCTTCCCCCACCCTCCCATCCTCTGGACCGAAATTGGAGAAAAGCAGAAAGCAACAAAACCCTCAGGTCTATTTGTTAAAGCCCTGAAAAGCAACAACCAAAAAGACAAAAGCATTACAAGAAGTAAACTAAAGGCTTTTTGCCTAATTTCCCCAAATCTCTCCAATTTTTGATTTGAAAACTTTACAACCAAAATTATACTTTATTTTTTATGCTATAAATCAACACAATGGAGTAGTTAAGAGCTGAAGTTATGGAGTCAGAGAAATCTAGACTTAAAAGCCAGTTCCCAAATCTCCTAGCTGTATGATCTTGAATAAACCACTTTGCCTCTTGAGACCTCAGTTTTACCACCTGTAAAATGGGAGTAATTATAGTACAGTCAGGCTTCCCTGGTGGCTCAGCAGTAAAGAATCTGCCTGCAATGCAAGGGGCTAGGGTTCGATCCCTGGGTCAGGAAGATCCCCTGGATGAGGGCATGGCTGCCCACCCCAGTATTCTGGCCTGGGAAATCCCATAGACAGAGGAGCCTAGTGGGCTACAGTTCATAAGCTTGCAAAGAGTCAGACATGACTAAAGGGACTGAGCATACATGAATACTACAGTGAGTTTTGCAATAATGTGATGTATGACAGTTTTACATGTTAGACGGTTAAGAAATACATAAAAACTATAATAAAGGTAGCACTTTAAAAAGACTTGATTTGCAACAACAACAAAAAAAAGACCTGACTTGTGGAGGCAGCTGTTAAGAGGGTTGCAGCTTTTGAGTTCTTATGCCATGGTGGAGGGAGGGTGATCTGAAATCAGACAGAAATTTGTCAAGCAGATGTGGGCAAGTGTGGCTCATATCATACATGGTGAACTGACAGAGCTGGTGGACGTTTGGATTGTGTGTGTGTGTGTGTGTGTGCACACACATGCACAAGTGTACTCATATTCCTGCATGCACATACTTTGCATACTACTTTGTGGCTCAGTTCAGCTACATGCAGTTTCCTGTGTTCACTGAGAGTTTCTCATGGAGAGATTGTGCATAAGCATACACAAAGTTCATGTTATGCTCAAACTGGTCCCTAAAACATCAATCCCATTAGAACAAATTCACATTTCTCAAAAGAAGATTTTATAGCAGAATTGACTGTCCCAATCTCCTCGGCTTGGGAAGATTACATGAAATAATGCCTTTAGCAAAAAGCCTAGTACCTGGTAAGCTCCCAGTAAATGATAGCTGCAGATAGCTAAAGCAGCACTAGTAGCTCAACCACTGTAGCCCTACAGTGCCTGCAGGTAGAACCCGGAACCACTTCGATGTGGGTTTTCCTTCACGTATCTGATGAGAGGCAACCAAAGTCCAGTAAAGCTCATCTCAGTTCGGATTCATCTTTCCCCACACCCTACTTGCTAATCAAGTGCCTGTAACACTTGCAATTAATTCTGGAACACCTTTTATGGCCCTACAGTACCAAACCATGGCTAAGCAGTGTAGAATTTACAGAAGAGCCACAACAGCCCAACGGCCTAAAAGAGTTTCCTCTGGGGACTTCCCTGGTGGTCCAGTGGCTAAGTCTCCACACTGAACCTGGGTTCAATCCCTGGTCAGGGAACTAGACCAAACATGCCACAACTAAAGATCCCCCAAGCCTCAACAAAGATCGAAGATCCTGCGTGCAGCAACTAAGACCTGGTGCAGCCAAATAAACAAACAATACCTTTTATAAAAAAGAGTTTCCTCTGATAATCAGTGGGCAGAGTGAAGTGTAAGGGGAGCCAGGGTGGTCTGGTTGAAGGGTCTCCGATAAGCAATAGAGAGACACTGTTGGTTCTGGAGAGGGCAGTGACATAATCAGAGCCATTGCTTGGAGCAGATGTCAGCAAATTTTGTTCATAAGAGGCCAGATTATAAATTTTTAGACTTTGCAGGCCATATGAGTTTTGTTATAACTAATCAAATCTGCTACTACAGCATGAAAAGAGCCATAGACAAAACATCCATGAATAAAGATGGCTGGGTTCCAATAAAACTTTCCTCATTAAAACAAAACAGGCAGATAGAACAAGATGGAGGAGGAGTTGGAGGACGTGGAATACATCTTTCTCCACAGATACATCAGGAATTCACCTTCAGACACCAAAGTGCATGCAGAACACCAGCTGAGAGCAGACAGGAGTACCTGACCAGTGGAAAAGAATATATAGAACCACGCAAAACTCAGTAGGATGAAGGAACTAGAGGGGGAAACAGGAGTGTTAGTAGGACTGGACCTGCCCTCAGTGGGTGGGGAAACTGAAACAGGGGTCCAATCCCCACCTTGGGGCAATTGTCTGGGTCAGAGGAGAAAGATTTAAGGCTGAGAGTGAAGCAGCTGATCTGTCACAGCCTAAATGGAATGAGAATCAGACAATCCTTGCCACATCCATACGTACCCTGGACAGAGACACAGATCCCCGGGAAGGTGCAGTGATTAGGAGCTGGAGTTCAGGGATTGTGGAGCAAGCCCAGGGCGAGGGCTGCTGTTGACTGCTGGGAGATGGACTGAGGGGACGTGAGGGAGGAGATTGTGGTGGGAAATGCCTATGGGGGAAAGTCAGGCAGCCACGGAAGCAAGGTGATACTGCTGAGTCATGCACAGGGGGTGGAGCCATCACCATAGCCTCTCTCTCCCCTTGTGTCAGCACCGGCAGCTGAACAATAGAGAGGCTGGCCCATCAACCGCCTGTTGCGTGGAACAACAGAGTAGGACCCCACCCAGGGTGCTCCCTTTCCGTGCCTGATACACCGAACAACAGAATAGGGCCCCAGGCAAGGGAGCCCTCTAAGTGCCTGAACAGGTGGAACAATGCAGAAAGATTAGCCAAAGAGGCCTTCTGATCGCCAGCTACCAGAGGCTCGAAAAAAGGCAATGATAGGGCCATAACTCCTGCGTCTGAGGCAGTCCATGTCCCTGCATGCTTGATACCTCCAGGGTCCCCATGACCCAAACAGC